>NC_047045.1:2176147-3510278 GCF_011762595.2 Tursiops truncatus
ATACCAAAACCAGACAAGGATGTCACAAAGAAAGAAAACTACAGGCCAATATCACTGATGAACATAGATGCAAAAATCCTCAACAAAATACTAGGAAACGGAATCCAACAGCACATTAAACGGATCATACACCATGATCAAGTGGGGTTTATTCCAGGAATGCAAGGATTCTTCAATATATCCAAATCAATCAACGTGATACACCATATTAACAAATTGAAGGGGAAAAACCATATGGTCATCTCAATAGATGCAGAGAAAGCTTTTGACAAAATTCAACACCCATTTATGATACAAACCCTGCAGAATGTAGGCATAGAGGGAACTTTCCTCAACATCATAAAGGCCATATATGACAAACCCACAGCCAACATCGTCCTCACTGGTGAAAAACTGAAAGCATTTCTACTAAGATCAGGAACAAGACAAGGTTGCCCACTCTCACCACTCTTATTCAACATAGTTTTGGAAGTCTTAGCCACAGCAATCAGAGAAGAAAAGGAAATAAAAGGAATCCAAACCAAAAAAGAAGAAGTAAAGCTGTCACTATTTGCAGATGACATGATACTATACATAGAGAATCCTAAAGATGCTACCAGAAAACTACTAGAGCTAATCAATGAATTTGGTAAAGCAGCAGGATACAAAATTAATGCACAGAAATCTCTGGCATTCCTGTACATTAATGATGAAGAATCTGAAAGTGAAATCAAGAAAACACTCCCCTTTACCATTGCAAGAAAAAGAATAAAATATCTAGGAATAAACCTACCTAAGGAGACAAAAGACCTGTATGCAGAAAATTATAAGACACTGATGAAACAAATTAAAGATGATACAAATAGATGGAGAGATATACCATGTTCTTGGATTGGAAGAATCAACAATGTGAAAATGACTCTACTACCCGAAGCAATCTACAGATTCAATGCAATCCCTATCAAACTACCACTGACATTTTTCACAGAACTAGAACAAAAAATTTCACAATTTGTATGGAAACACAAAAGACCCCGAATAACCAAAGCAATCTTGAGAACGAAAAACGGAGCTGGAGGAATCAGGCTCCCTGGCTTCAGACTATACTATAAAGCTACAGTAATCAAGACAGTATGGTACTGGCACAAAAACAGAAATATAGATCAATGGAACAGGATAGAAAGCCCAGAGATATACCCACGCACATATGGTCACCTTATCTTTGATAAAGGAGGCAGGAATGCAGTGTAGAAAGGACAGCCACTTCAATAAGTGGTGCTGGGAAAACTGGACAGCTACATGTAAAAGTATGAGATTGGATCACTCCCTAACACCTTGCACAAAGATAAGCTCAAGGTGGATTAAAGACCTAAATGTAAGGCCAGAAACTATCAAACTCTTAGAGGAAAACATAGGCAGGACACTCTATGACATAAATCACAGTAAGGTCCTTTTTGACCCACCTCCTAGAGAAATGGAAATAAAAACAAAAATAAACAAATGGGACCTAATGAAACTTCAAGCTTTTGCACAGAGAAGGAAACCATAAATAAGACCAAAAGACAACCCTCAGAATGGGAGAAAATATTTGCAAATGAAGCAACTGACAAATAATTAATCTCCAAAATTTATAACCAGCTCATGCAGCTTAATAACAAAAAAACAAATAACCCAATCCAAAATGGGCAGAAGACCTAAATAGACATTTCTCTAAAGAAGATATACAGACTGCCAACAAGCACATGAAAGAATGCTCAACATCACTAATCATTAGAGAAATGCAAATCAAAACGACAATGAGATATTATCTCACACCAGTCAGAATGGCCATCATCAAAAAATCTAGAAACAATAAATGCTGGAGAGGGTGTGGAGAAAAGGGAACCCTCTTACACTGTTGGTGGGAATGTAAATTGATACAGCCACTGTGGAGAACAGTATGGAGGTTCCTTAAAAAACTACAAATAGAACTACCATATGACCCAGCAATCCCACTACTGGGCATATAGCCTGAGAAAACCATAATTCATAAAGAGTCATGTACCAAAATGTTCATTGCAGCTCTATTTACAATAGCCCGGAGATGGAAACAACCTGAGTGTCCATCATCGGATGAATGGATAAAGAAGATGTGACACATATATACAATGGAATATTACTCAGCCATAAAAAGAAACGAAATTGAGCTATTTGTAATGAGGTGGATAGACCTAGAGTCTGTCATACAGAGTGAAGTAAGTCAGAAAGAAAAAGACAAATACCGTATGCTAACACATATATATGGAATTTAAGAAAAAAAAAATGTCATGAAGAACCTAGGGGTGAAACGGGAATAAAGACACAGACTTACTAGAGAATGGACTTGAGGATATGGGGAGGGGGAACGGTAAACTGTGACAAAGTGAGAGAGAGGCATGGACATATATACACTACCAAACGTAAGGTAGATAGCTAGTGGGAAGCAGCCGCATAGCACAGGGAGATCAGCTTGGTGCTTTGTGACCGCCTGGAAGGGTGGGATAGGGAGGGTGGGAGGGAGGGAGACGCAAGCGGGAAGAGATATGGGAACATATGTATATATATAACTGATTCATTTTGTTGTGAAGCTGAAACTAACACACCATTGTAAAGCAATTATACTTCAATAAACATGTTAAAATGAAAAAAAAAAGACCATGAAACTAAGTAGTTAAAAGGATAACAAGACATAAAATATATTTCAGGATGTAGCATCAATTAGCAAGAAGAAAAGTGAAATATACAGATTAAAATGTCAGATATTGAAGTTCTCTGTTGTTTCATTATTGTTGATAGCAGTAAACATTATAAATCTCAAGTTTACCAGGCAGAATGTCATAGAATTTGTCAAATCCAGTTTAGCTAAAATGAGGTTTGTTGTTGGCACAATCAGCTTGTTAATTTGGTTGGCACTTATTTTACTGCTCTTGCATAAATACTCAACTATAAACTGCAATATACATTTTAATTTTCTGGCCAACAGATTAAACAAAAGACATGTATTTATTGAAGTTGCGTTGTAGTTACACTGATTATTGATATCAAGATTTTCCTCAAGACTGTTTTCTCCAAGTTTTGATTCAAATTAAAGTCAGACTCTACCACATTTTCACTAATAATCTTGATGTCTGTTATCATTTAATGTTTACATAATTATAACTCTTTAGAAAGTCCAATATTTCAGGTGAATAATTTTCTTAAATATGATTTTTTTTTGGTTCTGAATGTGTTTAATAGTATGTGTGTTTTTATAATTATAACAAGCCATTGAAAACACATTACAAGTTTCTTTTCAATGAGAATGCAAACAACCAGCAAACTCAAATGTCAGTATTAATTTTTCACATTATTTTTATAAATAATATATAATGTGTGTGTGTGTGTGTGTGTGTAGGGCCTGACGAGATGTAAATAAAAGAAAATCTCTTTAGAGATTTCAGTATGAAATTATTATAAATTCAACTTAATCTCATATCATAGAATGTTAAGCCTGAAAGAGTATATATTTAAATCACTCATCTTCAAAAGAAGAAACAGGTTGAGACACCTAAATTAATTTCCTCAAAGAATTTCACAATCTTAGACACAAAGCTAAAGAAAGAACCCTGATCCAGTGTTCATTCCACTATATCTAAGTGCATCAGTCCAGCTTTCTAAGCCACTAGGGAACATTTACCTTATACAAAGTATCAAATATGTTAGTCAAGGAGCTTAATATCTGGTCCCTACACTCAAGAATTTATAGTTTGATTTAATGTTTTATAAGCTAAGACACTTTCAGTAGTAAGTCTCCCCCCAAAATCTAACTCAATCTGCATTTTAAAAATAAGTTAATGCATATGTTCCCATCCAGGTAGGACAGAGGAGGTAGGTAAGCTCAGGATTGGTTGTTTCAGCTCCACTCCCATGTTTTCTGTTTCCCTAACACAAGGTTATCCTAGAGTCAGTTCGTTCAGTGGCTTCCAGAAGCAATCAAAGTTGTATTTTCTAGCTCTTACCCAATGAAACACAGAAAAAATTAGCAAAAGAGGAAACTAGCAAGCAAGTTGGTCCTACCTCACTTGTCTAAGGTGACTTAGCTTGCCCACTCCTGAACCAGTCACATACAAGGAAGACACAGTAAATATTTTGGCTTAGGTAGCCAATAGCACATGGACATTGGGGACTCAAATATCCATTATCAATATATTAGTTTATTCTCAATTAATTAGTATTGGCCACCAAAAATGATTCCCTTCAAAAGTCTTTGCCTACATATGCATAAGTCAGCCAAGGATGTAATTTTTAAGAGGATAGTTTATCATTTTTTTCAATCATGGCTTTGTCATCTGTATGATTCTGGGCAAAAAACTTCTTTGTGCCTCAGTTTACTCATGTGTTTAGTGGAGATAATACTGCCAATCTCATATATTTTAAATTAATTAATATAGTAAAATGCTTATAACTGCATGACATATAGGTATTTTATCAGTGTTATGTGCAACTATTACTAGGTTTGTTGGTATTGCTATTATTGTCTTATAACTAATAAGACAAAAAAGACCCAAATTATATTTAACACAAAGATTTAAGGACAATTCTTTGTTTACAAATTGCATCTAGTAGGAGTGAACATCTGATGGAAAGTGATTGTTACAATTAGAACAACTTTTCTACCTACAGATTCCTTACTATGTTTTCCTCTCATGTCTACTCTTCAAAGAATTTCTTTCTAATTCTGCAATAAAATACTTCCGAATCTTTCAAGCTAAAAATCAGACTTTTAGTGACAGCAGCATCAAGCCACCTTCCCCATTAAATGAGTGGGATCACAGAGCTCTTCTGGTTACTTGAAGATGAACAATAGGTATTTCCTATTGTCTAGGACAGTGGTTGGCAAAGCTTTTCTGTAAAGGACCATAGAGCAAATATTGTATTTGAGGCTTTGTGGGCCACAGGGTCTCTGCTGAAATCATTAAACTCTACTGCTGTAGCGTGAAAAGCCATAGAGAACATGTAAAGGACTAGGCATGGCCATATTCCAATAAAGCTAAATAACCCAAAAAGCATGTGTAAAGCTCTACAACAAGATGTTCTCGTCTCAAAAAGTAAAACACTTAGACCCTATGGCTAATCAAGACTGTGGCTGAAAATAAGTAAAGGGTATCAAAAAACTGGGAAAGTTTGGGTTTCTGAAGAATGTTGCTTTCTCAACCTTGGTGGTTTCTTGCATGTGGGGGAAGTTTCCTTAGACTGAAATTCCTTCCTTCCCCCCATGTGCCATGGGAGCATGAGATAATTACCTGTTTTGTTCACTTAGAATGAGAAATAAACAGGTCCTTCCCTGTCCTCCCTCATTCTGGTGGCTCTGGGGATAAACTTCTCTTCTTCTGCTCCATGGTTAGAGGTGTGGCCTGCTTCTGTGCAGGTCAGCCTCTCCTGGTCCAGTGTGAACAGTAACCAGGTGAGCAAGGCTGTTTGAGTCTCTGGCTTGATATTCAGTAACTTCCTTGCTCTCAGATTCAAGGTACATTCTGGAAGTAGCTTGATTGGTAATAAAGGTGAAGCTATGATTTTGCACGTACCACTTGTCAATTTCTTATTTTACTTCAGTCTCACATGGGGGAGAGGGGTGCTGTTTCCTGAATGTTTTCTCAAACTCTAACATCTGTTGCATTGTTCAAGACATAGAAAAAGATGATAATTTTGTAGAGGCTTCTGGAGAAACCAATTCCCGTAAGTTTGGTCATCAATTAATTAATTTATTTTTAACGAGTTCAATGTCTCTTTATTCAAGGGGAACAAGCCATGGACTGGGGGAGTCCAGAGCCTCCCAAGCAGGGGAGCAGTCTTCTTGAGGGATTTAGGGGAAGAGCCAGTTTTCTAGAGCTTTACAAGTAGCAGGTTGAAACAGGGCATGATTGGCTGGGGTGGTTTATCTGACCTTATTTAGCAAGATTGAGGAACAGGACATAAGTTTGGGGGGCAGTGTTGACTGGATATACTGCGATTCTGGTCAAGTGGAGCATTTACAGAAACAGAATTCTGGGGAAGAAGCAGCCCCATCTCCAGCCTAGAAATTTATTTCAACACTCCTAACACCTCCTGTTCCCTGGGGGACATAGGATGGACTCCAGGTTCCCGAAATCTCTTGACTTGTTCTGCCTCCAAGCCTTTACACGGACTGGCTCCTCTGTCTATGATGCACTCTGTCCATCCCCATTAGACTTCCTGAGAGGAATGAGGACCTGACCAGAGTCTTGGTCACCAGACTCCCACTGCAGGCTGTAGGGCTTGGGTGGGGTCAGTGTTCGGAGCCAGTGCATAACCCTTGCTGCCAGCATCGGTCTGTGCGGGAAGAGCAGGAGGGAAGCCTGAGGACTGAACTCTCCCCACCCCCAACCCAGCTCCCTGTGCCGGGGTCGGCTCTCTCTCCTCTCCTGGCTTGTCTTTTGTCACCTCACACCCCTCGAGCATCCTGGGGCCTCTGGACATTATATTTTAACATGTGGAAACATTTTTGTCTTGGTGGTTGGTAGAGGCTAATATGAACCATGAGGTGTTTTTAAATTGACGTTTTACTCTTGTGACTTGGGCAGGCATCTTTAGACCTTGAGTAATAAGCACCTGGGATTTCTAGCATGTTGGTGCTATAGAGGGAATGTTTGTGTCCCCCTCAAAGTTCTCGTAGTGAAACCAAATTCAAATAAAACCTAATGGTTAGGCCCTGAGGTTGGGGCCCTCATAATTGAGATTAGTGCCCTTGTAAAAGAGATCCCAGAGAGCTAGCTAGCCCATTCTGACATGTGAGATTACATGGAAAAGACAGCCCCAAAGGAAGTGGGTTCTCACAACCCTCAATCGCTACTGCCATTTTCCTGGTCATCGCAGGCTCCACAACCATGAGAAATAAATGTCAGTCGTTTATAAGTCACCTGGTATGTGGTATTTTGTTGTAGCAGCCCTAACAGACTAGACATAGGATCACATCAGCTTATCATACCCATGTTCACAGGTGGACCATCCTCTTGAACTTTAAGGGAATGGCATGAAAACTTTACCTACTTTAAGAAAAATGATCTTTGCTAGGTACATGCAGACTATGAATCCCTTTACCAGTTGAGCTTGTGCACAGGCCTGGCAAGCAGACTATGTTGATTCAGCAAAGGCATGGGATTTGGCAAACACTGTACTTCAGCAAAGCGTGCAAAGCCAAAAGGTGGCCATTGCAGACTTTAAGCAAAATGTTGACCATGTACATCAGGAAGAAGAATTCTGGCCTTGTGAGTTTCAGAAAAGGGCCCCCTCCAAAGCTCTAACTGACTAAGATGGTCTTAGCTGCAGGCTGCTGTGGCTTTACCTTAAAGTACTTAGGTCTGCTTTGTACCTTCATGGCTAAAGCCAAGATATGATTATAGAAGAAACAAGGTTTCTACACAAATTTAGGAACTGGGGAGCAACACAGTATTTACTACTTTAAACTATGAGGTGAATTATTTCTATGAATTTTCCAGTTAGGTTTTATTTTTAAATTGTTAGTATAGGGAGACAAGGGGAACATGGCAGAAGAGTAAGACATGGAGATCACCTTCCTCCCCACAGATACACCAGAAATACATCTACGTGTGGAACAACTCCTACAGAACAACTACTGAACACTGGCAGAAGACCTCAGACCTCCCAAAAGGCAAGAAACCCCCCATGTAAGTGGGTAGGGCAAAAGAAAAAAGGAAAAACAGAGACAAAAGAATAGGGACGGGACCTGCACCAGTGGGAGGGAGCTGTGAAGGAGGAAAGGTTTCCACACACTAGGAAGCCCCTTCGAGGTGGGAGACTGCCGGTGGCAGAGGGAGAAGGCTTTGGAGCCGTGAAGGAGAGCACAGAAACAGGGGTGTGGAGGGCAAAGCGGAGAGATTCCCACACAGAGGATCAGGCCGACCGGAACTCACCAGCCCGAGAGGCTTGTCTGCTCACCCACTGGGGTGGGCAGGGCTGGGAGCTGAGGCTTAGGCTTCGGTCAGAGTGCAGGGAGAGGACTGGGGTTGGTGGCATGAACACAGACTGAGGGGGGTTAGTGCACCATGGCTAGCCGAAAGGGGGTCCGGGGAAAAGTCTGGACCTGCCTGTCGAAGAGGTATGAGACTTTTTCTTCCCTCTTTGTTTCCTGGTGTGCGAGGAGAGGGGATTAAGAGCGCTGCTTAAAGGAGCTCCAGAGACAGGCGTGAGTCACGGCTAAAAGCACAGACCACAGAGACGGACATGAGATGCTAAGGCTGCTGCTGCTGCAACCAAGAAGCCTGTGTGCGAGCACAGGTCACTAGGCACACTTCCCTTCCGGGGAGACTGTGCAGCCCGCCACTGCCAGGGTCCCGGGATCCAGGGACAACTTGCCCAGGATAATGTAGGGTGTGCCTCAGGTTGGTGTAACGTCATGCTGGCCACTGCTGCTGCAGGCACGCCCCGCGTCCGTACCCCTCCCTTCCCCCAGCCTGAGTGAGCCAGAGCCTGCAAATCAGCAGCTCTTTTAACCCCGTCCAGTCTGAGTGAAGAACAGATGCCCTCCGTTGACCTACATGCAGAGGCAGGGCCAAATCCAAATCTGAGCCTCGGGAGCTATAAGAACAAAGAAGAGACAGGGAAATCAATCCCAGCATTCTCAGAAGCAACGGATTAAGGCTCCACAATCAACTTAATCTTCCCTGCATCTGTGGAATACAAGAATAGACAACAATTCATCCCAAATAGAAGAGGTGGACTTTGAGAGCAAGATTTATTATTATTTCCCCTTTTCCTCTTTTTGTGAGTGTGTATGTGTATGCTTCTGTGTGAGATTTTGCCTGTATAGATTTGATTCAAACATTTGTCCTAAGGTTCTATCCGTCCGTGTTTTTATTATTTCTCTTTAAAAATTTTTTTTTCTTAATAATTATTTTTTATTTTAATAACTGTATTTTATTTTATCTTATTTTATTTTATTTTATCTTCTTTCTTTCTTTCTTTCCTTCCTTAACATCTTCCTTCCTTCCTTCCTCCCTCCTTTCTTTCTTTCTTTCTTTCTTTCTTTCTTTCTTTCTTTCTTTCTTTCTTTCTTTCTTTCTTTCTACTTTTTCTTCCTTTTATTCTGAGCTGTGTGGATGAAACACTATTGATGCTGAAGCTAGGAGTCAGTGCTGTGCCTCTGAGGTGGGAGAGCCAAATTCAGGACACTGGTCCACAAGAGACCTCCCAGCTCCACATAATATCAAATGGCGAAAATCTCCCAGAGATCTCCATCTCAACACCAGCACCCAGCTTCACTCAACAACCAGCAAGCTACAGTGCTGGACAACCTATTGAAAACAGCTAGCAAGACAAGAACACAGCCTCACCCATTAGCAGAGAGGCTGCCTAAAATCATAATAGGTTCACAGACACCCCCAAAAACCAACAGATGTGGACCTTCCCACCAGAAAGACAAGATCCAAACTCATCCACCAGAATACAGGCACTAGTCCCCTCCACCAGGAAGCCTACACAACCCACTGAACCAACTTTAGCCACTGGGGACAGACACCAGAAACAATGGGAACTATGAACCTTCAGCCTGCAAAAAGAAGACCCAAACACTGTAAGATAAGCAAAATGAGAAGACAGAAAAACAACAGCAGATGAAGAAGCAAGATAAAAACCCACCAGAGGAAATAGGCAGTCTACCTGAAAAAGAATTTAGAATAATGATAGTAAAGATGATCCAAAACCTTAGAAATAGAATAGACAAATGCAAGAACATTTAACAAGGATCTAGAAGAACTAAAGATGAAACAAGAAATGATGAACAACACAATACATGAAACTAAAAATACTCTAGATGGGATTAATAGCAGAAAAACTGAGACAGAAGAACAGATAAGTGACCTGGAAGATAAAGTAGTGGAAATAACTACTGCAGAACAGAATAAAGAAAAAAAGAAAGAAAAGAACTGAAGAAATTCTCAGAGACTTCTGGGACAACATTAAATGCACCAACATTCGAATTATAGGGGTTCCAGAAGAAGAAGAGAAAAAGAAAGGGGCTGAGAAAATATTTGAAGAGATTATAGTTGAAAACTTCCCTAATATGGGAAAGGAAAAAGTTAATCAAGTCCAGGAAGCACAGAGAGTTCCATACATGATAAATCCAAGGAGAAATAGGTCAAGACACATATTAATCAAACTGTCAAAAATTAAATACAAAGAAAACATATTAAAAGCAGCAAGGAAAAAAAATACACAAAGGGGAATCCCCATAAGGTTAACAGCTGAACTTTCAGCAGAAACTCTGCAATCCAGAAGGGACTGGCAGGACATATTTAAAATGATGAAGGAGAAAAACCTGCAACCAAGGTTACTCTACCCAGCAAGGATTTCATTCAGATTTGATGGAGAAATTAAAACCTTTACAGTCAAGCAAAAGCTGAGAGAGTTCAACACTACCAAACCAGCTTTACAAAAAATGCTAAAGGACCTTCTCTAGGCAAGAAACACAAGAAAAGGAAAAGACCTACAATAACAAACCCAAAACAATTAAGAAAATGGGAATGAGAACATACATATCGAAAATTACCTTAAATGTAAATGGACTAAATGCTCCTACCAAAAGACACAGATTGGCTGAATGGATACAAAAACAAGACCCATATATATTCTGTCTACAAGAGACCCACTTCCGACCTAGAGACACATACAGACTGAAAGTAAGGGGATGGAAAAAGATATTCCATGCAAATGGAAACCAAAAGAAAGCTGGAGTAACAATTTTCATATCAGACAAAATAGATTTCTAAATAAAGACTATTAAAAGAGACAAAGAAGGACACTACATAATGAATAAGGGATCGATCCAAGAAGAAGATATAACAATTGTAAATATGTATGCACCCAACATAGGAGCACCTCAATACATAAGGCAAATACTAACAGCCATAAAAGGGGAAATCAACAGTACCACATACGTAGTAGGGGACTTTAACATGCCACTTTCACCAATAGACAGATCATCCAAAATGAAAATAAATAAGGAAACACAAGCTTTAAATGATACATTATACAAGATGGACTTAATTGATATTTATAGGACATTCCATTCAAAAACAACAGAATACACATTTTTCTCAAGTGCTCATGGAACATTCTCCAGGATAGATCATATCTTGGGACACAAATCAAGCCTTGGTAAATTTAAGAAAATTGAAATTGTATCAAGTATGTTTTCCGACCACAATGCTATGAGACTAGATATCAATTACAGGAAAAGATCTGTAAAAAATACAAACACATGGAGGCTAAACAATACACGACTTAATAACGAAGTGATCACTGAAGAAATCAAAGAGAAAATCAAAAAATACCTTGAAACAAATGACAATGTAGACACAACAACCCAAAACCTATGGGATGCAGCAAAAGCAGTTCTAAGAGAGAAGTTTATAGCAGTACAATCCGACCTTAAGAAACAGGAAACATCTCAAATAAACAACCTAACCTTGCACCTAAAGCAATTAGAGAAAGAAGAACAAAAAAACCCAATGTTAGCAGAAGGAGAGAAATCATAAAAATCAGATCAGAAATAAATGAAAAAGAAATGAAGGAAATGATAGCAAAGACCATAAAACTGAAAGCTAGTTCTTTGAGAAGATAAACAAAATTGATAAACCATTAGCCAGACTCATCAAGAAAAAAAGGGAGAAGACTGAAATCAATAGAATTAGAAATGAAAAAGGAGAAGTAACAACTGACACTGCAGAAATACAAAAAATCATGAGAGATTACTACAAGCAACTCTATGCCAATATAATGGACAACCCGGAAGAAATGGACAAATTCTTAGAAAGGCACAACCTGCCAAGACTGAATCAGGAAGAAATAGAAAATATGAACAGACCAATCACAAGCACTGAAATTGAAACTGTGATTAAAAATCTTCCAACAAACAAAAGCCCAGGACCAGATGGCTTCACAGGTGAATTCTGTCAAACATTTAGAGAAGAGCTAACACCTATCCTTCTCAAACTCTTCCAAAATATAGCAGAGGGAGGAACACTCCCAAACTCATTCTACGAGGCCACTATCACCCTGATACCAAAACCAGACAAGGATGTCACAAAGAAAGAAAACTACAGGCCAATATCACTGATGAACATAGATGCAAAAATCCTCAACAAAATACTAGCAAACGGAATCCAACAGCACATTAAATGGATCATACACCATGATCAAGTGGGGTTTATTCCAGGAATGCAAGGGTTCTTCAATATATGCAAATAAATCAATGTGATACACCATATTAACAAATTGAAGGAGAAAAACCATATGATCATCTCAATAGATGCAGAGAAAGCTTTTGACAAAATTCAACACCCATTTATGATACAAACCTTGCAGAAAGTAGGCATAGAGGGAACTTTCCTCAACATCATAAAGGCCATATATGACAAACCCGCAGCCAACATCATCCTCAATGGTGAAAAACTGAAAGCATTCCTACTAAGATCAGGAACAAGACAAGGTTGTCCACTCTCACCACTCTTATTCAACATAGTTTTGGAAGTCTTAGCCACAGCAATCAGAGAAGAAAAGGAAATAAAAGGAATCCAAATTGGAAAAGAAGAAGTAAAGCTGTCACTATTTGCAGATGACATGATATGATACATAGAGAATCCTAAAGATGCTACCAGAAAACTACTAGAGCTAATTAATGATTTTGGTAAAGTAGCAGGATACAAAATTAATGCACAGAAATCTCTGGCATTCCTATACACTAATGATGAAGAATCTGAAAGTGAAATCAAGAAAACACTCCCCTTTACCATTGCAACAAAAAGAATAAAATATCTAGGATTAAACCTACATAATGAGAAATAAAGACCTGTATGCAGAAGATTATAAGACACTGATGAAAGAAATTAAAGGTGCTATAAACAGATGGAGAGATATACCATGTTCTTGGATTGGAAGAATCAACATTGTGAAAATGACTCTACTACCCAAAGCAATCTACAGATTCAATGCAATCCCTATCAAACTACCACTGGCATTTTTCACAGAACTAGAACAAAAAATTTCACAATTTGTATGGAAACACAAAAGACCCCAAATAGCCAAAGCAATCTTGAGAACGAAAAACGGAGCTGGAGGAATCAGGCTCCTGGGCTTCAGACTATACTACAAAGCTACAGTAATCAAGACAGTATGGTACTGGCACAAAAACAGAAATATAGATCAATGGAACAGGGTAGAAAGCCCAGAGATATACCCATGCACCTATGGTCACCTTATCTTTGATAGAGAAGACAGGAATGTACAGTGGTGAAAGGACAGCCTCTTCAATAAGTGGTGCTGGGAAAACTGGACAGCTACATGTAAAAGTATGAGATTAGATCACTCCCTAACACCATACACAAATGTAACCTCAAAATGGATTAAAGGCCTAAATGTAAGGCCAGAAACTATCAAACTGTTAGAGGAAAACATAGGCAGAACACTCTATGACATAAATCACAGCAAGATCCTTTTTGACCCACCTCCTAGAGAAATGGAAATAAAAACAAAAATAAACAAATGGGACCTAATGAAACTTAAAAGCTTTTGCACAGCAAAGGAAACCATAAATAAGACCAAAAGACAACCCTCAGAATGGGAGAAAATATTTGCAAATGAAGCAACTGACAAATAATTAATCTCCAAAATTTATAAGCAGCTCATGCAGCTCAATAATAATAAAACAAACAACCAAATCCAAAAATGGGCCCAAGACCTAAGTAGACATTTCTCCAAAGAAGATACACAGACTGCCAACAAACACATGAAAGAATGCTCAACATCATTAATCATTAGAGAAATGCAAATCAAAACTACATTGAGATATCATCTCACACCAGTTAGAATGGCCATCATCAAAAAATCTAGAAACAATAAATGCTGGAGAGGGTATGGAGAAAAGGGAATGCTCTTGCTCTGCCAGTGGGAATGTGAATTGGTACAGCCACCAGTATGGAGGTTCCTTATAAAACTACAAATAGAACTATCATATGTCCCAGCAATCCCACTACTGTGCATATACTCTGAGAAAACCATAATTCAAAAAGAGTCATGTACCAAAATCTTCATTGCAGCTCTATTTACAATAGCCCATAGATGGAAACAACCTAAGTGTCCATCATCGGATGAATGGATAAAGAAGATGTGGCACATATATACAATGGAATATTACTCAGTCATAAAAAGAAACGAAATTGAGCTATTTGTAATGAGGTGGATGGACCTAGAGTCTGTCATACAGAGTGAAGTAAGTCAGAAAGATTAAGACAAATACCGTATACTAACACATATATATCGAATTTAAGAAAAAATTAAATGTCATGAAGAACCTAGGGTTAAGACAGCAATAAAGACACAGACCTACTATAGAATGGATTTGAAGATATGGGGAAGGGGAAGGGTAACCTGTGACAAAGCAAGAGAGTGGCATAGACAGATATACACTACCAAACGTAAAATAGATAGCTAGTGGGAAGCAGCCGCATAGCACAGGGAGATCAGCTTGGTGCTTTGTTAGCACCTAGAGGGGTGGGATAGGGAGGGTGGGAGGGAGGGAGATGCAAGAGGGAAGAGATATGGCAACATGTATATGTATAACTGATTCACTTTGTTATAAAGCAGAAACTAACACACCATTTTAAAGCAATTATACTTCAATAAAGATGTAAAAAAAAAAAATTGTTAGTATATGGTCCAAGTAAGCAGTGCTGGATCAACTGCCTTAAATTTCACTGTGACCTAGGGTCAAGGAGAATTCATGAAACTTATCTTTATAATCATAAGAGCTGTAAAACTTTCAAACTAGTAAGTAAGTTGTGAAGATATTGAAGGTAGGAATGCAGTGTATCTTCAAGGGTGTTTATGGAATTAAGATTCTGAGGAAGGAGAAAAGAGCCTGGCAGGACAGGTATATACAGATCAAGGCCAGGGCAGAATTAAATGTTATTTTAATGGGAAAAACATCACAAGATGTTTTCAAGCACATTTTCAAACAAAATTTTGTTTGAACAGTGGATGTTTTTGACAGAGTTTGAACTTACTGATGCAAAGTCAGTCACTCAGCTGAGTGGAGGGGAGGAGAACAGAGGGAACTGGTACAAAGGGAATTTTTTTTTTGCGGTACGTGGGCCTCTCACTGTTGTGGCCTCTCCCGATGTGGAGCACAGGCTCCGGACGCGCAGGCTCAGCGGCCATGGCTCACGGGCCCAGCCGCTCCGTGGCATGTAGGATCTTCCCGGACCAGGGCACGAACCCTTGTCCCCTGCATCGGCAGGTGGACTCTCAACCACTGCGCCACCAGAGAAGCCCAGAGGGAATATTTTGAGCAGCTGGGACAGAAAACTTGGTTTTCACTCACCCACTAGGTGGCACAAGCTTTAGAAAGGACAAGAGCTGCTTTGTTCATGACTCTTTTGAGGATAATTCTCCGGCTGAAAACATCCCACAGCAAGAATCATTAACATCAATCACCATGGCATTGGACTGATTATTTATGTATTTATTTTACTTTTCATTCAGTAGACAACCAGAAGACATTGCATAGCTGTTCACCAATCCATACTGAGATGGTATAAAAAAACACTCCCTCTTTCCAACCCTAACACCTACTCAGTCTTGATTGCAAGACTCCAGAAGAAATCCAGAGACTATTTCATAATTTTCTATAATTATTTCACTTAGAAAATCCTCCCATTGATTATTAAATAGTTCTGAGCCCCCAAATTGCTAACCACCAAATGTAGCACATTGTATATTAAATCAAGGAAGCCAATAATAAATTACTCCAATTACTCCAAAATTAAGGACCTAAAGCAGACTGAACTTTCACAGTGAATCCAAAGGCAAATATATATTAATTTATTGGGTCTAAGTGTTACTGGGAAGCAAGCTATTGTCAATGCCTACTATTCTTTAATTCATCAGTCAATACATATTTATATTCATGCATTTTAATGATATAAATCCTGAGGATTGATATGTGAAGATAATAGCAAACTCAGGGAAAGCTTGAGAGAAAGTAGACAAAAGAAAATTATATTCTGCTTTTAAAGAAGTGACAGCTATTTAAAAAATGTTGTCTTTTACCATAACCATTTGTTGTAGTTAAAACATTATTATATTTAGCATAGTTACAAAGGTTCTCAAAATGCTATGATTACAGTATTTTGAATTTTAGAAATAAAAAATGTTAAGTACTTAATTCCCAATACCTAGACTAGTTTATGATGTGGAAAGTTACATTTCAGTTGACTCAAGGTAAAAGAGGAGTGCAGTCATTTCTGTGGCTTTGTGAAAGGCCATATTACAATTCCATAATATTTTCATTTTGAAGGGTATCCACTATTAAAGGAGCAAAATATGTTATACTATCTTGGGCTTTTTCTCAACTTGCTTAACACGATTTGTCAGATAACAGAGGTCAACAGCCATGACACATTCACTTCCAAACATTTTCAAGGGATTTTTTGAGGGTTGTCTTTTCATCTTGTTTATAGTTTCCTTTGCTGTACAAAAGCTTCTAAGTTTCATTAGGGCCTATTTGTTTAATTTGTTTTTATTTCCATTACTCTAGGAGGTGGGTCAAAAAAGATCTTGCTGTGATTTATGTCAAAGAGTGTTCTTCCTATGTTTTCCTCTAAGAATTTTACAGTGTCTGGTCTTACATTTAGGTCTCTAATCCATTTTGAGTTTATTTTTGTGTATGGTGTTAGGGAGTGTTCTAACTTCATTCTTTTACATACAGCTGTCCAGTTTTCCCAGCAGCACTTATTGGAGAGACTGTCTTTTCTCCATTGTATATTCTTGCCTCCTTTGTCATAGATTAGTTGACCATAGGTGTGTGGTTTTATCTCTGGGCTTTCTATCCTGTTCCATTGATCTATATTTCTGTTTTTGTGCCAGTACCATATTATCTTGATTACTGTAGCTTTGTACTATAGTTTGAAGTCAGGGAGCCTGATTCCTCCAGCTCCAGTTTTTTTCTCAAGCTTTGGATATTTGGGGTCTTTTGTGTTTCCAAACGAGTTGTAAAATTTTTTGTTCATCTTCATTATCATTATTCTGAATTCTTTTTCTGGAAGGTTGCCTGTCTCCACTTCATTTAATTGTTTTTCTGGGGTTTTATCTTGTTCCTTCTTCTGGTCAATAGTCCTCTGCCTTTTCATTTTGTCTATCTTTCTGTGAATGTGGTTTTTGTTCCACAGGCTACAGGATTGTAGCTCTTCTTGCTTCTGCTGTCTGCCCTCTGGTGTATGAGGATAACTAAGAGGCTTGTGCAAGCTTCCTGATGGGAGGGACTGGTGGGCAGAGCTCAGTAAAACTTTAATCTGCTTGTCTGCTGATGGGTGGGGCTGGGTTCCCTCCGTGGTGGTTGTTTGGCCTGAGGCGACTCAACACTGGAACCTACCCGGGCTCTTTGGTGGGGCTAATGGCGGACTCTGGGAGGGCTCACACCAAGGAATACTTCCCAGAACTTCTGCTGCCAGTGTCCTTGTCCCCATGGTGAAACACAGCCATGCCCCACCTCTGCAGGAGACCCTCCAAAACTAGCAGGTAGGTCTGGTTCAGTCTCCCCTGGGGTCACTGCTCCTTACCCTGGGTCCCGATGCACACACTACTTTGTATGCGCCCTCCAAGAGTGGAGTCTCTGTTTTCTCCAGTCCTGTCAAAGTCCTGCAATCAAATCCCACTAGACTTCAAAGTCTGATTCTCTAGGAATTCCTCCTCCTGTTGCCAGACCCCCAGGTTCAGAAGCCTGAAATGGGGCTCAGAACCTTCACTCCAGTGAGTGGACTTCTGTGGTATAAGTGTTCTCCAGTTTGTGAGTCACCCCAAGTCTTTTCTTTTTTTTTTTTGATTTTTTTTCCCATGTAGGCCATTACAGAGTATTGAGTAGAGTTCCCTGTGCAGGTTCTTATTAGTTACCTATTTTACATATAGTGTGTATATGTATGTATAGTGTATAGTGTGTGTATATGTCAATCTCCCAATTTATCCCTCACCTTCTTATCCCCTGGTAACTATAAGTTTGTGTTCTACATCCGTGACTCTACTTCTGTTTTGTAAATAAGTTCATTTGTACCTTTCTTTCTTTAGATTCCACATATAAGTGACATCACATGATATTTGTCTTTCTGTGTCTGAGTTATTTCACTCAATATGTCAATCTCTAGGTCCATCCATTTTGCTGCTAATGGCATTATTCTGTTCTTTTTTTTTTCCTTTTATTTTTTGTTTTTTTTTTTTTTTTGCTCCCTTGGTTTCTGCAGCACTGGCTACTCCAGCCACTTGTCTTGGCCAGGCTCCCTAAATTTCAATTTATCCAGGACCCCAGATTCCCACTTTGTGGAAAGGATGCTAGAGAGAGACAGAAATATTTTAAATGGATAAACATTCTAATAATTAACAAAATTCTCTTAGAACAATACTAGTTCTGACATTAATAGCTTTGCTGGAAGACTGCCTTACCTGACTTGCCAAAATGTGCTAGTGCCACTGTCATTATGCCACTCATTAGTCAGCCTCCTTTGTGATGCATGTGTACTCCAAAGATTAATCATGAATCCAGAAAGGAAACAACCTTTCTAAGGAGATAATGCAATATGCAACTAGTGGTACATAAAAATATAAACATTAGAAGCTAAAGCCTGAAAATTCTAGTAAGGAAATAAATGGTTCGTATTTGCTCTTTTACTTAGTAAATTTTTAGAAGTATCACTGGAATATTAATTAAGTGATAGTAGTCTATTAATCTAAGGTGATAGAAGATATATTGCATTAACAGACAACTAAAATTAAAAAAAAAGAAGTTAGTAGATTTTATATTAGAATTTGTACAGTAGATTTTTATACTTCTAATATTTTGGTAAACATTTTTCTATTTTGGATAAATTATAAATGGATTTATTTACATTTTGGAAATATTATGCACATTTTTGGGTACAGTCAACACACACACTCAAACACATGCATACATGCATATACAGAAAAGCTCAATTTTCTGACCACCAGATACCAGGGTTTCATAAATTTGAATTTAAAAACCCTTAACCAGAGTTGACATCCATTTAGCAAAAAGTATTTTAAATTCAGATTTTATATTTCCATGGTCCATTTACAATAATATACTATAAATTTCTGAAGAAAACTGTGAACATATTTGCTTATGTTGCACATTGTCTAATCTCTTTCTAAATACAATGGAGACAACTGTCTCTCCTGTCTGGTAATGTCAAAGTGCAAGCAAATTAAAGAGGCATTGGAAAGAGACTTGGAAAATATTAGTAGACTAGGATAGAGCACCTAGAGCATTCCGAAGTTGTAATTCCTGTAAAGAAAATATTTTGCCACGCTAATTCATCTGTGCTGAGAGGACTACTAGGAGTACTGAAAGACAAAAAGGAAGAGAGGTATTTCTTTCTTTTTGTTTTAAATTTTTATTTCTAATTCAGAGACTTTATCACTTAAAAATAAACAGCTAATAAAGTACCAAACTGCAGCAGGTATGACTCTAAACAAGAAGGAATATAAAAACTAAACAGCAGAGCTGCAAATCAAAATAATTAAATGTAAGAAGTCATCCAGAGGGAATTTCCAGAAGCCCATAAAAAGGGAAAATCTGCTCACAACTAGAAAAGGGAGGAAGGGTTATAAATAAGAACAGGCAAAAGCCAAACTATTGACTAAATTGCAAGAAAATAAAAACCCAAATTTAAAAAGAAGAGGACACTTTATGATAGAAATATAGGACATTTGGCTAAAAGAATACTATGCCATTGAAAGAAAATTGTATTAGGTATGGTGTACATATATCAGCGTCTTTGAGAATCTCTCTCCATCCTCTTGCTATCTTTCCAAGGCCACCAGACCCCTGCAGTGACCCCATGTTGTTTATGAGGCCAGGTCTTTCATCCCATCACCTTCTGTCTTTACCAAAGTGGATCTCAAAAATCCAACCAGAGTCAATGTGCCATCAGAGACGACTAGAAGAACTCCTCTTGTCCCTACACTTAACATTCATCTCTCTCCCCAGGAGGCTAAAGAAGAAGAGTTTTTTTCCTTCTTTCCAGAGGCTTCTTCTCCACAGCACAAGGGATCTGTGATCAGGGTCAGGATACTGGGAAGCCCACAGTTGCCAGAGGGGTCAGCTGAAATAGTCCTATTTCAGCTTATTTGTGAGACACATGGCTGAGAGAATCTTCACCAGAATTCAGTGGTGTTGAATCTTTTTCCTGTTCACATAGTGCTGGAAAGACTCACATGTAACAAAGATGATTTCCTGCATTCAATGTACAAAACTTAATTTCTGAATAGAGTATATTTCCGTGCATCCTATCCTGGTAGTCCTGCTAGTCACAAAGGAAGGAAATTGTCTGTCACTGGTCTCTTGGGACCAAATCACTTGCCTGTCTCTCCTCAACTCACTGTCCACAGAGCAGCCAAAATTATCATTTTTTCCCTTTTTTTCTTATTTTTTCTTTTTGTTCATGAAATCTGCTTGTGGCACTCACTTGATTAAAAGCTTCTTGAGTCAGTTCATTATTTTCTATACTATATAGTCCAGGCTTTCACCACCTGGTCTCTTTGAGAGATCTTTCCTGATTTCCCAGGAAAAAAGTACTGCTTCCAGGATCGTTGTCTTCTTTCCTATACTATATACCATGTAGTTGTATAATGTCCTGCTTCCCTATCTGCTCTGTTTCTACCATTCTACTCTGAGTTCCTTTTATTCACTTTTTTTTCTCTCATACTCAGCACTTAATGGAAACCAAGTGCTAAGTTATTAGTTGTTATTAGTGGAAGGAGTGAATGAGTCAGTGAGTAAAGGGAAAAACCTGTCCCTGACTGTAGCTTGGCTCTGCCTACAGCCTTTAGTTCCTTCCAATCTCTGGTTCCTCCTAGTATAACTGGATTGGAAAGAGCACCACTCTTAAACTTGGAGTATGTGGCCACAAACGCTAGTTCCATTCTATTTCTCATGAATATTATATTTTGTCTTCTCAGGGCCTGTTTTCCAACCTACAATATGAATGATTTCCTAGAGAAAGGACAGCAATGAAGATGTAATGCAGCCAAAAATAAAATAAGGCAACACTTTGTTCTGTGGCATTTGTCTGTGGCATTTCCTTCTTTACTTTGTAGAACTGTAGGATGACTTATTGTAGGGGAGAGAAACAGTAGAATGGGTCAAGTTGCATGAATTGAAATGAGCAATGTAAACAAGACAAATATAATCATGCATCAAACCTTTTCTTTCCTTGAATACCTATCTGTTGTTTCTTTTTTTTTTTTTTTTTTGCGGTAAGCGGGCCTCTCACTGTTGTGGCCTCTCCCGTTACGGAGCACAGGCTCTGGACGCGCAGGCTCAGCGACCATGGCTCACGGGCCCAGCCACTCCGCGGCACGTGGGATCTTCCCGGACCGGGGCATGAACCCGTGTCCCCTGCCTCGGCAGGGTAACTCTTAACCACTGCGCCATCAGGGAAGCCCTGTTGTTTCTTATATTTTTCTTTTTCTTTTGTACACATGTATCATTAATGATTCCCTAGTTTTAATGAGTAAACATTTCTAAATATGTCTGCCATTTCAGTAAACTTAATTAAATTTCTGCTGGAAGATTTAATAATATATTTTCTGAGTCATAGATGATATCAGATTTTTATTTTTCCTTCAAATACTGTCTTGAAAATATAGCAACATGAAATAGAATGTGGATATTTTACATGGATACGGAGTTACAAAAAGCATTCCAGGCAAGCAGAAAAAACATGGGCTCAGAAGCAGGATGGCACAGTGTGATTACAAGGCAACAAAGAACCCACAGGCAGGAATGGGATGAGCAAAAAGACGGGGGAAGGAGAAATAGAGGGATGAAGGCATTACAGAAGGAATAGATTACACTGAACAGTTTAGGCAGAGGGGTGACATAGTGAAAGGACCTGTACATTAAGTCTCATAACGCACAGATGTGATAGGTAAGCAAAGCAGCTCAGAGCTACGCCATTAACCTGGGCACATCCCGAGGACAACTTGGACTGAGCAATGGAAGTGCCACATAAAACAGTGACTGATGAGGGTGATTTGTCTGTTTTCAGAAATAAGAAATCTTGGTAACTATTTTAGCAAAGGTAGAAGAAGAGAGATGAATCAAATCAACTGTAAGTTTTCCAGCCTACTTAAACGAGAGTGGTAACGACATACATACAGACAAAGGCACTGGGTATAAATGGAGGTGCATCAAATACACACTTTTTAAAAAGATACTTGCATTCTCCATTTTCACTTGTGGCAGTTTTCATACCTCTCTATCTTCCACGTAGGACAGCATTTATTATCTTTCATAAAAACAGCTATGCTAACATGTATTAATGTAGGAAGTATTCTAAGTGATTTACAAATTTTGATTTGATTTGTCCTTACAATACTCTATAAGATAGTTCTGAAATTATTATTACAAAATTTTACAGATTAGGAAGCTGAAGTACAGAGAAAAAACAAGGTCACAAAGCTTATAAGTTCTGAGGACAGTTTTTGAACCCAAGTGGCTTCTGCTCTTATGTTCTGGTATCTATGGCTTCCTTCCTCCCAAATAGCCAGTTTAGGATAATCAGGTTGCATTTGCACTACCTTTTTAAACTCTTACATCTTCCTTTTTTCTTAAAATTCAGATCCTCTTCATTTTCTACTCATCCTGTTACAGCAGCAGCCTTACAACTGACCTCTTATTATCTACACCCTTCCTAGTTTAATGAATCTTCTATTTGGGAAAACTAATCATGCTCCACTATCACACTGAAAAACTTTCAGTGGTGGGTTGGGGTGAAGGTGAGATAGGTGAAGGGGATTGAGGTACAAAACCCTAGCTGTGGGGATGCAATGTACAGCATAATGAATGTGGTCAATAATGTTGTAATAAGTTTGTATGGGAACAGACAGTTACTAGACTTATCATGACGATCGTTTCATAATGTATGCAAATGTTAATTCAGTATGTAGTACACCTGACGCTAACATAATATTGTACATCAACTTTATTTTCATTAAAACAAAACTTTCAATCATATCTAATAACATTTGATATGAAGTCAAAATAAGCATAGAATAGAAGGTAAGGCCATTTACAATCTGATGAGTGAATTCATATCTGACTTCATTTCTCCAAACTCCGCTCAACAAATCTGCTCTCCAAACAGAGTCTCACTGACTCCCTGAGCTCTGCCTTATGTTTCATGTCTCTTGGCTTTTGCATACACTATTTCAACTGAACAGGAAATTTCCATGGCTAACCAGAAAACCCCTGATCAGCTTTCACACTTGTAGATCATGCTGTGTTTTGGCCAACAACTGTCTGGGTCTGATTTCATTTTTGTTTTTAACATGCACTTGGATTCTTGGTTGCCATGCCATGCCTGTACAATTGAATGTACTTCCCCAATTCAGGAGTGAGAGCTTTATACAACCTTAGTGTCCTGGCTTCATGTTTTTGAGTCAAGCCAGAATAATCTTCTCACATCCCTCAGCTCTTTGTCATCTTTGAGGTTTCTCTCTTTGTACGTAAATGTATGACCCTTGCATAAACTCTTGAAAATCCCCCTGACCCCAGAGAGATTTATAATCCTCTGGTCTCTCCTCCCAAATCAAAATGTCCAAGGCTTCAATCTTCAGAGCTTTTTGTTTGCTATGTAACAATAAGTAGTATTTTGCTAAAAAGATGAACAAATCACAGCTACTGTGTATATTAGAAATATGCTGTTTCCTCCAGTTTGAATATCTGCTTAATTCATCTAAAATGCAGAGCTCTTTGCAAAGGCCTCTGAGGAGGTAGGATGCTCTCAGTCGTTTTGTTCTGTTGCAGCAGAGATGTTGTGCAGGGTAACTTTTGAAATTTTGTTGATGACAGCAAATCAACAGGTTTTAGATAAAGCAAGCTCAAGAATCAGTGAAAGATTTATTTAAAAAGAAATAGAATTAGTGAAAGAGAAAGTTCACATTGAATGAAATAATTTATGATAAGAATAAATTGAATAAAATGATGAACATAAATAAATCAAATTTGTTAGCTAAATTAAACATCATTTTTTCTCTTTTTTTGCCCCAGAACATCCTGTATGAGTTTTAATTTTTGTCTAATTATAAATTAGAACAAATTGACAAAGGTTACTACTTTTATTTTTTTTTAATGTTTACAAGAGATGAAGATAAATGTGAAATAGCCACATCCAATCGTTTCCTTTGACATGTGGTGTGAGAAGATACAAGAGGCAGAAAATAAAACTGCATTCAAACTGCATTCAAAACTGAATCTCTGGAGGACACAGCTGAGAATGGAGTGTTAAAAGTTATCAAATTCTTTGAAACTACATAATTTACACAATTTGGAACAGCAGGGAATTAAATTCTATATCACCTTAAGATAATAAGTATTATGGCATAATAATACAAATTATTATACATATTTGGCCTAAGGTCATTATCAGTCAACTTCATTTTGTAATTTACAGTTTTCAGCCCATGGTTGGTCACCAAAAAGAGAAACCTACTCCAATTAATTGCAGTAAAAGAGTTTAGTAAATATAGACTGACACCTGGAAAAGAGGAGCAGTCAGGCATAAGGTCAGAGGAAGGAAAGATGGACCAGGGACCTCCGTATCCGCTGAAGAGGACCGCCACCCCAGAGCTCACCTACTCATTCAGAATCTCCGCCTGCCAGTGCTGCTGCAGGGTTTCCACAGCCTCCTCTACCAAGATGCTGGTCAGCTCTAGTTTCAACCCAGCATGCATTTAGCTCAAGTATCTACCAGCATTTAACTAAATAGACTCTACCTTTCTTAATTCTGGGGGGCCAAGAAAAAGATAATGACCTTGCTGGCTTAGAATTCAGGGTGCAATCGGTTAGTGCAGTGATCCTGAGTCAGAGGAGTTTTCTTAGGAAGAGGGTTGACACTAAAGTATATTAACCTATATATAAGCCACATAGCTATTGTTATTAAATAACCTTTTTATAAAAATTAATTATATGTTATGTTGTAATTTTGTCTATTGCAATTAATGGATATATGCTATCTACATGTACTTTAGAAATTGATTTGTAAGGTTATGGGCCCGTAAGGAGAGTTTTATTTATTTAAACATCTTTATCGTAGTATAATTGCTTTACAATGGTGTGTAAGTTTTTGATTTACAACAAAGTGAATCAGCTATACATATACATATATCCCCATAGATCCTCCCTCTTGAGCCTCCCTTCTACCCTCCCTATCTCACTTCTCTAGGTGGCCACAAAGCACCAAGCTGACCTCCCTGTGCTATGTGGTTGCTTCCCACTAGCTAGCTATTTTACATTTGGTGGTGTATATATGTCCATGCCACTCCCTCTTTGATTTCTTCAGTGATCCCTTCGTTATTAAGTACTGTATTGTTTAACCTCCGTGTGTTTGTATTTTTTATAGAGTTTTTCCTGTAATTGATATTTAGTCTCATAGCAATGTGGTCAGAAAAGAAACTTGATACGATTTGAATTTTCTTAAATTTATCAAGGTTTGATTTGTGACCAAAGATATGATCTGTCCTGGACAATGTTTCATGAGCACTTGAGAAGAAAGTGTATTCTGTTGTTTTTGGATGGAGTTTCCTATAAATATCAATTAAGTCCATGTTGTTTAATGTATCATTTAAAGCTTGTGTTTCCTTATTTATTTTCAGTTTAGATGATCTATTAGTGAAAGTGGGGTGTTAAAGTCCCCTACTATTCCTGTGTTACTGTTGATTTCCCCTTTTATGGCTGTTAGCATTTGCCTTATGTATTGAGGTTCTCCTATGTTGGGTGCATAAATATTTACAATTGTTATATCTTCTTCTTGGATTGATCCATTGATTATTATGTAGTGTCCTTCTTTGTCTCTTGTAATAGTCTTTATTTTAAAGTCTATTTTGCCTGATATGAGAATTGCTACTCCAGCTTTCTTTTGGTTTCCATTTGCATGGAATATCTTTTTCCATCCCCTCACTTTCAGTCTGTATGTGTCCCTAGGTCTGAAGTGGTTCCTTGTAGACAGCCTATATATGGGTCTTGTTTTTGTATCCATTCAGCCAGTCTATGTCTTTTGGTTGGAGCATTTAATCCATTACATTTAAGGTTGTTATTGATATGTATGTTCCTATTACTATTTTCTTAATTGTTTTGGGTTTGTTATTGTAGCTCTTTTTCTTCTCTTGTGTTTCCTGCCTAGAGAAGTTCCTTTAGCACTTGTTGTAAAGCTGGTTTGTTGGTGCTGAATTCTCTTAGCTTTTACTTGTCTGTAAAGGTTTTAATTTCTCTGTCAAATCTGAATGAGATCCTTGCTGGGTAGAGTAATTTTTGTTGTAGGTTTTTCCCTTTCATCACTTTAAATATGTCCTGCCACTCCCTCCTAGCTTGAAGAGTTTCTGCTGAAAAATCAGCTGTTAACCTTATGGGGATTCCTTTGTATGTTATTTGTGTTTTCCCTTGCTGCTTTTAATATTTTTTCTTTGTATTTAAATTTTGATAGTTTGATTAATATGTGTCTTGGTGTGTTTCTCCTTGCATTTATCCTGTATGGGACTCTCTGTGCTTCCCACACTTGATTGACTATTTCCTTTCCCATATTAGGGAAGTTTTCATCTATAATCTCTTCAAATGTTTTCTCAGTCCCTTTCTTTTGCTCTTCTTCTTCTGGTACCTCTATAATTTGAATGTTGTTGCGTTTAATGTTGTCCCAGAGGTCTCTGAGACTGTCCTCAATTCTTTTCATTCTTTTTTATTTATTCTGCTCTGCAGTAGTTATTTCCACTCTTTTATCTTCCAGGTCAATTATCCGCTCTTCTACCTAAGTTATTCTGCTATTGATTCCTTCTAGAGAATTTTTAATTTCATTTATTGGTTGTTCATCGTGGTTTGTTTGCTCTTTAGTTCTTCTGGGTCCTTATTAAACGTTTCTTGTATTTTTCCATTCTATTTCCAAGATTTTGGATCATCTTTACTATCATTTCTTTGAATTCTTTTTCAGGTAGACTGCCTATTTCTTCTTCATTTGTTTGGTCTGGTGTGTTTTTACTTTGCTTTTTCATCTGCTTTGCATTTCTGTGTCTTCCCATTTTGCTTAACTTACTGTGCTTGGGGTCTCCTTTTTGCAGGCTGCAGGTTCATAATTCCTGTTGTTTTTGGTGTCTGTCCCCAGTGGCTAAGGTTGGTTCAGTGGGTTGTGTAGGTTTCCTAGTGGAGGGGACTGGTGCCTGTGTTCTGGTGGATGAGGCTGGATCTTGTCCTTCTGGTGGGCAAGACCACATCCGGTGGTGTGTTTTAGGGTGTCTGTGACCTTATTATGATTTTAGGCAGCCTGTCAGCTAATGGGTGAGGTTGTGCTCCTGTCTTGCTAGTTGTTTGGTATAGGGTGTCTAGCACTGTAGCTTGCTGGTCATTGACTGGAGCTGGGTCTTAGCATTGAGATGGAGATCTCTGTGAGAGTTTTCACCATTTGATATTATGTGGAGGCGGGAGGTCTCTGGTGGACCAGTGTCCTGAACTTGGCTCTCCCACCTCAGAGGCACAGGCCTGACACCCAGCCAGAATAAAAGACCCTGTCAGCCACACAGCTCAGAAGAATAGGGAGAAAAAAAGGAAGAAAGAAAAACTTTTGGGAAGTCTGAGGTCTTCTGCCAGCATTCAGTAGGTGTTCTGTAGGAATTGTTCCATGTGTAGATGTATTTCTGATGTATTTGTGGGGAGGAAGTTGATCTCAACGTCTTACTCCTCTGCCATCTTGAGGGTCTCTCTCCCTGCTAGTGTTGGAGGATCTCCTGCAGAGGCGGGGTGTGGCTGTGTCTCACTGTGAGGACAAGGACACTGGCAGCAGAAGTTCTCAAGTTTTATTTTTAACGTCTGTCAATAAATGTTATACATAAGATATAGAACACATACACTACTCAAACGCACACCAAAATCTATCCATTTCCCTTAAAGACAATGAGCAGTCAATAGAAGGTGGTAGATTGCCTTTCCATTTATGAGTATCAGAATTCTATTGATTGCAACCAACAGGTGAAAAGTAAACTGACACCTGGTTAGTGTTGTAGATTATAAATAAGTCATGTATCACAGAGGCACAGCTTGACCTTGGAAGAAGGGTTGAGATAAGGATGTGGAATAAAAGAAATATTATCTAGTGTTTTTATGAAATTAGTATTCTGAACATGTTAATCTTATTATTTGAACTATTCTTATGTTATTTTACACATTCTTATAACCAATAATATTAATATTTTAAGCCCAACTCTTCTGTACAAAAGTACATTAGGTAGCTACAGAATTGGGGAAGGGTTTTATGATGTTTTACAGCCTTAATATCTATGTCTCACAGCTTGGGTTGCCTGGGAAGTAGACTCTATAAGGAGATGGTTGTGCAGGAGATTTATTAGGGGGTGATAGTAGGATCAACACCTTCCAAAGGCAAGTAGGACTAAACAAAGAGAAAAAAGTTGAGCCATTATGTGGTCTCACTGGAAGCCCCTGCCAAAAATATGGGAAATTCTGAAGCTGGAATAACACTTCAAAATCATACCCACTTGGGCTAGAGGACTGGGTCAGTCTATCTATGATGACTTTGTACAAACATTAGAAAGGAAGGGGTGTTGACAAATAAAGACTTCAGTGAATGAGTGTTGACCTGGGGCTGAGACCTGACCTTGGCTGACGCAGCTCTGCCATACTTGTGGGAAGCTGAGAGCTGAGGTCTTTTTGTAGCAGCACTTGCAGCAGCTGTAGAAGTCTGATTTTTATTCCTGAAGGGGGATCTGGGAAGCATACAATGACCACCATACTAATTCCTCCCAAATTATTAATGGCAACTGCTAAGGTCTCAAGTAATAAAAATCAATCCCAAAATTATATACATATTTTAAGTTTCACCTTATTTGTAATTGTCAGTGATATACTTGTTACCCGTGTTATATAAATCTAGTAGTTCAATAATTTTGAATTTATATCCCAAATGGTTTATAGTACATAAATTCATTAAAATAAATGCTCTAGGTCTCTTTTGTTTAATAGGACACTTGCAAAATATTATTAATTTTGAGGGACCACAATTTTCCTCCATCATAGCACTTATCTATTTACTCTTTGATAAATTCCCAGCAACAACAAATTTACATATGCTCCAGGTACAACAAAATATCCAAGTTATAAATATGAAGCTGCATTTAAGCTAGCATCCATGCCTTGGTTAAGTTTTGCAGCTTTAAAGGTAGGCTTAGAATTTGTATTGGAATGATTTTATTTTTCCTTGCTAATCAAATGTCCTGATTTTAAAAGGTTTAATCACACATTCAAACAATGTGTATTTCTCAGAAAAGGAATTGCCTAGACATGGCAAAGTTGAACTGTGTCAACTAAGTACCAATGGTTGTTAAAATATCTTCAACATGTATATCACAAGTGGACTGTGATGTTAAGTTTATTATATTGATTAGCCCAGATTGTTGTTTACAGAAGTGAGTTTCTCCTAGGAGTGAGTTAGTGGAAGATGCATAAATATTTTTAAGTCAAAGGCAGAGTGAGTTCGATTGTTACTGCAAGAGCCTTAAATGGGTTATTTTACATTCTCAGAGCATGCATCCGAAAGAAAACTGTTTTGGAAAACCAACGTGATTGTGTCAAGATGATGGACTAAATTGGCCATGGCAAGGTTTAGTCAGTGTTTTGGCTATTTTCATTATTGATTGCATAACAATGATAACATTAACTGTGCAGAGCTTCAGTTTGCTCACTAAGGTTGCTAAAACAACAGACTGACATTGGCAGAATTTCTTTTTATGTGGCTTGCTTAAGTAGACCTTATTTCTCATTATTTTAGGACAATGTCAAAAACAAAAGCTAATTTTTCCCCATCTTAAATTCTAGATTAAATTCTATATTTTAACTTTTTATTTATTCATTCATTGCTTGGAAATTTAGAAAAACCCAGACACTGATATCTTATGATTGAGTGCCTTGTTTTCCAAGAAAATAATGAGTAGCACAGTGGCATGTTTGTTTGTTTGTTTGTTTCTAAACAATACCAAACAGTATTCATATTAACAATTCACTAATTTTCAAAATACCCATCTTTTATTTATATGTCTCTTTTTCTTAAAAGACAGTGCATGTTTAAGTCTTACATTAGGAGTAAGTCAACTTCAGGTAAAATGGTCGCTGCTATTGATGGCTTTCTTTCAACCTGTGCAGAGTTCCAGCAGGAAAATTGTAACATTAATTGATCCATTAAAAGTCTTTGAAACGATGAAAAAAATCCAATTTGGTTAAAACTAAATAAGCTTAAAGTAGATCTGTGATATTTCTGCAGCACAGGAATTTTAAATTATTGCAAGAACAAAGGTAGGCAGGACTATTCTTAGAGTAGACCAAAGCCTGATTTCTCACGACATAAATCTGAGCTGCAATGTAAGTTCTCAATGGTCTGTTACTGCTTTTAGATGCACTTCACATCCTTCCTCTTGCTACAATAGGTCAGAACATAAATATGTCCTTTGGATTGCTGAGATTTTATTATCAAAAACTTAAAAATTCATTTAAGATATTTCATTCTGTCAAAATAAAACATATATGTTCCATCAAAACTGTTATTTTTCCTTTGTTAGGTATTTTACTTAATTCAATTGCCAATGTGAAATAATTTTACAAAGTGAGCCAATTTCTTCAGGTACCTGTAAAAACATTTTGCAGTTAAATTCTCCTGGCAGGAACACTAAGCACTTCAAAGACAGATAGTCGTTGGGATGTGTTTTCTAAGGCTGAGGAAACTGGCTTGATTTGAAGAAAGAAAAAATTCCAGGTCAAATCATCCTTTCAAAGTTTTATGTTATAAAACTCTAGGGGGTCTGAATCAAGGATTACTCATTCTTGTGTGAACCTGATGATGCTTCTTGAGAAAAATCTTGTTTTTAAGCTTTTATAAAACTGTTTCTATGGAATCTAAGTGTTCCAATGAATGTTAATAAGAGTTTCTCAGAAAGAGTTCACTGGGCTTACAGGTAACTCCCCCAGCCAGGTATTTGGGGTCAAGGCCACCAATTCGGCTTTCTAACTCTTGTAATGCATGTCCAACTGTTTGTTTGGTCACCAAACACTTGTCCTGAAACAGAAACATGGGGTACTGAGGACATATCGCCCCTAAAGCTAGAGAATTACCTTGGCTCTGAATCATCATAACCCCAGTCATGGTCCTTAGTATCTATCCCCTCCTCACATATGCCAAGTTGTGTCTTTATATCCAGCTAGGTCTCTGAAAAGCCACATTCTTGAAATTAATTATCTCAATCTTCAGCCTTATTATCATTCTCGATTTTATAGTTATTTTCTCAAGTTTTAGAGGACTTTTATAAAATTAAGATATTTGAAAATTACTCTTACATTTTAGGAAGTTTCATCAATGACAATTATAATGCTGAATGGCCCTGGTGTAGGGAACCAAATGGCAATGTTTTGCTAGAATTTAGCATGAAGAAACAATATATTTCTTCAAAAATTGCAGTACACTTTTTGTTCATTTATTTATCAAAGAAATATTGGCTGATTACTATGGGGGCCAGACACTGTGCTGGATGCTAGGTACTCAGTAGTGCTCCCAGAAAGCTCACTGTTAGCCAGCAAGGCAGACCAAGGCTATGAAGGGCTGTGAGAGCACTGAGGTCTACTCTTTGGGAGATTTGGGAAGAGGTCTCCATAGGAAGAGGTGACATTTGACATGGTGCTCAATCATGAATAAACACTTGTAGGCAGAAGAACAGGAAAAGGTCTTAGGGGCAGAGATAAGTTTTGCAAAAGTGCAGGTGTGAAAGGTAAGCAGAAAAGGCATGTGAGGGTAAGAAAGAGAAAGTCGGGAGTTGAGAATGGACAGCTCTCACTGGGTAGGTCATAAAAGACTTGAGATACTGAGCTAAAGAATATCACTTTCACTCTTGGACCAAGAAGACTTCACAGTGTTTTTAAAGCAGGCAAAGGACACTCAGTACTGCCTTTGCCGCAACCCATAGATTTTGATATGTTTTATTTTAATTTTCATTTGTATTTAGGTATTTTGGATTTCTCCTTTGATTTCTTTGTTGACCCCATAGTTGTTCAGTAGCATGTGGTTTAGTCCCCACATATTTGTGATTTTTCCAGCTTTCTCCTTGCAGTTGACTTCTACTTCTATACCACTGTGATTTTAAAAGATATTATAATTTCAAACTTTGTAAATTTCTTGAGACTTGTTTTGTATCCCAACATATGGTCTATCCTTGAGAATATTCCATGGGCATTTGAGGAGAATGTGTATTCTGTTTCATTTGGATGGAACGTTCTGTACTGATCTATCAAATCCATCCAGTCTAATGTTTCATTTAAGACCACTGTTGCCTTGTTTGCTTTCTGGATGTTCTATCCACGGATGTAAGCGGAGAGATGAATCTCCTACTATTATTGTGTTGTCATTTTCTTCCTTTAGGTCTGTTAATAATTGTTTTAGATATTTTGGTGCTCCTATGTTAGGTGCATATTTACTAATACATGTTGTTTTCTTGATAGATTGTCCCTTTTATCATATAATGTCCATCTTTCTCTTGTTACCTCTTTTGACGTGAAGTCTGTTTTGTCTGGCATGAGTACGGTTCCATGTGTTTTTGTGCGGCTGCCATTTGCTTGGAGTGTCATTTTCCATCCCTTCACCTGGAGTCTATGTTTGTCTTTAGGGCTGAGGTGAGTCTCCTGAAGGCAGCATATAGTCAGTCTTGTGTTTTTAATCCATCCAGCCACTCTGTATCTTTTGATTGGTGAATTCACTCCATTTATATTTAGGATGATTACTGATAGATGAGAACTTAGTACTGGCATTCAATCTTCTGTTTTCTTGTTGCTCTATATCTCCATTGTTTCTTATTCCTTGTGTTTCTGTCTACCAAGTGGGTTGGTGTTTATTATGATGTTTCTCAGTTGCTTTTTTATGTTTTGCATCTCTACTCTAGATTCATGTTTTGTGGTTACCATGAGGTTTGTATAAAAAAATCACATAGATAAAATGATCCATTATCTGCTGATAGCATCTTATCTTCATTTGCCTGTATGGGCTCCCTACTTTTCCTCTTCCCTTTTTTATGTTTTTTTTTTTTGTCTCAAATTACCTTTCTTTAATGTTGTAAGTTCATTATCAAATTGAAGTACTATAATTAATCTTACTGCTTTTCTCCCCTTCAATTTTTATCCTATAATTAAATGTTTAACAATCTATTCTGATTAGAGTTACAGTTTTCTCATTCTGAATGTCTATTTATCAGCTTACTCAAAGTTTTGTGTATTTTTGCCTATCATTTCAGGTTGAAGAGCTCCTTTCAACGTTTCCTGTAAAGCAGGTCTAGTGGTAATGCACTCTTTCAGCTTTTGTTTGTCCTAGAACGTCTTTATTTTCCCTTCATATCTGAAGGGTAATTTTGCTGGAGAGTATTCTTGGATGATAATTTTTGTCTTTCAATATTTTGAGAATGTCATTCCATTCTCTCCTGGCCTGTAGGGTTTCTGCTGAGAAGTCTGCCGATTGTCTGATATGGGGGTCCTTTGTAGGTTACTGTCCTTTTTTTCCTGGCTGCTTTTAAAATTCTTTATCATAGACTTATGACAGCTTTAATACAGTGTGTCTTGAAAAAGACCTTTTTGTGTTGAGGTGATTAAGAGTTCTCTTAGCTTCATGGAGCTAGCTTGTATATCTAGCTCCTTCCTAGGTTTGGGAAGTTCTCAGCTATTATTTCTTTAAATAAATCTTTGCTTCCTTCTCTCTCTCTTTTTTCTTCTGGGATACCCATTACCCTAAGGTTGCCTTTCCTAATAGAGTTGGGTGGTTCTCAAATAATTTTTTTCATTTTAACAAAGAACCTTGGTTCTCTTTCCTCTTCTCCCTGTATCATTTCTAGATTTCTATCTTTAAACTCATTAATTCTCTCTTCCATATGGTCTGCTCTATTGCCAATGTTTTCTAATGCATTCTTTGTCTTATTTTTTGAATTCTTCAGCTTCAGAATTTCTGTTTGGTTCTTTTTTAGAGTTTCACTCTCTTTGGTAGAGTATTCCTTCTGCTCATTAGTTTTATCCCTGAGCTCATTAAACTGTCTTTCTGAGCGTTCTTGTAACTCACTGAGTTTCTTCATGACAGCTATTTTGAATTCTCTATCAGATCACAATCTTCTGTGACTTTAATTTTGGCTTCTGGCAGAATTGTCATTTTCTTCTTGTGTTATCATGTTATCACGCTTTTTGTGTGATGCTTATTTAGCTGCTCCTCTTCTTGTACATCTGAAGTAGTGAACACCTATCTTTTAGGTAATGCTTTTTAAACTTTGATTTAAGCAGTTCAGCATGTTGGTAATGAGAGGCCTTTCTTTAGTGTATCAGTAGGTGGCACTGTAGCACACTTTTTCAGTTTCTCTCCCCTGCGCTTCCTCTGGTTTATTTGAGAAGCAGCACAGTCCACCCTCGTTCACCTCTGCCTGAGGTGTCTCTGGTGCCCTCATCATCACTACTTGTGCCTCCAGGGTTCCAGGTGTCTTGCTTCTCCTGGTGACACTGCTGTCTCCAGCATCACCCCTGGGTGCACTGGAATAGCACGGGCCTCCACTGTGTTCAGAGTCTCCTTCTCCGGCACCACCACTGCAATGGGGGGTTCAAAGTCACAGGCACCACCCCGGCGAAAGGGAGCAGGGTCGTGGTCCTGCTGCTGCTGTCCAGGTCCCCATGGCCGTGGGTGCTGGGACCCAGAGGCCAGAGTCACGTGTGCCTCTTCCCTTCTGATAGCAAGTCTTTGGGGTTTGGGGATCCGGCGCTGCGGCCAGGGGGTCAGGATCGAGGCCCAGCGGGCACCACCTCTTCTACGTTCCACTCCACTCACCTGCAGATGCACAGATGTGTGGCCTCCTCAGCATCATGGTGTGTTGGGCAGAGTTATTTCCATTCTACTGGTTGTAGATGGAAAAGGAGAGACGAGGGGAGTGTCTTCTGTCACTGTGAAGCTAACCTCTGTTTTTAAGATGTTTTAAAATAAAGTGGGCAATGTCCTGATTAATTTAATAATTTTATTTCATTACTGAATTGGTCTCATTTAGGACAACCTAAGTGGAGATTTGCCACTTTTTAAAAATTATTTCTCCTCATTCCCAAAGTATTTATGAGGCTGAAATCTAACAGGGAAGATATGGTTTTGGTGACAGGATCTTGTATATATTTAAAGTAACAGGATCAAACATTAGCTTCCTAAAGCCACGTGATTTAGCAATACAGCCCTAAACACACATGATGTCACCTCACAATTGATTTGAACTGGAAAGATTGAGTTTATGGTTTTTAAAATCATATTTGCCTTCCTCTTGTCTGTTCATTATTTAACTCTTATATGAAGAATTTAGTGTTGTTTTTCCAGATTGGCAATATGGAAGCTCTGAAATGCCAGATCCACAATGATGTCTGTGTTTGATGAGCAGTAATTTACTAGAAACCCATTTAATACTGCTCAGACCACACAGGACAGCAGGTATATTGACTGCTTTGTATCAAGTCTCACAATAATTAGGCTTTCTAACACACAAATGAGTTAACTGAAGAAACCTTAATAGCAACTACATATTGGAAAGGAAAATTCCTATTTTCTTTCCATTAAGTTCAAAATAGACCAAGAATCAATGCACATATAATGTTATTCTATACATCAAAATATTCACTAGATATAAATTGGAAATATTAGTTCTATTGTTTATTTTCCTGTTACTCGAGGCAAAGAGAAAACTGTATGCTGTCAGATTTTCAAAACCAAAATAACTTCTGATTATGATATGTTTTAAAATGCCATGGACACATTTTAATCTGAAAAAATTAGACTTCTACATCACTTAATAGTAATTTAAATTTTAACTGATTTTTAAAATTGGTCTTCTCTCGAATTTGGTTAGATATTAGGGGTCCAATCACATATTCCTCTTACCTTCTGTCTTTATTAAACACTAGTGGAATTTCAATAGAAAAAAAGACATCCAAGTATAGGCTTTATTGCAGTGCTAGGTTTCCAGACAAAGCCAGACAACATTATCGGAGATCACAGCCATATCTCTGACCTCCCACCTTTAATTCATGATAACCAGACTCAATGCATTCTACTTACCTTCAAGTTGAAGGTAGAAAAGCTGGAAAATAGTGTCTCACCCCCAAATTCATCTCATCCCTGCCATGCAGCCTGCCTGGGAGTATAACTTGCCCAGAAAGTCCTCCTGACTGGAGACTAGGGGCACAAGGGCTGTTGTATGTGAAGATTGTCATGTCCAAGAGAAAAAACAAGGACGGATGGGTGCATGCATGACATGTGTAAGCATTGACCTGTACCATGCAGAATGAAAGCTAATTCATGCCAATGAATGCCAGATTCTGATCAATTTTACCTACCAAAGTGGAGGAAAAAGCAACAGTATGGACAATGAAGTGAAAGCTGTGGAAAGAGTATTCCTTATGCTGCCCACCAACTTGTAAAGAGAGAAATATCTTAGGCTACGAACTGAAACTGGAGCAGGAGATTGAAGCAAGATGGTACCCCTTCCTCATCCCAGTTTGCTTTCTGACTCCATTGGAATAATCATACTAAAGATACAAAAATATTTGGACACAATGAATAAGAAGATATTCATTTAATTTCTGTGAATAGAGTTAGGGATATAATACTTAACTGTGTTCATTATTTCACAGATTCTACTATATAATTTTATTGTTATGTGTTTAAACATCTTCTTTTTTATAAACCTGTGAAACCTGGACATAACATGGAAATTACATTCAGCTTCGATAAAAGCACTCCCTCTATAACGGTGCGCTGCTCCCTGGCATCCTGCAAGGTCGCTTTGCAGAGCGGGAGCTAGCGTGACAAGACACTAGCTCGGGGGCACGCCTTGGTATCAGCAGCGACAGGGTGTACGTCCCACGAGACACTGCGGCCGCAACAGCTGCGAGAGCTGCGAAGGCGACGGCTGAAGGATCAAGAGCTGAGCCACCGGGTGAACCGCTGCTGCCCAGGCGGAGGGCGTGGCCTATGAAGCAATTCTGGAATAAGTTTTTGCAGGACGGGGCCCCCTGGAAGAACATGATCTATAAGACGTACCGACACAGCATCTTTGCTTGTACTCATGTACTGGCCCCTGTCTGGATTATTCATTATTATCTCAAATATCATGTGAATACAAAACCATATGCCATCGTTGAAAGAAAGCCAAGAATATTTTTAGGTGATACAATTCTGGAAACTGGGGAAGTAATCCCACCAAGGAAAGAATTTCCTGATCAACATCATTGAAGATTACTTTTAAAATTTCAAAGGTGTTTGAGCCCAAGTTTATTGCTACATTACCAAACGTACTGATATATTTTTTGGAAAAGTAACTTTAATAAAGTTTACTCAGATAAAAAAAAAAAGTGCCTCCTCTTTTCCTGTGATTCCAACCTCACTTCACATAGAAAGTTCAAGGCTGAATTCATAGCTAGTACATTAGTTGTGAAGGCAATCCTGTTAAGACTAGGTTCTTTCTCTTGAACATGAAAGACCTTTAGAATTTTATTAAAGTTTTCTAATTCAAGTAGTATTACAGAAAATTCAATTAAATTAAACCTTTTTAAAATGATAAACTGGTACTGGTAAACAAAGTGATTACTTATCTTCTTACCAAAAAATATTTGGACGTGAATCTTCCTATACAAGATGTTTTAAATGAGAAACATAATAGAAAATTATCTTATTTAAGGGAAATATTTGAGTAAAAACTGATGAGAGGAGAAACTGAAGTCTTCATAGATCTATTGTATACCAGTGAGAAGCAATAGTTTCAACACTTCAAAATAACCTTCAAAAAAATTCTGTCTATCTAATTGTTCAAATTATCCATCCCATAAACACACACACACACAATGTAGAACAGACCGTCTATCATACAAGGAAGTTTCTGGTGAAGTTGGAGAGGGGACTGAAATTTGATTACCATATGAAGACCATAATAAGAGACTGTCTATATCATAGTCTTTTTTTTTTTTTTTCAAATTGAAAATATCTTGTTTCTTAGAGATGAAAATCAACTGGGTAAGGGTTGGACTAAATGATTCTAAAACATGGAGACTCAAGTGAGGACAACAACTACATAGAAACTCAGGGAGGGAAAGGATCCCCATTCTTTCCTTTATCTCCAAATTTAGAAAAAAAATTACCAGTCAATTCTCTATATAATTTTATTGGGGTCAGGTTTCTATAACAATGAGCTTGCTTGTTTTGTTTTGCTTTTTTTAAAAAAAGAATGAAGAGCTGCTACCACAAATAAAGAGGCCAGAAGGAAAGGACTCATCTTTACATAAAGTGGTAAAGGAATGTGAAGGGTTTTTCACACTTGAAACCATTCCTGAATAGGATTGGTGTTTTTCTATCCTTACTGAAGATTAGGTTATGGTTAGATTATGCTTACTACTGGTTGGATTATGCTTACTACTATAGTAGTTTGAGTGTCTAACATTCTGAATGTCCATCCATATGTTATAATGTTAGCAGAGGTGCAACTAGTAGCAACTTAATGAAATTGGGTGTATAACAAAAAAATATGTGTTCTATCTTGCTTTTTAAAATATTTTTGTAAATGAAAGAAAGAAACATATATCTGAAAAAAAACCTGTGAAATGTTACAAAAATAAACAAGAAAATTCTTGCCTTTAGTCACTCATATTGATTAAAACAATGTAATATTGATGATTTAAAGCTAAATAAAAAAATATACATTTTAAATAAAGCAATGTAGAATAACTGAAAGAGCATTGCTTTAGGGTCAAGAACAATGGGTGCTTTTTCCAATGTAAAATTCTAGGTAGTTGTTCATGCTTTAGGTCTCAATTTTCTCATCCCTAAATTAGTTCTGTATAGAAAAATAAGCTCTAATTTTTATTCAAGCCCTAAAATGATGTGACTGGCACGATGTTTTCTCTCTTTATTCATTTTCTGTAAGCTTGGGCTCAAGTTGTTGCTGTATTTTTAGAAGATTTAATACCACAGACTAATGGCTTTCAATCCTGTTGATCTCAGAACTTTCTTATGCTGTTAAAAGTTATTGAGGACCCCAAAGAGCTTTTGTTTCTGTGGATTACATTACATCACATTCAGGCTTAGGCAATCAGTGATGCAGTGTCGATTTTCAATTGCTACCCTGGCTCTACTCTAAGCCTCTCTTCTCATCAATACTAGAGGGACTCAACTGGATCTTCAGGGAAAAAGAGTTAATTTCCTTACTATTATCTTTAGATTAAGCATTGCCATTCAGCAATTGCTGTTCTCCTGCTTTTTTTCCAGAGTTTACAACTTTTTTCTATGTTATTCTCTAGGCAGGTCTTTGCTACCTTCTCAGAATGGATCAATAAGATATAATTTCTTCTGTCTCTTTTACATAACTCATCTTTACTCCCTCCTGTGGAAAGAGGCTGCAAATTTTTGTTCTGGCAACTTGAAAATAATAAGAATGTTGGTTTTAAATGAGTTTTCTTTTTAAGTTACAGAAATTGTAAATTATAAAAATTACAGTTTCACAATTACAGAGCAGTGGCAAGACCTTAGCCTGATTACTTTTAAACCGTCATGGTTATTCTATCATCTTCAAATTTTAGATTTAAAAATGTTTTTCAGCCTTGTAGGAAATTTGAACGCACTGTTTCCTGGAACAGTCAAATTTTATCCTGGAAGTTATTGCTTCTTCATGATTTGTCTGCCTGAAAGTGTAGCAAATTATTTAAAGTGTAGTCCTTGGTCAAAGATTCATAGACACTTCTTGGTGGCTATTGAATCAGAATCTTCTCCTCCCAGAATTCACCTAGCCCCCCCCATTTTTGAAATTTCATCTTCTTTGAAGTGCAGGATATACCTGTACTGTAGTTCTTCCTTTCACTCATGGTTGCTATGGAAACAAACCTTGATTGTATCCAATGGATTTGATGAGATTAGAAAATATAGACTGTCATCATGGCTACATTAAAATAATCAATTCCCATTCTACAGGGTGCACACTAGTGAATATAATATGGTGTGAAATAATTTCTCTGTGGTGACAGCGTAGTTTGCAACTATATATATCAAGGAAGGCTGAGTCCTTCTCAAAAGCAACTTTATATCACAAAAACTAATCATGAACAGATGGCTATTGTTCTGCTCTAGAATGGTAACAGTTACATACATATGTGATATTTTTAATAATTGCACATAATAAAAAAGAAAAGAAAAACATAATTGCAAACTTTTTGTTAGTGCTAGTTTTGAAATGACATAGGCAAAAGCTAAGTCAATTTATGAAGACTGGTGTGTCTAATTCCCTTCTACCTCACAAATTTTGATAAGGGCATTACTGTTTTCAATGAATACTGAGAATCAATATTTTTTCTCCTTCACTTTATTATTTGGTTCTCCTAAATTCTATAATTGATATTCAAATTTACCGGGTAGGAAATTTAGTCTCGCAGTAAATGTTTGCATACTGGTAGTGATAATTTGAAGTCTGCTTGAAATAAACTTGGGAAAGACAAAGGCATTCAAATTATTTACATCTACAAAAAGTACAGAGGGGAGAATATCATACAATGATATAAAATCCACAGGCAATTTCATGAACAGGATATTTTTCAAAGAAAATGTTCATGACTAATTTTCAGGCACTATGTTAGTTTATCAAATGTTAATGAAAATTCAGGTTATCATGTATATCATGTACATTGAAGACATATTCATAACATGAAAGAGTGAAATTCTTAGTGAAAATGTTAATATTACATTTTACAATCTGAATTCTTTTATTTTTGATATATATGAAACTCTTAAAATTATAGAACATAATTCATTTATGAATGCTTTTCTTTCCATTTTTCCTTAAGAAGATAAAGATATACTTGTTTGGGTTGTCTGATTTTTTTTTTTTTTTTTTTTGATATCGAGCTGCATGAGCTGTTTGTATATTTTGGAGATTAATCCTTTGTTGCTTCATTTGCAAATATTTTCTCCCATTCTGAGGGTTGTCTTTTTGTCTTGTTCATGGTTTCCTTTGCTGTGCAAAATATTTTAAGTTTAATTAGGTCCCATTTGCTTATTTTTGTTTTTATTTTCACTACTCAAGGAGATGGATCATAAAAGATCTTGCTGTAATTTATGTCAAAGAGTGTTTTTCCTATGTTTTCCTCTAAGAGTTTTATAGTGTCTGGTCTTATATTTAGGTATTTAATCCATTTTGAGACCTAAATAGACATTTCTCCAAAGAAGACATACAGATGGCCAAGAGGCACATGAAAAGCTGCTCAGCATTACTTATTATTAGAGAAATGCAAATCAAAACTACAATGAGGTATCACCTCACACCGATCAGAATGGCCATCATCGAAAGCTCTACAAACAATAAACGCTGGAGAAGGTGTGGAGAAAAGGGAACCCTCTTGCATTGTTGGTGGGGATGTAAATTGATACAGTCACTGTGAGGAACAGGAATGAGGTTCCTTAAAAAACTAAAAATAGAACTACCATATGACCCAGCAATCCCACTACTGGGCATATACCCTGAGAAAACCATAATTCAAAAAGTCACATGCAGCCCAATGTTCATTGAAGCACTATTTACAATAGCCAGGACACAGAAACAAACTAAATGTCCATCAAGAGATGAATGGATAAAGAAGATGTGGTACATATATATAATGGAATAATACTCAGCCTTAGAAATATATGAAATTGGGTTATTTGTAGAGGTGTGGTTGGACCTAGAGTCTGTCATACAGGGTGAAGTAAGTCAGAAAGAGAAAAACAAATACCATATATTAAAGTATATACGTGGAATCTACAAAAGTGGTACAGATGAACCTATTTGCTGGGCAGGAATAGAAATGCAGACATAGAGAATGTATGTGTGGACATGGGGCAGGGCAAGGGGAGGGTGGGACAGATTGGGAGATTAGGTTTGACATAAATACACTACCATGTATAAAATAGATAGCTAGTGGGAACCTGCTGTATACAACAGGGAGCTCAACTTGGTGCTCTGTGATGACCTGGATGGGTGGGACTGGGGGGGAATGGAGGTCCAAGAGGGATGGGATATATGTATATATATAGCTGCTTCACTTCATTGTACAGCAGAGACTAACACAACACTGTAAAGCAATTATACTCCAATAAAAAAGAAAGATATACCTGAAAAGATTATACAATACTGAAAGAGACAGACTTCATTTTAAAAACAACTATTTAATAAAATCAAAAACACTTCTGTGAAAAATTGGATTACAAAGGTGATTATTAGTGCACTGCACCAAAAGTAAATGTTTTATATCTTATTATGTTATAAAATCAAAATTCATATTGAAATTTTAAGTATTTACTTGCAAAATACCAAAATATAGGTCAAATGCTTGCTTATATCAGGGGGGAAATTCATCTGATCTTCAATTTTGCTTTGGTCTCAATTTATGAATCTACATCTCTTTCCTATATGTGCCAACAGAAAGAAAGCATTAATGATTAGTTCTAAAATATGCCAGAGTCAGAACCCACTGAGCAAGGGGAGCCCGTGTACCCCAGGCACCACTTGACTGCCCACTCAGGGAAGCCTGAGTGTCCAGGACATCCAGACCCCACCCTCCTTAGGTGATGCGTCCACCATATCTGCCCCGTCTTCTTTCTTCTCTCCTGCTAAGCCTTTTTCTAATTACGAGTAGCAATGACAAGGGATATTAACGGTTGATTTTAAAGGTCTGAACTATGTTACGTAGTAGGCAAAAAGAATCCTGTACAAATAAAAAATAATCATCTCTGCAAATCAACAATAGTTATTTATATAAAACTGTTTGTTTTGTCCAGTTAAGATCATAATGTAGCTGAAACTCAAGATTCCAAGAAACAGAAGAGAAAGTCACTACAACTGTATGTACATACATACTTATCAAAAAGCTGAACATCTGATCCGAATGGAGGAGTCCTTATAACAAAAACATTGATTTGTTTACTTCCTTCTTATTGGTCTGTGAATGTGTCTCACTATCTCAGGATGATTTAGGACAAAGAGTAGTACTCAATTAAAAGGGCTCTGGGGATATATTATTTCTTCATGTTTTAGTTCAATGTATTTAGTAATTGAGTTCCAATATCAGACTATCACTATCATTTCCTCTTTTTAGACAAATAGATGGTATGCCACTGATTAGAGCTGGAAGGATATACAAGATTGGGTTTTGGACGTGCAGGACATAAACACCGCACCAGTCAGCTGCCCTGGTCTCCCTCTCTCTGCCAGCTCCCTCAGAGCCAGGGAGCTTTCTGAGAGGACAAGGAAAGGCACACACGGTGGATATCTGCTCTTTCTGCCTTCCCTGTATCTACTGCTCCTTTTTCTCTAATAATATCTGAATTTTGTTTTTGGCACTTAGTACTTATACACTAAATTTTCAGTAGTGTTAAGCTGTACCACCTTTCCTGACCCCATCTATGCAAATCAGATGCTAGCTTCCTAAAGTTTGCATCTTCAGCTAAAAGATATAAACCAAGGAATATTTGGAACATGCCCATGGGGATGGCAGCACCTAAACACCATCATTAGTTCTGCTACTGTTGACCTTTCTGAAACGTGTCCTTTCTGAAATCTCTTCAGTTTTTTCCTCAACATCTTTTTTTTTTTTTTTTTTTCAGTACACAGGCCTCTCACTGTTGTGGCCTCTCCTGTTGCAGAGCACAGGCTTTGGATGCGCAGGCTCAGTGGCCATGGCTCACAGGCTCAGCCGCTCTGCGGCATGTGGGATCTTCCTGGACTGGGGCACGAGCCCGTGTCCCCTGCATTGGCAGGAGGACTCTCAACCACTGTACCACCAGGGAAGCCCCTCAATATCTTTTTGATAAAAGTCCCTTAGTGTATGTCTATACATATACACATTTATGCATACATACATATATGCATATACATGTGTGCATACATACACACATGTGTGTGCACATGTAGTATGTATGTGTGCATTTACTAAATTACCTAGCGTTGGGTTCTACTGGTTGTAACCAAGACCTGTATTTATAATGAAATTCTAAAGAGTTAGGATATATTTCATTCTGTCAGAGGGTATTCTATGCAAAACGTCAACAACAAATAATGCTCAGAAAGATAGGAGGGGGATTTAGAAAGGAAAGTAACAACCAGAGTAGGCAACACATTTAAGAAGTAGGGGAGAAGAAGGGCAGTAAACACTGTAGCAAGATTAAAGGAAATGTGGCTGAGGAAGGTCACTGATTTTGAGAATGAAGATGGTGATGCTCTCCGAGAAAGTTGCCTATGACAATCATCTTGGGGAGGCTTCCCTGTGTCGAGGTTTAGGGGGGAATAGGAAGGCCTGGAAAGGAAATGAGAAGATCAGTGGTTTCAGTGAGATGCAGGCTGAAGACTGGTATGTTAATTGATCTGAGATACTTCAGGTAAATGAGAAGAAAAAAGGCAAAGAGATGATAGGTCATAATAGATGAAGCAAATACATAGAAGAGGTTTAAAGATTGTAAAAAGATTGAAAGAGAAGGCAGCAAGGACAGGCATAGGGATTTGCCCAGGAAAAACAACAAAAATAGAAGTAAGAGTGCAGACACTCTAGATTTACATGTCAATAAATTTTTAGAATACAAAGGCTTTTCATGTTTAAATCATTCCAAAATGATGTGTGAAGTAGCTCTATCAATAATAATAATAAAACACTCTTGATGTACTCTCAATTATTATACTTGTGCATGGTTTTGTTACCTTTTTGTAATGTTTCTGAAAATTAGAGACACCTTGAAAAAACAATAGATATATAACTCCTAGTACTGTTACTTTGATTCTACTTAAAGGAAAAAAAGAAATCTGAGTAAGACTGACCCAAATATCCCTACATATTATATTTTTTCTACTTATACTTTTATAGAAATACTTTGATATAGTTTTACTATAAGATGCTTATGAATCTAAAACCCATTAGGGAATTCAATTTAATTTTAATTATAAAATAGCCAGGTAGACATTTTTATGATAAGCAATATGAAATTTCATGAAAGAGTATATAATTGAATTAAAAATGTGTTAGCTATATGTGAGCTATTCTGTTCTCTACCCAAGATAATGTAAAATTGGTAAAACTATCATTGACATACTTTTTTCTTTTCTTTATCAAAATATTTTGCCATTCTTCATTAAACAACTCACTTTTATATTTTAAACTTATATTCTATGAAAATTGAAATGATAAATTAGTATCTTACACAGCAAGAAAAGTATTTACTTACTTTTGAATTTTGAAACATAAAATTGTATCATCTACTCTATGTATGATAAACTGAGCAGAAAATAAGAAAAAAATATTTTCACTGTCCCTATAACAAATGGGTGAGTGTTAAATGGAAAATAAATAATGGACAGCTAATGGATCACTAATAGATATCTCTGAAGACAATTCCTCAGGTCAAGGCAACCAAGAAAGGCATTAAATCTTCATGAATATTATAGGATATTTATAAGAACAATTGAGATAACTATGTAGTTGGAGGGCACATTGTGAAAAAAGGTATCACTTCAGTAAATGTTGTGATCCATGTAAATTTCTGGTATGCTTAAAGATGAAGAATTTTGATTAGCACTAAGTGAAATTGTAATGGTCAGTGAAAGATAAATCTTGTGGGACTTTCAATCCAATGAGAAAGACTATAATTTTGTTCTACAGTGGTAACAGATGAACAATTAAGGTCTTAAAACAGAAAATAGTGTGATTGCTGCTGTGCTTTAGAAAGAACATTCTTAAGAGAAAGAATTATGATGACTTTTAACATACCTTACACTGAATCTTTCCCCCCAAGAATTTGCATAAAACTATCTCCATGAATAGAGTGGTGCTTCTCCCATGAGAGCACAGCCCATGGTTGGAGCTCGCTCACGCTTCTGATCTCTCTGGCCAGACCAGTGCTTTCTTCTGGACTCCTCATCAATATGTAAACTCAGGTGTGAGTGAAGATCAAGATGTCAGAAGAAAAAAAAAAATCATTGGGAAATTTGTTATCTATATAAGATGATGAATTTCAATGCTAATTAGGAAGTCCAGGGGGAAACAAGTAACAAGTAGATAGAAACTTAGGAGGCTACGTGGCACCACCTATCTTGAGAGAATGAAGACCATTTTTTTACCCATCCTAGAGAGCTGGAGCATGGCCATGTGACCCAAGCATGGCCAACTGAATGCTCCTGAATGATACTAACATCTTGAGAGAATATGCCAAAGGCAGAGGGTCTGAGATAGTATCAGACTGACTACATTACACTAGTGTCTAACTGTGGCAGGGCTAGTGATGACATCCCAAGTAAATGTTCTTGTGTCAAGGTTTTGCCTATCTTGTCTTCTTTTGCAAAGAGCTGCTTCTCCAGCAATCCTGCTGGTTCTATGAGTAACTGCTTTCAGAGTCAGGTTCAGTTTAACCCTGATGAGTAAAACATTTTCACAACATTTATGATAGAATTTGCAGGAGTGGATATGATTGTCAAAGCAAGGGCTATAGAGAGACTCAAACTTAGGATACCAAAGGGGCAGGAGAATGAGAAAAATAGAAAAGGGAACACAGATTAGGTAAGAAAAGCAGAAGTGTGGAAAGTTTTATTCACAAAAATAAGGAGTAGTCACAAATATCTGAGGTTCACAAATTTTGCCTTGCACATTACAAATAAGTGCAAGGCTGTTCCATCTTTAAATTACATTTGAACATTTTCTCTACAGTAATAGATTTATTTGTTCCATTTTATTTTCCAAATAGGTCTTCAGAACCTATAGCTCAAGAGATGACTGCTGCTTGATTTTCCATTACTTTTAGATGAATTAGTTATAGCTATGAAAATAATACTTGAAAACAAAATTGAAATGTAAATTAGTACTTAGCATAATGCATTTTGACTGCACATTTTGTTATAACATAAACATAAAGGCAGTATTTCTTTTTTAAAATTGTACACAGATTTGGACAATTTTCCACTCTTCAGTTGATCAGTAAAATATAGTCTCACTTTCAATATGAATAAGAAAATATCTTGACTAAGCCTGTAGATTCATTTGTAAAAGTACGTAAATAGGAATGCTTTGTTTAAGTGCATTAATGATTATGTATTTAATCTTAAATGTCTATTTAATTTTATATGAGGTATTTATGTTCAATTCCTCAATTTCTGCTAAAAATTTGTTATGGAATCTTGCTAGTAAATTTCAGGACCCTTAAAACCTTGTGATCTTGAAGGCCTCATATGGGTATTTCTTTTCAAATAGATGCTAATTTATGTAATTATCAAGTATCAGAGTTGATTTAAATGTTTATATTAACATATTGAGCAATTCTTGTGTATCTTTCATGAGCTACATATACCTGTACATGTGCACATGCATATATTGCTATATGTGTGTGTGAGGTAAAATTTTAGGCAATGATGATAATGACCATATCTTAATCACCTCTTCACATAATTATTTTTAAGAAGCTAATTAAATACATTTTCAGTGCCACCAGAAAACATAGTAAAGATGAACTCATTTTTATTTTTCAAAAAAATTAACTCTAGCAGTAACTATGCTTTATGGCTATGCCTAAATATCTTGACAACAGTAATACTGAAAGTTTTATATGCTAATAAGAATGTAATTTACATTTATAGCCTAAGTTTAAGTAATTCTCATATAATTTTATTGTATATTAACTAGGGTTCCCCTTTTATATAAGTGCATTAAATTCCAGCTTTTAAAAGTCAACTAAGATGGAATTAATTTATAATAATTGCATCATACATTCTGAATTTATACTCTCCATGCTGTTAAATAAATCTATAACCATTAAATCAAATATTGAAGATCAAACGCACTCAAAATATTGTAACAGTTTAATTACAAATAGCCGAGTTAAATGAGTTACTTCTCCTTACAAACAGAACTGTACAATGGATAAAGAAATCATGGATTATCCTGAAGTTGCATACTTAAACAGGGATTCAGTCAAATGTAGAATGCCAGATCTACCAACCCTTTCTTCTACACAATTGTAATCCTAGGTGTATTCTGTGGAACACTGAGAGAAATAAAAATATTCACGTTTATACTTGGTTAAAAGGAAAATTATAATGGTTTCATAGATGTTTAGTCTAAGCAAATTTATTTATTTTCCACCAAATATTTAACTTTAATAGTTTCACATTGTACTTTGGTATGACACTTAGCTCCAAAATAACATGGAAAAACACATTTTTAATTTAATTCAATTAGAAAAAAAATGTAGGGCTAAATGTAGTAAAAAATTATTTGAAAGGAGTAAGAGGAGAGGAGAGGAGGCAGAGGAATAAGACATGGAGATCACCTTCACCCCCACAAATACATCAAAATTACATCTACATGTGGAACAACTCCTACAAAACATTTTGAATGCTGGCAAAAGACCTCAGACATCCCAAAAGGCAAGAAACTCCTCCATGTACATGGGTAGGGCAAAAGAAAAAAGAAGAAACAGAGACAAAAGTATAGGGACTGGACCTGCACCTCTGGGAGGGAGATGTGAAAGATGAAAAGTTTCCACAGACTAGGAAGCCCTTTCACCGGCGGAGATGGGGGTTGGCGGGGAGGAAGCTTTGGAGCCATGGAGGAGAGCGCAGCAACAGTGGTCCAGAGAGCAAACTGGAAAGATTCCCACACAGAGGATTGGTGCCGACCAGTACTCACCAGCCTGAGAGGCTTGTCTGCTCACCCACCAGGTGGGGTAGGAGCTGAGAGCTGAGGCTCCGGCTTTGGAAGTCAGAACCAGGGAGAAAACTGGGGTTGGCTGCATGAACATAGCCTGAAGGGGGCTAGTGCAGCACAGCTAGCTGGGAGGGAGTCTGGGAAAATGTCTGGAACTGCCTAAGAGGCAAGAGGACATTGTTTTAGGGTGCACGAGGAGAGGGGATTCAGAGCACCACCTAAACAAGCTCCAGAGACAGGCACGAGTCATGGTTATCAGTGCAGACACCAGAGATGGGCATGAGATGCTAAGGCTGCTGCTGTAGCCACCAAGAAGCCTGTGTGCAAGCACAGGTCACTATCCATATCTCCCCTCCCAGAAACCTGTGCAGCCCACCACTGCCAGGGTCCCGTGATCCAGGGACAACTTTCCTGGGAGAACACATGGTGCACCTCAGGCCGTTGCAACATCAGACCAGCCTCTGCCACCACAGGCTCGCCCTGCATTCCGTACCCCTCCCTCCTCCTGGACTGAGAGAGCCAAAGGTCTGGAATCAGCTGCACCTTTAATCCGGTCCTGTCTCAGCAAAGAAGAGATGCCCTCATGTGACCTACATGCAGAGGTGGGGCCAAATCCAAAGCTGAATGCCAGGAGCTGTGCGAACAAAGAAGAGAAAGAGGAATCTCTCCCAGCAGCCTCAGGAGCAGCTGATTAAATCTCCACAATCAACTTGATGTACCCTGCATCTGTGGAATACCTGAATAGACAACAAATCATCCCAAAATTGAGGTGGTGGAAAGGGAGCAACTGTAGACTTGGGGTTTGCTGTATGCAACTGACTAGATTCTAATTTATATGTTTATCTTAGTTTAGTTTCCTGTGCTTGTTATCACTGGTGGATTTGTTTATTGGTTTTGTTACTCTTGTCTTTTTTTTATTACTTTTTTATTTAATAATATTTACTTTTTTATATTAATAACTTTTTAATTTAATTTAATTTATCTTTATTTTTTTCCTTGTCTTCTGAGTAGTGTGGCTGACAGAGTGTTGGTGCTCCAGCTGGGTGTCAGGCTGTTAGTTCTCCAGCTGGGTGCCAGGCCTGACCTCAGAGATGGGAGAGCCAACTTCAGGACATTGGACCACCAGAGACCTCCCAGGCCCATGTAATATCAACTGGTGAGAGATCTCCCGGAGATGTCCATCTCAAGACTAAGACACAGCTCCAATCAACAACCAGCATGTTCCAGTGTTGGACACCCCATGCCAAACAACTAGCAAGATAGGAACACAACCCGACCCACTAGCAGAGAGGCTGCCTAAAATCATAATAAGTTCACAGCCACCCGAAAACACACCACTGGATGAGGTCCTGCCCACCAGAAAGACAAGATCCAGCCTCATCCACCAGAACACAGGCACCAGTCCCCTCCACTAGGAAAACTACACAACTCACTGAACCAACCTTAGCCACTGGGGGGAGACACCAAAACCAAAGGGAACTATGGACCTGCAGCCCACAAAAAAGAGACCCTCAAACACAGTAAGTTAAACAAAATGAGAAGACAGAGAAATATGCAGCAGATGAAGGAGCAAAGTAACAAGCCACCAGACCAAACAAATGAAGAGGAAATAGGCAGTCTACTTGAAAAAGAATTCAGAGTAATAATAGTAAGGATCATCCAAAATCATGGAAATAGAATGGAGAAAATACAAGAAACGTTTAACAAGGACCTAGAAGGACTATAAAGCAAACAAACAATGATGAACAACACAATAAATGAAACTAAAAGTTCTCTGGAAGTAATCAATAGCAGAATAACTGATGGAGAACAGATAAATGATCTGGAAGATAAAAGAGTGGAAATAACTACAACAGAGCAGAATAAAGAAAAAGATTGAAAAAAATTGAGGACAGTCAGAGAGACCTCTGGGAAAACATTAAACACACCAACATTTGAATATAGGGTCCCAGAAGAAGAATAGCTAAACAAAGGGACTGAGAAAATATTTGAAGAGATTATAGATGGAAATTTCACGAATATGGGAAAGGAAATAGTCAATCAAGTCCAGGAAGTGCAGAGAGTCCCATACAGGATAAATCCAAGGAGAAACATGCCAAGACACATATTAATCAAACTGTAAATACAAAGGAAAATTATTAAAAGCCACAAGAGAAAAGCAACAAATAACATACTAGGGAATCCCCATAATGTTAACAGCTGATTTTTCAGCAGAAGCTCTGTAACTAGAGGGGAGTGGCAGAACATAATTAAAGTGATGAAAGGGAAAAAACTACAATCAAGATTATTCTACCAAGCAAGGATCTCATTCAGATTCAACAGAGAAATTAAAAGCTTTACAGACAAACAAAAGCTAAGAGAATTCAGCAACACCAAACCAGCTTTACAACAAATGCTAAAGGAACTTCTCTAGGCAGGAAACACAAGAGAAGAAAAAAGATCTACAATAACAAACCCAAAACAATTAAGAAAATGGTAATAAGTATATACATACTGATAACTACCTTAAATGTAAATAGATTAAATGCTCCAACCAAAAGACATAGACTGGCTGAATGGATACAAAAACAAGACCCATATATATGCTGTCTACAAGATACCCACTTCAGACCTAGGGACACATACAGACTGAAAGTGAGGGGATGGAAAAAGATATTCCATGCAAATGGAAATCAAAAGAAAGCTGGAGTAACAATTCTCATATCAGACAAAATAGAATTTAAATTAAAGACTATTAGAAGAGACAAAGAAGGACACTACATAATGATCAAGGGATCGATCCAAGAATATATAACAATTTTCAATATTTATGCTCCCAATGTAGGAGCACCTCAATACATAAGGCAAATACTAACAGTCAAAAAAGGGGAAATTGACAGTAACATAATCATAGTAGGGGACTTTAGCACACCACTTTCACCAATGGACAGACCATCCAAAATAAGAATAAATAAGGAAACATAAGCTTTAAGTGATACATTAAACAAGATGGACTTAATTGATATTTAAAGGACACTCCATCCAAAAATAACAGAATACACTTTCTTCTCAAGTGCTCATGGAACATTCTCCAGGATAGATCATATCTTGGGTCACAAATCAAGCCTTGGTAAATTTAAGAAAATTGAAATTGTATCAAGTATCTTTTCCGACCACAATGCTATGAGACTAGATATCAATTACAGGAAAGGAAACTGTAAAAAATACAAACACATGGAGGCTAAACAATACACTATTAAATAACCAAGAGACCACTGAAGAAATCAAAGAGGAAATCAAAAACTACCAATAAACAAATGACAATGAAAACACGATGACCCAAAACCTATTGGATACAGGAAAAGCAGTTCTAATAAGGAAGTTTATAGCAATATAATGTTACCTAAAGAAACAAGAAAAATCTCATATAACCTACCTAACCTTACACCTAAAGCAATTAGAGAAAGAAGATCAAAAAAACCCTGAAGTTAGCAGAAGGAAAGAGGTCATAAACAAAAGATCAGAAATAAACAAAAATGGAATGAAGGAAACAATATCAAAGGTCAAAAAAAATAAAAGCTGGATCTTTGAGAAGATAAACAAAATTGATAAACCATTAGCCAGACTCATCAAGAAAAAAAGGGGGGAAAAAAGGTAGAAGACTCAAAGCAACATAATTAGAAATGAAAAAGAAGTAACAACTGACACTGCAGAAATACAAAGGATCATGAGAGATTACTACAAGCAACTATTGCCAATAAAATGGAGAACCTGGAAGAAATGGACAAATTCTTAGAAATGCACAACTTGTGAGACTGAACAAGGAAGAAATAGAAAATATAAACAGACCAATAACAAGCACTGAAATTGAAACTGTGATTAAAAATCATCCAACAAACCAAAGGCAGGACCAGATGGCTTTACAGGTGAATTCTATCAAACATTTAAAGAAGAGATAACACCTATCTTTCTCAAACTCTTCCAAAATACATCAGAGGGAGGAAAGCTCCCAAACTCATTATATGAGGCTACCATCATCCTGATAACAAGGCCAGACAAAGATGTCACAAGAAAAAAAAAGAAAACTACAGGCCAATATCACTGATGAATATGGATGCAAAAATCCTCAGCAAAATACTAGAAAACAGAATCCAGCAGCTCATTAAAAGGATCATACACTATGATCAAGTGGGATTTATCCCAGGAATGAAAGGATTCTTCAATATATGCAAATCAATCAATGTGATACACCATATTAAATAATTGAAGGATAAAAACCTTATGATAACCTGAATAGATGTAGAAAAAGCTTTCAACAAAATTCAACACTTATTTATGATAAAAACCCTCCAGAAAGTAGGCAAAGAGGGAATTTGCCTCAACATAATAAAGGCCATATATGACAAACCCACAGCCAACATCATTCAATGGTGAAAACCTGAAACCATTTCCACTAAGATCAGGAAAAAAACAATGTTGCCCACTCTCACCATTATTATTCAACATAGTTTGGGAAGTTTTAGCCGTAGCAATCAGAGAAAAAAGGAAATAAAGGAATCCAAACCGGAAAAGAAGAAGTAAAACTGTCACTGTTTGCAGATGTCATGATACTATAAATAGAGAATCCTGAAGATGCTAACAGAAAACTACTAGCTAATCAATGAATTTGATAAAGTAGCAACATGCAAAATTAATGCATAGAAATCTCTTGCATTCCTATACACTAATGATGAAAAATCTGAAATGGAAATTAAGGAAACACTCCCATTTACCCTTGCAACAAAAAGAATAGACTACCTAGGAATGAACCTACCTAAAGAGACAAAGACCTGTATGCAGAAAACTATAAGACACTGATGAAAGAAATTAAAGATGATACAATCTGATGGACAGATATACCATGTTCTTAGATTGGAAGAATCAGCACTTTGAAAATGACTATACTATTCAAAGAAATCTACAGATTCAATGTAATCCCTATCAAACAGCCAATGGTATTTTTCACAGAACTAGAACAAAATCTTTCACAATTTGTATGGAAACACAAAAGATCCCAAATAGCCAAGCAATCTTGAGAAAGAAAAATGGAGCTGGAGGAATCAGGCTCCCTGACTTCAGACTATACTACAAAGCTACAGTAATCAAGACAGTATGGTACTGGCACAAAAACAGACATATAGATCAATGGAACAGGATAAAAAGCTCAGAGATAAACCCAGGCACATATGGTCACCTTATTTTTTGATAATAGAGGCAAGAATATACAGTGGAGAAAAGATAGCCCCTTCAATAAGTGGTGCTGGGAATACTGGACAGCTACATGTAAAAGAATGAAATTCCAACACTCCCTAACACCATACACAAAAATAAACTCAAAATGGATTAAAGACCTAAATGTAAAGCCAGACACTATAAAACTCTTAGAAGAAACATAGGCAGAACACTCTATGACACAAATCACAGCAAGATCCTTTTTGACCCACCTCCTAGAGCAATGGAAATAAAAACAAAAATAAACAAATGGGACCTAATGAAACTTCAAAGCTTTTGCACAACAAAGGAAACCATAAACAATATGAAAAGACAACACTCAGAATGGGAGAAAATATTTGCAAATGAAGCAACTGATAAAGGATTAATCTCCAAAATACAGAAGCAGCCCATGCAGCTCAATATTAAAAAAAAAAAAAAACAAAAAAAAACCAAAACAATCAGCTCAATCCAAAAATGGGCAGAAGACCTAAATAGACATTTCTCCAAAGAAGGTACACAGATTGACAACAAACACATGAAAGAATGCTCAACATCACTAATCATTAGAGAAATGCAAATCAAAACTACAATGAGGTATTATCTCACACCAGTCACAATGACCATCATCAAAAAATCTACAAAAATAAGTGCTGGAGAGGGTGTGGAGAAAAGGGAACTCTCTTGCCCTTTTGGTGTGAATGTAAATTGATACAGCCACTATGGAGAACAGTATGGAGGTTCCTTAAAAAACTAAAAATAGAACTAGCAATCCCACTACTGGGCATATACTGTGAGAAAACCATAATTCAAAAAGAGTCATGTACCACAATGTTCATTGCAGCACTATTTACAATAGCCAACACATGGAAGTAACCTAAGTGTCCATTGACAGATAAATGGATAAAGAAGATGTGGCACATATATACGATGGGATATTGCTCAGCCATTAAAAGAAATGAAATTGAGTTATTTGTAGTGAAGTAGATGAACTTAGAGTCTGTCATACAGAGTGAAGTAAGTCAGAAAGAGAAAAAAAAAATTCCATATGTTAACATATATTTATGGAATCTAATAAAAAAATGGTTCTGAAGAACCTAGGGGCAGGACAGGAATAAAGACACAGATGTAGAGAGTAGACTTGATGACATGGGGAGGGGGAAGGGGAAGCTGGGATGAAGTGAGAGAGTGTCATGGACATATACACACTACCAAATGTAAAATAGATAGCTAATGGGAAGCAGCCACATAGCACAGGGAGATCACCTTGGTGCTTTGTGACCACCTAGAGGGATGGGATAGGAAGCGTGGGAGGGGTTATTGTGATATATGTATAAGTATAGCTGATTCACTTTGTTATACAGCAGAAAGGAACACAACTTTTTTTTTTTTGCGGTAAGCGTGCCTCTCACTGTTGTGGCCTCTCCTGTTGTGGAGCACAGGCTCCGGATGCGCAGGCTCAGCGGCCAGGGCTCACGGGCCCAGCCGCTCCGCGGCATGTGGGATCTTCCCGGACCGGGCACGAACCTGTGTCCCCTGCATTGGCAGGCGGACTCTCAACCACTGTGCCACCAGGGAAGCCCTAACACAACTTTTAAAGCAATTATACTCCAATAATATGTTAAAATAATTATTTGAACTTTTATGCAAAGGTACATTCTATTCATACATGTAATTTCAAAATCAATTTAATAGTAAAGTCATCCTTTCATAAAAATATATCTACATAGTAGCATAGCATAGATATCAACCTGGAAAAATCAGTTACAAGTTTCTTGGAGAAAGCTAATACAATAATCTTCATGTCTTCATTTATAAGATTATATTCCATCAAGTTTTGAAAGCCATAAACTTGGACTTAACTTTGTCTTTCTCATAGTGTCATACAGCATGATTACTTCTGGGTTCAGTAGTGGGGAGATAAGGCTGAGAAGCTATGCATGGAACGTCACATATCAGAAAGACACACAAAGGCAAACGGCCACATTCCAGTGAGATCCAAGAATCAGGGCTTACACCTAGAAGACAGTGCCAGATGCTGGGGGACTTCTAACTGTGTGCTCAGGGTAAAAAGATAGGACAGCAGTTCTTTCTGAGAAGGTTTTAGAGAGCAGGTGGAAGGGAGTAGGTAGGAAAGCCATAACTTGGAGAACTAGAACTTAAGGCAATAACTGAATGGGGTAAAAATTGATAAGAGTTTGGCAGGGATACAAACTTCAAGAATAGACATCTAAGGGGCAACACGATTCCCCAGTTACAAGAAAAGATGCAAAGCATGAAGAGTTGATGGTGAATTAAGAGGTAGGATCCTAGGTAGTGAAACAGGTGAGAGTGGAGATCTCTCTGCTGGAAATGGTTTTCAAATTTCTCTTGCAAATAGGAGGGGTCTATATGCTGGGTGTGCCATGTGATCTCTCTGGCTAATTAATTCTTCTTTTGAATCTTAGACCTGGTTCTCAGAATAGAAAATCAAGAAAGTGATTATTTTCACTAGAGTATTCGAGCAGATGTGTTCTTCCAGTTACAGAAATGCACATATTCTTGGAGAACCTCAACCATTTCCCAGAAAAGTACATATAAACCAATTTGTATCATGAAATAAATTTTCATTTCCTCTTTATGCTGTAAACATGCAAATAACTTATTTGGCATTAGGCCTTTGCTATTTTCCAAACTAAGTCGCCCATGTTTACTTCATGTGTCCTCAATACCATACATTCCTTTACAATCCAGCCATTTCATTAACAAAGGTAAAAGTGTCCTACAAAGCTTGCCTTGTTTCAAACTTTACATGTTATTAACAATCATCTCATCTATGCTGGGAAGCTGATACCTGACAACCTAAAAAAAAAATCATTCAAATTTCTGATGCTGTCATTTAAACAAAGCAACAAATTCCTAAAAGAATTATCAAATCTTCTTTTCTTTTCCTAAATATTTCTAAGAAATAAAGCCAACTGACTTTATCTGTAAAAACAAGTATGTTTTCCTGGTAATAAAACTATCGCCTAGTGCAGATCCTGTTCCACCTCTGTGCTGTGGCTGGTCTTTGTCATGTCATCCAGCCCTGGGTGGATCTCTCTGGATACTACTCATGGCGTTTCCTGCTTTTGCATACATACTCTGCGGTCTCTGCCCAGGCTTCATTTCATTCTGTGGATTGAAATGTATGATCCGCATATAGACTGTTGAAAAACTGTCTTTCAAGTTAAATTTTCCTTCTTTATGATGGGATTATAAATATATATTTTCTTTTTAAAAGTAGCCTTTGGTTGAAAATCACATTTAAATGTAAGCTAACATCTTGCTTTATCATAAAGAGCTAGGGAAATATTTTGGTGGGGAGGTGGTCCAATCAGGAGCTGCTAGAGAGCTGAAGCCCCTGCAGCTTGTGTAGCGAGTAGTGAATACAGAGCCTCCAGGGAGCGGCCGCTTGTAAGAGCTGAATGCTGTGCTTCTGGGCAGCGGGACAGGGCTCAGGGGGAACTGCTCCCCCTCCAGCAGCTGAGGGAGCACTGGCCAGCTCCCAGAGGACCAGGAGGAGCAGCTGGACAGCACTGAGCATGGCTGTGAGTGGCAAGGATCCCTCCAGGGAAGGCTCAACGTGGGTGGTTCTGGGAGTTTCTTGAGAGAAAAGAAAAATGTGACAGCAGACTCCAGATTTTTCTGTAAGTCTGTTATGGAGATTTGTCTGCTCCTAATTTGAAGCTTACACAAATTATTCAGAAGCCTACCTGTTAAGTGAAAAGGAGAACACATTCTCCTTGACAAAGATCAAAGCAATCTTAGTGGCCTTTTAAATGTATCTGTATGTGACTTGATGTTAAACTGTGGCTTTACGTTTAGCAGAGATTACCGGAAAATAATTGTTAACTACACTTACAATCAGAGAAAGGCATTTGCTCACATTTGTTGGCTTTGTAACAGAGGTAGCTACGAGCATGTTCCGTGCCCCCTGGTCTCCTCACCCATCTGAGGATGTGAAGGGGATAAAATCAAAGATGTCATAGGAGCTGAAAGTCGGAGGATGTCTTTGGAGCATGTTGTCTGTGCACTGTGAATCCTTCACACTACGAGGGAGGGATGGTGCACCATCACCACCGCAGATCAAATGGGGGAGGAGAGGGGTCAAAGGAAACACTCAGAGTTTTATATGTGTCTTTTGGAATTTTTATAAAAGGATGGATGGGGGCTTCCCTGGTAGCTCAGTGGTTGGGAGTCCGCCTTGCCGATGCAGGGGACACGGGTTCATGCCCCGGTCCGGGAAGATCCCACATGCCGTGGAGCGGCTGGGCCCATGAGCCATGGCCGCTGAGCCTGCGCGTCCGGAGCCTGTGCTCCGCAACGGGAGAGGCCACAACAGTGAGAGGCCCGCGTACCGCAAAAAAAAAAAAAAAAAAAAAAAAAAAAAAAAAAAAAAGATGGATGGGTGTCTAACTTACACCCAGAAATCTAAAGGGTAAGAAACAGTGGCTGAAACTACCACCACACAGCAAAATGAAAAGAATTGAGCTTAGATAGAAGCTGTACTTCCACCCATGAATGGTTCAATTGTGTGTGTTTCCTCCGGACCCAGTATGGACCTTGATAAAAGGAGAGGAAGGATGAGAAACAACTTTGGACTGTGGTAGATCCTGGGCAAGAGGTACACGGGGAGTGTTGGGGGGACCCTGATGGAGAGAGAGGCCAGCCTCTCTGTGGAGGTCACCAGCTGCCCAGGGAGCTCTCAACCCATTTTGAGAACTGATGGTGAGAGACCCAGCCATGGAGGGGAGGATATGCCTGAAGAAATCACGAAAATGCCTGAACAAGTCAACTTTGACCAGTCATACTCAGGAAACACAACCCAGATGTGATCTTAAGGGAGATTTTTTTTTGTGTCACATTGTTCTTCCATCTCTTCTAAATCTAGAATGGTCAGAGATCAGCTAACACCTGTTAAATAATAATAAGAGAAGCCAGCCAAGCACCTCTCTCCCACCCACAGTAGACTTCTTCCCTCTGGGGGGCCTGAGCGGTAGAAGAGGTGAACTTGATTTTGAATGGATTTTGAATTTTTGTTATAATATGGAGTAGGATATAAATATTAATGAATTAAGACATTATGGGTAATAAACTTCCTGCAGGATATTTTTATTATTTGTGAGTGACAAGGAAAGTCTATTTCATCCAGGTGGGTGGGTGGTGGGGGAATGGATGCAGGGTAGCTTGGAAAGAGAAATTACCGTTACACTGAAAAACTCTCCCTGAGATTTCTGTTTGTTCGAAAGGCCTATTAACTTTGCTCCAGGCACTCTGACCTTCTTCATAGTACACATAAAATTAATTAGTTTGATATCATCTTTTGCTTTGTAATTTAAAACTCTCATTTTCTAGAAGACTGATAGATCAATCAGAATTTAGCCAAGAAGCAGAAGCCACTCTTTGTGTTCAGATGTGGAAGGTTTCAGTTGAGGGACTTGAGGCTTCCGCCACCACAGCAGTGATGGAGGAGTGAAGGTCGGGGTCTCAGGTGGGTCAGATGGGCTCCAGGAGCCCCTAGAAGCCGCTGTGACTTCCAGGACCCATGGAGTGCTGCCACACGTGATTTTTGACTGTGGCACCAACAGAAGTAATTCTAAGAAGCACCATCCTGTGATCTCAGCTCCATATAACCCTGAAGGGAATCATTCCAGGATCTTGCCCCCGCCTCTGCCTGAGGCTGCAAGAATCATGCCTGCTCCTTCCATTCTACCTTCCAGAACATGCACAGTGCCTCTCATTGACAAATGAACACAGGACCCATAAGGGCAGAAAAATCTAAGGGATGCAGGTCTTGAAAAGGGTGGCCATGGTCCCAAGTTACCAACAGCCAATGCAGCACAACTAATTTGGCACTTAATTATTCATGACTTTTTCCTTGTGGCCTTTTTTATAGTGAGGCATTTTACTATTTTACTCCTGTTAACATTTCAATTTACCTTTTTAAGTGTTTTGTCCTGGAAGGCAGTCAATGGTCACGTGTACATTCAGCAGATCATGGGCACTTGGCCCCTTGAGTCTCTGTTTGGCTCTTAGCACACAGGATCCGAAGATACAGCTTTTCCCTAGAATGGTTTTCTTATGCTCCACATTTACATGCACATAAAAAACACTCAAGACTTAAAGAGTGAGTCCATGAGTGAATAAATACATAAAAATGCATAAACGTGCATTTTCACATGTGGACAGAAAATAATTATTTATCTCTGGGCCAGCAGAGTGTGGTAGGTAAAGGATGAGTCCAGGAAGACGTTGGGTGAGGTGGATATCGGAGTGCAGTGTCCACAAGCTGAAACATCGGGAACATAAATTCACACAGGGAGTGACTCTTCCTGGGGCTAATGAAAACCGTGTCCACTTTCAATCAATGATCGCGTTTAAGAAAAATAATCCCTTCCTTCCCATCTGTATGTAGGGAAGATACCACTGTATATCACATGTGTAAACATATATGAACTGTGCTTATCCCTGAGTGTTAGAGCAGGCAGGTAGCTAGGTATGAGCAAAGAAAGGGGGGCAGGGGCCAGGTGGCAGGAAATCATGCAACTTGTGAACCGTGGGCATCCATGGGCAAAGAAAAGCAGAAACCTCCAGACTGACAGGAAACCACACATTTTGGGTGATAAGTGTCTTGGAGGCAGACAAAGAAAGGTGGGGAAAGGCGGGAAACTCCTGCTTGTGAATGTAACCTGTTGCTCATTATATTACAATAAAACTAGCCTTGCAGATAAGAAGTACCCATCACGTACCGACCCCATGACACGTCTGATCTAAGCTAAATAAGGACAAAAATCCCTCTTCCTCTCGGGAAGATGGAGCTGGGACGAAAATCAGGGAACATGACCCCCAAACTCCTCTTTCTGCAGTGAATATTCCACCCCTTCATTTGTATGCCCCTCACAACCAGTTTGCAGAAGAAACTCAAGGCAGCAACTCCTCACCTGTCTACTCGCTCTTCCTCTGAGAGTGTGTTCTTGCTTAAATAAATGCTCACTTTACTTTCTTAACCTCCCTGTCTCATCCCTAAATTCCTTCCTCAGCAAGGCAAGAACCTCAAATTCACGGGGAACATGAGGACACCATAAACGGAATAAACCAGACTATGCTCTGACCCACCCCTTCAAGCTATCATGGGCATGCTAAAAGACAGAAACTCAGACTCGAAGGGCCAAATGGGGTGGGAAGAAATCTCCAAATTCCAACAGGCAGACTGGGCAAGAAAATGTGCTGAAAGTGGTATTTAAAGACCAGCTTGATGTATCTGTATGGTCTTTTTTGAAGCAAGCTTGAGAGGCAATTTCCCATTACAGTAGATCCAAGGGCTCCTTAAGTTCTCAGCTGGGTAAGTGTGGGGAGAGTGGAGACTCAGGGCTGGGAGGCTGAGCTGGCGTGTCTGGCCCATTTCACAGCTCTCGTCCACAATGTGCTCCAGTTGAAACTGACCTGAATTACTGTTTTCTTCACATATTCAAGTCTTTTCATTTTCAAATATACCTTATCTCTTAAGGTTAAAAATATAAAGCAAAATTTATAAATAAAACAAATGTCAAAGGAAAGCACACAATATCATTAAGTGTATCTGAATACTAAGTTCTCCAGGGGACAGTGATGTGAAGTGTACATTTAAAGATTTAAAGAAAATAGCTCAGTTATTTGGGTGATCAAAAGAATATCTGGATGATCAATTACATATTTAAAACCAGCAGACATTTCTTTTGCAATGCCTTTTCAAAGGAACAACATGTTAGGGCATGACATGTAATTTTATTTAAGGTTTAAAAGCTTTCTTTCCCCCTGTAGGTGAAATGGTTAACAGTTTTAGCATTTAAACAAGGCTATTTGAGCCTACAACTAAATCCTCTTGACATGAAGGAAGTTCTCATTTCACTAGTGATGGTTTTGGTCTGTCTAGAAACTGATTAATTAAAACAGATAAGTTCAGAGAATTCAAAATAAGAAAGCATACCAGTAAGAGTCTCTAACTTTTGGCAATGTAGGTTATGTCAGCCAGTTTTCCCCTTTCTGCCCCTCTTACTCAACATTTTTTACCTAAGTCATATTTTCACTTTGTGTATTTTTTAAATGAGATTACTTTCTGAAATGCATATTTAGATTCATATAAATATCTCCAAATCCATGTGATTGTAAGGGTTTCATTCATTCATTCCTACTCTTCCTCACAACTATTAGCAAACTAGGAAATTTATGCATTTTCCTTAGGTGAGATACAGTGAAAGTAGGATATTTCCTTAATAAATACTTGGGATGGAAGGCATGATCCCAAAGTTGTGTTTTCTGGTTCCAAGGCTTGTTAGTAAGGAGGACAAAAGATAGTCTGTGTAAGATGAGAAGACCCATTTCTGTGCTTCTTCAGAAAGGAGGGGTATAAAGAGGGGAAGGACCCAGGACAATGTGTGGGACACTTCCCAAATAATGAGTATCCAAAATTCAGGTTAAAGTGGTGGTAAGATTTTTCTATTTGACATCTGAGACAGTTCAATGAAAGCCTTCCCTTCTTTCTGAAATTTTTAGAAAACCATCCATTTAAAGACCTGAACCTGAATATTGAAATTAAATTTCTATCTAGTTAAACAAAAGAGATTCCCATGATTGGATAGTGTTTTTGCTTATGTCCTCTTCTAATCTTTATTTCTATTTATTTTCCAATCTATGTTATTGAATTTTGTGTTTTTATCTTTTTCCTTATCTTCCAGGAATTGTGGTGAGAGAGATGTAGAGCTAAAGACCACACTTACATAATCTGAGATGGAACTATAACAAAAGCTAAGAAAATAACTTCTTCCAATTTACACATAGGAAATGCATGCTCTTATCCAAAAGTATATGTATGTTACCTGATAAATATTTTTGCCAAGGTGCCTTAATTTTTAAAGAGTATAAAAATCTTTGTAAAATGATTCCATGTACTTGCATTCAACTATGACATCCTTAAAATTCATTCAAAGTTAAAAACACTAAGGTAAAAATTAAATAGATCTTATTTATTTATTAAAAAATAGTTTCCAGACACTTAAGTTTACATGATGGCCAAATTACATATTGACAACTTTACGTATGCTGCACCACATCTAATACATTATTTTGTATATACACAATATGTGTAAGATCCTACATTTTTACAAAGTTTAAAAATTTTATTTTTCATAATATCATCACATCTGAAATTATATTCTACCTCCTGATCATCTTTGTGAGGAAGGTCTTAAAGGAAATAAAACCTGGGAAGTTAAAAAGTGAAAGCATGTATAGTTATTCCTATTCTTCAGTTTGTGTATCTAAATAAATTGAAGGAATTAAATGACTCAAAGCCAAGTTTCCCAACATCCAGACTTCTGTCCCACTATTTGTTTGTAAGGATCCTTCTTGAAGCAAGACCAATACCAAACTACATTATCCTATTGACTTATTCCCTCTTAAACTCTGAGTGGTCAAACATTATATTTTTAGGTCACCCTCTATTAATGAGATTTCAAGAAAGCAGATTGCATGCTGGGGATCATAGTTGGAGGGTACTTGATTATCCTTTGTGTAAAGCCAAAAAAAAGTTTTTTTTGAAATTTCTCTCTGATAATTTTTGAATGTTTTTGCTAGAGATAAGTGGAAATGCATAAATTAAAAGGAAATAACTGCAAACAAGCCCAGAAGCTACATAAAATATAGAGATTTACTGACTGCTTCAACAGTCAACAAATGATCTTAGATATGAAGCAGAAACATATTTAGGTGAGAGCTCCTGGGTTCAACATATGGCAGGGTTCTCTTGCCTGTTTTAAATAACAACCAAAAGGGGAATGGAAAATGGAAATGAGTAAGACAAAATGAAGTTGATAGGCCAGGCCTAGGGGCCTACTTCTGTTCCTTTTTCATGCAATGATTTTAATAAAATAAGGTGATGCCTGCAAGCCAATTTCTTCAAATAAAAATTTCAGTCAAATTTTAGAAACATTTTTACTTCCTTGACTGTATATGTTTGAAATACTTTATTGTTTACATAACTATTCTTGATATCTTGATACCTTAAGATGAAAAACTTTTTAATTTTTTTTGAACTATGGTAAAATTCAATGAAATGTGACTATGAAACAAATATTTAAGGTAATTAAAGAGGAAATTTATGTTGATTATTCTAATATTTCCTATACACAAAAATAGCATTAAGTAAGCACATCGTATTTTATATATGATGTTTAATGAGAGACCAGGAATAAAACATAACAATTTAAAAGAATACCAAAGTATATGTTTTTGTTGTGCAACATTTTACCTATATCTCCACTAGAAGATATACAGATTTTTGAAATTTTAAGTGTAAATACAGGGGAAAAAAAAGAAACATCACAAGGAAAGTACCAAGTTACTGAAAAGTAATCATTTAGAATAAAACATTGTTTGCCTAAAAATTGAGAATTCTTTCATTTAAGGCATTTTGGTTTTGTTTTTTAAGCAAGTCAGAGTTCTATGTATATCTCAGTGCATGTGGATAGTTATTCTAAGAGTTCTGTCATCAGATATATATGGAGATTTCTGTACTAAACAACAATGAATAATTTTTTATACTGCAGTGCTTCTAAGAACTTTTAAAACACTTATATGCTGGCTTTCCAAGTGCAAGATATAGTACAGACAGTTTCTTAAAATTATTTGATCCTAAAATGCTTTCTGGTTTTGTTCAAATTTATTTGTTGTTCCATGGAACACCACACAGAACCAGTGTTCCCTAGGATACATTCTGGAAACATTAGGTCAGGGTTAAATTTGAACTTCTGTGTATGAATGAAAAGAGGCCAACAAAGTAATTTCTGTCTACCTCTTTTTACTCTGTTTATATATTTCATGTTCAGATCTGGCTACACCAAACTTTGTAGTTGTGCAAGCATGTCACACCTCTCTTTATCATTTGCTTGAAACTCTCCTAGTAGTCTACTGCATGCCAACATGTTATTAATTTCCAATTCATACATAATCTCTTGATCATATCCTGATGAATCTTCCATCTCCAGGGGGAAAAAAAAAAAAAAAAAGGTCATTATCCTGTGTGTCTCGTTCTCCTGGATTTGTGGAATTAAGAGCTGGATTAGTCATTTTGTAATCCACACAATCTAATAGAGTTCCAAGAACATTGACATAAATAAATGTGTATCATTAGGCAAACAATTGAAGTCAAATTCCACATTTAATGGACATTTCTTATGTGCCAGGTACTAGAAGGATTAAAAGATGGATGATACTTCTATTATGGGGATAATTATAGTATCTAATAAGATTGTTATTGTGATTAAATGAGTGAACGAAAAGCATTTAGAACACTGCTTAGCATATTATTCGTGCAATATTAGTTTTTGTTAAAGTAAAATAGATGAGTACTAGAACTCCGCTGTCAAGGCTTACAAACCTAAAGCAGGAAATCAGTTTGCAGAGCCCTTTATTGTGCTGAGCAGAATGTGTTGTGTTCAGTGAAAAGTTTTGAAATGAAAAATATAAGATGGAGAAATAAATTGCAGCAGAAAGAATTGAGATGGAATTTTAGAATTTAAAGCCAGAAGAAGAAATAAAAAAGAAAAGAAAAGAAAAGGAAAGGAAGGGAAAGGAAAGAAAAGAAAAAAATATTCTGTGAAAGGAAAGCCAGCTTGATAGTGGTTGGTCACTTGAAATTTGTGTATGGATATATTTACTCTTGAGGAAGAGAAGCTAAAGTGTTTAATCCTGTCATCATATTAAGAATATCTATTCATTTTCATATGTAGTCCATGTTTCAAGCTTCGGCAATGTTCTAGTCTATATTTCCATTAAGTCAGTACTCACTGAAACAGTGCTTAGTACAGTGACTGCTTCAGTGTATAGAGCTGATGCTGAAAATAAAACAAGTAAATTATTAATTAAAAAATGTTAGACCAAGTTCATCAATTGTTCTTTAAATAATAAGCATAATCAAGAAGTACTAAAATATCTGGGGTTTTCATTAAGTAATGAACATAAGATTTGGGAAGGCCTTGATCCCAGGGAAAAAAGGTAAATGTGCTTGTATAACTTAAATCTAAGAAAATATCTTCATTCTTCTATTACTCTTTTTAGAGTGATAGTCCTATATGATTATATTTGTAGGCTCATTTTCTCTTAGATATAGAAAATGTATTGAGTTTTTGGTAATACATCTTTTTTGAGAGAAATAATCAAAGAAAATAGAAAATTTATGCAATATTTTTTCCATCTCTTACAACTATAACATTGATTTAATAACTTGGAGATTTATAAAATGACTTTATTATAAGAGAAAAATTTTATTTTCTTAAGTTGAAAAGCATCATTTGGTATAAAATATTAACTAATGACCTTAGTTTTTGTGGGTTTTTTTTTCTTTTTCCTCATTTTTACTCTCTCAGTTGAAAGCTATAAGGGATATTACATCTCTTAAACTTCTAATAATCTTGAGAAACTACATATGGGTGGGAAGAAAAGAGTCTACAAACACCTCCCTAAAGTAATATTATAATTTGGTTTCCTGCTTTTGTCATTTTTGTCTAAGTCAAGCAGAATCACAACACACTGAGACTCTGAAAACCAAAAGTAAGTGTGTCCCCTCCAAAGCTAATTAATCCACAATTTGTCTCAGGAAAATTCCATTCATATTCACTTTCTGAACCATCTCTGCCACTTTCTGTTTCTTCTGACATTTCACATTTAATATTTGATATACTTGTGAAATTGAAGAGATGTTAAAACTCTTTTGTGGTTAAGGGCAGTTTTAAAACTAAACTGACTTATTCATCATCCTATAGAAGATGAAACTATGTAGAATAGGTAAGAAGAAAGAGGAATTAGAAGCTATTTTTTTTAATGGGATCCACTCTTGTATTTTGTAATATACCACTATATTAGAAGTCAAATTAAAAAAAAAAAAAAAAAACTTAAGTTCTTGTTAGCATACAGGGTCCAAAGATATCATTACTTTTATCCTAAGAATAAGAAGCTAGAAAATATGTCAACTCAAAGAAGTAATTGAAATAATGATTGCTTTCATCCCTGACGGAAAGCAGGAGGAGGAAGAATTTGTCATAGAATTGGGTAAGGACAAACCAACTGAACTTTTAACAAATATGTAATCTCCATGCAGGGATTGTGGTAGGCTACAAAGCTGAGGCATCCCTGCCATGAAGTGAGTCTACCCCATTCACAAGGCTTTCCCATGGGTCTGAGAGTGTGAGAAGGCTGGAGTTGCAACAGCAAATTGAGAAAAATTCTGTCCAGGCACTCTGGGTCTTAATGGAGTCCATTGCTACAGTCTTAAAAAACAGGGGATTAGGCAGGGGAGCTAAGGTAATTTCTACCAGGAAGCCTGGTCTTTCATAAAATTCACTGCAACAGCCTTCCAAATGCTGGAGGAAAGCCAGTGGGACAGTGAATGATCTCCTGGGGTGCAGAAGGTCTGGCAGGACTGGAAAGCAATAAGAACTCTCCAGTAATCCAAGAAGTCATCAGCCAGGCTGCAGAGCAAAGAGAGATGTCCTAGAGTTTGGAAAGCTGGCAGCTATCTGTAAAACTCAAGACGTCTTGGGAAGTTTCCCCTTGCTCAGAACCCAAGCCCTGCTAAAATAAAATCTTGATCTCATCCTCAAAATATTTGAAGACTGTGTTGAAATGAATTTAAATTGCAACAAAGCTCAGACCTAGCATGCTTATAGATTAGACTGAATCAACTCTCCTCCACCTCACCAAACTAGAAATCTGACAGAAAACACATGAAATTCCATGAGGGAAAATTTGTTGCCACAATATTTGTTATTCTTTCACACACAATGGCCAACATACAATAAAACCATTATGACTCATGTGCAATTGCAATGAAATGAAACGTGACCCATGGTCAATAGAAGAAATTTTCAATTGAAGCAACCCTATTTGGGACTTAGTTACTGAAAGTATCAGATAGGGACTTTTAAATAATTATGAATAATATACAAAACGTTCTAAAAAAGTGGACAGCATGTGTGAATAGGAAAAGAATGTCAACAGAAGTTGGAACTATAAAATAAATTCTGATAGATATGCTAGAAATAAAATGATATAATTGAAGTGAAGAATGTATTTGAAGGGCTTAAATGGTTAATAATAGTGAAAGGATCAGTGAATTTGAAGACACTCAATAGAAACTTTCCAAATAGTCACAAAGAAAAAATAAAGAAAATAAAAGATCATAACAAATGATATCTGTGGAATAACAATATCTGTCTTACATATAATTACAACCAGAGAAGGAGAAGAAAGAGTGGAGCAAAGGAAGTATTTGAAGAGTTATGGAATAATAATTTTCTAACATTGATGAAAGGCATAAAGCCACAGATCCAAGAAATTCAACAAACTACAGGCACAATAAATTCATAGAATAAATATGATAGGTACCTTATAATCAAACTGCTTAGAACCAGAGAAAAAGAGAGCATTTTAAACATAGTAAGGGGACTTCCCTGGTGGTCTAGTGGATAAGACTCTGAGCTCCCAATGTAAGGGACCTGAATTCTATCCCTGGTTGGGAAACTAGATCCCTCATGCTACAACTAAGAGTCCACATGTCACAGTGAAGATCCCGCATGCTGCAACTAAGACCTGGCATGACCTAAATAAATAAATAAATAAATAAAAGCGGTAGGGTGAGAACACAGTACATTAGGGGTGTTGATGATAAGAATGATGATTTACTTCACATTAAAAATGTTGTGATAGAAAACACTGAAACAAAATCTTCAAAATGGTGGAGAAAACTTTGGGATAAGAATTCTATATCTATATCTTTCAAAAAGAAAGAAGAAAACATATTTTCTTGGTAGAAAAAAAGGGCTGAGATTATTTGACTCCACCACACTTGCTGTAGAAGAATTACTAAAAGAAGTTCTTCAGGCTGAGGGAAACACAGAACTTAAGAAAAAAATTAAGAGCCCCAAAAGGTAAATATATGGATAAATATAAAAGACATTACCATCACACACATACAGACACACAAACATACACAAATATTAAAATTTATTTCAAAGTTGGTTAACTGGTTAGAGCAAATTTGGCAATGTATTGTAGGGTTTATATCATATGTAAAAGTAAAATATATGGTAACAATACAACTAAGAGAAGTAAAAGTAATCTCTAGTATTAGAAATCAGAAAGTTATTTGGGCAGAAATGAGATAAATTAGAAAAGTGGACAAGGGAATTTTCTGCTGTGATGGAAATATTTTCTATCTCTTTTTGTGTGTTATGTGGAAATATGCAAACATCAAATTTCATGAAACTAAACCCCTTAGTCTTACAGTTTATTTTACATAAATTATAAAGAGAATAAAAAATATATATTGGATTCATCCAAGTTTAGTGTGGTCCTCATATTTATTTCCTTATTTCTACCTTGGTTTCAAAAATTTAAATTAGTTACTGATTTTAAAGAATGCTTTCTGGGCTTCCCTGGTGGCACAGTGGTTGAGAGTCCACCTGCTGATGCAGGGGACAAGGGTTGGTGCCCCGGTCTGGGAAGATCCCACATGCCGTGGAGCAGCTGGGTCCCTGAGCCATGGCCGCTGAGCCTGTGCCACAATGGGAGAGGCCACAACAGTGAGAGGCCTGTGTACCACATAAAACAAACAAACAAACAAAAAGAATGCTTTCCTTGATTTTCTCTCCCAAATTTTCTAAAATCAGTCTACCTCATTATAGAATAGAAATATGTGCCATTCAAAACAAATATAAGAATAAAATAATAGTACTGACTTAGTAAAAAGGAAGATTATTTCCTAATCAAATCTTTCAGTTTACATTCATTATTCAGTAATTATAAGCTAAAAATCTCAGATTTCATTTTTTTCTGTTTTCTTTTTCCCTTTTACTTCTACCTTGCTTTTCTTACAATTACATAATTCCTCATACTTTTTCTTCTTTTCCTTTCTTTTTTTTAGTTTGATTTCCAATCTTTGGGCTGCAGATATTTTATTTACCTGACTGTTATCTTCAACCAATATTGAATTTTGGCTTTTTTAACTAATCTGTTTGCTCCTTTGTTAGTCGTAATTCTCATATATCAAAATTTTCACCCAACACCCTATTTCAACATGTTTTGAAGAAAGTGACACTATTTTTTAAACAATGGATCATGACCAGGTAACTAGCCACTAATGATACAGGCAGGCTGGCACACCAGGTCTCCCAGGCATCTGCTTTGCACAGGTACACAGACACACACAAAAACAAACCAGTTCTCCACATAATTTTTAAAAATAAGTACAGCTCTTTAGCTAAGCAGATTGCATGATTTTTAATCTAACATAATAATTTGTTCAAAACTCTTTTTTTCCTGACTTGATATACATTTGTTTAGATATTAGAGCTAAGTTTGTATATCCCTTTGTAAGATTTATTCTGCTTTAACACATAGCTTAATCACTTTAGCTTAAACACTTTGACTTAAAAAACAGCAATTTTAATTTTCATTTGGTAGGTTTCTATTTCTTTAACAGTATAGCATATATTTTCATTCCCATGGCTTTTCTCTAAAAATGTATCATCATAACATCTAATTTTGCCTTTTATGACTGCTTTAAGTCACTCATCAGATTTTCACTTCATGTAGAACCCCTTCTGCAGTGACCACGTGGTTGCCCTGCAACCCTCAGAAGTCTTTCTAATATGTTTGCTACTTTAACTTTTATATCTCTCTTGTTTCTAACCTTCTGAAATGAAGTTCCCTATCTGTGTTAGACCTAGTGGTAAGGTTTTCCTTGACTTTCCATTGCTGCCACCTCTAGAATATTTTTTTTAACAAGAATCTTTATAAATCAAATAAAATTGATCTATTCACAAGTGACATTTTGATTGCATGTTTTAAGAATATCTGTGTCATTGATTAAGAGAACCCAGGCAAAATTCTGCTTTTAGATTTCAATTTAAAATTTAGATTTAGTTTTAAAATATTGGCTTTAGGCACATTGGATCAGAGACTTAATAAGTGTCTGGTCTATACCAGAGATGTAATGATAAAACAAGCTATTAAGTATAAAGCTGGGATGCATAAAAAATTGGTTCAGGAAACTTTTGGTAGAAAAATATTCTCCAGTATTACATAGGTTATACTGTAACAAAAGGTGAAAAGGTTGGTTGGTGCTCAAGGTTAAATGGTCTTAGGAAGCAATTATTGTTTAAGCTTGAGTTATGTCTGTCGTACCTAATGATTCCCAGCCATGCTTTTTGTTTCTAGGAATAAAAGATTGAGATAAATTAGTTTAAACTTCATTAGAAGAAAAATATATTACTTACATGTCTTCACTATTAAAGTTGAATAACTTTGAATAATTGTAATACAATCCTGCATTGGTTGCATGTATTCTCTTTCTGAAGACAGAAAGAGGGAAATTCTGTAATTGTTGGGGTACCTTATATTTAGTCTTTTATAAAGATGGCTTTCAGAGTTATTGAAAGCTGCACAGTCTTTTGATTTTCATAATGTCCATTCCCTTATATCATGTTCAATATGTTTATTTGAGATTATTTTCTCTAGTAGGTCAAGATTCTGTAAACTTCAAGGACTTACTATTCTGCTAGAGTACAGAATACATTTGAAAGGCCAGTAGTGGGAGTGTTTCTGACCCAGATAATAATAAATTAACTACTAAGTGTGCTCACTGTGAGCCAAGGGCTGCAAGGAATGCTCAGCCTGCATCTCCTTTAACCATTATGAAAAAAATTCATAATGGGTTTTTATTATGACTATATTATAGATTTTTTAAATGACGTTTAGAGAGCTTAAAACAATTACCCATTACCAAATGGCTAGTAAGCAGTAGACATATTCATTTGAACTTGAAACCCATGTTCTTTCTACTCCACTTGTACTAGCACAAGTCTAGTACTTGTGCTGCTAACCTTTTATGGCACTCATGGCGACTGAGCCCAGATGTGACCTAAATTAGCACCCTCCTGTTCAAACGAATTACCTGAGGATCTTGTTAAAATACAGATTCTCAAATGGGTAGGATCATGCAGTATTTGCTTTTTTGTGACTGCTTTATTTCACTTAGCATCATGTCCTCCAGTTTCATCCATGTTGCAGTGTGTTCTATAACAGGTAAGTTGTTTTATAACGTGTATGTAGGTCTGGGGGGAGGAACACGTGGTACTGATGCTGCCGGTCCATAAATGACCCTTGTAATGGCAAAGGCATAGATATTTTTCTCAGAAGATGCTGCCATTTGATTTGATGTGTGGGATAAAACCTATTGAAAATCCTTCCTCTACTACGTTGCCTTACAACCAATGTATATATCATTGTTCACACTAGTAGGATGAGTGAGCAAAAAGTGCCCATTGCTTCTGAAGCCCTTCCGTTCACTAGAAATTTCTGATTCTAATGATACCTTTGGCCTTGGAAGAATCTTTATCTTCCTTAAACTTCTAAGATAATGGTGTCCTGAAATATCTTCTGTGATGATACTTGTTGAAAAGTTTCCTCCCATCCTGACAGCTGAGAAGAGAGGAACATTTTCCAAGCTGTTGCTATATATCAAAGAGCCTGTCTTTTCAGCTCCACTGACAAGTTGAATGATTCTCCAGAGTTTGAAAAGATATCAGGGAAAATCTTTTGTAGAAAAAAAGCTGCTGTCAGCTGCCTGCAGCTGAGGGAGCAACTTTAAACCCTGTGGGTAATAGGGGGGTTCCTCCCGTGGTCTGAGTCCCAAGGAAGAGCTTCTGCCGTGTCCTGCTTTTGCTTGCCTCTGCTCAAGTAGCTTGCCAAAATGCCAACTGAGCAGGAACTGCAGTCTCAGCTTCCCTGACACACCCCACCTAATCCCTGGAGGAAAGCCTATGGGCAGCCACTTGTTCAGGGAAGCAGTACAAGGTCATTACCTATGCATAATCTGTTCTGCTTTTTAACCGCAGCCTCAGTATATATGATAAAGGCAATAGAAATTGATGCAACAGTCCATCTACAAGTTTTCTAGTACCTTATTAAGTGGCCTGATGTGACAGTTCTATACCGCATGGCAATGAGTTCTGCCTTTAATAGTCTGTGAGTTGGGGAACATGAATGTGATACAAGGAGAATTAACAGGGAAGCAGAGAATCAAAAGATGTGTGCTGCTAAGAAAATGGTTCCCAGAGCTGCACTAACCCTGAAACTTGTCGAGTTTCTTATTTTTCTTTACTTTTCTAAAGTCTTTCCAATATCTCCCAATTAACTAGAATAGGCCTGAGTTAATCTTGATTTCTTGTAACTAACAAGAAATGTCTAACACTCAACTATTCATGACTGTGGATCAAGACTTGACATATTTGCCAGATTCTGGTCCTACTAAGGCTATGTGGTCTACTCCATTGATGACTGGCCTGGCCATAGTAGGTCAGGACAGACCCCTTATTAAGTCACCTTCATAGTGTTCATGGCATCTGTACTAAGGGCAACTTTATTCTGTATTTGGAAATAATTCCTTCTCCAGAAGAATATCAAATACTTATTTCCATTATTCTTATCATAGCTCCCCAGCAGCTTTTAAAAAATGTATACTTAGCCAATCAAAAATAAATCTTGAGACTTTCTAAACTTACCTTTGTCTCCCTGCTTATTTGCTTAGAGGAAGAGAGCGGTCATTCACCTCTCCAAACTATTTACCCACCAGTCACTATGCCCTTAACCCATATGTGTGCTTTGTCTATTAGGGATTTTTCCCTCTTTACTGCATCCTTTCAGAAACCTCAAAAATACTGCATTTTCTATCCTTTTTTTCATATTATTACCTTATCCTTTTATCTCCCTTTTATGTTTGTTTTCTATACTTTCAACTCTGTCATTCATCTCTCACCCCACTGACATTTCAGAAGTATCAGTATTTTTTTCCTTTTTCCACTATTTACCTCCATGTGGTGTACTCCATCCTACTACGTCATAATTCCTACATTGGTAAAGGGGATTAAGAATGCTTGCATTTTCTACTTCATGTGGATTGGTGAGAATGGAAGATGCTATTGCACATGGAGTTGTTTTGTAATTGTAAAGCTTTATGTGAGTTTTACATATTATCTAGAGAACTATCTTACTTTCATTTTACAAAGTCAAAAACAAATTACTGAATGGTGAACTTCTCTCAGACAGAAAGGTCATTGCATTTAAAAATGTGGTCCTTCATTTATATTTACTCAGTCAACACCATTTTAAAGAGTGTCATCACTTTTTTACCTGTATAAAATATATTCTTTTTGCACCTGTACTCATAGTTTGTTAAAATACAAAGATAAATAGAAAACAGAAAGCTTTGAATATTAGTTGTTAAAAATAATGAAATAGTCCACCTGTGAATTTTGATAAGCAAACCATGTTCAGTTTTCCATGGAGAAAGAAAAAATAGCTGTCTCACTCAAATATTTTTTATTTATATGATCAAATTAATATTGCTGTCACAATGACCTTTACAACTTACACTTAAAGTCATCTATGTAAACATTATCTACCTAAATGTATCCCAGAACTATGTTCTGTGCTTAACAATTGACTTTTCTGCCCACTTAGAAGTTCTAGTATTACCAAAGTTTATCTGATACTTCTTCCCTTAGGGTGGGAAAACCTTTCAATCGTTTTGTATTATTAGCTAAGACACAAACTCTAGCATTTACCTGAATATAAGGCATTTGGATAGAGAAGACATATACTCTAATGGGGTATTGGACACTGAAGATTGACTGCTGAATGCTCCTGTTGATTTGATTTGGGATACAAGTATTGTCAGTAGCTTTCTGGGCCTTATTCCCTTTGCCATTACAAAACTGAGATTAAAGCAGTGCCCAATTTCACATTTAAGATGAATAAAAGAAGTACAATTATAAAAGTATATATATAAAAGGACAAACAATTGAGCACGTTTCAAGAACTTCAGACATTCAGTGAATGGGATGGAAGAATATCCTTCATGAAAGGAGAGAGAGTCATAGTAGATATACTTCTAAAGAGATAAGGATAATCATGGCCACAAAGCAATTTCCTTAAGAGGGAATTTACCGTCATATTATAGAAAAGGTTTCAAAGCATGATTTCTGCTTCATTCCTTACTTTCATCTTCTTACTAACAATCTGTGTGTTTATAATTATACCACAGCAAATATCTGCTTTAGGGATAAGTGCCTTTCTGTCTTAAGAAATTGAAGTCTTAGTTCAAAAGGGCTATCCCTTTAATTGATAGCCCTTTAACTGTCATATATTTTCCACAGTTGAGTAGAATTAAGCTCACTAGTCCTTGTCCTTTAAAGTCCACCCCCGACACATCAACAAAAAGAATAGGTAATATATTGTTTTTTTTTTAATTGCTATTGATTTATAGCTTTGTTTCACAGGAGAATTATGTTACTACAATATCCAGGGCCTTTTAAGTTTCAGCGTCTCCTTTGAATGCTCAGCTTTATCTAAATCTTGACAGGTATTCAGATGAGAAAAGAATCAGGAAAATAATTCCTCTAATGAATTTTAAGGAAAAGTGGAGGAGGAGGGATAAATTAGTAGATTGGGATTAACATATACAGACTACTATATATAAAATGGATTAATAACAAGGACCTACTGTATAGCACAGGGAACTATACTCAGTATTTTGTAATAATCTATAAGGGAAAAGAATCAGGAAAAATATATATGTATGTGTAAAAAATAAGGAAAAAAGGCTAACAACTCACTATTAAAATATAGGCTAATCATCTCATTACTTATTTCTTTCAGAAAGATTAGCCAAAATTATAGTCATTTGAAGAAACTGGCTATCTTTTAGATTGATCATGTTTTCACTTTACAGAAAAAAAATCCCATTGGCTCAATTTATTTGGATCTGCAATTGTTTTCAAAATTTAAAATTCAAATGACATTTGTGACATCATAAAGTTGGATTTTATTTATTTGAAATTTTGTACCTCTGAAAATTGTTTGAAGGACCCAGGAGAGGTGTTTGCTGCTAAAATTAGTAGGGTTAATAAAATCTAGCTAACAGAACACAGTTTAAATAACTTTACAAAGCACTATTTGCAAATGAATATTTATAAATTCAAAGACTTTGGGGATTTAAAATTCAGCCCCCTATGTACTAGCTATCGGACTTTGAGTTTCAGAGAATAAAATAATTTTTGTTTCATATTCTGTAAAATGAGAATGAAAACAGTCATGGCAGGATGTTGTGAGGATTATCCCTCTCATATTCATACGAAAACCAAAGTCTAAGTGAGCCAAGTTATCACAAAGAAAAAGTTGCAGGTGTAGGACTCAAACTTCATCCTCCATTCTCTTAAACACTATAATATTTTCCTCAATAAATAGGTAGCTGCTTAAGGAGATTCAGATTTTTAAATCTTATTTATGACTAGGATATGTCACTTGTACAAGGCATATCTCCTAGGAATTATCTCTAAAACTATGTTTGAAATACCGGTAACTCCTATCAGGTAATATGTTGAATTGTTTTGGATCTTTCACCTCTTAATGTAACACTTACAGGGTATGACCATTTGAGACTCTGAGACAAAACCAGTTTTCCCTCAGTTTGAGAGTTTTACCTTTTAGTCAGTGCACTAACTGAGAGAATATGCAATTGGAGGAAGTTAATAGAAACAGGTCTAATAAGACAGGTCTATGAATTTTCACTCTTTTACTCATGGAACAATCGGGAAAGAAAGAGTTGCAACAAAGGGAATTCAGTTCAAAGATTTGGTTTGGAAGGTAAAGAGGAAGCTGAAGATGAACCGGAAGAGGGTAGGGAGTTGAGAGATTAGTACTTGCAGGGAAGAACCCACAGCTCCCAGGCTGGAGAGGGAAAGGGAAACAACGGTATCACCAGTAGCAGCCCCAGTGCCTGGATGGAAGGAGGGGCCTGTCCTGTGGGAAGGAGAGCCACTCCCAGAAAAGCTGCTAAGTGGCAGAGTGAGGGGAGGACCATCTGAGCTGCTTCCTGCCCCGCGGGCTCCACGCGGCATCTCACAGGCTGACCTCAGCTGGGGGTCGGGAAATGTGGCACGTGGGACACACAGCAGACAGAGGTCACCTTCTTAGGTTACGATCATTACTCCACAATCTGTTACACATTTAATTTCTGAAGGTTCAGATCAATTTACCCACTCACACAATCAAAATAAAGCTTTATGTCTTCTGACAAAGTAGAGAGTGTTCCTAAGCTATGACCCTTCTACTACTAGCTGCTTACTTTTATTTACCGGGGATGCACTTGATACTGCTCCCCCAATACAGACCCACACAGCATTCATGCAGTCAACCAGAAAGGCTGACCTCCCCTCCGTCCCTGCCTATTACAAGCTGTTAAGTGTCACATGGCCAAGGAAACACGATGCAAAAGCATGAACGTGGGACCGAGTCCCTCCATATTTACATGTGCTGTGCATTCCTAAACAGACTTCTGACCACTGACACATTGGTGTGACCTTCTTCTCTGGTTTCATGGTTAAAGTTATGGAAAGAGAAACTTCTCAAAATGTAGCTGACTCTTTTATGGTGTTTCTCATTTCCAAACACCAATATAGGCACTCTAAATTCCTCATGCCTTCCTACCACATACTGAAGTTTCAATTTAATTCTGCCCTTGTTACTAGTAATAATTGCCAATAATGGCCAGGCCAGAAACTGCTAAATTATTCAAGTGCTTAGTAGAAAAACCCTTCCACAGTAGTCACCATTTTTTTTCCTATTTATAGGCAATTTAAAACATATTTTGAATGTGGACCAATAGCATATAATTAAAAATATATATATATATGCAGTAGCTTCTCCATAAATCTCTTAGACTTTATCTGATTTTAGGTGATTTCAAAATTAAAAGTTGGATAGTATTTTTTTGAAATGTTAGAGGAATATCCAAACATTGACTGCAGATGTGAGGGGTTGGTGACTCTACTGAGGGTTTAAAAGCTGTTGCTTCCCATCGGATTACTTTGTTTATTCTTCTGACTACATGCGTATGAAATGAATCCAATAATAATCTGGAAACTTAAAGCATTAACAAGAACTTGCCCATATACATATTTATTATTAACAAAATAGATTATTTCAGTTTTCACTTAGTCAATTGCTTACTGATACTGAGGGATGAGATAGATGGAACCCAGGCTGAGCATCTGGAATCTGCCGCCTGTGGACAGACAATCCAAGATAAAGATAATGACAGAGGCAGGGAGGAGCTGAGTCCTGCTTGGATAAGAGATAAAGAGACTATGTATTTCTCATTCTTGAGGTAAAGGAGACCTCCCAAACTACACATGCTCAGAAAGGTTCCTCAGGGGTCAGAGAAGGGAGGGGGCACCAGACCATATGTGTTCAGTCAACTTCCCAGAAACCCTCACACTGCAATCCATCTTGGCTAAAAGATGTGTGCATACACAGGAGAGGGCCCTGAGTCAGACCAAATATGGACTCAGAGCCAGAAAAAGCAAGATGAAACCCAAGAGAACTTTCCCATGTAAGAGATTTAAACTACCCCAAGGGCACTACTCTTTCTCTGAGCCTGCCTGTGTGTGTCTATCCACATGTATTCTTTCCTCCTTATCAACACTTTGTCACTACTTTCCATCTCTTTGTTGAAATTCCTTTCTCCAAAGCAGACAAGCCAGGGCCTTGCAACTAGCTACTGGCCCTTGAGGTATAGTGGCTAAGATTCAATATTCTCACTGCCATGGCCTGGCTTCAATCTCTGGTCAGGGGAACTGATATTCTGCTTCAAGCTGCTTAAGTCTGAGGCCACCGGAGATCAATGCTTTACATACACTAACGGTATTGCATCCTTTATTTAAATTCTCTATTCAAAGCATGAAATATAATGCAGTGATGATTACCCACTTTACACATAGAGGATAATCTCTAACACTCACATGCTTATAGCACATTGTTTGTATCTGAGACTTAGTAAAAAGGTTGCTTTAACAACTTTAGAAATAAAAAATCAAGAACATCTGTGACGTTGATTTGACCCATAGGCAGTTACAGGGCAGATGTGCATACTCTCCCATCAATCACCATAGCAACAACCAAGTAATTGTTTTTAAATAACAAAAAGTACCTTTGTGGAAATCATTTCGAGTACCCACAGTTAACTCTATGTCAACAATACACTGATAGGTCTTTGGTTCTTTAACAGGAGGTTCTTTTAATAAAAGAATGTCACCTTTCCAATTATTCATTCGAAGTTTCAGAAAAATAAAACATACTACAGAAAATGTATTCTCCAACTTCCAAGGAGTGACTGGCAAACCTGAATCTCATTTCCCTATTCCTAATACTTTTTTCTATGCATATAATGTCTGTAGAGATAAGACCTTAAGGCAATGCTCATATCACTTGTTTTCTTCGCTTTCTTATGATTATTTTATACAGATTTATTATGAAAATAAATTCACATTTTTAGTATATTTTCTCTGAAAAGTTTGTGAAATGGCATCTAAAGGAAATTATATGCTGCATTTTTTTAGTCCTGAAACATTTTGTAGGTTCAATTCAATTAGCATATTTTGAAAGGTGCTTAGTGTTTTTATGCATCAGACCCCTTGAAAAATTCAACTTTCCAATAGTTGTATTCCCTGGACGCTGCTTATTTTCATCTCAGCCAAATAAAACAACCTACTTATGAATTTAAATCATTATGCTACTTGCATTTTTTGCTATACCTTAGAAATAGCTCTAAATACTAAAATATAGACAAAAATGCTGATAGTGTATATATTTGTTTCTTTTTCAAATTAAAAAAGGGTGTGTTTTCTCCTAGGATGGAGAAATGAGGCAGTAAGATTAGAAGAACAGGCATCATTATACCTTGCTTACTCTAAAACAGTTGAATGACAACAAATTTACCCATTTTTAGATTATATTAAAGCATTGTTTTTTTGGAAAGCATCAGAATAATTACACAATTTTTGTATTAACAACTAGATATTTGCCAATTTTTAGCTGGAAAACCAGAAGAAGGTTAAACCCTATCCAGTAGGCCCCCTCCTGTCAATGTGCAGTGCTTGGCATCACGGGGGCTCCTTAGAAGTGTAGACGGTCATGGCTCACCTAACACCTGGGTCAGAACCTGTGTTTTTACAAGAGTGCAGTGGTTTGTATTCACTTTAAAGATTGAGAAACTCTGGGCTAGACCTAAATAATTTTATGCAATCTTCACCTGCTTTTGATTAACTTCAGTATAACCAGCAAATTATTTTGACAAACTAATTCACCAGTTTGGTGTATAATTAATTATACATGCAATTTTTCTCACTCTGAAAAGGTCTGATGGTGAATTTTTGAAAATTCCATACTAAATACGGTGACATCATATTTAAATTACATTTTATGTACGTAGTTAATAACTAGGTAATTCCAACCATGAACACCAAGACCTTGGATAGTTAACATGAAGGAATTCAAAGACATTCAAACTCTTGCAGGATATGTTCTTAAAAATCCATTAGAATAATTCACAAGATTTTTAAAAATTCAAGGTGAATGATACGTTTTGAAAAATTGAAGTAGCCATTTTGAGCTACATAGAGGCACCATGAAAATAAATGTGATTAAAACATTTTATTTGCTTAGCTGCTTTGTGAGTACTTATATTCTGGAGCCAAGGAAGATCATAAAAATCACTTAAGGGTATAAATTACAGACAACTTTTTACAATACAATTAGCATCTTGGCTAGAATGCTAAGCACTTGTGAGTTTTATTCTATGAAGAACTAGCTAACCAAATTATTCCAGACTATATGACTTCCCCAAATAGGGCTTAAGAGGCTTGTTAACTCTCTTTCAATAAATTCCTGCTTCTGTTCCTCCTGGAGCAAGTTACATAAAAATGACCATGATGTAGCCCAGACAAAACAAGGCTGTCAGTTCAGCGTGCCTGACCTTATGACTCTTAATTTTATCCTCTTACTTGAAACCCATTGTATCTTCTCTGTCCACATCACCTCCTTGGGGACGTCATCTCACATAACCTCCTTGTATCTCATTGTGAGCTGCTAACAGGATGACCCTTTCTTTCTTTTTCTTTATTTCAATTACATAGATATTTAATTGGGCACTTGCTGTGAGCTGGGCTTTTTCCTTATTGCTGAGTATGTGTCAGTCATCAAGAAGTCCCTGCTCACATGTCATTTGCCTTCCAGGAAATATATACATATATATGTATTTGTGTAAGAATGTGGGTATAATTAGTTGCATATAAGAACTATATATGCATATATATGTATGTATTTCTGTGTGAATTTATGTGTAGTCACTTGCATACAAGTACTATGAAAAAAATTTAATCAGGATACTGATGGAGAGTGTTATTTTAAATTGAGATTGAGTGTTAGGAAAAGCTACCCTGAGATTGAAATTAGAATAGAAATGAATGTAGTCAAGGAATGAACCCTACAGTTATCTGGTTGAAGTGCTCATAGACATAAGAGTGAACAAGTGCAAAGTTCCTGAGATGAAGAGGCTGACATTTAAAGGAACATCTAGTTGACCACTGTGGCTGGAGATGGTGGGAAGAGATGTGGACAATAGGGGTATTGAAGGAGATGGGAATAAGTCTTGTAAATTAGGCCATAGTGAACATTTTGGATTTCATTCTGAATGCAATGTTTTAAAAAATGATAACTCTGACTGCTAGGAGGGATGCAGATGTCAGGAATTAACCGCTGGGGCAGAGTGACTAGCTAAGTGGTCACTGCAGTAGTTGAGCCACAAATCACACACGAGAGTGGATCAGTGGAGGTGGTGGAACGTGTATAGATTGGGATATATTTAGAAGGTAAAGCCACTAGAATTACCTAATAGGTATATGTGAGTATGAGAAAAATAAAGCAGTCAAGAACAACTTTTGTCATTAGCAACTGGATGAATACATTTGCTACTTACTGAAATAAGAAAGTCTTGGCAAGAAATAGGTTCCAGGGGAGAATCAATGGTACTTCCAAGCAGAACTCAATAGGGATATAGCTATCTGAATATGAAGTTCATGGAAAAAATAAGAGCTTCACAAGCAAATTGGAAAGCTATCAATACATAAATGTTATTTTAAATTCACAAATCTTGTTGAAATACCTAAGGGACATATGAAACTGTAGAAAGGGAGGGGTCCAAGATTATAAATACACAGGTAGTCAAATCATCAATTTAGTAACCATATAAGCTAAATGTTGTTTGCATATAAAATGAAAACATGTTATTGAATGTACTTTAAAATTATTTTTTATAAATTTTCTAGAAATTATACGGTCAGGCTTAGGTGAAACTGGTAAATAGATTACATGGTAAAATCTACATCTGCTGTTCCAGAAACAGGAATATTTGATAAATATATCAAATCTACATATATATATATGTGCACATACATATACATATATATATATATCCATACACAGATAGATATAGATATAGACACTATAAAACTACACATATGTATAGTGATTTTACATGTATATGCATATATAATCATTTTGGTATAAAAGAAAAACCTTCTAATGATTTGACAAAATCTCATTAAGTTAAAATTGACAAATTGGTTGCAAAATTTATATGGAAAAGCAAAGGGCCTAGCATAGTCCAAACAATTTTGAAAAAGAACCAAGTTGGAAGATTCATGTTATCTGATTTTAGGATTTTCTCGAAAAATATAGTTAATCAAAATAATGTGGTATTGGCCTAAGGAGAAACATAGATAAGTGGAACAGAATAGAATGTTTAAATTGGTTTTCAACTAATGATCTAAGGTTAGTCAATGGAGAAAGGATTCTATCTACGTCACTAAGTGGTGAAGTACTAGACATTCTTGTACAAATAACTCATTATCCACTGCATTACATATAAAAATAAAGTTGAAATATAAAAGTGTAAAACTCAAATTATAAAATTTCTAATAGAACAAATGGGAGAAAATGTTTGTTTCTTTATGGTTCACAAACATTTATATGTAGGATACAAAAGCATGAACCATAAGAGAAAAAAATAAATTAGTCATCATCAATAAACATAAAACTTGGGGGATTAGGGAAAATGGTGGAAGAGTAAGTCGCAGAGATCACCTTCCTCCCCACAGATACACCAGAAATACATCTACATGTGGAACAACTCCTAGAGAACACCTACTGAATGCTGGCAGAAGACCTCAGACCTCCCAAAAGGCAAGAAAGTCCCCACGTACCTGGGTAGGGCAAAAGAAAAAAGAATGAACAGAGACAAAAGGATAGGGACGGCATCTACACCAGTGGGAGGGAGCCGTGAAGAAGGAAAGGTTTCCACACACTAGAAGCCCCTTCGCGGGTGGAGACTGTGGGTGGCTGAGGGGAGAAGCTTTGGAACCGTGGAGGAGAGCGCAGCCACAGGGGTGCAGAGGGCAAAGTGGAGAGATTCCCGCACAGAGGATCGTTGCTGACCCACACTCACCAGCCCGAGAGGCTCGTCTGCTCACCCGCTGAGGCAGGCGGGGCTGGGAGCTGAGGCTCCGGCTTCGGTCGGATACCAGGGAGAGGACTGGGGTTGGCGGCGTGAACACAGCCTGAAGGGGGTTAGTCCACCATGGCTAGCCGGGAGGGAGTCCGGGGAAAAGTCTGCACCTGCCGAAGAGGCAAGAGACTTTTTCTTCCCTCTTAGTTTCCTGGTGCGCAAGGAGAGGGGATTAAGAGCGCTGCTTAAAGGAGCTCCAGAGACAGGCGAGAACCGCGGCTAAAAGCACAGACCCCAGAGACGGGCATGAGACGCTAAGTCTGCTGCTGCCGACACCAAGAAGCCTGTGTGCGAGCACAGGTCACTATCCACAACCCCCTTCCTGGGAGCCTGTACAGCCTGCCACTGCCAGGGTCCCAGGATCCAGGGACACCTTCCCCAGGAGAACGCACGGTGCGCCTCAGGCTGGTGCAGCATCACGCTGGCCTCTGCCGGCGCAGGCTCGCCCCGCACTCCTTGCCTCTCCCTCCCCCTGGCCTGAGTGAGCCAGAGCCCCTGAAGCAGCTGCTGCTTTAACCCCGTCCTGTCTGAGCGAAGAACAGACACCCTTCGGCGACCTACACACAGAGGCGGGGCGAAATCGAAAGCTGAGCCCCGGGAACTGTGAGAACAAAGAAGAGAAAGGGAAATCTGTCCCAGCAGCCTCAGAAGCAGCGGATTAAAGCTCCACAATCAACTTAATGTACACTGCATCTGTGGAATACATAAATAGACAATGAATCAACACAAATTGAGGAGGTGGACTTTGAGAGCAAGATCTATGATTTTTTTTCCTCTTTTCCTCTTTCTGTGAGTGTGTATGTGTATGCTTCTGTATGAAATTTTATCTGTATAGCTTTGCTTCCACCATTTGTCCTAGCGTTCTATCTGTCCGTTTTATTTTTGTTTGTTTGTTTTGTTTTTTAATAGTTTTTTTCTTAATAATTATTTTTTATTTTAATAACTTTATTTTATTTTATCTCCTCTTTCTTTCTTTTCTTTCTTTCTTTCTGTCTTTCTTTCTTCTTTCTTTTTTCTTTCTTTCTTTCTTTCTTTCTTTCTTTCTTTCTTTCTTTCTTTCTTTCTTTCTTTCTTTCTTTCTTTCTTTCTTTCTTTCTTTCCATCATATAGACAACAAATCATCCCAAATTGAGGAGGTGGACTTTGAGAGCAAGATTTATGATTTTCTCCCCTTTTCCACCTTTTGTGAGTATGTATGCATTTGCTTCTCTGTGAGATTTTGTCTGTATAGCTTTGCTTCCACCGTTTGTCCTAGGGTTCTATACTTCCGTTTTTTTTTTCTTAATAATTATTTTTTTATTTTAATAAATTTATTATATTTTATCTTACCTTATTTTATTTTACTTTCTCTTCTTTCTTTCTTTCTTTTTTTCTTCCTTCCCTCCTTCCTTTCTTCTTTTCTCCCTCCCTCCTTTCTTTCTTTCTTTCTTTCTTCCTTCCTTCCTTCCTTTCTTTCTTTCTTTCTTTCTTTCTTTCTTTCTTTCTTTCTTTCTTTCTTTCTTTCTTTCTTTCTTTCTTTCTTCTTCTACTACTTCCTTCTTTCTACTTTTTCTCCCTTTTATGCTGAGCCATGGGGATGAAAGGTTCTTGTAACTGCAGCCAGGAGTCAGTGCTGTGCCTCTGAGGTGGGAGAGCCAACTTCAGGACACTGGTCCACAAGAGACCTCACATAGCCACTAGGGACAGACACTAAGAAGAGCGGGAACTACGAACCTGCAGCCTGCAAAAAGGAGACCCCAAACACAATAAGATAAGCAAAATGAGAAGAGAGAAAAACACACAGCAGTTGAAGGAGCAAGATAAAAACCCACCAGACCTAATAAATGAGGAGAAAATACACAGTCTACCTGAAAAAGAATTCAGAATAATGATAGTAAAGATGATCCAAAATCTTGGAAACAGAATAGACAAAATGCAAGAAACATTTAACAAGGACCTAGAAGAACTAAAGATGAAACAACCAATGATGAACAACAAAATAAATGAAATTAAAAACACTCTAGATGGGATCAATAGCAGAATAACTGAGGCAGAAGAATGGATAAGTGACCTGGAAGATAAAATAGTGGAAATAACTACTGCAGAGCAGAATAAAGAATAAAGAATAAAGAATGAAAAGAACTGAGGACAGTCTCAGAAACCTCTGGGAAAACATTAAACACATCAACATTCGAATTATAGGGGTTCCAGAAGAAGAAGAGAAAAAGAAAGGGACTGAGAAAATATTTGAAGAGATTATAGATGAAAACTTCCCTAATATGGGAAAGGAAATATTTAATCAAGTCCAGGAAGCACAGAGAGTCCCATACAGGATAAATCCAAGGAGAAACATGCCAAGACACATATTAATCAAACTGTCAAAAATTAAATACAAAGAAAATATATTAAAAGCAGCAAGGGAAAAACAACAAATAACATACAAGGGAATCTCCATAACGTTAACAACTGACCTTTCAGCAGAAACTCTGCAAGCCAGAAGGGACTGGCAGGACATATTTAAAGTGATGAAAGAGAAAAACCTGCAAGGAAGGTTACTCTACCCAGCAAGGATCTCATTCAGATTTGATGGAGAAATTAAAACCTTTACAGACAAGCAAAAGCTGAGAGAGCTCAGCACCACCAAACCAGCTTTACAACAAATGCTAAAGGAATTTCTCTAGGCAAGAAACACAAGAGAAGGAAAAGACCTACAATAACGAACCCAAAACAATTAAGAAAATGGGAATAGGAACATACATACAGATAATTACCTTAAATGTAAATGGACTAAATGCTCCCACCAAAAGACACAGATTGGCTGAATGGATACAAAAACGAGACCCATATATATGCTGTCTACAAAAGACCCACTTCTGACCTTGAGACATATACAGACTGAAAGTGAGGGGATGGAAAAAGATATTCCATGCAAATGGAAACCAAAGGAAAGCTGGAGTAACTATTCTCATATCAGACAAAATAGACTTTAAAGTAAAGACTATTAGAAAAGACAAAGAAGGACACTACATAATGATCAAGGGGTCGATCCAAGGAGAAGATATAACAATTGTAAATATGTATGCACCCAACATAGGAGCACCTCAATACATAAGGCAAATACTAAAAGACATAAAAGAGGAAATTCACAGTAACACATTCATAGTAAGGGACTTCAACACCACACTTTCACCAATGGACAGATCATCCAAAATGAAAATAAATAAGGAAACACAAGCTTTAAATGATACATTAAACAAGATGGACTTAATTGATATTTACAGGACATTCCATCCAAAAACAAAATAATACACATTTTTCTCAAGTGCTCATGGAACATTCTCCAGGATAGATCATATCTTGGGTCACAAATCAAGCCTTGGTAAATTTAAGAAAATTGAAATTGTATCAAGTATGTTTTCCGACCACAATGCTATGAGACTAGATATCAATTACAGGAAAAGATCTGTAAACAATACAAACACATGGAGGCTAAACAATAAACTACTTAATAACCAAGTGATCACTGAAGAAATCAAAGAGGAAATCAAAAAATACCTAGAAACAAATGACAATGGAGACACGATGACCCAAAACCTATGGGATGCAGCAAAAGCAGTTCTAAGAGGGAAGTTTATAGCAATACAATCCTACCTTAAGAAACAGGAAATATCTTGAATAAACAACCTAAACTTGCACCTAAAACAATTAGAGAAAGAAGAAGAAAAATATCCCAAAATAGGCAGAAAAAAAGAAATCATAAAATTCAGATCAGAAAAAAATGAAAAAGAAATGAAGGAAATGATAGCAAAGATCAATAAAACTAAAGCTCGTTCTTTGAGAAGATAAACAAAACTGATAAAACATTAGCCAGATTCATCAAGAGAAAAAGGGAGAAGACTCAAATAAATAGAATTAGAAATGAAAAAGGAGAAGTAACTACTGACACTGCAGAAATACAAAACATCATGAGAGATTACTACAAGCAACCCTATGCCAATAAAAATGGACAACCTGGAAGAAATGGACAAATTCTTAGAAATGCACAACCTGCCAAACCTGAATCAGGAAGAAATAGAAAATATGAACAGACCAATCACAAGCACTGAAATTGATTTTGTGATTAAAATTCTTCCAACAAACAAAAGCCCAGGACCAGATGGCTTCACAGGTGAATTCTATCAAACATTCAGAGAAGAGCTAACACCTATCCTTCTCAAACTCTTCCAAAATATAGCAGAGAGAGGAACACTCCCAAACTCCTTCTACGAGGCCACCATCACCTTGATACCAAAACCAGACAAGGATGTCACAAAGAAAGAAAAATGCAGCCTAATATCAGTGATGAACATATGATGCAAAAATCCTCAACAAAATAGTAGCAAACAGAATCCAACAGCACATTAAAGATCATACACTATGATCAAGTGGGGTTTATTTCAGGAATGTAAGGATTCTTCAATATACGCAAATCAATCAAAGTGGTAAACCATATTAACAAATTGAAGGAGAAAAACAATATGATCATCTAAATAGATGCAGAGAAAGCTTTCGAAAAAATTGAACACCCATTTATGATAAAAACGCTGCACAAAGTAGGCATAGAGGGAACTTTCCTCAACATAATAAAGGCCATATATGACAAACCCACAGCCAACATCGTCCTCAAGGTGAAAAACTGAAAGCTTTCCACTAAGATGAGGAACAAGACAAGGTTGCCCACTCTTACCACCTTATTCAACATAGTTTTGGAAGTTTTAGCCACAGCAATCGGAGAAGAGAAGGAAATAAAAGGAATCCAAATCAGAAAAGAAGAAGTAAAGCTGTCACTGTTTGCAGATGACATGATACGATACATAGAGAATTCTAAAGATGCTACCAGAAAACTACTAGAGCTAATCAATGAATTTGGTAAAGTAGCAGGATACAAAATTAATGCACAGAAATCTCTGGCATTCCTATAAACTAATGATGAAAAATCTGAAAGTGAAATCAAGAAAACACTCCCATTTACCATTGCAACAAAAAGAATAAAATATCTAGGAATAAACCTACCTAAGGAGACAAAAGACCTGTATGCAGAAAATTATAAGACACTGATGAAAGAAATTAAAGATGATACAAATAGATGGAGAGATATACCATGTTCTTGGATTGGAAGAATCAATATTGTGAAAATGACTATACTACCCAAAGCAATCTACAGATTCAATGCAATCCCTATCAAACTACCACTGGCATTTTTCACAGAACTAGAACAAAAAAATTCACAATTTGTATGGAAACACAAAAGACCCCGAATAACCAAAGCAATCTTGAGAATGAAAAACAGAGCTGGAGGAATCAGGCTCCCTGACTTCAGACTATACTACAAAGCTACAGTAATCAAGACAGTGTGGTACTGACACAAAAACAGAAAGATAGATCAATGGAACACGATAGAAAGCCCAGAGATAAACTCATGCACATATGCTCACCTTATCTTTGATAAAGGAGGCAGGAATGTACAGTGGAGAAAGGACAGCCTCTTCAACAAGTGGTGGTGGGACAACTGGACAGCTACATGTAAAAGAATGAAATTCCAACACTCCCTAATGTCATACACAAAAATAAACTCAAAATGGATTGAAGACCTAAATGTAAGGCCAGAAACTATCAACCTCTTAGAGGAGAACATAGACAGAACACTCTGTAACATAAATCACAGAAAGATCCTTTTTGACCCACCTCCTAGAGCAATGGAAATAAAAACAAAAATAAGCAAATGGGACCTAATGAAACTTCAAAGCTTTTGCACAGCAAAGGAAACCATAAACAAGACCAAAAGACAACCCTCAGAATGGGAGAAAATATTTGCAAATGAAGCAACTGACAAAGGATTAATATCCAAAATATACAAGCTGCTCACGCAGCTCAATATCACAAAAAAACAAACAACCCAATCCAAAAATGGGCAGTAGACCTAAAGAGACATTTCTCCAAAGAAGATATACAGATTGACAACAAACGCATGAAAGGATGCTCAACATCACTAATCATTAGAGAAATGCAAATCAAAACTACAATGAGGTATCACCTGACACCGGTCAGAATGGCCATCATCAAAAAATCTACAAACAATAAATGCTGGAGAGGATGTGGAGAGAAGGGAACCCTCTTGCACTGTTGGTGGGCATGTAAATTGATACAACCACTATGGAGAACAGTATAGAGGTTCCTTAAAAAACTAAAAATAGAACTACCATACGACCCAGCAATCCCACTACTGGGCATATACCCTGAGAAAACCATAATTCAAAAAGAGTCATGTACCACAATGTTCATTGCAGCTCTAGTTACAATAGCCAGGGCATGGAAGCAACCTAAGTGTCCATTGACAGATGAATGTTTAAAGAAGATGTGGCACATATATATACAATGGAATATTACTCAGCCATGAAAAGAAATGAAATTTTGTTATTTGTAGTGAGGTGGATGGACCTAGAGTCTGTCATACAGAGTGAAGTAAGTCAGAAAGAGAAAAAGAAATACCGTATACTAACACATATATATAGAATCTAAAAAAAAAAAAAAAAAAAAAAAAGGTCATGAAGAACCTAGGGGCAGGACAGGAATAAAGATGCAGACCTACTAGAGAATGGACTTGAGGACACAGGGAGGTTGAAGTGTAAGCTGGGACAAAGTGAGTGAGAGAGTGGCATGGATATATATACATATATACACTATCAAATGTAAAACCGATAGCTAGTGGGAAGCAGCCGCGTAGCACAGGAAGATTAGCTCGGTGCTTTGTGACCACCTAGAGGGGTGGGAGGAAGGGAGATGCAAAGATATGGGGATATATGTGTATGTATATATATAGCTATTCAGATTGATATAAAGCAGAAAGTAACACACCATTGTAAAGCAATTATACTCCAATAAAGATGTAAAAAAAAAAAAATGTGCAAGACCTGAGTTCTCCTGTGAGTGAGAAGGACTAACAAAGATAGAGCAAGTAAAAGAGGATGAGCCAGCAAAACAGATCAAGAAGTAGCATCCGAGAGAGAGGAGCACCTGTGAGCACAGTGCCGAGACCTTCCCCTGGTCAAATCCAATAGTTTAAAACATCTTCTAATGCTTTTTCAAGTTTCTACATTTGAACACAATATCAATAACAAGTAAGAGACTCTCCCTACATCAGCACAGTGATCCACTGACATAGGAACAGCAAAAAGTATTTAGTCAGGAGAGTCAATTCAATTCAGAAATCCTTGTGTGACACCGATTTCAATGCACTCTGTGGGGGGTAATGTGAAGGGGGATAAAAACATGAGAAAGACTGCAGAAGAATAAATCCCATGGGAAAATGAGTATTATAGAAGACTATACAGAGACATAGTTCCTTCTAAATAATATGGCAATTAATTCCCCTGGGGGTCAGAAGGTGAGGGACACTAACGATGACTCCTTGGAGAGATGACGTTTTGACAGAAGCTTTGAAACAAGTATAAGACTTCAGCAGTGTTTGAGGATGAAAGCCATTTTAAATTTAGAAACTAGCTTGTGTAAGACCTAAAGTATAATGTTAAGGAAAATAACTCTGGCATGAGAGGAAAAGCCTTTCTTCTGAGCATCTTCAGACAGCTATTACTTGATATTCTTTAAGAGAAAGTGAAATTCTTGGGGGAACGTACAGGACAATCGCAAAGTAGGTGGATCAGAATAGGAATGGACGAAAAATAATCAATGTTGAAAGATGACTAAAACAAAAGATACAGCACAAACTACAAATAGATACTAGATCATATATAAAATGAAGTCTTTTTTTATATTACAAATTAAATTACTTATCTATTGTTTTAAATTACATTCCATTCTGTAAAAACTCAGTTGTGCATATTTGTTATAGGAAAAAATGATTTCAAAGGGCCGTGCATCATAATAGCTCCAGAGAGATCATTTAAATAGTCACATAATGTTTATTAATTTATATCACAAGTCACGAGTATTTCTAATTACTCAGAAGAGTATTTGTCTAAAATGCATTATGCACATGAATAAGATAGACTTTATATTTGGACCTTTATTTTTAACCACAATGAGTGTTTGTAGTGAGAGTAATAACTTAGGGGATAATTTCGCACTATTCTTGAAACTGATATCAAAGAAATAAAGTGTGGGAACATTTTTGTAACAAGCTATGTTATTTACTTAATTGAGATTAAAGAAATAAATCAAAATTGTCCTCCATTGCTCATTGAAATATTTTATGCTCTACTTGTTACAAGAGTTCCAACTGACTTGATATTAATTATTTTTAAGCTGAAAAATAAAAGATCATGTGAAGACTGTTTCTCGTTATGAATGCATACACTCATGTGTAGTCTTTGGGTCTCCAGCACAATATACTCAGTTACTATAGAAACCGTTTCTAGGGCAACAGGAGAAAGAAGTATGGGTGTTTCCACTGCCAGCTGTGTGCCTTAAAGAAATGAATAGTAAACAAATAGTAGCTATTTGTATAAATAAATCAAGTTATTTTTTAATGTTCTGTCTTATCTAATTAAAAGTACCAAGAACGAATAACTGACCATACAAACAGATACATTGGAAAAATGACCATTTGATATTCATTTGTCACATCTCCAAAATCTGAATACGTTTGAAAACTTCTATTAGAAACAGGTTAAATATAACTATTGTACATCATAAGAAAGAGCTCATACCTGTTTCTAATCAGAGAAAATCTTTCTTGGTTCTTCACTTTGTCACATGAAGAAGCTGAGGGTAGTGATCTGCACAGAATCTTAGAGTAATTTAAGGGGCACTAAGTTTAAATTTAGGTTCCCAAACCCAAATCCAATCTCCTCCACCACTAAGTTTACCTCCAAAATATGTTTTTAGGAACAATAAAATACATCAAATTTATGCTGAATACCTACCTCTGTGCTCAATACTCAGGGCACAAAAAAAGTGAGGCTTTTAGACAATGTATTTTCCAGTGTGTGCTGATGGAAAATGGACAACTATACACTTAATTACCATAAAACAATTGTCATAGAAGAGGGGGGTCATCATAGTGACATCGTAACAAGGCTCTCACCATCGCAAAGCTTGTCCCAGGTCCCCACAGAACCTTGAAGGACTGCTGTGAGGACAAAGTGAGAAGTTAAATGTATTGTGTTTAGCTCACTCCTACCACATAGGATATCCTTAATATATTTAGCTATTAGTTTTTCAAGGAAGTGGTTAAAAGTGATATAAAGAACATGTAAACACCACCATCTAATCACAGGTACAATTTGACCTATTCTAGGAACTGCTACCCTGAGTTAGAGTCATAAACACTACTTGGTCTCTCTCACTCATTTTTTTTAATTTTCATTTCTAATTCTTTGTTCATTTATAAATTTTTGTGTCCTGATCTCAGTCTGAACACTGAGAACCCACTTCTGCTTGTATTCATTCACCCAGACCAGATCCAGCAAAGAGGTCTCCTAACCATGGTTCACCAGCTGGAGGTCTACTTGTTATGGGGTTTTGTAGTTTCCATTTACTGCCTCACCCCACCATATCACAGTTTTCTGGATTCTCCTGCGTTGTCAGCAGAATACTAAGATGACCCTTTCCATGACCCTCATCCTTGATCAATGTCCCTTTGAATGTGGGTGGATCCTGTGAGTATGGGAAGCTATCACTCTGGTGATTATGTTCTGCTATAAGCAAAGGAAGATTACACAGTGGGCCTAATCTAATCACAGGAGCCCCTTAAGCAGACTATTTTCTTCCACAAGTTGCAGAAGAGGAAGTCAAGGAATTCATGGGGTGAGAGAGGTTAGACACCAGGAATGCTCTCTGTTACTGAGACAAAGGGAGTTGGGGGCACAGACTCGAGAATGGCTTCTAGGAACTGAGAGCTGTACCCAGCTGATGGCCAGTGAGAAAAAGGCACCTCTGTCCTACAACAGCAAAGAAAAGAATTCCTTCCACAAGTAGTGAGTTGGAGGAGGACCCTAAGCCCAGATGGGACAATAGCCAGAGCAGAAATTCCATTGCCATATTCCTGGACTTCTGACCTATAGTAGCTGTAAAATAATACATAGCATTAAGATTGTGGTGATTTGTTACCCAGCAAAAAAAAAAAGGCATAATGCTTTCTGCATAACCCCTTTGCTCTAGCATCTGTATCTGCTGACTCTGAACCAAGTCTCTCAGCTGAGATCTCTTTCATCTACTCCAATCTCCCCTGGCCCATCGTGTTTCAGCCAGCCACCTAGGCAGGCTTTAGAATTTGATGTTGACATGTAGGAGGGTTGAATTTTTTTTTTTTTTAATGAAGAAAATTACAGAAATAGAATTCTCTATTCATGAAAAAAGAATAAGATAAAAAAAGATGAGAAGTGATATTTGCAGCATTTTTACAGGCAATTACATTATCTGGTCCTGGTCCTAACTTGGTCTCCAAATCACACTGTCAGGATCAATAAAGTTAACGGTAACGTATTTTTTAAAATTCTAAAATTTGAACTGAATTTGCCAATTTCCATGTAGTAGCCTCAAATTAACCATGACCAAGTCTTAAGAAGGTATGATACTTGTGAAATTAGTACAACCTGAGTATAATTCTTTCAAATGTTTTCTAGTTTTCCCATATTTTTAGAATTAGATTTTTATTTTTCCAGAACAAATATATGTGGAGTAACAATATTTGAAATGCATAAAAATTTCTCTTTAAAAGTAGAACAAGGGCTTGCTTGGTGGGTCAGTGGTTGAGTCCGCCTGCCGATGCAGGGGACACGGGTTCGTGCCCCTGTGCAGGAAGATCCCACATGCCATGGAGCGGCTGGGCCCGTGAGCCATGGCCGCTGAGCCTGCACGCCCGGAGCCTGTGCTCCACAACTGGAAAGTCCACCCCGTGTACCGCAAAAAAAAAAAAAAAAAAAAAAAAAAGTAGAACAATATTTGAATAGTTAGCAAATATAGTAGTTGGCAGAGGAACTAAAAATTTGGTGTAACTTGACATTTCTGAAGATAGAGTGGGTAGACCAGGATACTTATCTCTTTTACAAGAACCTATTTTTTTTTTTCTTCAATTTCCTTACCTAATGTGTTTCACATTAAGGGAAGCAGATAATAAAAATGCTAAGACACTTAAATCCATTTCAAATGCAAAATTAAAAAAAATCAACATCAAAATGTCTTTGAGAAAATTTGCTTTGCATTGAATTGAAATTAATTATGTAGGATGAGGGCAAGTTTCAAAGCAAGGACACTGGAGGCTAAAGTTTACCATTTAAAATGAGACCTGCCAGTCTAGGACATCTGTAAGCGCTAAGCTATACATTCCAAGAAATAGCTGAAAGTTAACTTTGAAAGGTAATTGATCATTTCATGCAAACAAAATATTTAAAAACATCATTAAGTCATGGATATTATCTTGGTTATATGCTATTAGCAGTTAAGTAATTTTTTGAAAAAAAACATTGATAGCACAAGTGGAAAGCTTCAAATAGAAATTAAATCTATAAAGGGATAAAAGCTAAAGAATTCCAATGACCCTTCATGAAAAAAATACAGATAAAAGAGATTATTCTTTCAGATAAAAGAATAATCTTCCAACACAATTTTAAGAAGCAATAAATGTGTTTTTGTTAACAAATTTATTAAAAGCAAATTATTCTTATTGGATGTATATAACACATTGAGTTGCTTACTTTCATCCATGTCTCTTGTCATGTATAACATGAAAAAAACAAACAAAACAAAACGAACCCTATTCCTAAAAAACTTGTCCTATGTTTGGAAATTAGCTCTGTCCCAGAGATTTTACATATATTAAAGTGAAATCTTACGTATTTTATCTTTAATATTAGTGGTTCTGTTCAAAATTTGGGCACACAAATATTTATAGTTTACAAGCTGGAGTCCTTATATGGTCTATATGGTAAAATTAAACTAATATGAGTTTAATTTCTTGCTTGTGATTCAGTCAATTAGTACTACATCTCTCAATAAAATTTCTTTTTGAAATGAGCTAAACAGAAAAAAAATGGGTGAACACTGATTTCTATCACCAGGAAATAAAGACAATTAGTACCAAATCAATAAAATACCAAAAAAGTATTTACATTTTTTATAGAGATTATAATTTCAAGCAAAATCCATATCTTTTATAATACTTAATTTATATATGTTTACAAATCTGTAACAAATATTTTGGTGATGAATAGGACATGGAGATGATTTAGAAACAAATTGTCCTCTTGCTTCTGTTTGCTTGTAAAGTGAAGGGGTGAAACTAGTTGATTAATTGTCACTCCAAATGTGGTAACTGCTTCTTCATCTACTGGCTGGTACTTCTAATCATGACTTTTCTAGTTTATGCCAGAAAATTATTTTTCCTAGACCCTTTACATTTGAAAAGTACTTTCGGATGTTTATAAAATTTATTATTTTTGTGAGGATTTTATCTTTGAGTCAGAACCTTCCTATTATTTATTTAACCATTTGTAATGCCTACCACTGTCTGTGTCTTGAAATACAGTTGACTCAGAAAGAAACATTCCAATGTCCATATAGATGGGTTCAGTTTGTCCACTTGTCCACTGTGTGGATGGATGCCAAGCCCCCTTGCTATGAGCATATCACTGCAGTGGGGTCAAGAGCACAGTAACCTCAGGAAGCAGCATACTCCCTTTACCATGCCAACTGTGGACAGGTTTTCTTCACCATGTATGTTTTTCTCCTAATTTAAAAAAATGTTTTAATGGAGGATTTGTTTTGCACTTTTTTGATTTTATGTTAAGAGTAATGATAGATGCAATGTACATAGACTGACTACCTCTAAAAACTGAGTTAAGCACAGCACATGCCTTGCCTAGTTTAATCTTCACAAGAGCTGTTTGCAGTGGCCATGGTTATTATTCCCATTTTAAAGAGAGAAAGGCTAAGTATTCCCAAGATCACACCATTACTAAGTAGATTTGGAATTATATAGCTTGGTTCTAGAGCCTAAATTCTAAACCCCCATACTGTGGTAAGGACGCTTTAGAAAACAATATGCTAATATTTATGGGGCATCAATAAAAAAAGTGTAAGTCCTTTGCACGCATGTTTCAGTTTCCACCTATGTCTGTGGAATTCAACTGATATTATTTATCTATTGTGCTTTAAAAATTAAATAAGTATAAAATAGGGGGCAATTCCTGTGGGGTTAATAAAAATAAATATACTTTTTTCAGCCAGTTTGTGAAAAATGTTACTTTAATTACAGGCCCTATTTTGTTTTGAAAAAAAAAAAAAAAAACGACTTTTTTCAAGTAGAAACAGTGATACTTACCTACCTTCAGGTATAAATATTAAATGGTCTAAAAGTACAAAATTGCAGTGTTTATTAATTTCCACTATCAAAATGATAAAACACAACTTTATTTTATTTCCTTCCATTATAGAGAGCCCATCAGATGCTGTAAAGAGTGACAAAGGCAATGGTATCAAAGGAAGAGACAGAAAAAACACTAGAGGAAATAAAAATTATCCAAAATCTAAGCTAAATGGTAAGTTACTTAGAGAAGCTTCACCCAAAATAAGAGCATTTATGAAAATCAAATAGAAAAATACAGTTCATAGTTATAATCTTAGATCAAAAGAGTTGTGCTTATCATCTGAATTTTCCAAATTCTATCCAGAATTTTTTTCAGTTTTCAAATATGGATGGAATATTCATGTCTTGTTTCTTAAACACTAAAAATCACTGTTTAGAAAGTAAAATAGGGAAGTTTTGGAGGGAAGGGAAGAAAATATGATAGGGTTATAGGAATTAATGTTATTTCTACACTTGGAGGATCCTGTAATTCAAAGCTGAGAGTAGGGGTTAGACATTGGCTGCCATCAGGGTGTGAATGCAGAAGGAGGAGTCAAGGTCTCAGGAAGGAGAGGACAGCCTCACCCCAGATCTAGGGAGCCTCACTACTGACTCTTCTGGAACTGATTATACATGCTTCAAAGCATTAATATGAACTAAAGAGACCTAGGGAAGGGTTAGAAATCCCTGGCCAAAGTACAACCAGGGGTTTACAACTACAAGAGCTGCAAGAGTGTGTCTCTGTCTAGAAATAAAATATCAAAACAGAGTAAGTTAGTGAACTGTAAGTGAGCAAATCAAAATAGAGTATATATCAATAAAATTCAGGGCAAACATCAAGCTTAGATTTCAAGTACTCAGAGCTTAAGGACCAGACAGGTATTAGCTGTGTCTGGGGCAATAGTCTAGAAACTAAAAGAGAGTATAGAGTTGAATTACAAAAACAGAAGCTTAGGGAGAGGCTAGCATTCAGGTGGCACTGTGACAGCAGTTTATATATATTTACTCATATAATCCTAAAAATTAACTCCACAAAATTAGTGGTAACCTCATTTAATAACAGAGACTAATCAGATAGCTCTTCTAAAGTCAAAGAGTTAGAAAGTCAGAGAATGGGAATTTTAGGATTTGTCCATCCTCCAAGCTTCTGCCAGATTACCAGGCAATTAAATTATATAACTCAAGGTTTTAAAAACTCTTTTTGATTTTAGTATGTCCTTGTAGGAAGATGGTGAAACACACAGGGGGACACCACGTGACAAGAGAAGGCAGAAATTAGTGATAACAGCTGCAAGCCAAGGAACACCGAGGGCTGACAGCCCCACCAGAAGCTGGTGAGCAAGGAAGGACTCACCTCTGTAGGTTTCAGAGGGAGAACCTGGCCCTACCAACACCTTGTTTTCAGATCTCTGGGGTCCAGGACTGTGAGACAACAAATTTCTGTTTTAAGTCACCCAGTTTGTGTTCCTTTGTTGTGGCAGCCCTAGGAAACTAATACCTTGTTCATCAAAATATATTTATAATTCTTGCATCAGTGTCACATTTACAAAATTTCAAAGTCAATATTATCCAATCTCGGTATCTCAGGATCTGTATTCTTCTCTTTCCATATTTTCTAATTCTGGCATGTGTTCTCTCAATAGTTCATACTACATCCTTGGGTCTGTCTACTCCATATGGGCTTCTTGTTACATACGAACACACAGTCACGCATCCAAATCTATACACATACATACACATACACATATGATACATGTACTATTCTAGTTATATTACCACTTAGGGCACAGATAGCTTGGATTACAAAATATTGTTATTAGTAGAGAGTTCCTCCATTCAACACAAATAAATTTCCCAAATAAGCATAAATACAGAACACCAAACACATATTTCATGCCGAACATGACTTGGTAATTCATGACAGATGCAGGAGTGAGAGTCTTTCTGTGCCTCTGGGCCATGATCAGTAATGTCATTATAAACTTATCAGACTTTTGCATTGTAATAGAGCTATTGTAAGACACCATTTACAGCTGATAAAATGTCAGATAATCCTATTTGCAGCATGTCTGGAAAAATTGATTTGCCTAGTTTTCCTTATTTGTCTTCAGAGGGTGGTTTAAGACACTTCTCTCTGCTTAAAAAACTGATTACCAAAATAAATAAAAATAATTCTGTGTATCAGCAAATCTTATTGGCTTAATCTTCAAAATAGATCCAGAATCTGACCATTTCTCAGGCCTTCACTGCCACCACCTGGACAGAGCCAAGATCATTGCTCACCTGGACGAGGGCATCGGCCTCCTAACTGGTCCCCTGCCTTTGTCAGCCCCACTCCTACCCACTAATCAATACTCAGCAGTACAGCCGGAGTGATCACTCAGATCCTGTCACTGTCCTGCCAAAACCCCTGGCATAATTTTCTGCTTCACTCAGAGTACAAGACAAGCCCTTGTAATGACCTAAACTTCCTGGAATCTGATTTTGTTTCCTCTCCCCTATTATATACCTGATTTCACCCTCTACAAGTCTTCCTCTTGCTTACTTGTTCCACCACATGGAGTTTCCCTTATGTTCGTAGAAAATGTCAAGCAAACGACATCGGCTACTTGCTCTTGGTGACATGTTTTTCCTCCCTGCCTCTACACAGTCCTTATCTCCTTCAAGTTGCTTCCTCAGCGAGATCAAACCTGACCATTGTCTCTCACCCATCAGTGCAGAATCTGTGACAGCCGCTACCAGTCTGTTCTGCTTTTTTATCCATGCATATTATCACATAATATATATATATATATATATATATATACATAATATGTATATTATGTGTATATACACATAATATGTATATTAAAACTGCACTATGTACACTTTATTATATATAATACAGGTTTGTTATACTCAGTGTTTACTATCTGTCTCTCTCCACTGGAATTTAAGCTCCAGGAGGGCAGGAGACATGTGTTCTGTTTAGCACTGTATCACTCACACCACAAACAGAGACCAGGACATCCTCACTAAGATGTGTTGTAAGTGAAACACGGTTATTCAGGAAGAACATCAGTTATGCAAATCTCTGTTACACTTAGATGAAAACACTGTCTAGGGATTTAAATAATGTCTTAATTACTGATGTTAAATAGCATCTCAAAATACTGCTGACTGATGTTCATAAAAGTGACAGCTTGTCATACTGCACCACATGCTTCAAGTATAAATAAATTTGGGAGGCAACAGAAATATATTTTTATTAATTTCCTATGTACAAGTGACTGACAATAGTACATAGAATTGAGAAAAACTACATCTGTGGAGAGGTAAGTAATTAGGTATGCTGTCAAAGGTGTTCTACACCAGGGGGTCCAGAAACCACCACCACACAAAGCCTACTGGCTGCATTTTTTTTTTCCCTTTGGGGAAAGGTTTTGACAAAAGAACTAGGTACGCTGTCCCTACCCATGAGCAAAAGCCCATGAGCTAGCTGCAGGTCCTTACCCCAGTTTTGAACCTTGTTCCCCTGCTTCCTGGACTCCCCAGAGAAGAGATGCCCTTCGCCAGAGGGCCCCGCTGAGATCTACCCAAGAATGGGAGCCAACAAAGACATGAAGAATAAGAAGAACCACACTCCCTTCACTGAATGATATCTTATCCTTACAATTCATCATATCTGGGTCTTGCCAACTACAATTCTAATGCCCATGAGATACTTACTAGCTGAGGGACCTGAGCCAGGACAGTCTCCACCTGGTTCTCATCTGCAAAGTTGGGAGGGGACCCGGTCACTGTCAGTTACTAAACAGGTATTGAATAAATGGCAGCTACTATTATTAAAATCATCCTTGAAACCAGGAGTTACATCTTTATTCCCATAATATCCAGAGATGTCCATGAAGATCTGTGTTGTTTCTTGGCCAAAGCATTTCCTCCCTGTGACAGTGTTCTGCAAGGCTTATTGTAACACTGGCCCAGATCACAGGACTGGATTATTTAGGTCCTCTGCTGGGAACATCAAGTGCCCATCCTCACTCATACTCTCACTGTAGAGCTGACATTATGCCTCATACTCCCGCTGTGCTGAATCCTTGCCCAAGAGCAGATAGCTGTTCCCTAAATGAATAACACTTCCTGAACAGCTGGGATCATGCTCAGAAACAAACATGACCTCCCCATCTTTACCTGTCTCACCAGCTGCCTAGGGTTTCCTGGTGTCAAGTCACTTGATAACCAAAGGCATCCTGACCTGATAAGTTCATAATTCCTTGAGATTACTGTATATGGAACTATCCAACTTCTTCCTTAGGGGACCAGACATTTCAGCCATGCTTAGGGTATTTTAGGGTATTTTTCCCTACCTCCAGCTTCTGCATATCCACAGCTTATATTGCTCTAGTCATAGTGACCATCACAACTAAACCTCTCTTTTACTAAGTTGATGACAATCTTTGTGACCAACTTTAAGATAGGTTTTACCAGAAACAGACTCACAGACATAGAGAACAGACTCGTAGGTGCCAAGGCGGGAGGGACAATAAAGTAAAGAATAAAGTAAAGAAAAATAAAGGGAAAACATAAATTGTAAGTGATTTTACAAACGTCTTCCGATAGGAGGAGATGTCTGCATCAACCCTGAGGATAGGTATTCTCACAAACTGAGGGCACCCATGAGGAGGGACTATGGACCCTAAAAAGAAGAGCTGTGAAACTGTATGATGGGATTGAGGAGAGTTTTTCAAAAATAGGGTGGAGATGGGTGGTAGAGAAGTAGCTGTAATGCTTCAGATTTAAACCTTCTCTGATAGGAAATGAAGACTCACTGTAGTTTTTTAAGCAGAGGAATTTAAAAAAATCACATAAGAACAACTCTGAAAGTAATGTGGAAGAGAGACTGGGAGAATGGAGACTATAAATAAGCAGTCAATTTTAGAGAGAACTGTGGTAGTCCAAAAAAGATGATAAGAGTTTAAACTGGAGTGATAGTAGTGAGCTGAGAAGCTGCTGGAGAGAACTTTATAGATAGAATCCATAGTGCTTTTGATGAACTAAAGTTTACCCTGAAGTTTGGAAAAATAGATGATATAAATTTCATGTCTGAGGTATGAATCAGGGGAGAAAATGTATGGGTAGGGAGAGAGATGGAGTTTGCAGTTGGGGAGATAAAGATTTTATCTTAGGTTTCTGAGGCACTGACTGGTTAAAAATGTGATTCTGAAAGTGGGAGAGATTTATACCTCTCCATGTATTTGAAGCCATGAATGTAGGTGCTTCACCTCCAAAGACAAATTTCGAATAAAGGAATGAGAATTGAGAGAAGAAGCGTGAAGAGTGTGTGAAAGGAAGGAGACAAGAGAGAGGGGAAACATTTAAGAACGTACCCTGGAGGATTCAAACTGCAAAACTACATGAAACCGGCCTGGAGGAGGAGGGAAGAGAATTCCAGAACCGCAATAGCACAGGCAGGGCTGGATACACCACTCAGGGAACCAAATGCAAAATGAAAATGTGAGGTCATTTGTTTAAAAGAAGCAATAAAAAATGTTCCATTAAAGGTACTAAAATATAAAGCTTTTCCCTTTTTACTTGTGGTCTCTTTCCCATCTTTTCATAGTATTTTTTTACTTTCTGTTTAAGGTCATTCCAAGAAAATTTTAAAATTTCAATTATTAGCAAAACTTTGACCATTCATCTTTATATTGTGCAATGCCAGTTTTAAACGCAAACATAAGAGAATTTAGTCCTTTCGTCACATGATCAAAATTACACACTTCATATTTCAGAGCTAGTATGTGCATTTTGTTCTTAGTAAGAGCTAACTCTGAACACTGAAACAAACTAACTCAACTGCTTTTATTACATGTCTTGGAGGATGCATATTCTAACACCACTTTGGAAGCTGACAGCTGTCATAGTACAATATCAGCGATTGAAAATACATAAACAAATGAGTAAAGCTATATTCCAGCAAAACTCATTACAAAGACAGGTAGTAGGCCTGGCCAGGTTTGACATGCAGGCCATACTTTGCCAATCCCTGGTCTTTGTGATTAATTTTCCCAAGGTCACATGCTGCTGAGATGGATATTCAACAATAAAGATGAAAGCATTTTGAAACCAAAGAACAGTAACGTGCATGAAAAAAAATTGTATTATTAAATTATTATATTCACTCTACTATATTTTGTATATGGTGTCAATAATACAATTCATTTTAGTGACCAGTGGGAATAAAATGCAAATAATGAATGCTTTTGAATACTGCAAACTAACACAACACAAAAAGCACAGGGTATTCATTTGTGGAAGATGCTGGAAGATGCACAGGAGAGAAAATGTCAGAATGTTACTTTTGAATTTATTACTGCCCTGTGCTGGGTGTCAGCAGATATAATTTGACCTGCAGGAAAACTGTGGTGTTCATTACAGGGTCAGTTCTGTATGGGATTTGTTTTATAAATTGCAAGTAAATTAGAACAAAAGTGACTATTCGATATTGCAACAAAAGCTTCTATCACTATGTAAGTACTTCCTTGCCCACAAGCCTAAGGGGAGGTGCAGTACGAGGTGTCATGTGTCAGCTTCAAGTGTCTGTCTCCTCTGGCACTTAGTAGTTTTCACCAAAGGACAGCTTCTTCATCCAAATTTTCTGGCTTATGAAATGTAAACATAATAATGAGTCATTTGAAAACCCTAGGATAAAACATGGTTCTAAATTTGCCAAGAGATAGAAATGAAAAACAGGTATGATTGTTTCAAAAAGGTGTAATTCATATCTGAGCAATTCTGGGCCAAACAGACAAAACAAACCAAAAATTACATCAGTGTCTGGTGCTTTTCACAAAGTAGTCAGTCAGTTAACATCTGAATATTGGATAAAATAATGTGCTTAATGCCATTCCATTTTTTTTCCAATTTCATTAAAATGTAAAAATGCTGCAGACACGTTACTAATGATTTCAACATATATAGTAATTTAGTTTTAAAAAAGTGCATGGCATGTTTGAATATAAAGATATATCCCTATGTTATTTCTGAGAAATATACTACATTTTTTTCAGTTGACTCTCTTGTCACTATAATAAGGTTAATTAGCAATTATTTTCTTTTTTTTTCCTACATGGATATTGTCTTCAAGATTCTTGTAAAATTGATCATTTTGATCTAATATGAATAAAGTGATTAAATATACTTTCTGACATTTTTTTTTCACTATGCACAAATATTTGCAGAAACATATTTTACTATGAGTATAAAATATATAATCAGTGTAAAACTTTCAGAAAATAAAAACAATATTAAAAGCAACATTAATGTTTTGAAAGAATCCTATGTATGCATATGTGTGGTGTGCTTGCACTATGCATGTCTGAGCAAATATGTGGTTTTATCAGTTCCACTTAATAGTATGAGAGAAGCAACTTTTCATGTCAGCATTTATTTAGTACAATGACCACTTCTGAACACAGTTGTTTCCAAATATTTATTATTTTAATAACATAATTTGGGTATATCAGTAATAATTTCCTAAAACTGAAATTGATATGTTAAAACTTAAAACATTTCTGATGGCAAGCATCCTCTGAAAAGAGGGTGCTCATTTACTTTCCCCCCAAAGAGTAGAGAATCTTCACCAATTCAGAGTATTACAATTAAAAAACAAAAACAAAAACAAAAAACTGGCAAACAGATAAAAGTTGTCTCATTTTAAATTTGCTATCTTCAATTGATTCTGATGATTTTGAAATATATTTTTATTGTTTGTTTATAGCAAACTGTTTTACTCTTCCAGTGGTCAGCTTTTCCACTTTGATTTGACAGAGTATTTTACAGCCATATGTCTATCTTATGAGGCAATACATTTTTGCATATATCTGCATTATGTTTATGATCATTTTTGCAAAAAAGTATTAATTTTAGTTATTCTCCTATAAATACACTCACTATCAACATTTTACTTATAATTTTCTATTTTTGCTTCGAGATTAAAAATTTCCAGTTAGAGATCAAATAAATATTAACTTATATTTTATTTAGATTATTTAATGTTTTATTTTGTAATTTTATCTAGTTAGTACTCATAGAATTTATTTTGGTATACGATATAGGGGAAGAGTTTTCAAAATAACAGAATGCAATTAACATAATTTAGTAAGTATTAAAATATTTATCAATTAAGATCCCTCCTTTTTATGTAATTTTATATCTAATGTGTATACATATATATCTGGACTTTCTGTTCTATTTTTTCATCTGCACCCCTGTGATAACATCATAATCATTTATTAAAGTTTATTTTAATACTTTACCAACAAGTTCTCTTATTGCCATTCCTTTTCAACATTTCTCTTCCTACTCTCTTTCACTTTAAAATGACTTAATCAGGGTTCAACAATTATCCCATTTGAAATTGTTTGAAATTGCTGTATACTTTTCAAATGTAGTGTCTATGTACTGTTAAGAGGTCACACTTCTGAGCTCTCAAATAAAGATATGTCTCCATTTATCTACTTTTAAGGTATTCAACAAATTTCACCTTTTAAACTTTGTTCTGTATAGTATTAAGCAGCAGTAGTTTGTGTTTTTGATTACTTAAATAATGCATTTTCCCAATAGAGTTTTTAAATACTATAAGAAGAAATATGTACATAAAAGGCATTTTGACTAGTTTATGAGTTTAATGGAACTACCTTTTCTGTTTCTACTTAAAGAATGGACAAAAGACCCCGAATAGCCAAAGCAATCTTGAGAACAAAAAATGGAGCTGGAGGAATCAAGCTTTCTGACTTCAGACTATACTACAAAGCTACAGTAATCAAGACAGTATGGTACTGGTACAAAAACAGAAATATAGATCAATGGAACAGAATAGAAAGCCCAGAGATAAACCCACACACATATTGTCACCTTATCTTTGATAAAGGAGGCAGGAATGTACAGTGGAGAAAGGACAGCCTCTTCAATAAGTGATGCTGGGAAAACTGGACAGGTATATGTAAAAGTATGAGATTAGAACACTCCCTAACACCATACACAAAAATAAGCTCAAAATGGATTAAAGACCTAAATGTAAGGCCAGAAACTATAAAACTCTTAGAGGAAAACATAGGCAGAACACTCTATGACATAAATCACAGCAAGATCCTTTTTGATCCACCTCCTAGAGAAATGGAAATAAAAACAAAAATAAACAAATGGGACCTAATGAAACTTCAAGGCTTTTGCACAGCAAAGGAAACCATAAACAAGACCAAAAGACAACCTCAGAATGGGAGAAAATATTTGCAAATGAAGCAACTGACAAAGGATTAATCTCCAAAATTTACAAGCAGCTTATGCAGCTCAATAACAAAAAGAAACCCAATCCAAAAATGGGCAGAAGACCTAAATAGACATTTCTCCAAAGAAGATATACAGAGTGCCAACAAACACATGAAAGAAAGCTTAACATCATTAATCATTAGAGAAATGCAAATCAAAACTACAATGAGATATCATCTCGCACCAGTCAGAAAGGCCATCATCAAAAAATCTACAAACAATAAATGCTGGAGAGGGTGTGGAGAAAAGGGAACACTCTTGCATTGCTGGTGGGAATGTAAATTGATAGAGCCACTATGGAGAACAGTATGGAAGTTCCTTAGAAAACTAAAAATAGAACTACCATACGACCCAGCAATCCCACTACTGGGCATATACCCTGAGAAAATCATAATTCAAAAAGAGTCATGTACCAATATGTTCATTGCAGCTCTATTTACAATAGCCTGGACATGGAAGCAACCTACGTGTCCATCAACAGATGAATGGATAAAGAAGATGTGGCACATATATACAATGGAATATTACTCATCCATAAAAAGAAACAAAATTGAGTTACTTGTAGTGAGGTGGATGGACCTAGAGTCTGTCATACAGAGTAAGTAAGTCAGAAAGAGAAAGACAAATACCATATGCTAACACATATATATGGAATCTAAGAAAAAAAAAAAAGGTCATGAAGGACCTAGGGGTAAGACTGGAATAAAGACACAGACCTACTAGAGAATGGACTTGAGGATATGGGGAGGGGGAAGGGTAAGCTGTGACAAAGCAAGAGAGTGGCATGGACATATATACACTACCAAACGTAAAATAGACAGCTAGTGAGAAGCAGCCATATAGTACAGGGAGATCGCTCAGTGGTTTGTGGCCACCTAGAGGGGTGGGATAGGGCGGGTGGGAGGCAGGGAGATGCAAGAGGGAAGAGATATGGGAACATATGTATATGTATAACTGATTCACTTTGTTATAAAGCAGAAACTAACACACCATTGTAAAGCAATTAGACTCCAATAAAGATGTTTAAAAAAAAAAAAGAATGGGATTAAGTATCATTGTGAGCTATTTATATTGTTATGTTTGTCAACAATAATATATACCTAAAAGATTTGGAGATAATGTAAATCCCTTAGAATAGAAAGAAGAAAAGAGAAAAAAATAAACACTCTCAGTAAACTATAAAATGAATGTCAATGCCTTTATATCTAATGATGTGGTAAATTTTATTATTAAATATCTTACTTTGACTCATTCTTTTCTTCCTGGAGAAAATAACATTTACCATTTTCTAGAGTTTTACTAATATAGTACTGGATTTTTTTGTTTTAACTTGAAACGTTACAACCATGAATGGAATAAATGGAATTCTGGCAAACTTTTCTTTTTGTGCTATTTTTGTTACCCACTGCTACTAGAGAATATTTGGGTCAGGAATCTCTGGTTGCTCTCCCTTACACTCTTCCCAAACAACTGGTAGAAAAAAAAATAGACATATTACTACAGAAAATTAATATGAACTGCTAAAAAACGTTCTTTTTTCTCTCTTAGGTTTCATTTTCTTCATGAGTTAGACCAAACCACAAAGACTGGATTGTTTAGAGGATGGCGTACCACAACACCTTCCATTCAGCTTAATAGAGCTGTGGATGGACTGCAAAATAGCAATAATATGCGTCAAAAGTCCCACCAAACTCTAGGAGACACACTGGTAGAGGTTGTGCCATGGTGCTCACTTTGCTGATCACAAGAGGGTGCTTGGGGTATCTTTTTTTTTTTTTTTCTCAGCAACCCAATGCAAGGTGAGGAGTTCACCAGAGCAAGGGAGCACAGAATAACAGGCTCTCCACCTTTTATACTTCCTAGTACGGAAGAAGCATGAAGGGAGGAAATAGTAATGCCCAATGGTTCACTTTAGAAACATACAAGGAAATTCTCCCTGCGTCAGCGACACATTCCTTCCATACTTTGGCAGTGTATTAGAACGTGCTGAAGATTTTAGCACTGCAGGCCATTCTACTATGGCCTACCTCACCTTTTCTTTACATGAAAATATTAGACCAGATGTGGTTTTAAAGATCTTTTCCAGATCCTGAATGGGTTTGGCCAACAGGGACAGGAGACAGTGAGGTTGTGTGTACATCTCCTGGGCTTCTCCATCTTGGATTGCCTTGGACTGCTCTCTCTTCCCCTACAGAGAAGCCACAGCTTCTGTAAGCTGGCAGCTTTCCTCCATAGTTTCTGGGTCCTGGTAACTGCCCTTTCCTTTGCCCGTTCTGGCCTAGGGGCAGTAATGACATTCTGCTGGTACTAGTCCCAGCAAACCATACTATGCCTCATTGTTTCCTTATACCCTACCCATATATTTGTAAATGATCTTTTTATTAAACTCTCCCCAAGTACCCAGTTGGAGTTTGCTATCTTTTCCCTGATTTGACCCTGACCAATACAGTGGATGAAGATATTGGTAAAATGCCAGCATGTCTTGGAAATGATTGATTACCTTGTCTAAAAGGATTAGGGAGACAAGAGAAACTAGAAGGAGGCTAGGAGAATTGGAGGAGGTCAAAACCATCAAAGGATGTTTGCAGTTGGAGTGAGGGATGAGCAAAATGCAATGTGACAAGATTTTGCTCATAAAGGGCAAAACTAGGATTCAATTTCCTAGAAATGGGGAATTTGTGTCCTGATTGTCTGGACAGTCAGGGGTGGCTATGGGGTTACTGTAGGAGAGGAGGTGTAACTCAGCTACATTTACTAAGAACCTCCTCTGTGAGCAGTGACGTGTTAGGCATTGTCGATAAGTCATAAATTAGACAACCAGCTATCATCTTATAAAAGTACAAGGAGTATTCTACTTTTAAATTTGTAATTAAACTTACTATGTTAGTTTTAGAAACTTTGTAAAGAAAATCATATCATATTGGACACACCAAATATAATGATTTGGTCTTTCATATTACTGATTTGCCAGCCATAAGTCACTCACTTAAAAACTTTAAAATATTGATATAATGTGTATTTCTTCTGAAGCATATACGCACACACATACACACACAAAACTAATAAGTTCCTCACTGAAGAAAAATTAACTTCACTGCCACAATTACACTTGAAATGCCACAAGATAGAACGCTTTTAAAAATGCAAAATATCCTCTTTCTGTAAAATACAATTTCTTAAACTTTTTTTTGCACGTTTCCTAACTTGATAGTAATTTACAAGGGTAAAGGAGATTAGTAATTTATAAAATTCTTTAAGCTAACAGCAGTTATCTAAGAAAAGTGGCTTTTCATTAATTATTTCAAGACTCTGAATTCAAATTCATATACAGGATATTATTTTCTGTCAGTTGCTATATGGTGTTTTTGTTAAATAAAATACATTAATTTATATTCTGTATTATGTATACAGTGAAAGCATCACAGCTTTGCATGAAAAAATGATAAACCACACCATGTAGGATGGGAAAATCCAATAGAGTTCCCTTGAGTTTTTTCATCTTTTCAGTTTAAAAAGTACCAGCTCTGAAGAAAATGTTAGAAAGTGTTTGTTATATTGTGTTCAATCTTACAAAGAAGCTATTTCAAGAAATGAGAATAATAAGAGTTATTCCAAAACTTTGAAAGATCCATTGTGACAACTTGAACTAGTGGTTGCTGATTGATTGCCTGTGGTATAGCCATCTCCAACATACTCCTGCATTGATCTGTGAGCCTTTGTGGCAGTGTGTAAAGAATAACCACTTGTGACAGGTACAACAGCAGGGGCCATCTCCATTGAACTGGCTGCTGCCCTGATTACAAAGAGGCTGTTTAGAGCACCTGGTGACCATGACAGGCTCTTTCTTCTCTGTAGAAAAGAAAGTCATTTCTAAAAGTTTACAGAACTAAAACTGAGGAACTCACCAGAAATCATCAGCTGAGGAGGTGCCGGAATGGGCTCCAGGGAAGACCAGATAAGAGACCTAGTGATGGAAAGCCTTTGACTTGCTGCAGGAGATTCCTGACCATGCCCACGAGACTGCAGCTCCCATCTGGACCATTCTGAAGAAGTTCTGACCTCTTCTTTTAAATCAGGTGCCAAGGTCAGATAATCTGTATAATATGTCCAATCTGGCATAACTACAGACATGGGGACAGAGGTCTGTATTGGAAGTGATTGAGTTGCTGAAACTATAGAAAATGCTACAGGAGAGGTTACTTCTGAAAGATCAGACGTGGAGTCTACATGTCGTGGCATGTTGTTTTTGAGGTCACTTGAATGTATAGTTTCTGGATGACTTTGAAAGTTTAATTCAAAATTTAGAGACCCATCCCCTGTGTGAGGTTTGAACTGGGTATAAGACCCTTCATGCTCTCGCACGCCCAGTAACTTGTCTTCATTCAGCATCTCAGTGGGACCCAAAGTTGTACCATAGAGTCCTATTTTCAATAGTTTAAAAATGTTTTCTGATACTGAAGGATCATCAGCAGTCTGTTGTGAAGTCAAATCCGAATTCGTCAGGTCTGAAGGGACAGTTTGTGAAGGGATAATGGATGGACACATCTTATCCAAGCATAAATTAACATCCAAACTACTTGATAGGGTAACATATTCTTCTATGGATGAGACTAAAGTTCTTCTTTTTGTACTCTTTGTAGAAAGAAATAAAGATGACAGTTCTGTGATTGCCACTGATGGCGTGATTTCAGCAGCCGAAGGAAGTGAATGTCCAGAAGTGATAGTTTGTGTTCCCATTCGTGCAAACCACCTGGCTAATACTGCTGAATTCATCCAGGATGTCTCGTAAAAGTGGGACTGTTTGCTATGCAAAACTTGATCTGAAAATTCATGAAAGGATTTTATTTCAGTCATAGAAGACGTTGCACATGTTTGGCTTAATGCACTTAAAGAATCAGCAGCCTGTGGTTTGATATTTGTGAGTCTCTGGTTGCTGGATGCTTCGGTAATAACCTGCTCTTCACTGGGAATGGAGGCTTGTGTGGTGAATTGGTGCAGAGTTGATGAATTTAAGATGGCTACCGGCTTGGATATGATTATCTCAGCAAGAGAAATGGGAGACATTGAAGAGCTCAGCAGTCTCCAGGACTCTCTTCTTGAAATTAACGAAAGAGCTGAATATTCTTCAATATCCTCTTGAGAGACGACTGGAGGTGCACTCACGGAAGCAGTTGTGGGCGGGAAGCCACGGGAGAGTAATGAGTGTCTGTTTAACTCAACATCAGCCCCTGGAACACCACTAATTACTGAACTCATTGTGGTAGCAGACAAGACAACAGTCCGGGGGCTCTCAGATAATAAAGATTGTGTAGGAAAAATAAAATCTGTCATTAAGGATGAGATGATAAACGGGGTGCTCTCTCCCCTATCAGGGAAAAAGAGTCCTGGTGCGCCCACTGGAGTTTGGATGGGCATACATGATACAGATGTTTTGCCCCCGACGATATGTGCTGGGTCATGAGCACCAAAATTCAGAAACTGAGAAGAGGAAACATCTGCTGAAGAAGGAAGACTGTGTTTTGCTGAAAGCTCTTTAGTGGAAATCAGTTCTTCGAGTAGATAGCTTTCAGAGGACGTTCCAATATTTAATGCTGCCAAACCAGTGGTTGGGAGAACGTCGTGCTGGAAAAAGTCTGTCTGTTTTGGACCTTCAGAGAGGAAAAGGTAAGAAAGAAAGAATGAGAGAGCAAGAAAGAAAAGGAAGAAGAAAAATGGATTAAGCCCTGGGCTGAATCTTCTGCAAATTACACTGCACCTTATACACATTATATATATGCAGACTAATGTGGCTCTGTAAATCATATTTCTAATAAAAGCGTATGAGAAAGTTTAGTGACTTCACAAGCTGCATATATGCAGAGTTCTATTATTCGTACTCCCTGGGGTGGCCAAATTCAGAACAAATGGTCTTCTTTAGAATAACCTTCATTCCAAAATAATGATGCCTTTGAAGCATGAAACGTGAAAATTTACAATTCTTTGACAGTGAAAAATATAAAAGAATATTTGACCTAATGAGTTAGAAACATTAGAAATTTCATTTTACTTTCTGAATAGACAATTTTTTTATATTAGATACCATATTTCAAATTAATTCCTTAAAAGAACAGAAATTATACAGAAAAATATAGAGCAGTATACCTTTATGCTTATAATATCCATTAGGCTTTAAACGTATTTTTTAAACAAGGAATACCTTGTTAAGGGCTATAATTCTCATTCTGCTTATCCTGAGAGACAAGAAAGAATTTGGAATTTAACATACAATATGGCACCATTTGATTTAGTAAGTTAAATAAGACGCGTCAAAACATACTCAACCTGTCAAAATACTTCCCAATAGGAAAAAACAGATTTTTAAAAATCTGAGTGTTTTTCCAATAAATTGATAGGAATATAAGTTTACATATAATGATTCAGAGGATGTTAAATAAAGACATAATGAGGCAAGTAGTACAGGTCTTTTAAATAAGTTTTACTGATAGTTGAAACAAAATGAGGTAGAATTGGGGTTCAGTTATCTACCAAAATTCACGTATCAGAATAAAGACTATTCATGAACATTTTTTGCACTGTTTCAGAAAGAGTATTTATTCATAAAGGACACCAACGTTTTTAAAACTTAAAACACAGCACACAACCAACAAAAATTCTAAGCCAGTTTTATAGCCCTGAAAAATAAAGTGTCTTAGAAAAATAAATATTGAAATAAGTCAGAAAATATGTTTTCAAACATAACTCTTTCAAACTTCTCCGCATCATACTCTCATCTACTTACCTTCACCAACTGGAGTAGTGTTCACTATGGCCCACAGTTGGGTAGCCCTGGCAGGTGGGATGCTACTGACCGAAGTCCCTGAGGTGGGCACTGTGTGTGTCTGTGTGGAAGTGGCCTCTTTTCCTTGAGAGCTGGGAGGTAAACAGGTGGTTCTTCTTATTTCATTACCACAGAGAAGCCCAATGGAGCAGATCTGCAAAGGCCAATTGCCATAGTTAAGCACATAGTTTCTTTGCCCCTGAGAATTTTTAAGTTAGTTTTGAGGTTCATTTGAATTTTCATAGTTATATTAGTTAGCTCACCACCTTATTGTGTAGAAAATGGAATCTCTGTAGTAAATTTACCTATATTTCAAAATTAATTAAATTCTTCAAATTTTAGATATGCTCAAACTGTATGCCTAAATTTATTCTTGATTCCTTTAAGTCAAAATACTACTTTCCATTTGCTTTGAGGATATTTTTTTCCAATGAAGAATCTGTACTGTATGGTAGAAAATATGAATATAAAAACTCTGTTATAAATTTTAAACTTTTCTTCTCTAAATGTCATATTTAGTTGGAAACTAAAATAAAACACACGATCTACAACAGATAATTTGAAGACATTATCTTGTGATTTTCTGAATCATTTTAATCCACATTGGTTTAAAAAGCAAAGTTCCTTTTCTGTTTTAGCTTGACCTGAATGGCCTACTTCTGCCATATACTTATAAAATAATTTCCACATAAAGAAATTAATTTTTAATTCATAGGAAAGAGAGTTGTGAGGCATGTATAAATAAGTGCAAATGGATCAGGGATTCTCCTTTAAATGTAGAGCTAAAAATTAGTTATACTATTTGAAACATTTTGAATTTTAAGTAAATACCACATACCTGTTTTCTAACACTAAAGACATTCATAGGTAGCTCTGCTTCACTGTTACAGTATTTGTCCAAGATTGTATCTAATTTGTACAAAGTGTAAATTTTGTTTTAGTTATCCCTTTTTTGTTTATTTCACAGTTATATATTCTGTATGCACTTTCAACTCACACATTAAAGTATTTAAAGCTTAAAGGCCAGTGTTATATAACTACCTTAAAAATCTAACATGTAGAAAACAGTAAAAAGTGAAGCTAGAAGTAATAGAAGAAACAGCAAGAAAAACATATCTATTATCATTCCACACATTCAAGACCAAGAGATTGTCCTTTTCTCCACTCAAGGGTAAGCAGCAAGCCCCAGAAGGACTTCACAGATTAATGACAATGCGCAGGAAACTAGGATAAAAACCAGAATGCCAATATGCTAGATTACAGTGAAAACCTAGCTGTTACACAGCTCATAAATATTTGCATGGTCATGGTCAGCTTTCCCCTCCAGAATCACAATCAGAAGCCATAATTAACTACCTTGAGAAATCATCACCGCAGGATTAAGGACCCTCAAAGTCCCCGTAATCAACAAGTTCTCTCCATGTCACCAGAGCTACCCAAGAATCACAGGTTTCCCTGATGTGCATTAGATCAGAACATGTAAAACTAGTTTCCAAATGCTTAACAATATCAGACTAAGATACTACCAGAAGAATGATCTTGAATACTTGATGTTAACTGATGTATCACTGATTAAAGTTATCTACTTATTAGACAACTTGACACTGCTGATATTTGTCTCTATTATTCTCATGTGTTCTCTAATAGTGTTGACTGTTATATTATTGATGTGTTAATACATTCATCTTCCAGGTGACATTTAAGTCCAGTAACCAGGAAGCCATACTCCCTCTTTCCTATGTTGCATGCCTAGGCTCACATACATCCTCTGCTGCTTTTAGCCTTTAACTCTCAAAGCTGAATTTACTTTCCCAATTTTGAGCTTGATAGAAAACATCCTGTTATATTCCCAAGTACTAGCAACTTTTAAATCATATTTTTTAATGTTCTTCCAAATAGATTTTAATTGTCTGAACTTTCTCTGTCTATACGCACAGGCACATACACATACACATATGCCAACACAATTTGTCTTAGAGAGACTTCCATATTTTCCTTAGTTAAATCCCAAACTTCATGGGAAAGCTCACTACATATTCACTAAACTTATCTCCTCTTCCTCTTGGATTACATGTCTCAGTTACTCTTGTGTCTCTGTGTGATCATGTGACTTACTTCTACCCAAGGAAGGGTGAATGTACCATGTGTGATCCTCCGGCCTCTCCCCTTGTGTGCTGACCTCTGAAAACACATATTAAAGATGGGTAGCCACAGAAAGGAAGTAGCCTAAGTTCCTAAAAGTCTATTTGAAGGAGAATATCTGAAATCAGAAACACTCATTTGGACTTCATGTGAATGGAAAATAAATTTATATTGTATCAGGCTAGCAAAATTTTGGAGGTTATTGTTATAGCATCTAGCATTTTCCTTACTAATACATCAATCTTTGCCTCACCTGGTCTTTCTGATAATATTCTTTGTTAGCTATGAGAAAATTAAATTTAAAAAGCACCTCATAAATGATTGAACATTTCTTTTTCTATATCTGCCTGATTACATTGAAAGATATAGCATTTCAAATATTTAGCTTTGCTTTAATTCAGTAAGCTTTTAATTTTGTATATTTCTTTCTTAACTTGGTGGTTACCATAGTAACTTATTTGGCCAATACATCCTCATTCATTCATTCATCCATTGAATACGTATTGAGTGCCTGCCATTATATGTTTTATTCACTGATATTTATTGAAACTTAATATGTGCCAAGATGATCATCATTTCTACAAAATTTCATGACTTTAAAAAATATATTTTTATTTCTGAATCTATGTTTAAGGAACACAATGCAAATAGGACTTTTTGAGTCAAAGCTTTATGAGAATATGGTCATCCACTTTTTAAAAATTTTATTTTATTTTATTTATTTTTGGCTGCATTGGGTCTTCATTGCTGAGTGCAGGCTTTCTCTAAGTCATGGCTAGTGGGGGTTACTCTTCACTGTGGTGCGCGGGCTTCTCATTGCTGGGGCTTCTCTTGTTGTGGAGCACAGGTTCCAGGCACACAGGCTTCAGTAGCTGTGGCACATGGGCTCAGCAGTTGTGGCTCGCGGCCTGTAGGGCACAGGCTCAGTAGTTGTGGCGCACAGGCTTAGTTGCTCTGCAGCACGTGGGATCTTCCCAGACCAGGGCTCGAACCTGTGTCCCCTGCATTGGCAGGAGGATTCTTAACCACTGTGCCACCAGGGAAGTCCTGGCCATCCACTTTTTAATGGATATTGTGTAGCTCGCTTGTCTTTGCTCAACAAATATTTGTTGGTCAATTTCTAAGTGTCAGTGACTGCTGTAAAGGCTGGGAATGAACTAGTCAACAAGATTAGCAAAGTTTCTCCCATCATATAGCTTGTATTTTAGTAAAGGATTTAGAATTAATTAATAGTAACTAGCAATAATTTGCTTAAAGACAAAATTTTGCGAGATAAATAATAAGGAAAAGCAGGGAGGGCTGTTTTGGACGAGTGGTTAGGGAAGTCTTCTTTGAACAGGGATCTGAATTAAGTAAATATCTGAGGAAAGAGTATTCAAGGCAGAAAGAATGGTAGTACAAAGGCCTCAAGGCAGAAACATGCTTGTGTATTTGAGCAACAGCAAGATGGGCAGTATAGTTAAAGAGAATGAGGGAAGGCCATTGGTGGATGGAAATGAGGTCATCGACATGGCCAGGAGAGATATTGTGCCGGATGATTTGTTTGTTCTTGAATTTGGAATTAATTCTGAGTGTGATGGGCAGCCATTGGAATATTTAATATTTAGAGTAGAAAAATGATATGGTTTGACTTATGAAAAGATTATGTTAATGCTACATAGATAATAGACTCTTAAGAGAGTCTGAAGAGGGGACAGAATGGAAGCTGGGGCATCAGTTGGAAGCTGGCAGTAGCCTTGGTGAGAGACAGAAATAGATTAGCCTGGAGTGAAAGTAGTGGTAGATAGAGTAAGGAGATACTTTCAGGAGATACTTGGGAGACAGAGCCTATGAGATATTTGGTAGATTGATGTCTGGAGTGAGAAGAGAAGGTTAATAAATGATTCCCAGGTTTTTGTTCCTGTTAATGGATGAGTAGAGGTGCCACTTACTAATTTGAAGAATACTGGTGGAGACCAGTTAGGGAATGGAGGTGGATCCAGATTTCTATTTAAATACTTTAAATTTGAGAAGTTTATTAACTATCCAAATATGGAGATAGAGTAGTAAACTGGAAATATGAGTCTTTTTTAAGGCAGAATTACCCTTAAATCATTTCTGTTAATTAAGAAAGTATGATTTAAAAGATACCATAGCCCTTCTCCCTAATTCTCTAGCCGTAAAGCTAGAGAATAGCAGAGTTGGGATTCATATGTAGGCAATGAGGAGCTTGAACCCACACTCACGATCATAATTTTGCCTCTTGTTACAACTTCAACATTTGTTATGAACAGTTCTACCCTATAGCTGATTATTTTAGATAAAAAATTAAAATGTTCTTCTACTCAGCCTGTTTAACAAATGCCACTATCAATTAAATTTAATGATCACCAATAATGTTTTAAGATCTGGGCAAAACAGTATCTCTCACTGAAATGAGTTTACAACCCAGCAGATAATTTTTCATTTTACAGATGGTCACATTTGACAATGGAATATTGTACTTCATCCTTATTTTCTACTTGAAATGATGAGTATGTAATACAGCAAACAACAACAAAGATTCCGGTGGTCGCAATCAGTTTTGTATCAATTTAATTCTGTGGATGAATCTACTTTCATCAGAACAGGTGGGCCAAATTTACTCTTTAAAATTTACTAAAATAATTGAAAGCTTGAATTTGTCCAACCCCATTGAAATATACATTATTAATATGTCATTGTTTATATAGCAAACTGTGTACATAATTTGTGGAGGCTAGTGAAAATAAAAATATAAAGCCCCTTGTTGAGAAATGATTAAATATTCAAGTCAACAACAGCAGAACATTGGACTGTGTGTGTGTGTGTGTGTGTGTGTGTGTGTGTGTGTGTGATGGGGGAAGGGTCTTCTAATGGCAGGGTCTCTCCAACTCACAGGTCACACAGCCATGATGGCAGCCTCCTTATACATACTAATTTTCCCAGACTAGAACATTGGATCTACCCACTTGTAGCTTGGTGCTCTTTGACAATTTTCTCTGGGTAATATTTGCCTTCTTAAAATGAAATATCTTTTAGATAATTAGAAGAAACAATTCAGATCACTGGTGTGCCAAATTCATGGTATGGTTGTTCCTTGTAGAATTATAAAGAATACATCAAGCAGAGGAACCAAGATAAAGTAACCAAGCAAATCAGTCTCTAAGTATAGATTTATTTGCCCCATTGATTACAGTTCTAAGAAACAATAAGCTTTTCCCAGGTTTGTTGAAGTTGAAAGTGAAACTTTCAATTTATGCTAATTGCAACTGTCCTGTTGCATTAGCAAAGATTCACTAAACTTGGTTCTCTTTAAATAATCTCCACTTTTTGGCAAACTTTTGCATCGTTTACAACATTTCCAATTTATAAAAATTTCACTGCATCAATTTACTACTTAAAATTCTCATGCCACAAGTTACAAATCACAGTCCAGTCACAAGACCAATAACCAATAGCTCACATCTAGATAGTATACTTTTCCCATAACTTGTTAATTAGATAAGAGGAGAGGGGATTACAAACTGAAACTTTTTACTATCCTATCTATGGTAGGCAGAATGCTATGTTCTAAGATGGCCCTCAAGCTTTCCTGCCCACCCAACTCTCCCACCCACCAGTGTATGGACCCTGCATAATACATGATGGTTTTGCCCCATGATCAGCCTAGGTGACTTACATGGTACGGTTGACCTTAAGAAAGGGAGATTACATAAGCCTTTTAAAAGCAGAGTTTTCTCTGACTGGTCATAGAGGAGGAAGCCAGGGATTTGAAGTATAACAAGGATTTGAGCCTTGTTGCTGGTTTAAAGACAGAGGGAGCCACGTGGCAAGGCATTCAAGTGGCCTCTAGGAGTTGAGAGCAGCCTCCAGCTGCAGCCAGCCTGGCCACGGAACTGAATGCTGCCATTGGCAGAAATGAGCCTGGAAGTAGATTTTCACCCAATCTTCAGAGGAGAATGTAGCCCAGCTGACACACTGATCTCAGGCTGACTGCTCACCTACAGAACTACAGCTGATAAATGGGGGTTGTCTTAAGCTGCTGAACTTGTAGTAATTTGTTCTGCAGCAATGGAAAACTAATGCATTGTCCCACTAACTTCAACACAGTAAACACCAAGACGTTGGGTCCTCTCCAGTCTTGGAGACCAGGCAGTCGTCATGTTAGGGATGTTGGCACCACCAGCTGGCGGGGTTTGTAATTTTTGTTTGAGTCAGTCCTGGACCTTTGTGCCCTCAGATCCCCTCCTCCCCACTCCGCTTTCAGGCTTTGCTAGGAATCCTGCCCCCTGCAGGCTGTACTTCCTGGGTTCCTCATTAGCTGGCCTCCACCAATGGGAGACACTAGGGTCTCGGGAGAGGGTGAGGGGGGGAGCAAAACGTAGACATCTCTGCCCCCCACATGCCAACGTATGCACATGGTGTCCCAGACTGCATCCTTTCCGCTCCCATGCCTGCATCTTCCAGATGCCCTGTGCGGTGAACACTTCCCCCTTCCATCCTGCAGTGGTTTCATGCCGTGGCTAATCTCCAGTTGCTTTGCTAACTTTTGGTTGGATCCCATCTCGTCCCTCACCTCTGTAACCAGTTCCCTCTATTATAAATGCTAGAGATGGTTTCTGCTTTTTTCTGGTTAAGACACTAATTGATTCAGTGTTGCTGTCTTATAGAGGATACAGGCAGATTTCTGTAGGCAGTTGTCTAACTTGATGGGGAGATGAAAGGTAATGTGGGCGTCAACCTGAAAGCAGGAATGATATTCTGAAGATTGATATAATTCACCCATAGTAATAAAAAATATATATATTAATGATCGGAGATCAAACGTTAAGAATACTTTGGTGTAAACTATGTAATATTGACATAATTTTGTGCTTATACAGTTGGGATAAGTATTTTTATTTCTAGCTTTTCTGGAATTTCCTACATAAAGTCAATATGTAGTGTCCATGCCAATAATCAAAATTGTTAATTATATGACTGTTTGTATGCCAACTTGACTTATATGTCTTTATAAGTAAACTAAATGTGCCTCTAGGCAGCTGGTTATGTTTGTTCCACTTTCCCCTGAAAGCCCAGGCCTAGTACATAGTTACATATTTGGGAGTTAGTAAACATTTGTGGGAAAAAAACTAAGATAACATTTTTTGAAGAGACATTTTTATCTAGCTATTTCCCTGTTTCTTTTTTCCCTTTCTAGACACACATTTTGAGAGATGTATTGGCCAGATCTCTCACACATTCCATTCTTTCTTCCAGCCATTCTAATCCAGCTGTCATGTCATCATGTCACTAAAAATATTCATGTAAATTTCCAGAAATACAACCATGCTGTTCTATTCAAAGCACGGTTTGGGGTATTCATTTTATTCAAATCCTCAACAATATTTAACAGAACCAACCACTATCTTCTGAAACGTTTGGTTTCTCCCATACTTCTTACCTCTCTCCCTACTCCTGTCTCCTCCCTTGGCTTCTTCTCTTCATTCTGGTCTTTAGTTTGGAATTCCTTGGAGCTTTATCTTCAATCTTTTATCCATTTTTTCCTACATTTTCCCCAGAAGCATTTTCATCTATTCAAAAAGCCATAAAGATATCTGTATATTCATGAGTCCCCAAACTATATCTCCACCTCACACCTCTTGCAGTATATTCCTTTATAACCAATGACTTATTTAGCATCACTAGTTAAATACCTCATGGGGACCTAATATTTAACACATACAGTATTACAGTGATGAAATGCTTGTTCTAACACGTTCCTATAACGATCCTCTCTGCTCAGGAAATGCAACACCTTCGCTCGATTGCTCAAGGTATATCTGGTTTCTATCTAACATGTCTACTTAATGCCACGTTTTGCTAATTCTTCTATAGTATATTTTAAATATAGTTTTTTTCTCTCAGTTTGCTTTGCCACAACCATAGGTCAAGCCTATGAAATAATTCATGCAATAATTGCAATGGACTAGCTTCACTCATACTTCTAACCTCCTTCCAGAACCTCTTCACAGAATAGGAAGGATATTTTAATAATCTGAATAAGATCACATCACTGCCCTGTTAAAAAATTTTAAATGTATTTCCACTATATATTTGAAGAAAATCCAAATAATTTTCCATTCTTTTTGACTCACTACGTAATCTGGCTCTGCCTGTTTCTGCTGACCTATCTTCTTCTTTGTTCCCACCGGACCTACTGCGCTCAACTCACAGTGTCTGTTTTCACCACTGCATGTGGGGCAAAGCCTTTTCCTCCTTATGACCCATGCATGTGTCCATACCCATGACAGCATGTCCAACTCTCACTCTTCCCTTGGATGATTTCTTCTCGTGCTCAGGTCTGAAGTGTACCCCCGCTTAGAAAGAACTTCTCTGTCACCTGCATTCTTTTTCTCTCACTGAAACGTTTTCTTTTCTTTCAGAACACTAAGTACAGTTTGAATTTTATTTTCATTTGTCAATTACCTTGATTGCTGTTTCTTTTCTGGTATGCTATAAGCACCACTAGGTAGACGCCTAGGTATGTTCCATTCTGAGCCCTACTCAGCACACTGTTGGTTGGCCGTTAGCCAATGAGGGTTCCTTGAATGAATATATAAACAATACTTAAAAATTGTCTCTATACATTAAATAGTTGACTTTGCAAAATATCAGTATATTTCCACCCACACATTACGTAATTGATGTTTGAAACACAAATGACCCTTCACATGCCATATGTCACAAGAAATGCAAGCAACCAAATATGAGAGTCCAATAGATGCCAGTCTTGACTTACAAGGGGGGTTAAGTTTCCTCTGAGAAATAAGGACCCAAATCATGTGAATAGTCTGTCTTGAGACCAGAGGCGACAGGTGAAAATGTACAGCTGGTACTATTCTACTTTCCCTTTGTGTCTTATACACTTGAGAAAAACAGTTTCTCCTGTTTCCAGGGTCTCTTGTTAAGGAATACTCAACTACTAAACAAAGATGTGCTAGGAAGAATGGATAAATTCTTTGATTTTAAGAACTGGGAAGTTAAATAAGATCAAAGTCACTTAGCAACCTCCCCTACACCACACTTAAGTTGTATGAGGTAATTCCTGGGCTTTGGGTACTGATAAAAATAGAGCCCTGAGTGAGTTTTATGGGTGCTTAGCAAGTCCTAGATGGGGATACAGCTGATGGAAGGACAGTCCCATTGTCTCTTATGCTGGTGGAATGTGTGCCAGGGTTATCTTTTAAAATAAAATCTGACCAGGTCATTCCTCAGCATAGAAAATCATCAGTAGTTTACCACTCTTCCTAGGCAAAAACAAAAATGATTTAGCATAGCACACAAAGCCACTGGCCATTTCTCAAAACTTATTATCATTTCTTACCATTTTTTCACATATGCTAGGCTAATTCTTATTTCACATATGTTGTTTTCCTTTCTGAATCCCACTTCTGCCACATATTCCCACCTTGAACCCAGGTAATCTAGGTACCCAACTTTTTTGGTTCAGTTCAGTATAAGTGTTCTCTCAGTATTCTCTTCTGTGTTCCTCCAGTTTTAAAAAAATACAGTTGACCCTTGAACAACATGGGGGTTAGAGGTACTGACCCTCCACACAGCCAAAAATCTGCTTATAACTTATTGGTTTCTCTGTATCAGAGTTTCTGCATCCTCTGATCCAACCAACTGCAGAGCATGTAGTGCTGTAGAATTTACTATTGGAAAAAAACAAAAACAAAAACCTCTGTGTGTAAGTGGATCCTTGCGTGTATTTTAAACACATGTTGTTCAAGAGTCCACTGTACATCACTACTGTGCTTTCATGAAATATTGTGCAGACCTTAACTCTGTCTATTTCCTATCATATTGTGATTATCGTTTGACATATTTTGAACTCCCAGTAGTATATAGCTTTTTAAGAACCAAAATAGTCCTTAAGTGTCTGGCTCTGTGTGTGAGATATAGGTTAGTAAAGGATGCTCTTGGGGAGATTGTGGTCTTGGGCTAAGTGAGACTGCTTCACATTGGGTTGAAAGAAGAGAGTAATGTTTCTAATGAGTTGGAGACCAAGAGCCTTTGATCTAGTCAACTCAAATTGATTAGAAATGCTGAATTGGAGTCTTAAGAAAAGATCTTCATATTACTTAGTTTTCATTGAAATTCACAGGTGACAAAAAAGCCTGTGGAGTACAATGGGTCTTAATTTGAGAACCACATTTTAATTAATGAAAGAACAATTTGAGAAAAAAGATACACATTTGAAAGTTAATTATACATACAAATTACTCAGAGCAGATACATAAATAATATATTTCTAATACATTTATAATGAAGATATTTAAACATTTTCCCCCTTTTTCTGTACTGGTAAATGTGCCTGTGTACATAAGAAGCATATTTAAAAAAATTTTTTTTGGAGTTATAGAAAGATTGGATTAAAACTGCCTTTGTAATAAATTTGCTCTGAATACTTTTCTACTGTTTTCACATAAATAAAATCCTAAAAGTCCAGATCAATTTTTAGAAATAAAACAATCCATATAACAATTATCTTATTATATTTTGATAGAAGATGCACATAAATGGGGTATCTTCAAATTTTAAGCGAATGGTATTTTATTAACTTTCCACAATGGATGAATTCAGTTATATGCAATTAATTTTCATCTCTGTGATCCTAATCAAAGAGGTGCTAGTTAACTATACTTATTGGGCTGAGTAAGCTGAAGTAGTTTGAATTTTAAAGTTATAAGCTTGTTTGCGGTAGAGCTCATGTTGGAAATACCATTGTATTCAATTTAAATTTAAATAATTTGTACTTGATTTGATATAATTGAACACAGCAATATTGAAAATCTACTCTATCAGCCATCATATCAGAATCATTTAATAACTATCATAATTATTATAAGTGCAAATTATCAGTGTGATTGATGCAATGAAATCTCTGGGTTCCTAATGCCAATAGCCTCCTCTAAATTGTGGCTCCAAATCCCCCCTCCCCACATTGAAATCAAGCATGTTAAAGATTTCTCTGAGGCCACTGTCTATGAATCACCAGTCCTACGATCTGATATCTGATTCAGAGCCCTGAGTATGTACAAGATAAGAGCCACTAAAATATCTCAGAAGTCAAACGCCCTGGACTAACCTACTATTTCAGGGAGAATAGATGAAACTAGCAGATACTATAGACTCACCAGTGTGAACAACCAGGATTCTCCAATGGTCATTTGAGAGCTGGCAAGTAGAAACTTTCCTTACCACCATATGCCTATGCAATTTAGGGTATCTTTCCTCAGTCACAGAGTGTTCAATTATTGTTCATGAGGAAAGACACTCATTTCATGATTCATTTACTAATTCCTGCAATAGAAATAATGTCTTCATTCTCTGAATCCCTACAATCCTCTAATTGTTTACACCTTAGGCCACTCATCTCTTTCTAATTTGTGTTATACTTGTTTCTATTCATGTTTTATCTCTTCTTTACTTGTTTGATTTCCTTAAATCACATCTCAAGTAATTCTGTAAATCAAGTCCTAAAGAAGTACTAAAATATGTGTACTAACTTTTTTTTTTTTTTTGCTGTACGTGAGCCTCTCACTGTTGTGGTCTCTCCCGTTGCGGAGCACAGGCTCCGGACATGCAGGCTCAGCAGCCATGGCTCACGGGTCCAGCCGCTCTGCGGCATGTGGGATCTTCCCAGACCAGGGCACGAACCCGTGTCCCCTGCATTTGCAGGTGGACTCTCAACCACTGCACCACCAGGGAAGCCCATAACTTTTGTTTTTAAATAACACACCCTCACACCCTTCCATGTACATTGCTTATAAATAACTTGCAACCTTCCTCACCTGTTCTCTGTGGGACAGCTTCCACATATCCCAGTCATATCTTTATTTTGACATCTATAGCATCATATATATGTAACTCTATCAAAACATGTTAGCTGATAAATATCATTTATTTATCTTTTTCTTTCATTGGGATGCTCTTCTACACCAACCAAAACAATCACAGTTGTGTGCATGACACACATCAACGATTTATCAAAACACTGATAATTTTACACTTTTCTTTACCTTTAGAACATAAAGGTGAAATCTTCATTTTAAAACATTAAACAGGTTGCCTTCTGAACACTACCAAGCCTATTTTCTATAACATACTTTGGCAAGACATGTTATCTTTCTCTCTGCAATGAGTTAGGCTTACAGGTAGAATGTTTTGAAGCTGAGCTTCAAGTTCTGAGCTTGTGTATACAATCCTCCCTTTACTTAGGAAATGCAAGTGCTAATGACATGAAAACAGTTACACAAAGTAAGACAAAACAAATCAAGCACTATGTTACAAGGATAGCATCTAACACCTAAAATAAACAAATGCTACAAAAAAATATGATGAGCTGAACCACAGTACCACATGGAGGAAGAGGATCAACAGGTCTTATTCTTCCCTGTAGAGCCACTTTTTTCTTAATTTCATTTATTTTTAATTAAGAGGAAAATGCTAAACCAGGTGCATTGAGTATGAATAAAAAAGGACTCCCAGGACATAAGGGAAGCACGAAAATCCTGCTGTTTCTCAGTGGCAATGCCAGAAAGAGCAGGGAAGCAGAGAGATTGGTTTTTATCATCAAAGAAATGCAGTAGATGTGGGTTATCATATTTCCTCCTGCTGCCTAGCCTGCATTTAATTACTTATAGAATCAACTGGCAGATGTAAAATGCACAGTTCTATTTGTTAAAACATAAGAACCATGTGAAATAAGAAATTTTGGTGCAAAAACATAAGAAAATTTTTGTAGGAATGATATGAGTTAAGTCCTTTATAGTGTAGACTGTTTTTAACAAGAGAAATTTGAGCATAGCTCAGAATGAAAAGATCCAGAACTCGAGCTGAATGCAGAATAAAATCTTTCTGACCTAGTGTTTATGAGTATAAGATTTGGATTTAATGGAAAAATGTAATTCTAACAATTTCCAGCTCTGGATAAGTGTTTCAAACTCTGAATCTGTTTCCTCATCTGCATGATAAGGAGAATAATGATTCTTATGTCACGAGTTTGTTTTAAACATTAAATGAGGTACGCATATAAAACATTTAGCCTGCCAAATAGTTAATGTTTCACAAATAATAACTACTTCTCATGGTAGCTTATGGCTCAAATGATATTTTAAATCACTTAACCATTATGGCAGAAAGGAACTTGTGATATATTTAATGTTGTATGGCATTGCACACAATAGCCTCTGGATTGCAAATTTATAGTATGATTAATTAAACCCAAAACATTTATAGTCTCATCCATGTTATTGTTCATTTGGTACACAAAGGCTTATTCAGAATCTATTATGTGGCATCAACTTGGAGAATAGAAGAAAACTAGTTGCACATATTTCTTGTTTGCGTGGAGCTTATTGGAAGGGAGAGAAGCAGAGTAAAGAAGAGAAGAGGGAAGATGAGGGGAAGGGGGAGAGTGTGATCACACACTAAACATATGGCCATGCGAATGATGGATCTGCTGGATTACAGTCTGGCAATTGATATGAAAACAAATTATAAAATGCTGCCTAATTGCTTATGAAAATTCAAAACGGTACTGCACTTTGAAATCCAGTTTGGCAGTTTCTTAGGTAACAATAAATTTTACCATAAGATCCTGCAATTGCCCATTCCCTAGGGTTTATACAAATTAACTGAAAAGTTATGAATGAACTAAAACCTGCATACAGATGTTTGTAACAGGTTTATTCATAATTGCTAAAACTTGCAAGAAACCAAGATGTTCTTCAGCAGGTGAATGGATAAAGTGCGGTACATCCAGGCTATGGAATATTCAGCACTAAAAAGAAATAAGCTATCAAGCCATAAAAAGACATGGAATAAACAAATTCATATTGTTAAGTGAAAGAAGCCAGTCTGAAAAGACTTAGCATGATTCCAACTGTGTGACATTCTGGAAAAAGCAAAATTAAAGAGACAGTAAAAAGATCAGTGATTGCCAGGAGTTAGAGGGGAGGGAAGGATAAACAGGAGGACCACAGAGGATTTTTAGGGCAGTGAAAATACTCTGTATGATAGTGTAATGGTAGATGCATGTCATTATTTATTTGTCAAAACCCATAGAATGCAAACACTGAGAGTGAACCCTAATGTAAACTATGGACCTTGGGTGATAATGTTGTTCATCATTTGTAACAAATGTACCCCTGTAGTGGGGGATGTCAACGGTAGAGGAGGATATGGAGTGGGTTTTGGAATCCAGCCTATGCTTTTATTTTGGAAAGTGATTCAATAATATCTTCTGCCCCTACCCCTACCAATATGACATAGAGATATTTATCTTAATAATAAATGAATAAAAGGTAAGTCATAGAGAAAAAATCACCAGCCTATAAGTGTGAGCGTTTAACATTCTGTTCCCAACTTTCCAATGTACTAACAATGTTATCTTAGGTATGATTCTGCAGTCAACTCATCATCTATACCTTCATGCTATAGATTTGGAAACTGAGGCTCACAGAACTTTCTATCTAACTGAGGTCTAAAATGTTAAGCCCATTCTCCTTTGAGGTAACATATAACACCAAGAATATTCTAAGTTTCTGTCAAATATGAACATTAATCCACTAGCCCTGTTTATACAAGAAATAGATGCATAAAGATGAGAGGAGGGTAATTATTACCCATGATATCTAAATAGCTCTAGGGGGTAGTCACAATTTTACTACACTTCATTTACCAATAAAAACCACTGTTCTAAGACATTTGGGTTGTACATCATAACTGTGCCACAGATCTGTTATATAAAATGCAAGAAAAATTCTTATTTTCAATAGTGTATTTATGAAAATATTAAACTATATTTGCTCATTATAAACTATATTTACATTATACAGAGAACTTCCTCTTTGGTTGTTAAGTTTCATTTAAATTTGTACCTTTCTTCCTTCTCCAATATCATCACAACCCTTGGATTACAAAAGATTGTTACTGTGTTGGTTAGAATGCTTAGAATACATTCAAACGAGGATGAGATGCTTGTGGTGAAACTGGTCCTGAAAAGCAGATGAGCCTTTGTTCTAACTACTGCACACAGCGTTTTCATTAGCAGTACTGAGCAATCCCTCTGGGTGGGCTTCCAACCTAGGTAAGCAGAGGAAGTCTTGGCACTTTTAGAGATTCCTTTCTAACCCTTGCAGGGAAACCTTAATCTTCGTCCTTTGAGAAAGCTCCTCTAATGAGTACTTTACTCAGATTTGACAATTGCCTTATTACTTTTAATATTAGAACCACAAACAGTGTCCCTGATAATGTCTTCATTTCCCTTGGCAAGCAGTTTCCTGCATAAACCCATTGCTGTCTTTCTTATTATCCCATATGCACCTGTCTACTCCACTCAGCTGAAGCTCTCTTTAGTGAGAAATTGAAACTAATGAAGTTTTACATTATTTTGAGGGTCTAACATAGTGCTCTGCACACAAAATATGCTCAAAATATCTTAAAGCAAAGCATCAAATTTTGCCTTAAAGGGAGCATTGTTGCTGTTTTTCTGTGCATTCGTTTGCTTATGGACCTGCCCCCTTTTCCTTAATTTGAATGTAAGAGCAGTAGGTGTTCATGTTTTTCTTCATATGATTTACAAGTACTTTGCTATGGTGAGTGTCCAAGGGATGTGTTTGATCTAAAATATCAAGAACCTGATCTCAAATATGGATAAATGTTAAAAGCAATAAAACATCCTTCTTTAAAAAAGGAATTATTAAGTTTATCTAAGAATTATGCCTTTGCTTATGTACTTTCTACATAGAGACAATAAACTTTAATTATTTAATAGGATGAGTCACGGCATCTTGAACACAGCAAATACTTGTGAATATTTATTAACAACATTGATCATTTTATATCATGATAAAATAAACACCAGAACCATAAACAAACATGAAACCCAATGGTCTGTCTTGCTATCCTGTGCCTTGTTCTTAGGTCTCTTTTGAAGATGACATTTAAAAACCAGGTATTGCAAATAGACTGTATTGCTGTAGAATTCAGAGCATACTTTCTCATTCAGAAAGTGTTTTTTCCTTTTTTTCTATTTTTAATAGAATCCAGCTTCTACACTACATAAAGATCTGTGTTTTAATTTAAAGAATGAAGTTAACACTTTTATTGACTACTATAATTCTGTAAAATATAATAAGCATGACCCAATCACAGTCACCAGTTAATGTATGGATCTATCTTGTTTGGTAGAAATTCATTTACTGAGGAAGAAAAGAGCAATGCTGATCAAATGGAAAAGAAGGAGATCATTTGTCTTGAATTTTTTAGCAAGCAAGTCTAGGACACTCCATAAATTGTGTCTGTCACTTAAATTCTTTTACAGAGCATTTGAATTTCAGAATAATGTAAGTACTTTAGTGATTTGATTCACTTTCACAATCAGATCTGCTAGAAAGAATAATCCGCAAAAATTATCAGCTTGTCAGAGATTGTCACAGCTCAAAACATTAAGAAAATCTGAGAGTTTAGGTCTTTAATATTATGCACCAAATATTAATTCTCAGAAATAAAGAAAAAATAGCAGATGATGTTCACTCCTTAAGTTACTCTTCATTATCAAAGAATCATTGTAGGAATATTAATATTAAATGTAGCGATATTAATTTTCCTAATCTCATAAACATGCAGCTGAGTTAACATTTTTATATGACAAAGTAATTAGTGAGAGTTTTAAAAATAGCTTAAACAGAAGAAATATAGAAAACATGTAGCATCTTTCCAAAGATCTGTTTGAAGAATGATGATTTTGGAGGGAAGTTGAAGTTAACATAAATAGACTTAATGTGAAGAGAATTGCTACAAATTATTTCAGTAAGAGGCTTGATGATTTGTGTTGAGTTTTGCTGTTTCAAGTTATAATCAGAAATTCAATGCTTGCATATTCCCAATAATTTGATATATTTTAACAGATTATGTGTGCTATTATATCAGCTGTTATACTTCTGTGTACAAGATAATTTATAATTTTTTAAAAAATTTCTACATGTTAGTGGAGAATCTGATTGCCAGCTAATTTGGTATCTTTTAAGCAATTCCATGAAGACCTCAAGCAACTCTGGGAAATAGAATAATCATTCTAGGTGAGATACCTGAGAAGCCTAATTAGAATAGGAAATCAGTTTTTTAAAAGACACATTGAATTTCATGAATGAAGGAAAATTCATCTATTTCCTTATTAAATATATTCATAGGTTATTTTATTCTTAAAACAATCACAAGACTTCTCGTTTCTGGTCCAGTGTGTAAGAAGCTTAGAAGTTATCACTCCCTTCTTCATAATCATAAAAAGCTGGATAAAACAAAAACAACAACTTTTCTTTGATTTGTGGTACAACTGAGGTCACAGGGCAAACTCCTCCCCCCAGAACTGGACAGACAGTAAGGCAGAAACAGAGAATCATAGCAGAGCAGAAACCATTGCTGGAGCCAGTGCCACAGTCGGAAAAACCGTAATTGACAAAGTGTTGGAGGCCTACTGTGTACAAGCTTGAGAGTTAAACACTCCGGGGCAGTGGGGGAGATCTTAGGGAATCCCCTGTACTTTCATTAAATTTTATCTCCAGGAGTTCCACCAGATTTTCATCGTAAATACATGAGAAAAATCCCTTTCTGCTTCCAACAGCGGGGGAAGAATAGCTGTTCTGAAGTACTTCCAGAGCATTCTGTTCTCCTTAACAAGGCCTGACTCCAAAGGAAACTTTTGCCAGAATGGTTAATCAATATTCCCATCTCCAGACTCTTGAAGCTTTCTTGTCACACCTAAGAAGGGGAGGTTGAGAAGCACATGTAAAGCTCACAGCCCAGAGTTGAGGCACAGGCTCCCAAAGGGACTGAGACCCTACTCTCCCACTTCACCCACATCAATAGGGCTCCCTTACAGTAACAGGGACTACAATGGAAAGAACTGCACAGATCAGATTTATTTAAGAAGAAGTCTCTAAGGAAGCCCAGTGATTACAGAGGAGAGAAAACAAGGAAATCAGCAGATTTTAGCCTCTGGCACCCATAGCCAGAGAAAACAGTAAACATGGCCTGACTCCTAGTTAGACAAAAATAAAGTCTCTTACTAAACACCTCTTTATCTCAGTTATTTTTATCCAGCACTCCATGTGTGGTTATAACTATAAAACTACAAGGCATGCTAAAAGACAACACAGTTTGAAGAGACAAAGAAAGTACCAAAATCAGACTCAGATATGGCAGAGACTTTGTAATGTTCAGACTAGGAACTTAACACTATTATGATTAATATGATAAGAACTCCAAAAAAAAAAAAAACCCTCAACAATGATAATGAAATTTAAAACATATGTATTATATTTTGTTCTCTCAAAGATGCTACAATTATCCCTGCTCTTCAAGAGCTTGAAATCTGTCAGTGTGGACAGATAAATAAGGAAACAAGCAAATATTATACTAGAATGTGATAACTGATGCAAGATTTAGTCTCTTCCCATCTATTCTGACTTACCCCTTCTGTGAGTTGTCAATTCTTCCCTATGCCCACTGCTTCCATGTTCACCTAAGCTCTATATGAGCACTTAATCCTTACTCCTAATGGATTCAATTTACCTATCCTCCAATCCTACTAACTATGTTATTCCTTAAGCCTCTCTGAAATTCTATATTATTCTGTGAATGACATTCTTTAAGACACCAATGAAGTTTGACTTTTTGCCATGATTATGAGTCTTATTTATTTATGTCCCATTTACTCTCAGGATTAGTTGGAGAAGGAAGAAAAAAATCTAAAAAGCAATTGTACAATAGTCTTACACATTTGCCATAACTGTTTCTAAAACAGTTTTGTCAAAGGTGTGGCCAAGATGGCAGAGAAGGAAGAACTTGAACTCCTCCCACAGACACCTCAAAATTACAAATACAGAGAAACTAACCATGGAAACTATATGAAGACTAGCAGAAAAGGTTTTCCACAATTAAAAACATAAAGAAGGAGCCAAAAGGAGAAAAGTAGGAGGGGTGGAGATGCAGTATGGTCAAGACCCAGACCCACCTGGTCAGTGACCCACACACAGGAGGAATATCACAACTGCAGAGGTTTGCCCCAAAAAGCAAGAGATAAAACCACATATTGGGTTCCCCCGCCCAGACATCCTGCATTTGGGGTATGAGCCCCTAGAGAGTCTGGCTTTGAAAACCAGCAGGTCTTGCATATGGGAGACCCAGAGGGCTGAGGGAGCAGAGATTTTCCTCTTCAAGTGTATGCACAAAATCTCACACACTCTGAGTCCCAGCATGGAGACTATAGTTTGAGAAGCCTGAGTTAGACCCACTTACTGATCTTGTAGAGTCTCCCAGAGAGGCCGGAGGCAAACTGAGATACCCACAGGAGATGGAGGTGCTGTTAGCAGCCATTTTTGAAAGTCATTCTATCATGTGAACACAAGCTCTAGCAGGCAACATTTTGGAATCCTCCCACTACGCTGTGTCAAGGGCATACCTCCCCACCAGTGGACCAGCACCAGCCCTGTGTCCCTCTGACCCTTTGGTCCACACAGCCAGCCATGCAGGGGCATGGCCCCACCAATGAGTGACCTGCACCAGCCACGTGTCAAGCCCTCCCCCCACCAGTTCAGATAGCCAGCTAGATGAGGACACAGCCCCACCCAAAAAAGGGCTAGCACCAGACCTGCAGCCCTGGATCCACACAGCCAGCTGTGTAGAGACCTGGCCCTATCCTCCAGTGGCCTGCAAACATGAAATGAGGCAGAGTCTCACAGCCAACTGGGTTGGAATCTAGCCCCATCTATCAACAAGCACCAAGTTCTTGGCCCACCACAATAGAAGGGGATACACAGCCCACACAGGGGGCAGCCTTAGAGCATGTGACTCTAGCAACCAGAGGGAAGCATGCTGTTGGGCCTCATAGGATGACTCCGACATAAGATCATTTCTCCAAGATTGGTAAACATAACCAAAATACCTAATACATAGAAATAAACACAAAGAATTAGGTAAAATAAGGAGAGAGAGAAATATGTTCCAAAAAAATAAATAACACAAAACCTCATAAAAAGAACTAAATGAAGTAGAATAAACAATCTGCCCAGTAAAGGGTTCAAGGTTATGATAATCAAGATGCCCAATGAACTTGGGAGAAGAAAAGATGAACACAGTGAGAAGTTCAACAAAGAGTAGAAAATATATAGAAGAACCAAACACAGCTGGAAAATAAAATAAAACCTACACCAGGAGGAAACAAGAGTAGATAAGAAAAACAGATCAGTCATTGAAAGACAGAGTAGTGAAAATCACCCAAACTGAACAGAAAAAAAGAAAAAATAATTAAAATAAATGAGGATAGTTTAAGAGACCTATGGGACACCACCAGGCATGTTAACAATTACATTATAGAAGTCCCAGAAAAAAAAAATAGAGAGAGAAATAGGGGCAGAGAACTTATTTGAACAAATAATAGCTGAAAACTTCCCTCACCTGGGAAAGGAAGCAAACATTCAGGTCCAAGAAGCGCAGAGAGTCCCAAACAAGATAACTCCAAAGAGGTTCATACCAAGACATGTTCTAATTAAAATTACATAAATGAAAGGTAATGAAAGAATCTTAAAAGTAGCAAAAGAAAGGCAACTAGTTTCATACAAACTCCCATGAGACTATAAGTTGATTTCTCAGCAGAAACTTTCTAGGCCATAAGGAAGAGAAATTATACTGTTAAAGTGATTAAAGGCTACAACTTCCAACCAACTCTACCCAACAAGGGTATCATTCAGCTTTGAAGGAAAGATAAAGAGTTTTACAGACAAGCAAAACCTAAAAGAGTTGAGCACCACTAAACTGGCTCTACAAGAAATGTGAAACAGACTTCTCTAAGTGAAAAAGAAAAGGCGATGACTGTAAATATGAAAATTACAAAATGAAAAATCTCACAGGTAAATGCAAATATACAATAACAATAGTAGAGCAACACTTATAAAGCTACTAGGAAAGTTAAAAGGCAAAAGCAATGAAGCAATCTATATCCTCAATAAGTAGTTAAGAAATACACAAAACAAGAAGGATGTAAAATATGATATTAAAAATATTAAATGTGAGGGGAGGGAATAAAGATGCAGGGTGTTAAAATATGTTGGAAAATAAGAGATCATCAATTAAAAATTATTATTTATGTTGTAATATATAAAAATCATGGTAACCAGAATCCAAAAATCTATAATAGATATACACATAAAGAAGAGAAAGGTACCCAAACATGACACTAAAGATAGTCATCAAATCATAAGGGAAGAGACCAAAGGAAGAAAGGGAAATAAAAGAAAAAGAACAAAATGGCAATAAGTACATACTTTTTAATAATTATTTTAAATATAAATGAATTAAATGCTCCAATCAAATACAGAATGGCTGATTGGATACAATACCAAGACCCATATATATGCTGCCTGCAAGAGATTCACTTCTGATCTAAAGACACACACAGACTGAAAGTGAGGGGATGGGAAAAGGTATTCCCCATAAATGGAAATCAAAAGAAAACTGAGGTAACAACATTTATATCAGACAAAATAGATTTTAAAACAAAGACTGTAAGATGAGAAAAAGAATGACATTACATAATAATAAAATAGAAAATATAATAATTGTAAATCTATGTGCACTCAAAGCAGGAGCACCTAAATACATAAAGCAAATATTAATAAATATAAAGAAATGAATTAACAGTTACACAATAATAGTAGGGGACTTTAACACCCCATTTACATAAATTGACATATCATCCAGCCAGAAAATCAGTAGGAAAACATTGGCCTCAAATGATACATCAGATCAAATCGACTTAATAGCTATCTATAGAATAGTTCAACCAAAAGCAGCAGACTATACATATTCAAGTGCACATGGGATATTTTCTAGGATAGATCACATGCTAAGCCACAAAACAAGTCTCAGAAAACTTAAAAAGTTTAAAATCATACCAAGCATCTTTTCTGAACACAATACCACGAGAATAGAATTACCTATAAGAAAAAAAAAAAAAACTGCAAAAACCACAAACACTTGGAGTTTAAAACCAATGGATCACTGAAGAAATCAAAGAGGAAATAAAAAAAAAATACCTGTAGAAATGAAATGAAAACAAAAACACAGGATCCAAAATCTATGGGACAGAGCAAAAGGAGTTCTAAGAGGGGAGTTCATAGCAATACAAGACTACATCAGGAAACAAGAAAAATAAAGAAAACAACATAATCTTACACCTAAAGGGACTAAAAAAAGAAAAACAAAGAAACCCAAAGTTAGCAGAAGGAAAGAAATGATTAAGATCAGAACAGAAATAAATGAGTCTAAAAAAAGAGCAGAAAAGATCATTGAAACTAAGAGCTGCTTCTTTGAAAAAATAAATGAAATTGATAACCTTTTATCCAGGCTTATCAATAAAAATAGAGGGCTTAAATAAGTGAAATTAGAGAGGAGAAGTTACAACCAACACCACATGAGAGGTTGTTACAAACAATTATATGCCTATAAAATGGACAACCTAGAAGAAAAAGGCAAATGCCTAAAAGAGTATAATCCCCCAAGACTGAATTAGGAAGAAATAGAAAGTACAAACAGACTGATTTTTAGTAATGAAATTGAGTCAGAAATTTAAACAAAACAGAACAAAAAACTCCCAAAAAACAAGTCTACCAAACATTCAGAGAAGAGTTAATGCCTATCTTTCTCAAACTACACAAACAAACTGAAGAGGAAAGAACTCTTCCAAACTCATTCTGTGAGGCCAGCATCACCCTGATACCAAAACCAGACAAAGAAAGAAATAAATAAAATTATAGGCCAATATCACTAAAGAATGCAGATGTAAAAGTCTTCAAGAAAATATTAGCAAAATGAATTTAACAATACATTAAAATGATCCTACAGTACAATCAAGTGGATTTATCCCAGGGATGCAAGAATGGTTTAATATCCACAAATCAATCAATGTGATATATCACATTAACTAATAGAAGAATAAAAATTATACAATGATCAGAATAGATACTGAAAAAGATTCCAATGAAATTCAACATCCATTTATGACAAAAAATCCACAACAAACTGTATAGAGGGAACAAATCTCAACATAATAAAGCCCACATATAAGAAATACCCAGCCAACATCATACTTAATGTTGAAAAGCTGAAAGCATTGCCTCTAAGATCAGGAGCACAACAAGGATGCCCACTCTCACCATTTTTATTCAACAGTGTTGGAAACCCTAAGTACAGCAATCAGACAAGAAAAGGAAATAAGTGTAGATTGGAGAGGAAGAAGTAAAATTGTCACTGTTTGCAGATGACATGATACATATATAGCAAATCCTAAAGACACAATCAAAAGACTATTAGAACTAGTAAATAAATTCAGCAAATTGCAGGATACAAAATTTATATACAGAAATCTCTTTTACTTCTATACACTGATAACAAACTATCAGAAAGAGAAATGATGAAAACAATCCCTTTAAAATTGAATAAAAAATAAGTTACCTCTGTATAAATCTAACCAACAAGGTAAAAGTCTTGTGCTCCAATAACTATGACACTGATGAAAGAAACTGAAGAAAGCACAAATACACATAAAGTTTAACAATGTTCATGGATTGGAAGAATTAATATTGCTAAAATGTTCATACTACCCAAGGCAATCTACAGATTCAATGCAATCCCTATCAAAATACCAATGGCATTTTTCACAGAACTAGAACAAATAATTCTAAAAATTCGTGTGGAAACACAAAAGATCCCAAATAGCTAAAGCAATATTGAGAAAGAAGAATGAAGCTGGAAATATCAAGTGCTGTGATTTTAAACTATACAACAAAGCTACTGTAATCAAAACAGCATGGTACTGGCACAGAAACAGACATATAGCTCAATGAAACAGGAGAGCCCAGAAATAAACCCACACACTCATGGTTAATTAATCTAAGACAAGGGAGGCAAGAATATACAATGGAGAAAAAACAACCTCTTCAATAAATGGTGGTGGAAAAACTGAACAGCTACACAAAAAGATCAAACTGGACCACTTTTTCACACCATATACAGAAATAAACTCAAAATAGATTTAAGACTTAAGCATAAAATCTGAAACTATAAAACTCTTAGTTAGAAAACATAGGCAGTACACCCTTTGACTTAGGTCTTAGTAATATTTTTTTGGATCTGTCTTCTCAAGCCAGGAAAACAAAAGCAAAAATAAACAAATGAGACTACATCAAACTAAAAAGCTCTTGCACAGTGAAGGAAACTACCAAAGTAAAAAAGGCAGCCTACTAAATGAGAGACAATATTTGCAAATCTTATATTTGAGCAAAACATTTTTTTTGAAATTCCAATTAATAATTTACATCCTATTTTCAAGGGTATATCTTTAAGTCATATTTAATTTAAAATGTCTATATACTGCTATAACATTGACAGGTACAACATAAATTGTAAATTCTTTTTCACTAAATTGTTTCCTCTATCTTTATCCGTTCATTTTAGAACATATCAAACGCATTAACAAAAATAGAATCCCCCTTATATTTTTATAGGATTTACCCACACAGTATATCTTACGATTGTAAGTTTTTAGTTTTATTTTAGCTTTCAATACTTGAGACAGTGGGTATAAGAATATCCATTTCAAATTTATTTGTTAATTGCCATAGTAAAATATAGGTTTATTATATCTGTAACAGTTCCCTCCAATTAGTAGACTTCTGGTTTTATAAAACTATATGTTTTTCAGGATATTTTTTACATTGTCAACATATACCTCAAAGGAATTTTAAAGACATTTGGTAGTAAATTCTTCTTGTTCAACAAAAAAATCTATAAAATGATCATTTCTTTTCTAGTTATTTAGATTTCTATATACCAGTTGCATTAGCAGAAGAATTTACTTAAATAAAGGATAGAGTTCAGTCTTCTTCTCTTTCTACTGACTCCTTGAGGAAGCTATTATTGATGTAATCTGAGGTGATACAAAAATAATTTCTTGGCACTGAATACCTCCCACACTCTGTTGTCAGAGTGCCTGAAATTCTTCCTCAAAGATCATCCTCCTGTGGTCACTAAGGGAAAATTCTTTCCCCAAGGCAAAGCCTGGACTAGAGGATTCTCAGAGAAAGGAAAACAATGATTCTGTTTTAGTTTACCCATGTCCCTCTCAGACATATTGGACTTATACCCAGGCTTTCTCAAATTCTTGTGTTCCAGTGATAGGTATCAACCATTTTTCTGTTCAATTCCTTAACCACTTCTGGAGACTCCTGCTTCTGATCCTCCAGCTCTGAGGAGTCCTCTGCCCCATTCATACCTGGGCATCCTTCTTCAGCACTGGCCAGGCCTCGCATTTCCTTGACATGTGATTCCTTAATACTGCACCTGACTGGATACCCTCTCTAATTATTTAGCCTTAATCTTGGTTAAGACTGGTCCATCTATTAATCAAATTTATAAATATATATGTTTTATTTTAAAATTTCATTTTATTTTATTTTTTATCTTTTGGCAGTGGTGGGTCTTCATTGCTGCATGCGGGCTTCCTCTAGTTGCAGCGAGTGGGGACTACTCTTCATTGCAGTGTGTGGGCTACTCGTTCTGGTGGCTTCTCTTGTTGCAGAGCATGGGCTCTAGGCATGGAGGCTTCAGTAGTTGTAGCATGCGGGCTCAGTAGTTATGGCTTGCAGGCTCTAGAGCGCAAGCTCAGTAATTGTGGCGCATGGGCTTAGTTGCTCCGCAGCATGTGGGATCTTCCCGGACCAGGGCTCGAACCCTTGTCCCCTCCCTTGGCAGGCAGATTCTTAACCACTGCACCATGAGGGAAATAAAAACAATTTATTTTTAAATTTTATATTGGAGTATAGTTGATTTATTATGTTGTGGTAGTTTCAGGTGTATGGCAAAGTGATTTAGTTATACATATATATATACATTTTATAAATATACATTTAGAATTCCTGGCAACACAGTCTTGACAATCGCTGTTCCCTTACTATCGATATATTCATATGCTGTGGCCAGCTTTAATAAAGGATTGTGGTCAAAAGCTGTCTTTTAATAGAGATATTTCTACCAGGTAAGTCTATTCTAGTGCTAATGGAGTCACCTGTTCAAATTTGCCAAAGAAGGAGATTCATCCTCCCCAGACACACAATATTCTGAGCTCAGCCCTGTAGCAGTGCTATGTCCTTGAGCAAAATGGAGGTTCTGCCAATACCCTGATGGTATTAAGTAATTCCTCTCTGGCATTAAAAAGAAAAATGTTTTGCTCAAATATAAGAATTCCTTGCCCTTTAATGTTTTAATGCATTTGGTCACTTGCACCTTTGTATAGATCAGTCTCTCAGAATGCTTTTCTCCTGATAGGAAGGGCTGAGGGTGCATGTGATGGATGGAAGAAGGAAGGGGAATTGTGAGAAAAGCACAGTAAGTGCAGCCAGAGAAGGAGAGAGGTACTGAGAGGAACGTCTCCAACCTCCGTTTGTCACCATGCAACATTCCAGTATTTCCTCTCGTTCAAGGATGATGAAAAAATATATCACAACAAAACCCATCAGTAAGTTTTACCACAAGTCCAGGTGTGCATAAACATGGCAAGCCTTCGTCAGGTTCACTTCCTCTGCACATTCCATGAACATGTAAGATGGAAAGGCACTCATAAAGTTCTTTCTCACAGGGATGTCCTGAACTTCCTGTTAAACACAATAACAAAGCAGAGATTCAACTGTTAATAATACTTGTAAGAATAGCTTATATATATACACACATATATATATATAGTTTCAATTCAATTCTTAATAATAATAATAGTAAGGAGAATAGCTTAATAATAATTCAATTCTTAATAATAATAATAGTAAGGAGACTAGCATATATACATGTATATAGTTCATATACACTCCTACTCTATGTTAAAATAGTGCTAGGTATTTAATATAAATTGTTTCAATTCTCTTTATAATCATTCTATCAAGTAGCTATTATTATTATCTCTATTTCTTAACTGGAAAAATTAAATTAAGAGAAGACAAATAATTTGCCCTAAAATCATGCAGTGTGTAGAAATGGAAGCAGGTATATGTAAAATAAAGTTTCAGATTGTACCTTTGGTGCCATTCTACATTCCACATCTAAATTTCTTTACATATTTCCTTTGGAATAGATACGTAGAAGACAACGGAATAAACACACCCCATAATTCCATTTAAAGTGAATCTTAAATTCAAAGGAAAGCAATTACTACAGATTCCTCAATGTGAAATGTTTTCTTGTAATACTCATAGTGTTTTACAGTTAGTATTTCTTAAGCTGTAGTTCTAAAGAATACAAATCTTATGTCTTTGTTCAGCTGACTATTGGCTGTAAGAATTCTCCTTAAACATGAGATCTAATTTTCCACACTAAAACACAGCATGTTTGTCTTCTGTTTGATATTTTCCAGAATTTTAACATTAAACCAGCACCAACATTGCTAAGCTACACACACAATATCCGAGCTGTGGTTTACTGGGTGCATATTAGAAGCAGTGTGAAACCATTGATTCTTTCTTATGGGGCAACTATTTATAATAAATCAGTATGTTTAAGAACATGTTAACCTGAATATACTATTCCACATAGGGATGAAAGGTCTACAGAAACAGCTGTCGCTACTCTTTGATGACCTAAGTGAACTTTAAAGCAACTTTTTAAACTTTATTTGTCTATGTATTATCCCACAGCATTTAATCTGAACTCTGGCTAGTGGGAAATTCAGTCTTATTCTTGTTCCTACTTAGCAATATATTCTCACCATTCTCCCTGATAAATCGTATGAGAACAATTAAATAAGTATTCTGAGGTGTTTAGAAGTGATTTCTGTGCAATACCACATTATAAGAAGAAAAATAAAAAGGCAAGTTTAAGAGATTTGGAGGACCCAGATCAAAGTTAGAAGTAGCTGCCCAAAGACCAGTCCATGACTCTCGACTTTGTAATGTTCTGTCATGTAGTGAACATCCTGTGGGCATCTCTGTTCATCAGGCTATAAGAGGTGATTCAGGAAAAATATTTTTGGAGGGCTTATAAAAACCACCACAACCAGTCATTCACATGGTTGAATCTTACAAACATATTGTTTTGCATAACAGCAAATTCTGTAAAAACACTTACATTCTGATAACTGTCCCTATAAAAGTCAAATACACACAAACTTAATAACATCACTTAGAGATACCTACACATATAATAAAATGCTAAGGAACACTAAAGGGATGTTGAATATAAAATTCAGAATTGTTTCTGCAAGGCGGGAGATACTAATGTGTTCAGAGAGGGATATCGAGAAGGCTAAACTCATTGCTAATGTTATTTCTTGAAGCAGATGGAAGGTACACAACGTTTATTATATTATCTTATACAATAAATATACATTATACATTGCTTGTATATTCTTTTGATTGAATAAAACAGTCCACAATATATTTTAAACAATTAAGAATAATAATGTAGCTTTCTTCTTCCTTCTAGTACTGTGAAGGATATTACAAACTCTAAACCATAAGATAGGAATAGGGAAAGAAAAAGAGTTCACCAGACCAGTAAAAAGACAAGGAAATTTTTATTCAAGAGTATTACAATAAAAGAAAAAGACTATTGAATTAAGGGAGAGCTATGGAACACAACTGCACTGAACCAAATGTAGGTGGAAGGGTTTTCAAGTGTTGGGATGAACGAGTGGAAGAATGCTGGTGGATATTGGGCCGGGGGTGTTGGTCAGTGTGCTCAGGCCATCTGTGTGGCTAATGGTCACTCATTGACATTAGACACACTCCTCCCTGGAGGGGAGAGAGGGGCACTGCCTCCTTCTATGGTTCCATCAAAGTGCTGACTTTCAGGTCCTTGAGAAAGACATTCCTGGGTTGTAAAATTGGCAAAGCCTGCAAGAAAGTTCCAACATCAATGGGATGGAGAAGAATTTACAATTACGAGTTTTCTAAAGTGAATGCTGTAAAGAAAGAGAGAGTGTGCCATGGAGTCATGAAGAAGTCTGTCTAAAGTTTAGTTAAGCTGAGGGGAACAGTAAGGATGTCTTGGTCAAAATCAAGAAAATAGGATAGAATAAAAGTTAGTAGGGGTTCAGCTCAGGAAACAGAAATCACTCTAGGTTTCTAAGCAAAAGGGGCCTTAATAACAGAATAAGACACTCCAAATTTATTAGAAGGAAGGGCTGTATGGGTCACTTCTAGAATCACAGATCTGACTCTCTGGGAGATGACACCTCAGTCGTAAGCAGGAAAGTAAGAAGCATAAAAGCCACCATTGAATGACTGAGTTCAAGATCCCCTTGCACTAGTTGAGGGAAGCTGGGTACCCAAGAGCTGCCACCACTTCCTCCCCAGCTACCTCTCCCTGAAGCTGGTGACTCAACACAAAATTGCAGTCTTTCTGCCAGTCCTGCTTTTTAATACACAGTCTTTGATTCAATAGGGAAATCTGCGGCATAAAACCCCACATGTCCATGACCTTCTCCACCAGATGAAACTGCTAAGACACCCAGAAAAGACCTTCACCATATCCTCCAGATTTCATGTATGTTTATATTGGTGGAACTCAATTTATATTTACAATTTCAATTTCAAGGGAGTTTAGATATTGTAGTTTTTAACATCCTTGCCTCTGCAGTACAGAAACCACAATAAACAGGAATGGATGCTGAGTGTCAATCATACCTACTGTGGGCAAAGAATGTCATCTGCCGTATCAGTAAACAAAGTGTTACAGCCATTAAGCCAGCAGCCACTGTGGCCACCACCAACTGTGCCCCTTGAGGGAATTCAGAATGGAGAAAACAAGATACAGGATTACTCTCTAGCAAACTAGATAGTTGAGGTGCATGTCAAAGAATGATTTCAATGAGCTCAGATTCTGGTGTCTTCCCATACATAGAAAAGTACTAAATCCATTAACCTGAGATGTCTGTTTTTTCTTTAATTAACAGTAATCTTTTGATGTTCTGAATACATGGTTTTTGTTGCAAAGACTCTTGTATATCCTAGCTCCTTCCTTTCCTCTTGGGAGCCGTCCCTCAGAGAGATCTGAGAGGCTGCCTCCTGGGCTTAAGTCCTCAGCAAGTCCACCGAATAAAACATGATACTCAATTCTTAGGCTGTGCGTTTTTTTTCAGTCAACACTATCAAAAATAAATAAGATAAATGTCCTTGTACTGGTGTGGGCCAGAAAATGGAAACAGAATAAGGGACTATAAAACAGGCAAATTAAACTCCAGTAGGTAAGATTGAAAAAAGAAAAACTCACAGAGGTGAAGAAAACATCTTTGCGTCCCATATAGATTTGTTGTCCATTTGTAATAAGGTAACCAGATGCTAAAAAAATACTGTTTGGTGATTAAAATCAATAAACCAAAAGTTTTCATTAGCAATTCAGAAAAAGTGATCAAATCATTGTGGTGTTAAACTCATAGTACTACTCTAATATCTGACATATGATAAAAATAAATAAATGCTTATAGAATGAATGTTGTCAAATAATGCACATGTAAAACAAAGATGATTTTAGATGTCAAATTATAATAAAAATAACAAATTAGACTAATTTTTAAGGTGATGAACAAAACAAATCTTTAAATACATCAATATACATGACTAGAAACACTGACCAGTTTTAACACTACCATTCTCTGCTATAAAATAGCAGTTGTAATAGTTTGAGTTTATTAATGAAAATAAAAGTCACTATTTCAAAGATTTATATATTTTACTTTCATTTCATTTTCCCTCTCAGCACCAAGTGATTTTCATCTAATCTGGGGAAAATAAAATTAAACCTAAACTGAAAATAATTCTGCCTTACTAGTTAATATAATATGTAGTAATTGGATAACATAAATGAAGTCTCTCTCCTTTTCTTAGTCTAATTTTAGAATATGTAAAATTGATTTTTACATCTATATGTTCATGAAAATATAATAGTATATACTCTCATATTAGAGATTATTTCACTTTTCATGGTTCTTAGTTAAAAGGAAAAACCATTCTATGTCTCTTGTTCTAAATACAAAAGCCTATCCCTGACCTAATAATTGTGAGCATGGGTGGCAGATAGCATATGTATTTGTTTCTCAGTTTTCTTGCCCCAAGGACAATGCAGCATTTCTGCTTCAAAATGAATAATGCTATTTTAAGGGCAAAATATGTGTCTGCAGTTATATTATTACCTATACAAACATGACTGCACCCCTCCTGAGTATAAAAAGTGTCTGGAGGCTTCCCTGGTGGCGCAGTGGTTGAGAGTCCGCCTGCTGACGCAGGGGACACAGGTTCGTGCCCCGGTCCGGGAAGATCCCACATGCTGCGGAATGGCTGGGCCTGTGAGCCATGGCCGCTGAGCCTGCGTGTCCGGAGCCTGTGTTCCACAACGGGAGAGGCCACAACAGTGAGAGGCCCGTGTACGGCAAAAAAAAAAAAAAAAGAAAAAGAAAAAAGTGTCTGAGCACAGTGACTGCCCCAGGGATTGAGAACAATTCCGGGAGAAGCATTCACATTTGCAATACAGAGATTTTCCAACTGTCAGCTTGCTCATACTGGTAAACTTACTGAGTGGTAAACACTTTTATGTAACACTATAAATGGGAGTACTTAGGCCAAAACATAAGTGCATTTTATTTTGTAAAATAATCTGAATATTTGTATTGATACTTCAATGGGAAAGAGCTCACTGGTCATTGGATTTACTGCCTACGCAGAGATGAGCTCTGTGATCAATACTGTCTTGTACTGGACAAAGACCTCATGCAGAGAGGGTGGGTGAGGTCTGGGATCCAACCTGTGCTCCACTCGTCAGACACTGCCCTTTCTTAGCCTGGAGGGAAGGGTATCTGCCTAGGGAGAGGGAGAGGGAGAGGGCCCCATGCTAACTATGGCCCTTCATGGATCAGAATCACAAATGGACTGTACTTTTCCAAGATATGCCGAATACAACTGCTCAGATGGGGTTTCCTGGAACAAAACGAAAGAACAGAGTCTTCTAACCTACTTACACCCAGTTTAAATTTCAGTTGTGTTTTGCAGATTCGTGTGGCGAAGAAACCAACATTTAATTTTTCAAACTTTTTTCTGTTCAGAAAGTTGCAGGAGTCAAGCAGTTGTTTGACTACAGTGAAGGGGGAAGGGAGAAAAAAGACAAAAATCACAAACCTTGAGGTGAAGTTGGAGGAGGCACCCAAGATGACAACCATGGAGGAAGAGCTGTTACATGAAGACAAGAACATCCTGAAAATTGGCCACATGATGTGAACTTAAGGAAGATTTCCACAACTGATGAGAGTAAAAAATGGCAATAATTTATGGTACTTAACTAACTTAAGGATAGAAGTAAATACCTTCTAGGATTTAGGTAGGATAGAAGGTAGGTTTCCATCCAGAAGTATGTAAGGTAAGGCTGATGACCTGATTTAGACCAGAGCATAAGAAAGAATTATCAACATGATTTAAAGCTGGTTTCCTCTATGGTTGAGAGAGATGAGGGGACCAGTATAAACCAAATAAGTCAGCATTTGTGTCTTTCTGTGCCATTTCGGAGAAGGCAAATTGCTATTAACTACTCAGAAAAGTGTTAAGTTCTCAGTTTTTGCTTATGGAAGCTTTATAGGAGCTAATCAGAGAGATCTGGAGGTTCCCCCTTCCTGAGATATCTCACAGTGCTTAGAATTGCTAACATCCAGATTAAGTGATTAAGCTGCCACACACTGATGGACCTTATTGGTGAAGGTCTTTTTTTTTCTTTTTTTGGAGGGCTGTCCATTTGATTTTTTTTTAAATTTTCATAAGAACATTTAACATGATATGTATCCTTTTAAAAGAAATTTAAGTATGCAATACAGTACTATTAACTATAGGTACACTGTTGTAGAGTAAGTTCTGGAACTTACTCATCCTACATAATTGAAACTTTATGGGGAGTTGCTATTCAGTGCAGGCCCTTTTTGGGGAACATAAGAAATGAGGGTACAGCACCAGGCCAGACTTCCTGGCTGTGAATTTCAGTTTTGCCACTAATATGATATGGGGGATTACCCAAAGACTCTGGGATTACGTTTCCTCATGGGAAAAATGAGATGAAAAAAATACCTTCTTCACAAGGTCATTATGAACACTGAATAAGTAAGTACATGTAAAATAGCAAGCTGTCCATGTACTAATATTGTTATTGTTACTATAATTAGTATTATCTAAACAAATATGTGCTCAAGGCCTCCCACATTTGGCCTTCAACATCTAAAATTCAGGATATGACAGAAAGAAGAGCTCAACAACAGGGAGACTTTTCAAGGATAAAATGATGAAGAAAAAAATCAGACTCCTATCAAAATGAATTCATGTTGGGGGTGAGGAAAGGACTGACTACACAGTGGTGGCATGAGAACATTGTGAGGGCAGTGGCCACATGACTGGCTGTGGTGGTACTTACACAATTTTACACATTTATAAAAACTATAGAACTGCCTGTCAGAGAGTGAATTTCAAGATACAAATTAGGAAACATACTGAAAAAAAGAAAAACAAACAATAGCTAACTGTGCTATTAAAGACAATGAGGAAAGAAGAAAAAAATGAAGAAAGATTGAAGGGTGACCTGCAAGCGTGAGATTATTCCTTAAATAACTTCAGAAGTAGAAAGTGCTGGTGTGGTTAAGAGGCCTGGCTGGAGAGAGCCCTTGGGAGGGGACAGGGGTCTGAGAGGGTATCCATAGCACTTTCTAATAATTCGTCTGTTTGTTTTGTTGCTTACAAGGTATGTGCTCTTGTGACTTGGCTGTGAAGAATCTAAACAGAAATAGAGACACAGATGTAGAGAACAAATGTAAGGAGACCAAGGGGGAAAAGTGGTGGGGGAGGGGGAGTGGTAGGATGAATTGTGAGATTGGGATTGACATGTATACACTAATATGTATAAAATGGATAACTAATAAGAAAAAATATTAGTTATAAATTATTTATAAACATATATTTATTGGTTATAAAAATAAATTAAATAAAATTCAAATATTAAAAATAATAATAATAAATTTTTTTAAAAAGGATGGCGTGGTGGCCATAAGGATTTTGCTTAGTGCAGGTTTATAGCAAGTATTCAGTGAAGGACAGCTACTGGTATTGTTATTTAATCAAACTGCTTATACCAACTGTGATAACTCATTCCATTTTGAGAAATTTTAAAATAAATCTGCTTTATATGGGGGGAAAAAAAAAGCCCAGAATCTAAGTCTTGCACCAAAAGTACCAGCAAGTTCTGAGTTATCACCCAACAATGCGGATGAGTATTTTTGAGGTCTTTCGTTTCCACAGTGGACCGGATGGGCAACATTCAGAACGGGACTTTGTTTGATGCTGCAGCTGCTTCAGAAGGGCCCCAGGCCTCAAGTAAATCTGAAACAAGTGGAATCTTCACCTGGAGCATCAATACTAATCTATCAACATAATAAATGGAACTAGCAATTATAAGATATGTATTGATACGGTAAAAATGACTTTAATACTTGTTTTGTTTCTTAACTGTTTTCATAGGATTATATGCATTGCTTAAGGTGGCTATCTAACGTTTTTAAATGATCAGACCTTGACAAAAATATATATATATTTTTAATTCTCCAACCTTATTTTCTGGCACTCCTTACATCCAACTTTATTTTTTTTTTGCATCTTATTTTACTTATTTTTACATACAGCAGTTTTCTTATTAGTTACTTATTTTGCACATATTAGTGTATATACGTCAATCCCAATTGATCCCACCACCACCCACCACCCCCGCTTTCCCACTTTTGTGTCAATATGTTTGTTCTCTACATCTGTGTCTCTATTTCTGCCTTGCAAACCAGTTCATCTCTACAGTTTTTCTAGATTCCACATATATGCATTAATATACGATATTTGCTTTTCTTTTTCTGACTTACTTCACTCTGTCATTCATGTCTATAGTCATTTTCACTCTGTATGACAGTCTCTAAGTCCATCCATGTCTCTACAAATGACCCAGTTTTGTTCCTTTTTATGGCTGAGTAATATTTCATTGTATACATGCACCACATTGTTTGTATCCATTCATCTGTTGATGGGCATTTAGGTTGCTTCCATGACCTGGCTATTGTAAATAGTGCTGCAATGAACATTAGGGCGCATGTGTATTTTTGAATTATGGTTTTCTCTGGGTATATGCCCAGTAGTGGGATTGCTGGGTCATATGGTAATTCTATTTTTAGTTTCTTAAGGAACCTCCATACTGTTCTCCATAGTGACTGTATCAATTTACATTCACGCTAACAGTGCCAGAGGGTTCCCTTTTCTCCATACCCTCTCCAGCATTTGTTGTTTGTAGATTTTCTGATGATGCCCATTCTAATAAATGTGGGATGATATCTCATTGTAATTTTGATTTGCATCTCTCTAATGATTAGTGATGTTGAGCATCTTTTCACGTGTTTGTTGGCAATCTGTCTATCTTCTTTAGAGAAATGTCTATTTAGTTCTTCTGCCCATTATGGATTGGGTTGTTTTTTTTTTGATATTGAGCTGCATGGGCTGCTTGTATATTTTGGAGATTAATTCTTTGTCAGTTGCTTCTTTTGCAAATATTTTCTCCCATTCTGAGGGTTGTCTTTTCATCTTGTTTATGGTTTCCTTTGCTGTGCAAAAGCTTTTAAGTTTCACTAGATCTTTGTGTTTATTTTTGTTTTTATTTTCATTACTCTAGGAGGTGGGTCAACGAAGAGCTTGCTGTGATTTATGTCATAGAGTGTTCTGCCTATGTTTTCCTCTAAGAGTTTTATAGCGTCCTGTCTTACATTTAGGTCTTTAATATATTTTGAGTTTATGTTTGTGAGTGGTGTTAGTGAGTGTTCTAATTTCATTATTTTCCATGTAGCTTTCCAGTTTTTCCAGCACCACTTATTGAAGAGGCTGTCTTTTCTCCATTGTATATCCTTGCCTCCTTTGTCATAGATTAGTTGGCCATAGGTGCATGGGTTTATCTCTGGGCTTTCTATCCTGTTCCATTGATTTATATTTCTGGTTTTGTGCCAGTACCATACTGTCTTGATTACTGTAGCTTTGTAGTATAGTCTGAAGCCAGGGAGCCTGATTCCTCCAGCTCCATTTTTCGTTCTCAAGATTGCTTTGTCTATTCGGGGTCTTTTGTGTCTGCATACAAATTTTAAGATTTTTTGTTCTAGTTCTGTAAAAAATGTCATGGGTAATTTGACAGAGATTGCATTGAATATGTAGATTGCTTTGGGTAGTATAGTCATTTTCACAATATTGATTTTTCCAATCCAAGAACATGGTATATACCTCCATCTGTTAGTTTCACCTTTGATTTCTTTCATCAGTGTCTTGTAGTTTTCTGCATTCAGGTCTTTTGTCTCCTTAGGTAGGTTTATTCCTAGGTATTTTATTCTTTTTATTGCAATGGTCAATGGGATTGTTTCCTTAATTTATTTTTCTGATCTTTTGTTGTTAGTGTATAGGAATGCAAAAGATTTCTGTGCATTAATTTTGTATCCTGCAACTTTACCAAATCATTGATTAGCTCTAGTAGTCTTCTGATGGCATCTTTAGGATTATACATGTATAGTATCATGTCATCCATGATAGTGACAGGTTTACTTCTTTTCCAATTTGTATTCATTTTATTTCTTTTTCTTCTCTGATTGCTGTGGCTAAAACTTCCAAAACTATGTTGAATAATAGTGGTGAGAATGGACATCCTGTTATGTTCCTTATCTTACAGCAAATGCTTTCAGATTTTCACCTTTGAGAATGATGTTTGCTGTGGGTTTGTCATATATGGCCTTTATTATGTTGAGGTAGGTTTCCTCTATGCCCACTTTCTGGAGAGTTTTTTATCATAAATGGGTTTTGAATTTTGTTAAAAGCTTTTTGTGCATCTACTGAGAGAATCACAGAGTTTTTAGTCTTCAATTTGTTAATATGGTGTATCATGTTAAGTGGTTTGCATATATTGAAGAATCCTTGCATCCCTTTTATAAATCCCACTTGATCATCGTGTATGATCCTTCTAATGTGTTGTTGGATTCTGTTTGCTAGTATTTTGTTGAGGATTTTTGCACTATATTCATCAGTGATATTGGTCTGTAATTTTCTTTTTTTGTACTATCTTTGGTATCAGGGTGATGGTGGTCTTGTAGAATGAGTTTGGGAGTGTCCCTTTCTCTGCAAATTTTCAGAAGTGTTTGAGAAGGATGGGTGTTAGCTCTTCTCTAAATGTTTGATAGAATTCACCTGTGAAGCCATCTGGTCATGGACTTTTGTTTGTTGGAAGATTTTTAATCAGTTTCAATTTCATTGCTTGTGATTGGTCTGTTCATGTTTTTTTATTTCTTCTTGGTTTAATCTTGGAAGGTTATACCTTTCTAAGAATCTGTCCATTTCTTCCAGGCTGTCCATTTTATTGGCATAGAGCTGCTGTAGTAGTCTCTTATGATGCTTTGTGTTTCTGTGGTGTCCAATGTAACTTCACCTTTTTCATTTCTAATTTTATTGATTTGAGTACTCTCCCTCTTTTTCTTGATGATTCTGGCTAAAGGTCTGTCAATTTTGTTTATCTTCTCAAAGAACCAGCTTTTAGTTTTATTGATCTTTGTTATTGTTTTCTTTGTTTCTATTTCATTTATTTCTGCTCTGATCTTTATGATTTCTTTCCTTCTACTAACTTTGGAGTTTGTTTGTTCTTTCTCTAGTTCCTTTAGGTGTAAGATTAAATTGTTTGAGATTTTTCTTGTTTCTTCAGGTAGGATTGTATTGCTATAAACTTCCCTCTTACAACATCTTTTGCTGCATCCCATAGGTTTTGGATTGTCATGTTTTCATTGTCTTTTGTCTCTAGGTATATTTTAATTTCTTCTTTGATTTTGTCAGAGATCCCGTGGTTATTTAGTGAAGTATTGTTTAGCCTCCATGTATTTGTGCTCTTTACGTTTTTTCCTTGTAATTTATTTCTAATCTCATAGCGTTGTGGTCAGAAAAGATGTTTGATAGGACTTCAATTTTCTTAAATTTACCAAGGCTTGATTTGTGACCCAAGATGTGATCTATCCTGGATCATGTTCCATGTGCCCTTGAGAAGAAAGTGTAATCTGCTGTTTTCAGATGGAATGTCCTATAAATATCAACTACATCTATCTGGTCTATTGTGTTATTTACAGTTTTTGTTTCCTTATTAATTTTCTGCCTGGATGATATGTCCATTGGTGTTAGTGAGGTGTTAAAGTCCCCTATTATTATTGTGTTACTGTTGATTTCCTCTTTTATAGCTGCTAGCATTTGCCTTATGTGTTGATGTGCTCCTATGTTGGGTGCATAGATATTTATAATTGTTATATCTTCTTCTTGGATTGATCCCTTGATCATTATGTAGTGTCCTTCCTTGTTTCTTGTAACACTCTTTATTTTAAATCTATTTTATCTGATATGAGTATTGCAAGTCCAGGTTTCTTTTGATTTCCATTTGCATGGACTATTTTTTCTATCTCCTCATTTTCAGTCTGTATGTGTCCCTTGGTCTGAAGTGGGTCTCTTGTCGACAGCATATATATAGGTCTTGTTTTTGTATCCATTGAGCGAGGCTGTTTGTTTTGGTTGGAGAATTTAATCCATTCACATTCAAGGCAATTATCAATATGTTTATTCCTATTACCATTTTCTTAATTGTTTTGTGTTTGTTTTTGTAGGTTCTTTCCTTTTCTTATGTTTCCTACTTAGAGAAGTTCCTTTAGCCATTCTTGTAGAGCTGGTTTGGTGATGCTGAATTATCTTAGCTTTTGCTTGTCTGTAAAGCTTTTTATTTCCCCATCAAATCTGAATGAAATCCTTGTTGTGCAGAGTAATTGTGGTTGTAGTTTCTTCCCTTACATCACTTTAAATATATGGTGTCATTCCCTTCTGGCTTCTAGAGTTTCTGCTGAGAAATCAGCTGTTAACCTTATGGGAGTTCCCTTGTATTTTATTTGTCACCTTTCCCTTGTTGCTTTTCATAATTTGTCTTTAATTTTTGTCAATTTGATTACTCTGTGGCTTGGCATGTTTCTCCTTGGGTTTATCCTTTATGGGACTCTCTGCACTCCCTGGACAGGGCTGGTTATTTCCTTTCCTTGTTAGGGAAGTTTTCTACTATAATCACTTCATATATTTTCTCAGGTCCTTTATCTCTCTCTTCTCCTTCTGGGACCCTTATTATGTGAATGTTGTTGCATTTAATGTTGTCCCAGAGGTCTCTTAGACTGTCTTCATTTATTTTCATTCTTTTTTCTTTAATCTGTTCTGCAACATTGAATTCCACCATTCTGTCTTCCAGGTCACTTTTCCTTTCTCCTGCCTCAGTTATTCTGCTATTGATCCCTTCTAGTTTATTTTTCACTTCAGTTATTGTATTGTTCATCTCAGTTTGTTTGTTCTTTAATTCTTCTAGGTCTTTGTTAAACATTTCTTACACCTTCTTGATCTTTGTCTCCATTCTTTTTCTGAGGTGCTGAATCATTTCACTATCATTTTTTGAATTATTTTTCTAGAAGGTTGCCTATCTCCACTTCATTTAGTTGGTTTTCTGGGCTTTTATTTTGTTCCTTCATCTGGTACATAGCCCTCTGCCTTTTCATCTTGTCTATCTTTCTGTGAATGTGATTTTTGTTCCACAGTCTGCAGGATTGTAGTTCTTCTGGCTTCTGCTGTCTGAGAAAAATATTTTTTGGGGGAAAAGCAAAAGCTTTTAAATGGTATTTATTTCTTCTATCAGAGCATTGTAAGCTTTATTCTACTTCTTTTATCTGTAAGAATTATTGGCTATTATTTCCTCTGGGGGTTCAAATAACCAGGAGTCCAGACTCTAGGGTATCCACAAGCTATCTTAAGTCTTCTCTGGGGTTTGTGAATAGTGAGAATTCTTTTTTAGTGACCAAAAATATTCCCCACATATATTCTTGTGAGATTATTATTGCTCAAGGAAATTCACATATTCAAAATCATTTTGGGGTGGATGAAACTAAATTTTGAAGGTAAGATGAGTGATAGAAGTCACAGGTAGAAAGCAACAAATTTGAAAGTTTAGAAAACTAGAGGAAAGAGAGGGAAGAAGATTCCTGGACACAACTTGTTTATATCAGTATACAGTTAAAGATAATATGAGCAAATGCAGAAATGGCCCAAAAGACCTGTTGTTAATAAAAAAGTTCTCCTTGAATAAAATCAGTTCACCCAACCAGTCCATCTCTATACTGATGATCATTGGCAGTAATAATAATGTAAATATTAATGAGCCAGTTTTTACAAAGGACTTGTGCACCAGGCATAACGGATATAGATAAAGATCAGGAATTTGAAGCTTACATAAATTTTGAAAATACCTGTAGTGAGATACCATGATCTAAGCACAAGGATTTCTTGCTGATAGCCTAAAGGATTGATTACTAGTATCACAGAACAACAATTTCATATTTTTTAAGTGTGATCAATGCTTAGAAGCTGGTTGATAGTTAACAACATTACTAGTGAGTTGATTGTCAAAATTGTATTGTACAAACACACACATATACAATACACATATATAAATACATATATTTTGTAACTAAATGTGACATTTGCATGATCATTACTTTTTCATAATTACCTTGTTGACATTTGCAAATATATCCATTGATGTGATCCTCACAGTTCACACCATTTAGACATGGTGATGAAGAACTTTCATTTATGTTAATTTCACAAAATTTCCCAGAAAATCCAGGGAGACATCTAAGAAAGAAAAGTGAAAAATACATATCTCTATATAATACACATGAGTCCATATTGTACAGTTAATATTTGCCAAATTAAGAATAAAATTAAGGACATGAGGTAGTCATTTATTTATTATTAAGGACATGAAGTAGTCATTTATTATAAAATTAAGGACATGAAGTAGTCATGTATTATCAACTACTATTTATTAGTAGTTGATTTATAGGAGATAATTTAATGGATATCTATTAGTATTTTCAGTGAAATTAAGGCCAATTGATCTAAAAGCAACCATAGCCACAAAGAAAAAGGGAAAATAAAAAGACTCAGGCATCATAGAGCTAAATCACTATAGACTTTACTCTTTCCATTCTATTTTAAACATAGGTAGCTTGGTATATACATATGTGTGCATGAATGAATGTATGTATGTACTATAAAATACCTATGCCTGTACTATAGAAAATATTGACTAAGGTTGATTACAGGATAGTCAGTAAACTTTTAAAATAAGGGTAAGCACTGTGTGTGTTGGGGCTCAGTCCCACCTTTCTCTATTTTCTTCTCTCACTGAGTGTATGTTGTACTTAGTGATTCACTGTTAAATGATGGTCAAAGCGTGCCTTCTCTTCCTTCTCTCTTTACTTTTCTTGGGCTAGCCAGCTGCTCTGTAGTAAGGATACTCAGACAACACTGTGGAGATGGTTACAAGGAGAAGAACTGAAGCCTCTGGGCAATAGCTGCATGAGGGAACTTGGAAGAGGATATTTTAGCCCCAGTAAAGTCTTCATACGACTGTAACCCAACTGATATCTTGGTTGCAACCTAATGAGAGGTCCTGAGACAGAACCACCCAGATGAGCCACTCCTAAACTCCTGAGCCACAGAATAATAAGTAATTAATAAACAAGTGCTGCTGTTTCAAGCCATTGGATTTGGGGAGTAGTTTGTTAAACAGCAACAGGTAACTATGAGGACCTTCTGAAGATCTAGGAAGAAGGCACATCAGAAGTTTTCCCTGGAATCTTTGAGAGATGGAGCAGCTGTACATTGCCTCTTGTCTACTTTGGTCAAGGTTGCCCTCAGTGCATTAGCCTACCCACATGTCTGGACTGATTTGTAGGTATTTATCCTCCATGTGTCCCCAATAAGATCCCTCAGCTTCCGAAAAAGTCCAAGACATAAAAGCAGAGACAGCTGAGGTGGGATCTAGTGGTGTGGCTAGGGACTGTCCAGCACAGCTGTTACGGGATGATAAGCAACAAAAGCACCTGCTGTATTTGCTACATGTGGAGCTCAACCTACTGTGTATGTTAAATAAGTTTTCAAAATAAATGGAGGAAGGAATTTAATGCACTTCAACTACACTGAGATCTTATGTTAAGAGAATTTTTTTCTTCTATTTTCTACTTTTAGGAATAATTAATTTAACATAAAAAAGTAGACTGTTATTTGGGGGATTATTTTTAAGAGATAATAAGCAAATAATCAGAACCAACTTGGGCAATGAAACTTATCTAAATCTATTATAAATTTTATCACTATGCCTATATTACTCTATTGTGATTAGAACTATTTTCTCAAAGCAAATACTCATTATTAAGAAAGCTTGCATATTTACAGTATACTGTGATATCCCAGTTAGCAAACATTATATAATTAAGGCTAGCTAAATGTCCTACCTATGTGCTAGGCACTTTGGAAGGTCATTTGCATCCACTTGTCAATCCTCAGAACACAATCCAAGATTGACAATATTTTTAGGCTACCAGTAATTGGAGCCCTCACTCTGGCCTGAGTTTAAATTAAAAATAATTCACTTGGCAGGCACAATTTTAGTAGATTCCGTTGTAAACATCGTGTTCCCATGGCAAGAGTCAGTCTAAATCCTGACCCACAAATGAACCCAGTTATGAAAGAAGATTCTGATTAAATCTCTTTAAAGTTTTGTTTCACTTAAAGATCCAAAATTTCTAGTGCTAGAATGGCTTAAGCAAAGTATTCAAGAGGTAGTGAGTTGTATTCTGCAGGCCCCATCCAATGTTAAAGAGCACACAACTTCAGGAGGCAACCTACCTGGTATTTCAAAAGCTCTATTGACAACAAGTAAATTAAGTTGAGCCATCATTATTTTTTTAATACTTGCAAAGCATCAAGTCTTTTGCCATAGTGTTATTATAATGCTATTAACTATTCTTTTCTTCTTCCACTCACTGGATGGCATTCTATTGATTGCAGAAATCCATGAACATTCTAACCCATCTCCTAAACACTTGACCATAACTTTCATTTTGTCAAAATTTTTCCCCCTTATATGGGAAATTTCCAAGTTTCTTAACTCATTCATTATAAAGCATAATTTCCAGATTTCTGACTATCATGACTACACATCTCTGGAAGAACAGTTTCTTCCAATAAGCAGATTTCCTCTCCTACCCTCCATCCCAATATTACAGTTAAAAGATGTTTTATTCTTTGTGGACATTTGTCTACATATGTGGACACACAGTATGTATGCTGTTAGAGAAATTAAGGCTCTTTTCACAGGGAAATCAGTTTTACACTACTTCTTTTTGGGGAACGAACAGTAATTATATTTGAGGAGGCAACATGCTAGAGCTGTTTAACATCCTAAGTTTTTACATTTCAAATGTGTTTTATTTCAATAACTGTTTACACATAAGCCATTTGGTATATATGTGTATTTTTGTGTGTGTGTATGTATGAATATATATGAAATGGAGGCTCAGGAGGTTATACAGTATAAAACAAAACCAAGATTAAAGGGGACCAGGATTTCACATTAAATGGTGAAAAAAAATTGATTTTTAAACAGTAAAATATATACATTTCTAAAGTTTATCTGAGGTTTCACAAAAGCACATTTAAAATTATGAGTTTTGTGGTTTCCAACATGCCCCCAACCTCAACATACACCATATTATCTTATTGCATCATTTATTTCTCCTTTGACTAATATTTTAATGAAATTATTTTAAGCCTTCTTCAGATTTCCAATTGTCTCTCTTAATCTTTAATATATGAATTATTATCTTTTAAATGGCCTCTGTTTTTTATTTTCTTATTGACTTTCTCTTCTTCCATTTTAACCAGTCTAACTCTGTCCAATCTCCATGGGCATAGAGTGTGATTGAAACAATTCCCCAGCAGAACTTTGGTTAGTTTCACAGGATCCTGTATCTTTAGCAAGATTTTAAATTTTACTCTTAAGTTGATTTCCCATGTATTTACATTGTATTTTCTGCAAGTTATCAGGGGACAGATTCCTGATATCTCAACATAGTATTTATTTAAGAGCCATATTTGAGTTAAGGTTAATTTTAAAAGTGACATTTTTTTATTTCAACACAATCTTAGAGCAGCAAGGTTTGGAAAAATATCACTAAATAACAAATACTCAGGGGAAAAAAGATCCCTTGTACTTAACAGTATATCACATATTTTGAAAATTATTGTACTTCTCTAATTTCTGTCTTTTTATGCATATGACTGTACCAAAATGAAAAGTCTGAATCATGGCAATTTTTTCCATCTTGCCACAAGGCATAACAGAGAAATGGAAATGTACAAAGTATACTTCTTTCTAAATAATTGCTATTTATGCTATTTCTGGACTTTAGTTCAAAGATAATATTTGAATGTAATATATTCTAGCTCAGTGTGGAATCAGAAATTTCTGAAAGTATTTTAATTGTGTGTAACTAATATAGCTAATATAGCCAATATGGTGAGGAATTCTCCAACATAAGACATAAATGCTTCTATAATTCTCCATGAAATAATGTAAAGGAATTAAAAAACTAACCTGCCACTCATCAGCCTACATCAGCTCATAATGAATAAATCACTGCATAAATTGAACTTTAAGAAATGCCTTTGGGATTGTTTATATCCAGATAATTTATTTCTCTCAAGAGCATCTATGGTTTCTATTAGGCTTATTAAAATACTGAGGGCTTCCCTGGTGGTGCAGTGGTTGAGAGTCCACCTGCCAATGCAGGGGACACGAGTTCTTGCCCCGGTCCGGGAAGATCCCCCATGCCGCGGAGCGGCTAGGCCTGTGAGCCATGGCCACTGAGCCTGCGCGTCTGGAGCCTGTGCTCCGCAACGGAAGAGGCCATAACAGTGAGAGGCCCACGTACCGCCAAAAAAAAAAAAAAAATACTGATTATTCTGACCTCTACCTATTTACCAAACTGTACATTTACTTAGGATCATTCTCTCTAATTTGCAATTGTGTCATTAGAAAACTGATAGGAGGAAAAACAAATCTGAGCTCCAATTATAGAAACTGATTTGCATATTAAAGTCACATTTATCAAAAAGATGGGTAGCAAGAAATATGTCATGAACTCTATAAAACTCCTAGCTGTGAAATAACTATGTTGTATTTTCATTTTTTATTTCTAATATGAGTACATTATGGTCAGAGAGCACAATCTGTGTAAATGCTTTTCAAACTTTAATGTAAATATACATTTAGGGATAAATTTCTAACAGACTCTGCTTCTTTTTGAAATGGCATTTAGGTATAGATAGCTACATGTTGCTTCCCTACAGAAGTTCTAACCAGATTCTCTAATATATCTGAAATAGTGAAAATGTCAATTGTGTGTTTGTAAAAAATACAAAAATTTAAAAAACTGTCTATTAAAGTCAATAAATGTATCCTGTTTTAATTATAATTATTATGATCTGTTAAATTTTATGCAGCTGGCTACTCTATCTCCACAAGACGCAGCTCCTGTCTGGGCTCAAGGAAATTCTCTCCATTTTTCATGCTCTCTTCAGCATTCATATTTTGAGAGATTCCTAGAAGAAGCAGGCCATCCAGCCTGTATATTTTTAGACGATCTTCATTGAGCCAAAAACATCCTCCTTGACATCATCTGACATCAAATATTTTGTACTGGGGAGGAGGGATTTTAAAGCCATAGCCTCAAAGTAACAAAGTGAGCTCCTTTTAAGCATTTTCCCTGAACACGTCTTTCCCTCTGGAATTTTTAGGGATGTTAAGAACATGATGCAGGTGTTCCTAGTTCCCTACCAAGTAATATTTTAATAAGATGACAATGTATTCAGTTCACTAATTTATCTTTAATGATTTTATATTTTTAACAGTGCCTTAGTTGCTTCAGAAATTTTCTTTCTTGTTCACTTTCTTGCCTGCCTGTGTTTTTTGTTAGGGCTGACAAAAGTAACACAGATGGGGTGGCTTAAAAAATAGAAATCCATTTTCTCACAATTCTGGAAGCTACATGTTCTAGATAAAGGTGTCAGCAGGGGTGTTTTCTTCTGAGGACACTCTCATTGGCTTGTAGAAGGCTGTCCTCTTCCAATGTTTTCACATGGTCTTCCCTCTGTCTGTGTCTTCAGCCCCTCTTCTTGAAGGACCTCAGTCATATTGGACGAGGTCCCACTCATATGACCTCATTTTGCCTTTATTACTTCTTTAAATATCTTATCTCCAAATATAGTCAAATTCCAGGGGTTAAGACTTCAACATATGAATTCATAACCCCTGCTTCTTATCTGTAACTCAAAAGAAGTCTATGCCTGGATAACAATCAGAAGAAAAATGCTAGGAATATACTCAATGAAGGAAAAGCAAAGACATGAGTTTTGAAGTAGAGTTAGATAAAACATGCCAATAAAACTTTAAGGCAGGTCTTAGAAGGTGAACAAAAGCCATTTTAATAACCTTCACAGAAGTTCCTATTATATGAAAATTCTTGATCAACTTTGTGACTTTTTAAAACTATGGTTAATTATTAGCATTATACAAATATTTTTTTTCCTATTTTCACTACATAAGCCCCAAAGGTAGAATAGACGTTTAAGTTATAAAGTGAAAATCCTTAATTAAAAAGTCCTATTCATGTTTTTGGAGAAAAGGCATTATATGGGAATCCCCTACACTGAAGAATTACATGCATGCAAAGGACAGAAAAGTCGGCTTTATTATACTTCATGATGAAAACAAAAATAACATTTGAATCTTCCCTCCTGTTCTTTGTATTCACTAAGCACATTGAGTGTCTAATCTTGGATAACTGGCTATGGGGCACTGAGCTCAGAATCTAAGGTCAGCTGCCCTAACCAAGAAGCTTAGGGCTTTTGGCATCTCCTCCAGTTAATTAGGTGACATTTCTACTTAACAAAAACTGTTGAGTTGAAATGAAAACCTGCCTTACCAGGTAGAGGGGTAGATTTTTTCTTGAATTGTAAAGCTGTATCATCACAATAAAACTGCTCAAAAATTATATTGTTTTGCTACTTGACACAGTAGAGATTATATGTTCCAGAGAGAAAATCACACACAGGTGTGGGTCCCATGCATTGGTGTAGCATCAAAAGAGCAATATATCTCACACACACACATACATACACGTACACACAGGCACACAGACATTACAGCAGGGGGTGAGGACCACTTTGAGAAAAGAACACTTGATTTCACTCTCAGCTTCCCTTTCACACTTAAAAAAGTTGCAGGTGTTGCAACCACTGTGTCCAAGAAAACAAAAAGTGCAGACAGGCTGTGCAGAGCAGAACACAAAGGCAGAATTATCCTACCTACTTGATGATATCATTGAGGGGCTGAAACAAACCTGGAATCACCAGTTTCTGGATTTCTTATTTGGGGGAAATAAATTCCTATTGTTTGACTCTCCCGTAGCCTGTTTGTTGTGACTATTTTTTAAAGCAAAATCACCTTAAATCATAGCAGCTTTTGTTTGAAATATCACTCAGAGTTTGTCTTTGGATTTAACTTCTACTTTGATAAACTTTTATGTTTACATGTTTTCAGAACATATAGAAATGTGATCACATTTTATAAATTAAGACAGCTGAAATTTAATATACTATTATATATTATCTTCTGGGTCTCTCCATAGTTGTATACGTATATTTTCTTATGTTTACAATTGAAATACATTTTTCCCCCAGGGATTTTAAGATCTTTTACTGTGAGTGAGCATGGGACATTTGATGTGGCCCCTCAATACTGTGCCCTTGTCTATATATCATTTTACCCATATTATCCATCTGTTCCAATATGTATAGGTTTCCTCTTCTTTGGAGAAATAATGAATGAAATAGTGCCTGTGCAGAAAACTCACATTTGGGAGCAGTCAAAGTTCCTGCCAGAGATTCAACATGGGTCCAACTGCTACATTACCAAAAACAAGCTATCTGTTCTTTTCATTCTTTCTAAAGCCCTTCTTTACCTTGAAAGGGTAGAAGAATCATGTACCCACTCTGTAATTAATAGAAATAAAAAAGAAAAGAAAATATTTTCAACTTGTCAGTTCTTCTAAATGCACCTACTTCCATTCTCAGGAGAGAAGAGATGTGCTCTTACACACAGATAGAATGATGTTATAATTTGCATCTAAGTCTACATACTTCGAGGATTAAAGGAGATCCTCCTATTAATTAGCACAGAAAAAACAGGCATGAACCAGAACTATTTCAGGCAATGTGATAAGTGTGATCATCCCACCCACAGAAGGTCTGTGCTGTCTGTATGCTCAGCATCCATTCCCCTAAGGGAATCCTGAGTGCCTGTGGGTAGGGCAGGGGGCCGGGTGGGAGAGCGGTGGTCTGAGGTTAAATTGGAATCCTACGTTGTGTCATCTAAAGGGTAGAAGTGGTCCAACCTGCTCTATTACAAACCCTCTTTGGTTTGGTTTGGAGGTGAGGATTTGACTCAAGCAATGCCAAATAGTTTTCTTATGAGTTGATTTGGTCTTTCTTTCAGACTGTAGCCTGAGAAGATTGAGGTCTAGGTTATCAACAGCAGTTTTTCTCACTCTGTGTATGGAGTTCACCTTCAGCTAAAGCCAGTATACACAGGGGAGTAGAATCGAAAGACAGAGAAATAATTTCTGGACTGAGTCATCCCTGGATCCAGCTATGCCTGAAGTTAGCAGCATAAGTGAACTTCCAGTTTTTATGAGCCATAAAAATTCTAGGTATATTTTTCATTGAATTAGTTTAGTTGCTTGTTTGTAATTTTTTTGTTGAAGTTAACTGAGTCTTAATACAGTATTTGGTCTTCTTATAAAATAAAAGATTTGAGATGGAGAGGAGTGAGTAAGAACTAAGAGAACAAGAAAAAATAACACAGAAAATCTGTCTTTCTATTGTGAGACAGAATCATATCAGAATTTATAAAATTGTTAATTTTTAATGTTCAAATGCCTTTTAGAAATGCATACTCTCTGATGACAGAAACTATACTCCTAAGAATTGTTGCAAAGCTAGTATATTTATACTTATCATTTCCCACTTTAAATATACTAATACCCAAATAAATAGTAGAACATTATAATATGACATTATGAAAGCATAATGAGTAGAAAAACGTATATATGTATGGAAATAATGTGTTCTGCAAACCAATTCCTGATTTCTGCCTACCCGACCTAAATATACTTTTTTGTGTGGTTGATATGGTGGTCTTCCTTGCAATTGCTAACAGGGCATGTCATGATCACTTACCTGTGATACATAGCTCTGAATCAAAATAACGCATATTACTGGGTGGGAGGAATCTCTGTATGAGCTTACAGAATGCAGCATCAGCATGTCAGCTGCCTAAACTCCTTCATTGGTAATTCTTTTCTATATAAAGCTTTTTTTTTTTCCTTTAAATTCCTAATTTAGCGAGCAAGTAACTAGAAATAGTTCTTTAGGATTCCATTCATCAGAACTTTATTATTTCACATCAATTAAGCCTTTATGATATAGCTGAATTTCTTTGGGGAATAAATACTGTTTACTATTTTACTTTGCCACCCAACTAATAGGAAGTTTTAGGTCTATCTCAGCGTTAAAGTCCAGGCTGAATGCTAGGTGATTAGGAGATTTTAATGAACACATTTCTGAGTGATGGAACATTGAAAACCAGACACCGCAGCAGTCATATGTTTGAATCAACAAATAAAACAGAAGAATTAAGAATTCAGTGATTTGTTTAAACGACCTAAAGTAGAACTATTTTAGACAAATTATAATATTGGATTCTTACTGGGAACATCAATCCTGTATGTAATCTTGGATCTGAAACTGACTCCATGGGGAGTTCTCCAGAAGGTTCATTTGATTAAACAGAAGCAAAGACGGTGTAGAGTGCAATATTCAGGAAGTACGGTATTCAGAGCTAAGGCTTTGGAATTCTTGACATGGGGACGACACAGAGATGAATAAGATCTCTGGGAATTGTCAGCTGTGTGACCTTGATCAATGATGTAAATTTTACATTTATAAATATCCGTAAGATTTTCTCATGTATAATTTCAGGATTATATTTAAACTGAAATTATAGGTCTAGCTTGAGGATGAATTTAAAAAGTAAATGTAATAAAAAATAATGTAAAAATATACTTATTACAATGTTATGAAAATTTGGGTACATTTTAAGTGCTGGTGATATTTTTAGTGCTCTCTTTTTATTATTGCTCTGATGGTTGTTATTTATATTAAGCAAAAAAAGGCACAATGTTAAGATGGATAAGTTAAATTCCTGTTTCCACATGCTTAAATTCTCTAAAAGGAACTGCTTGCTATTCTTTAAACTTCACAAGAATATATTTCAGAGTAGTTTATAGTTTCTGCCAAAAAGATAATATAATATCTGAGTGTTATACTTAAATAATTGAAATAATAATACTGAAAAACTATCCTATGAAGTAATGATGACTTAGGGATCAAAAGAGTAGGAAAAATGATGACTTACTGATTACTGAAGTTCCGTGAGTAAGGATAAAATTTTATATTTTTGAAAGTGAAGATGAATCGGAGATCTTCAATAAAATGTTTTCGTAATATATACAGTGTGGATTAAAAATAATAAAAAGACACTTGTTTTCAGAAAATGAGAGAAGTAGATAGCCTAAGACATTTTCAGTATAAAACACTCAAAAATTATAATTATGTGTGTGTGCACATGTCCCCAGACAGTATTTACTTTGGGTCATGAATGGGTAAGGTTGCAGGGCTTCCTTCAAAGCATGCTAAAACTAGTGAGTAAATATTTGATGAGAAACAATTTAATAATTTACTGTGATCATGTAATTGAATATTCTTAACGTTTGAAAATATGGCAGTATTTTGGGGTAAAGAGCTATGCGTCTGCAAAGTTTCTTTCATGCTACAGAAAATAATGCACATGTACCTGTGTGTATTGTTTCTCATGTTGAGATAAATTTCTGTTACTGGGGATGCACAGTTATACAAGTACTCCAGGCGTCCTGGTGGGAGTGAATATTAGACTTTAGCAATATGTTTTAAAAGCTTCATATGTTTGCATCTATTCTAAGTTAGTAATTTTTATGCCAGGATAGAAAAGTTATCATCACAAAGGCAAAGATGAACTAATGGGGTTTTTTTAGTTGGCAGAATTCCAAGATTACCACAGTCATGCCTAATCTCCCCTGCCACCCCTAGTATGGGTGAAGCCCATGATTGTGATGAAATATCACTCTGATTGTGTCCAGTTGCATGGCAGTGGAGAGAGTGCCTGGGGTAGGTCTAACCCAATGGAGTGAGTGCTTTAAAAGCAAGGAGATTTTTCTGACTGGTACAAAAGAGGCAGAGAGACTCACACTGTGTGGCCTAGAAGAACTAAAGCAAAAATCCAAGTTGTGAATGTGGGGACCATGCAGGAAGAAACCATGGGTGACATCTTGGAGCAAGAAGTGTTCCCTGGCTGATGGCAAATTGGGACTCAGTCCAGCGGCCACAAGAAAACAAATTCTGCCAATAACCCATGGACTTGGAAGAGGACTCCAAGCCCCAGATAAGAACACCAGCTCCAGTGTCATTTCTAACATCAAGTAACTGGAAAGCATCTATATAACTAGCAATAAATACCAGGTAAGCAAAATTTGACATATTAGTCAGTAATTAACTTTCATGTTTGCAAAGCCCATGTACAGCCTATGCGAAAGCAGTGTATAAATTTCTGTGTCTATGTATCAATATATATATATTTATATACACTCATATATTTTTATATTGCATATTGTTATGGAGTAGAACTGTGTCTCTCAAAAGAGGCCTAAACCCCAGTACCACAGAATATAACCTTGTTTGGAAATAGAATCTTTGAGCAGATATATTCAAGTTAAGATTAGGTCATTGGAGGAGACACTAATCCTTATCTATAGGGGAAATTTGGACTCAGTGACAGACACACACAGAGGGAAGAGCATGTGAAGATAGAGGGAGACCACCATCTACAAGCCAAGGGGTGCCTGAGGCTCTCAGAAGTTACTACAGGTGTGAACGTTCCCTCAGAGTTCTCAGCAGGAACCAGCCCTGCCAACACCCTGAGTTTGGACTTCTAGCCTCCAAAACTGTGAAACAACAATTTCTGCTGTTTAAGCTACCCAGTGTGTGGTACTTTGTTATGGCAGCCAGGAAACTAATATACATCTTTTATGCTTTTGTTGATGGAACTACAGCAACATTTAACAGTGACTGTCTCAGTTGTTGAAAATTTATTTTAGTGGGTTCTGAAAACGAAATTGGTAGTATTCAGTCATGTTTGACCTATTAACATGACAACTTTGCTCCAGACTTTTGTTTTATATTTTTTGCTCTTCATTTTTGAAGTTTTCATAATAAATATCTATTATTTTCATTAATTGCAAAATACTGATAACCCTCTTCAAATCAACAAAAGTTGGGGGTTATTTATGTTCTTATAGATGTTAAATAAAAACCAACAACTAACTTGTAAAGTCATTTCCTTTCTTATATTCCCTTTTCTTCTGTCTCATATCCGCCTTGTGGCATTTCATAGTTTGTTCATTATTTGTACACATGTCAGGTTTTATGTTGACATATTAGATACAGCCATGACTAAAATCAGCAGTTTTCTGTCTCCACTGAAATGAAATAAGTAATGGGAGATTAATATTGAATAGTCAGAATATGCACAGAAATTTTCTTCAATTCATTGTCTAACAAAGACAGCTCTTCCTTCAGCAAAGAATATTCATTTCAACACATGTTAATGTTGATTCAATGGTTGAGCAATCATTTAAGGATTCAGTGAAAGCTAAAAATTTATTAAGAAACCTGTTAGTGGTGTCGAGTGGGAAAGACAGGCATCAAAGTAGTAATCATGAAAATGTATGGTATAGTCTTACCATGGGAAACTTACATGAATGACGTGGAACTAACCAAGTCAAAGGTGAGAAAATTCCCACTGAGGAAGTGATTTGTAAGGTGAAGACTTCTGATTTATGCAGGATAAGTAGAAACTAGCGGCGGAGAGGGCTGGGGGGTTGGGCTGTATAGAAGGCTGACTAAAAATATAAATATATCACTGAACAAAATTCTGTGATCTTGGTTAAGACACTCAAAAATGGTTATGATGCCATGGTCCATTAAATGTATGACTTCTTTTGACATCAATCTTGATTTTGTAGAAATACTTTTCAAATCTGCATTTTCTGTCAAGAATAAATCTCATTAACTGCTCCACTACAAATGCCCACTTCTGTCACTGCAGATTTATATAGGGACAACTATACATTATTAACAAGCTATGAAAAGTCACTGGCTAAATGTCACCAAAGCTGAGATATAGCTGCACCTTAGGATTCATATAGCAAACAGTTTGGTTTTAATCATCTTAGACCACAAGATGTCTTGACATTTGAGCAGTGACTTTTTCCTCTTTAACTTGCACTGGAGACAGACCTCTATTATCTCAGCCATAATTTTCAACTTAAACTGTGATAGAAAGTTTTAACTTCTAAATTAAAAAGGTGAAAAAATAATCTATCCATCAAAGACCTTATCATTCATTTAATTGATGCTCACCTCCAGCCTTCTCCTCCCCCACCCCCAAACATAAGTGAGAAAGGGCAGCTATAAAATTCAAGCATCTTTAGAACTGCCAGAAATGTTTTGAGCTAACTGCCTTTCTGTTACATTAATACCTATGAGAAATGATCTTGCTGAACTACATTAAAATATATGATTGATTTTCCTGTTGTTTTTTTTTTGATAAAATAAATAGGTTTCATACTTTTAAAGTATGCAACTGAATATTTTTTTTTTCTGCTCAGGGTCTAATAATATTATCAGGACATCAATCTATGGTTTCCACAAAATGTCTAAATTTATTAACAATATTTCACTGACAATATCTAATATACAATATTATGAACTTAAATTTTATTAAAATATATCATTTTAGCTTTCTACTGTGGAAGAGTCACAACAGTGATATAAAGAAAGTGTAATTTTTTAAACTAATAATAATCAGGAAAAAATTACAAAACAGATATCTTAGTACAGAAAGTGGTCACCAACGAAATTCTATCAAATATAACCTGCATAACTTGTAAGAAAGCATGTGTACCCCAATGTCTTTTATAATTTGACTATGTGTATAGGGCAGCAAGCTATGGATGAACAATTATTAGAAACAATTACATGGATCCCCTATTTCCAAATTATCAGGAGGGAGATACATTTAGATATAAACTTTACTTCTTGTGTAGTTTCATTTTAAGTTAAGAAGGCAACACATAAACAACTGTAGTCTCCCCATAAAATTTAAAGATGCAATAAAGAAAAAACAATTAAGGACTTCACAGCTTGAAAATACCTAGACTGTGTAACTGAACTCAAGATGTCCTCTATGCAGAGGTTCTAGGATTATAGTTTGCCATTCCATAGCACCCTGTGAATATCTGTTCTGTTTTTCACAACTTAAATTTCAAAAGGAAAAAGACTAATGATCAGATTAATTGGTTTCTTACAGGTCTCTGTCAGTTGTCTTCATTTTATTTTAAAATATATATATAATAAAGTTATAATTGGTATAATAAATTTATACATGGAAATGAAAGTAGATGATGGTGTATAACATTGGGCACACCATTGTTTTTTTAACTGATCTATGAAAGGTGATACTTAAAAAGTATAAATTTACAGTATTTTCACTTTTTATTTTGCCAGGAAATACGTGTGGTCAGAAGTCTGTCATTGTCTTTAGCTCTTTGACAAGTTGAGAGCATCACTTTTATGTTTGCTTCTATTTCCTCTTCTTTATTTATTGAACAATATTCAAGTAATATTTGTCAATTACTTATTATGTATGAGACACTGTACTAAGTTCTCTACAATGATGAGCAAAACAGACATGATGCTTGCAGAGATTATATTTAGATAGAAAGAGAAAAACAAGACTCACACAAAACAGTCACTGTTGCCATGGTAACTAATGGGAGATAAGACCTAGATTGTGGGTGGTGGGAAGTGGGGAGATGTTTCCCTACACCTGTTCTTTTGATAGTGAGCAGGGAGACAATCACCCTGGAACAGCAGGCTTTGCTCAGGCACAACCGGGTACTTAGTCAGCTGCCCCTACAGGCTTGACTGGTAGATGGAAGCTATGTTAGGCCCTGAGAATTTTTCCAGGATTTGCAGTTCTCAGTTGGGATTCTCTGGAAACAAACTCTGAGCAAAGAGTTCCAGTGGAAGTAGTTTTTGGAGAGATGTAGACAACACCTAAAGTGGAGTAAGCTGGTGGAGGGAAGAGAATGCAGGAAATGAAGTTTGCATTATTATATCAATTATTGAAGTGGGGATTAGGGTTTATTCCTTGGGCAAGTTCTGGTCAACCATGAAAAATACACTTCAGAAATACCCCCACCTGATGGGGTGAGAAGGATAAGATACTTACACCCCATCTCCCGCCAAGTATAGTCATGGGCTGCATGCTGGATTGGGGAGATGCTGAGGAAGGGAAAGAGTGTGAATTCCCGAGAATTACTGTTCTGCCTTTCAGGGAAGAAGATTCTGAAAGCTCTCAGGCTCATAGATACAAACGCAGGCAGCTAGAAGATGCTATGGCAAGTTGAAATGGTAACATCATAGCAGTGTTACCCCGACAGCATCTGATAGAGTGAGTTAAAATTACTTGTATTAAGTAATTACTTGTTGACTATTAATTAAAAGTCACAGACCTAAGTGGTATGTAGATTTTTGTCCAGTAGAGATGCAAATCATTTCTGTTCAGTGGAAACAAATAACTTCAAAGGTTTATTATTTATTGTTCTGTAGGACAGTAACCAGATTTGTATTTAATTTAGTAATGTTTTTCTCAAATGTCTTTATTAAACTTCCTATAAATATATGTCTTTTCAAATGCCCTATGAACTAGTCAACATCTTCCAGGTAAGTCATCTCATTAATTAATGAAATTAATGAATTAATTTATACTTATTTATTTTATATTGGCATGACAAACCTACTTATAATTTTAAAAATATAACTTGATTTGTCTGTGGCACATTTTAAGTGCTCTATATATGTTACTAAATTTAATTCTCAGAATAGTACATGTAGAGAGGTTTTTATTTTATAAATGAGAATAATTGCGTGTTAATAAGGTTGAGTAATTTGCCCAAGGTCACAGTTGGTAAATAATGGATATGAATTCAGACGCAAGGATGTCTGGCTTGAGAACCTTTCATGTTTTGAGAATAACTGCACTGAACATTTTCTGATAGGAGCAGAGATCCCTCCCAGCTAAACACGCAACTACCAGACAACTGTGCACATCCAGGCCAGAAAAATAGCCCTTTACTTAAAGAGTCAGATATGTTTTAATTTTTAAAAGAGTCAATTAAAGCATGAAAAACTGATAATTTTCCCAAAAAATAATAGAACTAGACTTCCTTAAGTTACTAAAGTTATCTTTCTAAAACTTCAAAATTCACTAAAAATTTAGTAGTGATTATATATACTTGTAAAACAGTATATTCTGATGAAATGTAACATCACTAATAAGGGAGAATTTCTCAGTTTTCATTCTCATTAAGTCATATAAAAGCCTAAGGGAAGGGTCTTTAATTAGATACCACTTCATGTGGCTACACTGTAAATTGGTCAGTTAACAATTTTTTGAACTGTTGGTTGAAAGTCACAGTTTTCAACAGCTGAAAGTCACAAAGCCTTATTTCTTGCTTATGAGATGTGTCCATCAAAGGTCCACCAGGACAACCCTCCTTTGTCATTCTCACTCTGGATCATCTGATGGAGTAGCCATCATCCAGAGCATCTGCAAAGTCTACCGCCAGCACTAATCTCTCTCCCCACTGGTCACATCATTCCCAGTCAAATTCATTAGCCAAAAATATCGATGCTGCTCCACCCCAAACAGAAGTATCTGGAAAAGGAAAACTGGAATATTTAGAAAAAAACCCTAATGAGTATCAACATAAAACAAAGTGAATATTCATAACTATATTTATTTCTATAATCTATATTTATCCCTCTATTTCTCTCTTTCTGTGAAAAGATACATATGAGAATTTTTAATTTGTATATATATATGTATATATACATAAGAATATAAATGTGACAAATCTGTGATAAAAATTATATAGACTTTTGGAGTTTTCATGAAGACACATTTGTGTTTTCATGAAACTTTGTCCATTTTAATAATGTTCTGACACTTATACAGCATTGAATTTGGGGGTCTCAAATAATTAGTAAACTTGGAAATATGTTTTTTATAAAACATAAAAAATAGTCTTTTGTGAGGAAAATAGGAATAGACTGAGAAATAAATAAATGAATTAGGGAGAGATGATAAAAGCAAAACATAATTAAATTACAGTAAGTTGTTTGCAAAAGGGATTTATCCAAAATTAGATTTCAAACTATTATAGTTGAAATCAAATTTAGCTTTTCTTGGCTCAAAGAAGATATATATATATTTTTTCCTTTACACTATAATTTAGGTTCCAGGTTTTGTATAAAATTTAGACTCAAGGAAATAGCCCTAGTCAGTATCAACATTATCATCCTCAGTTTTATGGATGTTTCAAAATTACCATTATTCTAAAGTACACTTATCTTATATTTAAATGTCTTAAATAAATATGTTCATTAATTAAATGTGTGTAAGAATTAAAAACAAAATTTGGAAATTATTATTTCACTGACATAAGAATTACACTTAATATCTTCATGCTTAAATTTACCCAATTGTCATCATCCATTTTTACTCCCAAGAACACTTCTCTTTTTGCCCATCCTGATCTCAATCCTTGCTATTCACAGGAAGCTATGCTTTCTCTGTTTTCTAAAGTTAGGCCACTGGTCTTTCCATATTTACTAACATATCATGAATGTATCCTGGTCTTTCATTCTAAAGAGAGCACTCTGATTCCCTGCTTATTACCCTTCACCATTAAAGTAATCTTATTCATTGCTTCCATTTGTAATTTCCCAGTTACTCCTCAATCCAAGACAACAATTTGCACCCTTAATTCTTAGTTTAAATTGCTGGCATGAAATAACCAAATCTAATGTTTACAAAAAGTCGACTCTCTTTAAAATCCTGATTCCTTTTTGAGATTTGATGCTATAAATCATTCTCCTCTGGAAGTTTTATTCTCCCCTAACTTCCAAGATATTCTATGTTAATCTTTTACTCCTTGTTTCTTTTATTTCACTGGTTCCAGTTCAACCACCCACTTCCTAAATGTTCTTTCATTAGGCTTTAAGGTCTGTTGTCATATTTTTTTTTTCTTTCTTATAAGTTCTTGCTAAGTTATTCCACATCCAGAAAAATGTTTCTTATCACCAACATTATGATGGCTCCAAATTGCTTTCATCGATTTAGACCTGAATGTTGGGTTACCCCTTAATTATCCTCACTTAGATGGTCTACAGACACCTTACAATGAACCTAACACCAAATTGTTTGTCCAACTCCTTCCTCCCACAACCACTTTCCATATATTCAATAGGCTATATGAAAGGATTCTTCTTATTTCATCCTCTTTGGTTGAGTCCTTTGAGAGTGTCTAAAATATTTCTCAAAACTTTGCGCAATTCTTCTATATTTACTGTTACTACTTTCTTTCCTAGGACATATTAAACTTTTAACATTTTCTTCAATTTCCTGTTCCTCCATTGTAATTTTCATCATCTCCATTTTATTTTTCCAAATCCTAGATTGTATTATGTCACTCCCTTTCAGAAGAAAGATTTCTGATGTCTCCCCAGTCATGAGAAATCACTTTATATTACTTGCGGTACTCTAATCTGTAAATCCATCATGCTAGATTAGAAGAGTTATAATCAATGGAAGGACAAAGGCTAGAAAGTAGATCCCCTGGCTTGTAAATACATGTGAATTCACTTTGTAAGATGAAATACATATATTTAAGCTAAATTTATTACAGATTATTTAACATCATGTGTCAGTTACCCATCACATAGTGCTACAGATTAATATTTTCCCCATATAGAGAGAGAGGGAGAGAGAGAGAGAGACCTAGATTCTCATCACTTAATCCTATTCATGTACTGCTTACCTCAGAATAGTGTTTTCTACAAACTAGAGAATTATTCCTTGCTCCTGACTAGATCCCAAAGGGTAGCACCACTGAGATGGAACATAGATAAAATAGATATGAGTAGCTAAACTGCAACTTCTGAGACAATTATTAGAGAAGCTTGTACATAGGAAGAAAACCAAAAAAACAAAATAAATAAAATCATAGCCAAAAAAACAAACAAAAACAGATATTTGCGAATGATATACCTGATAAAAGGGTAATATCTAAAATATACAAAGAATTCATACAACTTGATATCCAAAAAACAAACAAGCCAATTAAAAAACGCTCAGGGGAACTGAATGGATATTTTTCCAAGGAAGACGTACAGATAGATGGCCAACAGACACAGAAAAACCATCACTAACCATCAACATCACTAACCATCAGGGAATTGCAAATTGAAATATCAGTGGGATACCACCTTACAGCTGTCAAAAAGACAACAAATAGCAAGTGTTGGTGAGGATGTGGAGAAAAAGGAACCATAGTGCACTGTTGGTGGGAATGTAAATTGGTGCAGCCATTATGGAAAAGAGTATGGAGGTTCCTCAGAAAATTAAAAATAGAACTACCGTATGATCTAGCAACTCCTCTTCTGGATATTTTCCCAAAGAAGACAGAAACAATAATTAGAAAAAATAAGTGCACCCTCTATGATCATTACAGTTTTATTTACAGAAGCTAAGATGTAGAAGCAACCTAAATACCCATTAATAGATGAATGGATAAATAAAATGTGGAGATATATATATATATATATATATATATATATATATATATATATATAAAATGGAATATTTCTCCACCATAAAAATTAATGAAATCTTGCCATTTGCTACAACATGGGTGGACCTAGTGTATTATGCTAAGTGAAGGAAGGCAGACAGAGAAAGACAGAAAGATATATGATTTCATCTATATGTGGAATCTAAAAATCAAAAGAAATGAACAAAAACAAAAAAATCAACAAATGTTAACAAAACGGTCATAGATGCAGAGAACAAACAGGTGGTTGCCACAAGGGAGTCAGTAGGGGGATGAGTAAAGTATATGAGGAGATTAAAAGGTACAGACATCCAGTTACAAAATAAATGAGTCATAGGAATGAATGTACAGCATGGGGAATATAGTCAATAATAATATAATATCTTTCTATAGTGATGAAGTCGGTCAAAAGGTACAAACTTCCAGTGTAAGATAAATAAATACTAGGGATATAAGTACAACATGATTAATATTAATTAATGCAGCTTAAATGCTATATATGAAAGTTGTTAAGGTAGTAAATACTGATTTCTCATCACATGGAAAAAAATTTCTTTTTATTTTGTATCTATATGAGGTGATAGATAGTCACTAAATTTATTGTGCTAATCATTTCATGACGTATGTAAGTCAAATTATTATGCTGTAAACCTTAAACTCATATGGTGCTGTTTGTCGATTATATCTCAATGAAACTGGAAGAAAAAAATAGTCTTTCACAAACAATTAAAAACAAAACAGACATATAGTTTAGGATTAAGAACAAGATGTTCAAGAATATTGAAAGACTACTTAGTTTCTTTAGTTGTGAAAAGAAACACTAGATGTGATCACCTTATTTTTTACCTGATTTATTTATATATACTTTGAATAATATTACCAAAAGTTTCAGTAGATAATGTTGATATAAGCATATAGAAAAACTTTTATATTTTCCTTCCATAGGTTGAGAAGCACAGCTAGTTCTATTAAAGCAGGAAAACATTTTCCATACCATTTTCTATATTTAAAAATAATAAATGTATATGTTTCTGTATACATTTTCTATATTTAATTCTATATTTCTATACCTTTATTCTATATTTAAATTAAATTTTTTCATCATGATATGTTTTTTATTTGCAATTGAATTTGATTATTTAAAATTTTACATCTACAGTTATGTTTTCTTTTACCACCTTCAGAGTTTGGTTTCCAAACTAGACAGTGTCTGAACATACATGAGGAGACTTCCATATTTTATATGTTCAAGATCAAGTTATATGTAATGGGAAGTGGCTGTTATATGCTTGAAATTACTCACATGTAGAATTCTTCTGACTTACACTCTTTTTTGGAGGTAATTACACTCTTATTTGGAGGTAATGCTTTAAACTTTTCAATGTATTTTATTTTGATGTTTCATTCATATTTTTTCCTTAAGATAACTGTTAATTTATATTTTTCCTGAATATTAAACTTTTTCAGAGTTTTCAAATATTTTCCTCTTTCTGCCATATTATTATAGATTAAAGGGGTCCACAGATCACCAAGTACAATAAACTGAAAAAAGACGTACACTAAAATAAACCGTTATAAAAGTTCCAAAATCTGTGTAAAGGAGAAAATCCTAAATATTTCTGGAAAGAAAAAAGTGGTGTTAAATAATTGGAACCAAGAATAACATTTCACTTGTCAAGATAGCAATTTTATCAATATTCTGAGGAAAATATTTCCCAAACTGGAAACAATCAAGTGTGATAGTAAAGATGTCCTTAGATGTCAAAGATTTAAAAAGAAATCAATCTCTCAAGCACCAAGCTCTGTTTGTGGTTGTTTTCTGGATGCTAAAGGAAAAAAGAAATGAGCCCTGGAAGCCAATCCACCTGGATTCTGAGGTGCTAAAAAAATAATAAATATTTGAGGGGAACAGAATTTGCCACCCCAAACTATGTCCCTTTGGCATATTAATTATTTAAAACTGGTTATTTTCTAAGGAACAGCAGATATGGGAAAAATTCTGAAAACCAACAAGGAGTTACCCTTTTCTAAGAAACATTTGTATTTGTGAGGGAAATCTCCACTGGTAACGGTGTCTCCCTCTATCTGTACCAGAAGGTGGAGGAGGAAGACCAAATCTCTGGAAACTCAATGGAAAAACAAAAGACTGGGCTTCCCTGGTGGCACGGTGGTTAACAATCTGCCTGCCAATGCAGGGGACACGGGTTTGAGCCCTGGTCCAGGAAAACCCCACATACCATGGGACAACTAAGCCTGTGTGCCACAACTACTGAGCCTGTGCTATAGAGCTCGCGAGCCACAACTACTGAGCCCACGTGCCACAACTACTGAAGCCCACATGCCTAGAGCCCATGCTCCACAGCGAGAAGCCACTGCAATGAGAAGCCCACACACCACAGCGAAGAGTAGCCCCCGTTGCCACAACTAGAGAAAGCCCAAGTGCAACAACAAAGACCCAATGCAGCCATAAATAAATAAATTGATATAAAAAAGAAAGAAAGAAAGAAAGAACAAGGACTTAAATCTACATAGCAACTTTACCCCTGTTTATTGTGCTTTTCCTGGTCACCTCCCATAACAAACTCAACCCACATTCAACATACTTTTGTGTCTTTAGCGGAGGATTATGTTTTGGCCATTTGGGGGAGTTATTCAGTTGTCCTGGGTCTCTCCCATGTATACATGTTTTTAAACTTTTGTTTGATCTTCTCCTGTTAATCTGTCTCGTGTCAGTTTAATTCTTAGACCAGCCAGAAGAACAATATGGGAAACTCACTGAAAGAACAATACTAGTAGCAGGCATGTGAATATAGGCTCAAGGGCACATACCCTAAGATAGCCATGAGAGATATTGTGGACCTGGGGTTGGAGCTCTTTCTTTTACTCTTTTCTCTTCTTTCTATCACATTGACAAGGTTTTATATAAAAATATACCAGAATAAAAGAAAGACAGGATTTTATTGTGTACAAGTACGGAGTTTTCCATCTGACAGCTCCAGATATGTCCCACTCTTACTGGCACTATATACTCAATACTAGTTTATTCATCATTTGGTGAAGATTAATTGAGCTAATGTGTGGACAGTACTTATACAATAAGCTAATCATAAGCATACCTGTCGTTATTCTGATGAAGTGTTAACAACTATGACTATTCAAGACGATGATTTAACAGCAGTCTTTAAAACAAAAATGCTTTAAAAAGTTTGCATTACTTAAGTGGAACATTCTTCCTCTGAACATACATCATAATAAAATATTAAGATTTAGAAACAAAGCTATATGTACAAGGAAAATGATCTCAGTGTTATAAATGGTGATAAAAGGTAAAAATGACTTATATCAAACAAGTTGGCAATGTGATGTGGAAGATTTTTCAAAAGAATTAAAGCGGCCACTTGAAATCATATTTTTGAAAATATATTTAATGTGGGAAAATGTAGCTCTCAAACTGCATTTCATTCAATTACATTTTTTTTTCAAAAATAATAAGTAAATATGGAGAAAAAAATCCTCATGAGAAATATACCAATATATTAAAATTGGCGATTTGGTGATAATGAGTTTATTATTTAAGTTTAATCTTTTCTTTGTCTTTCTGTAATTTATCGGTCTTCATCAAGATGCCTATAAATGTATTACAACAAGAACAAAAACAACAATAGAAAAACATTTAAAAGGTTACTTTTAACATGATTGCTTTAATAATGAGGAATAATAATAGTATTAGAATCTTCAGTTCTGTATTTGCCTTTTTGTTGAATCATTATTTAACTTTCTTTAATAATTTCCAATTTATAGATTCATTAGGCTAACTTGCCATGATGCATTTCTCAAAAATGGGATACTAAATTGGACCTTATTAGTCACCTCTTTTTTTTTTTTGGCAATCAAATGGTCTCATATTTGCACTGATGCCGTGTTTTGAACATTTTTTTTGGTTAATAATTTCCACAGGGAAAAATTGTTCATAAATTGATTTATAGATAGTACACGTCTCATATAACAGGGTCTGTGATTATAAAACAACAGTTACCAAGATTAGTTGAGACCTCATTTATACATAGAACCACTCCTGAAATGAGCTAAACTAATATGACGTATTGCCAAAACTAAGAGACTGCTTAGATGAGGTGGAACAATCTACCAGCTCAACTGTGAGTATGTGAAACTTCCAGGGAAGTTTCCGAGGAAGGAACGGTTGGGACCCAGGGCAGCTCTCCCCAAAATATGCCTCAAAGGCATGTTGATTATTTCGAGTTAAAGTTACTTGAAAAGGAGCCGGTACAAGAACTCTTTGAGCCTCTTTTGTTTTCCTGAATGTAGGAAATAATCTCCCATGTAAAGGATGCCCTCCCTGGACCAGGAGACTAAGGACAGACATTCTTATCAGCAGAGACAGGGAAGCCTGTGTAAACAAACCATGCTGCTTCTTCACTAATTTACTATCCAAGCCAAAACTTTGCTTAAATTCCTTACTAATTAAGCACCAAAACCTAAGCTTCTTTGTCCTGTGAAAACCTCAACATTTTATTGTTTCTTTATGTAAAAAGATATAAAAGTTGCCCACTTTTGGTCACTTACGGAGCATCATTTTTATGATCTTCCCTGTGCATGAAATTAAATTGGCTTTTCTCCTGCTCATCTGTCTCACGTCGATTTAATTCTTAGACCAGCCAGAAAAACTCAGGAGGGTAGTGGAACAGTTTTTCCCTCCCCAACGTATACACTTAGCCCAAATGTTTTTCCCATTCCATCATTTTCAAATCTCTGTTCTTCCTCGTGCCTAATTTCTTGTAATATAAGGATCCTGTCAAGATATGTCTCCTTCAATCTATATTCTATCTGTAACTGAATCATGTCCATTTTTCTTGCACAGTGTGTTATAAGAGCTCAACAGAATCTCCCATTAAATGGTTACCACTCCAGAGCAGACGTCATTGCTTCACTCCAGGCTAAGACAGCTCACTCATTCCTCTGACTAATTGCTTCTAGTACGTTCTCTGTAGCACATCCAGGTTACTCTTCCTAAAATGACTCATCTTGTTTTCCCCTTTGCTAAAGGACAGTAAATAAAAAGGTTGGCTAACAGAGGGTAAAAGCATTGTGAACACAAGTGCTTTAACATATCCATAGATAAACTACTTAGTTTTCTAGTCCTTTTGGAGTACACACTGTAGGGTGTCCTTAAATTGGTGGTGAGCCAAGCGACAATATTTCTCGAAATATTGCACTAGTTTTATTATAAGGTTAATCCTTAGACTTTCATTCACATAAATTCAGGTAAATCCACATTCTGATAATCAAAATGCTAAATATTGTACAATGTCATATTCATTTACATAAAAATAGTTTTAAAGTATAGAGATATCTTAGTAACTGGAGGGTTTGACTTTTGACAACTGTAAAACATTTGCAAAATATTTAGGAACAATAAAGTAAATACAATTTTCTCTGACTTAAGAGGAAAAGGGTCTATCATGAAGAAACATGGAGTCATCTGTTCATTTGAGTAAAAAGTTAGCATTATTCTAGTTTTAATTCTAATTTGCTAGGTTCTTAGGTTTTGTTTTGTTTTGACTTCCCAAAGATCAACGGGCAGACAGAAAAATATTATCACAGTTTGGTAGCATTTAAGGAAAGGGGCAAATAAATAACCCAAGTCACTGTGACTCCACAAAATCATGAGATAAATCTAGTAGAGTTCAGTTGTTGATATTTAGGAGCCCCAAGAATTGGTCCTGTATTTTCATTCAGTTGTCTTTGCTTATTGGAATATGTAAAGGCACAAATAATTTAATAAATGTCCCTTCCCAATAATTTATATCATTTATTAGTATCTAAATTTTCACTTAAAATTAGTTTCTTTACCAGCATCCCTGGTTACTGAAGACACAGATACAGAGGGCCTTCCCATGATGTGTTAACAGCAGAACCCTGTCTGGGACCACTGAGGGTGGAGGGAGCAGATGCCACCAGTCTCTCCTTCCAGATTTGGAGGCAACATGTGGATGCACCATTACCTCTTTCAAGCCATGGATGGATTTCCGTGAAGGATATTCTGTCAACAGTTATTTAAAAGGTCACTTAGGAACTCACGATTTTTTTTGCTGTTTTTTTATAATGTTTTGAGACTAATTTGTATGTTATTAATATTGTTATTTTCAGTTTCCCTGAGTAGCATAAGCTTTCTTTCATTTTGTTAGGAATGTTATAGTTTCATGTACTAGGAGTATAATTAAGTGTAGACTCAGGACCCTCAAAATATTATTATGTTTTGGTAGAAACACTGAAAATAAAAGATAATTTAAACATTAAGATGTTTACTCATACTGAATAAGCTATATATGGTTATTTTATTCTTCATACATGAATGGATAAATGCATATACAAAGATTTGGCAATGAAAAGTGCTCTACAAGAGGGCTGAGGAGACAAGAGACTCCATATATTCAACAAATAGATTAAGCTTCTTTTTTTTATTATTTTTTAAATCTTTTGGCTGCGTTGGGTCTTTGTTGCTGCCCAAGGGCTTTCTCTAATTGTGTCAAGCGGGCGCTACTCTTCATTGCAGTGCACGGGTATTTCAGTGTGATGGCTTCTCTTGTTGAGGAGCACGGGCTATAGGTGTATGGGCTTCAGTAGTTGTGGCACGGGGGCTCAGTAGTTGTGGTGCATGGGCTTAGTTGCTCCGAAGCATGTGGGATCTTTCCGGACCAGGGATCTAACCTGTGTCCCCCGCGTTGGCAGGAGTCCAAGCTTCCTTTTTGTAGGTAAATATTTTAAGTCAATTGATCTTGAAGTTTAACACAGATCACAACATGTGTTAGGCTTATTAAAATACAGCTTGTTGTTCCTCACCCCAAAAGTTTTCACTAAGTCTGGTGTTGTGTACAATAATCTGCACTTGTATCAAGTTCTCAAGTAAGACTGATGTTGCTGCTCCAGGGACTACATTTTGAAAACTACTTTTTAAAGTAAATTTTTCTATAGACTGTCTAGAAAGATTTTTTAAGGCAATCTGGATTCAACCAAACATAGTTAATAAAGATAACAACGTTAATAAACCCTACATTAAAATATCAATTATTTTAATGCTATCATGTGAAAAGACTAAAAGAGAATAATAGGTATTAAATGGTCAAAATAAAACAAATTTTCTAAAAATTGTAGATGAAAACAAAATCTTTCATAATAAGAATACTTTGTTTGCTTTATAAGTATAGAAAACTGCTAATTACCTTCAAAATGTAAATACTTCATGAAAAGATCCCCTAGAATGTAGAGGTAGGAAAAGATCAAAATAAATATTTACTCTAAATGCTTATATCTGTTCCTTTAAACCACTTTTATGCAGCACAACTCACCCTCTTTCAGTCCCTATTTATGGCACTACCCCACCCAGCCTTCCAGCTAGACCATAATTATCATGGACTCAGTTTGACTTCCACTCTGGCCACCTTGCTTTCCCCAATTTATTCTGCTGGAAGAAATCCCCTATTTTGCCTATTGTAATTGGTTATACATATATAAGCTTGTCTCTTTCTCACAATCCCTGCTTATGCTCTTCCATGCCTTTCTCCCCACTGAAGGGGAGCAAAACTTGCCACTGCAACATATGTCTCTTTAGCATAAAGATTATTTTAGGCTGATTATTTTTAAGACACAGATGACACAAGGAAAACTCTGGAAACTTGAGTAGATGTCACACTTTTGTAAGAGCCATTTATAGTTATAATGGAAATCTCCATTTGTAAGGGTGTCTCCCGCTGTGTACCTGGAAGAGAAGGATGATGGAGTCTCTAGAAACTCTTATCAGTGGAGCAAATGATGATTTGCATAACAACCTTACCCTGGTAACTTCTCATCAGTAGACTTCCCCCCAACCAAAATCTTTCTTTTGCCTTTAGCTGAAGATGGTGTATGAGGGGGTGGCTTGGGCCATTTAGGAGAGTTACCAGATTTTCCTAGGTCTCTCTCATGTTTACAGGAAGTACACATGTTATTAAATTTCTGTTTGTTTTTCTCCTGTTAATCTGTTTTTTATTACAGTGGGAGTCTCCACCAAGAACCTAGAAGGGTAGATAGAAATTTTTTTTCCCTCTTCTACACCACACACTGGATTATAACTTCTCTAGGGGTGAGGATTGTTTCATATTCACTCTATATTCTTCACAGCACCTGGTCAATTTTTTCACACATAATCTTCTTCTTATAAAATTGTTGAATAAATAAATAAAAAATGAACTAAGAAAATAGTACTATAATGGTATTAAAATCCAACCTTTCCTTCAGTTCCACAACTATTTGTATCACGTTACATGTATCAAGTTATACTCTGAGGATATCAAAAATAGTAACATATGTCCCTTTCCCTCAAATAAATTAGAGGGGAAACTCACTATTTCTCTTAAATGAGTGCTAAAAATGTGAACTCTCATATTCTAACATAGCCTTCATGGATTTACTTATTTTATTTCATTTCTTAGAAAACAAAGTGAAATGAATTGGCTTATTTCAGTTTGATACATATGTGAGTGAACCTTTCCAAATGGGATTAAAAATACTAGCAGCTGTAACAGAAATATAGGTATTGCCTATGTAGCAATCTGCTCTTATTTTATAAATTAGTCTGAGATGCTGGGAGTTGCAAAGGGATGTAAGAAGCTTGAATAGGTATGGTCTGTACAGAATATTTTCTGTATCTGAAAAGTATGGAATTCATCATTAGATGTGAAAGAAAGACAAGATTTAAGAGGGGAAAAAATGAGAAAAGAGAGAGAAAGTCCAGGGGGAATGTGTAAGAGTTTTGTGGAATTCATAGACTGAAGGGTTCTGGACCAGTACGGTGAGTGGGAGAACTGGGGAGAAGGAGAAATGTGGTTTGAGATGTGACTGTGTGTGTAATGAAACGCGTCTCCTCTAATGTTCTTTAAGAGACACAATTAAGGGTTGCAATTCCTTTTTAATTATGTTCAAGCACTGGTCCATGCTTTAATAAATGCAGTTGTCTGCAGAGTCTTGGTCCTTTGGGCCTAGGGTTTTCTAACGGTACATGTATTTTATTTGTTTTTAGAAATGTCATTTATCTTGGTTTTACTCCCTTTCAGAATGTTGAGAGTAGGAGTGAGAAACACCTTCAAAATCAGGATTGCACATTAAGAAGAAAAAGTGATACTTATGCTGAAATAGACTCACAAAATATTATTTAATCTTGTGGTATTTAATTTTGCATACTGACCAAGACAAACTCAACATTCCCTGCAGCTTGACTAAACTTTACACAGGCTTCTTCCTGACTCTCAGCCCCTGGCCTCCCTTTTCTCAGAGTGCTTATTGCTTACTTTAGAAAACTTGTCTTTGTAAAAAAATTTTTGCCCCTTGGAGATGTAAATTTTTAAAAAAGACTCTTGTTAGTTTTTTAACCAGGAATGTCTTTCTCAAGGACCTGGGATCCATCCCTTTGAAATGGAATCATCAAGGAAGATAGCTCTCATCTCCTGGTCTCTGGGAGGGTAGGGGCCTAACTTCGGGGGGGTGCCTTGCTGCATGTTGTACTACATCCTGTCAGGAAGAAAACTTACTTTCCCCCTGGGTAAGGCCTAGGATTTCCCCCACCTCAGCTGTTCAAAACTCTCCTGCCCTTAATTTCAGAGGAATTGAGCTCAGACTGGCTCTGACCTCTCTCCCCCTATTGCAGTAACCTTAGGAAGACCTAAAGTCTTCCCTGTCTGTTTAACTTTGTACAGTGAAACTTTGCTTTGACAATACAAAGTGGCCAATAAGTAAATAAATAAATAGAAATAAAGAGCTAATAATAGTAACTGAAAGTCACAGGCAGAACTGTGTTGTATTTGATCATTTTGCTATTATTGTATCCACATAGCTTCAGTTGTTTAACTTCAAAATATAAGGCATGAGAAATTTCATATTCTCTTATTTTTCTACATTGAATTTAGTATTTTCTGAGCCCCCAGCTGGCATCCAGCAGGAAATTCAATCTTCCTTGTGGCACTATCCCTCTTTCACTTTCATGAGCTAATACAAGAATCTTGGGTTAAACAAATAAATAAATAAATAAAAGGGAGGGTGCATTGAAAAAAAAAAAAAATCTTGGGTTGGTGATGCCAGAAAACTGGCCTTGAGCATAAGTACATGTTTCAGACAGGGTGCAGCACTTTTGTCCATACTATTTTTTTTCTCAAAAGCTGCTACCTCAGGTAGGTTCAGGGCTACCACTCACAGAGGTTTCTCTCCTTCACCAGCAACCTCCCTCTGTCCCTGTCCTAAAATGATCAGTAAACTCCTCCTCACAGTATGGGGCAGAGCTCAAAATTCATCCCAAGACTGCTACTTCCTCTTCCATGGAGGGAGGGTAGAGGGGTGGGGGGGATTTCTCAGGGCTGGAAACTTCTCTTCAAATTTACTTTTGTTTTCAGTTCTAAAGCTGAAGAAATTTATCAACATCTTTCCCTGAAGGAGGGCTGGGGAAAATATGGGATCACACTTTTTTTATTTTCATGAAAAGAAGCATCATTTATTCATATATATTATATAAGGACTAGTTATTTAGAATAGAGAAGATGCTAAAAGGCCTATGATTAATTTCATTAGACATGAGGAGATATACAAATAATTACTGTAAATCAAGAAAAAAATGTGTACCCTAAATCGAATGCAAATATTAGTCTAAGGGGAAGGAAATAAGGATTTTATTACATTTACTGAGCTTTAAATTTAACAGGAGTTTGCCCAGACAGTACACTTTCAGGAACCTCAAACTGCAATTCAACAATTAGTGATTTAATATGTGAGCAAATGCCTTTTTTAAAATTAATTTTTCCCGTTGCGGAGCACAGGCTCCAGACGCGCAGGCTCAGTGGCCATGGCTCACAGGCCCAGCCGCTCTGCGGTATGTGGGATCTTCCCGGACCGGGGCACGAACCCGTGTCCCCTGCATCGGCAGGTGGACTCTCAACCACTGCGCCACCAGGGAAGACCCTAAAATTAATTTTTAATGGAGTATAGTTGCTTTACAATGTTGTGTTAGTTTCTACTGTACAGCAAAGTGAATCAGCTATACATATACATATACACCTTCTTTTTTGAATTTCCTCCCCATTTAGGTTACCACAGAGCATCGAGTAAAGTTTCCTGTGCTATACAATAGGTTCTCATTACTTATCGATTTTATAAATAGTATCAGTAGTGTATATATGTCCATCCCAATCTCCCAATGCATCCCACTCCCCTTTCCCCCTTGGTATCCATACGTTTGTTCTCTACGTCTGTATCACTATTTCTATACCAATTTTTTCAGATTCCACATATAAGCGTCTATATACGATATTTGTTTTTCTCTTTCTGACTTACTTCACTCTGTATGACGTCTCTAGGTCCATCCACATCTCTACAAATGACCCAATTTCATTCCTTTTATGGCTGAGTGACATTCCATTGTATATATGTACCACATCTTCTTTATCCATTCTTCTGTTGATGGACATTTAGGTTGTTTCCTTGTCCTGGCTACTGTAAATAGTGCTGCAGTGAATACTGGGGTGCATGTGCCATTTTGAATTATGGTTTTCTCTGGGTATATGCCCAATATTGGGATTGCTGGGTCACATGGTAGTTCTATTTTTAATTTTTTAAGGAACCTCTACACTGTTCTCCATAGTGGTTGTATCAATTTACATTCCCACCAACAATGCAACAGTGTGTGGGCCTCTTTTTTTAGGCGTGAGGAAAGTTTCAATCTGGTTAATCCTTTGTTTTTAACTCACTCTGTAAACAGATTATATATATTATAGTAATGATAATAATAACAGTAAATATACATTTGACATTTATGTGGCAAGCATTATCTCAAGGTTTCTCAGGTGTACATCATGATCGTAATTGGAATGTTTTTGTAAAGTAACTTCAGACGTAGGGGCTGTTCACCACCTGAGAATACATGGATACTAACATCTTCATACCCAATGTTTAGAAAGTATGCATTTTCACTACTATGAGTATGTCTGGAATCAACATTTTGGGAGAGTAGGTTGATAGAAACATAATAATATAAATAATTTAGGAACTCCTCACTACTGTGTACTCAAATTGATATATGTATATTTATCGAGGAGAAATTATGTGTCTTTAAATTAACGACAATTATTTTACTGAATTTTTAGAAGAAAGTAAATGAGCATGGTGCTTTATTACTGAATTACTCTGTTTTTAGATTACATCTAGAATCCTTTGAAGGAAAGCTATTTAGTAGGCTTATCTTCCAGAGATTTTTGAAATACCTACTTCGGCTTTTGTTACATTTTGCTTTTGAACCATCTTCCCCTTATAACTGATGCTCTAGTCCCTGTTTGCCCATTACTGAGAGGCAGTAATGCAATAGCTTTCATGGATGGCTACCTTCCATGTCTCGTTTGCATTAGTCTATCCTGCATGAAAGAAACATCTTTTTTGAGTACGTGTTCACACAGTGTGAGATGTCTGCTTTATTATTATTTTTTTCTGCCATGCAATCTGTATGCCATGATGACTTTGAAAATTAAACTTTCTTCCTCTTCTCCTAGACTAGGATTCTAATTTAGGCATAATGGGACTTGAACCTCCCTCAAGCCTTTTAAAATATTCAAAGGAGGCATAAAAGAAATAGAAGGTAGACATTCACTCTTGATTACTCTGTATGATGAGGATATTGCATTACACACATACTAATGTAAATTCCTCTAAAATATATAATTTCCATCCTATCACTCCTCATTGTTCCCCCTCCACAGTCAACTTAGATTCCCGAGACCTTACACAACTAAACTAAATAGATTTTCTGAAACTGGTGTGCCTTGGTTTTTTGAATTCAGTAACTGCACACTAGATAGAAACTACAAGTAATAAATTTCTCTTTGTGACTCTTCCTGACAACAAGAAAAAACTTGGACCAAGGCCTGAAAAGTAGATAAATGACTCAAACTAACTCTCACAGAGAAATAAATTATTGCCAGTATCCTAAAGTTAGTTGAAAGAAAAGCTTTCATATTTAGGAAAAGTTATAGATATATGATGTTAAAATTGAGAAATATTCATTTTCAACTTCTGCAGGTCTTCTATCTTTATATTTAGTCTTGTTCTTCTTAAAGATATATTGGGGGCAGTATTTTAACTTAAGAATCAATTACATCCTTCTTTTTATAAATCAGATATATGGAATATGTGTTTCAATCATTTCTGCAAAACCAAACGTAAATGCAGGCTTTCAGATTCAGAGTATAATTATTATATACATCATTATCCTGATAGATTCCTGCAGGCCCTACTCAACCATCAAACAGGTAAATATTTCAGAGGAATCCCAGATGAAGAAATCACTGAAACAGTGGTTTTGATGGGACGTATTTGAGATGGACAGCGTGGATTATTTATTTTAACTATAGGGCAACACAGTATAATTGAATTATGATAATCCTAATTCCTTCAACATGCGAACAGATGCTAAGAAGCAACACGCTCATTACTATTTGTATACATTATCTCATTCTCTGTCCCTAATAAAAGAGCTGGTGCTATGACTGCAAAATGATTTGAAACTTTGCTGTACTCCTGCCAGAAGCTATAGTTTTTAAAGACACTGTCTAAATCTTTGGCCTCTAACAAGAAAATACCTCTAACAAGGAAATACTTTTGCTGAGAATCAGAGTGAGTTAAGCTTACACTTTTTCACACTATTCATGATAAGGCTCTCTCTTCAGGATGTTTAAAAATGAATCGATATCTCCTTGATGTGATATTTGCTGATTAGTTCAGACATAATCAAAAGTAGCAATTTATATGACATTAATCTCAATGCTGGTTTTAATGATGCCTGGTAGAATGTATCTTTCTGCCAGTCCCTAAAAACACATCCATCCAATGCTGCAAAAATAAGATCAACGTTAGGAAAAAGTGACATCTAAATAAATAGAGACCTATACATTAGCTGAGTAGAAAAAAATCATTTGTTTTTAATATAATTAGCATATAAATTAAGTAACAAATATATGTTCTAAACCTTGCTGCAATTTAAGGATGTAAAAAATGTGTTGAGATATTACTAATAGGAAAATAATGAAGCAGTCCATACACTTCAAAGACCAAACAACTTAACAATCAAAAAAAAGATATATGCTGGTGACATTTTTCATATGTCATACAGAATAGTGTCCTATAAAAGTTGCATAGAATCCCATGAACATCAAAAAATATTTAAAATCTATTCTGAGTGGTATCATGAATTTATCTACGTCTTTTATTGATGGAGAGGAGCAGCAGTACAAAATCCTTGGGTCACTTGACCTTCTAAGAAAGGGCAGCTGATACATCACACAGAGAATTGTGCAGTAGGTGCTCTAGGGAGACAAAAGTCCCTATTTCTTTGAGACTTTACTCACTAATATTTCAATTTTGCAAAGTGTGTTCATTTTTTTTCTTATGTGGTGGAAAGAAATTTAAAGAACTTTATTTAATAAGTTCAAGCTCTCTCCTTATATAGAGAAAGCACAATTACTGTCAGTAAAATGAAAGTCCTCTATACTCAGCTAGAAACTAAAAGTCAGCTCATGGAGTTTCTAAAAGCAGAAGAAAGTTCAACACCTTGAAGGGATTGAGCATACTCTTTATTCTAAATTGCTGGTCTCATATTTACTATTATCTTCAATATAAAAAAAAAACACTCTTAAGTGCCTAAGGAATAGACAGTTCTCGGTTAATTTTGTTCTTTCTCCTCTACACAGAAACCTCCTTCTAAAGTCTTCTTTCATTTTATCTGTTATGTCTCTACCATTTCTGGCATACAGACATACACAAATACACACACACACACATATATACGATGATTATACTGTGTAATTTATTTGAACATATATATTTTTTTTCTTGAAAAAAGAAAATTTCTAAGTTTTAGCAGTTAAGCCTTTCCCCAAATGCCATTTCTCCATAAGCATTATCATGTGGATGTCTTCACTCCTAGAGTCTTTATTGTTACTATGTTGATGACACCCCCTCCTCACACCCCCCCGGCCCCAATATGACACCATGTTCAAATTCTCAGTAACATACGTATCTCTACGCATGTCAAAATCAACATAACCACAAATAATTTTATTATTTTCTTCCCAAGAAAATCCCTATATCTTATGTAAGAGTTTTAATTAATAACAGCACGATTTTTTTTTTTTTTTTTTAGTAATGTGGATTTAAACTTTAAAACTTTTTGGACTCATTTCCTCTAATCTTAAATCTCAGTCAGATTTCAGGTCATGTATAGTCTGCATGCAAAGACTCATGGGCTTCTACCCCTTCCTTTACACTCCTGGTACTTCTAATTATCCATTATCTGGATATGTTCACTAGAATATTATCTAAGTCTTCTGCTCTCTCCCCAGCTTCAATTCTTACTAAATGCTGGGGCAAAATATGTCCTTCTAAACTGAGATTCTGATCATGTTTCCATGAGTGGAATCTTTTCTAGAGGAGCTTATGGAATTAATTACAAATGCCTCAACATATTCTATTTAGATCCTTACCATCAGTATGGTCATTTACTTTGAAAGTTACTTAACTGCTTAATGCCTCAGTCCCCTTGCCTATAAACTGAGGTAATGATACAGAAGCTTTACTCATGTCAAGAGAATTAAATTATATATATATCACACATTATAAGTACTTAATGAATGATGGCTTATTTTTATCTACATTTCTGTGTTCACTTTTTAAAATGATTTAAAATAATTTACATTTTGAATTTTTAATAGTTTTACATGAATAATTTCCAACATATTGAAAAGTTGGAAAAATAGCACAATACATACCAGTAAACCCACCACAAGATTCAATAACTGTTAACATTTTGCTATATGTCTTTTGCACATGTATGTTAATGTCCAAATGCATACTTTCTAAATATTTTCAAAATAAGTTAGAGAAAATTTGACACTTTATCCCTAAATACTCCCAACATACATCTCTTAAAAATCAGGGTACTCAGCATATTATCTGGATCATTGTCATACCTATGAAAATTAATCATAAAAAGCTCACATATTTATTCAAATCTCCCCAACGGTTTCTTTAACATATTTCATAACTGGTTTGGTTTTAGTTTAGTTCATCATTTTAAGCAAGAGGCAATCAATTTTCCTGCATTGCATTTGGTTATTAGAAATGTCCTCTTTCCTTCAATCTAAAAGATACTCATTTTTTTAAATCACAAATTGTTTTATAAAACATCTAACATTATGTATTTACTTGTTGCTAACTTAGCTCTTATAAACTGTGTATTTCTGCTAAATTGGAATTAGATCTAAATGCCAGATTAAATCACATTAACCAGTTTGGGTTAGAGACATTTATAAATTCTTTATGTAGTATCATGTCAAGAAGCATATCAGGTGTCTAACAAATAGTAATGCCAAATTTGACTGATTGCTTATGATGGTGACATCCAAATCTTTCTTGTAAAATATAGTTTGTTAACTCCACTTGCAATTAGCAAATATGTGATGAGTGATACTTTTACAGTGTGGAAAAAACATTTCTTCTAAAGGTTTTGCAACCACTGAGGGATCTTAAAAAATCAATCATTTAATCAGCAGTTGGAAATTAATGTTTTTTAAATTGAAGTATAGTTGATTTATAAGATTATGTTAGTTTCAGGTATATGACAAAGCATTCATATATATTTTCAGAGTCTTTTCCATTATAGATTATTACAAGATACCAAATATAATTCCCTGAGCTATACAGTAAATCCTTCTTGCTTATCTATTTTATGTATAGTAGTTCATATCTGTTACTCCCATACTCCTAATTTATCCCTCCTGCCTTCCCTTTCCCCTTTGATAACCATAAGTTTGTTTTCTATGTCTGTGAGTCTATTTCTGTTTTGTATATAGATTCATTTGTATTATTTTTTTAGATTCCATGTATAAGTGGTATCATATAATATTTGTCTTTCTTTGTCAGGTATAATATAAGTATAATATTCTCTAGGTCCACCCATGTTGCTGCAAATGACAATATTTCATTATTTTTCATGGCTGAGTAATAGTCATACACACACACACACACACACACACACACACACACACATACGAGAGCAGAGAGCAGCAGACCAAACGTGAGGCCAGTTAGTTCACTGGAGTGAACCAGGAAAGGAAGCAGCTAAAAAGAGAAGAGCCCAGGACATGGGCTTCAGAACAAACCTCAAATATTACCACTTTAGGTATGGACACAGTTGTTTATACCAGAATTATTCTCTTGTAGATAAAAGTTTTAAAAACTGGGTAAAATATAAAAATGTAACTGTTTGTAGGCACTGTAGATGACCCAAAACAGGCGGAAACTGGAGAAGATTCAGCTTTGAAAGAAGATAATTGCACTGAATGAGATTTCTTATCCTATGTCTACTGCCTGAGGGCAAAATCCCATGCTCTTCTGTGTATCCATCAGAAATATTCTTCAAAAATGGTGGTTAAGTAAGACCATCATTGGATAAGGGATAACAGATAACATTGCCAGCAGAACTATAGTACAATAAATTGTTTAAAAATGTGTTAGCTGAGCAGAAACAATTTTGCAGATTTTTAATCTACATTAAGAATAAAAAGCATCACGTGAGACAAATATGTAGGTAAATATAAAAACTATATATTTTCTTCTCATTTTCTTAAAATATATGATTCTTTAAAGCAAAATTGATAACACTTTATTCTTGTATATATATATATATATGAGCAATAGCACAGAGGTCTGATAGGGGTATGACAAGAAATAGTATGACAAGATTTTTACATTTTTATAAAAAGTGTTACAATATTAATTTTAGGTGGACTGGGATACATTAAAAATTCACTCACTGGAGAAATAATAAAAAATGTAATGCAGAGATATAGTCAATAAAAGAATTAAAATGAAATATTAAAAACGTTCCACTAACTGAAAAAAAGACAGAAGAGGATGAAAAAGAAATCAAAACAAGATTAAATAAATACAAAATTAATAACATGTTAGACCCAAATCCAACCGTGAAGACAGAAAAATCTTAAGGTGGATAAAAGTAAGGCTCAGCTAAAGCCTAATAAAAAGATGCACTTGAAATCTAAAGACACAGATAAATTGAAAGCAAAAGTGAAAGGATAGAAAAAATATATCAAGAAAACAAGAAGCATAAGAAATTTGGAGTTGCTATATTAATATCCAACAAAAAAAAAGTCTTTAAGATAAGGAGTATGACCAGAGGTAAAGAAAGGGATTTCAAAAGAATGCAATAAGCAATGTATCAGGAAGAGATAACAATCCTAGACACAAATGCACCTAAAACTAGAGAATCAAATAAACAGTCATAGTTGGAAATTTTAAAGTTTGTTTTTAAGTATTTGTAAGCAAACTTGAAAATTCAATAATGCCATAAAAGATGTAAATTAAACTATCAACCACCTTGCTCTAATTCACCTGTATAAGACATACACTCAGTAACTTCAGAGCAAAAAGTGCATATGAAACAGTAAGCAAAGGAGACAAGTGCTGCACTGTAGAACATGTCTCAGTAAATTACAAGAGACTGAAATCTTACAGAGGTTGTTTCAAAAGACAATAAATTGAAAAGAAAACCATTAAAATAATATATTAAATAGTCACATACATTTGGATATTAAGCAATGCACTTCTAAATCACACTGAAGTCAACAACATTGCAGGGAAATTAGACAATAATTTTAACTTAATAAAAATACAAAATGCATAAGAGCTGCTAAACTACTGCTCAGAGAAAAGATATAGCTATAAAAACTTTTATTAGATAATAAGAAAAATTTCAAATTAATGATCTAAATTTCTTCTTAAGAAGCTAGGAAAAAAAATAGACACATAAATTAAACCTGAAGTAAATATAGGAAAATAAATAAAAATAAACAAGGTAATTCAATACCAAAGAAATAATAGAAAAAAATTTACAAACACAAGAATTGATTTTTTGAAAAGATTAATAAAATAAACCCCTGGAAGGACTGATCATGTATTAATGAGAGAAAACAATTATTAACGATTTTACAAATGATAGAAAAATCTATAAATATTTTAGGGATTTTAAAGAAATATTAAGGACAACTTTATTCTATTTTTTAAAATATGGGGAGAACGCTTGAATAGAAACTTCATAATTATTTAAAAACCTTACAAATTTAACCAATGAATGAAGCAAAGTTTGAAATCATCATGTTCTGACTTTTTTTCTGTAGAAAATTTCTTGTTCTGTCAGAAAGTGAAATGATAGTAGGTGAAATTTAAATTAAAATATATATAAATAGTAGACTTATCTTTCAAAAATACAATGTTCAATTTTGTTGATTTTGATTTGGTATTTCTAACAATTAATTTAAGAATGGAGGGCACATCAGTGGCTATTTATCGAAAGTAATAAATTGCAGTAAAGCTTTTACCCTTGTGCTGTTGGTCACAAAATGATTTTTTTTTTTCTCCTCAGCTATTAATCCAGAACATTTTACGTGATTCAACTTCACCTAAATAAGAATAAGGGAGCCACTATCTTCCAAAGTAATTTGGCTTAAATCATACTTAGACCATTTTTACATATCTTAAAAGAAAGAAATGTGTCTAAAAGACAGAACAGTTCCCAAGGATGGAAGTTTTTATAAGTAGAGGAAAAAAATAAGTTTCACATAATCTTTCTACATAGATAAAGCACAGGATGGAGCCTACAGTATCAGTTGTCTATGATTACAGCCTCATGGTTCTATAAATGAACGGACAGAATGTAGTCATCAATATGCTCAGTGTGGGACAAAGACAGTAGGACATACAAGCACATACATGTATAGTTTGTAAAATAACTTAAAAAATTGCAAAATAGAGACTTAAAAAGAAAATGTAAATTAAGAATTGTAAATATATATGCTATGTATATATACATATATAGACACACACATGTCACACATTTACTTAAATTGATCAATTTAGGTAATCAGTTCAGAAAGTTGTCAAGGTCAGTCAGATATTTAAGTGAGATATTTGAAACAGGTCTGGAAAAAATTTACCACCTCCAGGAACACCTGTGAGTAAGTACTCCCATGCCATAGCCCATTCTAAAGTCCTTTCTCTTGAACTCTGGGTTCATTCAGATTTATACTATTAAGGGCCATACAAACACATCCAAAAGGTTACTCATTGTTCATTTATTTATTTGGTAAACTTTTATTAAATATTTAATGCTCTAGACTGTATTGTGCACTATAGATATGGACATAGGTATTTAAAAATATAAGTTCAAGCATTTCAGTATAGAAATATTTGAAGGATTACTAACCAGTTCTACGGGGAAAAATGGTTTTGGGTGCAAGAAAGTTCTTCATGGCTAAAGCAATGATTTAAGCAAGTCTTGAAGGAAAAATATTTTACTGATAGATGAAATAGGAAGAAAACATTTTATTATTTGTTAGTATGAAATACATGATTAAATAATCCTGTGTTTAAACTATTTCTTCATACTTTCAAGAACTAAGAAGGTTCTGAAATTTTGCTCTGCTCACAAGTTAAGATGCTAACAAGCCAAATTTCACACAGGAAGACAAAAGAAAGACAAGGTCATAGAAAAAGAACCTGGGAACCCAAGGCTCAGCAGGCCATGTAGGCTTCCTGCCAGACCCTCTTGGTGTTGTAGAGTGAGTCAGGTGGGTAGAGCTCGTGAGTGGGTTTGTGGCACAGCACAGCCATGTACCCTGGGCTTGGAAACCCAAGTCCTGTGTGAGGCCTGCAAAGCTGCCTCACCATTGCCCAAAGGTGTCATTTCCTTATCACACTGAACTGTAAACAAACTTGTTCTACACTCCTGAGAGAGACACTCTGTCTAAACCCTAGAAAAGGCAAAGGGAGTCATTGCATCTGTTTTCAAGATGTGCAAACACCTGAGGAAAACATGAAGTCTCTCTCAACACACATCTTATAATAAAACTATTAAACACCAAATTTTAAAAAGTGAATAGTTTTAAACAATTTTGATGATAATTTTTGTTTATCAAAGTTTAATTTGAACAAAACGTTAATTCAGTATGATCATCATGTTTTTCATACAGAATAAGATTTGCACATTAGAAATAAAATATATTAATAAGCATCCAACATCTGAAAAATGTGGCACTTCTAGAGAACAATTATTTTTTAATATTTTAAAATAATTTTTAATAATAATTTTAAATAATAATTTTTGATAATTATTTTATTAAAGAATAAAAGCTCTTCTTTTGAGCCTTTTTATAATGATAAAAATCTCTGAATTTATTTCATGCACAAACTTTCAGGAGCATGCCAGTATGGGTGCATATTGGTTCTTAAAACTCAACAAAATGAAGAAAAATAATAAAAATAAAGCAGAAAATTTCATACATGCTTAAAATCACTACACTCCAATCTCTGAAGAGTATCTATTACATAAAATTTAATTTGAACCAATTTGAAAGAGCACTGAGGGGAAAGACATGTAACTTTTAAAATTAGAAATGCAATATAGTGTTTTTATAAACCAGTGGAAGAGATCCCGAAAGGTTCAAAAATGTCTCTTTCTTGGAGAGGTAAGAGAAGAGGAACTGTGGCAATGAGGTAAAAGACACATATTAAACCATGTAAAACCATTTCCCTTCCTTTAATCTAGCATTGCTACTATGATGCAGAACATATAGAAACAAATATCTTTACAAAGATTTTGGAATTATAACACCTGTATCATTCCATCAAATTATAATTGAATATATAATTTAGCCAATCAGGAGATGGATATGAAGAGCACATTCATTAATAGGGAATTCTCAGGGTCAAAGTTCTTACAATTAGTAGTGATGCATTTAAATATATAACTCCCAAACTGTGGTTTTATATATATATATAATTATTATTATATGTGTGATAAATTATGAAACAAAGACAGTCATTAAAATACCATAATTTAAATGTATATATGTGGGCATCAACATATAAAAGATGAAACAAAACAAAATCAAGCTAATTAGTTGGTAGTGAGGAGATAGAGGCAGGAGAAAGTAAGAAGACATTAATTATCTTGTCTTTCCCAGAGCAGAACACAAGGAATAGTAATCATTGGTGCATATTCTTTTGAAGAACAATTTTTCAATGTGATTTAGAATGTCTCAAAATTTGTTCAACTGCCTAAATAATTTTACCTCTAGAAATAAATCCTATGGACATAACTGCATGACTACACAAAGACATAAACAAAATTGTTCACTGAAAAAATTCCTTGTAATAGCAAAATTCTGAAATAATCTGCATGAAACACTCTGCAGGCATTTGAACAATCGAGTTAGGTATGTATGTACTAATGTGGAAAACATTTACAAAATATATTGTGAAGAAGTTGAAAATTTATGTTTATTATAATCCCATTTATAACTGAGCCTTTAATTTTAATAGGCGTATTCTATTATAAATGGTATATATATATATGTGTGTGTGTGTATATATATATATATATATATATAATACTTACTATATTTTTCCTTATTATATATCAATAAAATAATATCTGCTGTGACTCCTGGATTTGGAGGCAATGTCCTATTAGAGTTTCTTTAAAAAGCCTGCGGAGTGTGAGAGAGCAATGATTGAATGATCTCATAAACCAGAGCTGCTCTACAAGGTGGGAAGGTCTGATCACCAATGGATGGTTATGAAAGAGAGAGAGACAGAAACATTCACATTATGAGGTCAAATTATCTTGCAACTGCTTTGTTCAAACAGCTTTTATTTCCTCTACTGAAAACAGTAGAAAGTGAAGTTGAAGTGACCATTAAAATAAAGTAGGGACCTTACTATGAATTAATGTAGGGTATAAAACACAGCGAGGCTTCTCATGGACTTAAATGTATAGAACTATAGAAAATAAAAATATACAAAGTAAAAAGCCTGGGAAAACCAAGAGGAGCCCACAGAAGCACAACTTCTTGGTTCTATTTAAGAAAATCTTTAGTTCTCATCAGATCTAGTGAACATGTGTTAAGTAGAAGCTCTGAGCAGGAGTGCAGCCTGAAGATGTGGGGACACTCAGATCTTGTAAACCCAGCAATTCTCCTCAAAATTTGGTTTGAAAAATAAATAGACATGTGCAAAAATGTACCTGCAAATGGCAGTATTATATATAACAGTGAAGTTTTATGTATATACTCTATTATTATACATAAATGTGAAGACTGTCTATATGCCAAAGAGCTTATTCTGATATTTGGCTTATTTTAACATATAAAGAAAAATGTAGACAATTAGATCTCCCTATTTTGTTTATGACTTTTATTAAATAAATCAGATCAGAATAACTTAATCCCCTTACTCCCAATTCCTAACTTCTGAGGAACAGTATCTGACCTGCCCCACGTTGATAAAACTACATCACTGTGCTGGTAGACACTTCACCACATCATGTGCATAGAGGCATTGATGACTTCTGTCCTTGACTATCTTTACAAGGATATTTGTCTTCCTCCAGGGTAAAGGACAGATTTGTTTGCTGTGGAATGGGAAGGGGCAGGGGGTAATGGTGAATAATATTTCCCTCCAGGGTCAATATTTAGCAGGTTTGCTAGCAACTCCTTTATAAAAGAATCCTTTATAAACTTGGATTTTTACAGCTGTGATGAAAACCTACTGCATGCCCGTCACCCATCTAGAATGTTCTTCATTGGGTCATGGGATTAAGAGACTGGGAACCAGAACAAACATGAAGCTCATGATTCCTGCTGTGCGAGGAGTAATCAAGTCCACTGGCTCTGATTCAGGTATCTCTGGTATTCTATCAGCATTTATGAAACTGTGGCAACCTAACCTGCAAGCTTGCAAGAAAGGTGAAATCACAGACTCTTCATAGTTCTTGATATTTCGTGTTTATTTTGAATACTGTATTAGTAAATTCATGTAGAGGGTAAAGATTATTCACACACACACAGAGCAATAAGCAATGCAACAGATTGTCCTTCTATGTGAATTGCAGAAATATATAGACATAATATTAAGACATATATCTGGAAGAATCATGACCAAATGTCAACCAAAATTAGGTTTAAGTGTTAGAACTTTTCTTTATTATGCATTTTTCTTTATTATGCTTCTTTTTCCTATTTAATTTGTCTTTTCTAATGAACATGCATGATTTGATAACATATTTTTCTAAATGAAAATATGAAATCCACAAAATTGTGCATTATAAGAGTAATTTTAATGGTGGTAGTGTTTTCAGAAATCAAACGTCGCAAAGGGTTTTTCTTGATAAATATGCAAACATATTTTAAAAATAACCTGCAGCCTCTTAACTATCAGTCACTTCCTAAGCTTAAAAATAAAATTTGAAGGAATTCATTCTGAGCCTTTTTTTCCTATATCCAGTAAGATGACATTATTGTCTTCTTCACTTAAATATTTTCTCCTTGTTTCACTCTACCCATTTAATAAATCTATAAATTTACCCACATTTAAAAATTTTATATAAATACTTTATATTCAGTAAGCTACCTAATTATTTTAAACACAATATCTTTGCCCATATGTATACCTCTGTTAAGAAAATCAGATCATTCACCACAAATCACCTCTAAGTGTTCCTGAAGCAATGGAGAGAGTAATATCAGCATTAGACATTAATCGTGTAGACCATTGAAATCCAAATGGGAAGCTAGATTGTGTGAACAAGCCAGATGCCAGTATGAAAATTTGTCCTAGAGGGGCAGTATGCAGTAACACATTGTTCTTATTAAAATTTGAGCTATTAATTAATATGATAGACCACTCATTTTAACTTCACACCATGAAAATTAATAAATCATGAGCTACTGCAGACTGGTGAGCTTGCTGGTGGCACTTTCTTTAAGCTTATTTCCAAAATGTTTTTACCCTAGTTTGTGTGTGTGTGTGCATGTGTGTGTGTATGTATGTGTGTGTGTGTGTGTGTGTGTGTGTGTGTGTGTCCCCTTCAGCTAACAATCTAGGAATCTACTTTATGGTTGTTTCTAATTTTTTTTTTTCATACTTGATATATCCAGTGTTAGACTGTTCAATTAGTTTCCTAAAATATGAAGAACTAATAAAAAATATGAATACATTGTAGGAGATGTACTTCCAAAAGTAAATATTTCCTTTTGAAAATGGGGGAAGGCAAAAAAAATATGCTAACAAATACATCTTATAAAAAGGGACACAAATATTTGTTTCATTTAGTGATTACATCCTTATTGTACAAGTGAGAAATCTTAGATATAGGAAAGTTGAGTAATTAAACCAAGGTTGGTCAGCTAACAAGTAAGTGGGTCAAAAATCAAATCCACTATCTTACATGATATCCTAATAGTCAACTCAAATGGATTAAAAATTTGAACATAAAAACTGAGATTGTAAAACTCTAGAAAGAGACATAGGTTATAAGCCACTTAACATTTGTCTTGGGAATGATTTTTTGGGTTTGACACCAAAAGCAAAGGCAACAAAAGCAAAAAATAAACAAATGGGACTATGAAAATCTAAAAAGCTTATGCTCAACAAGGGAAACCATCAACAAAAAGGAAAGGGCAATCTATTAAATGGGAGAAAATATTTGCAAACTGCATATCTGATAAGGGGTTGATATCCAAAAATATAAAAAAAAGCTCATACAAGTCAAAAGTGAAACAAACAACTCAATTAAAAAATGGGCAAAGGACCTGGATAGATGTTTTCCAAAGTAGACATACAAATGGCCAATAGGTATATGAAAAATGTTCAACCTCACTAATCAAGAAGGAAATTCAAATCAAAACCACAATGAGATATCACCTCTCAACACTTAGGACGGCAATTATCAAAAAGACAAGAAAGGGACTTCCCTGTTGTCACAGTGGTTAAGAATCCGCCTACCAATGCAGGGGACATGGGTTTGATTCCTGGTCCAGGAAGATCTCACATGCCGCAGAACAACTAAACCCGTACTCCACAACTACTCAGCCTGTGCTCTAGAGCCTGTGAGCCACTACTACTGAGCCCATGTGCCACAACTACTGAAGCCCGTGCACCTAGAGCCCATGCTCTTCAACAAGAGAAGCCACCGCAATGAGAAGCCCGCACACCGCACTGAAGAGTAGCCCCCGCTCACCACAGCTAGAGAAAGCCTGCACAGCAACGAAGACCTAACACAGCCAAAAACAAAAATAGATAAGAGATAACAAATGCTGGTGAGGATGTGGAGGAAAGGAAATCTTTGTTTACTGTTGGTGGGAATGTAGACTGGTATAGCCACTATGGAAAACAATGTGGAGGTTCCTCAAAAAGCTAAAAATAGAGCTACCATATGATCCTGCAATTCCACTCCTGGGCACATATCCAAAGGAAATGGAGACAGGATGTTGAAGCGATATCTGTACTTCTATGTTTGTTTCAGCACTGTTTACAATAGCCAAGGTATTAAAACAACCTAAGTGTCCATCAATGGATGAATGGATAAGAAAATGTGAAATATATATAAATATAATAATAGAGGAATATTATTTAGCCTTAAACAAGAAGGAAATCCTGTCATTTGAAACAACATGGATGATCCTGGAAGGCATTATGCTAAGTGATATAAACCAGAAGAAGAAAGACAAATACTGTATGGTTCACTTACATCTAGAATCTAAAACAAACAAAAATAAATTGAACTCATAGAAGCAGAGAAGAGAAAAATGGTTGCTGGGGCTGGGGATGGAGGGGAGTAGGGAAAGCCTGGTAAAAGGGTACAAACTTGCAGTTTTAATATGAATAAGGCCTAAGGATCTAATGTATGACATGGTGACTATTGCAGACAATGCTGTATTGTATAACTGACATTTGCTAGGAGAGTAGAACTTAAATGTTTTGACCAAAATATGTATATATGAGAGGTGATAGAGGTGTTAAATGATTGATGGTGGAAATTGTTCCACAATGAATATGTATATCAAATCATCATGAGGTACACTTTAAATATCTTACAATGTTGTCTATTGCACCTAAATAAAGCTGAAAAAATCCATGTCTTCTCATAGTGTAGATATTTTCCATATGGTTTTTCAGAGCAGGTATCGTCATGTTCACAGTAACCTTGACCTCACTCTTAAAATGCATTGTTTAATAGGCAAATAATTTCACTTTGTACACATGCCCTTTCTCACCATATAAAGGAAACTTTAGTACAGATAATACACACCATTATTAAATGTATAATACATAAAGCTGTGCAAAACAAAATGAAAAGATAATCCACAGAACGGGAGAAAATATTTGCAAATGTTGTGACTGACAAGGGATTAGTCTCCAAAATTTATAAATGGCTCATGTGGCTTAATATCATCAAAACAAACAACCCAATCAAAAGGTGGTCAGAAGACCTATATAGACATTTCTCCAAAGAAGATATACAGATGGGCAAGAAGCACATGAAAAGATTTTCAACATTGCTAATTATTAGAGAAATGCAAATCAAAACTATAATGAAATATCACTTCACACCAGTCAAAATGGTTATCATCAAAAAATCCACAAACAACAAATGCTGGAGACGGTGTATAGAGAAGGGAAGCCTTCTACACTGTTGGTGGGAATGAAGTGGGTACAGCTGCTATGGAGAACAGTATGGAGGTTCCTAAAAAACTGAAAATAGAGCTCCCATATGATCCTGCAACCCCACATCTGGACATATATCCAGAGAAAAACAGGTCCGAAAGGTTACAGGCACCCTGATGTTCATTGAAGCACTGTTTACAATAACCAAGATATGGAAACAACCTAAATGTCCACTGACAGAGGAATGGATAAAGATGTGGTACATATATACAATGGAATATTATTCAGCCATAAAAAAGAATGAAATAATGCCATTTGCAGCAACATGGATGGACCTAGAGGTTGTCATACTGAGTGAAGTAAGTTAGAGAAAGAGAAATATTGTATGATATTGCTCATATGTGGAATATAAAAAGAAATGATACAAATGAACTTATTTACAAAACAGAAACAGACTCACTGACTTGGAGAATAAACTTATGGTTCATTCTCTAAGGGGAAGGGTGAGAGGGAGGTATAGTTAGGGAGTTTGGGATTGACATGTACACACTGCTATATTTAAAATGGATAACCAACAAGGACCTACTATATAACACAGGGAACTTTGTTCAATATTATGTAACAACCTAATGGGAAAAAAATTTGAAAAAGAATAGATACATGTATACGTATAACTGAATCACTTTGCTCTACACCTGAAACTATCACAACATTGTTAATCAATGATATTTCAATATAAAATAAAAAGTTAAAAAAATCTATTTCTGAAAAAAGTACAAAAATGAGATTAATATATAATATGAAAAGTTTACTGAATGTAAAATAAATAAATGGGTTTATATAATAACTTTCCTGTATATTTCCACCCTATGTAAATATATACATAAACTTACATACATATGTGTGTTTCAAACAATGTGATTGCTTAAAGGCTTCGATACTTTTTCATGATGGAGGTCCATAAAAATTTTTAATGGAAATTTTCAGAGCAATTATTGCTACTTATTCATCATACAAAAGCAATAAACTTAATAGAATAACCATAGATTGTTTTATTTTGACTTGTTTATTTTCCTCTTTAACCCAGATTGAATTTGTTCAGAAAACACACTGAAATGAAGTTTTCCAGAAATTCCTGAGAAATAATAATTTTTGAAATATTGAATTCTTCTTTAAAAGATTGTCTAGGTCACATGCTAAGTCAATTCTAAAAATATCATAGCTACAGAATTAACATGTAGGGATGTCTTAGGCAGTGAAAGGCAAGTGGAAGTTAACGATGCATAACCAAAGTCGAATCTGGAATTCTACAAATATGGTGCAGCTTGAATGTGAGCAAAATGAGGCTGCTATGTGGAAATTGGGTTCATTGCATCTTTCTAAATAGAATCATATCACTGTTATTACCAACATGTACTTAGTAATTACTAGACACACCATTTTATGGGCTTTTTAAGAATTATGTCATTTAATTCTCAGTACAAGCCTATGTAATGTTATTGTTGTTATCTCTACTCTTTAAGTGGAAAATTCAGTAACAAACAGATTAAGTAATTTTCCCAAAGCCCAACTGATATTGAATGCAGGCAAGAATTTCATCTCAGGTATTCTTGCTCTGCGGTCCATACTCTTAAACATCAGGTTACCTGGTATCTAGTCCCAAACATCTCTCCTTTGTATTCTACTAAACCAAATGGACACACACACACACACACACACACACACACACATGCACACGCATACGCACACACACATGCACATACATTTATGCTTTTTCCTTTTTTTTTTGGTTTGCTTTTGTTTTCTATGCACAGAACATTTCTTGAGTAATATTGCATAATTCATGTATAGATGGATCTGTTCCTTTATAACCACAACCAGTGTAATATTATTGTTACATGAAATATGCTAAACTTTATGTAAAATTTAGATAAAATTAAACAAAACTAGGTTAAATTAGATAAAAATTTGTAAGTACTCACAACCTCCCATTTTCTTCCCATTCCCTTTAATAAAAATTAGATAAATTAGACATAGTATATTTTGTTGTATTAATGGGAATAATGGGTACAGGTGCTTAAATCAAGAAGTTATAAAACATAAGACTGATTTAAATTAGTAAAGACTTGGGGAAAGAGGGTCATAAGGCCTGTGAGACAGGAAAGCGGAAGTTTTGAGAAGTATGAACAAAAATAGATAGGAGTTAATCCAACATCTTTCATGTAATCTCTATTTCAAGGTGTGATACCCCTTATTTTGCCACTCTCAGAACATCAATTGTAAAGATCTATATAATTCTGCACACTGATCATGAACTGTATTTACATTTCCTTAGTACCTTGTTCACAAGGGAACTCCTCTTTACTCAGGACAAAAAATAGTGGTGATTTAAAGAATCAAATAACGTTCAAAATATCAATCAAGGAAATGTGAGAGTTCTGAATTTAAAACTAATAGGTCATCACGTAGCATCATTCTACCAACACAAATACAAGAAGATTGATATTTACATGAAAGGATACTGCACATCACAAAAGAATCCTACTTGCTTACATGATACTCCTTCCAGGGCATAGTTGGGGAGACAGCCTTTGACTTCACGTTGCCATGTTTCTGTGGAACATTTATGTAGGTGCTAGCTTGAGTTATGGTTGGAACAACTTATTTTATAGTTCAAAAGCAGCAGCCTGTTTTTCATTTTATGAAATAATATAGTTGGTGCCACCTCTAATAAACCTGAAAGTTACTCAGGGCTTTTGTGACTGATGTCTAAGAACAGAGAAAAATTATTGCTTTGAAAAATATTGTACTGTAAGATGGAGATACAGGGATTTCTGTAGAAAGTAAAATTTTCTGACAAGGTCATCTCATCTCGGCAAGACGTGAACCAGATGTTCATTCTGTATTTAGACACATTATTAATAATTAAAAAGACATTGTTTTCTTCAACAACTGATTGCACCAGTCTTTGATTTACACGAAAATAGATAAAGGCTTTAAGACAGCTGCTTCAAGCAGAAAACAACACCACATTTTATTTATTATTTTATATTTTAAAAAATTTTTTTGAATTTTAGAATTTTATTTATTTTTATACAGTAGTTTCTTATTAGTTATCCACTTTATACATATTAGTGTATATATGTCAATCCCAATCTCCCAATTCATCCCACCACCAACCCCCCGATCACATTTTAATAGTCGAATTTAGGAACTCCTATTTTCAGAGATCAGAAAATATTTCTTTGTATTAAGACAGTTGACACTTTTTAAAAAGCTTTCTGTCTTAAACTCACAGTTTTATACATTATGGCATATATATGTGTGTAAACAGTTATTTGCAGACAGTTGAATTTTGCCATTGAGTTTCCTTAAGGAGAAAATATACTGAAAATTGCAATCCATGGGTTTATGTATTATACACATGTCAAGATGTAAATCTGTTCAGTTTGTCAAAGGAGTCTACTATGATCATGACCATTAACCAAGAAACATTGTGTATGACATAGTCCTAGGTGTCGCTGAAAATGTTGAAAAAAATATAATGCATCAGTTCATTTATTTGTTTAGTTTAATTCTTTAGAAACAAGATAAATATAAAATATTTATCCAATGGTATAAGAATTAATGAGGGAGGTGTTCTGGCATAAAATATGGTACCCTGTGTAAAATAGTATAAGAATAATAAAGTAAATTGGGAGAGGAGGCTGGACTGAATATTTCCTTTGTGTCTATGAGTAGATGGTCAGGGTAGGGAGACGATTATTATGGAAGTCTTATGGAAGTACTTTCAAAATTGATTGTGTTTTATTCATTTTATACCCTTAGTTTGGAGCACAGTGCTTAGGTCATGGTAGGTACTTTATAACTATGATGGTAAATAAATAACTGGATGGATACACAAAACAAGTTTTAAAGAATGAATCCAAACTAGAAAATTTGGTAAAAAATGTAAATATTATTCTGAACATGTTATTCCATAACATGAAAATAGTGTTGTGTAAATGCATGCAAGTGAAAAAAGGTATGTGTGGATGTGATACAGGAAACATTCTTAATTTGGTTCAACTAGAGTTTCTATGGGAAGAACAGCATATAAGGCACACAGTAGGTGAAACACACATTATAGTGCATCTTGATTAAGGAGAGAAGGGGGGTGGTGGAAATATGATGTGTCTATTTCAGAAAGATAGCTCCAGAAGCAGTGAGAGAGTGATTTGATGGTGGTGATGATAAAGGGGAAAAAGCTGCTGGTGGTGGTAATGGGAATTTCATGTTGAGAAAAAATTAGGATGCAGCAAAAAGAAGATATGAAAAGGGTCAGTTCTAGGACAATAATTTCTAAAGGAGTTAGAGAAATATAGAGATTGTGAATTAATATTCTGGAAACAGGGAATAAGCCCAGTGAAATTTCTGAATACTATGTGTATTTATCCAAAAATAGCACCAACTCTGCAAGTGCTTATACCCAAAAGTTGCAAATTACAAGAGCAACTCCATTATTAGTACTACCAGTGTCATTAGTCAATGACTAATGCAAATTACAAGAGCAACTCCATTATTAGTGAACAAAAAATGTATTCATCTCTCTTGCAGCTTGTTTCAAAGACTGGAAAGGCTAGGGTATTTCAGGACCAATGCCCTGGAAAAAAAATGGAAAGGCTCTAAGGTGAAACAGAAGGTAACTGTGTAACAACAGGGCCAAATTCTCCAAGGTGACGCAGTGCAGCACTGTGTGTTTCAAAGGATCAGATTCATAAAGCCACACATCAAAACTACTGTTAGAACAAGGAGTTATGAAAGCATCCCCAACACCACAGACACGCTCAAAATATTCATAAACCAAAGCAAACCAGGTTAAAGCACCCAATGTTGCCATCCATCTTTTGAATTGTAAAACAGACAAGGGGAATGCATTTTGAAAATGAGGGCACCTAATATGACTTTGTAAAGTAACTTTATCCTAAAATGCCAGTATTATGGACAATAAACATAAAATCAAAGCAGTAAATCTTGTTTCAAACAAATTGAAACATTGAGGAGAATTCCCTTTTGGGTTTCAGAATATGCTTTCCACAACTGCAGCAAGAAAAAGACTCACTTTGAACTTGGTACCCTCTCCAAGTCCAACTTACTTTCCACCCCAGTCTGGATTGGAGCAGTGGTCACCTGTAGTCTCCACATGGGATTTGACTGCTTTCAAAATTCTCTTTATGACACTGTTGGCATGAAAGCTCAATCGTGCCCCAAGCTTGATCTTTAAATGGCATTATTTTTGAACAGAGTCTTGAGAAAAAGAATTACTATTCTCTCCATTTGTTCAAAAGGGGAAGGTTCTCTTATGTTTATAAAAGCCTAGGCGTTAGGTAATTATTCAGCTAGTACAGATTCCTGAATGCATGTGGTCCAGAAGGTTGCAGCGGGAGGCTCAGGGAGTATAGGAGACAGAAGAAAGACATATGGACCTACTGTTCGTGTGCAAATGTTTACTGACGTTCATGGACGTGGGTGAAATGAGAAAGCCCGCAAAACCGAAGCCCTGGGGATTTCTAGTTACTCCGCGAGACCCATGCACTAGCCACGACTCGTGTGTTTTAAATAATGTTTCCTGTGAGACTTCTTCATATGCTAAGAGTGGCTTTCCTGTCCTTCTTATTCCAGAGATCCTGGAAGGAGGCTATCCCACTTTGGCAAAGCTCCATGAAATTAACAAGGCGAGGGGAGGTTGTGCACAAAAAATGCATTACTGCAGGTATCACATTCCAAATATAAGATCCTCTACTTTCTTTGTTTTAAGGGCTTGTTTCCAGAGGACTAATAGTGTTAATTTATCTCAGATTTCATAATAGCAAGCTAAATCTATTGATATTTTGGAAGGTGATTTGAAAAAGTAGATCCTGGAGATTCTTGTCTTTCTAAGAAAGACAAGTTGACATTATTTCAGTAATATAGTTTTATAGGGTTTGCATTAGAATGGTGGATAAAAAATAGAAAGACTCAGATTCTAGAAATGCTTTAATGATCAATAAGAATTGGTAAATTACTTCTTGTGGTAGGTGAGGGAGGATTTTAGGCCTGTGTAGCTGACCGATCATACTAAAAATGAGAGGAAAAAGAGGAAAGCTTGTTTGGGGGGATATGATAAGTTTATTTTTATTTTTATTGAACTTAGGTTACAAATTCAGATAAGGAGTAACCAGGATGAAAACATACTTTACTTTTTGACTGGGTCAGGCCTTTAATGTGGAGGAAATGGGTTTCATTGTCAACAGAGAGACTTGCTTTAAAATCCTCATCCTGCGGTTGACTGGTGTGTGATGTGGGGAAAGTTATTTGACTTACTTGAAATTCATAAAATAAATAGTTTAATAAGACACCTCCCCCCAGTTGTTGGGGGAACAAAATTAGATTGTGTATAAAGTACCTAGACCTCATTAAGCCCTTGAAATTGTTCATCTAACTCACCTTCCCACCCCCTTTCTTTATATCTGTGTTAAGGTGTAGATGACCAAAACAAAATTTACCTTAAGGAATATAGAGTTCTTCCTGTTTACGTCAAAAAGAGCATATGTAACTGAAGCGCATGCCCTTTAAAACTATGCTATGAGGCTCTTCTCAAAATTCCATCATTCGATTGCTATGGGTGTTTATACTTAGGTTTAAAGCAGAGCGAGGCCAGAAATTACAGTAGAATAGTGATTTATTGGCCATGTTATGAGAGTCACTACCTCAAAAGATCTCAAGAAAGGATTATGAAAAATACTAAACTTCATGTCAATGTGGAAGTTCCTTAGAATTATTTGTACTTATCTTTTATGTTGTCTTCTTTAATGCATGCAGGGTATGTGTATGTGTATCACGAGCTGAGGCACTCAGGGAATTTTACTGCTCTGAGCTAGTCTGCCTCTCACTACAGGCAGTTCTGCTGTAACACTTGTTTTGTAAACACAAATTTATTTCAACGTAATTGACATATTAAAGAAAGATTTGAGCATAATGTGAATTTCGTGTTCTCTTATGCATGAATTCTTCCTCAAGAAACATTAGGTGAATGCAGAAAACCGCACTGAGATGAACAGAGCCATCCAGGAATCTATAAAACACACACACACCCACACACACACCCCTCAAACATCTCCCAGACCTCAGTTCACCCAAGCACGTTCTGCGGTCACAACCATCCATCTGATTTCAGATAACCCTCCTGCCAGTGCCTCACAAGAAGCTGAAACCTTCCAATGTCCACTTCCAAAAGCAAACTTAAGGCCTTTTTCAAGGTAAAGATTATATTTTATTTAATTTCATACATCTTATTAATTATTTAATGTGCATATCACTGTACTACCACTTGTATCAGTTTCTTATCTTGTTTAAATGTGTCTCTGTGCTACGCTGTTGAATATTGTGCCCTTTACCACATCTTTCACATCAGGCTTGTGGTCTTTATTGTGTGTTTCCGCCTAGTAGAGCACTTTTTAGGAATGCATGTGCCACACAGCAGAACTGACTCTACCCCTGAACTTGACCAGGCAACATGAACCTCTCCAATACTGCTTCCTCTTCTTTAAAAAGGAGAGAAGGGTGGTATCCATCTCATAGGGCTGTTGAAGAATTAAAGAAAAGGATGTATCATACACTGGGCCTTTAGCACATACCATGGGACATCAGAGCACTTAATGCACGTTACATGTTGTAGGAAGCAGAACAGCCCTCAAAGGTGTATGCACACTACCCCTGGAATACCTTTTGTTATGTGGAAAAATGGACTTTGCAAATGTAATTAAGCTCTTGGACCTTCAAATAGGGAGAGTATCCTGGATTACATGGGTGGGCCCAGTGTAAACACACAAACCCTTAAAAGCTGAGAACTTTCTCAGGCTGGAGTCAGAGAGATGCAGCAGACGGAGAAGTCAGAGAGGTCCAGGAGAAGGACCTGACACATCCTTGGTGATTTGAAGATGGAGGGAGGATGTGAAGTGGGATGAAGGAGGCTTTAAGCAGAGGCCCCAGAGTGACAGCAGCAAGGAAACGGGAAGCTCAGCTAGGTAACTGTAAGACACTGGATTCTGCTGATAACCTGAATGAGGCTGCTGCAGACGCTTCCCAGCAGCTGACACTCTGATTTTGATCCTGTGAAAAGTGGAGCAGAGAAACCAAACTAGCCCACCCATTCTTCTGAGTTGTGGCATAATATGTTTGGAATGTTTAAGTGCTAAGCTTGTGGTAATTCACTATGGCAACAACAGAAAACTAATGTAGGCATTGTTATTGTTATTATTATTATTATTAAATACTTACAGTTCTTATAAAGAGTAGATTGTTACTGGGTAAGAAAAAATATCATTTTTAACCAAATTGTAGTTACTAAACGGAACCTTCTTTAGGGTCATCCCTTTTAAACTTTGGCTATGGATAAGGTATATGGACTGAATTTCTTGTAAAAATATCAATCATTTAACATATTTCATTAAAAAAATAATGTTTCAGGACCTAAAAGGTTTTCTCCATATAAGAGATTCCTTTAAACCTGCATTCAAACCTGAATATAGTCATTATTTTAAGTTTTAAAATTTAACCATTCAGTCATCAGTTACTACCTTGAATAGTAGCAGGAAAGGAACAGAGGAAAAGCTCCAGAGAAAAGACCTTGGGAAGAAGGGAAGGGCACTCCAGACAAACTTTATTTGCCCCCAGATTAGTTTTTGGGCAGTAGTTCTTTATGCTTCACTAAACTTTGCTGTTCATGTGTCAGTCAGTCCTGAATCTTGCAGTTGGAAGGATAATAAAAAGGAATAATAAGCCTATGGAATAGAGTCCTACTGCAGCTGTAACAAATTACTACACAATTTGGATCTTAAAACAACAGAAATTTATTATCTTACAGTTCTGGAGGTTTGAAGTCCAAAATGAGCCTCCCTGGGGTAAACTCAGGAGGCTCTGGCAGAGAATCTGTTTCTTTACGTCTTCCCACTTGTAGAGGCAGCCAGCATTCCTAGGCTCCTGGGCCCTTCCTCCACATTCACAACTAGCAGGTGGCACCTCCAAATCGCTCTCTGACTGTGCTTCTATCAGCACAGCTCTTCTCACTCCAACCCTTCTGATTCCCCTGTGTAAGGACCCTTGTCCTTGTAAATCCAGGCACTCTTCCCATCTCAGATCCTCAATTAGCTATATCAGCAAAGTCCCTTTTGCATATTCACACACTCTGAGATGAGGGTGTGAATGTCTTTGGAAAGCCATTATTCTGCTTACCACAGCCTGATATAACAAACATATTTCTAATAAAACACATTCATCTCTAACATAATTGTAACAGTAATAATATTTTGCAAATTATTCAACAGTTACATTGCAGTTTCTCCTCTTAAATCATGTTTCCTTGCAGCCTCGTGGAGGTTTTTTTTTTCTTTTTTTTAAATTTGTTTTTGTTTTTGCTTTTGCTTCATAAGTAGACAGGACTTTTTTAGGTAAGACAGATCAGCTAGTAAAAAAGGATAGGTTATAGAAGAAGACCATATTAGTAAGAGGGAAAAAAAACCCCAGTATATTTGGGGACTCCTCCAAAACAAGGCTAGTTGTACCCACACACACACACAATCTGTCGTTATTTCTATCAATCTATCGATCAATACATTTTCTGTCTATACAAATAATTTTCAAAATGATTTTTGGTACCTCTCTTGGTGTTCTATTTAAGTGCTTAAATGTACAAAGATTTGTTTACGTTTTATGAGAGCCTAAATAATGTATGGCGAGCTTATTCCATATCATTAAACATATTTTTAGAGATCTAAAACCAGTCAGCATTTCTGTAAACTGAACGAAATGTAATAAGTAATTCTAATATTCTCTAAGCCTAATATTCCAATTTATCCTTTCATTCTACAACTACTCATCAAGTGCCTACAAACTGGCAGGTGCTATCCTCGGCATTGTTGATTTAGTACCACAGAAAACACCAATGACAAAACAGACACAAGCATCTGTCCTTATGGAGCTTACATTCCAGTAAGGAAGCTGGGTAATCGATCAATCAATCAATCAAACAAATAAGTAAAATCTATCCTAACTCTAAGTGCTAAAAGAGAATGGGGGAAAATGGGGAAGAGGTTCTAGGAGAAGGTGGGTTCCAGGGAAAACTGCAATTTTAAATAGGGTGGTCATGGAAGACCTTGCTGAGAAGGTAACATCTGAACAAAGAAAAAGGATGTATGGGATCAAATCTTGATTTGAATTTCTGGATAAGAGTCCTAGGAAGAGGAAGTGCAAAGTCTCAGAGCATCAAATGAGACTTTTTCGAGAAACTTCATTCCATCTTTTGACCAATGTTGATTGATGCCCTGGTGGGCCAGGCAGTCTTACACACACTGGGAACACATCAGTGGACAGAACAAATTCCCTTGTTTCCAGGGGCTTATGTTCCCAGGGGAAGCTGACTTTCTTTCAAACTAATTCATTCTACTCTACCCACCATCTTTTTGAAAATGAGGTTAAATTATACACCATGCTCCTAAATGTTCCTATTTATGAAAGAAGAATAGTTTGCTAACCTTAAAAGAGATTAGCTTTTAGAGAGTATTTAGCTAAAAAGTATAGAGTACTAAGAATGATTTTTATAGGAATAAGTTTGGCTATACAATGATCACAATCCTGTTTTAGTTTTCTGATTGTTAGTTTGAATTTTGGTTCCATTGTACCTAGGCCTTACATTTGTTCCTAAGTTGGAACCTGATAACATTCAGAACAAAACTCATTTTATGAAGAAGATTTCCTAGAGTCTAATACCCAGTAAATGTAGTTAGTTTATTCAAATGTGTTACATGGTTTTCAGAGTAACACGTGTTGCACAAATAAAATAAATCATGGGTTTTTGGGAGAAGCTAAAGTGCTGTCAACTGGGCTGTAAATGTAAATTATGTTTCAACATAATAAACAGTGTAGTGGAATAGAAATGGCTCCACAGTTGAAGATTTCAGTTTGTGATGGACTGAAAACAAGATCTGCTTTAGGTAGGAAAGAAAACAGAGCACTGATTTCATTTTCAGCAATGGAGATGGTCTAAAAGAAGTAGCATATATTAAGATTGTCATTTGACAGATGGTCAGACTTAATATAATAAAGTCAAAAGATATTTTGACAAGAAAGGGGATGGATCTGACAGTTCACAGATCAGAATCCCAGGCAGCACAGATGAGAAAATATAATTGAATGTGTGCTAAGCTGATGCGCAGTTAATTTTCACAGCCCAAGGCAAGGGAGTATGGGAGATGGACAGGAGTATTAGCAGGTTTGATAAAAGAAAGAAGCAGAGTAGGGGTAAAGCAAGTAAAAATAGAAAGAAAGCAACATTCTATCACATGTAAAATTATTTTATTTTCAGTAACTTACTAGAAAAACCAAACTGAACCTTGCAATTCTGAATATATTCAAAGTTATCATTTTGAACAACACAGGGCTAGATTTAAATACTAGTATACTTTACCTAAAAATATAATATCTCTTAATGTAAAACTGAATTTTCTCATATCCAGGAAGAGAATGCAAATTTCATTAACACTGTTTCCCAAAATAATCTTAGGAAACAAGGAATAATAATAATAATAATCCTAGGAAATAACACTTCAATAGTATTAGCTGCTCTTTTTCACCAGGTATTTAAATTAGTCTGTCTTTAGCCATTTAAATCAATCATAATTACTGTTATTTTAAGATACTATTCTATTTTAAGCAAATTTGAAAAGTGATGATATTTTTTGTTAGAAAATGAATGAATTGAATAACAGATTCCCCATTTTCCATTCGGTAATTGATATTATTCATCTAGTGTTGGCTTCTGAATTGTTTTCACAGGAACAAAAGTCTCAATTTTAGTTTGAAAATATCCATATCTTTCAAATTCTAAATACTTTTTAGGTCAGTATATCTGTAGTAGCTATTCTTTATATTATAATTTGGAAAAGGTAAAATGTAAGGGCTCCATCGTTGAAGATTTCAGAGGAGGAATCTCTTTCCTCCTAAGGAATCAAGCAGTCAGACATGGTGCCTTAATGTCCTTGCCATCTGACTCATGAGCGATACCTGCAAAACCTCACCCACTCATTACTCTTGTCAGGCACATATGCATTCACAACAGAAAAATGAGACAAATATCAAAACATTTTCGGAAGAAACCCAAGTGTAGAAACAGACCAGTGTGGTCATCTTTAAAAATGAAGAGGATCGGGCTTTCCTGGTGGCGCAGTGTTTGAGAGTCCGCCTGCCGATGCAGGGGACGCGGGTTCATGCCCCGGTCCGGGAAGATCCCACATGCCGTGGAGCGGCTGGGCCCGTGAGCCATGGCCACTGAGCCTGCGCGTCCGGAGCCTGTGCTCAATGAAGAGGGTCTAGACATCTTCTTTGTAAAGTACAGAATGCCCAGATATATTTTCCATTTATAGCTGAAACTAAAAGTGGCACTGCTGGACATTTTAATATTGTTTATTGCATCATATTTGTGAATATTATATTATATCACTGCCATCTGTGGAGGTTCATAAATCGCAGAGCAATGAAGCCTCCTAATAAATCTGATGCACACTCTCTTCACATTATTGACCTCTTTTATGTGCTGATTCAAGAACTCTTCCATAGCATTTGTGATCTACGTATCATTATCCTTTATGTCTAACGTCATTTCCCATAAATCAATAGCCTTCCTCCTTGAAGGTGGCCCTGCAGAATGAGACGCTGTATGCTTGTTCGAGCACAGAGCATATTGGATGTGGGGCCTGGCTTGCAATCTTTTCTGTACCCTGAGGTAGGTGACCAGTCCATCCGGGTTGGGACTCTCCCAGGATTTTGTGTTATGTTTCTTTTTTCTGCCAGCCTGCCAGAGCCTGTGCTGTTTTGACCACTTCTGTTGCCTTGCCTACTAACACAGGTAGGTGACAGTGCATCGCTGGGAAAGGAGAATTCAGAGCGCTTTTAACTTTCTATCATGAGTGCAGATTTTTACTTTTAAGAAAGTCCGTGAAAAAAATAAAATAAAATAAAAACAAAATAAATAAATAAAAGAAAGTCCGTGGTGCAAATGGAGATATGTCTGCCTTCGTATTTTACAGACAAGTGCTAACATATGTTTGATATATCACTTTAAACCACCAAAGTCCATGTGTTACACTATATCTTAAAATCAGGTTTCTTTTGAAACTTCACGTGCTAGCACAAATAATTAAAAATGAATAGGGAAACTACAACTTCTTTAGCAATATGTAAGAATAACTTCACAGTAAATTTAACATAAATATTATTGCTATGTCATCTGACAAACATATAAAATATGAGACCATTTTACAAAAGTTAAATCACTTGTGAGTTAATAAAAAATTCAAATGAAAACAATATACTCAATACAAGTAAAACACTTTTAAGTAAAGTCATTTTTAAGAGATGACTTCAAATTTTGCTTGAGAAATTATTGAGAAAACAACTTATCACAAAATTTCTTGTAGCACACCCAAATAAGCTGACTAAATTAAGAATCTTAACACCAGACATATAACCAAAACAAAACAAAACAAAATAAAACCGACCAAACCAAACAAAAATACAAAAAATAAAATAATATATTTATTGGATATAATAAATAACAAAGAATGTAGGAGAAGATAATAGCACCATATGCTTCTTCACTTTCATCTCCTTGGTCCCAAATGGGAAAATTGTACACACAAGATCCTTTCTAAGATGGAAATGGCTTATGATAAGTGAGCAATTATCAGTCAGTCCCCTCTTGGACCATGACTCTACTGACAGTAGGGCCTTCTCTACAGTTGCTTATATCCAAGTGGAAAGTCACTGTGGTAGAGCTGGGTAATCACGTGCTATCCTCTGCATTAATGCTGTGCATCCCCACACCAAGGAGAAGCCATCAGGCATTGTGTCATCTTCCTACAATGTTCCGCCAGCCCTACCCACTCTCATCCATCAGAATAGGGTCCAGTACCCCAAAGCTCTGTATTTCATTGGCTTATTTACTTCTGACTCACTCAGAGAAATAGCAATTTAAATCATTATCGATTCTGTTGCTTTATCTTCCTAGAGAGACAAAGTGCATCTCAAAAAAGAATCAAAACATTCTCATGCCCTTGCCCTTGTTAACAGTACTATATTAAATCTGACTCATCCCTTCTGACAAATATATTTCTAAAAGTAACTGGAAGTTATAATGATTTTTATGTCTCTTTTTCCCATTTGAAAAAATAATTGCGAAATGTGAGGAATTTCTCATGTAAGTGATCAGAATGATAAAAATATATAGGTAAAACTTATTATTTAATAAAAAATCAGTTTCCCTTTTTTGATATTATGCTACTCAGTAATTTATATTCTTAGGTTTTTAAAAATGAATTTAAGAAGAATTTTACATGACTTCTCTTCATCAATCCAGATGTTCTTACTTGAATTTTAACACTAGCTGACCCTTTCCATTTTTATACTAGGAAAATGAACAACTTGGTCACTTTCTACAATGGTCACTTAGAAATCTGGAAGAGTAGCTTCTCCTTACCTCACTACTCTACGCACATCACTTCCAGCCCTGATGTGTACACACATGCCACTATGTCTTTTTTCCACGCAATCTGAATTTTTCGTTCACCCGTCCAGTAAAGCTGCTTTTCATTAACAATACACTGCAGCTGTAACCTTATTAACATGTTCTCTTTTTTGAAAAACATCTTTTCCGAGTTTAAATCCCATAACCATCTCTTTGCTTCTTAAGGCTTTTCTCCTTCTAACTTTTTCTACAAAATACTGCCTTAGTTCTTCCCTTCCTCCTGACCACTCCTTTTCCTTTCTGCAGACTCTTGTACTGTGGTAGCACACTGATTTGGCTATATTTGCCAAATTTTCTTTTTGCATGTCTTCTTCCTTTATATTTTTCTCCTGAAATATCATTCATTCTCAAGTAATTCTCTATTAACTCTATGCAGGTAATTTTAAAGGCTGCATCTCTGCCTATGACCCCGCTCCCCAGACTACAGATGTGGGTTTTCAGTTATCAGCTCTACATACTTCTGCTTGATATCTTAGCAGTACCTTAGATTTGACCTGCCAACAAGGACATTAATTTTCAAATACAAATGTTGCTTTTAAAAATTTATTTTAATCACATTTTAACAAATGGTTTCTTTGATACTATCTCTTTGCATGGACTGAATGGTACTATTACTCCTTCCCTGAGTCCTCTTCTGGTCCCATTATTGTTCATCTTCACCAGATTTTACTTCAGATCTTTTTCCCCTGAAAAAAAATGTAACTGTTCTTTTGGCATCAGTAATCACCTATTTCTGATATAGTCTACACCTTTATCTCCAAAATAGAAATAATTCCAAATATTTCAAATTTCCTTCCTGGTACCTCTAGTGAATATTAGATGAACATCCCAACATATTAAAAATTAAAATACTATCTCCTCTGACCTGTTACTTTGATCCTTATTTCACAACTAAACAGCATCACATCCACCAAGACCTCCAGCCTGGAAGAAGTTGAAGATGTCACTGAATCCATGTTATCCTCTGCATCCATTTTATATTCATGTCTTATTGATTTCACCTTCAGGATTTCCTAAGAAATATCCTTATAAAACATGAAATTAATCATGCCACTACCTTACTTATACACTTGAGTTGGCTTTCCAATGCCTACAAAATTAATTCCTTTATCATGATGCAATGTACACTAAAACATCTCAATACAATGCACCTGTGATCAACACTAATGTTACAGTTTTGGAGAGCCTCTTACCTTTCTCATGTATATTATGACTTGGCAATTTCCAAGATTTTCTCTCATTCTATTCCTTCTTTATAAGTTACTTTCCATCTTCTTCTCTACTGGACAAAATCCAACTGATCCTCCAGGGCCCAATTCAAATCTCACCCCTCTTTTTGAGCCTTGCCCTTAAGCACTTCTTTCTGCACATCACCAGGCAAAATTAATGATTTAAAAATTATTTGGTGACTATGATGTGTGATGAATGTCTACTAACAATTTATCTGCCTGCTTGTAAATGAGTTTCTGGAAGGCAGAGAACAGCTAATTCATTCTTGAATTCCTAGTATTTCACATATTGCCTAGCATTAGAGTTCATAAATATTTATTGAATCAAATAGCATTCTCTAATATTTTAAATATGCAAACATTGTCTGTGTACCTTATTTAACTATACATGGCTTATGACTTAATAGCTAATTATAGATAGATATCATATAACTATTTTGTTTAAGGTCAGCCATGCTCTACTTGTACCAAAATGCCAAAGTAGGAAAATAACAGATCTGGGTTGGAAATGCCCTTGGAAAGGACACTTTTCTTCTATGGTAAATGTAAGAATACAGCCCTAATTCAACCACAGCAAAATCCTTTTTTAGAATTTCATCCTGTAACTCTATTCAATGAAGTTAATGGTTGTTTCACATGAGTGATGGTGATGTATTGAGATTTAAAGAAGGGTGTGGAAGATAACACAACAGAAAGTAGATATGATATTTAAAATATAATTCCTCTAGAATGTAAATGAAATCTGTACGAGAGGGCTCCATAGAAGAATAATATTCCACTTCAGGCTTTCAAAACAGATTTACAAATGAAACATTTCATAAACAGTGAAACGTGCACTTAAAAAACCTCACACCAAGGAAAAACGCAACTGAGCATGCATAATTTGCACTGTGCTAATCTTACTTTCTAGCAAAAGCAATGAATCCTGTCACCAAATGGCAAGCAAAGACAAAGTGATGGGGTGCATGCTGATGTTACTTAAATTCTCTCCAAAGGGATAGGGAGATAAAAAGTAATTATGATGAGTTTTGTATGTTGAATTCTTAACTGGTAATAAATGTAAACAAATCATTTGAAGCTTGTTTTTGTGAAGGTATTGATATGCAGCTTAGAAGACTAGGTCATTCAATAAACTGAAGAATAAAACATGAAATACTGCATTATTCTGGGGGACACACATATTTTTGCACTGCATACTTATACTTTTTTATGGATACCTTTTCCTCCAGCTTTACCACTTTCTTCAAAACATGAAATTCTGGAACTTAAAATTTTATTAGATTTCAAATATTTTTTTATTTGTTTGCATACATATAAACCACAGGTCATCCAGCAGATTATAATTTTTCTCATGAATCTCAGCTTTCCTTCATCAATGTATCATCAAACAGCAGCCTTATCACCTATTGTTTATACTGGTGAGAACTGTCCACTTTCTAAATGTGTTATAGTTTTCAACTACATAATTATTTAGTGAAGTGGAAAAAGAAACTTAGAGGTCTTATGAATGAAGATGAAAATATCAGTTTAATGACAGGGTGAAAAGTAAAGTTGAGATTGAACCACACAATAAACTGACTAGATCTAACAGACATATGCAGAACATACTACCCAACCACAACAGAGTACACCTTCTTCTCAAGTGCACATGGGACATTCTCCAGGACAGGCCATATGTTAGACTATAAATTAAATGTCAATAAATTTAAAAAGATAAATAAATACTATGCAAGGTATCTTCTCTGAGCACAATTGCATGAAGTTAAAAATCAATAACAGAAGGAAACTGGAAAATTCATTTTGGGAGATTAAAGAACAGACTATTAAGCAACCAATTGATTAAAGAAGAAATCAAAAGGGAATTGCACTTGATATCAAAGCCAGACAAACACACTTCAAGAAAAGAAAAGAAAACCGTAGATTAATACCCCAGCTGAAATTTATGCAAAATCCTCAACAAAACACCAACAAACCAACCTCAGCAGTATAGTTAAAAGATTATATATCATGACCAAGTGAAATGTATTCTTGGAATGTAAAAATGTGAAAATTGATTAGTGTGATCCAATATATTAAAAATACAAAAGAAAAATCCCACAAGATTATTTCAATTGAAGTAGAGAGAGCATTTGAAAAAATTCAATACACTTTCATGATAAAAGAGTCTCAACAAACTAGGAATAGATAGAAACTACCTCAACATAATAGCTGTATATAGAAAACTCACGGTAAACATCATACTCAGCAAAGGACTGAAAGCTTTTTCTCTAAATCAAGAACATGTCAGGGATGTCTGTTTTTCACTTCTTTTTAACATAGTACTGGAAGTCCTAGCCAGAACAACTAAGCAAGAAAAAGAAATGCAAATTAGAAAGGAAGAAGCAAAATTATCTCTGTTCACAGATGATATGATCTTATATGATGAAATCCTAAAGATTCCACTTAAAAACTGCTGAAATTAATAAACAAATTCAGTAAAGTAGCAGGATACAAAGTCAATACACAAAAATCTGTTGCATTTCTATACAATAACAAAAGGAATTTAAGAAAACACTTTACAAAATCATCAAAAAGAATGTAATACTTAGGAATCAATATAACTAATGAGGTAAAAGTTTTGTACATTGAAAACTACAAAACATTTCTGAAAGCAATTAGATAAATAAATGGAAAGACATCAGTGGGAATGAAAATCCTCAGACACTGTGGAAAACAGTATGACAGTTCCTCAAAAAATTAAAAATAGGACTACCATACAATCCAGCAATTCCACTTCTGGGTATATATTAAAAATAATGGAAAGCAAGGTCTCAAAGAGATATTTGTACACCCATGCTCATAGTAGCATTATTCATAAAAACTAAAGTGTGGAAGCAACACAAGTGTCCATTGACTGATGAATGGATAAGCAAAATATGGTATATACATATACTAGAATATTGCTCAGCTTTAAAAAGGACAAAAACTCTGATATATGCCTTAACATGGAAAAACATTGAGTACATTATGCTAAATGAAATAAGCCCATCACAAAAAGACAGATATTGTATGATTCACTTACTTGAGGTACCTAGAGTAGTCAAATTTGGGGGGACAGAAAGTAAAATGGTGGTTGTCAAGGGCTGGGAGAAGAGATGAATGGGGAGTTATTGTTTAATGGGTACAGAGGTTCAGTTTTGCAAGATGAAAAGAGTTCTGGAGAAGGATGGTGGTGATAGTTGCACAACAATAGAAATGTACTTAATACCACTGAGCACTACACTTAATGATTAAGATAGTAAATTTTTATGTTATGTATCTTTTATCACAATTAAAAAATGGGAAAAAAGTGTAGGTAAGGCCTGTTTTTGTTTACAAAGAGTCCCTGAGTTTACCTCAACAGCAACTTAGCCCAGGATCTCATCATATCTTGCTGAGACAATGACCTGATCCTTGAGCAGAGCATGGATTTATGTCCATTGGAACAAATGTGAGACATAGATATTGTGAAATAAGTCAAAGAAACAGCTAATTTATTTGCAGCGTGCACTAGTCAGGGCAACATACCCAACTGAACACCACAGTGTCTGCAATGGTATCCTCACTTCTAACTCCATTTGAAGATGGAATTGAAATCCTACAAAGGCTGTATACTATCATGAAACCCAGGGATGGTAAGTTAGATTATTGCTTACCAAATATTCATGCCTATTTCCAACCATGAGAAGAATATATTTCCTTGTCCAACTGATGTTGGTTTTAGCCATGCAACTTGCTGTCTCTGGTGGGATGATAGTGACCATGATGTGAGCAGAAATTGAAATGTGCTTCTCTGATTGGACTTTGCCTCTTGCACATCTATCTTTCTCCATAGAAGGAGATACCTCAGGTGGTTGAAAGTGTAAGAAGAATAAAGAACAGGTGAGCTCAGTTCATAACTAGGAAACAAGCCAGACTGAGCAAAGTCTAGATTAGCTGAATTCTAGCCAATCCACAGATGAGTGAATAAAAACTAGATACTGCTCCAGGCTACTGAGTTTTGATGTTTGTTACCATAACTGACTGGTACACTGAGGAAGAAGGGGATTTTGTCAAAATACAAAGATGATCAAGATTTTTAAATTCCCTAGTTTGTGAAACTATATTGATTTAACTGGGTAAAGGAGCTGAAAAAAGTGGAAGTTTAATTTTACTATACATGCAAAGATATTGTCTGAAGATTTTGAAAGAGCACCTAGTGAGAAGAGAATGGAGAAAAAAATGGGAAATAGAGATATATCTTAGGAATTTTATTGGTTAAATGAAAGAAAGGGGGCTTCCCTGGTGGCACAGTGGTTGAGAGTCCGCCTGCCGATGCAGGGGACACGGGTTCGTGCCCTGGTCCGGGAAGATCCCACATGCCGCAGAGCGGCTGGGCCGTGAGCCATGGCCACTGAGCCTGAGTGTCCGGAGCCTGTGCTCCGCAACGGGAGAGGCCACAACAGTGAGAGGCCTGCGTAACGCAAAAAAAAAAAAAAAAAAAAAAAAAAGAAATAAAGATATAAGACCGTTGCTGGAATAGGTGTTAGGGAGGAGAGAAACCTTTTTGATTTTGTTGTTTACTAGTTATTATTCTTTAAATAAAGAAAGGTTTTAAATATACTGACAATTACAATAGAAGTGTCAATGGAACAGGAGAATTAAAATGCAAGAGAGGAAGTTACTGACTGATTTTTCACAAAGCTATAGTTCAGTTTGCTTGTGAATGACATTCAGCACTCAGTGAAAGACAGGTAAAAAATTCTTACCCGGACACGGGGGGTTGAGAGTGGCGAGAAAAAGAATGATGTTGCAGATAAGTTCTAAAGACAAGAGAAATGTGTATGCACATAGGTTTATTGAAATGAGAAGAAAGACAGTGACAGTCCCTGGGCTAGATGGCTTATATTTGCTGTCACGGGATAAGGGGATTTTGTGATTCAGGAATTTGGAGAAGACTACAAACAACTTGTGTGAGGAATTTTATTGTCTCTAAAATGTATGCATAAGATGACTGTTGAGAAGTAACAAAAGCCAAGTCTACAAAGAGTACATTTACATTGAGAACTGCGTCTAAGCAATGCCTTGGAGACCTGGAATGGATAAGGAGAGTTCCAGGAGTTATTCTGGGTGGAAGGTCTCTTAGATCTGGCTTCCCCATCTCCCTTCTACGGTGTGTCTTGCTCGTAGGCCTTGTGACTCTTCTGACCAAAATCCTTTAATGGCACCCAGTAGTTGTGGGGAGAAGTTCACTTTCTTTAGTGTTCTATATTAAATTATGACTCAGCAAATATTCACCCCTCACAAATAAAAGAAATGCACTTCCTTATTCTGTTACAGAACTAGTCATTTTCTGCCCAAGCTTTTCCAATATTTTTTGTATTTTTTCCACATTGGTCCACGTATGTCAATGCCCCTCTCCCTTCATTGTATTAAATGTTCATTTCAGTTCTTTCTCCAAGAAACTTGTTGATTGTTTTACCTCTTGTTAATTCCTTATTTTACCAATGTGTTTGGTTCTTGCTATTTTTTATCATTTTCTTGACATAACGTAATTTTTTATTGTTTCTCTCTCCATGAATCTACCCATTTAATTCTCTTCTCTCCTCAAGCAGAACACAAGCTCTTGGGGCAAGGATGGGGGTGGGATTTATTGAGGACACCTACTTGCAAGTCCGCTGTATACTTCTGTGAACATCTATACATATTTGTGTCAATAACAAAGATAATGACAAGAGCAGTCCTCCCCCAAATTTGATATTTTTCACATTATTAAATATCACAATCTTTTCTTCTTGGTTAAGTTTATTCTAAAATCTGATCTTAACTTAGAACTAAGTCTTCCTTCAGAGCAGACAATTCAATATTTACTGACCATTTACTTCTGCTTTCTTGTTTTCAGTGTAGAGTCACTACAAATTCACCTTAAAGAATGAGAATCAAAAGATTTAATCAAATAGTCTAATCTTTTACAAGATAACTTCTTACTTTTGAAAAATGACTCAGAGATGACAAGAATACAAATTACACAAATTATCCTATTTTTAAAGGGAATGACAAAATATTTTTTAAAATAACAGAATATGATACCCTCAGTATAGTGGCATTTAACATGACAATAAAACAAACAAAATCCTGAGATAAGAACGACATGTTCTAGCAACAGTGTTCCATTTTGGCTTTTACCCAATCTTTAAACATCTGCCCACATTAAAAATACTTTAGGGCAAAAAGAAAAAAAAAAAAAAAAGTAAGCTGCTGGCCATATAAAGAAATTCTATTCTTAATAACATAACATAATTCAGGAAGATCTTTTTGAGGACTGAAGTGAATAAACAATTTGTGACCTTCACTCTCAAGGACACACCCTTTATCTGTGAAAGTTATCTCTAGAAAAATATGGTTCTGACACGTTTTCTTTCTCTGAAGTTTTGTTTGAAGTATTTCCTAGTGATTTTTGTTTATAGAGAAAAGGTAGATGTCTGGTGTATATAATAGGAATAATTTTCATTTGCATGTTTGACTGCAATTTCTTTTCTGGAAATACTACTGTATGAGCAGAGATCAAAGTAAGTTAAGTTAATCTGCTTAACAAAATTTTGAAGGTTTGTGTAGATAACCTGTTGTAAATTGTTTTTCACTATGTGCTATCTTTTCTCTTTTGAGGTATTTTTATTCTCCATTTAAAATTTTTGAAATATTAAAGCCATTCTGCTGCATTTTCTCTAAATTCTCTCTCAAGATAAAAATTGACTTTTAACCTAAAACCATTATGTTAGTGTGTGTGTGTGTGTGTGTGTGTTTGTGTGTGTGTGTGTGTGTGTTTACAGGACAGTGGAATTTAGAGATAAGGTATACACAGATAAGAATGGGTATAATTAGCACCCTTTCAGACATATAGTGCAAAATCACTATATATTTTTTTAATTTTAATATATTTTTGAGTATTCACATATAGTGGCATTCTCATTAATTATGAACTAAGTAAAAACATGTCAGATTTCTATATTGATTATTACTCTATTGTTACTCATTATTCCTATATTTTCCTCTAATATGTGACTGAAGTATATTTAAATATACATAGAAGTATATTTAAATGAACTTAAATATATTAATGGGTGATTAAGATTAGAATGTAGTATCTAAATCACTTACTTTATGGTACAGTATGTTACATTTTCTCTGTCTTCTTTACATTCAAATTAGGATAACAATACAACTGATCTTAAAATTATATAGATATACTTATTCATATTGATAGATTAGTATGAAAGCTACATAATTTATAAAATATAAAAATAATAACTATAATCTATAACTTATACTTTGTCTAATTGAACAGTTTCTATTTCATAGCAATTAAATTATTTAATGGATTGGGTTTCACTTTCTTAAGCTGAAAGAAAATGATTGAACACATTTGAATTATTTCATATTATTGAAAGCTTAATATTAGGAAAATGTAAAATAGAAAGACTTAGAATTGTTACAATTCATGGATAGGGTATGAGAAATTATTTACTATTTTTTGACATAAATTTGGCTATCGTGAAGTTGTAAGTTTCATTTTAGTAATACATGTAATTTAATTCACATTGACAGACTATACATACATAAAAATTCCTATTGCATGTTAGGATGGAAACTAAAAAATACAGAAGAATCATGATTCATGATGTAAAATCTTAAAACAGCAGCTTATATTATAATTAGATTAATTTAAGGCTCAATGATAGTTTTATGTTTCAGTTATGATCAAACTTTTAGCTTGGTCCTGGTAGTTCTATAAAAATGAATTAAATTTAGTATTCATAATTAGTTGTATGCTCAAAAATTAGCTACTGAAGTTCTCAAGTTTGTCTCACATTATTGCAAAGTTTTCCTTTTGACAGCTTATACTACTGATTAATGAAAATTCACAGTAAATGCCTCTGAAAATGTGCTAATTTAAACTTTGACAATTTTGGAAATATTCCAAGATAGCTTTTTGAATTTGTCATTTCTATTCCTTTTTTTCTTATTTGTTTGAATAAACTAGTATGAATATTGCCTTTTATAAAAATGAGATATTTCAATAAGTGACAGATAAGTAAATTCTATGTTGTTAAAAATAAAATCATAGTTTAAGAGCTCTCAATAAACAGTGAAGAAATGACTGGCTTCCTGGAATATTTTACATAAACTCAAAATAAAATTCTGTAAAGAATGGTTGAAGAAATAACAGGAATGTTAATTTCCTAATGCCATCTTTATTTTTTTTTTTAGTGTTGTTGTGCTAACTCTGACTCAATAACAATAAAACTTCTTAGAACGTTTAGAAAACAAGCTATGGCTACCAAAGGGGAAAGGTAGGGGGAGGGATAAATTAGGAGTTTGGGATTAACATATACACACTAGTAAATATAAAATAGATAATCAAGAAGAGCCTACTGTATAGCACAGGGAACTCTACTCAATACTCTGTAATAACCTCTATGGGAAAATTATCTTACAAATAATAGATATATGCATATATATAACTAAATCCCTTGGCCGTACACCTGAAACTAACACAACATTGTTAATCAACCATACTCCAATATAAAATAATAACTTTAAAAAAAGTTTTTAAAGTATTTTCTTAGAATATTAAGAGGTATTGATTACCAGATCTTTTTCAAACTCTTTTCACCCTTTAGCCCATTGTCATAATTGTTACTATTTCATCTTTTCTTTTCTAGTAAGTCATTTACCCTTCTAACTGCCTTTAGTATGTTACCTCTTTTGTAAAATGATTCCTTTATTATGTATTTGTATATTTTCTAATTGGTAATATTAAGTGTATATTCTGGGGCTCACCACAGTGTCAAACACCAAGCCAAGAATGGGGGATAAAAAAGTGAACCCCATCATACAAAGCGAGCTGGCTGGGAAGACAAGGAGTGAATGGGTAACGAAGGAATGTAAAATTACAGTTTGTGACAAATCCTATAAAGGAAAATTTTATGACGTGCTTGGACTTTACCTGGGAAACAGTGGGGCACAATTTAGCATTTTATATTACCTTCTGATGTTTTATTGTCTGGTAATTCTCATTTTAGTGAGTATACTTTGCTTTCCAAATTGTATGCCATCTCAAGTTGGAAAAGAACAATGTAATAAGGTACTATTTTTAATTCATCACTTTGAATCTAGGTGAATGGAGTATATGACAGTTTATTAACATAAATCTGACTGGATCATTGTTATGGTAGAAATTCTATAATAATCCACTGTGATGCAACAAGTTTCTGGAATTGTATTTTTTAAAAATATCATAAAAATAAAATTAACTTCTTTACCAAAATAACCAAATAGACATCATTGATGTAAGTATCCCTCTCTTCCTAATTCAATAATCTTTCACTATTTTCACTCTCTGTTCTACTTTGGTATAAGGTCAAGTTTTAATGGGTAAAATATTATGTATAAAGTTATACAACAGTCAATTTTAAACAAAGTGAACTATTAGAGGAAAAGAATGGTATTTATTTTACAATGATCGTGGGGAAATATTCCTCTTAAGCAAAATTTGGGAGCATCATCTATCACAGACCCAGCTCTTGGTTTAATCTTCTGCTACCACCATCTTGAAATTCTTAATAGTTTTATCTTGGAACTTGTGTTTTGCTTGAGGTCTGACAGGACAGTGGGGCATGCTGGGGAGCCAGGCTGCTCCATTTGTGTACAGCATGCCCGGTTCCCTGTGAATGCATAATCCGTGCAGATTTACAATGTGCAGAAGTTCAACAAGACTCAGACCCCATATACTTCCCCTGAGTAACTGTGTTAGGAGTATTGACAGCCTTGGGAGGCCATACTTTCCATATGAACCAGTACTTGCTTTAAATACATGCATATGTATAACTGAATCACTTTGCTGTACACCTGAAACTAACACAACATTGTCATTCAATTATGCCCCAAAATAAAATAAAAATTAGAAAAGAAGAAATCCATTCGAGCTGTAATTGTAATAAATACATAAATAAATAAATAAACACCATGAGGGTCTAAGAAACATGAATCACCAAGCAGCTCCACCACATCCTTTTTTATTTGTGTTATTTCCCTGTATTAGCCAATCATCTATGTTGAAAGCTATAGTTCCTCTTCCTTATAGCTCTTCCTGAGCTCATCAGGCCAAAGTAGAGAGATTGGCAGTGCGTACTTCATCAAGACATGAAATAAACACAGTAGAGTTAGTCTTGCAGCCTTTTCACTATTCTGGCAAGAATGAAATATATACTGAGAAGATTTGGTGATTTTTTAACACTATTATATAAACATTTAAAATCAGCATTGCACAATATAAAGATCTACAGTACAATTCATGTTAATATTTGTAAAATTTAAAACTTCTTTATTTTGAACAATAACAGCAAGTGAAAAACATCATGACAAGTCTAGAGAGAGACCATGGAAAAAAGGAAAATAGTTTATATTATAATAATTTTAACAACACATTTTTCCTACTATTTCAACAGGAAGCTCCCATTTTCATTTTGAAATGGTGGCTTGTTACAGTCACAAATAATCAAATAGTCTTTCTCATCATTCAGCTAGAAGGGGTAAGTCATACAACAATCACTTCAGTAACATCTCAATAGCTTTATAATAATCAACGTTTGGTTTTTGAAAACTACAGCTATTTACTCAAATTATGAAAGTAAAACCATGCCGTGATACCATTTCTTGGAGGAACTTTTACTGCAGAAATTTAAAATCTAAACAAGAGACAAAGGTCAAGCAAAAGGGCAATTGTTTGTGTATTTTAGCCAAGGAAGATAGATAGTTACTTTACAGGCTGTGATGCAGATTTTCCTGTAAAGGTCAAAGATGAACATAATTATCATGACCACATATAAAAAACTTCTGTGGTACTAATATAAAAATGTAGTATTACCAGAAAGATCTGGTTAGGCATCTTGAAGACTAATGGTATCTGCCAGATTGCTGGTCTACTAAGATATTCAAAGCTGTCTTCTTCACATCCTAGTTGAGCTTATTGTTCTCCATCAGATGGTTCTGTGAAGAACCACTACTTTTCTATATCCAGAAGTATCTGAAATTTTCTTTCTAACACAAATCCTTGATTACTGTCCTGAACAGTATTAAACGATTGCTATGTACCAAAAAACCTTAAAAAAAATCACCATCCCTCCAAATTCTCAGAAGTTCCAAAATGTGGTTTATCACAAATGTTAGGCTCTTAGATTAACTCTATTAGGGCTCCATAATCTATGTTATAGTGGAAAAATAGAAGTAATTTTGATCCTATGAAAAGAAAATAACCAAATGAGAATGATGTTTTTTCAGTTTCATTTTATGCTAATACTTGCAGATAGATGTCACTACTTACTTCCTTACTGAGTAGTTAACACTTTTATATTGAGCAATGAAAACTATGAAACTAGGAAAAAAATGAATACAACAAAATACATCAAACTACTGAGGCCACAATAGATCTATGTAAAATATATTTATGAGGAAGCCTAATGAATTTTCTGTATTGGAATATATTGTTGTTTTGCCCCTACAAAGTTCACACTATATGTTAGAGGATATTTTCAACTTATAAAAATGAGAAATACAAAAAATGACTTAGTCATTTAGACTTAGTGCTTTTTTAGGGTCATGAAATCTACATGACAATTAAAGGATTATTAGTTTGCCACTATTTTTAACATTCCTTGAAAACTTTAAATTCTTCACATCTTGGAGAACAGGTGATCTGTGAAAGCAGAGTAAACTATTTTTGTGTCTGTTATTTTCAGTTTTTATTTTAGCCTTATTTAAGGACCTAATCAAGCACACATTCCAGCATAATTAAGCAGAGCAGAGACCACAGGGTACCTCTGCCATGGCAAGGTCATGCCTCCCCTCTGGTTGGCACCTCTGACCTGTCTGGGGCACTTTCTCTTTTATGCCTGTCACTGCACAGTAATTCTGGGGACTCAGCTAAAAGCCACCCATCCAGAAACTATCCGGAAAGAACTTTTGACATCACAGCTATTCTGATGTTGTTTTTCCTGACTTACCAGCAAGCCATATTGTGTTTATGGGAAATAGTCAATTCTAGTATAAATTCTAGTAAGGAAGAAAAATCATAAGCTCTATCGTTTTTTGTTTGTTTGTTTGTTTGTTTTGAGAACCACATGCATGAATGTATTCTATTTTGTGACACTGTGTGTGAAAATGCTTAATTTTTTTGATCACATACAGTTTGCAAATGGGGAAAAACCCTACCTTTTTTTCAGTGACTTGGATCTAGCCTGAGGGCATCCATTCTCATGGCAAAGTTAGGGATGGTTTGCAACCTATAGCTCTGGGTTGAGATTGGGATCTGTTAAATGCAGTCATCTAGTCCTCTCTTTTGTAATGTCTAAACTTACTTGAGGAGGAGAAAGAAGGGGTACTTTGAGGGTGTGAAGAGAGAGTAACTCCTCAAGATTAGAGACAAAGATCAATGAGTTATGAGCTGGTTACCTCTCCCTTGAAAGAGTCTCCTGAGAGTTAGAGGACCTCAGAGAGGATAACTTCATTCCACACACGGGGAAGCTGGTAATGTGCATATGGTTCTCCAGTTTTGTCAAAGCTTCCCACACCCCAAGTTGAGTAGAAAAGCTGCAAAACCACCAGTTGTGAAAGAATTATATAGGCAGGACAGTAGGACAATTCAGTAGTAAATATGGAAGCCTGAATATCTGAAGATTGACTCCCTTTCCTTCAACACTGGACTGTCTTCTAAGATTTATTTGTTGCTCTGGGGGTAGAGGAGTTTCCTAAATGATCCCAGTTGAATTTCCCTCCAGGCAGGTAAGAAGGAAGCTGAGGTGGTGTTTAAACTGAAGCTGAATAAAGAAACACAATATGCATGAGTTTATTGTATGAGACTAATATGTGTTATAAATGTTTGCTTCAAAGATTTACATTGTTATAGATATGTTTACATTGTTAACAGATATGTCTACAATTTATTTGGAATCTCAGTGGTAGTGCCACAGAACTATGGAGTAATTTCATAAATATGACATGTAGGTGACAAAAAATGAAATGCATCAGGTTCAACACAAATGCCTTTTGATTTGATTTTTTCTGACCAAACCACATAATTGCAGCAATCACATAAGTAAAAATTTTGCACTTAAATTTCCTGTTTCTGTGTACTGTAGAGTTTGCTATATTTACTGTCAATCTTCCTTTGTTTCTTCAAATAGTACATGCCACTCTTAATTACTGACATTTTAGAACATTCTCTTCACCAGATTGTCTATTCTTATTGTTCTGACTGTTTTTCAAAGGAATTGTAGTTATTTGACAATAAAAAAATGTTAGCCTCATGAGACCAAAATGTATATAGCTTGAGGTATGTGTGGAAAATGTAAGGGTTAACTGTTCATTATTTCAAATAGCAACTGTTCTAGAGAATTTACTTAATTATTTTATGTGGAAATTTGATCTGGAAATTCTATCTACATTATATAAGGGCTGATATATTTATAGTCATTACAAAGAAAAATCAGGAAATAATTGAAGAATCATTTTCACTTTAAAACAAAGCACAATCTAAACTGAAAGAAAGGCAGACAATACCAAAATATTGCTCCTCTTTAGTTGAAATATAGGTCCTATCATGTTTTAATTATTGTTACATCACACTAAAAAATAAAAACACTATCAAATCATTTTCTATTTCTACCCTAAGACAATTTTATAATGCATAGATGCCTCTCTTTATAAGTGTTGACATATATTTATGACTTAGTAGACTGAAAACACTGATGAGAAATATTGCTTAATTGGTAGTCTTTGATCAAATTGAACTATTATGAAGAATCTTATTTTCTAATGTTTAGAAAAATAAAACATATTTTACCACTCAATAAGCTTTAGAAACAAAAAATAATCTTAAGCATTATCACCTGGTAGTATCAATGGATTATTTTCCCAGTTGGCAAAGAAATCAGGAAATGAACTGAAAACCACCAGGGTCATGCACACTAATCTATAAATTGAATTTTCCAGTTAAAAGAGATTTAAATCCCAAATTGCGTAGACTTGGAATGAGGAGCGGCTGCTACTCATTTTGTACTTCTCATCAGATATCAGAACTCCAGAGACCGCATTCAAGTGACACAATCAAGGCATCTTGTCACCTACTCAATGGTGGTTATTTTGGATAATTGCTAGGATAGCTCTTAAAGTGCTCACAGCCAACACTGTACTAGAAAACGGATTCACTACATGCATGGGACCAGTATTAGTATTTATGAAAGTAGTTTAAAAGTTAAATAATCTGCCATGCAGATTACTACCTAAATAATTTTGTAATACCTAATTTTAGGTAATATTAGGTATTACAAAATAATTTATTAAAATGAGCTAAAAATGAGGCAGCAATTGTCAAGTGTATATGTGTATAAAATTCATATAAATTATATATGTAGACTAAAACTATATTATTTTTAGAATATACACGAGTTAAAAAAAAAAGTTCTGTTTTTTGAGGCAGAAAAAATATATGATCAAGAAATCTTTATCTCAGAAAAATATTTATCATAAATTGAAAAAAGAGTAAAGAAATAATAGGTGATTCTTTTAATCATCTGAATTGTTCAAAAAAATCATATTTGACTATAAGTTGCATACAGAAGCTCTTAAACAGTATTTCCAAAAAGACTTTTCTGTTCAGAACTATCAAATTATTGGGAACAGATATGTTTGTTATTAAAAACTCAGAATAGATATGAACAAATTTCTGTGTTTTCTTATTTCTGTAAAATCATACTCTCATATGCAATATAAGGGGAAACAGAAGGCCATGCATCCTACTGCCCTTCTTTATCCTTATGGGAAGACAAAATATGCTCATCATATTTGATAATAGACTTACACAATTTTAAAAAGGAAATTGTTGTTTCGCTCTTTCTTATGAATTCTCTCTCAAGCAGTTAATTTGAGTTTTCCAAAAAGTTCAGGAAAAATTCTTTAAGTCTTACAATTTCTATTCTGAGAAACATACTAAAAATGCATGCTAGGGCTTCCCCGGTGGCGCAGTGGTTGAGAGTCCACCTGACGATGCAGGGGACACGGGTTCGTGTCCCAGTCCGGGAAGATCCCACATGCCGCTGAGCGGCTGGGCCCGTGAGCCATGGCCGCTGAGCCTGCACGTCCGGAGTCTGTGCTCTGCAACGGGAGAGGCCACAACAGTGAGAGGCCCGTGTACCGCAAAAAAAAGAAAAAAAGCATGCTATTAGTAAAATGATGGGGAAACAGGGATTTAAAAATTAGGTACTTATATATCAATATATGCAGTATCAGCTATTTATGAGGTTAGTAGGGGCACAGAGATTTAAGTTATGCAAAACAAAACTGAATGCATTTATTTTGGTAAGCAATAGTGTTTTAATTTTTTTGAGGTAAAATTCATCTAAATATAAAATGAACCATTTTGAAATGTGCATTGAAGTGGCATTTAGTATATTCATAACATTGTGTAAATTATCTCTCTATCAACTTCCACAACATTTTCATCACCCCAAAAGAATATGCTGTATCCATTGAGCAAACATTTAAGCAATAATGTTTGGGGTTTTTAAAATAAATTTATTTATTTATTTTTGGCTGCATTGGGCCTTAGTTGCTGTGCGTGGGCTTCTCATTGCAGTGGCTTCTCTTGTTGCGGAGCACGGGCTCTAGGTGCACAGGTTTCAGTAGTTGCAGTGCAGGGGCTTAGCTGCTCCATGGCATGTGGGATCTTCCCAGACCAGGGCTCAAACCCATGTCCACTGCATTGGCAGGTGGATTCTTAACCACTGCACCACCAGGGAAGTTCAAGCAACAATGTTTTAAAACTTATTAGCCACTGGGATCCAGAAAAAATGCACCACTATATAAAAATTTCAGGAGAGAGAATCTTCATCTCTCTTTTTTAAATATTATGAGGATTATACATTGACAAGTTCTTTAATTCACAATATTTTCAATTTTAGTGCAAACATATATTGTGAATATTTTTACTTGCTTTATATGGAATATAATTCAAAAGCAGCTCTAAGTGGGGAAGAGTCAAATTTAATTTCTTAAACTGAAAACAGAGGAATATACATCTGATCATCTCATTCCATTTCATTGCAACTGTCACACACATCCTCAGGGAGCCCTTAAGGAACAGCCTCCTAAGGGTGAAGTGGACACCTTAGGGGCTGCAGAATAGGAGCCACCGGAGTGTGAGAAGGAAATAGTAGAATGTTCACTTCTCAAACTTTTAAAATTCTATTTTGGGGTATATTTTAAAGTGTTAATGATAAAATAGTACAATAGTACATGTATATGTTTTTTAAACCAACAACTATTGGGAGAATATGAAAGGAATTTGGGGACCATTAGTTTTCCGGTATCCATCAGGCTGTTTCCATGGATACCTCTTAAGCATTTTGAATCAGTTCTACCCAAAGATTCATTCTCAGCAATCTTCTGTCCAGATTGTATATAAGCTGGACAGATCTTCTGTCCAGATGTGCTTACTAGATGGATAAAGTAAGTGTGTTGGTTCATCCTTCATTAATTACCTTGATTCTCTAAATCTTCTTGAAGGGTTTCTGATGCCCTTTAGCATAGTAGTACAATTCACCTACCCTTTTACAGTTTGAAAGAGGTGGGACAATTTGCTGTGGCTGATTAATCCTGCCATGGTCTCTGTCTAGTCTTGGAAATGGGAGTGCTCAGCAGATTTCTGGCTGCCAAGAGCTCTCTTGCCTAGAGCTGTCTTCCTTAAAGGAGCATCTTAGGGAACATCATTTTTCTCTCTCTACAACTGCTCTGCAGGCCACCAATCTCTAACTGTCTTCCAGGTAAAGCAATAGTTAAAGTAACACACACTTGATTTAATTTTTGTGAGTTCAAAATAAGCTACTCTATGATTGTTGGTGAGGATCAATGAGAACTTCTACTACTCAAAGCCTCATCTATTCTAGATCCAGGGTAATCTTTCCTGATTCTTTAATGAGACAAGGCTTGGGCTGAATATAACTACCTTTATTTTCCAGACTGTGCTTTTGTTTGTCAATTCCAATGTTCTACTGAAACTTTTTTCTCTTTTTTACATCTTCCCTTCTGATTCCCATATCTTGGTCTCACCTTTGACCTTGTGTTACTCTAATCTCCGAATCATTGATGGATCCCTCATCCCCCTCAGTGATCTGTGTGAGTCATTGATGTGAGCAGAGGAAAGACCTAGCATATCCAGGACTCTCATTGGGAATCACCTCATTGACAGAATCTCCATTCTCTCTCCTATTTAGTATTTGCACAGGAGATAAAAGTTATCTTCTTTGTCTTTTACTAAGTCCATTCCAGAAAAGAATAGTACATTATTCAGAAGGTGATACTTCTATGCCACTTAGATTAAAGTTTTGTTTTCTATGCTTGCTGATGAACTTTGTCAGCTGAGGGTTATTTTTCTTTGATGTTCTTCACATAATATTTATTTATACATATCTTCAACTTAGATAAAGTAGTTCTGAATAAATGCATTAAGAATACAACACTGAAAAGATGGCAGAGTAGAGGATGCTGCACTCACCTACCCCCATGGATACATTAAAATACATCTACATGTGGAGCAACTCTTGCCAAAAACAAACTGGAAAGAAAGGCTCTTCTACAACCAAGGCTGTAAAGAAAGATCTACAGAGAGTTGGGTAGGAAGGGAGGAGAAGTGATTTGTTTGGGATCCACACTCCTGGCAGGGACACAGAAGAGGAAGGGACTATTACAGTCCTGGGGCTCCTCCCTGGTGAGCAAGGGGTTCAAACCACATATTAGGCACCTCATCCATGGGGTCTGACACCAGGAAGGTGACTCCCCTTACCTGGTTTGAAAACCAGTGAGACTGACAGGAGAGCTATAAGGAATGAATACTCTGCTCTTGAAGAGCAGGTACACATGTTTGCTTACTTCCCAGTACAGAGCTGACACAGCACATTGAAACCTTTCTGGGGCTCTGGCTTTGTTCCTGGGACCACCCCAGTACACACCCCAGCCAACACTGCACCTGCTCAGCCCCTCTTGCTGCTCTCCACTAAGGTAGAGCCTCCTTGTGCCAAAGAGAAAACACACACTTAGAGAAAATGGAACCAGCTCAGACCTGACCCTGCCAGACAAGGGCAGAGGCAGCCTTTACCAGGATGAATGTCCCTGTCCACATTAGGAGGAGTGAAACTAGCTCCAGGGTGGAGACCCACATTACTGACAGGAGTGAAACCATCTCAGTGGTAAATCATCAACGCCTCTGGTCCCTGCTACTACCTCAATGAAGTCAGAGGCTACCATCACACACACAGAAGAAACCCAACTACCTTAGGACTCCTGTTCCACCCCCTTGGGTCCTGCCCCTGCCCCAATAAGGTGGTGATTGCAACTGAGCAGAGGAGAAGCCCCAGCTCACACCTGGCTCTGGCTCTAGATGGTCCATCTCCAGCCCCATCTCACACCAAGGTGGTAGCTGCCAGGACACCCTGTGGGCAGATATGACCAGGGCTCACTTCAAATCCAGCTCTCCCACCAAAGCCACTGGGCACATTCAGACTGTACATGGACACTCCCACACAAGGACACATCTTCAAGACTGGGGTAGGTAACTGTTTCACCTAATTTCAGAGACAGAGAAAGTTAGCAGAATAAAAGGGCTGAGGAATTTGTTTCAAATGAAAGAACGAAGAAAAAAAAAATCCCTGTAAAAAACCGCCCAATGAAACAGAGATAAATAATTCATGAGATAAAGAATTCAAAGCAATAGTAATATGAATGCTAACTCATTAGGAGAAAGAATAAATGAATAGAGTGAAAAATTTTAACAAAGATCTAGAAAATATAAAAAGGAACCAGTCAGAGCTGAAGGATACAATAACTGAAATGAAAAACCCACTAGAAAGAATTAACAGCAGATTAGGTGATACAGAAGAATGCATAAATGATCTGGAAGAGGACTTCCCTGGTGGTGCAGTAGTTAAGAATCTGCCTGCCAATGCATGGGACACGGGTTCAAGCCCTGGTCTGGGAAGATCCCACGTGCCATGGAACAATTAAGCCCATGTGCCACAACCACTGAGCCTGTGCTCTAGAGCCCGCAAGACACAACTACTGAACTCACGTGCAGCAACTACTGAAGTCCGTGCACCTAGAGCCCATGCTCTTCAACAAGAGAAGCCACCACTGTGAGAATCCCACTCACTGCAAGGAAGAGTAGCCCCCACTTGCTGCAACTAGAGAAAGCCTGCACACGGCAAAGAAGACCCAATGAAACCAAAAATAAATAAACAAATTTAAAAAATGATCTGGAAGATAGAATAATGGAAGTCAACCATTCAGAATAGCAAAAACAAAATCTTAAAAAATGAGGATAGTTTAAGGGACTCTGAACTAGTATTCAACATCAAGCATACTAATATTCACATTATAAGAGTTCCAGAAGGAGAAAAGAGAAAAAAGGGTAGCAAATGTATTTGATAAAATTATGGTGGAAATTTTCCCTAATAACAAGAAACAGATATCCATGTGTTGTGGGAAAATATGGGTTGGGAGAGGATGGCCATGTCCCAGGTCTTCAGTGAGTCCCTGGGATGGGCCGCCAAGTGAGGGTCCTTGGCGTTGCACAGGAAAGAATTCAAGAGTGAGCCATAACAAGTGAAAGTAGGCTTATTTAGAGAGATATACACTCCACAGAGAGTGTTGGCCATCTCAGAAGGGGAGAGAGGTGACCCCAGTACATAGAATCATCTCTTAGGAAAGTCAGTGTGGCCCTGAGGTGTGGAGCTGGTTAGTTTTTATGGGCTGGGTAATTTCATAGGCTGATGAGTAGGAGAATTATCCCAACTGTCTTGGAAGGGTGTGGGGGTTTCCAGGAGTTGGGGCACCACCCACTTTTCATCCTTTTATGGTCGGCCTTAGAACTGTCATGGCGCCTGTGGATATGTCATTTAGCTAATGTATTACAATGAGTGTATAATGAGGCTCAAGGTCTAGTGGAAGTCGAATCTTCCACCATCTTGGGACTAGTAGGTTCTAACTTGTTTTTGTGGTATCTTGTTCTTAATGGTTGGGTTATGCTTTTGATGGCTGCACCCTGCCCCTTTCCTTCCTGTCTCACATGTACAGGAAGCACAAAAGTTCCCAAACAAGATGAACTAAACAGACTCATACCAAAATATATCTTAATTAAAATGGCAAAGTTAAAGAGAGGATTCTAAAGGAAGCAAAAGATAAACAAAGAGCCACATATAAAGGAAGTCTAACTTAAGTCTAACAGCTGATTTTTCTGCTGAAACTTTGTCAGAAAGGAGTGGTATGAAGTATATAAAGTGCTGAAAAGGGCGGGGGGGAACCTGCAACCTAGGATACTCTACCCAGCAAGATTATCATTTAGAATTGAAGGAGACAAAAAGAGCTTCTCAGACAAGCAAATACTAGAAGAATTCATTAATACTAAACCAAACTTACAAGAAGTGTTAATGAATCCTTTTTAAGTGAAAAAAAAAAAAAAAAGACTACAACAAGAAGTAAGAATATATAGAAAAAGGAAAAAACTCCCACCAATAAAGACAAATATATAGTAAAATCTGTGAACAAGCCACTTAAGTAAGCTAGAATGAAAGTTGAAAGACAAAAATTGTAAAATCAATTATAACTAAAATAAACAGTAAGAGGATAAGCATGAAGATGTAAAATAAGACATCAAAAACACAAAAATGTGGGAGGAGAGTAAAAAATGTAGATCTCATAGAAAGTGTTTTAACTTAAATGACTATCAGTTTAAAACAAGTAGATATAATTACAGGTCAACATTTATTAACTCCATGGTAACCACAAATCTAAAACCTACAATAGCTACACAAAAATTAGAGAGAAAGGAACACAAACATACTAAATAAAATGATCAAATCACAAGGGAAGAGACTAAAAGAAGAAGAAAAGAACAGAGAAGAATACAAAAACAACCAGAAAACAAGTAACAAAATGGCAATAATTACATACTTATCAATAATAACTTTAAATGTCAATGGACTAATTGCTCCAATCAAAAGACATAGGGTGGCTGATTGGATAAAAAATACAAGACTCACCTATATGCAACTTACAAGAGACTCACTTCAGAGCTAAAGACACACATAGACTGAAAGTGAAGGGTTAGAAAAAGATATTCCATGCAAATGTAGACAAGAAGAAAGCTGGGATAGCAATACTCATATAAAAGTAGATTTTAAAACAAAGTCTCTGTCAAGATGGCAGAGTATGAAGACCCTGAGCTTCCTTCCTTCCTCAGGCACACCAAAATTATAACTATTTAAAGAGCAAGTATTGGTGAGAAAGACCAGAATCTAGCAGAAAAGATATTCTACAATTAAACGTATAAAGAAGGAACTGCAATGAGATGCATAGGAGAGGCAGAGTTATGGTATACCCAAGACCCACACTCCCAGATGGGCAAAGCACAAATGGTAAGACAATTACAATTACAGAGCTTCTACACAAAGAAGAAAGGATCTGAAACCCACATCAAGCTCCCCAGACTGGGGGTACTGCACCAGGAAGACAAGAATCCAGAATGTTCGGCTTTGAAGACCAGGGAGACTTAATTTCAGGAGATGCAGAGAGCTGTGGGAAATAGAGACAGCACTATTAAAGTATGAACACAGAATCTCACACACTCCAGGACTTAGGGCAGAAGCAGTAATTTGAAAGGAGTCAAACCCACGTGCTGATCTTGAAGAGGAACTGGAGAGGTAGAAGGCAACTGGAGATCACCCTGGGGCATACACTCTGGGAGCAACTGTTACTGGGACCTCATCCTACCATGTGGACATGTGCTGGCAGGTACTATTTTGGAATCCTTCCTCTGATTTATTCTAACTGTGACCTGACCCTGCCCACCAGCACTAGTACTGGGAAGCCTCAGGCCAAGCAAATAGGAGCGTGGCGACATAGACCCACTCACCAGCAGGAGGCTTCTGTAAGACTTCCTGAGATCACAGTCATCCCAGGACATGGTTCTATACACTAGAGGGCCCAGGATCTGACTCCATAAACCAGTTCAAAGGCACTAGCCTCTGAGACAGTCCCACCCACCAGACTGATGCACCAACTCCAGGACTCCCAGAGCCCTGCAGTCAGAGACCCTGGGACCCAACTCTGACCATCAGTCAGTTAGCACTAGCTCCAAGACCACCACAGCCCCTCAACCTGTTGTGGCATGACTCAGTCCACACACAAGCAGGAAGACCCCAGAACAGGAACCCACTGAACCTTGATCCTGCCCACCAGCAGACCAACACAATCTTTGGCACACCTTAGACACTGCAGTTAGTGTGTCAGGAACAAGCTCCATCCACCAGTGGGAAACACCAGCTCCAAGAAACCCAGAGCATTGGCCCCACCAATCAGTGCTTTGACACCAGATCTGGGACCCCTGGGCCCTGAAGCCTGAGACCCCAGGACATGGCACTGCCTGCCAGTGAGCCTGCACTAGCCCCAAGGCCTGGCTTCACTCACTCATGGGAAGACATCAGCCCAAGAAACAAGTCCCACACACAACAGTGGTCAGCCCCAGCTTTGGAATAGCTCAGAACCTGTAGCTAGCCATATCGGGTCCAGCCCCACACACCAGCAGTCCAACACTAGTTCTGGAAACCCCAGTCGGGCAACCAGCCATGCCAGAACAAGTTTATGCCAATCAGTGAGTCAGAACTAACACCAGGACCCACTGGGATTCCACAACCAGCCACCTCTTGACTTGACCCTGCCAACTAACCCAACCAGGAACCAGCCACATCTACCAGACTGCCCACAGTACTTAGCCTGATATGACAGAAGAACCTATGCCGCCCACATAGGGGCACTCCAGAGCATATTGCTCTGGTGACCAAAAGGGAGTGCACTGCTGGGATACATAGCACATCTCCTACAAAAGCCCACTTCTCCAAGGTCAGGAAACATAACCAAACAACCAGATACACAGAAAAAACAAAAACAAAACCAAAAACCAGGAAAATTATGCAAAATGAAGCAACAGAGGAACATGTTCCAAAGGAAGGAACAAGCTAAACCCTAGAACTAAAGAGAAGATAGACAATCTACTCAAGACAGAGTTCAAAGTAATGATTGCAAAGATCAAAGAACTTGTAGACTTTTTATTAATGGCCATTTTGACCTAAAATTTTCTATATCCACAGTAAGTAGTTAAGAGAGACACAGAAAAGATGTAAAATATGAAGGCAAAAACGGTAATTGTAGGGGAAAGGGAGTAAAATTTCAGGGTCGTTAAAATGTGTTTGACATTAAGAAATGAGGGACTTAAAATAATCATGTATAGATTGCTAAATATAAACCTGATAGTAATGACAAACCAAACATCTATAGTAGATGTACACACACAAAAGAGAAATGAGTCCAAACATAACATTAAAGATAGACATCAGCTCATGAGAGAAGAGAAAAAAAAAGAAGAAAGGAACTAAAAATAACTGAAAAATAACCCCAAACAACTAACAAAATGGCAATAAATATATATCTATCAATAATTACTTTATATAAATGGATTAAATGTTCTGATCACACTAACAATGAAAGATGAAAAATTCAATAAATAATTCCATTTACCATTACATCAAAAAGAATAAAACACTTAGGAATAAACCTACCTAAGGAAACAAAAGATCTGTACTCCAAAAACTGTCAGATGTTGATGAAAGATATTGAAGACAACACAAACAGATGGAAAGACATACCATGTTCTTGGACTGGAAAAATCAATATTGTCAAAATGACTATACTACCCAATGCAATCTACAGATTCAAAGCAATCCCTATCAAATTTCCAATGGCATGTTCCACAGAACTAGAACGAAAAAACCCTAAAATTTGTATAGAGACACAAAAAGACCCCGAATAGGAAAACAATCTTGAGAAAGAAAAATAGAGCTGCAGGAATAAGGCTCCCTGACTTCAGACTATACTACAAAGCTACAGTAGTCAAAACAGTATAGGACTGGCACAAAAACAGAAATATAGATCAATGGAACAGGATAGAAAGCCCAGAGATAAACCCATGTACTTATGGTCAATCAATCGAAACAAAGGAGGCAAGAATATGCAATGGGGGAAAAGACAGTCTCTTCAATAAGTGGTGCTGGGAAAACTGGACAGCAACATGTTAAAAAACAGAATTAGAACATTTTTTAACACCGTGCACAGAAATAAGCTAAAAATGGATTAAATAACTAAATGTGAGACTGGACATTATAAAACTCCTAGAGGAAAACATAGGCAGAATATGCTCTGATGTAAATTGCAGCAGTATCTTTTTCGATCCATCTCTCAGAATAATGGAAATAAAAACAAAAATAAACAAGTGGGACCTAAGTAAATGCAAAAGCTTTTGCACAGCAAAAGCTAACCATAAACAAAATGAAAATTCAACCCACAGATTGGGAGAAAATATTTGCAAATGATGTGACTGACAAGGGATTAGTCTCCAAAATTTACAAACAACCCATGTGGATTAATATCATCAAAATAAACAACCCAATCAAAAAGTGGGCAGAAGACCTAAATAAGACATTTCTTCAAAGAAGATACACAGATAGCCCAGAAACACATGAAAAGATGTTCAGCATCACTAATTATTAGAGAAATGAAAATGAAAACTACAATGAGGTACCATTTCACACCAGTCAAAAAATCCACAAACAGGGCTTCCCTGGTGGTGCAGTGGTTGAGAATCTGCCTGCCAATGCAGGGGACACGGGTTCAAACCCTGGTCTGGGAAGATCCCACATGCCTTGGAGCAACTGGGCCTGTGAGCCACAGCTACTGAGCGTGCGCGTCTGGAGCCTGTGCTCTGCAACAAGAGAGGCCAGGACAGTGAGAGGCCCACGCACTGCGATGAAGAGGGGCCCCTGCTCGTGGCAGCTAGAGAAAGCTCTTGCACAGAAATGAAGACCCAACACAGCCAATAAATAAATAATTTAAAAAAAATCCACAAACAATAAATACCAGAGAAGGTGTGTAGAGAAGGGAACCCTCCTACACTGTTGGTGGGAATGTAAATTAGTACAGCCCCTATGGAGAACAGTATGGAGGTTCCTTAACAAAACTAAAAGTAGTGCTATCATATGATCCTGCAATCCCATTCCTGGGCATATATCTGGAGAAAAATGTGGTCCAAAATGATACATGTACCACAATGTTCATTGCATCACTGTTTACTATAGCCCAGACATGGAAGCAATATAAATGTCCATTGATGGAGGAATGGACAAAGAAGATGTGGTACATATATACAATGGAATATTATTCAGCCATAAAAAAATGAAATAATGCCACTTGCAGCAGCATGGATTGACCTGGAGATTTTCAAACTGAGTGAAGTAAGTCAGACAGAGAAAAATAAATATATGATATTGCTTATAAGGAGAATCTAAAAAGAAATGATAGAAATGAACTTATTTAAAAAGCAGAAACAGACTAACAGATATAGAGAATGAATTTATTTATGGGGCAGGGAGAAGATGGTGGGAAGAGATAGTTAGGGAAATTGGGATTGATATGTATACACTGCTTTATTTAAAATGGATTACCAACAAGGTCATGCTGTATAGCACAGGGAACTTTGCTCAATATTATGTAACAACCTAAATGGGAAAAATTATTTGAAAAAGAATAGATACATGTATATGTATAACTGAATCACTTTACTGTACACGTGAAACTATCACAGCACTGTTAATCAACTATACTCCAGTGTGAAACAAAAAAGTTAAAAAAAATAAAGTAAAATAAGTGTTCCAATCAAAAGATACAGAGTGACAGGATAGATACCAGTACAAGACCAATATATATATACTGCCTAGAAGATACCCATTTCAGATCTAAATACACACAGACTGAAAAGGAGGGGATGGAAAAATTTGTTCTATGCACACGTGGTAAGAATACTTGTAGCAGACAAAATAAACTTTCAAACAAATACTGTAACAAGAGACACAGAGAACATTACATAATGATCAAGGGATAGAACCAAGAAAAAATGTATAACAATTATATACATATATATACCCAATATGGGAGCTTCTAAATACAAAAAGCAAACATCAGCAGACATAAAGGGAGAAACTGTCATTAACACAATATTAGTAGGGAACTTTAACACCCTACTTACATCAGTGGGTAAATCATCCAAACAGAAAATCAATAAACTACCTGTCCTTAAACAACCCATTAGACCAAATGGATTTAATAGATAAATATAGAATATTCTACCCAGAAGCAGCGGAATACACATTCTTTTCAATTGCACATGGAACTTTCTCTAGGATAGATCACATGCTAAGTCACAAAATAAACCTCAGTAAATTTAAGAAAAATTCAATCATATCAAGTATCTTTTCTGTCTACACACTATAAGACTAGTCTACACACTATAAGACTAGGACTACCAAAAATAAATAAAAACTACAAACCTGTGTATGCTAAACAATATGCTACTAAACCACCAATTAATCACTGAAGAAATCAGAGAAAAAAAATACCTGGAGAAAAATAAAAATGAAAGCACATGATTCAAAATCTGTGGGGTGCAATAAAAGCATTTCTAAGAGGGAATTTTATAGCAGTACAAGTCTACCTCAGGAAACATGAAAAATCTCTAACAATCTAACTACACCTTATTGGAAATCCTAACCACAACAGCCAGACAAGAAAAAGAAATACAAAGAATCCAAACTGGAAATGAAAGAGTAAAACTGTCCCTATTTGCAGATGACATGATACTATACGTAGAAAATCCTAAAGGCACCACCAAAAACCTACTAGAGTTCATCAATTAATTTGGTAAATTTGCAAGATACAAGATTAATATACAGATATCTCTGTGTTTCTATAGACTAAGAACAAACTCTCAGTAAGAGAAATTAAGGAAACAGTCCCATTTACCATTGCATCAAAGAGAACAAAATACCTAGAAATAGATCTAAGAAGGTAAAAGACCTGTACTTGGAAACTATAAAACACTGATAACATAAATTGAATATGAGGCAGAGAGATGGAAAGATGTGAAGTGTTTGTGGATTTTAAGAATTAGTATTCTTAAAAGTGACCATACTCCCCAAGGCAATCTACTGATTCAATAAAAATCCCTATCAAAATACCAATGACAGTTTTCACAGAACTAGAATAATTAATTTTAAAATTTGTATGGAAAAACAAAACATCCCAATGAGCCCAAACAATCTTGAGAGAAAAGGACAAAGATGTCCAAAGTCAGCATCCCAGACTTCAGACTATACTATAAAGCTACAGTAATCATATCAGTATGGTACTGGCACAAAAACAGACACATAGATCAATGGAACAGAATAAAGAGCCCAGAAATAAACCCATGCACTTATGGTCAATTAATGTATGACAAAGGAGGCAGGAATACGCAATGGAGAAAAGACAGTGTCTTCAAAAAGTGGTGCTGGGAAAACTGGACAACTACATGTAGAAGAACAAAATTAGAATATTTTCCCCCACCATATACATAAATAAACTCAAAATGGATTAAAGACCTATATGTAAGACCAGTGACTGAAGATGCAGGGACCCGAGCTGTCTGCCTCCTAGTCCATAATTACAGCCTTTATGCCTTTATGCATTTTTTCTTTCTTCCACACACATTTTCACTTTAACAGCTGAGTAAATGCTTGAGTTTAGGAATAATAAAGTCTAATTCTTAATGCATCATAGAAAATATTTTAATATTGTTAATAATAGAATGTCTTAGAGAAATTTGACTCATTTATATTTTCTAAGGATATTATATATTTGTATTCTATTATGTTTTTTGGAGAATAATTTTACTATAGAAAAGAAACTGGGTCTTTTGGTATACTTTGGAAAACTCCACTTTCTGTATGAACACAAGATTTATTCTAAAAAATCATCAAAGTGATTTAATATTTTATTACCTGCCTATCATTTTCAAAGCTATGTTTTAGGAAGATTTTGTTGATAGCTTAATATATAATTAAATAGAGGGCAAAAAAATCCTGAATCTCAGCCCAGTTTCTTTCCCAGGTATCAAATGGTAAATTCCTGGTTTCTTCTAGTAGCTATGGATCCAAGAAGTAATTAGATTACTGAGACTGAGAATAAAGGATTGTGAATGAAGATAAAACTATGGCTTCAAGTTTATAATACTAACAAAAGGAGTATAGCTAATAGCTAAATAGTAGTAGTAGTAGAAATAAGCAGTAGTTGAAATAGCTAAATGATAAACAATATATTTTTTACCATAATCTGTGTCATCCAAAGAAAACTTCATTAGAATGAAAATAAAAGATAAGTGTGAGGGTTATACATTTGAAAATTATCTGCATGAAGGTGGATGAATCTGTTTATAAATAGCAATCTAGAACAAATCATGTCATAAAAGAAATTTCAAGTTTACTTACATATCTATATAAGTACACATTTATATATCAGTCCATTATCTATTTATAAAATTTATAAAATTTACCAAGGTACATTCAAACCTATACCAATATAATATTTACACTGAGACTTGTTCTATTTGAAATTATTCTCTAGCAAATTATTAAGCAATAGTTATTTTCTACCCAAAACAAATATAAACATTTTTTCTACCATAATAGACTCAGAAACTGACCCTCCAAATTCTTCAGGTATTAAATATTTCATATTTGTCATTTTAGTTGAAATTTTGGTTTCAAAGTTTGTTGTGAAATCACACTTCATCTATTTGTTGCAAATCCCTTTGGCTTTTAGATTTGACTCATACAATATTTAAAGCCTGCAGCAGCACCAAACATTACTTTCCATTTAAAGATATGTTTGTAGGCATCTACATATTTTCAATCTGAGACTTTTATTTAAACAAGGACTTTGCTTTTTAATCATTAGATGCATATAAACTATGAATGCGAAATGGGACAATGAAAGGATCCATGCTGTTCTGTTTCATAACCTTTTCCCAAATAGATTAGATCTAAGATTATTTCAACAAATTTAAGGTGTGTTAATGTATCAAGTACATTTACAAAATGTATTAATATGTATTTTTAAAGAATAATTTATGCTTGTAAGGACAAGGACAATTATATTTCTCCAACTTGTCTTTATTCTTTAGTTGAAAACAAAGCTGTGTTGAATTTGGAACATCACTGTAATTCTGTGTGGTTCATATCTTATGTGTGAAACCACCACAAACAGGGCACTTTTACTCAGAGCAGAATCAGACTTCCTGGATGGAGTTCACAATAACAGATATTTATATGAACTTTTATCCTATTATGCATCACAGGTAGATGGAGGGAAAAAAGCATCCTGAAAATCCACTTAAGAAACAGATAATTTAAAATGACTATCAAAATCAAAATTAATAAATTTCCTGAATTTAAAAATAATAGATCTCTAATGTTTTTTCTACAGATGTGGCACTCCTTGATGAAGGTGTCCAAGGAGAAGAAACATTTTAATAAAGCCACTTTGGCTTTAGGTTCATTTACAAATTCTTTGATACTTGGTAGGTGGATCTTCACACAACACATACATACACCAGAGTAATACCTGATTTATGAAATAGAAAAACACTAAGATAATGTTGAATTCCCAATTCCCAATGAATTTCCCTGTCTCTAACCTATGCTCCACCCTCATCTCCTGCTACTCACATCTCTAACAACAGGGATAAACTTCTGTTCCCAAGAAAGATAAGCCCTGTCACAGCTTGATGCTCTTTGTTGGTAAGAAATGTGCTCCCTCATCATCCTCAATAGAAAAGTCCTGTTCTGCCTTGAACAGTCACCACTGTTGACCCCTCCCTGACTCTCAGGACCTTGGACTAATTCTCTCCTCTGATCCCCACATCTCGTTCAAACTTCTATTGTAACACATACTGCACTGTCTTGGAATTATCTTAAGATAATTTTTCATTATCTTTCTTGCCCCCCAAACTGAGTATTGGAATACACATTTTGGTACAATAACTATACTATAATATCCTGTATTAATTTTAACTGTATACATCCCTTCCACAGATGATTTTATCCCAGTCTTCTGAATAAGAGATAGAGAATGATATATTGTCTTACAGAATCACTAAGTGGATTTCATGTCTTTGAACTACAACTGTTCTGTCTTTTCTTACAGAGTAATTACTTCTATAAAAGAGTAATTTATTAGATCATCTACACACAAGGTCTTTGATGAGTGCCCAACTTACACTTGCTGTGTGCTCCAGCTCCGTTGATAAGGCATCTGGGGAACCTCCCCCTTGGGGAAGCCTGGACATCCTTGTAATTGCTTCAGTGGTCACTATGAAGGGCAAATGCTAATATCAAAATATAAAAGTATGGCTGAATTTTTGTCAGTAAATTGAAAATAAATATAGTTGTGTTACTAATGATTGGGCAGCCTGTCCCTTGAGTGCTTGGTTTCTTTTGATTACAACAATGACAAAGGAAAGACTCCATGACTCTCCTCTCTCAGTGGCAGCCTGGGGAAACAGAATTTGCACCTTGTCTGTGCTATTATTGTTGTGCTTGTGGAAACACAGTGACGGAGTTAATTTTCTTGCCCTAACTCAAAGACGCAGACCCAGTTTCTCTGTTCCTGGCAATGCAGTGTATGCAGTACTCTGACTGGAATTAGGAAGAATCGTGATGCACCACACCTTTATTGGACAGATTTCCTTCCTTTCCTCCACACTGAGCTGGGGGAAAATGGGAGAAGGAGCTAAGTCTACTTCCGTTTTACTAAATAGTCTGCTTTTTGGGCAAAGGAAAGTTTATCCATTTAGTGGGGGGAGGGGAATAAAACTTTCTTACATCTACCTTCACTAGTAGTAGTAGAAAATTAGTCTTTATTTGTAATGAGAGGGGTAACTATTAAGAGATAGAAGGTATTTAACTAAATGATCTTTGTCTCGAGCAAGACATCCTTCAGTGATCACTGAACAGAGGACTCATCTTGTGGATTCAGTGCCATGATGAACAACTTCTCATCACTCCTCTTAGTCTATTTTCACTCAGTGCAACTAATAAGTTCTTTTTATGCCTTTGCAAATACAATTTTATCTGTATAATTTTACCTAAAAGCAGTTTTCTTGTCATTTCACCTACTGTTATAATGAAAACAATGTGCCTATATGAAGCAAATGAAATGTGTAAGAAGAGTCACCCTATTTTGGGACAGAAATAATATAACACTAATAATTTAATTTCATTTCTACTCTCTCATTTCAACCTATAATTAGTTGCATTGCAAGGATGGAATAAATTAATAATTGAGAGAGTAAAAAGGAACTAGCATTTCTAAATATAATTCACAGGTAAAGAGAGAACTGTATTTAAAATCAAAATAAAGGAGGATGCAATTATTTAATAATGTACAAATGACTGAGATAACTCACTTCTGAGTTATTTTTAATAAGAACAATCTAGAGGAAATACAGTTAGCAAAGAGTAAAACTTTCAAGAGTAAAAATTTTGAAAATAAGCTAAGAGAACATGTCATAAAATGAGTAGGCTGGTCTCTAATAAGATAACATAATATTACACATAATTACCATGGATAATGTCCATTTGTAAAAATAGGTCAAAAATACAAAATCAGTCAAAGCCGATGAACTCAATCCCTATAATATTTAAGCATTTTGTACAACATTGAAACCAAAAGGAATCTTTAACACAAAAGTACACAGCAGATTTTGTTGGAGTTAGCTTTTTTATACTAACCTGCATTTGTGTACTCTCATTGAAGGCACCAAGGAGATGGTGTATAAAAATATCCCACTTTTGTCAGAATGTCGAGTCCAAACTTTCTGAGCACTTTCTCTTCACCTTCTTCACACCACATGCTCTGGCTTCTTCTACACACTCCAGACTGGTGAGGATTTTTAGATATTATCTTGTATGTAGGGTGACCAACCATGCAGGTTTTAGCACTGAAAGACCTGTATCCTGGAATTCCATCAATTCCGGAAAAATCAGGATGGTTGGCCTTCCCACTTGTGTGCTCTCTACACTTTAGCTCTGGTTTAAGGCTGCCTTAGAACAGGAACGGCATCAGGGCAGGTTCAGGCGGAAAGGAAGAGAGAAGCGTCTACTACGAGGTTGGTCAGTCTTTCTATTCTACCTCTCTTTAGGATGCTGTGAGGTTTGAAATGAACCAAAACATGTCCCATGGACACAACAAAGGAAGCTGAGAAAAAAGTGCCAGTGTGCCCTGCAGGACCTGTAGACTCATCAAAGGAACCTGGAAGCAGGAAGCTGCTTTATGGAACAGTTTTGAATCTCAGTGAATCAGCAGTGCCTTTCATAGGGGCTTGGCAGTCAGAGGTGATAAATAGGGCAGGGGTGCAGTGCATTCACAGGAACAAAAGAAATGGCTACATGTTACACCAGCCCTGGGTGCCTCAGTGGAAACCCTGTGAATTAAAAGGTTGACACTCAGGCAGCTGCTGAGACCAGACACGTAAAAACATATGAGCAGTACCAGTGAGGGTGGTGGCCTCCTCATATGACACAGTAATTCCACTACTGGGCATATACCCTGAGACACCATAATTCAAAATGAGACGTGTACCACAATGTTCACTGCAGCACTATTAACAATAGCCAGGTCATGGAAGCAACCTAAGTGTCCATCAACAGATGAATGAAGTGTCCACAACAGAAGATGTGGCACATGTATACAATGGAATATTACTCAACCATCCTGTTTAACTCTTCGATGCACCTTGCAAAAAAAGGAAAGAGGAAGGAGGAGAAGGATGCTTTTTGAGAATATTTTGCTAAAAGACACTGTCATGAGGAAGAAATGACTAAACATTTTTCGGTCACATTTTCCTGCCATCAGTGGATTTGGAGGTTTCCTGACTCTACTTGAATTCAGTTAGAGTTTTCTACACAAGTGAAGTGAAACCATCAAATTTCATGCCATTCAGGAAGTTGGAAATCCAAGGCTCAGAAAAGATTCAGACCGAACAGTGAGGAATGAAAAGATGGTTACTTTCTCAGTCAAGTGGAGAGAATCAACCTGCTTGAAAATCAACCCAAATTCTCATTATCACTTAGAACATATTTATAACTTTCCTTGTCCTCAGAGGCTGACTCAGTTTCTCCACATTTGTTTCTCCATATTTAAATAGGTGATAATAATAATAATACCAATGTCCTCACAAGTTTTTAATAAGGATTAGCAGAGACAGTATATGTTTGTAGCATATATTAAGTGCTTAACCAAAAATTAGCTGTTAATGTTGTTATTATTAGTATTATTTAAATAGAAAAGGTCAATACAGGTTGAACATACTGTAAATACCTGATATTTCCATCTCTCTTATTTCTGATATGATTTATCAAATCACATGTATATGAAAATGTAAAAATTGCTTTTGTAACTGTTGTGATGGCTGACTGCTGAATTTTTTTTTTAAGAAGAAATTAATGAAAGTCCTCATCCAGTAAGTTCCAGAAGGCAAAGTCTAACTTGTTTCTGCAACACACGCCGTCCATCTACTAGAGACTGAGCTGAAATCCTGAGGTCCCTGAAAACCCACTCATTGTAGAGGATTTCAACTGCTTACAATGTTCCCCTAAAGGGCAGCAGGAGAGTGATGTGATAGGGGATAAAGGCTGATTCTGCAGCCTCTGTTGAAAGTAAGACATGATTAATTTCTCCAAAAGACTCTTCCTTTCTTTTTCTTGCATTTCTTGCTCTTTCTCCACACAGAGAGAAGCAGATATATGCATGGGTGTGGTTCCAAAGGTAAATATGCTCTCATTTTCATATGTTTGAAAATGCACAGTGCACTCACACACAAAATACACATATACACACATGCACATATGCACACATGTACAGGCACACACATACACACACCTAAATACAAACACACACACACACATTTCCTTAGATAGAAAACTGCTTAAAATTTATTTGGTACCTTGAGTCCTCTTCTTTGCAAGAGTGGCTGTATTGTTTTATACACCACTGCTTTGCTGTCTTGAAAGAAAACGTGCATTTATAGTGTACTGATTTTAGTAAGTATATCTGCAATCTCCTTTGGGTTTGATTGCTCTTGTTTTGAAATGGAATTTATTCCAGAAAATTAGCTATAGAATAACACATTAGAAATAAATTCCCTGGAGAAGAATATTAATAAAATTATTAAAAATAACATTATAAAACCCAACTGTAAAAGAGGATTAAGAACACAGTATGAAATAAACACTAGCTTGCTTGCCATCATTATTTTTAACAAATCTTTGATCCTTTTCTTATTTTGAAGAAAAAACATATTTGATATCGTATTACGAATTACCACAGGTATACATTTTAAAGAAATGAGGTTGGGCTTTAAAGAAATATCTTTAAGGATACACTTGAGATTTAATACATTCTGAAAATATTAAGCACCATAGCTTCCGTTGTACTTCATTAATCTGTTGGCACTATTTTCAAATAATTATGGCCTGGGATATATTAGCTAGGCTAAGGAAAAAGGTCTGAAATACTAACCTTTTGTAAAATCTATTTTGTAAAAAATAATGCAAATGTCTTGCACACAATCAAGCTTCTAGAAAGGGTAGAAGGTAGGAGGTAAAGCCTCCATCACTGCTCCCTGATCTTAGTACCTTGAGATACTATGAGGTTTTATGCTATGTCTTCCTTCTCTTTTTCCTCCCTCCTTCCCTCCCTCTCTTTCTTTTCTTTTTTTTTTCATGAAAAGATATCCAAGAACTACTCACTGTGCTTATCCTATCAATACTTTTTTATTTGCCCTTCTACTGAAAAATAAACTTAAGACTATTTCACAGGTAAAAATATCAAATATATTTATTGTTTTCTGGTCTAATGAGTCTTATGACTTAACGCTTTAAACTCACATTGAGTATTTTATTATTTTATAACATTAATTTGAGTTACTTCTCTGCTTAAAAAACATGGCTGAGTCAGGCAAAGGAAGAATTTATTCCTAGAGAAAAAAAATATGTCTAGCTAAGTAAAAGGAAAGATAAAAAGTAGTCAAAGTTGTTTTAGTCTACAGATCATTCAAAGCTATGAATAGAAATGGGAGAAAAGTTTAAAAATGCTATAAGATGATATCGTTAGGGTAATCAGAGAGTCACTTTGTGTTCATCTGAGCTGCAGATACTTTTTACTGCTAAATTAGGTAAAGATAAAATTGCATTCTTTTAAGGGTAAAGTAAAAGGTGAAGCATGGTGATATTTCCATTATTAAGATGAAATAAAGTTTAAATTAACATAGAGAAATGAAAAAAAATATATCAGAACAGCAATGTATTAAGCTATTATGTTTGTTTCATACATTGCCAATATGAATATCTCAGAAGAACCAGAGTAGACTATCATTTAAAAGTATTTTGCTAACAGTTCACATTAAAATCCTACAAAGTATTTCTTAAAAGTAAAATAGGGCAATTTCAGAAAAATCATATTATTTTAAAATAGAAAATATAAAAAGGTGATGATGCTGATAATGATCTTTAATAATGTCTTCATGCATATATTTAGCAAAAGGGTTACCCATACAAAGTGGGCAGGGGTGGGGACATTAAATTCTGTTTTATGAGCATCTTAGCTTGGATGAAACAGAGCCATGGTCCTTTTAAAAGGTCAATTACATTTTTGGTCTTTGTAGAAAATTGTTGGCGAGGAATTTTTTCTATAGACATCACCGTTTTCCTTAAGTGTGTCCTAATTCATATCAGAAAGTTTTATTATAACTTCAGGGTAGCTCTTTGATAAATTACTAAAGATGTCTTTAAATGAATATGTAACCATAAAATACACCCTTTGGTGATAAAGTCTCAGGAGTAAAAGTTTCTCTGAAATGGTTTGGAGTTTGAGGAAAATCAACTGGCCATGAACCCCTTTAATGAATGTCTTGACTGCCGGATCACCCCTTACCAACAAAGGACCTATTGTGTATGATTTCATCTTCTCCCCTGCCTTTATTCATGTCTGTGAAATATGATTAAGACATTTATTTTTTTTTTTTACTTTTAAATTTGTGGTAGAACACAACTTGAGATATAAACTTTTAACAGAATTTTAATGGCACCAATACAGTATTGTTAACTAGAGGCACTAAGTTGTACAGCAGGTCTCCAGAACCTAAGTGTTTATTATCTGTTGAACGGCAAACACCCTTTTTCCCCCTCCCCCCAGCGCCTGGCAACCTCCATTCTAACTTCCTGTTTCTGGGAGCTCGGCTAGTAACTTTGAAGGCAGCAGGACACCATACGAGGTTTTTGTGGGGCAATGGTTAGGAAGAGCTTATGTATCCTACATTGATGATGAGACCAGGAAAAGAGTGTTTCTGATTGCCTGTGAACTGAACTAGGTTTGTACAGTTGCCTCTTGAGTCACCTGGAAGCTTCTTTACTGCACCTCACACCAAAGCCAGAGAGTCACTGTTATAGTAAAACAGACCTAATTCTGCAAGAGGAAATTAAGAAGTTACATTACTTACTTGTCATACTCAAGACAAAAGCTTTGCCAGTTGATGCGATAGAGATTGAACAAGGTATTATTGCAAGGCTGAATAATTTGTTTTTCTCATGCTTTCCAGGCTCTTTCTGAGAGGTGGCCGAGGCCTCAGCACACTTACATACAGTGTTGCCTCTACTCCACCATCAGCGGGTGTCAATTGTATTGGCCACAGCAATGATCATTTAGGACATGGTGGGTTTCTGGAGCATTCGGTGTTAGAGGGAGCATCAGTGAGATCTGGGCTCCCAGAATAATGAGCAGGAAAATTAAAAAAAAAAAAAATACAGAGACTCCCAATACCTTGGGAATTACTGAGTGAAAATGGTATTTGAGAGCTTGAAGATATTATGATTTTAGATAACATTGTAGGTTGATATTGGGGGCAAGGTGTTGGCAAACATTTTCTGTAATGAGTCAAAGAGTAAATACCTTTGGCTATGTAGATGGTCTCTGTTTCAGTCACTCAACTCTGCCATAATTAGCCAGGGACAATATGTAAATGATCAGGCATGGTTGAACTCCAATACAATTATTTATAGACACTGAAATTTTAATTTCATATAATTTTCATGTGCCATGAAATATGACTTTGTAAAATTTGTTTTTCAAACTTTTAATTATGTAACAACTACTCTGAGCTTAAGAGCAATACAAAGAAAAATGTCTGTCTGGGTTTGGCCTCCATAGTTGGCCTACTTGTGTTGTAACCAATCTAGTGAAGATAGACACCTATTACATGACTAACCAGGTGACTGAACATAGTTTGATAAATGCTATGGTGAAGGATATGATTGGATCACCTAAAAAATACATCCATCTGTTTTGATAGATTCAGGAAAGTTTCTTGAAGGAGGTAGGAGGCTGAGGCAGGGAGGAAGGAAGTTAGCAGCTGTAGGTGGAGATAAAGTTTGTGGATTCAAGTGGAGGTCAGAGAGCAAAGCAAGTTTAAGGAACTAAGAATATTGGAGTAAAGCTGGACTAATTTTGGCATGACCATATAGTTTTAAAATGTAAGCCTCTGCTTTCTATGTTTATAAATATATGTGTTTATTTATTTATTCCTGGTAAGAAAGTGATTTTCTTTACTTTTGCCCTTAGATTCCTTCACATGAAGTTTGATTAACTTTGATGGCAAGAGACATTGCTTTTAACTTGATCTTTGTGGTGCTGCCTAGTAGATTCCACAAATGTTATAAACCCTCAGCAGCAAGGGTTAAGGAAGCATGCAGTGGAGTTTGTGATATTATTTAAGACCAGGCCCTATCAATATTTTCTTTTGAGTACCTCTTTAAATAATTATACAAACATGCAAAGCAGATGTAGGTACAAACCAAAATAGAAATAGTCTGTACAGAATGTAGGTTATTATTTTTTAAAGAGATAGTATTAAACATTACTTTTTTTTGTCCACTGATTTTCTTTTTTAAGACATACATTGAAAGCTATGTAGATATATTTATCTTTTCTCAAACATCTGCAGTCACAAAAGTCAGACAATCTATTCTCAGAGTAGTTGGTTTATCCTGACTCATTTTTATAACACTTTAGTTTCTGCACCAAAAAAAAAAAAAGTCCTGAAAGGATCCATCCCATAGAAAAACAGATTAATCTGCCATAGCAGTTGAGTGGAAATTGTAAGCGTATTGATCCCTGACAGTTTCCGGTGATTCTGAGGTCCACGGTTTCAGTAAATTTCTTTTAAACTCAACCTTTAAAACCAGATGCTGCTTATCGTCAGTGAGTTTGGAAGCCTTTGAAGGTAGGCAGCATCATGATCATAGTCAAATGGTATTTAAAGCACATAAATCTCCAAAGGAATTATCATTATTATTAGTAGTAGTAGCAGTATTAATAAAGGAACCCTCAAATGAGCTTTTGCATTTATACACAGAATTTTTTGTTTGTATAAAGCATTTTTAAAAAATTTGAGGTCAGTGACCATACAGCTAGACACCACCACCAGTAGTATTAAGGCCACATGTTTTGTAGAGTAATTCCTTCTAAAACACAGCAGGGCTCTACTTAGACTCGAATTTGTAAATCTCAAAAACCCACTATTACTGTCAACACAGAGGGTATTAGATATTACAACTCAAATAACTCTAAATTGCCAAATCCAACCATTCTTGGAACCTTTGCCTACTTGAATTTTCCCTGACAGTAAACGCTTACAGGCACTCCCCTCTGGAGTTTCCACCCCTCTGACTCCAGAATAGCTCTCGGTCAATATTCCCATTTTCTTTGACAGCATTTTAAACCTTGTCACTTATTATTTTTCTATATCTCTTGAATATTTATATGAAAATCCTTTAATCTAGATTTTTCAAACTTTTGGTATATACTTACATGTAGTATTTGTATTTAATAATTTTTACTATATCTGTAGTGAGATTCACTTTCTCATTCCTAATATTTATTTATTATTTCCCTCTCTGTGAATTGCCAATTATTTGATTATTTTATGAGAGTTCAACAAACCACACTCTGTTTTTGTTGATCAAATCTATACTTTTCTTGTTACTTTATTTGTTGCTGGTGCTGTATTCTAGAATATTGGTTTTGATTTGTATTCTGATTAAGGCCTCCCTTACTTATTCCTTGATTATTCTGTTGTTCCTTTTTTTCCCCTTTAGCTTACTTTAATTCATTAATCTTAACTCATTGTTAAATTCTACTACATGTATTTAAGGCTACATATTTCCTTTCTTCCTCTTTGTCTGCATCACAGTTTTTATTCTATAATGCTTCATTGCTATTCATTCCTAAATGGCTTATAATTTCAGTTTTGATTTTTGTTTATCCTAGGAATTTAATTCTTTTCATTTTATTTTATTGTTAATTTCACTTTTAACTTTATTGTGGCTTATAAATAAGGACCAAAGTATTTCTGCTTCACAAGATTTATTAAGATTGTCTTGTGTTTTCATCCATAGTTATGTTTCAGTATTTCATGAATGTCTTAAAAGAAGGTTAATTTCCTATCTGCTGTATGCAATGTTCTAAATGTAAGAGCAAGTTATCTCATTGCATTATGCAAATACTCTGTCCTCATTTCTTTTCATCTGATCCAGGTTTTATATTATAAGAGAAGCTCTTATTGGATTGTATTTTTTAAATTATTTATCATTTATATAGATACTGTTTTATTGTTTTTCAAAACTTTAGTATAAGAAATCATGTTTCATTTAATAATTTTCACATGGAATTCTGTTTTCTTCTTGTTAGCATTTTCCTGTTATACCCTTGACTAAGGGTGAATTTTATACAAATATCTTTTTAAGATATAGTTATTAAGAATATTATATGATTGGATTTTGTTTTATATACCAGTTTAACAATATGCCTTTATTATTAAATACATCTGTTTTATTTTGTGGATTTAATTTTTGTACAGACTCTCATATATTCTCTCCTGTATCAGCTCTCTTATTTATCAAGGTCTTCCTGGGGTGGGTGGGATGGATTGGGAGATTGGGATTGACATATATACACTACTATGTATAAAATAGATTAACTAATGAGAACAGACTGTATAGCACAGGGAACTCTACTCAGTGCTCTGTGGTGACCTAAATGGGAACAAAATCCAAGGAAGACAGGATATATGTATACATATAGCTGATTCACTTTGCTGTACAGCAGAAACTAACACAACATTGTAAAGCAACTATACTCCAATTTTAAAAAAAAAAAAAAAAAGGTCTTCCTTTCCGAGCATGTGGCTGTCATTTAATTTTGATGTAAAGTTCTGTCGATTAGTGTAGGTAGCGCCGGGGGCTTCAGTGGGCTTGTGGATCTTCACAGAGGCTGTGCCCTGGCAAGGAAGTCTTCTTCAAACTCCTTCTGAGAGGACACGGTATAGTGCATTTGGGTCTGGTGGATACAGAAGGAGGAGGCGGGGGGAATACAATTTCCCAACTTCAAAAATTATGAGTCTTCTACTGTAAGACTGGAACACTTTTGTTTATTTCTCTCTTTGCCTTTCTTTCATGTTCCCTCAGTCTCTACTTTGGAGATCCAGAGTTCTCTTAAAGTGTGGTTTAAGTCTCAGGCCCCATCACCCATTTAAATAGGCTTCCTATGCTGATCATTCCATTTCTGCAGAGCAGTCCTGGGGTTTCGTCTGGGACCAGAACCACTGTTGTCTGATGCAGAAAATGAGCAATGTGAACTAGACTGCCCTGAAGTTCACAGTGCTATCTCTTAATTGCCTAAATTCCCATGGGCCTGGGCCCTTCTCCTGCTCTCTTCATGTGGGCACCAAGCTTTGATTAATGCTGAAATTGCAACTGCCTCTGCACTGGTTTTCAACTGTGTGTGTTTTTCCTGGAAGGTTTATTTCACTCTTCTTTCTTTGGCAATCATGAGTTTATCTTTCAGGAATCTGTCAGAATGTCTTGGCCACCAAAACTATTCTTTTTAATTGCTAGCACTGTTAAAACTGCATCCTAAAAAAAACAGATTTTTGATTTTCAATTTTTTTTTTTTTTTGCCGTACGTGGGCCTCTCACTTCTGTGGCCTCTCCCGTTGCGGAGCACAGGCTCCGGATGCACAGCCTCAGCGACCATGGCTCACGGGCCCAGCCACTCCACAGCATGTGGGATCCTCCCAGACCTGGACACGAACCCGTGTCCCCTGCATCGGCAGGCGGACTCTCAACCACTGCGCCACCAGGGAAGCCCGATTTTCAAATAATTTAATTGGAAGGAGATGTAAAGGCATATGGCCAGTTTGTCATCTCAATCCATCTTATAGTCAAATCAATTCTAAAATAATCTTGTACTATAAATAATTATACATTTTGTTTTATAAAAATAAAGAGTATCAATAAATAAATTAAGCAAGAACTCAAGAATTCTACACACAAGAGATAAATACATTTACAACTTTTTGTTTGTGTCTGTGTGTGTGTCTCTGTGCAGGCCTATAAGAGCTCATATGGAAGATATGGTCTCTTAGGCTATGATGTTTTTATTTTTGTTTGTTCTTTTAAAATTAATTTTTATTGGAGTATAGTTGCTGTACAATGCTGTGTTATTTTTTGCAGTACAGCAAAGTGAATCAGCTATACGTATATATATATATCTCCTCCTTTTTTGGATTTCCTTCCCATTTAGGTCACCACAGAGCACTGAGTAGAGTTCCCTGTGCTATACAGTCTGCTCTCATTAGTTATCTATTTTATACATAATAGTGTATATGTGTCAGTCCCAATCTCCCAGTTTATCCCACCCTCCATTCCCCCCCTTGGTATCCATATGTTTGTTCTCTACTTCTGTGTCTCTATTTCTGCTTTGCAAATAATTTCATATATATCATTTTTCTACATTCCACATATAAGCAATATTACATGCTATTTGTTTTTCTCTTTCTGACTTACTTCACTCTGTATGACAGACTCCAAGTTCATCCACCTCACTACAAATAACTACATTTCATTTCTTTTAATGTCTGAGTAATATTCCATTGTATATATGTGCCACATCTTCTTTATTTATTCCTCTGTCAATGGACATTTAGGCTGCTTCCATGTCCTAGCTATTGTAATCAGTGCTGCAATGAACATTAGGATGCATGTATCTTTTTTTTTTTTTAAGATGTTGGGGAGTAGGAGTTTATTAATTAATTTATTTATTTTTGCTGTGTTGGGTCTTCATTTCTGTGCGAGGGCTTTCTCTAGTTGTGGCAAGCAGGGGCCACTCTTCATCACAGTGAGCGGGCCTCTCACTATCGCGGCCTCTCTTGCTGTGGAGCACAGGCTCCAGACGCGAAGGCTCAGTAGTTGTGGCTCACAGGCCTAGTTGCTCCGCAGCATGTGGGATCCTCCCAGACCAGGGCTCGAACCCGTGTTCCCTTCATTAGCAGGCAGATTCTCAACCACTGTGTCACCAGGGAAGCCCTGCATATATCTTTTTGAATTACGATTTTCTTTGGGTATATGCCCAGTAGTGGGATTGCTTTGTCATATGGTAGTTCTTTTTTCAGGTTTTTAAGAAAACTCCATACTGTTCTCCATAGTGGCTCTATCAATTTACATTCCCGCCAACAGTGTAGGAGGGTTCCCTTTCCTCCACACCTTCTCCAGCATTTGTTTGTAGATGTTTTGATGATGGCCATTCTGACTGGTGTGAGGTGATGCTTCCTTGTAGTTCTGATTTGCATTTCTCTAATAATTAGTGATTTTGAGCATCTTTTCATGTGTTTGTTGGCCATCTGAATGTCTTCTTTGGAGAAATGTCTGTTTAGATCTTCTGCCCATTCTTTGATTGGGTTGTTTGTTTTTTGATATTGAGCTGCATGAGCTGTTTGTATTTTTTGGAGATTAATCCCTTGTCAGTTTCTTCGTTTACAAATATTTTCTCCCATTCTGAGGGCTGTCTTTTTGTCTCGTTTATGGTTTCCTTTGCTGTGCAAAAGCTTTTAAGATTCATTAGGTCCCATTTCTTTATTTTTGTTTTTATTTCCATTTCTCTAGGAGGTGGGTCAAAAAGGATCTTGCTGTGATTTATGTCATAGAGTGTTCTGCCTATGTTTTCCTCTAAGAGTTTTGTAGTGTCTGGCCTTACATTTAGGTATTTAATCCAATTTTTTTTTTTTTTTTTTTTTTTGCGGTACGCAGGCTTCTCACTGTTGTGGCCTCCAGAGCACAGGCTCCGGATGAGCAGCCCAGCGGCCGTGGCTCACGGACCCAGCCGCTCCACGGCATGTGGGATCTTCTCGGACCAGGGCACAAACCCGTGTCCCCTGCATTGGCAGGCAGACTCTGAAACACTGCGCCACCAGGGAAGCCCTATTTAATCCATTTTGAGTTCATTTTTGTGTATGGTGTTAGGGAGTGTTCTAATTTCATTCTTTTACATACTGCTGTCCAGTTTTCCCAGCACTAGTTTTGAAGAGACTGTCTTTTCTCCATTGTATATTCTTAGCTCCTTTGTCATAGATTAGGTGACCATAGGTGCGTGGGTTGATCTCTGGGCTTTCTACCCTGTTCCACTGGTGTACAGTAGGCTATGATGTTTTGAAATTGACATTTCCATCTAAACATTTTGTTTTTAACACATTTTCATTATAATAAAATTGATTTATAACATTATTTTTACAGCTTAATATGATTATTTGGAGGGAAATACAGAAGAAATACACCTGAAACAAATTCTCCAAGTGAGAGGAATTAGTAAGGAAGAAAAGAATAATTCAATTAATTCAATATCACTTGACTACACACTTAAATGTATAAAACAATATAAATATGTATGGACACACATAAGCACACATGTGTACATATATGCATATATGTATCCAACCACTTATTGTTAGATATATTTTCAATGTTTTCCAGCATTGAAATATTTATATTTTTGCTAATTTTTCTTTTTGCTTCTGTTTTGTTATCATTTTCCTATTAATTTTAAATCTCTTTACTGACTTATGAAATAACAATATTTATCATATTGTTTCTAATTTTTCTTTTGTTATTAAAGTTAGTCTCTTTCTTGCTATACAGATTGTTTACAGTTTTATTTAGTCATGTTCCTCAATATTTTCTATTTCTCCTTAGGTCATATTTCTTAAGACACTTCCATTCTCACGTATATTAATATCCACACCTAAATTTTCTTCCAATATTTTTAGTTTTAAGTTTTACATGATTGATTTGAATCCATTAGAATTTAATTTTATTGAAAGTGTACAGTACAGACCTTATCATGTCCCCCAAATGTATAGCTTTTCATCCTGACATATTTTTTTTAATGCTCCAATTTTATACATTGTTTACATCACCTTTAAAGTACCATAAATGTTATGTATTCTTATTTATGTATTTGTACCATCTATCTCCTTTGAGGATCTACTTACTGCCATTATCATTCCAATTATGAATTAAGTGGTTAGAAATTGAAAGCTATACACTCATAGTTTAAAAATATCACCTAGCTAACAACCTCCATACAAAGATACCTAAATTCCCTTTTAATAATAAAAAAAATAACATTCTCAATGGAATAGTTAGAAATTTCAGAAACATTCTTTCAGTTAAAGTAGCATATTAAATCAGTGGGAATGAAAGGATTACTTAATAAATTATGTAGAAATATCTATGCCATATCTGAGAAACAAAAATAGGGAAAACGTTAGATTTCTATTCCACATCAGACATGAAAATATTTTCAAACCTAATACATATTGAAATAGAAATATCAATAATAGAAAAATATTGATAATCAATGTAGCTGATAAGGTCAGCTGGTATTTGTTAAGTTTAATAGAATGAGGTGACTTTGTATTATATATATTCAGAAATGATGTCTCCTTTCATCACTCCTTCTTTTCAATAAGATACTGGAGGAAGTCATGGCTAATGCAATAAGACAATAAAAAGAAATACAATTTTGTTTACAGATTACATGATTGTCTACATAGAAAATGTCAATGAATTCACCAAAAAAGGCCATTTACATTAGCAACCCAAAATGAGATACATAAGTATAAATCTAACAAAACATGCAGAAGATTTAATGAGGAAAACTATAAAATTCAGATTAAATAAATCAAGGGAGAACTAAATAAATGGAGAGATATTTAATGTTCATTGATCAAAAGACTGAATATTATGAAAATGTCAGTTTTTTTCCAAATTGATCTGTAGATTAAATGAAATTTCAATCAAGATACCAGCAAGTTATTGTATGGACATTGACAAAATGATTCTAAAGTTCGTATGTGGAATAGCAGAATAGAATGCACACAGTATTAAAGGAGAAGAACAAAATAGGAGACTGACATTACCTGACTAACTACAAAGCTTACTATGAAGTCACAGTAATTTGGACAGTGTGATTTTGGTAAAAAAAAAAAAAAAAAAAAAATAGGCAGATTGATCAGTGGCACTCAATAGAGATCCCAGAAATAGACCTACACAAATAAAATCAACTGATCTTTGACAAAAGATCAAAGGTAATTCAATGGAGAAAAGATATACTCTTCACAGATGATGCTGAGACAACTGGATATCCACACATAACAAAAATTGATTCTTGGGATTTCCTTGGTAGTCAGTGGTAAAGAATCCTCCTTACAATGCAGGGGATGTCCGTTCGATCTCTGCTTAGGGAACTAAGATCCTACATGCTGCAGGGCAACTAAGCCTGTGTGCCACAACTACTCAGCTTGCGTGCCTCAACTAGAACCTCCACGCTGAAAACTACAAAGCCCACACACTCTGGAACCCGTGCGCCACAACTACAGAGACCACATGCCCTGGAGTCTGTGCACCACAACTAGAGAGAGAAAACCCCCACGCCACAACTAGAAAGAAGCCCAAACACCACAATTAAGAGCCCGTGTGCTGCAAGGAAAGATTCCTCATGCCACAGCGAAGACCCTGCGTGAAAATCTAAATGAACTTGGATTTATTATTGAATTTTTAAATACAACACCAAAGGTAACATTCATGAAAAAAAGAATTAATAAGTTATTTACAATTTATTAAAATTAAAAAAATTCTGTTCTGCAAAGTACACTGACAGACTGTGACAAGAAGGCAGAGACTGGGAGAAAATATTTGCAAAATACATATCTGAAAAGGACTGTTACACAAGGTATACAAGGAACTCTAAAACACAATAGTAAGAAAATAAACAATATGATTAAAAAATGGGCCAAAGACTAACAGACTCTTTACTGAAGAGAATATGCAGACGGCAAGTAAGAATATGAAAAGATGCTCCACAACATATATCATTAAGGAAGCACAAATTAAAAACACAATGAAATACTGTATTTACCTATTATAATGGCTAAAATCTGAAACACTGAGAACACATATCCTGGCGAGAATGTGGAGAAATAGGAATTCTCATTTCATTGCTATTGGCAATGCAAAATGATGGCCACTATGGAAGACCAAAGTGAACAAAGCCAATCTGAAAACGTTACATTATATGTGATTCCAACTATACGATGTACTGTAAAGCCAAAACTAAGGAAGAGGTAGAAAGATCAGTGGTTTCCAAGTATTGATTGGGGGAGGGGGGAAGGGAAGGATGAATAGGTGGAACACAGAGTATTTTTAATGCAGTGAAAATACTCTGAATGATATTGAAATTATAGATTCATGTCAATATACATTTGTCCAAACCCTTAGAATGTACAAAGTCAAGTCTAAACTGTAAGGAAAATTATGAACTTTGGGCGACTATAATGAGTCAATAATGTAGGTTACTCAATTGCAACAAATATACTACTCGGGTTGGTGTTGCTGGTAATGGTGAAGGCTATGCATGTGTAAAGGCAGAGGGTATATGAGAAATCTCTGCACCGTCCCCATTTTGCTATGAACCTAAAACTGTTCTAAAAAATAAAGCATTTCAAAATAAGGTGATACATTTATAATATATAAGAATACATCAGGGCTTCCCTGGTGGCGCAGTGGTTGAGAGTCTGCCTGCCAATGCAGGGGACACGGGTTCGTGCCCCGGTCCGGAAAGATCCCACATGCCGCGGAGCGGCTGGGCCTGTAAGCCATGGCCGCTGAGCCTGCGCGTCTGGAGCCTGTGCTCCGCAACGGGAGAGGCCACAACAGTGAGAGACCCGCGTACCGCAAAAAGAAAAAAAGAATACATCACAAAGTCAAATATATACTGAATTGTATATATTTAAATATTTACATTATACAAGACCATTTAAAGGTACTATCTCATTGCATTCTGTGATTATAGAAGTTTAACTACAAGTGGATATAAATCATAATAATGTGAAGAAAAAAGAAGCATAAAACACTTTGTCCTTAACTATTTATTATGGAAAGCGATTAATCCTGGATCATGAAACCAAACCTTCTTGAGTGTGAAAACTAGAATAATTTTTATGAGTGTAGGAATGTAGCTCTTAGAAAAATGTATAAGTAATATTGCACAAAACTGACTACTGTGTTTAGTAATATGAGAGCACTGCCAGGGTTAAGGCCTATATTATATCTGATGTGAACTGGCGGCAATCTGGGTGACCATAGTTGGCTTCACTTTAGAATCTTACGCAAGTAGTAGCAAAAGCTCCAAGCAATGCTGAGGACTCAGAAAAGTGGAACATGACAGCCCTCTCCTACCCGTCCTTGCTCTTCCCCAGCTGCTGATCTCCATGTGGCTCAGGCTTCACCAGCCCCCAAGCCAGTTGTAAAAAGGCCCTGCATGTCTTCAGGAGTATCTTACAAATCTCAAGTTAATTCCTCAGAATCCTGCATGTACTTCCCAGGTTTCACCAGGGTTGATTGTGGGGGAGAGTTTCAGGAAACTGAAGGTCATTTGCCAAGTTGTCTCCTTGAATCTTTCCTTATAATTCACCTTTCTTTTATGAAGAAAGTGGAGGTAGTAGAGCAGGAAAAGGTTAACACAAGCCCATGGTCATAACTGCAAAGGCTTGTAACTGGGATTATTTAATGTTAAAGTGCAAGTTTATCTCCAATCTGAGATCAGTCCTAGACCCACATCAAGAAGGAAAAGCATAAGTACACCTCAATTCACTTATCTGCTTAGCATGGAGTTAATTTAGCATTTTAATTAAATTTAGCATGTTAATTTTAGTACTAGCTTCCATCTAACTCTGTACACCATTTTCCTAATAACTGGGGTCCCATCCTGATGTTTGACTTATGCCACTACAAGGGCTTCACCTTTTGTTCTTGAACCACAGTCTGTCATGTATAAAATGCAATTCCAATAACAATTCTTAATAACATGGGCCTGCCCCTTAATTTTCAGTCAGCCCTAATCTGGCCTCTCCAAAATGAGAGTCGAAATTCTTACCTTCATTTGAAACTTTCCACTATAAAGTCTCAGACTAGATTTTGGTCTCTTGTATCCTGGTAACTATCTCCTCTGCTAAATTTACGACCTTTTGTCTGATTACTTGACCCTACCTGACACCTGGTCCTACCTCTAGGTCTTCCACGTGTCACTAAATTAGAGTAATGAAAATAATATTGAATTTACAACTATTTAATATTTGTCTCACAGACTAGTGTTTTGTCCCTGGGGAAGGCATTTCTACTTTCTATCAGATGAGTAAATGGCCTGCAAATGAGGGAGAGCAAAAGCAGACCCCTGGACACGGTCATGACAGAGGATGTAGATGAGTGATCCTCTCCTGGGTGAGACAGGAGGCAGTGGTATGTCTGAGAGCTCGTGACTGCTCAGGACATTCAAAATCAAATCTGAAACTCTGTAGAGTCCAAGTCAATGAACAAACAAAACAAACGTGGTCTGCACTGCAAAATTGTATACTATTCCTGAGACATTCATCCCCAGACCAAATAGACTTCTCCTACCCTCAGGACTGCAGCCCATAATTCTGTGACTCTGGTTTCCCTTATATCAACATGGCTTACATGGTCTATTTTTAACAAGCTTTTATCTCAATATAATCATCTTGAGGCAACAGGATGTAAGATAGACCTTGGTTCAAACCCCAACTCTTCCATTTAGGAGCTGACCTACCTGAAGCAAATGATTAGCTTCTCTGAGTTTCTGTGTTCCTTTTCATAAAATAGGGTAAAATAATTTATATATAAAGTGGTTGTAGAGAAGGTTAATATAAACTAAAAGAGATTTAAAGGATGAAAAAATAAAAATTATTTCTGTTAATCCTCTCCACACTCTCATACATGCCTTCTACATGTTGTATTTTTTTCTTTAGGCTACAAAAGCTTCTTAAGAACAATCCTGCCCTTAGCAGTTGAAATTCAGGACCAGATTACTGATTACAGAGAAATATTGTTATCTATTATAAAATTTCCCAATAACTATCTTAGTGTTTTTATATGGAAACTTCTTCATGAACTCTTGTCAAAAGCCTAAAACATTACAACTATATTGAAAAGGAGTAAACAGAAAGGCAGTATCTAAATTTGAAAAAAAGAAAAAAAAGAAAATATAATTGCTAGTTATTTTGTTTTGTTTCCTTTGAGACTAATCTCTCAGTGGTGCTTTTTCAAACAACACTTCTATGTCAGGTTCAAGTTCTACACACCCTTTGCTATTATCAACTTGCAAAATTTATCAGCAGAACAGAGCCTGCTGCAGGATTGCTGTTGTCTATAAAAATGCAAATGGCACTAAATCAAAATGGACTGCTGAAAAACTAAAACTCAAATGTACGAATCAGCCAACTGCCTGGACTTAGGAAGAGAGCATTTGAAAGCTCATATGTGGACTGATATTTCCAATTGACATACTCTGTTGTTTTAAGCAAACCTTTTAAAAATTCATTGCTTGAACAGATCTAGCAAACCTGTTTTTCTCTCCAGAGTTGCTTTTCCTATTGCCTTGGCTTATGAAGTTTCATAGGATGAGTTTTGAATTATTCTAAAAATAGCTATAGGGTATGCTATTTACATCATAAAAGATATAGCGACTGAACCAGAGGGTTTGTGCCAATCTGTAACACAACACAAAGATTTTCCATTGTGATGCAGCATGTATAAGGAGCCATCTCTTGAACACACAGAAAAAAACTAACCCTTTATATTTGTATTTAAATATATATTTTTGGCTCTCTGGCAGACTGTCCATTCTTTAACAAACAAATTTTATTCAGGTCTTTGCTGACTATTGCTGTTTCTGTGTAATTATATAAAATTAAGGCTGTGTATATTTAAAGTGAGACTGTTCTAGCCTATCGCCATGCATATCACCATTAGCCTTTACTATTTCCAAGTCAAAACATAAATACTTAAGTAATAGTCATTTCTTCTGAGGCTTAGCAAACAAATACTGCTTGTCACACTGTCAGGTTGGTTACACAAGCTGAAGTGGTTGACACTTGCTGAAATTCCTTCCCATGCTTCATTAGCTAGACTGAGAAGTGAGGTGGAACATTCCTGTCATAAAGAGCCCTGCTAGATTTCAGCTGTTATCCAATTACAGAGCAGATTGTGATATAAAATAAGCAAGGCAGGCTGCTGTATTAAGTGGAACTCTGGCTTCCAGATAACAACATGATTTTAGCTACTATTCTTTATACCTTGGACACTCAAAGTACTTGAGAACCCATGGCCCTAATTTGGTCATGAACGTGCTGTTGGAATGTAGAATTCAATGAAGTTAAATAACGAAAAGGAATAAATGGCATCTAAAGGATGAAGAAACATAAGCTATTTAAGGATGTGTACTTCTTATTTTATTTTGTTCATAGTGTTTTAAATACCACACTCTGACCAAGAAGTAATGAATAGGTCCTGGGCTTTCCTTAAATGTGTTTTGTACTTGTTTTATGATTAATATATTGTTTATGATTAATATATTGATTAGTTTTCCTAATGAGATTACAGCAAAGCTCTTAGTTCTAAATAAAAGCTTTGCCACAAGTTGCAACTAATGAACACTCTACTGTAAGTAATAAAATGTTTGTAATCTCTTCTTTTTGTTTTAAATTGAGAATATTCCTCTTTTGGTCCATATATAAGGTATTCTGGGAGAAATTAACAATCTTCGTGCTCCAACTTATGGAAAAATGCCCTTTTTCTATAAACCTTAAATTCTAACAATAACAAAAGCTATTTTAATCTGAAGAAACTGCCATGAATTTAAAAATAATCTTAAGACCTTGAGAGAAAATGAATCCTGCATTTATCCAATGGCAGTAGAAAATATTAAAGTATAGAGAAATTAATTATATGTGAATGTTTAAGGATAGTGTTTAAGTCTAAATAAGATTCCAACCCAATTAAACAGCTGATAATATGCTTCCCTTTAAAATTAACTAGCTGAGTTAGTTTGTTGTTTTCAGAAAGGGATTGGTAGAAGTAATCCCACACTAATGAATAACTCATAGTCTGGATGCAGCCAAGAATCCAGTGTGTGTTCACACACATCTCAGATGCCAGAAGGACTTGGATGGGAGCAGATGCCATTAGAGGTGGTGGTGAATTTATCTTGCCTTCTCTAAGAATTGTTTGTATTTTCTAGTAGGGGTCTCATTTCTTGTCTGAAAGTTGAGAGTGCTAATGATCATGAAAAGGAAAGAAGCCACATTTGAACTGAGTCTCAAATAAAGTAAGATATTGTTGATTCCATGTTCAAAGAAATCTGCAAAAACTTGGGCTCCAAGTTTTAGTGGAATAAAATGAAAGCAGTCCAAAATATTTGCTAGGGTTATATGTACAAGAAGAGAAAGCCCCTATCCCTAGGCATGCTCTTCTCATCCTTTGCCACCCATATCCACCCCTTCTGATGCATTACAATCAAAAGAACTTCCTGCTCCATGGCTGCTTCTTTCTAAGAATTTAAAAATTAATCCTTCACTAGAAAAAAACTGTTGTTTAGTCAAGAGAATGAGAAGACAAGCCACCAACTGATAGAAAATATTTCCAAAACGCCTATCTAATAAGGGACTATTATCTTAAACTAACAAATGAACAGAGAATCCTTAAAACTAAAAAAAAAAAAAAAAAAAATCTCAATGGAAAGATGAGAAAAATATTTCAACAGCTACCTCTCCAAAGAAGATATACAGACAGGAAATATACATATCAAAAGATGCTCAGTATCTTCCACCATTAGGGAAATGCAAATTAAAAGAATGAGATATCACTACACACCTATTAGAATGGCTAACATCCAAAGCACTGACAAAACTAAGTGTTGAAAAGGATGTGGAGCAAAAATAACTCTCATTAATTGCAAAATGGTACAGTCAGTTTGGAAGACATTTTGGCAGTTTCTTACAAAAGTAAACATACTCTTACCATATGATCGAGTTATACCACTCTTTGAAATTTACTGTCATGACTTGAAAACTTGGCCTTTGCTAGGTGAATGAATAAATGAACTGAGATACACCCAAACAGTAGAATACATTCCAGTGGTAAAAAGAAATGAGCCATCAAGCTACTAAAGTACATGGAGGAATCTTAACGTGTATATTGTTAAGTGAAAAGAGCCAATCCCAAAAGGCCACATACTGTATGATTCCAACTATACATATGACATTCTGGAAAAAGCAAAACTATGGAGACAATAAAAAGATCAGTAGTCTCCAGAGATTGAGAGTGGAAAGAGGGAAGAAGAGGTAGAACAACAATATTTTTATGGCAGGCAAACTATTCTATATGATAATTTAATGGTGGATGCATGCCATTATACGTTTCTCAAACTCATAGAATAGCAACCCATAGTAAACTATGGACTTTAGTTAATAACAATGTGTCAATGTTGCCTCATCAATTGTAACAAATGCAAGATGTCACCAGACTAATGCAAGATGCTAATAAATGGAGAAATTGGTGTGGAGAGAGTTGGGTCTATGAGTACTTTTTGTACTTTCCATTAAATGTCTTTGTATATGTAAAAATGCTTTAAAAAAGATGATTAACTTTTCTTTTATTTAAAAAGCATTGTTTGATGGATTGATTACAAAAGGGAGTGACCAGAACTGGTTAAGTACTGTGCTCTCTCCCCTGGGAGTCATCCTGTGTGGTCTTTTTTGTGGACCACCATCTGAGTTATGCAGGGTTCAACCTGCAAAAGGTCTGCAGCAGCCACATCTTCTTGTCTCCTTAAACTTAAAAATAAATACCATCCAGATCCTGGTATTTGTACCTTTCTGAACATAAATACCAGGCATTTATGTCCCCAGGTGAACATTGGCCAAATAAGTAGGCACCTGAGCGATATATCTACCATAAGAGGAAATCAACATATGCTAAAAGAAGTAGACTTTTAAATCAGAAGGATTCAAACTAAGTGTGTTATATAGCCTTAAATATATAAGGGAAGATATAAGTAATAAGAGGCAGAAATATCTCATTGAAAAGTGGTTTTCTGGTATATGAAAAATACAGTAGTTGAAGAAAAGAGCATGGTAAATGAGATATTTAAACATCATGATTGTTATGACCGAAGAAATAAGTTCATTCTGGGGAATGTGCTGGTTCTGTCTACATTGTGCCTGTTCCCATGATGAATATACACACATAATCACTACACACACTGTGAGTATGAGCAAGGAATTCTGCGTATTGTTTGCTTGTGTTCTATTGCTTTTTGTGAATTTGTAAAAGTTATTTAAATGTTATAGGTTTCGTAATCTTCATCTAAAAAAACATAATTGGGTCTTCCCTGGTGGCGCAGTGGTTGAGAGTCCGCCTGCTAATGCAGGGGACGCGGGTTCGTGCCCTGGTCCGGGAAGATCCCACATGCCACGGAGCAGCTGGGCCTGTGAGCCATGGCCGCTGAGCCTGCGCGTCTGGAGCCTGTGCTCTGCAACGGGAGAAGCCACAGCAGTGAGAGGTCCGTGTACCGAAAAAAATAAATAAATAAAATAAAAAATAAAAAAAACATAATTGTGTTACTTTAAAGATCTTCTTGATGTCAAGATTATGTAATATTGCATTACTTTATAAGACCACATTATTATATGATGCTATAATAGTACTGCATTTTTCAGGATATATATAGTACTATTACTTAGTACTACCATAAAATACTATATTATCACATACTATATTCATAATAATGAAATAAGCAATTATATCTAAAGAAATTAGAAATGGACCAGTAAGCAAAAGACAATTTATAGAATTTATGGGAAAGTAAATTTCATCTACTTTCTTATCAAGATTCAAACATGTTTTTTCTAAAGATGATGAATAATAAGCATTATTTATGGTCCATAAAATAATTTTATGGTTTACACATTACCTTGCAGATTCAAAGTCTATATATATATATATATATATATTTTTGTAAATAAAAACTAGTTTTTTAGATTCCAAGTCTTAGATGTGGATTAATTTAGTAAACTGTGCTTTCTAGAAAAGAGTATAAAAATCATTAGGAACTTTCTCCATTACTGTTAAATAATTGTATGGGTACAATAATAATATAACACTGGGAGAACTTTTAAATCCTCCCAAAGACCTTTTTGCTCTCTCCCACTGTTCAGTTGATAGATTCTGCTTTCAAAAATAAGAGATTCTTTTAATGTTTAATTAATTTCCTCATCTTTTTACTTTTAAACAAAATCATAACAACAACAGTGTACCCTCTAGGCCTGAATAATTTATAATTTTAACCAACTAGCTGTCTAAATTATAAGTTATCAACAAATTAAAATAGATTACATGTTTGACCTTTCCAATGCATTTTATTATTTTCCTCAGCTTTCCCATTTCTATGCCTGCTAGCTCCTATTTTACAGAACAGGTTACATTAAGCTGTTCTTTGAATGTAATATGATGCCTGGTAGGGGACCTATGATGTTTAAGAGTTTCTCGCTCAGTAGCCCTAGTAAGGATATTTAGCATTCACTCCAACTAAATGATACAGGCTAGAAATAGTATCTTTAAAAAGTCACATTTTTCAGAAGTTTTCCAGAAAGGGTGTCATGGTTTGAATGCCAGATAATTTTCAGTTTATTTCCAAAAATGAAAGTTAAATCTGATTCTGACCTTATCTGTATATATTGATCAACTTGTATTTGACATAAAGGAGAATTATTGGAGGTTAGTGTAGGGAAGCATACTAATTAAGAAAGTACTTTGCAGAAATTAATTTGGTTCAAGTTAAGGTACAGTTAGTTTTATGGTTCAGGCTCATTCTAAGTGAGTCTGAGTAGTCGAGTTTAGACCATAAACTCAGGATAAACATGGAGCTTACTATTCACATGGCTTAAAATGCTATTTTAAGGTAAATTGTGCTCTTATCGACACAAGGCAACACACAGAACACTCTCTAATCTTTTTCTACTCAAACTAACAACAATAAAATCATGGTTCAGCAACTTATGACATTTGTGCAAAAGATCAAAAACAACCCCTTGTTTTTTAGTCATTTTTTCATGTCTCCTGATTGTCACACAACATCCCTTTTCTTATGTAGGTTCCAACACTCTTCTCTGCATTACTTAGGCTAGACGCTGATTTTCAGTGAACAATATTTCCCTTCCAGCAGGTATCTCAGAGAAGTTATCAGAACATATGATGGCATTTTAAGTTGCCAAAGTCTAAGTCACACAATATACTTATAGAATGAGAAATGAATGGAATGCTTACATGGACACGTATGTGTACTTTCAGGCCAATACAGAAGTAAATACCTTTAGATGTTTTTTCTCATCACTTCAATGCCTTAACCAAGTATAGAATCACTCAGTGGCAACAATATTTTATTCCAAACATATACTAAAACCAGTGTGGATTATCATTTTTTAGTTAATTTTCTTCAAAATGTCTTAGAGTTTAGAGGATAAATCATCAAAAACTATATAATTCTAATAAATGAATGGAGATTTGATTAATCAATATGATTGGAATATGGGTAAAACAAACTGTTAAACCATTTGATAAGAAGAAATATTGTAACTTCTTATCATGTCTTGAATCAGGTATCGCCAGACTTCAAGTAGCTTGAAGAAAACCAGCATTTATACTCAGATTCAAAATGTCTTTTTTTTTAAATGAGCAGACAGATACATATGTGGACTTTCCATTTAAAAGCATAACTATCATTATTAGAGAAAAACAACCAATATAGGTATAATTAACTTTTATTCAGTAAAATTTTCAGGAGAATGCACATTTGTCAGCCAGAATTTCCCCTACCAGATTTCCAAAAGCAGAGTCGCCATTTCAAGAAATTTTAATCTTTCTATGGATTTGATATTCTCAACAGACTGAGGAATATTTATAGAAATTTACTGCTATTTAGTTTACATTATAATGAATTTCTAAGGAATTAAGCCCCCATACAGATACTTTTGGGGCTGTTTCTGTAGACTTCTATGTATTCTAAAAGGTGTACAGCGGTTTTACAAAGGTCTTAATCCAATAATGGGGAAGGGCACTACACATAGTGATTCTAGGTATGGAATTATGTCAGTCTGAAGAACGTAAAGGATTCTTTCTTGCTGCTTGCAATGGCCGTAGAGAGTTTAGAACTTCCATGGAACAATAAATGATCAAGATAATCTTAATGAAGAATCTTACAGTGGGTATATTCTTTTCTATTCTATTTATTTATGGCATAGTTTCTCAACTTCAGCACATTATTTACATTTGGGGCCCAGATAATTCTTTGCTTTGGGGTCATTCTGTGAATTGTAGGAAGCTTAGCCCAGCCCGGTCCTCTACCCATTATATGTTAGTAGCAATCACCTCTCTTAGTTGTGACAACCAAAACTACCTCCAGACATTGCCAAATGTCCCTCTGGGGGCAAAACTGCAGCCAGTGAAGAACCACTCTCTTAAAGGATACCATGACACTTGTGAGGCCTGTTTTACTTATAGGCTGGAATCTTGATTTTATATTTAATAGGTACCCAATTTTCCCTTTAGAGTTTCATCTTTAGGTATTGTGAAAATTGTGCTTTGTGTCTCTATTTTGGAAATTGTTTCAGTCTTCAATAAAGAAGTATATCATTGGTATGATTGATACTTAAGATTGTTGAGAGGGAACGGAATAAAGAGGAGAAAGTATCAAAATATGCTAATTTTTAATCAACACAGTATCTATGAAATTATCCATGATTTCATGGTTGTACTGTTATCAGCATAATAGTTATTAATGTTTCCAGTAATGACCATGAGCCATTATAATATTCTCAAATGACTTTTGAATCACAGAAAGTTAACTTATGCCCAGACAATTTTAGGGATGGGCATATATACAAATTTTAAAATTCATATTTGATCACTTACTCAATTATTATTGATCACCTCCTACATGCAAAACATTGTTGGACTGTAAAATAAGTAAGAAATGTTCTCTATCCTCAAAAACATATATTTCTTAGTAGAGTTAAGATAGAAAAAACAACAATAAAAATTAAGTATGATTATGTCACAGGAGAAATAAAAATGTGCAATGGGAATTTAGAGGAGATAAATTCACATTATTATCTATAGCATTTCATTTTTCAGTATACCCTGTTATCTAACCATCATAGAAAGAAGGTATCAGTACCCAGATAATTTATAAGTTTCACAAATATTTGAATCTATAAGTAAGATTAAACCTGTACATTTTCATGTTTATAAATTTGACCTAATTTGTTTGATGGGAAAGAATCCAAAGTCAAGGTTGATGATATAAATGACACCATTTTCATAGTTAAAAGCCTTGGGTTAAATGCTGCTCTGCCTGTTAACAGCAGAGTGACCTTTTCCATGTCTGTATTAAGAGGAAACACACATACCCACCCAAGGAACATAGACACCTAATTTATGAAGAAGTCTGAATGTTTTGATATTTCCAGAGAAATGGAATTGCTGTGATCTTACTAAAAACCTAGTACATTGAATAATGAATAATTCAAGTTGAACATGGAAATGTTGTAATTACACCTAAATGAGAGTTTGGACTTGTTCTTTAGAAAATTAGGAACCATTAAAGTTTTTTAAATGGTGATTTAGTTAACATCCCTACTTTATATATATATATATGTCTGCTAGAACCACTACTATGTGGGATGAATTGGCTGGGCAGAAGATTGGAGATAAGATGAATTAGATGGCCATTGACTAATTCCAAGAAGAGAAGATAAGGATATGAATGAAGAGTCTGCAGAAGAGGATACTTGTGAAGGATAACCAAGGTAGGAGGTACATGTGTAAGTGTCCTGGTTGGGTTCTCCAGGACCACACCCTGAAGCAGGGAATAGTCCATTATTCCATTAATAAAATGCCCTTAGACAAGACTGGTAAGGAAATGGAGCAAGCAGGGCATGAAAAGGAAGATGAACAAGGGTGAGATGTCACACGATTTAATGTAAGAACTATGTGAAAAGAAGTACCAAATACATGAGAATGTGAAGTTTTGGAAAACAGACCTAAAATTTTTTTAAAAATCTTATAGAATAAAATCAAATACTCTATTTAACGAATGGGTTAAAAATCTGCAGCATAGGGCTTCCCTGGTGGCGCAGTGGTTGAGAGTCCGTCTGCCGATGCAGGGGACACGGGTTCGTGCCCCGGTCCGGGAAGATCCCACATGCCGCGGAGCAGCTGGGCCCGTGAGCCATGGCAGTTGAGCCTGCGCTCCCCAAACGGGAGAGGCCACAACAGTGAGAGGCCCACATACCACCAAAAAAAAATTGCTGTGGAGATAAAATCGAATATAATAGGTATTTGTGCTCCATACTTGTTATTTGGGAGAGCTCTTAGGTACAATTAAATGTAGATGACAAATTTGCAGTCAACATTGATAGTAATGCTATGAACCTTTCAGAGAATTGAAACTCAGTTTTAGAGGAAATAAATGTGTCTTGCTTTCAGCTCACTTGCAAAATAATCAATGGCCTATTTAGGGTCATGAAGTAGAAACAACAATACTTTCGTGAAATTTAATTAAGATTTAGCTTGACCAGTGGACACAGAAATGTCTCTCAAATACTACCCATCTGTTAGGGACTGACACTATTTTCTTAAGTGACTAAACTGAAGCTTTCTCTTTTAAATAATACTTAATAGATGAATAAGTATTCTTTTTTCCCTTCTAATGCCTGCCCTGGGATATGTACATTACACATTTTAATTTTTTCTTCCTTTCTAACTTTGCTATAAAAGTATTGTCCTTAATTTAAATTTTTTTGGTCTGTCTCATACTTTACAAATATATTTTATCAAATGCATCTGAATACATTAATTTTCAAGCTGAAACAAATGTGTTATTCAATAATGTATATAAAAGAGTAGTTGTGAAGGATGAGAATGGGACAATTCTCAATTTTAAGTTATTTTGTTCATCATTTAATAACATAAGAAACCAGTAGGTTCATTACCACCAACTAGTATTTTTAGTATTTATGATTCAAGTACATTATTCAGAGTACTTGAAAAACATACTAAAGGAAAGGTAATTTTTAAAAAGTCTTGTAAAACTATCTTCACTTACTCTTATGTGCCCTTTGTATATCTAAAATTGTTATAAACATTGTGTGGATACATAAACACAAATAGTGAAATGCATCTTATGTAAATGAAGAAGATCAGAATTCAGCATTATTTCAAAGGCTTTGACACTTAGAACATGTGTGTGATCAATGTCTACAGCAGAAAAAATAAATACAGTAATTTGCCAGCTACTTAAGGTCTTTATGTTACATTAGGGGCATCAAAGGCTGTCAGCAATATTTAAATATTTAGGAATCCAAAGTTTTTAACATTCCAAACTCTTAAATGTTCCAAAGATAGTTTTGAATTTTCTATATCTCCTCCCCTATACTTTAGGAACCCAAGTTCAGCCAATATTTTCCAAACTGACAACTGCATTAAAGACAAAAACTCTCATTTGAAGAAACATTATTTTTTTATGACAGAAATATAAACACATCATTTAAAAATGTTCTCTGCAGGATGACATGCATATTAGCTTATAGAATTCAGGTATATATTTTGATCCTTACATAAACTTTGGGTTTATTTGGTAATTTTTAAATTTGTATTTAATATTAATTATATCAATACTATGGTTGCTCTTAATATTTTTAATGTTATTTGTGATACCTTCAACAGTTTCCAAGTTTTGCCTATTTTTATAGCATTTTCTTTTGGTTCTTTGTTTTCTGTATAATCAATTTCTACTCTAACATTTATTATTTGTATTTCCTTCCTTATAATCTCTTTAAAGTTACATTTTTCCTCATTATTGAGTTAATGCATAGTTTGCTAGCTGTATATACTTCATATTTTCTAATATGTGCATTAAAGAATATAAATTCATTTTCTCTGTATATAAGTATATATAATATATATTGCTTATGCGTTAGCTTTTTTGTTTTCCGTCACAGACTCTAATATTGCTCTGTGGTGGATAATATGGTCTGCTTTACCTAATCATCTTTCTGATTATCTTTCTCTGTCAATAGAATGTAAGTCCCTGATGGCAGGACATTTTGTCTGCTTTGTTCATTATCATAGCCTCTGAATCAGAAGAGAGTTTGACACGTAATAAACCTCAATAACTTGAATAAATGATTTGAGTTCTAGAGGTTTCAGCTGTCTTAGGCCAGTTTGTACATTATTCATTTCTTTTCTTGGGTTCCTATAATCAGCGACGGCATAAATTCAAGCCATCATATACTTTTCACACAGACTGGGATTTCAATTTATCACAGAGTTCTTTGTTTTTGGTTTTCCCCACCTCTTTTTTGGGTTACATAGGAAGTTTCCTCAATAATAATATCATTCTAATTTTTGAAAATTCAAAAGGGTCTTATGTTTAAGTTAATTTTTCCAGGCCCTTGTTGAACCTTCTCCAATCTACAAATGCATGAACTTCAGTTCTGGGCAATGGTATTGAATTATTCCTTTGTTAATTTCCTCTTCCCTGTTATCTCTTTCCTAGAGTATTAAGAATTATCTGAGTTTTTTAAAAAACATTTTCTTCTATGCTTTTATTTTGCATCTATATGTATTTTTTTGGGGCATCTGCATTCTGAGAAAATTTATTAATTTCAATTAAAAATTTATTAATTATTTGAATAATTAATTCAAAATTTCTCCCTAATTTTTAATTTCTTCTATCAATTTTTTAGTTTCCAAAAGTTCTTTTTGTGTTCTTTGAATGTATTTTTTATAGCCTGCTGTTTTGTGGTTGTTGTTTTAAATGAATGAAGATGCTGCTTGTCTCTCTGAGGGTATTAATTATATTCTTGAAGCTTTTTTGTTCTGCTTCCTCACTGACTCCAGTTTCTCTGTGTTCTTCTTCAATGCCTCTTTGTTTAATCCCTTTTATGTTAGAAGATTTCTTCATATACCTAGTGATCCCTGTCTATCTGATCCAATTTTAGAGTGTGGCCCTGATAAATATCACACTGGAAACCTGCTGTGCATTTGCAGAATTTTAAGGGTCAGGTATAGGTGAAGGTGACTAAGGAGGAACGTGACTAGCTCTTTCGTATCCCCAGCAGTCACCATCTCCTTCCCCGGGAGGGACAATGGGTGTTGTCTGTAGCCTGAGTGCCTGTGACCCAGCAGCTAAATAGGATAGAGGTTCGGACCCTCAGCATTCAATGCATAGATTTTCACAATCCTCCATTTTCAACACGGTGTTCTCAGCTCTAGTAGAGCTTACTGTTGACAACTCCAAATTCTTTCTGTTTAACCTTTCTAGAGAGCAGATTTTCAATATTCTGCTTAGGTGTGCAAATGTATGTTTGTAGTGTGGGACAGGGTTCCAAAGAATGACTGAGGCTTGGAAAAGGGAGTGTATCTGGGTGTCTAAATGCTCCCAACAGTGACGTTTCAGAGTCTTCGTTCTATAGCCGTCTTCAACCATGACCTACACAGGGAGCAAGGACTCCAACTCTTCATCCTTTTAAGGGTTTGTCTCCTTCTTAGTTTCTCCCCCTATTGTCACCTACTTTTCCTTGTTTGCAAAGTTAACAATGAATTTGCAAGTTTCCATCATTTAAATAACATCTTTTCTCTTGTGACATCCTGGCCTTGTCTCTCTGCTTTATGAGAGTGTATCTTTTTAAAAATCCTTTATATAGTTATTTTCGTAGCATTTGTGGAGTTTACAGTGGTAAAGATGTGTGTTCTACTATATATAACCAAAAGTCCATAAATCACCTTGAAAAATGACTGCCATTGTCAATCTCCCGTTCAGCTCTCATATCAGTTATTCAGCAACTTCAGTTCAAACACAGGAACCCATCTCCCATCAGCCCACTTATCTCCATTCCCAATGTTGCTGTAGCATTTAAAGACATATTAATATTTGACCTGTTACATTTTCAGTCTCACTCTATACAATTCCATTCTTCAACTGCAACAAATATATGTATCTCTCTAAAGTACAAGCATGACTATGTCATACTCCTCAAAATTTTTTTCAACAGTTTCTCTAATTCCTAAGAATAATCACTGAAGTTCTTAGTTATGCACACAAAACACTTGGTAATGGAGTCAGCCACCCCTCTTGCACTTGGATTCCACTCAGAAAGTACCTCCCTGCCTTTCTCAACCTGAAGATTATGAACATGGAGGCATGCGAGCACACACACAGGTTCCATAAATATTCAGCTATTTGCAGTTCTATAAATGTTCAGAGATTTCTTTCACACTGGACTAACTATTCCCAATTCCTCTATCAAAATTGAATCATTTTCATGTCATTGCATCGTGGTTTAGCTGTAACCCATTCCACGGCCATGTCAAGATATTTTTCCTGACTCTGTGTTACAGACATGCCTTCATGAGCCTCCCTAGTCCATCCAGAGTGCCATTTACCACATTGCACTGAACTTTCTGTTTTCTCCTTTCCCTGCCCACTGCTTGCTGAGCTTTACCCCCAAGAGTGTAAGGTCCGAAAGGCCACTTGCGTACTTTCCTGTATCCAATCTGAATCCCTGCCACAGTACTTGGCACACAGTCAAAGCTCAGTGACTGCTTGATAAACGAATATCCAAGGACTACTATGAATGCCAAACAAACTAGGAGAATGTGAATAATCTTTCTAATAATTAGTTTGGGGGTAAGCAGTTTGTCATTTGATTTTTTTTCTTTCTTTTTTTTTTATGAAGAAGCTACAATTAACAAACCCTGACACAAAATGTCCAATGAATCATTTACCATCACATTGATTTTCTCATTAGATTCTTCTTAAAGAAAAAGTTTATCTTCTGGAAGAGACTAAAAAGGACATTTTCACTGTAAAGATTTTGCAAGTAAAAACAAATAAGGAAAAGAACAGGGTTTGTGTTTGCAGTCAACAAAAGGACCACAAAAATATGGCAGAGAAATAGTAGAATAAGACCTTTAAATATATTTCAACCTTAAGAATATGAAAGTATAATAACTACTTATAGCATCTAAAAGGGGATCTCAATTAAATGTGAATTATAAATTCACAGTAAGTTTGATCATAAGACATGAGGAAGGAAAATATGGGTACACCTAATTAACAGTTAACAATCTCCTGATAAGCTCTTAGAGAGAAGATAATAAATATTTCCTCATGACTATTTTTCATGTCAAACAAGAGTACTGGAAAGGGATATATTTAGAGAGATTTTCTAATAAAGGTTTGTGGCACTGAAACCAAGATAAATTGCATTAGATCCTTCCCTGAAGATTTTGAATAACAGAGTAAAATCATCCTACTTCAGTATCGCTAAGGCAAAATGTAGAGAAAGGGAGTAAGAACATAATCCCATTCTTTCTCAACAGTTTCTTAGCACAGTGTAAGCATAACTTGTAAAAGGGTTATCATTTCAAAGATACAATTGCTGGTGTCTTTTTGAAAGGCAAAGGGAGTGCTCCCTGTAAATGAAGTCCTGAAGAGTTTCCATAGATTACAGCTTTTCCCAATTTTTCTTCATCATCATTCATTGTTGGCATAAGGTACACAAAAGAAATGTAATGTACCTAATCCACTTCAGCCTAAGACTAAAAGAAGTATATAAACTGTATCTGTCCTGTAAATAATTCCTCAAATGTCACTCTGTAAGAAAAAAAAAAAAACTGTTCAATGGCTTTTAAGTTGGTAAATAAATATTATTGAAATAATAATAATAAACCCCCCACATTAGGTGTTCATTCATTAGGACCTAAATTTTACTGTTCATGCACTACGTGACTCCTACAGAAAGGACACCAAGCACTATACATCATAAAGTTTTTCTACTTCTTGCTAATTGAGAAAAGTAAATTTAAAACTTTTAAGAGGAATATTTATGGCAGAATAGCAACTGAGGACATAAAGCAATATTTTCATGAGTTATTTAAAATTAGCAGTTAGTTGGACAGGATGTGTAACCAAAGAGAAAAATTCAAAAAAGAAAATCTGCAACTTTGAATTAGTGATGGATTAATTGTTACCAGTAACTGCAACCATCTTTCATCTTATTTTGTGTTAACTGTCTTAAATCTGTATAACAATGTAAACTAATAACTATGTTAATTGATTCAAATACTAAAGTCAATGTTTATCAACCTGAAGACCTATTTTAAAGGAAACACTATTCCCACACCCCACTATGTTGCATTAAATTGCTTTTAGTACATCATTAAAATAGGAAACATAAACATAAAACATATGCTTACACAAAACATGTCAAAAACTCTCTATACTTATAGTTTTTATAGAACTATATGACCAGAGCAAAAAATTAATATAGTACTTACAGAACTACATGACTAATAAAAGTAATTTTATGTGATCAATGACACCACTGAATTGAACCCACTGCTGGCTACTTGCTGTGATACCCACCATCACCTGCATGTTCTGGGGAGCTCAGCCTGGCTGCTCTCCCCTTTGCTTTATGATGACTCACTTCTCTCACACTTTTGTGTATTCAAATTACTGCGAAATTTTCACTTATCTTGTTGTGATTTTACGTCAGGTGAATAACACTTGGCTCCAATTCCAAATACACATATTAATGCTATCAAAATTCATTTTCATTAACTTCTGATGATGGAAGAAATACTACCAGGCTACAATGCAATGGGAAACAGAAATATGTGTGTAAACCATGATATTCTGTGCCAGTACTTAATACACATTCACAATCCAAATAGTGGGGAAATAGTTTTTGACATATTGGTAAATATTAAAAAAATATTAACCTTCATTATAAAATGAAGATTGTTACTGTGGATAATTTTTAGACATGAAATGTATGTCCATGGGTCCTAGTTTGAAAAATACCACTGAAGAGAAACTGTAGTAGATATAGTAGGGTTAAAGCTGACCTAAACAGTATCAAATATAATAAGGGAGTTAATTTTTAGGCCTTACATTAATTTCTAGTATTAGATTGAGATCACTTGCTTTTGAAAAATTAACAAGAGATAACAGAATTAATACCTGAAGTACCAAAGCAGAGGGGTTTTCAAATACTTCCAGGAGTCAAAGCTATTTTCAATTCAGCAAAATCAGTGTGTATCCTTGAACAAATAATTTATTTGGTGTAGTTATCTATTAAGTGTAGAATGTTAGATAAGAAATTTCCAAAAGATTCCTCCCTCTCTCTCTCTCCCCATCTATGTATACACACACAGACACACACACACATGCACACAAGAAGATCTTTCCTAGTCATGACCTAAATACCCAGGATATGTAGTGATCTGCTCCTCTGTAATTTTACTGAAGCAGAAATTTGTTTCATGCCCATCTCAGAACTGATGTATCAGTTAGTACTGTAGTCACTTAGCTAATAAATGTGTCTGACTGATGTTTCTACTTTTGCATTGCTACTTACCACTGTGTGACCTTAAAAAGAATGCTGCCTCTTGGTACATACTGGTTATGAAGTAAATTATATATGAAAAGCCAGAGAAAGAAACTGTTCTTTACTAGAAAATATCTATATAAATGGCTTGTGCCTTGCATCTACCAGTATAAAACAGTTAATTTTAATTTTTAGTTTTATTTTACTACTTTTGGGGAGGTAAATTATGTTAGAATGCATGGACATATATACACTACCAAACATAAAAATAGATAGCTAGTGGGAAGCAGCTGCACAGCACAGGGAGATCAGCTCAGTGCTTTGTGTCCACCTAGAGGGGTGGAATAGGGGGGGTGGGAGGGAGAAGCAAGAGGGAGGAGATATGGGGATATATGTTTATGTATAGCTAATTCACTTTGTTATGCAGCAGAAACTAACACACCATTGTAAAGCAATTATGCTCCAATAAATATGTTAAAAAAGTAAATAAGGTAAAATATAATATAATAAAATTACAAGAAGTTGAATGATATGGTCTCATAAACTTTTTAGAAATCAGGTATGATGTGTGAGGAGCAATGCTGTACAGATTTGAAGATGCCCTGACAGGGAGGATCCTAAGTGGTCAGCAGGTAATAGGAAAGGATCTGAACCCCCAGTACCTGAAAAAAGTGCTCAAATAGATGTTTTGCCCAAATGTGGTTTTAATAGAGGGTTATAAATTAGATGTTGCAGATGCAGCTAGAACTTGTCCTTGACCTGATCAAAAATACATTAACTTTGATAGATACTCTTCATTTTATTTATGGTCTCAAGTTCAGTGGCTTGAATATCAGGAGTAAATATTCCAGTGAACGTCTTTGCTCATAGTTGACACCCAATCACTAGAATAAATTCTCATTCCTCACTCTTCTATTACATAAGTTGCAAATCTTATTATTTCTTGCAATGGGGCAGCTCAAATAATCAATATCCATTACTATGATATTTTGAACACATATTACAGAATTAGCCATTGAGATATAGACTTGCATTATTTTGTCCTACACACACACAAATCCACATAGCCCAAGCTAAGCATCTATTCTCTCTGCACCTTGGGCTTTTGCATACAGGGACAAATGTAGAGGTTGACTTTTAAAGTATACAGAGTATGATATTTGGGTTTCTTTGAGAAACATAAACCAGACAAATATCTTTGAGGAAAAGCAAGAAGAAGGAGGAGGTTGAAGACAGGAAGTAAATATCCCCAAGTGTTATAAAAGAAGGAGCACGACTGTTGGTAGGATAATACATCTATACGTTCTTTAGTAGAATATGTTGTCCTACTGTGCTCGGGTTTTGGAGAAGAGTTGATTTGATTCAGAAAAAAATAAAGGCTGTGGCACTTCTCACAAACACATACACACATAGATCTGCTAGATATGAAAACTTCTTCCAGGGTTGCTAAGAGACTTCAATCTGTGCATTACAGAAAGGCAGCAATGAAGCAAATTATCTTTGGACAAGAGTGTTGACCCAGGTTCAAGACTGGCACACTGAGGTGAGCCTGAACTCTTAGAAACAACTGCCGATTTAGGATATATCACTAGTCTATCTGAAACTAAGGTGATTTAAAAAATGATTACATAATAAACAAAATGAAACAAAAAGCAAATAAGCACACACATGGATGGTAGGGAATTGGTATTGCAATAAAGAGGCTAAAATATGCTTCTGAAAATCCATTGTGTATCCAAGTCACATAAACAGTTATTAATATTTTGCCCCATAATGGGAGATTGTGCTTTTTATGTGGAAGCAATTATCCCAGGAATCCATTTAATGCCTCAAAATTTATATAAGTGTACTGGGATGGAACATTCATTAAGGACACTTAGGTTTACTGATGAAAGGGATGATAGACTAAATATTAAGGAAAGAATCATCTGACTGTTGCTTGCCCTCCATTGCCCCCAGGAAAGACAAACTAGCTGTGTGTTTCTAAAACCCCATTGAGGGGTGATAATTGAGACAGGCCAGTAGGAGTAGGAGATAGAAGTTAGAGGTTTGACAGGGCAATTGACCACTTAAAAAGAGATTTAGTGTGACCCTCAACTTATCTGATACAAAACTGAGTTTCAGGTTCTGAAAATAATAAGGATCCACTCCCACCTTCTCCAAGTTCCTTGGAGAAATGGCAGAACCATGGGAGCAAATAACCTGACACACACACAGGCTGTGTTCTGAGGTGTCCAAGCTTCCAAGTCTGGCCGAGTTCTGCAAAGCCCAGTTGAACCAGAAAGAGAATTGTCTCTTCTCAAATTAATGATTTAGACTTGACTTCGAACATTTGTACTAAAGAGAACAATCCTTTACCTGAATATCTTAGATATCATTTAACTCCAAGATATTTTTGTGTGACCCAAGGCTATGTTAGAGATGCCAAAATGCATAAATGAAATTCAACCTTACACCATCTTGTGAATTGGGGTTTGGTGCTTATTTATTTCGACTTAAAGATTAACTAGTTAGTATTTCTTGTCCTGGGGTATGGTGAAGGAAAATTCATATCATTTACACTTGTTTTGTCAATATTTTCCATGATAGTCACAAACATAACTGCTTCTCCAAAGCATTGTAGAATTTCAAACAAGGAGATAAATCTGATGGAGTTCACTTCCTGCCCAGCAAATTCTAATTAGGTCAGTCAACATCATCCAAATACCAAACATTGTAATATATACTGTATAAGGTCTGGAAGAAAACAATTGGCTAAGAAAAGAAGTACAAGGATCAGATGCAAGGAAAGAAGTCAAAGTGAACATGGTAGTAAGAACAGCCTTAATCTTTAAGGGTTCAGGGTAGTAGGATAAGTTATATTAAGGGATGGGACACTGAAGTTACAGCCAGAACTGAGCAAAAAATTAATCTACATCAATGGTTCCTTGTTCAAAGATCTACAATTAATGTCCAAGATGCTTCATGCCCTCATAGTTTATCTAAATATATTTTCAGTCTTCTGGGTTTGGAATTAAACAGATAATTTTTCAGAAAAATCCTAACTGGAAAATGAAAGGAAAAATATAATTGTCAGTGACATCTATAGGTATTGCTGTTTTACCAAAGCATACCTAATACTATGCCTCTAATAATAAAGGGTGTTAAAAATGGTATATTTACAGAGTGAAGTAAGTCAGAAAGAGAAAAACAAATACCGTATGCTAACACATATATATGGAATCTAAAAAAAAGAAAAAAAAAGGTCATGAAGAACCTAGGGGCATGATGAGAATAAAGATACAGACCTACTAGAGAATGGACTTGAGGATATGGGGACAGGGAAGGGTAAGCTGTGACAAAGTGAGAGAGTGGCATGGACATATATACACTACCAAACGTAAAATAGATAGCTAGTGGGAAGCAGCTGCATAGCACAGGGTGATCAGCTCAGTGCTTTGTGACCACCTAGAGGGGTGGGATAGGGAGGGTGGGAGGGAGGGAGATGCAAGAGGGAAGAGATAGGGGATATATGTATATGTATAACTGATTCACTTTGTTATAAAGCAGAAACTAACGCACCATTGTAAACCAATTATACTCCAAAAAAGATGTTACAAAAAATGGTATATTTAACATCTTATACATTAATATCTCACCTTGTTGATCAATTATAGGAGACAGTTATTTTCATTTTTTTCTGAACATAGGCTTATGTTCAAAAACTTAGTGTGAATCATACAATTCATAAAATATAAATCATGAAATATGTATTTACATTCTATTAATTATTCTGAAAGATATTTCCAGTGAGTTTAAAGTACAGTGCCTGGATGTAAGTGCTTGCATTTCTTTATCCTTGTTATAAACCTTAAACAAGCAATAGACCCATGAGATTTCTAAATTTATAAACACAAAATTTGCCAACAAGCCAGATGGCACTCAAACAAAAAAAAGAAAGAGAGCTTTTCCAATACCCATGTAATATCTGCTTATTCTAATTATTAGATATTCAAAAGAGAGACTAAGTAAAGGATGGATTTAATATCTTATACATTATATAATTATGATGCATAAACCAATGATATATATGTATTAAGATTATTCTTTCATTCTTTATATTCTTTATAATTCTACTGATATTAAATGATATGTAATAAACATTAGAAATTCCCAAATTAAAACGTAGATCACTTCTTTTAGGTTAATTTCCTCAAAGGAGTCAAAGAGAAATCTTGCCACATTACATATACCTGCATGGTGACATATAGTAAGTATTTAACTTGAAGTATGACAAAATACTTTAACTCATCAATTAATTCATCAGTTTTAAGAATTCTGAAATTATGAACTCAGATATCCCTAAGGATTTGTAAAGATCCTCATCTTGTTCACAGAGATGTTAAGACATAATGGCAAAATGACAAGTTTCAATCCATAGAGATATGAGAACGTTTTGAGATACCAAGGAACATGTTCAAAAATAAACTATTTACAGGTTGAGTCTTTTCCATATGATTTTTTTTTAATTTTTTTAATTTATTTATTTATTTATTTTTTGCGGTACGCGGGCCTCTCACTGTTGTGGCCTCTCCCATTGTGGAGCACAGGCTCCGGATGTGCAGGTTCAGCGGCCATGGCTCACAGGCCCAGCCGCGCCGCGGCATGTGGGATCCCCCCGGACCGGGGCACGAACCCGTGTTCCCTGCATCAGCAGGCGGACTCTCAACCACTGTGCCACCAGAGAAGCCCCCTCCATATGTTTTATTACATTAATTTTTATTTTACTCCTTGAATAAAATTAGAATATTCTAATTAAATATAAGAAGAAAGTATATGTGAGAGGAGCTCTCTTGTCTATACAATGTTGTGCATATCTATGCAATTCTGTGCATACCAATCCTAGAACTTATTATGTCCCTAGGTCACAAGGACTGATTGGAAAATTCACTCTGGCTGGCTCTTTAGCATCTTTTAAGTTAAAAGGCTTTGGGTTTAACAATTTATTCTGACTGAACCACAGGGTTACATAAAGGCAGGCGACCTAGCATCTGTTCTCCCTTGGATTGGAGTTAATGATCATTGCATAAACAGAATATTTTTTAGATTTGAGTCCATAATAATCAAAGCCTAAAAAAGGAGAGCAATCTTTGGCTCCCATTCTACTCCCACATTCAATCAATATTACAATCATGATTTTTACCTCCCAAATCTCCCTCAACCCTACCCATCTTCTCCCTTTTCACTGGCTGCTGGACTCACACTCCCACCTCCCCATCTAGATCATTGCAGTATTTGGTATACTATGTCCTTTGTCAGATAAATTACTCTCAGTAGATATTTTTTTAAATGCAAACTTGACTATTTAACTCTCCTCCATACAATCCCTAAAAGACCTGTTCTCATTATGTACAGGATTAAGTCCAAAATCCAATACGCATTTTTTGCTAGTCTCCTGAAAGACTGGTTCCTTAGTCTATCCTTTCCTTGCTTCACTTTTTTTTCCCTTTACTTTTGTTATCAAATATATCAGGGTCATGAATTCATCCTTTAAGACTGAAGTCAAAGGATGTTTCCTTTTTAAGCCTCATAGGACCCCACAAAACAGAGTAGATTACTTTCTACTCTATTCTTCCACTGAAGATTTGTGTATTTGTAGCATGTAGCCCTTACACACTGTGTTATATTTTGCTGATGAAAAAGTTAATCAGTCAATTGAAGAAAGAAATGGAAAATTTTATTCCAGCCAAACTGAAGATTATAACACAGGAACAGCCTCTCAGAAAGCTCTGAGGACTGTTCTGCCTGTTAGATGTCAAAGCACAGTTATATAAGTTTTTTGAGACAGAGGACTATACAGTAAATGAAGTATTATTGATAGTTTACACAATTCATGTCTACACATAAAAAGCCAGAAGTGAACTGGGTCACTGGTCATCATGGTCTCTTACAAGATTAAGAAGAAAATTTATATCCTAAGGAGTTTGACCCTGATGAGTATAAGAAAGAATGTTATCTCCTAAGGAGCTCTGCTTAATGCAGATGCACCACACACACTAAAGGGGAGAGAGGAGGCCCAAAGAGGCAAAGAACAATATTGTGTTTAAATTTGTTTATCTTGCCAAAAAATATGAATTTTATTTCATTAATTTGTGTACAGATTTCCTTAATAAATTGCAAATTTATTCATTTAAGATATGTATCCACTTTATTTCTATGTATTTTCTATATGTCAGGTCAGAAACACCCAATAAATATTTGTTGCATAAACAGACAAGTTAATTAATTTAAAAAACATATTTATGGCTTCCTTTGCTTATGCTGGGGTCCAGGAGGGGGTCAACGGCCAGGTCTGTCCCAGGATTAGCATGGCATGAACATCTCTGCTAAGAAGTGATTGAGATCATATTTTTCAGGCTGAAGTCCCAGTAAATTAGCTTGTCCAAGGATTATTCCTAAAATGTTAGCTGAGTGGCTGACAGGGTATTGGTGCTCCAGTCAGATGTCAGGCTTGAGCCTCTGAGGTGGGAGATTCAAGTTCAGGACACTGGTCTACCAGACACCTCCCTGCACCACATAATATCAAATGGCGAAAGGTCTCACAGAGATCTCCATCTCAATGCTAAGGCCCAGCTCCACTCAACAACCAGAAAGCTACGGTGATGGACACCCCATGCCAAACAACTAGCAAGACAGGAACACAACTCCACCCATTAGCAGAGAGGCCGCCTAAAATCATAATAAGGACAGACACCCTAAAACAAACCACTGGAAATGGTCCTGCCCACCAGAAAGACAAGATCCAGCATAATCCATCAGAATACAGGAACCACTCCCTTTCACCAGGAAGCCTACACAACCCACTTAACTAATAATACCCACTGGGGGCAGACACCAAAAACAACAGGAACTGCAAACCTGCAGCCTGTGAAAAGGAGACACCAATCATAGTAAGTTAAGCAAAATGAGAAGACAGAGAAACACACAGCAGATGAAGGAGCAAGGTAAAAACCCACCAGGCCAAACAAATAAAGAGGAAATAGACAGCCTACCTGAAAAAGAATTCAGAGTAATAATAGTAAAGATGATCCAAAATCTTGTAAATATAATGGAGAAAATACAAGAAACATTTAACAAGGACCTAAAAGAACTAAAGAGCAAACAAACAATGATGAACAACACAATAAATGAAATTAAAAATTCTCTAGAAGGAATCAATAGCAGAATAACTGAGGCAGAAGAACAGATAAGTGACCTGGAAGATAAAATAGTGGAAATAGTTACCACAGAGCAGAATAAAGAAAAAAGAATGAAAAGAATTGAGGACACTCTCAGAGACATCTGGAACAACATTAAACACAACAACATTCCAATTATAGGGTTACCAGAAGAAGAAGAGAAAGAGAAAGGGACTGAGGAATCATTTGAAGAGATTATAGATGAAAACTTCCCTAATATGGGAAAGGAAATAGTCAATCAAGTCCAGGAAGCACAGAGAGTCCCATACAGGATAAATCCAAGGAGAAACATGCCAAGACACATATTAATCAAACTATCAAAATTTAAATACAAAGAAAAAATATTAAAAACTGCAAGGGAAAAGCAACAAATAACATACAAGGGAATTTCCATAAGCTTAACAGCTGACCATTCAGCAGAAATTCTGCAAGCCAGAAGGGAGTGGGAGGACATATTTAAAGTGATGAAGAATACAACCAAGATTACTCTACCCAGCAAGGATCTCATTCAGATTCGATGGAGAAATTAAAACCTTTACAGACAAGCAAAAGCTAAGACAATTCAGCAACACAAAACCAGCTTTACCACAAATGCTAAAGGAACTTCTCTAGGCAGAAAACACAAGAGAAGGAAAAGACCTATAATAATAACAAACCCAAAACAATTAAGAAAATGGTAATAGGAACATACATATTCAGAATTATCTTAAATATAAATGGATTAAATCCTCCAACCAAAAGACATAGAGTGGCTGAATGGATACAAAAACAAGACCCGTAAATACACAGTCTACAAGAGACCCACTTCAGACCTAGGGACACATACAAACTGAAAGTGAGGGGATGGAAAAAGATATTCCATGAAAATGGAAATCAAAAGAAAGCTGGGGTAGCAATTCTCATATCAGACAAAATAGAGTTTAAAAAAAGACTATTACAAGTGACAAAGAAGGGCACTACATAATGATCAAGGGATCAATCCAAGAAGAAGATATAAAAAATATAAATATTTATGCACTCAACATAGGAGCACCTCAATACATAAGGCAAATACTAACAGCCCTAAGAGGGGAAATAGACAGTAACACATTCATAGTAGGGGACATTAACACCCCACTTTCACCAATGGACAAATCATCCAAAATGAAAATAAATAAGGAAACACAAGCTTTCAATGATACATTAAACAAGATGAACTTAATTGATATTTATAGGATATTCCATCCAAAAACAACAGAATTCACTTTCTTCTCAAGTGCTTATGAACATTCTCCAGGATAGATCATATCTTGGGTCACAAATCAAGACTTGGTAAATTTAAGAAAATTGAAATTGTGTCAAGTACCTTTCCCGACCACACACTATGAATCAAGATATCAAATGCAGGAAAAAAATCTGTAAAAAATGCACACACATGGAGGCTAAAAAATACTAAATAACCAGGATATCACTGAATAAATCAAGAGGAAACAAAAAAATAGCTAGAAACAAATGACAATGAAAACACGATGACCCAAAACCTATGAGATTCAGCAAAAGCAGTTCTAAGAGGGAAGTTTATAGCAATACAATCCTACCTCCAGAAACAAGAAACATCTCAAATAAACAACCTAACCTAACACCTAAAGCAATTAGAGAAAGAAGAACAAAAAAAAAAAAAAAAACCCAAACTTAGCAGAAGGAAAGAAATCATAAAGATCATATCAGAAGTAAATAAAAAAGAAATGAAGGAAACAGTAGCAAAGATCAATAAAACTAAAAGCTTGTTCTTTGAGAAGATAAACAAAATTGATAAACCATCAGCCAGACTCATCAAGAAAGAAAGGGAGAAGACTCATATCAATAGAATTAGAAATGAAAAAGGAGAAGTAACAACTGACACTGCAGAAATACAAAGGATCATGAGAGATTACTACAAACAACTATATGCCAATAAAATGGACAACCTGGAAGAAATGGACAAATTCTTATTAAAGCACAACCTGCTGAGACTGAAACAGGAAGAAACAGAAAATATAAACACACTAATCACAAGCACTGAAATTGAGACTGTATTTAAAAATCTTCCAACAAACAAAAGTCCAGGACCAGATGGCTTCACAGACTAATTCTATCAAACATTTAGATAAGAGCTAACACCTATCCTTCTAAAACTCTTCTAAATTATAACAGAGGGAAGAACACTCCCAAACTCATTCTACAAGGCCACCATCACCCTGATTACATAACCAGACAGTGATGTCACACACACAAAAAAAACAAAAACAAACAAACAAACAAACAAAAACTACAGGCCAATATCACTGACGAACATAGATGCAAAAGTCCTCAACAAGATACTAGCAAACAGAATCCAACAGAACATTAAAGGGATCATACACCATGATCAAGTGGGGTGTATCCCAGGAATGCAAGGATTCTTCAATATACACAAATCAATCAATGTGACAAACCATATTAAAAAATTGAAGGAGAAAAATCATATGATCATCTCAATAGATGCAGGAAAAGCTTTTGACAAAATTCAACACACATTAATGATAAAAACTCTCCAGAAAGTAGGCATACAGAGAACTTGCCTCAACATAATAAAGGCCATATATGACAAACCACAGCCAACATCATTATCAATGGTAAAACACTGAAAACATTTCCACTAAGTTCAGGGATAAGACAAAGTTGCCCACTCTCATCACTATTATTCAACATAGTTTTGGAAGTTTTAGCCAAAGTAACCTGAGAAGGAAAATAAATAAAAGTAATCCAAATTGGAAAAGAAGTAAAAATTTCACTGTTTGCAGATGACATGATACTATACATTGACAAACCTAAAGACACTACCAGAAAACTGCTAGAGCTAATCAATGTATTTGATAAAGTAACAGGATACAAAACTAATGGACAGAAATCTCTTGCTTTCTTATACACTAATGATGAAGGATTTGAAAGAGACATTAAGAATCACACCCATTTACCATTGCAACAAAAAGAATAAAATACCTAGGAATATACCTACAGAAGGAGGTAAAAGACCTGTATGCAGAAAACTATAACACTGATGAAAGAAACTAAGGATACAAACAGATGTAGAGATATGCCATGTTCTTGGATTGGAAGAATCAACATTGTGAAAATGACTGTACTACCCAAAGCAATCTACAGATTCAAGGCAATCCCTATCAAACAACCAATTGCATTTTTCATAGAATTAGAACAAAAAATTTCACAATTTGTATGGAAACACAAAAGACATCAAATAGCCAAAGCAATCTTGAGAAAGAAAAATGGAGCTGGAGGAATTAGGCTCCCAGACTTCAGACTATATTACAAAGCTACAGTAATCAAGACAGTATGGCACTGGGACAAAAACAGAAATATAGATCAATGGAAGAGGATAGAAAGCCAAGAGATAAACCCACACACATATGGTCACTTAAATTTTGATAAAGGAGGCAAGCATATACAATGGAATAAAGACATCCTCTTCAATAAGTGGTGATGGGAAAACTGGACAGTTACACGTAAAAGTATGAAATTAGAGCACTCCTTAACACCATACAAAAAAATAAACTCAAAATGGATTAAAAACATAAATGTAAGGCCAGACACTATAAAACTCTTAGAGGAAAACATAGGCAGAACACTCTATGACATAAATTACAGCAAGATCTTTTTTGACCCACCTCCTGGAGAAATGGAAATAAAAACAAAAATAAGCAAATGGAACCTAATGAAACTTAAAAGCTTTTGCACAGCAAAGGAAACTATAAACAAGACAAAAAAACAACCCTCAGAATGGGAGAAAATATTTGCAAACAAAGCAATTGACAAAAGATTAATCTCCAAAATATACAAGCAGCTCATGGAGCTCAATATCAAAAAGACAAACAACTCAATCCAAAAATGGGCAGAAGACCTAAATAAACATTTCTCCAAAGAAGATATACAGATTGCCAACAAACACATGAAAGGATGCTCAACATCACTAATCATTAGAGAAATGAAAATCAAAACTACAATGAGATATCACCTCACACAAGTCAGAATGGCCATCATCAAAAAATCTACAAACAATAAATGCTGGAGAGGGTGTGGAGTAAAGGGAACCCTCTTGCACTGTTGGTGGGAATGTAAATTGATACAGCCATTATGAAGAAACGTATAGAGGTTCCTCAAAATCTAAAAATAGGACTACCACATGACCCAGCAATCCCACTACTGGGCATATACCCTGAGAAAACCATAATTCTAAAAGAGTCATGTACCACAATGTTCATTGCAGCACTATTTACAATAGCCAGGATATGGAAACAATCTAAGTGTCTATTAACAGGTAAATGAATAAAGAAAATGTGGCACATATATACAATGGAATATTACTAGCCATAAAAAGAAACACAATTGAGTTATTTGTAGTGAGGTGGATGGACATAGAGTCTGTAATACAGAGTGAAGTAAGTCAGAAAGAGAAAAACAAATACCGTATGCTAACACATATATATGGAATCTAAAATAAAATAAAATAAAATAAAATAAAATAAAGGTTCTGAAGAACCTAGGGGCAGGACAGGAATAAAGATGCAGACATAGAGAATGGACTTGAGGACATGGGGAGGAGGAAGGTTAAGCTGTGACAAAGTGAAAGAGTAGCATTGACATATATATACTACTAAATGTAAAATGCATAGCTATTGTGAAGCAGCCCCATAGCACAGGGAGATCAACTCTGTGATTTGTGACTACCTAGAGGGGTGGGATAGCGATGGTGGGAGGGAGATGCAAGTAGGAGGAGATATGGGGATGTATGTATATGTATAGCTGATTCACTTTGTTATACAGCAGAAACTAACACACCATTGTAAGGCAATTATACTCCATTAATGATGTTAAAAAAACATATTTATGTAGAATGCATCATATATGATGCAATACATTTCTGTTTTTTTTCTGAATACATATAATCAATATATATTAAGTGAATGCCTTTTATTTCTTAAGAATTGGGAGATATTAGTAACTCTCTCTTCTCTCATTCTCATTCTGTCTGTCACACACATACACACACACACAATGATATTTCAGTTTAAACTACTTTTAAAATAATATTAAAATTTTTAATTTTCATGTTTATATTTCTACCAGAGCTAACATATTTGGAAGAAGCTGGGACAAATTTTAAGGAAAAGGAAAAATCAAAATCATGCTTTTAAAATTGGAAGGCAAGATGATTTTTCAGCTCTATAAGTTGGTCTACAAACGTATTGTTAAAGGACTAAAGTATGCTGTAAGGTGTTGATGCCCTGACCTGTGGAGATGTAGTAATTCCACTGACAATAAAAGTATGAGCACTTTCTTCTCTCTTCATTGTCCAATGTCTTTGATGGAAAAGTACTATCAACCTAGACTGCAGAGTGTGGCATTAAAGTTTAATTCTATCCAATCAGGTGGGCAGAGATCAAATTCTGACACTAGCTTTTTCTGTGAAAGAGATGGAACTTTCCAAAAACTCTTATAAACTGTTGCAGCAAACCAAAATATTATAAGAGCCAAAAGGATACATTTCCAGCTTTAATTTTATTTCATTACTCAAATATCTGTGCAAGTATACTGTAAAGTATAACTGGACTGTCTATTCTGCATTTTTCCAAAGCAAACATTTTATTTACTTTATTTCAAAGTTTAACCTTTCCCCCTTATTTAATCCTTTAGATTCCTGACCAATTTTTATTTTTTGCATTAGTACAGTTATATAATTAGGTAAAATATTTGTGTATTAATTGAAGAAAATGTAATGTCAAGTAGTTGGTGTTACATCTTTAGAACATTAAAAGTTCTCCTGTCTTTTTCACTTAAATCATTTAGAAACAATGTTGCTGTAATTTTTCCTTTCTATTCAACACAATTTATCAATGAATTATAGCTCAAATTCAAAAAGCTACCTTTAAAAATGGGTTATGTTTTTAAAAACAATAAAGAAAATGATCTAAACTTAGAACACTTAATTTCAGCAACTGCAAAAGTCAGATTAGTCTGCTATTACAGAGACACACAGTGAGCTCAGTGCTGTTCAAAATCACTATTTCTGTGATTCCTTATCATCTGAGCAAACTATTAAAAAATCTACTTCAAATGTTATAACTTTAAAGCTCTGGGAAATGCATCCATACTTTTAGAAGGGCACTACTTTCAGAAAATATTAAAATATATAAAAACATAATGATTTTAGGATCGGTAATTAGTAGAAGGGATTGAATAATTGCATATTTCCATACAGTTGTATTTCACACAGGAAAAACAGTAAGCATTATAAATAATTCAACACAATATACTTTTGAAGAAAAAGAAGTGTTAAACTCTTATTCTCTCTGCTGATAACCCAAACAAATTAAAAACCACATCATTTAAGAGGAATTGCTAAATTATATGCACTAAAAATGTGTTTTTCATTCAAAACATATCTTTCATGAAAGGAGTGAAATGTCTCAAGACCAAGTGACTTACATATATTTTAATATTATTTTTTACATATGAACTTTAAAAAGAAAGAGCTGCTGAAATGGCTGCATATCTGGCTTACAATTGTGGATTAATGGAATATTCTATAGCAATTTAGCCATAGTAATTCTTTATTTCAATTTCTTGTTTATATATATTAAAATTATTTTTGTTGAAAATGCAAAGACTAGTAGATATATCTAGAATTACATCAAAGACTGCAATGAATATCTACAAGAGTCAGCGTGATACATTATTTTTATTCTAATTATTTTATAACTACATTTTTTCTAACAACTGTTTTTACAACACACGTTGGGAAAGGGAGCTGCATAAAGTAGAAGGAGTAGGAAGAAACATACCCTACTTCTCTTAACTAGTTGTTGAATAGAGGTCTTCCATATAAATTATCTTTATCTCGCAAAGTTCTTGCCACAGTCTGATTAGGTAGTCATTTTCTAACCTATTTAATAAATGAAGAAGCTAAGCTTCAGAGAGACGTCCTGACTTGTTCTCAGTTGCATAAATGGTCAAGCACTATGGGCTCTGAGAGTAACTCTGGCATCATAGCCCTTGCTCTTGCCTTGGGTAACAGTTTCTTATCAGATGGGGCATATCCTTCCTGCATCCTGTAAGATGGCTAACCACCTGCCATGATAACAAAAACAAGAAAAGAAACTTAATTTTATATTAGCTTAATTTATAAAATTCATTTTAATTGCTACATCATCATTCACATTTTATCATTTTCATACTGAGTGATCTTAACTATTATTTCAAAATTGAAACATGTAATTAAATTACTTTTTAACACTACCACAGTGAGCTCCCTGGTAAGGATCAGTTATGTGCCAGTTTTCTACATGTAGACAGATTGTCTGTATGTATGCATCTAGTCAGCTGTGAAAAGATGCTGAGAATAGACTGACTCACCAAAGTTATTTGGCTGAATTATTCAGGTATACATAATTTATTTCAATACCTTTGTTGTTATTTATCCAAGTCATTAAATAATGGGCATGTTTTGCATAGCCATTTGATATTTATCAATTAAAATATTTTAAATTATTCTCCTAGAAAAATTATTCTACTTGGAATAACTTGTTCAGTATTACTAAAGATTAACTTTGTAAGCATTAGTTCCACGTAAATCAAGATGGTGGTGTAAGACGGTGCTGAACTCACTTCCCCCCACAAACACATCAAAAATATTTCTACATGTGAAACAATTCTCATTGAAAACTAACTGGAAACTGGGAGAAGGACTCCTGTACAACCATGGCTGCAAAAATGTACACACAAATCAGGTAGGAAGGGAAGAGAAGCAAACCAGGTTGGGATCTATGGCCCTGGGGAGAGGCTCCGAGGAAAAAGGAGACTACGTGGGTAGAGACCCTCCTTGGTGAGTGAGTGATTGGGTGCCGCAGCCCTGGGGTCTGACACAGGGAAGACAAGCTCCCTTGGCTTGTTCGAGAACCACTGAGACTAACAAGAGGACTGTGGGAAGCCTGGACTCCCCTCGTGAGGAGCATAAACACTTGCTTGCCCCTGAAGCAGGGTGCACAGGACAGATTGAAAACAAGGGCTGGCTGACTCATTTCCAGTGACCATCTTGTGCACCCCAGCCTGAGCCAAGCTTCAACACCCCAGCATTGTTTTCCTCCATTCACCACTCCACACCAGAGTGAGGACAGCCATGACTGAGGAAAAAGTCTTGCCCTTGAGATGCTGTGGTGGCTCAAATATTAAGCAGCATCTGAGCAGGGCGGGGGCAGCATTATTGGCAATTACACAGGTGGAGATTCAGATGCAGAGTGGATATCTCACGGTCACCAGACGGCCACAGCCTGTGCCTTGACCCTTGCTGAATCCCCACACCAGCTCCTGTTGCTCCAGCACTGCTCCCCTCCGGGCTGAGGTTGCTGGCTGTGATGAGAGGAAGAGCCTACAGTTAAAGGGCACTAAGCTAGCTCAGACCTGAATCTCTGGGGTTTGCTCTAGCACCATGGGGCCAGACTCCATCTCTGACAGGGCATTGAAGGCTACTGAGCAGGGAGAAACCTTGGCTCACCCCTGTCTCTGGCTCTAGCCCCTCCATCTCCAGCCCCACCACCTAACTAGATGATAGCTGCCAGCACAGCCTGGAGGAAGGCATGACTTGTGCTCACATCAGATTCAACTCTCTCAAAAAAACAGCTGGGCACACACAGATTGTATAGGGTTGCTCCCACATAAGGACATTCCTTTAAAACAAAAACAAAACATAACAACAAAATGAAGCTGTCTCTCTTGCAATTCAAAAACTTAAAAAAAATACTGTTTTCTTCATTGATGAAATAAATTGAAGATGACACAAAAGAAATGGAAAGATATCTCATGCTCTTGGATTGGAGGGATTAATATTGTTCAAATGGCCATTCTACTCAAAGCAATCTACAAATTTAATGCAACCCCCATCAAAATACCTATGATGTTTTTCACAGAACTAAAACAAATAATCCTAAAATTCATATGGAAACACAGATTGCCAAAGCAATCTTCAGAAAAAAGAGCAAATCTGGAGGTATCACACTCAAAGACTTCAGACTATACTCAAAGCTAGTAAAAGTGATCATCAACATTTTACTTAATTTCATGCTTTATTTGTTAAGTAAATTAAAAGAGTGATAGGAGTCAAGGGCAGAATAGGAGGACATGGAGTTCGCCTCTCCTCACTAATACATTAGGAATATATCTACAAATGGAACAGTTCTCAGAGAGCACCAGCTGAACACTAGCAGAGGACCTTGGATACCTAAAAGGACAAGAAAACTCCCCATGTAACTGGGTAGGATGAAAGAAAGAAAAAGAGAAAAGAGGAAATGGGCTGGGACCTGCACCCCTGGGGGAGACCTAAAGAAAAGAAGAGGTTCCCACACTCAGGAAAGCCCCCTGCCTAGTGGTAAGATCAGCTGGGACAGAGAGGGATTGGAAGGGGAAGCAGCAAATGGTCAGTGGCAAGCAGGACAGAGTAAGACCCATGCAGATTGTCCATGACACAGCTCTACGCCTGAGTCGTGTGTCTCCTGGTGCGGAGGGGGTTGGGTGCTGGAATGTGGGATTTGGAGAGCAGACTCAAGGAGGGAACAGCTGTTGGCTATGAAGAGACAGCCTGAAGGGACAGCAGTATGGAGCTCCATTACTGGGAAAATGTGTGGAAGGAGCCCAAGCCACCATAGAAGCAGGGTGCCATTGTTCAGTGGCATGCAATGAGCAGGGCCACCATTGCAGCCCCTTTCCCCATGCACCAGCCCTTGCCTCTATGGGCACTAGGAGGGGTGCCCACCTGAGCAGGCTTACCGTCCCCTCCCTGCCAAAGCCTCTTCTGGCTGCTCCAGCCCCAGCAGGCTCACAGGCTGCTCCTGTCAAAGCCTCCTGTGGCTTTACCAGCCTGGCTTCACCAGGCAGGCCCGCATGCCCCGCCTGTCACTACCTCCACCCCCACCTGCCTGGGTGGGGACAGGTGCTCTGGGACAGCCTCAGGAGCAGATACTGGTGGAAGGAACACATTCAGAGGTGGGGTTGAAACCACAGCTGAGCCACAGGGGCTGTGTCACTAAGGCAGAAGAACTGAAATCTCTCTTCGGATTCACACCCCTACTGCTGGCTTTGTAAATTCAGCGCCTATAGAGCATCTGAATGGATGAGTATTCTCACAGCTGAGATAGGTCTAGCTGTAGCAGTTGTGGACTTGGTTGACACACACAGGTGGGGACTGAACCAGGTCAGAATCTGAGCTGCCTCTATAGCTCCCATAGAGTGTTCAGGGACACGATTACTGTAGTCCTGGGACCTCATTTTGGTGGATCTGTGCTGGTGGTCTGGTGAAAACAACATGTGAGAGACACCAGGGCCAATTGCTGGCATGCCCACAGTTAAGGTGGAGCTGAGAGCAGTGCCAACAACAGTGTAATTTGTGGGCCAGCACAGCAGGTGAAAAGTGACACAACAGAGCACACTCACAGGTGAACAGCTCCAGAGGAGGACAACTCAGTGGCTTCTCTAACAGTGGGAGTGCTCCATGCCTGCCTACCTCACACTGCAGATCAGAAACAGATCTGGGGACCTCTACTCCAACAGCTAGGGAGCAAACCCCACCCCTGACAGGGCAGTGACAACCACAGAGCAAAGGGGAGGCTCCACTCAATATCCAGGACAGGCTAAGGTCACCACAACATCAGTCATACCTCCAATCAAGAGGATAATGGCCAGCATGCATTGAGGAAAGAGGTGGCAGACCTCTCTAAAACAGGCCTTGCATCAAAAAATATTAACACACAGGGACCACACAGGGACATTCCCACATAAAAAGAGCCATCCAAGACAGTCTGAGGGTCAGACAACAAGAGGAAGAACGACCAGAGCATTTAATTTGAGGGCCAGTGGGACCTGAGTGCAGGAGCTCCACAGGATTGGGGGAAACTGAGACTCCACTCTTGGGGGGTGCACACAAGACCTCACGTTTATTGGGACTCAGCACAAAGCAACACTTCCATGGGAACTGGGGCTATGGAAGTTCCCCCACAGTTCCCTTTCACTGTGGGGGAAAGGACACGGGTGGCTGAGGCCCCAGAGAATATTGATTGGCATAAGCTCTCCAAGATGCCCCTAATTCGGCACCCAGACCTGGATGCACTCAACAGCTTACAGGCTCCAGTGCTTGAATACCTCATGCCAAACAACAAGCAAGACAGGAACACAGCCACATCCAAAAGCAGACAGGCTACCTAAAGTCATACTGAGCTCTTAATTACCACAAAACAGCATTTGACATGGCCCTGCCCATCAGAGGGACAAGACCCAGCTCCACCCACCAGAGGGCAGGCACCAGTCCCTCCCACCAGGAAGCCTACACAAGCCCCTGGACCAACCTCACATACCAGGGGACAGAGACCAGAAGCAAGAGGAACTATGATCTTGGAGCTTGCAGAAATGAGACCACAAACACAGAACACTAGATGAAATGAGATGACAGAGAAATATGTTGCAAATGAAGAAACAAGACAAAAACCCACAAGATCAAATAAATGAAGAGGAGATAGGCAATCTACCCAAAAAAGAATTCAGAGTAATTATAGTAAAGATGATCCAAAATCTTGGAAAAAGAATAGAGGCATGGATTGAGAAGATACACGAAATGATCAACCAGGAGCTAGAAGATTTAAAGAACAACAAAAACAACAACAACAAAAAAAGCAAAGAGAGGCAGAGAGAGATGAACAATACAGTAATTGAAATGAAAAATATATTAAAAGGAATCAATAGCAGAATAAATGAGGCAAAGGATTGCATAGCTGAGCTGGAAGACAGAGTAATGTAAACCACTGCCTCAGAACAGAATAAAGAAAATGGGATGAAAAGAAATGAGGACAGTCTCAGAATTCTGGGACAACATTAAATGCACCAACATTTGCATTATAAGGGTCCCAGACAGAGAAGAGAAAGAGAAAGGGCCTTAGAAAATATTTGAAGATATTATAGCCAGAAACTTCCCTAACATGAGAAAGGAAACACTCACTCAAGTCAAGGAAGCTCAGATCATCCCATACAGGATGAACCCCAGAAAGAACATGTTGACACACATATTAGTCAAACTAACAAAAATTAAATACAAAGAAAATATATTAGAAGCAACAAGGGAAAATCAACACATAATATACAAGGGAATACCCATAAGGTTGTCAGCTGATTTTTCATCAGAAACTCTGCAGGCCAGAAGGGAGTGACACAATATATTTCAAGTGATGAAAGGGAAAACCTACACCCCAGAATACTCGACCAAGAAAGGCTCTAATTCAGATTTGACAGAGAAATCAAAAGCTTTACAGACAAGCAAAAGCTAAGAGAATTTAGCACCACCAAACCAGCTTTATAATAAATGGTAAAGAAACCTCTCTAGGTAGGGAAAGAAGCCAGCAACTTAAAACAAATTGTACACATACAGATTGCTATGTCAAAACCTCATGGGAACAGCAAACCAAAAAACTACAATAGATACACACACACAAAAGAAGAAGCAGCCCAAACAGAACATCAAAGATAGTTATCAAATGACAAGAGAAAAGAACAAAGGAAGAAGGTAATAAAAAAGATCTACAAGAACAAACCCAAAACAACTAAGAAAATGGTAATAGGAACATGCATGTCAATAATTACCTTAAATGAAAATGGATTAAATGATCCAGTCAAAAGACACAGACTGGCTGAATGGATATAAAAACAAGATCTGTATATGCTGTCTACAAGAGACCCACTTCAAATCTAGGGACACATAGAGACTGAGAGTGAGGGGATGGATACAGGTATTACATGCAAATGGAAACTCATATCAGACAAAATAAACTTTTAAATAAAGACTGTTACAAGAGACAAGGAAGGACAGTACATAATGATCAAAGGATCAATCCAAGAAAAAGATATAATAGTTGTAAATATATATGCCCACAACATAGGTGCACCTCAATATATAAGGCAAATGCTAACAGCCATAAAAGGGGAAATCAACACCAACACAATAATAGTGGGGGATTTCAACACCACAATTACACCAAAAGACAGATCATCGAAACAGAAAATAAATAAGGAAATACAAGCCTTAAATGACACATTAGACCAGATAGACTTCAGTGATATTTATAGGATATTCCATTCAAGAGCAAGAGAATATACTTTCTTCTCAAGTACACATGGAACATTCTCTAGGGTAGATGACATCTTGGGTCAAGAATCAAGCCTCAGTAATTTTTTTAATTTATTTATTTTTTTTGCGGTACGTGGGCCTCTGGATGTTGTGCCCTCTCCTGTTGCAGAGCACAGGTTCCGGATGCGCAGGCTTAGCAGCCATGGCTCATGGGCCCAGCCACTCTGTGGCATGTGGTATCTTCCAGGACTGGGGCACGAACCCGTGTCCCCTGCATTGGCAGATGGACTCTCAACCACTGCGCCACCAGGGAAGGCTGAGCCTCAGTAAATTTAAGAAAATTTAAATCATACCAAGCATCTTTTCTGACCATGATGCTATGAGACTACAAATTAATTACAGGAAAAAGAAATGTAAAAAACACAAACACGTTGAAGATAAACAATATGTTACTAAATAACCAATATATCACTGAAGAAATCAAAGAGGAAATCAAAAAATACCTTGAAACAAATGAAAATGAAAACACCATGATCCAAAACCTTGGGGTTGAAGCAAAACCAGTTCTAAGAGGGATGCTTATAGTAATACAATCTTACCTCAGGAAACAAGAAAAATCTCAAATAAACAACCTAACTTTACATCTAAAGCAACTAGAGAGAGAAAAACAAATAAAACCCAAAGTTAATAGAAGGAAAGAAATCATAAATATCAGAGCAGAAATAAATGAAATAGAGAAGAAGAAAACAATAACAAAGATCAATGAAACTAAAAGATGCTTCTTTGAGAAGATAAACAAAATTGATAAAACTTTACCCAGTCTTATCAGGAACAAAAGACAGAGGACTCAAATCAATAAAATTAGAAATGAAAAAGGAGAAGTTGCAACTGACACCACAGAACTTCAAAGGTGATAAGAGACTACTACAAGCAAGTATATGCCAATTAAATGGACAAACTAGAAAAAATGGACAAATTCTTAGAAAGGTAAACATTCTAAGACTGAACCAGTAAGAAATAGAAAATGTGAACAAGCCCATCTCAAGTACTGAAATTGAAATTTTAAAACTTCCATCAAACAAAGTCCAGGACCAGATGGCTTCACAGGCAAATTCCATTAAACATTTAAAGAAGAGGTAACACCTATCCTTCTGAAACTCTTCCAAAAATTTCAGAAGAAACACTCCCAAGCTCATTCTATGAGGCCACCATCACCCTGATACCAAAACCAGGTAAAGATATCACAAAAAATGAAAGTTACAGGCCAGTATCACTGATGTACATAGATTCAAAAATTCTCAACAGATACTAGCAAAGATAATCAAACAACACATTAGAGGGATCATACACCATGATCAAGTGGGATTTATCCAAGGGATGAAAGGATTCTTTAATATACACAAATCAATCAATGTGATACACCACATTAACAAACTGAAGAATAAAAACCATATGATTATCTTAATAGATGCAGAAAAAGCTTTTGACCAAATTCAATACCCATTTATGATTAAAAACTCTCCAGAAGGTGGGCATAGAGGAAACCTACCCCAACGTGATAAGGGCTATATATGACAAACCCACAGCAAATGTCATTCTCAACAGTGAAAAACTGAAAACATTTCCTCTAAGATCAGAATAAGACAAGTATGTCCATACTCACCACTTTTATTTAACATAGTTTTGGAAGTCCTAGTCACAGCAATTAGAGAAGATAAAGAAATAAAAGGAATCCAAATTGGAAAAAAGAAGTAAAACTGTCACCGTTTGCAGATGACATGATACTATACATGGAAAATCCTAAAGATGCTACCAGAAACTACTAGAGCTTATCAGTGAATTTGGTAAACATGAAGGATACAAAATTAATACAGAAAAATCTCTTGCATTCCTATACATTCAGAGGAAAAGATCAGAAAGAGAAATTAAGGAAACAAACCAATTTATGATCACATCAAAAAGAATAAAATACCTAGGAATAAATCTACCTAAGGAGACAAAGACCTGTACTCAGAAAACTATATGATATTGATGAAATAAATCAAAGATGACACAAACAGATGGAGAGATATACCACGTTCTTGAATTGGAAGAATCAACATTATCAAAATGAGTATACTACCCAAAGAAATCTACAGATTCAATACAATCCCTATCAAATTACCAATGGCATTTTTCACAGAATTAGAACAAAAATTTACAATTTGTATGGAAACACAAAAGACCCTGAATAGCCAAAGCAATCTTGAGAAAGAAAAATGGAGCTGGAGTAATCAGGCTGCCTGACTTCAGACTATACTACAAAGCTACAGTCATCAAAACAGTATGGTACCAGCACAAAAACAGAAACATAGATCAATGGAACAAGATAGACAGTCCAGAGGAATACTCACGTACCTATGGTCAACTAATCTGACAAAGGAGGCAAGAATATACAATGGAGAAAAGACAATCTCTTCAATAAGTGGTGCTAGGAAAACTGAACAGCTACATGTAAAAGAGATACTAAAATACTCCCTAACACCATACACAAAAATAAACTCAAAGTGGATTAAAGACCTAAAAGTAAGGTTAGGTACTATAAAACTCTTAGAAGAAAACATAGGGAGAACACTCTCTGCCACTAATCAGAGTAAGATCTTTTCTGATCCACCTCCTAGAGTAGTGAAAATAAAAACAGAAATAAACAAATAGGACCTAATTAAACTCAAAAGCTTTTGTACAGCAAAGGACACCATAAACAAAAAAGACAACCCACAGAATGGGAGAAAATATTTGCAACCAAAGGAAACAACAAAGGGTTAATTTTCAAAATATATAAACAGCTCATGCAGCTCAATAACAAAAAAACAAACCACCCAATCAAAAAATGGGTGGAAGACCTAAGTAGACATTTCTCCAAAGAAGACATACAGATGGCCAAAAAGCACATGAAAATATGTTTTTCACTAATTATTAGAGAAATGTAAATCAAAACTATGAGATATCACCTCACAACTGTCAGAATGCCATCATCAAAAAACTTATAAACTATAAATGCTGGAGAGGGTATGGAGAAAAGGGAACTCTCCTACGCTGTTGGTGGAAATGTAAATTGGTACAGACACTATGGAGAACAGTACAGAGGTTTCTTATAAAAGTAATAATACAACTACCATGTGATCCAGCAATTCCACTCCTGGACATATGTCTGGAGAAAGCCATAATTCGAAAAGATATATGCATCCCAATGTTTATTGCAGCACTATTTGCAATAGTGAAGACATGGAAGCAGCCTAAATGTCCATTGACATGGAATGAATAAAGAAGATGTGGCACGTGTACAATGGAATATTACTCAGCCATAAAAAAATAAAATAAAATAATGCCATTTGTAGCAACCAGGATGGACCTAGAGATTGTCATACTGAGTGAAGTAAGTCAGACAGAGAAGGACAAATATTCTATGATATCGCTTATATGTGGAATCTAAAAAAAAAGATACAAATGAACTTATTTACAAAACAGAAATAGAGTTACAGATGTAGAAAACAATCTTACGGTTACCATTGGGAGGGGGGGAAGGATAAATGGGAGACTGGGATTGACATATACACACTACTATATATATAATAAGTAAATAAAAAGGACCTACTGTATAGCATAGGACACTGTACTCAATACTCTGTAATGGCCTATATGGGAAAAGGATCTAAAAAAGAATGGATATATGTATTTGTATAACAGATTCACTTTGCTGTACACCGAAAACTAACACAACATTGTAAATCAACTATACTCCATAGATAAATAAATAAGTAAATAAGAAGAGTGGTATATAACAATTCCTTTTTTTTTCTTTTTTTTTTTTTTTTTTTTGCGGTACGCTGGCCTCTCACTGCTGTGGCCTCTCCCATTGTGGAGCACAGGCTCTGGATGTGCAGGCTCAGTGGCCATGGCTCACAGGCCCATCCGCTCCGCGGCATGTGGGATCTTCCCGGACCAGGATATGAACCTGTGTTCCCCACATCGGCAGGCGGACTCTCAACTACTGCGCCACCAGGGAAGCCCAACAATTCCCTCTTTTTAACCACAATTTAAATGGTGAACATTTTTTTCCTTTTTCTTTTTTTTTGGTTTGGTTTTTTTTCTTCTATTTTTCTCATATTACCTCCTGCAGAAAAGCATAAAATTCATTAACTTTCTGGGCATAAGGTCCAACTGACCGTCATCAATGCAGAATTATTAGTGTCATAAATCTCTCTAATACAGTTAAATTGTCTAATTTTCCCTTCCTCTTTTCTTCTGGTTCCAAGAAATACTGAATCTCACATTACTATGTTCTGATACGTATATGCTCCTCTTCAGCTCTTTTGAACTTCATAGTCATGTCAAGTGAATATATATATATATATATATATATATATATATATATATATATACACTTTATAGACGTTAACCAATTTAAGACTATTTCTACTTCATGTTAAGGAAAGAGATCTGGTTATATCTCTGTATTTATCTATTCTGGTGCATATTCTCAAAGATATTTAAAGATGCACAAAGAATTTACACATCTGTGATTTGAGATTAAAACTAATTTTCAAGTTTGAAATGGCACAATCATCCTACAAAAACTTACCACGTACATACTAACTTCTGCAACAGTCTTTATAACTTATAAGAATTTCTTTAAGGAAATATAAATTAAGCTATGATTTTTAAACTTTGAGATTCTAACTTCAATGATATTGTTTTGTACAAGTGGTTTTCCAAGAAATACTTGTTGAATTAAATTATATAATAATTAGGTTTACAATAAAATTCATGTTTTCCCCAGTTCTAATATTATTTTTTTTTAATTAACTGAATATTTGCCTGCAAAATATAGCAGTCACCAAAGTTCATAATTTTATGAGAATAAACTATTAATATTCTTTAATACTTACTAGATTTAGTACTTATTAGATTAAATGAGAGTGATCTTATTTTATACAGATATTAATAAACTAAAGTGATGTTAATTGTGTCTCCAAGTGGAATAAAAATTCACATATTTAAATCTTGATGAAATAGAGCAAACTCTATGAGCATTTTATAGAATCATAACTCTCATATGGAATAAACATGCCTTCTCTGTCACTAATTTAAATTTTCTAACACAAAAACTTCAGTTTTCTTTGGATTTCTACCATCACATTTGGTGTGTTTGACATTGCTTTGTGTTTAAAATAACCTAGATTTATCTTTTAAAAAGTAATGATATGATTATGTATTATTGCCAGAAACTTTGAAAGGGAAACTACAATACAAACGCTCAAAGTTTAATAATAGAGTTTTACTTATTTACCTGTGGAATGACAAAGAAAAGTATATATCATAACACTAAACAGAGAAGAAAACGCAATGCATTATGTTTAAATTCAATTACAAAGGTTATGTAAATTTTAATGTAATTCTACTTTAATGTTTTATTATGATGTATATTTAGTAAATTTATATTTTAGGGTGATTTATTAATAATGTTTGGAAAAACTGTAATGAAGTGTTAAAGACTTAGCAGTTCACTTCATTTGGAGAAAAATTGTTTAATGTATAATATAACAAATATCCCAAGGAAATGAGAAATTCCGGTGATTGTCTATAATCACAGGCAGAGAAAAATATTTAGTGGTTATTACAAGTGTTGTGATTGTTTACAGGGTCATCAAAAGGAGTCAATTTTATTTTGTGAAATAAAATTGAAAATAAATGTTAAGAAAATATATCCTACATTTTAATATAGCAAAACATCTACTAATTTGATTAATAAAATATATATTTAATGTAAAATTATATTGCATTAAAGCATTTCATGTATAGCAATCAAAACCATCAAATTTAAAAAACTGAGTCTCTTCACGTTCTTAAGCCATGTGCTAAAATATCAAATATAATGTCCATACAGTAGGCTTCCTAAGGAAAGTTGGTCCTGCTTATTATCCTATCCCTTGCAATATTTGATAAGGCAAAATAATGTAATTTATTTTTCTCATAAATGGATTTTTCTTATTAATTTATTTTTTGATTCTTGATCAAAGGTTTATTTTTTTGGAGTGAGATAATTAAAAACAGTTTAAATTTAAAGTATTACATGGTTTAGCTAATATTTTTGAAAACATAATATCTATGTACTGGAAAATCATCTAACTGTGGCTGTTAAAATACAGATATTTCATTCCAAGTTATAAATCAAATTAACTTGCAGCAAATGTGATTGATGATTGTTGAAAAAGGGTTATTGTTGCATAAATACCCTTACCCTGTAACCTTCGCAAGTTACCTACCATCTCTGAGCTTTCAACCCTGATTTTTTCTATCCAAGCATATAGAGAAGTATCAAATATCCTTCCTCAAGGATAATACAAGTGGATTCAGGAAGTCTTACTTATCTCAGATGTTTCACTTAACAGTACGTTATGGTTGCTGAGGTCCTATAATTAATAATTCACTAGTTTTTACTGATGTTATTGATTTTTTTGTAAAAGGAAAGATACTAATGTGAGGAATTAAACATTGTTTACCAACCTTTTAACATAATACAGTCAGTATTGATATGAATTAATTATGCTCACTTCATGGAAGAAAGTGTAATGATGCTTAGGTGAATGAGAAGGGAAAGAATGTGAAGTACTTCAAGAATAAGGAGGTTATGACCAAGGAGAGTTGGATTTGAAAAAAGCATCAGAGTAAAGGGACATTTGCAGCTAGAGGGTGGGAAGTCATGTAGGATGGAGGGGGCTCTACAATGCCAGAGGCAGAGAACTCCAAGGGAAAAAATGCTTGCAATAGGATTTCACATATTAAAAAACAAAACTAAGTACCTTTGTATCTAAGTGCTTTGCTATAAATTATTTGCTGTATTCTTTACAATATACATGGTGCCAGAGAAATAAGTTATGTATAGTGTCTTTACTTCTTTCTATAGTCCCCTGCTGTGTGATTCTAATCTGTATTTTAGTGTAATTTCAACATAGTTTTTATGTTTTAATAAAACTTGAACACATTAAAATGCTATTAAACTGTTACACATGGTTAATAATACTTATGGACTTCTGAAAGTAGCTATTATTAAACTGAACAAAGTCATTAATGTCTTTAAACTTTGCACCAGGATATAAAGTACAAAACAGATGTCTAACTGCATCTAGAGAATAGTAATGATATCTGACTATGTATGTTTCTTCTTTTTTTTACCATATATTTTTACTGTATCTTTTATATTTTTTATTTTAAATTAAAAAGTACTTTAATAAAAATAAAAGAGTAATGCATTGGATTCTAGTATGTACTTTCCCAGTAATCGTGACTGTAGGCAGTTGACAGAATATAAACCTCAGGCCTTTGTGTCTTCATCTATCTCTATAATCTTCTTCAGCCCTAAAATTCAATGAGTAAATAAGAAACATCCATTTGCATTTAAGACTAGAAATGCAATCTTAAGATATTGTATTTTCTGAACAAAAATATATTTTCATTTATTTTAGATAACAAATATAGTATGTGAATTGCAAAAATTTTTAAAAATGTCATCAGTTGTCAGTCACGTTTTTCTCTGTATTTTAAACATTCATATTGTTAATTTGATATCTCTTCATTGGGCAATATAAATTTACTCACTGAAGAGTCTGAACTGCTTAACACGTATATTAGTAAAAATAAGTTTTGATGTTTGAAATGCCCTTTCATTTCTCCAGAAATGATCTCCGAAGTATGGATATAGAATTTACTTGAACATTTAATATTACTATGCACGTAACAGCCCAGTAATGGTTTATCTAAAACTAATGTTAACTTATTTTGCTTGAAATGGTTAACTTACTTATGTCAGTATTCAAAGCACTATCACCTATATTATTTGTTCACAGTAATGAGGAAACTAACTATATATCACTGGCTTATTCATTTTACTGTCTTCAGGTTTAAGTAATCCTTTTTCTTTCTTCATTCTCTTATTTTCTATTGAAAGACTGTCTATGCCTTTCAGAATTTAACTACTATACTACTTCAGGAAGATGAATTAATACTAGCTACTCATTATACATCATTGTTGCAATTACAAAATAATCTAAAATAATCGAATGTCTTCATGAGAAAAATCAGTGATGAACACACTAGAAATCTAACACACCTTGGATCTGGAGAAGCCCAATAATTAAAATCAGAATAGTAACGTGGAGACGTTTAAATGCACACTTCATGCTCAGCAATTTCACCCTAGGTCTAAGCAGCCATGGCACATGTAGTGGAATAGGCTCCCTCAGGTGCACCTCTGCTCAGAGCTTCCTCTCCAGGCCTTAACTGGTCAGGCCTCTCACTTACAACTGTCTGGTAGACACAGGAGTGATTCAAGGAAGAAGAATCTGGCCACTATAGTTGGGATATGAAAGTGGTCTTACAAGACATCTGGATAACAGCAATAAAGTAGCCATATAATTGTTAGTAACTGAGACTCTGAATCAACTTAAAAAATTCTGTAATGATGACTGAAAAATTGAACACTTGAAATAAATTACTTTATAAACAGAAAATAATAATATGGTTTGTTAAGTGGGCATTACATTTACAATGAAATAAAATACCTATTTAAGAGTTCACATGCACTGAAAAGTAGAAGAAAATAAATAATATTCTCATAAGAAAAAAATTCAGAAAGACAGATAAGAGGTTGAGAAGTAAATATTAGAATTGAACAGAAATTTTTAAAAAGGATACAAAAAAGAGTGAAATGCATGAAAACCAGTTTTAAATTTGTGATTTGCAATATGTAACCAATATTAGTACCTGAAGAAGAATTAGTGAACCAGTATTAATGCACTAAAGAATAATAGAGGAATAATACAAGAAAACTTTCCAGACATGAATAAATGAAAAATATATGACATGGCATATTCCAATTAAATGCTTAAACATCAAAGATAAAAGGGAAAGGGATTAAATTGTAAGTTCTCAACTTGCCAGTCATTGGGATAAATATTTCACAAATCTTTTTTAATTAAAGAAGTTAAAAACCATGTCAGTTTCCAAGAAGGAAATGAATCAATTACATTCATAAAACATAATATTCTTGAAAGTAGGCCATTCTCTGCTGTATTTTCTGCAGTGACAGAGATGAAAGCAAAATAAAGCATCAAATGCATAATCCTCAGTCAACATAAGCTCTAAGAAGTGTGAACTTCACCAAGTTCTAATTCATATGTGAAGCCAAAATCACAAGATATTTTAGGTCGACATTTTCAGATTTTCCAGGAAATTTGAAATGGTAATACACTCTTTTTTTCAGATGTAATTACAAACATGGATTTCAATTGGAAGAAAATTTGTTCTCCTAAAATCACTAGGGAACCAATCGTATAGAATATTCTACAGATCATTGAGGGCTGAAATATTTTAATAAGGAACTTTACATCAAAAAAAGACTTCACGGGCTTCCCTGGTGGCGCAGTGGTTGAGAGTCCACCTGCCGATGCAGGGGACACGGGTTGGTGCCCCAGTCCGGGAAGATCCCACATGCCATGGAGCGGCTGGGCCCGTGAGCCATGGCCGCTGAGCCTGAGCATCCGGAACCTGTGCTCCGCAACGGGAGAGGCCACAGCAGTGAGAGGCCCGTGTACCACAAAAAAAAAAAATCAAAAACAAAAACAAAACAAAACAAAAAAGACTTCATGATAAATATTCTTAAAGTGAAAATTTATAGGTTTGGATAACTATTTTCCCAATTAAAATCAAACAAAATTTTGTGAGCTGATTAACAAATAAACCAGCAGTGAGAACCAAGACGTTAACTTTGATTTATATAAACGTTGAAGGAAAATGAGCACAGAGAAGACAAAAAAATATATATAGTTGATCACATTTTTAAGAGTAAGATTCTTTAAATTCAACTTGAAGAATGCAAAATAGGGATAAAAACAATAAATTTGATATATTATTAAAGTAAAAAAAATCATTATTTTATTATGGTTTAAATAACTATATCAAAAGCTAATTCTTAACCCACATACAAATCTGATGACTTAACATTCAAAACTCTCCTTCCCATAGTGTATGAGTTTTCTTTTGTAAAGAGACTGTCTGAAGACTGTGCTAACCTGAAACCACCTCTGATGGCTCCACCCAGTCACTGTGCAAGTCCCCTAGAATCTGCACCTCCCAGGCACTTACCTTTCACAGACTTTCAGGGGATTACACGCAGCTTGAATCAGCAGTGAAAATTTTGAAAACAGATGACTCTTTTAAATGTATTTGAATAACAGTGTAGCAATAATGAATGCTGACACTTGCCCCTGGGAGATGCCCAGGAGAAGAGGCAAGTGTCTTCATTCCAAATTCTGTCAGCTTCACACCTTAAGCAAGTCAGCCTAACTAGCCATGGATAATATCCCCCCAAAGGAACAATGATAGAGTAGCTTTTATAGAGCTTGATTTAACAAATACTACTCATGTTGTAAAAACATACATTTTTAGCTTTAGGTTCACTTATTTCTAATTTTTCCATTTACCATAATGGGTTTCCATGAATGGAATCTTGATTTGTAACATTATATTTACTGAGGATAAATGGTCAATGTACTGTTGCTGGCTTAATCCAGGTGCTGATTAGGTTATAACCTGGAGGGAGCTTGCTGTGGCAAAGTGATCATTTGTATAATTTCATTATTTGAAATTAGCCTTGATATTAGAAATATGTTTACTTTCTATACTTTATAAACCGCCAGAGTAAAATAAGCAAAATCCAAGCTCAAAAATACAAAATACGAGGTAACGCACACACACACATGCACACACACATTAGTAATGAAAATGGCACATCAGGCAATATGTAACAAAGAAAACCTGTGTCATAGTAATAAATACTGTGTGCATATGCTAAAAGAAAGATAATAATCTTAGGTTTATGTGAAATTAACATCTATGTGTGCCTTGTTAGAAATACAGCCCAAATAAAATGATACAGCAGGGTTTAAAATAAATAAAAGGCCAAGAACACAGCGTAGATATTGAACAAAAAAATATGGAAGTGGCAGTATTGAATATAAGGCAGATTATATTAATAATTTAAAGAGAAATAACTGATAAAATATAGAAATAATAATAAACTTTACTATTGAATAATTACGTTGCAAAATATACATGGTCAACCTTTCAGTAATTTAAGATATTTTGACAGAGACACAGTTGCTCACAGTTTTTAACTTAACCTCAACTTCTCACAAATCAGACTGACAGAAGAAAAGAGGTAAAGTGAGGGTGATTTTACATACCTGGGTTCAATTAATATTTTACAAATTGAAAAGATAATGACTAAATTCTCAAATGACCAACCAATTATATATATTACATAATCATAAATGACAAAGATAATGAAAATTCATCTCCTAGGAATTTTAAAAAGATACCTTAAATAATAATTGGTTTAAAAATACAGTGACAGATTAATTTGTTTTTATATATCTAAAATAAAAAAAAATATAATTGTTAAGATCTTAGAAGGTAAATGAATCTCTGGTTAAGAAACATGCTATAAATATGAACTATTTGTAAATCATTCATATGGTGTAATATTTAAGAAAGGGAATAAGAACCCAATTCTGGGAAAGAGAGGAGATATGAAAGTTACAAAATAAGGGTTGATTAAATTTGGGAGTTTGACTTGGGGTTGATATGAATACATGGTATTTGGTAAAATATACAAGCAATGTTTTTTTTAGAATTGATTTCAAATTTGGGATTACATTTCTAAAGACAAAAACTTACTTAAAACTTCGTTTCTGCATTTCAGAGTGCATTAGAGGGATGTTTACAAGCTTTCATAAATACATATGTAGTTGTTTGTGGATAAATAAATACTGACCTGCAATAAAAAGTGTGTCCAGGTCCATCAACACATATCCCTCCGTTAAGGCAGAGGACCACATTCAGATCATGCTCAGTACAACTGCTAACATTTACTTCACAATATGTACCATTTGGGCAAATGCAAGTAAAGCCATGGGCTGCCTTCTGACAGAAGCCTTCATTCATACAAGGGATGGATGTGCAGTCCTAAATTATGAAATAGAGAATCAAATTTGATTATTAGTGTTAAGACTAGAAATCTTATTAAAATTATATTTTTGTTTAAATATTTTTAAGAAACCGATATGCAAGCTTATCTGGTATTCCCTTCCTCTAAAAACAGAAATATTTATTTCTAGTAATAGATGTTTAACTTTTATCACCAGAAATACTTTTCAAATGTTTCATTGTGGATTTTTCAGAAAAAATAAACTTTATTAGACTTTATTAAATTATGTGTTATGTGAATAATACCAGCATTTCACTGACCCTTAGTATCCACATACAACCCCATTTGCCTGGCATAGCCCAAGTTTAACTCTGCTGTCTTTGGGTAATGATTAATAGTGTCTCATTAACTTTCAAAGGAATCTTGGGTTTGATTATATAATTAGAACAGACAATTCACTATTGATTTATGTCCCTCTGAAAAAAAGCATCTATAATATCTGAGTTTTTATTCCATTTACAATCTTTTTTCATCAGTATTAACAGGTATATATTTTTTTCAGCTTTATTGAGGTATAATTGATCAAAAAACTCTGTAATATATTTAAAGTGTACAGTGTGATGATTTGATATACATAAGCATTTTGAAAAGATTCAAAGTTATGGAGTTTATTAACACTATGGAGTAATTCACATATCCATCACCTTACATATTAACTTTTTTGTTGGGGGTGGAGTTAGTGAAACACAAGTGTTTCTTTTACAAATTTTAATTATACAGTACAGAATTATCAATTATATTCACCATGTTATATATTAGATTCCTAGAACTTATTCAACTTATAACTGAAAGTTTGTACCATTTTTCAGCCTCTCCCTATTTTTCCCACTCCCCTCCCCCCAGACCCTAACCCTCCAGGGCTCTGGCAACCACCATTCTATTCTCTGTTTCTATGAGCTCAACTTTTTAATTGAAATTTTTTTAGAATCCACATATAAGTGATATCATGTACATCTGTCTTTCAGTCTGGCTTATTTCACTTAGCCAAATGTCCTCCAGTTTCATCAGTGTTGTCACAAATGACAGGATTTCCTTCTCTTTTTAAGACTGAATATTATTCCACTCTATATATGGACACCATATTTTCTTTATCCAATCATCTATTCATGGACACTTAACATTGTTTTCATACCTTGCCTATTGTGCCTAATGCTTCAACAAACATGGGAGTGCAGATATCTCTTCAAATAACAGTTTCATTTCCTTTGAATATTTACCCAGATTTCGATTGCTGGATCATATGGTAGTTCTATTTGAAGTTCTTGAAAAACTTCCATACTGTTTTCCAAAGTGGCTGTACCGGTTTACATTCCCACCAACAGTGCACAAGGGTTCCCTTGTCTCTACATCCTTGCTGCATTTGTTATCTTCTCTTTTTGATAATAGACATACTAACAGGTGTGAGGCAATAGCTCATTGTAGTTTTGGCTTGCATTTCTGTGATGATTAGTGATGTTGAGCACATTTTAATATACCTGTTAGCCATTTGTACGGCTTCTTTGGAGAAATGCCTAACACATTTTTTGCCCATATTTAATTGAGTTATTGGGTTTCTTTTTTTTTGCTGTTGCATTATACGAGTTTCTTATATATTTTGGATATTAATCCTTTATCCAATATGTGGTTTACAAACACATTCTCCCATTCTATAGGTTGCCTTTTCATTTCTCTGATGGTTTCCTTTGCTGTGCAGAAGCATTTTAGTTTGATGTCATCCCATTTATTTATTTTTGCTTTTGTTGCCTTTGTGTCAAAAATTTTAAAAAAATGATTGTCAAGACCAACATCAAGGAGCTAACCCATTATGTCTTCCAGGAGTTTTACAGTTTTAGGTCTTATGTTCAAATCTTTAATCCATTTTGAGTTGATTGTTGTGATCGTGTAAAATAGGGGTCCAGCATCATTATTTTGCCTATGGCTATCCACTTTTTCCAACCCCATTTATTGAAGAGACTATCCTTTCTGCATTGTATATTCTTGGCTTCTTTGCCAAAAATTAATTGAATATATTTGTGTGGATTTATTTCTTGGCTTTCTATTCTGTTCTATTGGTCTATGTGCCAGTTTTTATGTCAATACCATACTGTTTTGATTATTATACCTTTGTAATATAGTTTGAAATCAGGAAGTGTGATGCTTCCAGCTTTGTTCTCTCTTCTCAAGATTGCTTTGGCTATTTGGGGTCTTTTGTGGTTCCATATGGATATTAGGATTATTTGTTCTATTTCTCTGAAAAATGCCTTGGGCATTTTGATAAGTGTTGCATATAAACTGTAGATTGCTTTGGGTAATATGAACATTTTAGCAACACCAATTCTTCCAATCCATAAACAGGGAATATCTTTCCATTTTTTTTGTATGTCTTCAATTTCTTGCATCAGCATTTTACAGTTTTCAGTGTACAGATCTTTCATCAACTTGGTTAAATTTATTCCTAAGTATATTATTCTTTTTGATTCTATTGTAAATGGGATTGTTTTCTTAATTTCTCTTCTAATACTTTGTAGCTAGTGTATAGAAGCACACTTTTTAAATACTTTGTCTATTTTAAGATGCTAACAAATTAACTTTGAATGCATATAAAAGTTCTATATTTTTACACTTAAAATTTTGGAATATTGGGGCTTCCCTGGTGGCGTAGTGGTTGAGAGCCTGCCTGCTGATGCAGGGGACATGGGTTCATGCCCCGGTCCAGGAATATTCCACATGCCGCGGAGTGGCTGGGCCCGTGAGCCATGGCCGCTGAGCCTGCACGTCCGGAGCCTGTGCTCTGCAGCGGGAGAGGCCACAACAGTGAGAGGCCCACGTACCGCAAAAAAAAAAAAAAAAATTAGGAATACTAATTGTGGTGTCCAAACCAATCATTCCTCAGGGAGAAGCTGGGAGTTAGGGGTCCCCTCGTTTTGTATGTTGTTATGCCGGGTCTGGGGTTTATGGTGAGGGTGTGTCTCAGCCTTTTCTATCCATTTTAACATGTATATTTTCTGTTACCGATGTGTAGTAGTTATCCAGCTAGTCTCTGGATTTCTCTGAGGAAGAATTGTTCTGTGCATAGCTGTGCATCTGTGGCAGGAGCAAAATGCAGAGCCTCATATATTGCCATCTTGATCCAGAAGTCTTAATGTGCATGAAATCATAATCTTTTAATTATCCAGTATTCCTATGCATGTATCCAAATTTATGTCCAGTATTTCTGATGCCTATCATCCCAGAAGCAGAGAGATGTCATGGAGTCAGAGGAACCTGGATGATATCTGTCTCTTCCTTTTCAATCTTTGGCATATTTGTACACTTCTCCTACTTTTACTCAATCAACAAAGGTATTCAATTTATTGTAGCTTCGTTTATGCATGAAATGGCAATAATCTCACCTACCTCATAAAAATTCCTATGATAATTAAATAAAATAATGACTATAAAGCAATTAGCCCTGTTCCTGGGACATAATAACTGTTCAGTAAATAGTATGTTCTTTCCTTTACACTCTGAAGGTCAAAGGCCTTGTCAGCCTCTATTTCAGTCATTTGGAACTTGCTTAGGATACAAAATGAGTTTTTCAGTATAGTTAATGTCTACTAAATCATACTATATACTTCTTAAGTTCATATTTTAGATATTATATACTTGCTGGTGTTCTGGAAAGCACAGAACATGTTGCCTTGAACATGATATGACAACTGTTTACAATGTAATGATAACTCTGAAAAGATTTGCACCTATAATTCTGAGAAATAATTTATAGAACTTTATGACATCATTAGTAAAACTTTAAAAATGTATTCTGAATATGTTGTCCACACAGAATTTGTTAGTGAATATATACAAATATGATTCATTTGCACTGTGGGTTCTCAAGTTAGTACATCTTCAAAGGTAATTACCTATACAAACATGAGATAGTTTTTTTAACATTTTACCCTGAAAAGTAATATTTTCTAGAACTATCATTAGTTGACACTAATGCTTCTAAACACTTAGTGACTTTTAAGAAGTGTTAACATAACAATAAAAGCTCAAACTGACAAGGCTAATGTGGGAGCCCTTGCATTCATATCATGCATCAAATGGAAAATTAAAGGTTTGTCAGAATCACCAGAGAGTTTAATTAGTGTCATTTTCAATAAGAAATTGGCTGTGCACTTGAGTATAAAACTCAAGTTATGCTTGCAACCCAGATGGTGATCTTTTACATTCGCCTAAGTGATAGAGTTAAATGTATGTTTTTTTTATAAATGAATACCATTCTGGTATTTGTTCTACTTTTGCTGAAAATGTGAACTCCTTAAGGACAACCAAAGGCACTTAGACTTGGGGCAGGTACTGCAGTTATTTTTATGGATGTAGGATTCCACAGGGAATGGCGTGGAAACCTGTTTCCCTCTTAGCCCTAAGGCGAGGTATATTTAGAATGATTTATTAGAAAGCATTACATAAACTAATTGAATTATATTTCCAATGGGAAGAAAGAGATAGTTTTTAGACTGCCAAAAGTTCTGTGTCTAGGGTTTACAAGAATCTTTTACTAAATTAATTAGAAGGCTTAATGGGAAATACAAAAGCAATTTCTTTTTAGAAAAATCAAATTATCATTTAAAGTTCTTCATATTTCCTCTTTCAAAAATTAAGGAAGATGCCTTTCCCTTTGTTCATCATTATTTATATTACTTTGCTATACTCTATTTAATATAATAAAGTGCTTCCCAAGAAGAATTCACTAAAATTTAATTCAGAAAATGACAGGAAGAAAAGGCTGGTATGTTTAGAGAAAGAGGAGGAAGCTGGGAGTAATGTTTCAGACCAGGGCAATCTAGACAATTGAGCTAGACCCCAACATTCACTCAACTTGTATTCAAAACACCAAGTCAGGAAATGTACAAGACTGTAAGAATAACAGAGCAATGATGTATTCACTGTGGACTGTTTAGACTAATAAATGTGCAAGTTAGCTCTCTGACAGTTGTGTTGTAACCTGAGGTGTGTATATATATATATATATATATATATATATATATATATATATATATATATATATATATATATATATATATATATTTACAGTTTAGATCCAAGACTTTGTCTTGAGATCTCTGAACTTCCCTGAAGTATAGAAAGTTACTATCTGAGATCATTTTTATCATAGCATTTGTCTCATCGAATCATACGTTTTCTTTTTAACTGCTGTTTTAATACTTTCTTAAAGTAAGATCTTAGAGAAATGAAACATGTTAAACAAGTAAACATGGAACTGTCCATTTGAAGAGTGGAAACAGGACATGGTTCCCATTAGAGCCCTACCTTATCCACTACAAAGACCTATTAAATTTCATAGAATTTCTTGAACTTTGTCTAGCTCTGAATAAAACTTACCAATATAGTGTACTCTTTCTAAAACTTAAATTGCATGTGAATACTCTGGATAGCTTGTTAAATTTTAGATTCAAACTCTTTGGGATGGGGCCTGTGTTTCTCCATTTCTAACAAATCCCCAGGTGATCCTGATGCTGCTAGTTCATGAACCAAATATTGGTAACAAGAATCTAGTCCAACAATTTTAATTTACTCACAAGGATGAGGACAAGCCAAAGGGTGTTAGAGTGACTTCACCAAGTCTTATAGCAAGAGGACAACAGAATAAAATCACATAGACACTAACTGCCCTGAATTCCAACTTAAGGCTCATTGTACCACCAAGTCTTTGATTTTTCTCTCAAAGGGATTCCTTGGCTGTGGAAGTGTACATATAATAATGCATATGATAAAGACTTAATATCCCTAATGTTTACTTCCAATATAATTTTTATTATATATATAATATATATATTTTATATATATATATTATATATATTATATATAATATATATATAATATTATATATTATATATATATTATTATATATTATATATATATAATATATATATTATATATATATTATATATATATAATATATATTATATATATATTATATATATATTATATTATATATATATATTATATATTATAATATATAATATTATAATATTATATATATTAATTATATATATTATATATATATTATATATATTATATATATATATATTATATAATATATATATATATATAAATATATATAATATTTATCAAAACCTACATGATTGAATATGGGTCTACAGTAGTTAATAGAGAGAAGATTTTGTTTGATTCCCAATTTAATCAGACATAGAATGTTTTGTTGTAAAGAAAATACACTCTTTAACTGTTATTTCAACAAATCAAACAAGATTATTAAATATAAAAATTGGGATTGTTTCAGTAAATATTAATTTTTATTTCTTCATTGAAAATGTGTCTGGCAGTACTTCCAGGAAATAGGACCACTGAAAAACAGGAAAATAAAACCATTGTCTTAGAAACTTCCTGAAAAGGCACAAATGAATCAATATAGGAAAGAAAAGTACATCAGGGCTAAAACTAGATATGACCAAATTCATGAAACAAGTGAAGATTTTTTAAAGATAATGCAAAGTTCCAAACCCATTAAAAAAGCTAACACTTAATACTACTCCTATTTCCTAAGGTAAAGAAAAGAATGCTGCAAAAGAAATCTAAAGTGTATATTAATAATCATGGTAGTATATTGTACTCTAACTTGGCAAAATGAGGGGTCAAGCATGAACACGTCCAAAAGACTGAGAGTTCTGTGATTCAACATTGCTAAGGACTCTGTAATACTGCATAGGATGTGGGTTTAGTGTTGGTGGTCAAGAGGGGCTGGGAAAGGAAGGGCAGCCCCCTTCCCAACCTGTTTTGCTCTTCTGATTCAGAAAGGCTCACTCTTGCGTGAGTAGTGATGAAAGTCTGTCCTTATACTGGCGATTCAAGGTTTATGGCCCATGACAAATAATGGAATAGACAGAGAAAATACGTAGGAAAAATATGTAGGAGATTCCTAATAAACACACAAATATTGTGGGGAAGAAATAGGGTGTGAAGCCAAAAGGAAATATACCCACAAAAATACAAATTAGCATGAAGAGAATTTTCAAAGGACAAATGATTATTTCCTACCATGAAATAAAGTATGAAAAAAACTCAAAATTCTACATCTAAAACACATAATTTTTAAGAGCAATAACCTTAAGATATCTTAAGTCTTCATCAAGAGGGTACTGGTTAAATAAATATGAAGCCTCCATACAATGGAATATTAATAAGAATAAAGTAGAACTATATATATTAATGGAGAATAATCTGCAATGATAAAGTGAAACTGTGTGTGACAAATATTACCATTTATGATATGTCCCTTATTTTAAACTTGCGTTTTCAATCAAAGGAGATAAATATTCCCTACAATGACATTTGGGAAATAGATGAGCATTTGGTGGGAGATCCCAACTCAAATCTTATGCTGAAAATCATACTGATGGACCAATCTCTTAATTGCGAATAAAAAGATGAGACAAATACTAGAAGAACTCAAGTAAGTCCCTATTAAACGTGCCACAAATCATACAACCTTTGGAAAAAATATCAGTACACTTGGATACACAAAAAGAAAGCCTTTGAATGTCAAGATCCACGATATAGGGCTTCCCTGGTAGTGCAGTGGTTGAGAGTCCGCCTGTCCATGCAGGAGACACGGGTTCGTGCCCCGGTCCGGGAAGATCCCACATGCCACGGAGCGGCTGGGCCTGTGAGCCCTGGCCGCTGAGCCTGCGCATCCAGAGCCTGTGCTCCACAACAGGAGAGGCCACAACAGTGAGAGGCCCGCTTATCGCAAAAAAAAAATCCACTATATAGTAATTAAATATTAACAAAAAAATGAGAAAATGTACATAATGTATATGATAGACAAAAGGTAGAATTCTTACTATATAAAAAGCCCCATATAAATTTCAGCTTACACTTGAGGAAATACAGATACACACACACATTCAGTTATTTTCTTTGTTCATTTCCTTTTTGTTTAGAAAACTTCCTTTAGTCCTTCTACACATGATTAGTTTTTCTTCATCTGAGAATGTATTACTCTTTTTATTCTAGAATCTTTTTTTTAACATTTTAGTACTTAACACACATAATTTTATATTCAAAACAAAACACTTCTCCCTTAGAGTATTTATCCTTCTCAGTCCCAAAAAGTAGAAAAGAAAATACCTGATTTCCATATTACTCTATTCTCTTTTCTGTGTACTCAGAGTTGAACTACATGTTTCACTAACCATGGCATCCATTCCATACCCAATATTGCATTTGCTTTTCTCTAGCATTAATTCTAACATTTTTAAGCTTGTTTCAAATTATCAGGTTGACAACAAAAACTTTTGCTTGTGTTTTACCCTCTGAAACCCTAACATAAACTTTGCTTTTACGCTTTCCCAGGAGCTTCAGATACATATTGAGTGAGAGTTCTTTTCAATCAGTACTGCCTGTGTTTCACCACTGCTCTTGTCTCTTTGGACTAGAAATACAGACTCAAACATCAATCCATGAATGCCCTTCAGAAGCTGTTATCTGTTTTCCATTTGCATGAAATATCTTTTTCCATGCCCTTACTTTCAGTCTGTATGTGTCTCTAGGTCTGAAGTGGGTCTCTTGTAGACAGTAAATATATGGGTCTTGTTTTTGTAACCATTCAACCAATCTGTGTCTTTTGTTGGGAGCATTTAGTCCATTTACATTGAAGGTAATTATCGATATGTATGTTCCTATTCCCATTTTCTTAATTGTTTTGGGTTTGTTATTGTAGGCCTTTTCCTTCTCTTGTGTTTCTTGCCTAGAGAAGTTCCTTTAGCAGTTGTTGTAAAGCTGGTTTGGTGGTGCTGAACTCTCTCAGCTTTTGTTTGTCTGTAAAGTTTTTAATTTCTCCATCAAATCGGAATGAGATCCTTACTGGGTAGAGTAATCTTGGTTGCAGGTTTTTCTCCTTCATCACTTTAAATATGTCCTGCCAGACCCTTCTGACTTGCAGAGTTTCTGCTGAAAGATCAGCTGTTAACCTTATGGGGATTCCCTTGTGTGTTATTTGTTGTTTTTCCCTTGCTGCTTTTAATAGGTTTTCTTTGTATTTAATTTCTGACAGTTTGATTAATATGTGTCTTGGCGTGTTTCTCCTTGGATTTATCCTGTATGGGACTCTCTGTGCTTCCTGGACTTGATTAACTATTTCCTTTCCCATATTAGGGAAGTTTTCAACTATAATCTCTTCAAATATTTTCTCAGTCCCTTTCTTTTTCTCTTCTTCTTCTGGAACCCCTATAATTCGACTGTTGGTGCATTTAATGTTGTTCCAGAGGTCTCTGAGACTGTCCTCAGTTCTTTTCATTCTTTCTTCTTTATTCTTCTCTGCAGTAGTTATTTCCACTATTTTATCTTCCAGGTCACTTATCTGTTCTTCTGCCTCAGTTATTCTGCTATTGATCCCATCTAGAGTATTTTTAATTTCATTTATTGTGTTGTTCATTGTTGTTTGTTTCATCTTTAGTTCTTCTAGGTCCTTATTAAATGTTTCTTGCATTTTGTCTATTCTATTTCCAAGATTTTGGATCATCTTTACTATCATTATTATGAATTCTTTTTCAGGTAGACTGCCTATTTCCTCTTCATTTGTTAGGTATAAAATAAATGAATACATATGTTCAAAAAAATGTGTTCACAAGTGTTCATAGCAACTATTCACAATAGTTCCATATTGGAAGCAATGCAAATGTGCATCAATTGATGAGTGGATAAACAAGATCATGTATTATACAATATAGTCCTTCTCAACAATTAAAAGGAATTAATTATTGTTATTCTCAATGACATGGAAGAATCTCTTAGATGAAGCTAGGCATGAAAGTATGCATAATTTATTATTTCATTTATATGAAATTCTAGAAAAAATAAATCTAGTCTACAGTGATAGAAAGCAGTTCAGGAATTGTCTAGGATCAGGGGTACAGGCTGGAAATTGACTGGGAAGGGGCACAAGAGTCTTTTAGGATAATAGAATGTTATATATCTTGATTGTGGTAGCGGGTACATGAGTGTATACATGTGTCAAAATTCTTTGATCTGTACATTCCAAATGGTTGCATTTTGTTGTATTTAAATTATACCACAATAAAGTTAATTTAGAAATTAAAAGAAAAAAAACAACCAAAAAGAAGCTGTAATCTGGGCATTGCAACATAGAGAAAGTTACAAAAAATAGGTGAGCTAAGTAAGATACATATCTATACCCCTTATCCATATCTCCAGATGGAGCTCGTGAGGCAGGAGGTATATCTGATAATTACTGTATTTTGGCTTTTCATAAATAATATATTTTTAATATTTACAGAACAAATGACCAAAAGTACATTTGGAATGTACTTGCAGTGTTAGTAAAAAGACAGTTAAAAAAATTTATTGAACTATAATAATTAATATAGATGGCAGGATAAGATTTAAAAAAAGAAGAAAAACAGAATAAATAGTCCTAAAATTGACCCATATATAGGTATTAGTGCATAAAAAAATGAGGCATACCAAAACAATCCAGAAATAATAGATACTTTGGTAAAAGTTCTTGGAAAATTGATTATATTTTTGAAAAAAATATTATATTTCTTTTTATCAATTATAACAAAATATTCACAATGGATTAAAGGACTAAAAGTGTTGTTAATCATAAAATTGTAATAAATGAGAATATAAGAAAATAATTTAAATATTTCTGTATAAAAGGACCTTCTAAGGAGAGAGGCAAAGTATAGTATCATAAAGAAAAAGGTAAAGAAAAATACAAAAATCTCATAACTTTACAAGTTTTGTAAAGAAAGAAGGGTCACACTCTAGACAAGATTTGTAATTTTGCAGAATCTAGTGGATTTTATCCATAATTTTAAATAGTATATAAAAACCAAAAAAGGCAGGCAAGTCAAAAGAAAAATACCGTTAGTCAAAGGCTGTGAGTAAACAAGGCTCACACAAACAAATACAGGTGGCGAATAATCATATGGAAATGTGTTCAATCTTCATAATAAGCCAGTGAAATATAAATCAAAATAATGACATGCTACTTTTTCCTCATCAAATTAGTCAACACTTTTAAAAAATGATTTCATTTGATAGGATCTAGGGAAGCTGGCATGCTCATACTCTCATTAAATAATAAGTGTGGTTCCTCAACACTTATTTGGAACACTTTGTAGCTACTGAAAAGTTTGAGTCATGACTCCATGTATTATAATGAAATGGTCCCTAAGATACACTAGGTGAAACCAAAAGTCACTTAATAAGGAGTATGGTGAGTTCAACTTCATGTTAAAATAAAAATATTATGAAAAACCATCTAGAAGCATATAGGTAGCATTAAACAATTGTTCTCATAATACTGGGTGTGTGGATATGAATATATACAAATTCATATAAGAAAGAAAATATTTCTTTATTTATATATTTAATGCAGAAGACAAATACCACATTTGCACTACCAAGAGACAGGGTTTTGGAGGTTATCACAGGCAACACATGCAACAGTGCAGACAAGATACATGCCTCCTGCATCTTCTACCAGGGAATTTATTAATTACAACATCTCCTTCTCCACATCAAGTGTGGCTTTCACTATCTAGAATCAAATCCACAAAATGTCAATAAATTATTAGGCTTTCAAAAATGTGTCAAAATATATGCTAGTTGATTTACCTTCATTATATAATTTAATTCTCACAACAACATAAGAGGTAGTTCCTATGATTTCCCTCATTGAATAGATAAAACATGATTTCAGATTGCAAGTAATTTGTCCTAGAGCACACAGAAGGTAACTAGCAAAATTGCTGTTCAATTCTGTTTCTCCCTCCAAAAACATCATTTACTGAGTATCAACCATATTTAATGTGTATCATCACACAATGATCCTGCAGTATAAGAACTGTATTTTACTGATAAAGGAAAGAGACACGAAGGATTTAAATAAAACATCTATAGTCTCACAATGCCAAAGGCTGTCTTTCATGCCTGTGCTTCCTTCCTTTACCATGTCATTGTCAGCCAGGAAGGACCTGGAAGAACTTCCCATTATCCAGGAAGGCACATGGGATTCTCATCCACTATGAATGGTCTTAAACTTCAGGTAACCAAAACTTCTCTGCAGATGACACATTCCACATAAAATAGCATGTGTCAATCACATCATGTCTTATGCCTGAAGATCAGAAGACAGATTCTGAGAGCATTGCTGGTGTCAAGGTTCTCTACATGTACGCATCTCTTGGTACATCCATCCAGTACTTATTTTTCTCCTTGCTGTGTATGGATCCATTTAATCTCCTCATCCTTACACATCCACAGACACCTGTGTGTCCTAAGATCGGAGAGGGGGAGGCAGATGGCAAATCATAAGGCTTCTGAGCTCTTTGGACAATGGTCACTTCCAGGATTTAGTTGATTGAGGACTCCATATTGCAGAAGTTTACGATACCAATAGACAGGGCAGGGGGAGGTGAAAAAGCTATGATTTTTAGTTTTGTTTGGAGCCAGCAAAGATTCCAAAAAAGAAATTCCAAAGGAAAGGTGAGAGGCACTTAAATAATCAGTAAGTGCTGAAATAATGATTCTGAGACCTACAGCAAATAACTTGTTTCCCACAGGATACATCCAAGAGCATATTTGGCCCATTTCACAACGTTTTGGACAGGACCAAATATCAAGGAACTTTTGGTGTGGACCAAATGTCTTATGGATTTTTTGATAGGACCACATATCAGCTAACTGTTTTGTATTTCTTTTAAATTACTTTAAATTTAGTAAAAATTATAAAACTTACATTAATCTTGATCTTACATCTTGAGCTAGTCCATTCTGCACTGCATGAACATTGATACTTATTAATGAAATCTATGCATCTGAAACACAGAATTATGTTTTTAAATAAGTAAGGCAATGAAAGCATAATTTCAAGAGAGTTCACTGTTTAATGTTTTTTTCTTTTCCAGGTCAGGAAAAAAAAAACACATTCCCATGAGCAATAGAAGGCAGAGTCTATTTCTACTTTCTTATCCTTCAAGGTGACTGGACTGAAAGAACAAATCAATTCTCATTTTTGCCATCTTCCCCATGGCAATGGAAAGGAAGAAAAAAAAAAACAGCTTGAAAAGATAAAAAAGTATGTCTAGGGCTTATGTAGGAAACTGAAATCAGCTGGGGCCAAATGGCACTGTAGTGAACTACCCATCTTCATCCTCTCTCTCTGGCTTACAAAGTCTGTGGCAAGACTAGGAAAGAAAAATGGTGCTGAGGAAGGCAGCTGTGTGCCTCTTCGAGTCATCCCTCCTTGTCACCTGCATCTTCTAGAAATATCCCAACTCTAGATTTGCATAAACTAATATTCTATCCATGAGCAGAATAGTTATTATACAACTCTATAAAGAGATTCACAAAATGTCTTATCTGCAAATAGGGATGAAAGAACTGGTCTATTTAGGAACATTTTAAATACTAAGTTTGTGGTATTATCCCTCCACAGAACAAATAATAGAATCTCTCATCATCCTACCTGTTACTACTATTACTGTGAGCATTACTTTTAAGATTTTTAAAGTCCAATTAATTCACATTTATTGAAAATTACTTTATGCTAATGAGCAGAAATAAAAGAAGGGCAGAGATAATGTATCAGTGCATTTCATTAATTTAAACGGGCAGCCTCTGTCATCTTAACTGTACTTAGCTCTTGTTTTATGAAAAAGCATAATTAAAATTACCTTTATCAACTTTTCCTTGAGATTCAGTTTTAAATATCGTGAGTTAAATTTGCCTTCTTAGATTTAATAATAGAAGAATAAAAATAGCTACCTGCCATGTAGAGGAGGATGTGAGAGGCAGTCATTTGCCTTTGCTTCACAGTGTGCTCCGAAAAACCCACTCTTGCAGTCACAGGTGTAATGATTTATGCCATCAATACAAGTTCCGTCATGGAGACAGGGCTTTGATAGACATTCGTCTATATTTACTTCACAATCGATGCCTACATTAGAAGAGACAAGACAAATAAACAGGCTATTTAAATGCAAAACTCAAAAGTTTGTTCATTATAGAAAATGTCACCAAGAAATCAGGACTCCCTCCATTAAAGATAATTTGACATCTTATAGTGAAAGAGAACATTTTTTCAAGGTTAAACATGTTTAGGTCTCTGAACTCTCAGACTAACTTAAAGTGAATGAGGAAAACAAAGCACAAGCTTAATCTACTTAAAAGATTTGTTTTTAGAGTGAGGAGTTGTTTATTAAAAAATATAGGTGAAGTAATGAATTTCATCAAGTTGTCACTGTGAATACTAATTTATACTTTTTTTGGTAATGATCCTTGATAGTCAAACATTTATTATCTACAGGTGTTAAAAGTTTGAAATTTCTATATTTGGTCTTAGTGGGTCAATGATGAATAATGAAATAAGTCAATAATGAACTAAGATTTCTAAATGTAACCTAACTTTGGATAAATACCTAGTGTTTTTGAAGTGTTTTTGAAGACCAAAAAAAAAGTTTCAAATAAATAGTTTCAAATAAATAGTTTGAAAGACTATCTCAGTATTTGTTTGGATATCAGGTAAAAGTTTGGGGACAGAGTGATTGGCAGATATGCAGCCGTTTCACAAGGTGACATCATAACTTTATTTATTTATATACCATATCAGAACTTCTATTTAAGTGACTGCTATTTAGAGTGGTCACACCAGGAGAGTCTGTGATTTATTGCAAACGAAACTTCCAAAGCAAAAAAAATATTTTTGGAAATTCTCTTTAGAGATAATCAGTTTTCAAGTCAAAATTCTATTTTTAATGGTTACATCTTATTTTTTTTACTGTAACTGTCACTACCTATATAGAACTTTGGATATTAATGATACCATAAAATTAATATATGTGAATTAGTCAAATCTGTATCCATATTTTAAAAGACCATCAAGATTTAGGTTCAGGGTGTGGAATAAACAGACATAACAGACTATATTAGGTTGCAGTAATAATAATAAAAAGGGACCTACTTCTCTATGTCTCAGTGGCCCATGTCACAGGCTTATTTCTCACTAGTATTCCATGGCAAAGGTGAGCTACAGATCCAGTTTATATTATCTTCACACTGGGACCCAGGTTAATGGAGCATCCTCTATCTGGGTGATCGCCATCATTGTTGAAGAAGGAAAAGGGTACTTGGCATTGTTGAAGAAGGAAAAATGTACATACACTGCTCCTTAAATCTTCTACATATATTAATTTGCCAATCCAAGTCATGTGACCAAGCCCAACATAAATGAGATGGGAATTAATGGTCCTCCCTCAAGAAATGGCAGCTATTTGTGACTATATTAATATTTAGTGCAGACACGATCATTGAAACTTCTCATTGTAAATGAGAATCATTTATTAGTATATCATAGGTTTATTGGAATAATAATGTAAAACCATGTACTTAAAAAACTAGCCCAGGGCCTTGTACACATTTAACATTTTATTATTATCATTTTCTTGAGACAATTTTATCAATACCACTATGTTATATTAAATAAGTGATACAGGTGTTTCCAGAGACATATTATTCCAATTAAGAAGATAAGTGAAACGTTTTTCTGTAGGACTATGTACAAATGCTGGCAAAATCAGTGATGGAAATTTCAGTTAAGAAGAGGTGGTCTACTTAACACAAAAGTGGGGTTGAGATGCAGAGTTATAAAGAGAATTGTTTAGGGTGCATCCAGTGCTATTTGGAGACAGGAGACGCATCTGCATGGAGGGCAAACATGTGTCAGTGTAGCTGGAGAACACATCACCAACATTACCTGAGGAACTTTCTCACCTGATGCTTTATTCATTAATTAAGCTGTGGTGATACTTTGACCCACCCCAAGTAGCCTCCAGAGAGGATAAGAATGTAATGACTGATTGACCTGAACATTTTGGTCCCTGTAAACACTTATTTATTTATTTATTTATTTTTTCATTTTTAACACCATAGTCCTTGAGCACCATACAAGTCAGGTCCCCTTTTAACTTTTTAACTTCATCTTATTCTACCCTCACTCTTGGCTACTCTGCTGTCTTTGCGCTGACCTCAAATACTTTGTTCCTCTTTTCTAGAATTCTCTTTTCCTAGATATTTACAAGAGTCACTCCTTTATTTCTTCAGGTCTTTATTCCAATGTTGTTTTCTCAAGGAGGCCTATTTGACCACACTATTTAAAATTGCATCCCCTTCCTCACCCATAATCACCATTATCCTGTTTTATGTTTATTTTATCACCATAGCAAACAATCTCCTTCTGGCATTCTATGAGATTTACTCATTTTTCTTTTCTTTTTGTCTTTCTTCCCCATTATAAACTTAGCTCCATTAGGGCATGGTTTTTGTGTCTAGTTCAATATGGAATTCAGTGAAATCTTTTTAAGTAAATACGTCATTGTTGTGAGTGTGTGTGTGTTTTTATTTTGTTTTTCATGTCAGTTTTGTTTGTTTGTGGGAATTCCCTGGCAGTCCAGTGGTTGGGACTCTGCGCTTTCACTGTCAAAAGTGAAGGTTCAATCCCTGGTCGGGGAACTAAGATCCTGCAAGCTGCACACGCGGCCAAAAAAAATTGTTTTTTCGTTTGCTTATTTTCCTCAGAAGTCTCTTCCCCTTCCCAAGCAAGAACAAAGCAATTCTTGAAATCTCAGTCCTTGCAATGGTGAGACTCAGAATCTGGAATGAGGTGATTCCTCCTAGGTGTGTGTCTGAAAGACTTGTCTTGCCTGTGTAGTCAAGGGGAATTATTTAGTGAAATTTCTATTTTTTTCTATCTTCAAACAGAGAAGTTTCCGTGATAACTTAAAAAGACATGAAGGTGTGGAGAGTGTTGAACTTCAGTTCAAAATGAGCTCCCCGTACATAATTACCAACTGTGAGAATGAAGGAAAGACTGCTGCTTGCAACAACACAGATGGACCTTGAGAGCAGTGAGCTGAGTCAGACTGAGAAAGACAAATCCTGCACGATGTCGTTTGTATGTGGGACCCAAAACAAACCAACAAACAATTCATAGAAAAAGAGAAGAAAATGGTTGCCTGAACCAGAACCAGGGAGGTATGGGCAATAAGGAGAGGTTGGCCAAAGGGTACATATTTTCAGCTGTAAGTTAAATAAGGCCTGAGGATCTAATGTATAACATGGTAGCTAAGTTGATAGTACTGTTCTGTATAATTGAAATTTGTCAAGAGAATAGGACCTAAATGTTCTCACATATACACAAAGGAAAGATAAAAATTCTGAAGTGTTGTATGGGTTAATTAACTATGTGGGAGCGGCCCTTTCACAATGTATATGTATATAAAATCATCACCTTGTGCACTTTAAAAGCTTATAAGTTTCTTTGTCAACTATGCCTTAATAGATCTGGAAAAAAATAGAAATTTTATATGAACACCATAAATGGAAAACCATTATCTTGTTCCAAAAGTAAAAAGGTAACTCAAAATTAAATGCAATAAAAACAATTACCAAGACATCAAAACTTCAAATTTCTCGTCTGTAAACTGTGGATCAAAATATCTATGTCATAGAACAGTTTACAGATATATGGGAAGTATATATACATTTCTAGGGGCACATAGATGATAATAAATGATATTTATAATACATTATTGTTATAATGACACATTCATTTATCTTCTTCATGGGATTAAAATACGAATGCTTTGACATTGTGTCCATGAATCCAAGCAAATCTAAAATAAATGATAATTAGTATTTATTAGACATTCCCAAAGGCTTGTTCAAAATTTGTCTCAGTTCTTTGCCTGATTTGCCTTATATTATGTCACTTGCTTCCTGCTGCTCATTAATTTATCTAACACATACTTATTGAGCATCTATTTTGTGTCAGCCATAGTTCTGGACTCCTTCCATAGTTGTCTTTGACTTGGTGTGTATCATCACAGCCTACCTCCATCATAGTGTAACAGATATTTCCCAATAACTTAATGAGCATTGTGGATTTTGTTTGTCAAGAGAAGAAATAGTACAAGAAAGTTTTGCTTTTTGTTGTCTGATCTATTGTTCTTTCCTGCTATCCAGTTGCTTGCCTTGTGGCTACAGTAATTTATATTTGGGATGATTTTTAATTGGCTATTCTAAAATTAGAGTTCTTAATTTCATTCATAACATAGGCAACTCCTTTTCTAAGCAGAGTAGATGGTTACCTGTGTAATTTGGGGGACTTTCCATGCCCCTGCCTGGGTCAAAACCCTCTTGACCAGATTACCTCAATGCCTGTCTCTGTATTAGAGATTTTCACATCAGAAATAAAAAATCCTTTGCAGAAATAAGCCATTGAAGTATATAAATTGAGAAGCATGTTCAGTAAGATATTTACATGCACCAACACCATTATGACAAATAATATATGTAAATAAATACATCTTTATCTCTCTGTATGTATCATCTATCTGTCTAACTAACTCTTCTCCAACCTCTGGTCCTTCCCTTACTTTCTCTCCAAGCCTTCTTCACCCAACTTCTCCCCACTGATTAGTCTTATATGTTGAAAAATTTCCCAAAATGACTTTTCTGATTCCCAACCCTTTTCATTTCACATGTGTTACCCTAACAAAGTAGTTTATGGACCCTTTACTGCATACTGAAATAAATGTCGTCTTCTTAGCCTCTGGGTCAACCTTGCCTTTCTTACCATTCCTCTGATGTTGTCAACTACTCTAGTCCCCTAGTTTACAAACCTGATTGAATAATAGAATCACCTGTGGAGTCTTTAAAATTATAACTTCCCAATTCTGAATCTCTGGGAAGTAGGCCTGACAAACTTCACTAAGAAAACATTTCCAGCTGGTTCTAAAGCACAGGTAGATGTGAAGACCACTGCTTTCATAAAACTAGATTAGAATTAAACATTATGTTTTCTTATATCCATGCTTACTCCTGATAATTCTGCCTGGATTGTTATGTCTCCATTTCTGCCTATTTGGTAATTGCAATCATTGTTGCTTTTGTTGTGGTCATCCATTTACAATGCTTGGTGTTGGTTTATTTATCTCTTATAAAAATAAAATACAGCGTGTGTGTGTGTGTGTGTATGTGTGTGTGTGTGTGTGTGAAAAAAGACATATCAGTGGTCACTTGGGGATGTGGAGGGGTGGAATGTGGGGGAAAAAAAGGTGCTTTATAAATGAGGCATAAAAACACTTGCAAGTGGTGTATATGTTCCTTTTCTTCATTGTTTTGGCAGTTCCATGGGTATATGCATATTTCAGAACTTATATTGTGCTCTTTAAGTATGTGCAGTTTACTATGTGTCCGTTGTATTTAACAGAGCCATTAAAAATAGGCTAAGAACAGACGCTTGTCTCAACAAATAAATGTAGCAAAGAACAGAAAAGTCAAGTACAGTATGATCTCTGTCAGTTGAATTTTCCTATAGTTTACTTCCCTCAAAAAATATATCCCAGTTCTTAAAAGAGATGGGACTCAATAAAAGGTAAAAAAAAAAACAAAAAACGGCAAAGCCATCAGCAGGGTGAGCTCCAGCTAATTTTCAATTGTGAGACACTAGGTGCACGGTGCAGACATGCTAGGATGTTTGTTCTTCCTGCCCCATATTTTAGAGAGGATATTAAACACCCCCATTAAATGCCTGCAAGTGATGGCCAGAGTGCAGTTTGGAGAATTACGGCTGTGATCTTTAATATGGTTGTGCCTTTGTAAAGAGTCTCGCTCAAAATTTCCAGGGTAATTTTGGAGTCAACGTTTTTTTTTTTTTTGTTTTTTGGATGATATATATGTCTAACTCACCTCAAGAATATATCCACATACTTGAAGTTAGGGACCAGCTGGTGTAAATTTGTGTGGTTATCTCCTGACCTAAACTTTTAGCTTCTTTTTGTTTCTTGATTGCAGTTAAACTTCATCTTGCCTCAGGGCCTTTGTATTTGCTGTTCCCATGTTTTGGAAATATTATTAGCAGAAAAAATTTCCATAAATGATTCCTTTCTACTCTTTGGCACTCATCTCTTAAATATATTTTTTCCTTGATTGTCTTATTAGCCTAACTTAGTCCCAATTTATCAGATTACCTTATTTCTTTCACAGAATAATAATAAAAACAAATATTAAATAAATAAAAAATAAAGCCTGTTTTTAATTCCAGTCCTACAAAAATTCTAACTTAATAAATTTCCACTGATATCTCCTAATAAAAATAGCTAACAACATTTAACAATTTATAGTTAAACTATATTTGCTTGAATTATTGCCTTATCTTTCATAGCTGATTATTAGTTATTTGGTGACAGAGCTTATACCTATTTATTTTTACTTTATACAAAATGCCAAATAAAAATATTTTCATGTTGTCAATGATCAAATAACCTGCCTATTTCCTGTTGAATACATCCAAATAGTGGTAACATTTTAAAAATGATTATAACTTACATAAGATAATATTTACAAATGACCTAGTAAAATTAATACAAGCACATAATAATCACATAATGAACTTAGGAATCAATGAGTTTGAAAATTCAAATTGCCACTTGTAACCATTTTGAATTGGTTCAAAATAATGGAATAAGAGCCTCTTTAAACCAAGATGAGAATTTTATAACAATATATTTTATTATTATCGATACTTAAAAGAATTTGACTATTATATACAATGCTTCCATTTTGGTCCTCTGGTACATGACATTCTTTAAGGAATAATCTAAGGAAACATATGATCTTGTTCTTTAAAGGTAGTTCCATAAAAAATTATAAGGTGTTCAAAAAAACAAGAGAAACAAACTATCATCAGTGGAATGAGACCTAAACATTATGCAGAAGTTGAAATTATCAGAGAGGGAATTTAACATATGACTAATATGTAAAAATAGTGAAACAGTTGGACATATGAATAGGAAAAGAGAGAAGAAAATTATTTTTATAATATTTAAATGGAAATACTAGATGATACAAAGATAAAACCATGTGAAATAAAGTTTGAATTTATATTCCAAATGCCATAAAACAAGTATAATTAGATTACATATTGATCTCAAGAGGCACCCCCCATGTTATTAAGTGTTGAATTGGCAGTCAATAAGTATGTGATCTATCAAGTACTGGATTAAATAAGCACGGATTAAGCATTTAATTAACAGCCATTTTGCTAATATTCTCATTGTTTGGAAAGATTTTATGGGGATATTGTGCAGCCCAATGTTTATTTTCAAAAGCTCTCCAAGGAACTTTTACTGATGCTTTATTTTTCTGTGAATAAATATTCTAAGATTGGACAAAGGCTTTTAAAATTCATTACAATAGTCCTTTGAGCTTTGGGCAAAGGACAGGTATCAATAAATATTTGATGATAAAAAATAATACAGATAATAATGATTTCATTTGAATCTTGTCTCCCCTCACCTTTTCATACCTCTTGTATAAAAAGGATGAGGGGGGGAACTCTTCAATATCAATCCAGGATCAAATGAGGGCATCCGTCTCATAGACTTCATTACCACAAGAATGGGGCTTGACAGGAGAATACTTCATAGTTCATTGGAAAGATCATAAAAACAATTACTATGCCATTAGAAGGAACTTTTGAAGAGGAGATTCAAAATACCCTTGACAAAATTGCTAAGACAAGCAAAAACAATATTTCAATTCATATATGTTGCTCCCTTATTGTTCTTAAGTCATATTAAATGAATAAGTCAAGAAAGGCATGTGAGGACGAAGGGAAGATGGCGGAAGAGTAAGACGCGAGAGACGACCTTCCTCCCCACAGATACACCAGAAATACATCTACACGTGGAACAATTCCTACAGAACACCTACTGAACACTGGCGGAAGACCTCAGACCTCCCAAAAGGCAAGAAACTCCCCACGTACCTGGGTAGGGCAAAAGAAAAAAGGAAAATCAGAGACAAAAGAATAGGGACGGGACCTGCACCAGTGAGAGGGAACTGTGAAGGAGGAAAGGTTTCCACACACTAGAAGCCCCTTCACGGGCAGAGACTGCAGGTGGCGGAGGGGGGAAGCTTTGGAGCCGCGGAGGAGAGCACAGCAGCAACAGGGGTGCGGAGGGCAAAGCAGAGAGACACCCGAACAGAGGATCGGTGCCAACCAGCACTCACCAGCAGGAAAGGCTTGTCTGCTCACCCGCCAGGGTGGGCGGGGCTGGGAGCTGAGGCTCGGTCTTTGGTCAGAGCGCAGGGAGAGGACTGGGGTTGGGGTGTGAACACAGCCTGCAGGGGGTTAGTGCACCACGGCTGGCCAGGAGGGAGTCCGGGGAAAAGCCTGGACCTGCCAAAGAGGCAAGAGACTTTTTCTTCCCTCTTTGTTTCCTGGTGCGTGAGGAGAGGGGATTAAGAGCGCTGCTCAAAGAGCTCCAGAGACGAGCACGAGCTGCGGCTAACAGCGCGGACCCCAGAGACAGGCATGAGATGCTAAGGCTGCTGCTGCCGCCACCAAGAAGCCTGTGTGCAAGCACAGGACACTATCCACACCCCTTTTCCGGGGAGCCTGTGCAGCCCGCCACTGCCAGGGTCCCGGGATACAGGGACAACTCCCCCGGGAGAACGTACGGAGCGCCTCAGGCTGGTGCAACGTCACTTTGGCCTCTGCCGCCGCAGGCCTGCCCTACACTCCGTTCCCCTCCCTCCCCCATCGGCCTGAGTGAGCCAGAGTCCCCAAAGCAGCTGCTCCTTTAACCCCGTCCTGTCTGAGCGAAGAACAGACGCCCTCCAGTGTCCTACACGCAGAGGCAGGGCCAAATCCAAAGCTGAGCTCCTGGGAACTGTGAGAACAAAGAAGAGAAAGGGAAATCTCTCCCAGCAGCCGCAGAAGCAGCGGATGCTCCACAATCAGCTTGATGTACCTGCATCTGTGCAATACATGAATAGACAACAAATTATCCCAAATAGGGGAGGTGGACTTTGAGAGCAATATTTATGATTTTTTTCCCATTTTGCTCTATTTCTGAGTGTGTATGTGTATGCTTCTGTGTGAGATTTTGTCTGTATAGCTTTGCTTCCACCATTTGTCCTAGGGTTCTGTTTATTTTTTGTTTTTAATTTTTTTTTCTTAATAATTATTTTCTATTTTAATAACTTTATTATATTTTATCTTACTTTATCTTCTTTCTTTTTTTCCTTCCTTCCTTCCCTCCTTCCTTCCTTCCTCCCTCTCTCCCTCCCTCCCTCCTTTCATTCTTTCTTCCTTCTTTCTTACTTTCTTTCTTTCTATTGCTACTAATTCTTTCTTTCTACTTTTTCTCCCTTTTATTCTGAACCCTGTGGATGAAAGGCTTTTGGTGCTGCAGCCATGAGTCAGTGCTGTGCCTCTGAGGTGGGAGAGCCAGCTTCAGGACACTGGTCCACAAGAGACCTCTCAACTCCACATAATATCAAATGGTGAAAATCTCCCAGAGATCTCCATCTCAACAACAGCACCGAGCTTCACTCAACGACGAGCAAGCTACAGTGCTGGGCACCCTTTGCCAAACAACTAGCAAGACAGGAACACAACCCCACCCATTAGCAGAGAGGCTACCTAAAATCATAAAAAGTCCACAGACACCCCAAACACACCACCAGACGTGGACCTGCCCACCAGAAAGGCAAGATCCAGGCTCATCCACCAGAACACAGGCACTGGTCTCCTCCACCAGGACGCCTACAGAACCCACTGAACAAACTTAGCCACTGGGGACAGACAACAAAAACAACGGGAACTACGATCCTGCAGCCTGCAAAAAGGAGACCCCAAACACAGTAAGATAAGCAAAATGAGAAAACAAAGAAACACACAGCAGATGAAGGAGCAAGATAAAAACCCACCAGATCTAACAAATGAAGAGGAAATAGGCAGTCTACCTGAAAAAGAATTCATAATAATGATAGTAAAGATGATCCAAAATCTTGGAAATAGAACAGACAAAATGCAAGAAACATTTAATAAGGACCTAGAAGAAATAAGATGAAACAAACAATGATGAACAACAAATAAATGAAATTGAAAATACTCTAGAAGGGATCAGTAGCAGAATAACTGAGGCAGAAGAACAGATAAGTGACCTGGAAGATAAAATAGTGGAAATAACTACTGCAGAGCAGAATAAAGAAGAAAGAATGAAAAGAACTGAGTACAGTCTCAGAGACATCTGGGACAACATTAAATGCACCAACATTTGAATTATAGGGGTTTCAGAAGAAGAAGAGAAAAAGAAAGGGACTGAGAAAATATTTGAAGAGATTATAGTTGAAAACTTCCCTAATATGGGAAAGGAAATAGTTAATCAAGTCCAGGAAGCACAGAGAGTCCCATACAGGATAAATCCAAGGAGAAATATGTCAAAACACATATTAATCAAACTGTCAAAAATTAAATACAAAGAAAACCTATTAAAACCAACAAGGGAAAAACAACAAATAACACACAAGGGAATCCCCATAAGGTTAACAGCTGATCTTTCAGCAGAAACTGTGCAGGCCAGAAGGGATTGGCAGGACATATTTAAAGTGATGAAGGAGAAGAACCTGCAACCAAGATTACTCTAACCAGCAAGGATCTCATTCAGATTTAATGGAGAAATTACAATCTTTACAGACAAGCAAAAGCTGAGAGAGTTCAGTACCACCAAACCAGCTTTACAACAAATGCTAAAGGAACTTCTCTAGGCAAGAAACACAAGAGAAGGAAAAGACCTACAATAACAAACCCAAAACAAATAAGAAAATGGGAATAGGAAAATACATATCGACAATTACCTTAAATGTAAATGTACTGAAGGCTCCCACCAAAAGGCATAGATTAGCTGAATGGATACAAAAACAAGACCCATATATATATGCTGTCTACAAGAGACCCACTTCAGACCTAGAGACACATACAGACTGAAAGTAGGGGGATGGAAAAGATATTCCATGCAAATGGAAACCAAAAGAAAGCTGGAGCAGCAGTCCTCATATCAGACAAAATAGACTTTAAAATAAAGACTAGTGCTTCCCTGGTGGCTCAGTGGTTGAGAGTCTGCCTGCCGATGCAGGGGACATGGGTTCGTGCCCTAGTCCGGGAGGATCCCACATGCCCCAGAGCGGCTGGGCCCGCGAGCCATGGCCACTGAGCCTACGCGTCTGGAGCCTGTGCTCCGCAACGGGAGAGGCCACAACAGTGAGAGGCCCATGTACCGCAAAAAAAAATAATAATAATAAAATAAAATAAAATAAAATAAAATAAAATAAAATAAAATAAAGACTATTAGAAGACACAAAGAAGGACAATACATAATGATCAAGGGATCGATCCAAGAAGAAGATATAACAATTGTCAATATTTATGCACCCAACATAGGAGCACCTCAATACATAAGGCAAATACTAACAGCCATAAAAGGGGAAATTGACAGTAACACATTCATAGTAGGGGACTTTAACACCTCACTTTCACCAATGGACAGATCATCCAAAATGAAAATAAATAAGGAAACACAAGCTTTAAATGATACATTAAACAAGATGGACTTAATTGATATTTATAGGACATTCCATCCAAAAGCAACAGAATACACATTTTTCTCAAGTGCTCATGGAACCTTCTCCAGGATAGATCATATCTTGGGTCACAAATCAAGCTTTGGTAAATTTAAGAAAATTGAAATTGTATCAAGTATCTTTTCTGACCACAACACTATGAGACTAGATATGAATTACAGGAAATGATCTGTAAAAAATAGAAACACATGGAAGCTAAACAATACACTACTTAATAACGAAGTGATCACTCAAGAAATCAAAGAGGAAATCAAAACATACCTAGAAACAAATGACAATTGAGAAACAGCGACCCAAAATCTATGGGATGCAGCAAAAGTAGTTCTAAGGGGGAAGTTTATAGCAATACAAGCCCACCTTAAGAAACAGGAAACATTTCGAATAAACATCCTAACCTTGCACCTAAAGTAATTAGAGAAAGAAGAACAAAAAAGACCAAAGTTAGCAGAAGGAAAGAAATCATTAAAATCAGATCAGAAATAAATGAAAAAGAAATGAAGGAAACAATAGCAAAGATCAATAAAACTAAAAGCTGGTTCTTTGAGAAGATAAATAAAATAGATATCCATTACCAGACTCAATAAGAAATAAAGGGAGAAGACTCAAATCAAAAGAATTAGAAGTGAAAAAGAAGAAGTAAAAACTGACACTGCAGAAATACAAAGCATCATGAGAGATTACTACAAGCAACTCTATGCCAATAAAATGGACAACCTGGAAGAAATGGACAAATTCTTAGAAATGCACAACCTGCCAAGACTGAATCAGGAAGAAATAGAAAATATGAACAGACCAATCACAAGCACTGAAATTGAAACTGTGATTAAAAATCTTCCAACAAATAATAGCCCAGGACCAGATGGCTTCACAGGTGAATTCTTTCAAACATTTAGAGAGGAACTAACACCTATCCTTCTCAAACGCTTCCAAAATATAGCAGAGGGAGGAACACACACAAACTCATTCTACGAGGCCACTATCACCCTGATACCAAAACCAGACAAGGATGTCACAAAGAAAGAAACCTACAGGCCAATATCACTGATGAACACAGATGCAAAAATCCTCAACAAAATACTAGCAAACAGAATCCAACAGCATATTAAAAGGATCACACACCATGATCAAGTGGGGTTTATTCCAGGAATGCAAGGTTTCTTCAATATATGCAAATCAATCAATGTGATAAACCATATTAACAAATTGAAGGAGAAAAAAACATATGATCATCTCAATAGATGCAGAGAAAGCTTCTGACAAAATTCAACACCCATTTATGATAAAAACCCTGCAGAAAGTAGGCATAGAGGGAACTTCCCGCAACAGAATAAAGGCCGTATATGACAAACCCACAGCCAACATCATCCTCAATGGTGAAAAACTGAAAGTGTTTCCACTAAGATCAGAAACAAGAGAAGATTGCCCACTCTCACTACTCTTATTCAACATAGATTTGGAAGTTTTAGCCACAGCAATCAGAGAAGAAAAGGAAATAAAAGGAATCCAAATCAGAAAAGAAGAAGTAAAGCTGTCACTGTTTGCAGATCATATGATACTATACATAGAGAATCCTAAAGATGCTACCAGAAAACTACTAGAGCTAATCAATGAATTTGGTAAAGTAGCAGGATACAAAATTAATGCACAGAAACCTCTTGCATTGCTATATACTAATGATGAAAAATCTGAAAGAGAAATTAAGGAAACACTCCCATTTACCATTGTAACAAATACAATAAAATACCTAGGAATAAACCTACCTAAGGAGACAAAAGACCTGCCCTTTATATTTAAATCTTCATCTATCTGAATATTGTGTGTGTGTGAGCTGTGTGGTGTAAGGGAAGCACATAAGTTCATTTTTTCCATGTGCCTAACCAGTTGTGCCTGCTACTCGTGTTGAATGAGTACATTTTTACTCACTGATCTGCCTGATCGGCGATGCTTTCTTGTTGCAGATCAAGTTCCCATACATGACTATGTGTATTTCTCTGCCTCTATTCTGTTTCCTTAGTTCAATTAGTTGTCCACGTTTCAGTACCATAAATATTTACTACTTACATTTGAAAACCTCAATACTGATAGTGCAATACATCTCATATTTTTAATCTGCTTCAAGAAGATTTAGTTACTTTTGACAGTTTCTTCTGTTCCGCATAAATCCTTACATTCCAACAAGCAAACAAAGACCAGGTAGAAGTTTAATTGGAATTTAATCAAATTTGTAGGTCAATTTGAGTAGAATTGATATTTATTTATTTATTTGAGCCTTTCAAAATATCTTTCCAAAAAAATAAAATGAATAAATTCAACTAGACATTCATTGATTAAGATAAAAAAAGAGACTAATTAGCCGGGTCACAGTTGCTCTCCATGTACCAAGGGCTATGTCTGTGTGTTTTAATAGAGTTTCAACATCTAGAATTGCTGTAAAATTTGTATCACAATCTGCTAAAGTTTCTGATAATCTTCTATTATTTCTATGGCCCTCTGGCCTTGCACTGTCCAATCTGGTGAAGTAGATAGGGCCATGCTTGAATCCAACCCTGCAACTCTCAAGACTTTCAAGGGAACACTAATTACTACAAGCCCCATAGGGATACAGAATTGCTTTCAGTTTAAAATCTTGATAAGTCTGAAGGAACATTACAAGATCTTCCAATTGGACTTTCCTCCATAATAGCTCTATTCCAATATGAAAATTCTATTATTAAATATATTAACTACACTATACATTCTGGGACTGTGGTGAAAAACAAAACAAAATAAAACAAAACAAGACAGATTTATTACCCATCTAGCAGATCTGAATAATCTTTTACTCCTATAGGTGAAGTAGTGGTATTTCAAAAATAAGTATAAGTTCAGAGGGAGCTGAACTCAATGACTCCTAAAAGTGTGAACATTTTAATTTCATCATTGAATAGTCATACAAATAAAAGGTCTCAGCTCCCTCTGAAGAAGGCTTTAGGATGATATAGGGAACATCTGTGACTATATCACAAGATCCTAATGCAAAGGGGCGTCCTTCAGTTGAGGGAATGCATCTGTGACATAGCTTAGGTTTGAAATTATGTAAGCACCTAGGAATCCCAACAAAGACAACTGGAATTACATTTCTGCCCTGCAGACCCATATATTTCATTCTATATATACATAAAGTAGCATCATAGCATTCTGTCCTCATGTTTCATTTCTAGAAAGTCATCACCAACTAGCCATTGCCCAGAGTATCTGTGAATCTATCTGTTGATCATCATTCTGTTTCTCTGATTTATATGGTTATTTGCTCATTGTTGTATCTGGTAGTCAAGCCTATCTAACAGGCTTCATCCCATTATTCTTGGATCCCATTATTCTCATTCATACCAGGGACCCTAGCTTCCCTGCAGCAAGCCACATTGTCCCCTCCAGTCTTTAAAGGGCTATCACCACAAAGCTCTGTGAAACAGTAGTGACCCTTACCCACCCTATTTCAGTCTTGTGAGTGGAGAAATGCCCTTCTATATCCTGTGGGGATAGAAAGTAAGAGGTACCTGGGCAGCTTACACATAATTGATCCATTCAGACATTTCCATTAACAATGAGCCTATGAACTCTGGCACTTCTACCTCACTGACCTAAACTGGAATTAAACTCTGTTTTTGATCAGACAGCCTATCTGACACCACACCCAATATTAGCATCTTAAATCTTTTCTCTCCATCCATATCAATAAATTCAGCTCATTTAAGTCATATTTATTCTCCCTTGGTCTGATCACCTTAGATCCAATCCCACACATTCTCCCCAATTTTGTGACAATACAGATTTCTGGGGTTTTATGCAGTTCTTTCAAGGCATAAGGCTATCTGTTTCTAGCTAAATGTTTCCATCTCTCATCAGCAAAGGTGGAATCTAACTCTTTTTATGATCTGAAACCAATGAGAAATGCTTGGAAGAGGCAGGGGAAAACTGGCAACAGTTTATAAGTCAACTCTTTCAGAAGTATTTAACGGAAGGCTTGTATGCTGAGAAGTGCATATTCCCTAAGTCACAGGGGAGCCTGTCCCTGTTGCCTCTCCCAGCAGGGAGGTTAAAGTGAATTCAGAGATTTATAGTTCTGAGCCATGTGTATCCTCTCTCTACAGAGGTATGAACTCCTTCAAAATTACTATACAGGTTGTTTGCTGCTGTTGTTTAGCCAAAAACTGAAAACTCAGCGGTTAAAAATAACAATCATTTATTATTTTCATATCTGTGGTCTTCTAAAACTTAGCTAATATACAATGGGTTCACCCAGGTTTCTGTGTAACACAGCTGATGGGGGAGGTGTGTTTGCGAGTCTGTTATGTCAGTTGAAAAGCTCCACTCCAAGTGTCTCTCATCCTCTTTGGACTAGCATGTTCTTCTCATGGAGTGGCAGAGATTCAAGAGAACGAGCAGAAACATGCAAAGTCTCTTAAGCCCTGGGCTCAGAAATAGCATCCTTCTTCTTTACCTATAGATCACTGTCCAAAGAAAGACTCATGGCCAAGCCTGAATGTGTGGGGCAAATAAGCTCTCTTCCTATGGTAAAGCTCTGACCAGGAAAAGTGGTAAAGAACTAAGATAAAAAATGCTATCAACTAAACAGAAGCAAGGATTAGTACTTGGAAAATATGTCTACTATTTGCAGACTGAAGCATGAGGTATCAGCTGCCTGGCATTTCCAATTTGCCCCACATGAGGCCTGAGAGATAGCTCTGAGGCAGAGACCGGGATAAAACGTATAGTAGAATCAAAATAACCTTACAAGTCTAAATGAAGGTTTTCCATATGAATTCATTACATGGCTCTGGAAGACCACTTTCCCAATTCCAGAATAAGATCTCAAAGAGAAACGGAAGGAAGCCACTCAAAATGCCTTCTGCTTGAAAGAGAACCATGTGGTGGGTTCATGAACACAAGAATGATGAGTTCATTTACAGGGTTGATATTGACCCTTCAATCTATCTGATGACAGCAAAGTGTTTCCAAAACCGAGAAAATCCTAAAAATCTTGGTGGAAAATAACCAACTACTACTGGTGAGCAAGGTAACAGTCCAACATACAGATCACTAAAGAGCTTTTGTGCATATTAATCCTCAAGCTCAAAGCATGATTAGGAAAAACTGCTGCCAATACAATATTCTGACTGAGCTGTGATTGAAATACAGCCTCTTCAGACATGAAATAGATATTGGAGCTTTCTGAATATAGCTTTTGATCACCAGATTAGTGGTGCACTGCCCAGTGCCAGCATCTTTTTCCAGAGATTCCCCCCCAGAGGTCAGAAAGTTAGGGAAGGAAATAAAGGTGCCCCAGCCTAAGGCCTGGCTCTATTCAGAGACATCCTTTGAGGATGATAGTGTAACGAATAGGAGATATTTGAAACCCCAAGACAATTTCCCTCTGCTTAAAAATGAAATGGCAGCCACTTTGGGAGACAGTTTAGCAGTTTCTTACAAAATTTACAGTATGATCCACCAATCACACTACTTGGTATTTGTTGATACTTATATTCCACTCAAAAAACTACTAACAGATGTTTATATAGTGGTTTTATTCGTAATTGTCAAAACTTGGAAGCAGCCAAAATGTCCATCAGTAAATGAATGTATAAATAAACTGTGGTACATCCTGACAATGGGGTATTGGTACTAAAAAGAAAGGAGCTGTCAAGATATGAAAACTCACAGAGGAATCTTAAATGTGTATTACTGAATAAGAGAAGCCAATCTAAAATAGTTTACATTTATTATTATTCCAACTACATAACATTCTGGAAAAGGAAAAACTATGGAGACCATAAAAGATAGTGGTTGTCAGATTTTAGGGGAGATGGAGGGGTGAGTAGATAAAGCTCAGAAGATATTTAGGTTAGTGAAATTCTTCTGTACACTATGGTGGTGCAAAAGGCACTATAGTTTTGTCAAAATCCATAAAATATACACTACCAAGACTGAACGTTAATGTGAACTATGGACTTGAGTGATAATATTGGGTTCATTATTTATAATAAATGTCCCACTCTGCTAGGAGGGGGCAGTGTTGACAGTGGGTGAAGTTTTGCATGTATGTAGTTACGGGCTATGTGGGAACTCTACTTTCTGCTTAATTTTGCTGTGAACTTTAAACTAATCTACAAAATAAATTCTATTTTAAAAAATGCCATCAACACAGCACCCTTTTATCTTTTCAGTGTGTAATTGGGCAGGGCCTAACAAGCTTGCTTTGGCCTGAGTTTGAGGCAACAAACTTTCTGTAATACCTGAGTAGGAGCCATAGAAAACTGAGCACTAAGCATTGGCTGAAATCTGTGAGAGAATATGAAAAAACATGGGCAAAGAGCACACACAAGCAATTCAAAGGGTAAAGAAATAAACAAGCAGTCAACAAATAATTAGGAAAACTGAAATAAAGTGAGATGTTTTGTCTTTCCAAGGCGAATCTAATCCATTGCTCATGGGTGGATAGAGAGCTATGTTGGGAAAAGTATCATAAAGTTATGGATAGTTATATGCCTTAGAGAAATCTTAAATACAGGTACAAGGAGATATGTACAAGGTTACACATTTGTGATATGTTTACGGTGATGAAAATTTAGAGACATTCTAAGTAAACAAAAATGTAATATAACAATAAAAGAAAACTATATAATTATTTAGTATGAATTAACTACCTAATAGTATATATTACTTACTATATTACTTAAATATTTATTGAAAATATGATTGAATGGAAGAAAAAATTATCAGAATAATACATGCAACATATTGTTTAGTAAAAAAAATTGTAAGAACCTGCCAAGCTGTCTTCCAAAGTGACTATTCCAGTTTTCATTTCTACCAACAGTGAATGAGACCTTCTGTTTCTTCACATTCTCACAAGCATTTGGTGTTGTCAGTGCTCTGGATTTTGGCCACTCTAATAGGTGTGTAGTGGCATCTCACTGTTGTTTTGATTTGCATTTCCCTGATGACATATGTGGAGCATCTTTTCATTGCTTCTTTGACCTCATTATGTCTTCTTTGTTGAGGTTGGTTAAGGTCATTGGCCTATTTTTAAATTGGGTTATTTGTCTTCTTATTGTTGAGTTTTAAGAGTTCTTTGTATATTTTGGATGGCAGTCCTTTACTAGACATGTCTTTTGCAAATACACTCTTCCAGGTTGTGGCTTGTCAGGTAATCCTCTTGACATTGTCTTTCACAGAGCAGATTTTATAAAACTTTAATGAAGACAAGCTTATCAGTTCTTTCTCTCATAGATCATGTCCCTGGTGTCATATCTACAAAATAACCAAACCCAAGATCATATAGATTTTTTTCTTTCATTACCCAAGGTCATCTAGGTTTTCTCTTTCATTACCTTTGAGGTGTTTTATAATTTTTCATTTTGCAATAAGTATGTGATCCATTTTGAGTTAATTTTTATGAAGAGTATAATGCCTCTGTCTAGATTGGGTTTTGTTTGTTTGTTTGTTTTTTGTATGTGGACGTCCAGTTTATCCAGCACCATTTATTGAAGAGACCATCTTTTCTCCATTGTATTGCCTTCCTCCCCTTTGTCAAAGATGAGTTGACAGTATCTATTGGACTCTACTTCTAAGCTCTCTACTCTGTTCCCTTGGTCTATTTATCTGTTATTTAATAATATCATGTGGTCTTGATTACCAGAGCTTTATAGTAAGTCTCCAAGTTGGATAGTGTCAGTCCTCCTACTTTTTTTTTCTTTCTACAATATTGTGTGGGCTATACTGGGTCTTTTGCGTTTCCATACAAATTTTGGGTTCAGTTTGTCAAAATCCACAAAATAACTTGCTGGGATTTTGATTGAGATTTCATTAAAACCAGAAATAAATTTGTCTAGAGGTGACAATGAATTTGGTAAAATAGCAGGATACAAAATTAATGCACAGAAATCTCTGGCATTCCTATACACTAATGATGAAAAATCTGAAAGTGAAATCAAGAAAACACTCCCATTTGCCACTGCAAAAAAAAGAATAAAATATCTAGGAATAAACCTACCTAAGGAGACAAAAGACCTGTATGCAGAAAATTATAAAACACTGATGAAAGAAATTAAAGATGATACAAATAGATGGAGAGATATACCATGTTCTTGGATTGGAAGAATTAATATTGTGAAAATGACTCTACTACCCAAAGCAATCTACAGATTCAATGCAATGCCTGTCAAACTACCACTGGCATTTTTCACAGAACTAGAACAAAAAATTTCACAATTTGTGTTGAAACACAAAAGACCCTGAATAGCCAAAGCCATCTTGAGAACGAAAAACGGAGCTAGAGGAATCAGGCTCTCTGACTTCAGGCTATACTACAAAACTACAGAAATCAAGACAGTATGGTACTGGCACAAAACCAGAAAAATAGATTAATGGAACAGGATAGATATCCCAGAGATAAACCCACACACTATGGTCACCTTACCTTTGCTAAAGGAGGCAGGAATGTACAGTGGAGAAAGGACTGCCTCTTCAATAAGTGGTGCTGGGACAACAGGACAGGTACATGTAAAAGTATGAGATTAGAGCACTCCCTAACACCATACACAAAAGTAAGCTCAAAATGGATTAAAGACCTAAATGTAAGGCCAGAAACTCTCAAACTCTTAGAGGAAAACATAGGCAGAACACTCTATGACATAAATCACAGCAAGGTCCTTCTTGACCCATCTCCTAGAGAAATGGAAATAAAAACAGAAATAAACAAATGGGACCTAATGAAACTTCAAAGCTTTTGCACAGCAAAGGAAACCATAAACAAGACCAAAAGACAATCCTCAGAATTGGAGACAATATTTGCAAATGAAGCAACTGACAAAGGATTAATTTCCAAAATTTACAAGCAGCTCATGCAGCTCAATAACAAAGAAACAAAAAACCCAATCCAAAAATGGGCAGAAGACCTAAATTGACCTTTCTCCAAAGAAGATATACAGACTGCCAACAAACACATGAAAGAATGCTCAACATCATTAATCATTAGAGAAATGCAAATCAAAACTACAATGAGATATCATCTCACACCAGTCAGAATGGCCATCATCAAAAAATCTAGAAACAATAAATGCTGGAGAGGGTGTGGAGAAAAGGGAACACTCTTGCACTGCTGGTGAGAATATGAATTGGTACAGCTACTATGGAGAATAGTATGGAGGTTCCTTAAAAAACTACAAATAGAACTACCATATGACAACAATCCCACTACTGGACATATACCCTGAGAAAACCGTAATTCAAAAAGAGTCATGTACCAAAATATTCATTGCAGCTCTATTTACAATAGCCCGGAAATGGAAACAACCTAAGTGCCCATCATCGGATGAATGGATAAAGAAGATGTGGCATATATATACAATGGAATATTACTCAGCCATAAAGAGAAACAAAATTGAGCTATTTGTAATGAGGCCTATAGACCTAGAGTCTGTCATACAGAGTGAAGTAAGTCAGAAAGAGAAAGACAAATACTGTATGCTAACACATATATATGGAATCTAAGAAAAAAAAATGTCATGAAGAACCTAGGGGTAAGACTGGAATAAAGACACAGACCTACTAGAGAGTGGACTTGAGGATATGGGGAGGGTGAAGGGTGAGCTGTGACAAAGCAAGAGAGAGGCATGGACATATGTACGCTACCAAATGTAAGGTAGATAGCTAGTGGGAAGCAGCCGCATAACACAGGGAGATCAGCTTGATGCTTTGTGACCGCCTGGAAGGGTGGGATAGGGAGGGTGGGAGGGAGGGAGACACAAGAGGGAAGAGATATGGGAGCATATGTATATGTATAACTGATTCACTTTGTTATAAAGCAGAAACTAACACATCATTGTAAAGCAATTATACTCTAATAAAGATGTAAAAAAAAAAAAGAGAGGTATGTGAAATGAGGCTTGTGTTTAACTAGGAAACTAGGCTGAAAAGTGAGAAGCTGTTCAAGGTAAAGGTATGCAGTAGGTATATAAGTGCAAACAGATATATGAGGACAGGTTAAAAGTGGAAGATATAGAACAGAAAGTATTAGCATCCATAACAGAACTTCTAGATGAGTTGGAGCCTGTATAAACTCACCCATCATATCAGGGCTCTCTGTGTTGACTGTAACTAACATGTTAAAATATTGTCAGAACTTGTGAAATTCACACATACACAAAAGTGAAGGTGTTATAATGTATTGACTTCCATTAATACTAATAAATTCAGGGGGTTTTACTTCAAATAAATGCAAGAAATTTTATTTCAAAAAAATATTCAATCCTTTGCTCATGTCATGCAGAAAATAGCTCATTCTTTGATGCATCACTCAGGTTCTGCTATAGTTAAAACAAACACGCTTTTATTAATCAAGTTTATCATATATAAAATAATTTATATTTCATACCTCATTGGGCTATTTGAGAGTTAAGTGTGCTTGCACAGAGTTACTGTTGTAAACACCTTGAAGGACACACTTCAGGAATGAACATTCCAGATTTGTCAGAACGAGAGCCTCCAGCACTGCTATGTGTATTTGGGGTCCAGAAATCAGACTGCTGTACACCACCCTCTAACACAAAGTCTGAGAATTGAGACCATTAGGATTGATTTCATGGCTTATTACTTATAAAGATAAATTCATACAACTCTTTGTTTCTGATTATGCATAGCTTATACATTCTCCTTCAAAATCATAATCTTATTTCTTCGTAGATGCATATCAAAATCCTTTTTGTCTTCTACATGAATTAAAGAATGGGTGTTACTCTCATTCATTGTTGCAGTTACAATATAACATTATTTTCAATGTAATTTGCAACTAACACTCTTAGAAACAACTTAATTACAAGTGTTCTTAGACAATTTGCTCTATTTATTATGGGATGGGTGTCATTTTCACTCACTGACATATCACTGATCTCAATGCAGCTTGCAAGTAGTATTCTTAGAAACATCTTCAAGAAGAATTTGGTATTAGGCTACTTGTTTTTATACTTAATAAAAACTAAGAAAGACTATTTTGATATGCTTAAAATTTGAATATAGGACAACAGTATTTAGATCAACAAGGCTGATAATGGGACAGCATGACTAGTGTCAAAATATTGAATGTCCGTGTAACCAGCCACTAAGAGTGGCTACATTTCCCGGCTGATCCAGCCTCTCTCCTGTGACTGTCCAGAGTTCCCCCTCAGCAGGTAAGAGGTGACATGTACACAGGAATATTAGGATCTGCTTATCTCAACCAATAATTACATAATTTTATTATCACTTCTGAAGATAAATGTAGTAAGTAATTTTTTAAAGTATATCATATCAGTGAGGTCAGATTTAGCTAGGTTCTTTTTTTTTTTTTTGAATCTTACTAGATTGTAACTTTTTGTTTTTGCTAACATTCAAAAAAGAACCAGTCAGTTTTTAATTGCCATTAGTAGTTCAAATTATACTGCTTCATAGGGGAAATACATCTTAAGCAACTGAAATCTTTCATTAAGAATTTTTTTTAAAGTAATATTAAAGGATGTACTATTATGTGACTGGAAGCTGACAAACAGGCACTTTACAGTGTCCTGGGTCTCTGAACAAAACGTGTGGCATTTTGCACTGTATGTTTCTCTCATTTCTGACAATTCCACCAAGAACCTGGAGGTCAATAAAAAGCTCAGTTATTTTTTTTTTCATTTGAATGAACCCTAGATCCAGGATCTTGATTAAATTTAAAGATTTTGTTTACCTTCTACCCTCTGGGTTATGTGCAGACATATTGTGACATAAAGACTGATATAGGTCCAAGGAGTCAATGAAACACATCAGAGAGACCCTCTGGGAAAACAAGGCACAGAGACCAACCCCTCAGCCTGAGCTCTGAACTGTGACACTTAGAGTGGAAGATAAATGTTCCTATCAGAACCAAAAAAGGACCTTGACCTTTATGATTTGGGAATCTGCTTTAATAAAAAGAATGCTAAATTATAAATACAAAATTAGACAGAAGACCTTAGAAAAACTACTTCTAAGTGAAGGGCCTTAAAGTTTAAATTCATTAGCTTCATAATAAATCTATTCTAGTTTTATTATTCTTAATACCAAGCTGCATGAAAAAAAATGAAAAAAAATCGAATTATACAATTTCTATTTTTTTTATGTGCCTAATTCCACAATTAAGTAGGAAGCATGTTTTAAAACTAAGTCAGTTTCATGATAGAACTAAAGATCTATTATTAAAAACATCCAGCGACCTTGGTGCTTTCAGATTTAATATTCCAGTGTTGAGAACTTTAATTCAAAATGCTTGTTTTAATTCTTAAATCAATAGCATAACATTTCTTGTATAAATGGTATAGGCAATGGCTTATGAGCTGCATGTTCATTCATAGTTTAGTAAGACATATTCTTGTTTCTGGAGCAGCGTTTTAAAAACAACAATACATCTCTAAGTTATTTATTTATTTATTTATTTAATGAGCTTTTTTTTTAAGGAATTTTGCCTTTTTTCTTTTTTCAAATTTTATTTATTTGTTTGTTTATTTATTTGTTTATTTATTTATTTATGGCTGTGTTGGCTCCTCGTTTCTGTGCGAGGGCTTTCTCTAGTTGTGGTAAGCAGGGGCCACTCTTCATCGCAGTGCACGGGCCTCTCACTATCGCGGCCTCTCTTGTTGCGGAGCACACGCTCCAGAGGCGCAGGCTCAGTAATTGTGGCTCACGGGGCTAGTTGCTCCGCGGCATGTGGGAACTTCCCAGACCAGGGCTCGAACCCGTGTCCCCTGCATCGGCAGGCAGATTCTCAACCACTGCGCCACCAGGGAAGCCCTAAGTTATTTAATTTTAAAATCAAGTTAAAATAAAATGTTCAGTGGTAATTATAGCTCTTCCCTTCCTATTGAAGTTTACAAATGAATTGGCTATGGGTTCATTTGATCTATCCTTTAACCAAGCTGCCAAGTCAATATTATACACAGGAGACAGATGAGGCACCCTGAGAGGTGTCCTGCTGAGTGAGTGTATCCTACTTTGAAATCTCGTGAAAGCAAGTTTCGAAGAGATGTCTTCTGATTTAAAACGAGTGGCCCAATGTGTTAGATAAGAATCAAAAGAACTTAAGAGTGTAAATGTACAGTGACATGCCAGTAAATGTTTAACAACTGGCTCTCGGAAGAAAAAAATATGCAGAGAGGGCTTATTTATAACATCATCTAATTCCCCTGGTGCAAATAGTCTCCTTTTTTTGATATCAATGTGCCAGAATTATGCCAACCAACTCACAGAGTTTCTAATAATTTAATATTTAGCATTTGTGAGCCGGTACAAGCCGGCTTCATCACAATCCTGGGAAGGTATTGTATTTTACTGACCGTTATTTTGAGGTTGACCAGGATTTTAGAGATTTGGAAATGTATGCATAACAGGGATGGGGAAAGGCAACCCAGCTGGTCAGTTGTGGGAGCTGGAGTGTGGCAATGATGTGAGAAAATATTTGCGTAATGTGTTTTGTGGCAAAGACTGTTTCTAAACGGTCACTAATATAGCACTAACCAACATAATAGATCTGAGAATTAAAAGGTAACTTGGGGCAAGATTTTATGGCACCGTGACTACGAAGGTGATACAAATCATGCTATTTATTATTAACACTTATTGAGTCTCACGTACTAAGCAATCACTGATAATAGGCTGGCACCAGGGCCAGAAACCACTTGTATCCTCATTTTACAGAAAACGAAACTTAACCACAAGGATGATATGTAACCTCTTGAAAATCAGCCTGTTATTAACTGGTGGAACTGGGATATAACCCAGGTAGTCAAATATGAGAGCCTTCACTTTAAACATTCAAATAATTTTGTGTATAACATATTAGGAAAATTTCAACTTTATTCCATTAAAAAAAGAACAACCACTGAAAACTATGAGCCAAGGTTAAAGACAAGGTGACATTTTATCAGTTCAGTAGTTAATCAGACCTGAATCCTGGTGATGACAGTGACAGTCAGAATAAGTGACACATCAAAAGCATCTCCATTTCTTTTGTGGTCATCATCAAATTCCTCCTCCTCCTTTCTTTATATTGTAAAACTATACTAATATATATTTTTTAATTGTGGAAATGAAAGCAAACAAAAATAATCTCTCTAATCTCACAATGTTACATCTTTTTGTCATTTTAATTTTGTCCACATGATCCATAGTTACATACATTAACACTTTCAGATACAAAAAATTTCACCATTATAACATGTGATTATTTTGTCCATTATGCTCCACGGTCTTGAGACATGTCATTTGAATGATGGCAAAATATTCCATGAAAAATATACATCATAATCTATTTAAGCATTTTCATAATAATGGTCACTTTGTTCCAATATTTTACTAATAAATAACTAATGAAGACTTTTATGCATACATATGCATATATATTCCCTTTGAGTTACAGTTTCTCTTGATAATTTCTACAGGGAAATAGTTCTAGGAAAAATTATTATGTCAAACAAATGAATATTTAACCTCACTCATGTTTATCTCATTAGCAGACAGTAACATGAATATTCAAACAGTGAGACATAATTTTTCACCAAACAAATGACTATTTTTTAAAAATAACAATAATCAGTTGTGGTAAAGATGCAGTTAAATGTGCACACTCTTATACTCCTGGTTGGTCTGCAAATTGTTAAAACCCATCAAAATGTAGAAAACTACATAATTTAGTAAGCAATTTAGTCAAATGTTGTAAAAAATGCATTCAGATGTGGTAAAAGGCAAACATACTCAAATGCTTTATCCATGAAATTCCTCTTTAGCAATTGTTCCAAGGAAATTATCAGAAACGTTTCACAATATACCTAGAAAGGTGATTATTTCAGGATTTTTGATAAAAGTGACAATTTAGAAAATATATAGATGTCTAAGTTTGGGATTAATTATACTCTATCTCTATGATGAAATTTTAGGGAGGTATTAAAAAACATGCTGTAGAAAATTAGTTAATGACATGGGGTAATTTTAAGACTATATTATTGCTATAAAAATTCTGGTGACCAGGGCTTCCCTGGTGGCGCAGTGGTTGAGAGTCCGCCTGCCAATGCAGGGGACACGGGTTCGTGCTTCGGTCCAGGAAGATACCACATGTCATGGAGTGGCTGGGCCCGTGAGCCACGGCCGCTGAGTCCACACATCCAGAGCCTGTGCTCTACAACAGAACAGGCCACAACAGTGAGAGACCAGCGTACCACCAAAAAAAAAAAAAAATTCTGGTGACCAAATACTATGTTCTGCATAAAACTAATTATTAAACTAGCTCTAATGTTATCCAAATAATATTATAGCACTATACAACTGTTATTTCTGGTGGTGGGTATTTTGTAATCTTCCCTTTATGAGATTTTCTTTTATTTTCCTATTTCTACCTTGCACATGTATTGCTTTTTATAACAAAATAATATGTTTATAGGTCAGACTCTTCAATTAAAAAAATAGAGGGAATATTTTCATGTCTTTTATATATAACCAATTTGTTTCTAAAGAACCACACCGATTTCCAATGACATTAGTGCTACTTGCTTTTGCTTTAGTTCAAATTTATTGATGCATTGTTGCTTAGTCTTTCCTTTTTTAGTGTTCCTATGCCATTTAGCTTTATATGTGTTTTGCAAAAGTAGCATAGTTTGGAATTTTGTTTTGAATCTGCTCCAGCAGACTTCTTTTAAGAGAGCAATTTAAGACATTTATGCTTGTTTAAGATTTATTATATCTGGTCCTGCATCTGACAGCATTCCTGTAATTTTTTACTCTCTCCTTTCCCCTTCTCTCTCTAGTTCTCATTTTTGCTGTCCAGGTCTTTCACTACCCTATGTAATTCTTGAAAGGCAAGGACTTTATCTTTTACCTTTGCACTGGACAGAAGTGTACAACAATTTATGATTTCTGAATGAGTGAATGAATGATTTAAGAATTCAGATACTTAATTCTAGATTCTGTCACACAATTAGGATTATTATTAGAATTAAACTTTATTCACATTTACATTAACAAATTGAATATTGGTATATTTTAATTTTTTATATTTATTTATTTATTATTGGAGTGTAGTCGATTTACAATATTATATTAATTTCAGGTATACAAGTGTTGTGATTCAGTATTTATACAGATTATACTCCATCAGAAGTTATTACAGGATAATGGTTATATTCCCCTGTGCTCTACAATATATCCTTGTTGCTGATCTATTTTATACACAGTAGTTTGTATCTCTTAATCCCATACTTCTATCTTGCCCTTTCCCCCCCACTGGTAACAACTAGTTAGTTTTCTGTATCTGTGAGTCTGTTTCTGTTTTGCTATATACATCTTTGTATTATTTTTTAGATTCTACATATAAGTGACATCTTATGGTGTTTGTCTTTCTCTGACTAATTTCAGAAAGCATAATATTCTTTATGTCCATCGACATTGCTGTAAATGGCAGAATCTCATTCTTTTTTATGGCTGAGTAGTACTGGTATAACTTTATTTAAAATTTTACAGATATAGATACCAAAAGTAGAGGTTTTAACTGAGCATCATTCTTTCACTTACTCCATTCAAATATTACTTAAAGTTTGATCTGAAACTCCATTTTATGCTTTAAAAATATTATTTTGTCTTATACTATTTTATTGATAGAAAAATTAAGTAAATAATTTTCCCGATAATACCATTGAGTTTTTGTTTAGTTATGTATTTACTTGTATCAATAACTGTTCTGGGCTTAATCTAACAGTTCTCTTTTATGGATACTACTACATTCAAATTCAAGAATTCTCTCTTTCATTACCTGGTAGTGGTTTTCTACATTTCCAGTACATCTGCAGGTTTTCTTTTACAGAAAAGAAAAGCACTTAGCTAGCTTGTTCTTTGAGACTATAAATCTGAAAATACCTTTATTTGGTCTTCTCAGGGACATGGCAGTTTGGATCCTACCTTTCTGACACTTCTTGTTATGTGACTGCCACATCACTCTTGTAAAAGAGGAGGGGAAAACATAGCCCTGATGATTTTAGCTCTTGTGAAATAGCCCTAGTCAAAAGAAATTCTGGGCAATCTGATGATACAAGAATGGAGTCCCATTTTTTCATCCAATTTCTCATCAAAATAAACCTCAGGTTGATGTAAAGATTGAGAACTGATTTATCAGAATAAGAAAACAGGATAGATTTCTGCCAAACTTAACGCTGATGTGCAAAACCTTTCACATAAATTCCTTGTGTCTGAAGATCTAAGTCCAGAAACCTATAAGGACAGCATTTCAAGTGGTGGCTAGTTCTGCATATATTCCTTCACTTAAGGGTGGTTGGTGCTGGTTAAATGGGGATAGAACAACTACACATGTTACTACCAGGCCTGCAGATACAGTACAATTTCTGTCATTAGGCACTGTTTTCCTTTGGGAAATGAATGTTTTATAATAAAAAAAGAAATGTAACAAAGTGGACTGAGTTATTATGTACTGAGTCTCTCTCTCTCTCTCTCTCTCTCTCTCTCTCTCTCTCTCTCTCTATATATATATATATATAACAGCTTATATATCTTTACTTCATTAAATAAATGCTATAAGAATAGGTATACTTCATCTTTCCCTAGACTTTCTATGGATATATATGGGACAAAAGAAGTGAAATTCTCTCATTTTGTTTCCTTATAAACCACTTTGTGATTTTCTTTAATGCTTGCCTCTCTACCTGTAATACACTTCTTTGCATCTTACATATAAACCCTTAGCTACTGTAATCTGTACCTGAGGAACTTCAATATTAAGAAACAGAGAAATATATATATATATATATATATATATATATATATATATATATATATATAATTAAGGTACCAGGATTGATTTTCATCTCCATCTGCGATATTATCAATCATATATTCTATCCACAACAAAAATTCTATCATTATTCTTGATGGTTAACATCTTGTAATTAAACACATTTTGCTATGCTTTCTAGATCTGCCCTTATTTCTGCTGCATTGATCCAGTGCAATCACATTGAATTAATTTTGCCTTAGTTCACTATAAATACAATGAAAACCCATTATTTCAGTTTGAAAAGTTAGATTGGATACATAAATTTCATTAGTCATTAGATAATCACCAATCCAATGTATGTTTTTTGTAGACCCAGTCACACAATGATTTTTTTTTTTTTGTAATTTCAGTATGGCAAAAATGTCAAAAATTACCTTACTTTTTTTTTTTTAATTTTGTGCACTGTGACTATAATATATTATGCTACATATAGCAATGTTCATTTCTAGTAAAACTTTACAGTGCAAATAAGCTTGTTATTTAACAATTATTGGTAATACTACACTCTTTCAAAATAATTCTTCTCTTCTAGAATTGGATTCTCCATCCTTAGGAGTTTAGAGTATGTGGCTAGTTTTCTTTGTGTGCACATACACATATATTTAATAGAAATAAGCTAACATATCAGGATCATTCTAAACAGCGTGCTTCTATCTTTCTTGCATGATGAGTAACCCTACATAATTGTGTTTATGAACACAAATCTTGTAGCAAGTGGTATTGACTCAGAATCCTGCCTCTGCTATTTCTATTAACTAGTATATGTGACCTTAATTTTGCTATACTTTATCTGTAAACTAGTCGTAACATCTACTTACATAGTGTTGCTGTAAGGTTAATTAGCATGGTGCTGAAAAATGATCTTACTTATTGTTATTTTTATAGAATGCCATTAAATATCATTATCTAGGAATTGGGTAAGAAAAGGTAATTGGTCTCGCCTCTTGGAACAGGTGCAATCAGATGAACCATTACAAACTGAAGTAATAAAAATCGATCTTGCAGCCTTTGATTTCTGAATGTTTTGCAATTTTGAGGTTGTTATGAAAGTAGTAATAAATGATGGACTTTGAAAATTTCTTCTTTTTACATTTGATTTAGTGTGTAGGGTTCTAGATGGGAACCACTGGATGGAAGGATGTCATTTTGGACTCCTTCATATATCTTATTTTATTTGAGTATTTTATTTATTCCTTCAGAATATTTTTAATTTCCAAGGGAAGGATGGCGAGAACCTTCCCATCTTAAGACAAGACCTCAAGTTTGTGATTCATTTGTCAGGGATTACACAGGCTCCTACTGTCTTTTGAGAACTGAAAGAAATTCTGTAGCATAGAGAATCATAAATCAACAGATATCAGATGTTTCAGTGTAAAGAAAAGAAGAATCTAGTTGGTAGCAACTGTTAGTTAACTGCTTAAATAATTTTTCATAAATGACACCCATATGTGTCTTTAAATCAGGTTTTCCACTAGGATCTAGAGCTGTGCTGTCCAGTACTGCAGCAATAGATACAGGTAGCTATTTAAGTTTAATTAAAAGTAAATGTAATTTAAAACTCATTTCTACAGTCACACTATCCACGTCTCAACGGCTCAATAGTTACATGTAGCTGGTGGCTACTGTAATGCATGACACAGAATAGAACACATCCATCAACACAGAATGTTCTATTAGTACTGATAAAGCCAGTGGGCTTCAACATAAAAAAAAAATCATGAAAAGAGTCTCTATGGACATTTTATTTTGCTACTCATACCTCACCATTAAATTTTAATGCCACAGGTATGTGTGCCATACACATAAAAGGAGTGATATACTCCACCCCCTTTGAGAGTCCATGATGTAGACCTAGAGAAAGAGAGAGGATTGATCCACAGACCAACCCCTGGAGGGGCAGAGCAGCCTATAACCATGTGTTCACATTTATAAATTCTATGAACCAGTTATTTAACTTTACCTTCCTGGAAGTGCAAATAATTTTAATTAAAATTAATGTGTTGAGATAAAAGTAATTTTAAAGATTGATCTCTTTTACTCTATTGCCCAAGTCTAATTATTTACCTTGAATTTTTTTTTCAATTTCTTTTGTGACAAATAGAAATAATAACAATAGTAGCTACCTTGCCATCTTTCTAACCATCCTTCTTGTGGATATCTCATAGCTAGTAGGAAGTAAATAATGGGAAGCAGAAGGAAGTAAGATAGTTCCTGTTCACCAGATCTTAAAAGACTAGTGGAAAGTTGAGATAGGACCAGTGTCTATATCTTTCATTACGAACTCCAGGACTCTTTCTTCGAAATGATATTGTTTTGATATATCAGCATGAAGTGATGTGATACCCAGCTGACGCCCACTCGCAAGAGTCAACTGTAAAAATTTCAGTTTTATGGGCCAGTGAATGTCAGGTTGTTGGTGGCTTGAAATCAGTCATGGTGGTGGTCATATGTACACCCCAGAAATCAGAAAACACTATGAATCAGGAGCTTGACTTTTTCCCTCAGAAAGCTAGTTTTTAAACATTTGCCAACACATCGCTGTCAAACACTTTTTTCAGAAGACTAGGATTAACATTTTCAACCCAATTATTCTTATTCCAGAGCCCTCTATTAAACTTCTGGCACTTGAGGAACGGTCTGAAATTGCAAAAAACAAGTTCTACATAAACCCCAGTAATTGATGAGGCAACTTTCTGTAAATCAGTGTTCACCAAGCATCGTTAATGCTTGCATCTACTGCTCTCTATCAGTAGAACTACTATTCAGTGCATTAATGTTAAGAGTGTTTGTCTTACAATTAACACTGAGATAATTTTCATAAAGATAAAAATATTTGTTAGGAGGACATTATTTAAACTAAAGAATGAGACAAATGTTCCTAGTATAGGACAGTAAAGGGTCAGGGAAAATAGATGCAAGTAATACTAGATGTTCAGCCATTTTTGAGCAAGTAAGTCTGTCTCCTGTCCATGTGAAGAAACTTTTCTTCCTATTTAAACTTTTTCCTGGACCCTCCTTCTAATTCTAACTGAAACCTCTCATAAGTCCACCTTGCTTTCTCTTGATGACAACATGTTTTTGAAATTTTCTTCAGAGGAAGCTGTTCTGTCTTTCTTTTGGACAGTCTCGAACAGGAGAAAGAGACTAGCAGAGTTCCTGTCCCACTTTCAGACCTTTATTCTAACACAATCATGATGGTAGTTCCCTTTTGAAATTAATTCAGACAGGTATACCACCTTCTCCCAACCTCCTTGCCTGATTCTTACAACAGCCATGGCTTGAGATGACTTTCACATCGAAGTTTCAGCCTCTTTCACTTCAAATGATTTTTTGTTTACAGACATCTACGCACCAGCTATACACAGATTTACACCTTGTGGGACTCATCATTGTAAACTATTTATTATAAAATACTTACTCTTTTATTGATAATTATGATGGACTCATATCCATCCCCCTGTTGTATCCTAAACACACTGTATTTCTTTGATTCTAAGATGTACATATTTGGTACATCTTTTTCCCTCTTTATGGTGTATAAAATAAATGGTGAGTCACACAAATGAAGGCACTTAGATCTGATGAAACACAGTTTATTTTATTCAAGTTTCTTCCAATAGACTAATTTCTCTCATTTCTGTCTACTCTTAGTCCTTTCCTCTCTGGTTTCTTCTCTCTTTCCTTCCAATCCTTTCAGAAGTATCTTGACTCTACATCCTTTTTGTACAGGTAACTCACAAATACTCACCTGTCATCATTTCTACGTTTTAAGCCTCATGCCCTCAATTTTGATGACTTACTTGAAATCCCCTGCATAAATTTACTTTCAAGTTTAAAACAATACTTTCCTCTGTCATTTCTTTCTGATCAACATCCCACTCTCCTCATCCCAAAAAGGGAAACCTCTCTTCTCCTTCTCTGACTTTCCTTTTTTAATGTAAATTATTTGATGCTCAAAACTATAGAGGTAAATTCTATTTCTAATCCTTTCATAAGTCTGCCACATTATTCATTACATAACTATCCCTCCCTTTCCATTCCACTGTCATAAGTCCAAATCAGGTCCCTATTTACTGTATATTTAAAATCATCTGGAAGACTTCTTGGATTCTCTTCAACTTAACCTATGTTTCACAGAATTTTTAAATCAATTGTCTTATAGAAGCAGTTCCTGTATAGCCATTCCCTGGTCAAAACCTTTCAGTGATTATACATCACCAAGGGTAAAGAGCAGAATCCACACTTCTATTTCTTACTAGTATTGAAAAAGTAAATCAAAACTTATCCTACCAATAATGAGCTTTGTGAAAGGAAAATTAAAAACAAAACAAAACAAAACAGCAAAGCCATTATATAAAGCCTTTTATTAAAACATTGTGACACAAGAGAACAGCTCTAAGAAGTGTGTTCCACAGGAAGATTAAAGATTGATGGAAATTATTTAGAGTTCAAGTTTTTCCTAGAATTGAGTACTGTTCACATTCTCAGAAGTTATAGGGAACCTGAGGATGTGTTAGTCACAGGACAAGGAAGCAGGAGCAGCCAGGATGGTGTAGCAGTCCAGTAGCTGTTAGTTAGACAATTTGAGTTTAGCAAGAGGGATGGGAAAGAACAATTTGGGGGCAGGCTTTTGCAAGAGTAAGTGGAAAAATTTTAGTCTTATAGGATCTTTCACAGTTTGAATTCATAGTTGACATATAAAAGATGATACAATGTTATCTTTAATAGAAATATAGAAACATTTCTTAGCTTCACTACCTGTTGTTATATTTTATCAAAGAAATTGTTAACTAATATTTCAATGATAAGAACTTTTTTAATCTAAATTGAGATATCTCTACTTATTTTCATATTAATGTAATTACTTTATGATTAGGGATTGTTTAATGTGCTAGTGCAGTGCATTTGAGGGAAGTATTACAGTTTCTATATGCAGTGAATGTGAAATATATTTTAGTTTCCTATTATTTTATTCAAAATAAAATACAGTTAAATATGATTACCAATCAAAAATTAATTTATTATGGAACACAGTTTGGGAGTTCCTCAGAAAACTAAAAATAGAACTACCATGTGATCCAGCCATTTTATGTCTGGGTATATATTCAAAGGGAAAAAAAAAAACCCACTATGTCAAGGAGATATCTCCAATCCCATGTTCATAGCATTATTATCTACAACAGCCAAGACATGGAAACAATCTAAGTGTCCATCAATGGTTCAATGGACAAAGACGTTATCTCACACACACACACACACACACACACACACACACACACACTACTACCACCACCACCACCATGGAATACTACTCAGTCATTAAAAAGGAAGGAAATCTTATCATTTGCAACAACTTGGATTGACCTAGATGGTATTATGCTAAGTGAGATAAGTCAGTCAGAGAAAGACAAGTACTATGTGGTTTCACTTATATGTAGAATCTAAAAGGCAAAACAAATGAATGAACACAACAAAACAAAAATAGAGTCATAGATATAGAGAAAAAATTGGTGGTTGCCAGAAAGGAGAGGGTGGTGGGATGGGGAAATAGATGAATGAGATTAAGAGGCACAAACTTCCAGTTATAAAGTAAATAAATCATGGGATGTAATGTACAGAGTAGGGTATATAGTCAGTAGTAATGTAATAACTTTGAATGCTGACAGGTGGTTAGTATACTTAATTGTGATAATCATTTTGTAATGTATGTAAATGTCAAATCACTACCTTGTACAGTTGAAACTGATATAACTTTGTATGTCAGTTACACTTCAATGAGAAAAAGAAGAAGGCAGAAATCCTGCCATATGTGACAACATGGATGGACCTAAGTGTATTATGCTAAGTTAAATATGTCAGACAGAGAAAAACAAATACTGTACACTGTGGAATCTAAATAAAAACAAAAAACAACCAAACTTACAGAAAAAGAGATCAGATTTGTGTGTACCTAAGGCAGGGTGTGTGGGGGAGGGGAGTCTGGATGAAGGTGGTGGAAAGGTACAGACTTCCAGTTATAAGATAAACAAGTATAAGGATGTAATGTAAACACATTGCCTATAGTGAACAGTGCTGTAGGCTATATCTGGAAGTCATTAAGAAAGTAAATCCTAAGAGTTATCATCACAAGGAAAAAAAAATCTTCCTTTTTGTTGTAACTATGTGAGATAATGTTTAAAAACTTATTTTAGTAATCATTTCACAATATATGTGAGTCAAGTCATTTTGTTGTGCACTTGTATATTGTTGTATGTCAATTATATTATATTTCAATTAAACTGGAGAAAAATTTTCAGCTCAGTAAAAAAATCAATTTTCATTTGTCCCTTGGTATCCACAGGGAATTGGCTCCAGAACCATCCCCCCAACTCCTTGTAAGTACCATAATCTGAAGATGCTCAAGTCCCTTATATAAAATGGAGTCGTTCTTTGAATTTCATCCATGGTTGGTTGAATCCAGAATCGACAGATACAGAGTGCTAACTGTATTACAAAAATTCTAACACATATGATTAGTATACTTAAATGATTAAAATGATAAGAAAATGTTTCCCTTAAACAGTTGCTATGGATTCTCTCACATCACATGTCTCCATCTTCACTTTTCTTTTCAGGAGCACAAATTAGAAAAGTCTAAATCAACCGTGAATCCTTTCATTCCATATCTAACTTTTCTATAATATTACCTTCTAGGTCTACCTTCTTTTCCATTTCCCTGACAACTGCCTTAGCCCAGAGGTTCACTATGTCTCTACTGTGTTTTTTAAACACTTTATTTCAACAACATCCTTTTTGGATTTACGCTAACCTCCACAACATCAACTTATTGATGATGTTGATGTTGTATTGAAACACAAATAATATTTTTAATGTTTTCTGCCTGATAACTTTCAATGATTTATCCTTCTTTACCAAAAAAAAAATTGTATCATAGTATAATACCCTTTAAATTTTCTCTACCTTCTTAGCTTCACTGTGAACCACTTGCAGAAAGGAACTCTAATAATTCTCCTTAATACTCGTTGAAAATGCCTCACATGACATAGCTTAGATTCCCTTTTTCTATCTTCTCCAATTGTGAAAGTGTATTTTCCTTTGAACTTATATACCATGTTATCTTTGGATAATTTTCTGATACATTAGGATGGATAGTTCCCTCTTTTGTATATATGTCTGAGCAGTTACCACATTGAGGCTAATTATTCATTTGCAGGTCTCTGCGCTCATTAAAACTTCATTTCAGCAGTCCCAGTACCTGCTACAAATGCCTGTTACTTTCTCCTTAATGTATATGGAGAAAATGATTTTGAGTATGATAATTTTCATTAGATAATTTGGTTAGTTCTCAGATAACTTCCCCTAAAATATGTTTTTTTATTTCTTCATAGATTTTAAGAATGAACATACCATGATTTTTTAAAATAATTTTTCATGACCAAGGTTATGCTTTGATCGTTCAAAAATCAGGTACTTATATACATTTCAGTAGTTGCTCTTGAACTGTAGTTAAACAGCACTGATCCACAGGTTAGAAAATTGCTTATGAGGAGTTAAAATTGCTTTTATAGTAAAGATTGTAAAAGGAAGAAGCACTTCTGGGGAAATCATTTCAGGTAAGTGCATTGCTAGGAGATTGAAGAGAGAGATTTATAATGATGGGTTTCTGTTTGCAAACAATAACAGACACAGGAGACAGAATTATGACAAATAGCTTTTTTCAAATGGGAACGGGGAGGAGGGAGTGTAGATCAGGTGTATGAGCTGGAGGTTAAATGTCCTAGTTGCACTGAACAAGCGCATACAGCTGGTGTAAATAGACTTGGGTAATGGTCTACAGAAAAAGAGAAGCAGAGAATGATAAATTCAGAGATTGCCACTGTGAATCAAAGTACAAGTCCATCTAGTGTAAAATTCTTCCTATGATAGTAACCAATATTTAATGTTCCAAAGGAAGATGAAAGCTCACAGACTGTGCCTAGGTAATTTATTCAATGTTATTTATCAGGTGAGAAATTTCTGTATAGGTTTTGTATATCACTGAACATCTTGAATCGTGCTGAACATCTTGAATCTTGCAATTTGAATTCTCTTATAATATTTTTTGCTGGCAGATGTACAAATGATATTGATGATTGTAAAGGTAAGAAGGCTTTAAAATAATCCCTCTACATTATTTGTCTTAATGATTTTCATTTACCATTAAAAATATAATGGTTATCCACACTATGTGGAACATATAAAAAGTTGAATGTCATTTTCTTGACAAGCTTAGGTCACAATAAATTTTAAAGCATGTTAAAGAGCAGTGTATTAACAATCATACAGTCTATAAAATACAAGCCTTCTTTCAGAATGTTCAAATTACTCTTACTTATGTTTCTGTGTTAGTAAGTTTTTAATGCCTATTTACTTTTTTATTTTTAAAAATTTTTATTTATTTAACACCTCTTTTAGAGTATAATTGCTTTACAATGGTGTGTACCTATTTATTTTTAAGCCTCTGAAATTCTTAGAAAAATAGAGTTCATTATATTACACACACCTACTGAAACAGATGAAGGTAGATTTGGTCAGACTTATAGCTGGAAGAAATGGAGTGAAAAAAATAAAACATATTTACCAAGTATAATATTATGCTGCTACGGTTCTGACCCATGACAACATGGAAATGGAATGGGGAAGTCAGGGCAGTATGCGGAGCTGTGTGCCAGGAAGATAAGCTGATGAGAAAGAAGTCATGTGAAAAACGTGAAGATGTAAAACAAGTAACTTTATCATTTGAAGAGTGTTTTCCACTGTAATCTTTTTTACTATATAAACAGTGGGAGTGAATTGTCAACAACGGTATGTAAAGTACTTTTAAGTACAATTATCACAATTCAATTGTATCCTAAGAAAAACTCCTCGTGTTTTCATATCACATCTAGCTTCAGTAACTAACTGTGGAGTTTTAGATGATAAAATAAATTTTATCCAAAAGGACTCATTTTTTTCAAGAGGTTCCTGGAGGAAAGTGAGCTTCAAGGTTTACAGTGATGTAAATAAAATGGATCACTTTTATAGCTCAGAAGATCTGTTCGCTGCCTCCTAGTTACTAGGGAAGAACTGACAAGATAGCTGTAGGAAAGCCTCCGTAGACCTATAATGATATGTATTGATGGTCAGTTGTATGCTGGACACTCTTGGGATACCAAATAATAACTCAGGATAGTTTCAATATCTCAAGGCTGCCTTGTCTAAAGACAAGATAAACAGACAAGAGAATTAATAGGAATTGGAACTAGAAAAGATTTCCTTTAACTGAGAAAAAAGTCAGTCATAGAAAAATAATAAAGCTAATGATTGTACCAGGATGAGAACTTGGATTTCTTAATTGCCAACTGAACCACTTTTGAAAACCACTCCACATTATCTATGACTAAAGAAAAAAATATGTAGTTTCTGATCCACCTGCATTGTTTTGTTGCCTTTCTTGCCCCTACCAGATTTGTATAGTGCTGTGTGGAATGAGTGCAAAATGTTAGAGATTCGAAGCCAGGAAGGTCTTGGGGTTTAGCCCTACCTTTGTTATATTTTAGATGTAAGATATCTGGGGAATCATTTAACCTTCAGTAGATATATTAATTCGTTATTGCTGCATATCAAAATGCCACCACTTTACCGGTTAAAACAACAGCACCCATTTGTTACCTCACAAATGGGCAGAAGTCTGGGTGGGTTCAACTGTTTTTTTGTTTTTTCCTTAGGGTCTCAAAAGACTGGGGTCAGGTATTGACTAGACTGGTTCTTTCTTTTTTTGCGGTACACGAGCCTCTCACTGCTGTGGCCTCTCCCGTTGCGGAGCACAGGCTCCAGACGCGCAGGCTCAGCGGCCATGGCTCACGGGCCCAGCCGCTCTGCGGCATGTGGGATCTTCCTGGACCGAGGCATGAACCCGTGTCCCCTGAATCGGCAGGTGGACTCTCAACCACTGTGCCACCAGGGAAACCCTAAACTGGTTCTTAACTGGAGGATCTGGGAAGAAATTGGTTTCTGAACTCATTTGGTTGTTAGTAAAATTCAGCTCCATACACATCACCATTTTCTTGCTGGGTGTCAGCCGTGGCCACTCGTTGGAAGGAAATTTGCATGCCTTCTGATGTTGCCCCTTCCATCCTCTGTGCAAGCAAGAACAGGTTAAATCCTTTGAATCTCTTTGGCTTCCCATTCTGTTAACCATCTGGAGAAAACTTTCTGCTTTTAAATTGATCATATAATTAAATTAGGTTTGTCCAGATAATCTTCATTTCTCCATATAATTTAACATAATCATGGGAGTGATATCTCATCATATTCACAGGTTTCACTCACAGTCAAAGGGAAGGAGATTTTTTACTAAGGCAATATTTATGGGGAGTCACTCCTAAATTTTTTCTTTTCACAAGAGTCTTTCTTTATCTGCAAAAATTGAGTTTAATTATGTCTCCCATGCATGCTTGTTGGCAGTAATAAAAGTGCTAATGTTTAAAACCACTTGACATATCATAAGTAATAAAATGACTAATTGTTCTTGTAAACATTTGACTCTCTAGGAAGTGTATTTTATTTATAAGCAAGAGTGTATGGCAGAATATTCTTTCTATATTAACCTAAAATATGTTTGCCTATAATTTACCAATACTTTTGAAGTCAAAGAGTTTTTTTTTCCAAATTCCCATCCATATTCATTCATTCTGTGGCACAGAATCAGCATTAATAGCAAGCCTATTCCATGATACTCTATTCAGCAAACAAAAACAGGCATCTCTCTGCTTTCTTTGAGATTACATTCTAGTAGGGAGTTACATGGTAAGCAATGAATTACATAAATATGTTTAAAATTTAAACAGTGAAAAAGTGCCATGAAGTGAAGGTGAATAATGCTGTGGAAGCACCCATTAGAGTAATTCTTACGTGTCAAAGAGGGCCTTCCCTGAAGAAATAACTTTAAATGAAATCTGGTAGAAGTTATCTAAGTGAATGGGGAAGGGATGAGATTTTCAGAAATAAGCATAGGTCTGTTAGAGACAGAAATAAGATCAAAATATCTGGAGGAAACAAAGTCAGGAGAAATGTGTAGAAGATTAGATGAAAAAGTATGCAGAACCATTATAGAACTTGTGATAGATAGATGATAGATAGACAGATGATAGATAGAACAACTGAAATTTATTAAAGCTTTTTCAAAAAAAAAATGTCATGAAAAACCTAGGGGTGAAACAGGAATAAAGACACAGACTTACTAGAGAATGGACTTGAGGCTATGGGGAGGGGGAAGGGTAAACGGTGACAAAGCGATAAAAATCATGGACATATATACACTACCAAACGTAAGGTAGATAGCTAGTGGGAAGCAGCCGCATAGCACAGGGAGATCAGCTCGGTGCTTTGTGACCGCCTGGAGGGGTGGGATAGGGAGGGTGGGAGGGAGGGAGACGCAAGCGGGAAGAGATATGGGAATATATGTATATATATAACTGATTCATTTTGTTGTGAAGCTGAAACTAACATACCATTGTAAAGCAATTATACTCCAATAAAGATGTTAAAAAAAAAAAAAAGCTTTTTCAGCATAGTGATGACATGCTTGAAACTAGTAGTGAAAATAAAATTACACTAGTTACAATGCAGATAAAGGTAAATGAGCTCAAAGGTGATCAAAAAGCTGAAGGATATACAATAAATATCAGACTAGGTTGGTGATGGTAGGTAGGGATACAGAAACATGGTTCCTGTTGAGATATCTAGGTTATCAACCAACATAACTTTGTTGTGAACTGGATATGGTAAAAGGGATGAAGACAGTATTGGGAAAATTTTCAAGGTTCATGGTTGGCACATCTGGGTGATTTTTGTGCCTTTCACTGTTTTGAGTTAAAAACTCAACTATTTTTAACTTGTTAATATTGTGGTGGTTTGGTAATATCCAAAAGAAGATGTCAATTAAGTTGTTTACAAGAGTCTGGGATTCAGAGAAGAAACAAGGCATTGAGACAATAACGTGTAAGTAACTGCATATAGATGGAAATTGTGGATGGATATAAAATGAATAAAGCAATAACTTAGGGTAATTCTTAAACTTCAGGAGATAATAACAGGGAAGAGGTGATTGAGCCTGAAAAAGAGGAGACAAATCCCAAAAGTGGCAGAAGTGGAATGGAGATAAAGTGTAGTAACACATGGGGTTATAGAAAAAAAAAAATCCAGAAAGAAGGAGTGGTCAAATGACCAAGTTATATGAATATTGAAAAATGTGCATAGATTTTTGTAGATGGAGGTAATCAGTGAAATTTGAGAGAACGATCTCACTGTAGAGATTGTGGTTGAAGCCAAGGATTGCTGGCAATCACCAGAAAGAAGGAGAGAGGCATGGAACAGATTCTTCCCTAGAACTTTCAGAAGGAGCATGGCACACCTGAAGCTTTGTATTCAAACTTCTAGGCACAAGAACTGTAAGAGAATAAATTTATGTTGTGTTAAATCACCTATTGTGTGGTACATTTTTACAGCAGCCCTAGGACACTGATACTAAAGTATGGGAAAACATAGGGTAGATCTGGAGAGATAGATAAGAGAATTTTTGTTTGGTTCTCGCTTGTTGTTAACATTATTTGAGATGAGAGAGACAAAAAGTCTATTATACCAAAGTGTAGAGTTCAGCTGGTTAATTATTTCCCTCTTAAATCTCCTAAAGAACTCCTCATATGATATGTTTTCATATACTCACTTTCCCTTGGCTTTTAAGCTATGGATGCACTTGACTGTCACCGAGCCTCTTTCTTTAGCTGTCAATATTCCTTTCCCTCTGATACATTTTCCTCTATGAATAAAGGCTTTATGGGGAAACATTATAATTCTATGTCTTTGTCTGTTCAGGCTACCAGAACAAAACACCATAGAGAGGGTGGCTTAGACAACAGAAATTTATTTTCAGACATTTCTGGACTGAAAGTGAGAAATCAGACGCTAACATGGTCAGGTTGTGATAGACATGTCTTCCTGGCTTGCAGATCACTGCCATCTTGCTGTGTGTCCACAAGACAGAGAGAGAGAGAGAGAGAGAGAGGGGGGGGGGGGAGAGAGAGAGAGAGAGAGACAGCATTCTACCCCAAAACATCAGAATCCACATTCATTTCAAGTGCACATAAAACATTCTCCAAGATAGATCACATGCTAGGCAAAAAACCAAAAGCCTCAATAAGTGTAAGAGGACTGGAATCATATCAGCCTATTTTCTGACCCCAAGAGTATTAAACTAGAAATCAATTACATGAAGAAAACTGGAAAAAACACAAACTTGGAGGCTAAACAACATGATACTAAACAATCGATAAGTCACTGAAGATGTCAAAGAGAAAATTTAAAAAAACCTCGAGACAAATGAAACAATATTTCAAAATCTATGCACAGCAAAACCAGCAGTTCTTAGAAAGATGTTTAAAGTGATAAGGGCTACCTGAGGAAACAAGAAAAATCTCAAATAATCTAACTTTACATCTGAAGAAACTAGAAAAAGTACTAACTACTACCAAAGTTAGTGGAAGGAAGGAAATAGTAAAGGTCAGAATGGAAGTAAATGAAATACAGACTAAAATTTAAAAAAAAAATAGAAAAGATCAATGAGACTAAGAGCTCTTTCTTTGAAAAGATAAATAAAATTGATAGACATTTACCCACACTCATCAAGAAAAAAATAGAGATGACTGAAATAAATAAAATAAGAAATGAAAAAGGAAAAGTTGCAACTCACAGTACAGAATACAAAGGATCATAAGACATTACTAAACAAATAATTTGGACAACCTAAAAGAAACAGATAAATTCCCAGAAACATACAAACTCCCAAGATTGAGTCAGGAAGACACAGAAAATCTGAACAGAGTGACCACTACTAATGAAAATAAATCAGTAATAAAAAAACTCCCAACAAAAAAGTCCAGGACCAGATAGCTTTACAAGTGAATTCTACTAAACTTTTAAAGAAGAATTAATATTCATCATACTTACATTATTCAAAAAAACTGAAGATGATTGAACCATTCCAATCTCATTTTTTGAGGCTGGCTTTACCCTGATACAAAACCAGACAAAACCACTACAAAAAAAGAAAGTTACAGGCCAGTATCCCTGATGAACATATATGCAAAACTCCTTGGCAAAATATTAGCAAACCAAACTTCAACAATACATTTAAATGATTATACATCATGATAAGGTGGGATGTATACCAGGGATGCAATAACCACAGATAAATCAATGTGTTACACCACATTCACATAATATTAGATAGAACCCAGGCACACAGAAATATTTTCGGTTTCAGGTTGATCAATTCTATTCCACCCCTCCGTTGCCCCTGTTCAGCAGGAAGTAGCTAAAGCAGTCATCTCCCCTTTCCCACAAGATTGTGGAATGGTATTAACAGTGGGGAATTGAAACAGTGGAAGAACAGAACTAACATCATGTTGTAACTGCCTCCCTCATTCTTTAGTTTATGCACTCTATTACTCTGGCTATTCACATAAAGAGTTATATATTAGAGAAATGTTGCTTGTGCCCAAATATCTCATTAAGTTGCCTGAAGAAAGTTCCCATCCCAGGGTCTGGAGCTTCTCATGGCTACTACTTGTTATAGATAGGTTTGCTTTCAGCCCAGAAACCTTGCTAATAAGTTGAGATAAGAATGGTAGAGTAAAACTAACTACTAACAATTTGAAGTTTTTGCAGATTTGGGATCCAGCCTACATAAGCAGGCAGAAGAACAAAGAAATGTTATGCTTTCCTTAAAGGTCATGTGACTCCAAAGAGTCTGCACTCCACTTTTACCCTTTAGTCTTGAACTCTCTTGCTTCCCCTTTCCTGTAACATAAAAGAAGTCTGATTTTTATTCCCAGTTTAGATGGTTCTTTAGGACAATACTCTGCCATCTTCTCAGTTTGCTGACTTTTTGAATAAAGCAGCTATTCCTTGCCCCAGCACCTTGTCTCTCAACTTACTGGACTGTTGTGCAAGAGCAGTACGAACTTGGACTTGGTAATAGATGGAATGGGGGATGGAGAGCTTTTACTGAGATGGGGTAGAAGTGAGGCAAAATTTTCAAAATCTGTTACAGATAAGTTTAAGTTTGAGATTCTTATTAAGTAATCAACTTAAGATATTAAGTAACAGATTATGATATATCACCAGAAAACAATTTGGCTTTGCTCCTTTGTTAGATTATTTATTTTAATCTTACTTTTATTACCATGCTATATTTAGCAAACTGCCTATCTCTTATAATCCAGTCTCTGAATGCTCATTAAAATACCTGACACCAGTCTGGCAATATCATCATACTTAATCAAATCTTTCTCATGTATATTTAGTATTTACTTATAAAGTAGGCACTTTAAAAAAACTTGGCTCTTTCTCTCTTAGGGGATAATTTAATACAATCCTTTTCTAGTTGATTATCTGTATCCTAAGGGCATCAAGAAATTTGGATTGTCTCTCTTAGACCTTGGGTTCTGTTTACCTCACCAGAAGTGTTTGGAAGCCACTTTATAAAGTAGATATATAAAAGTGAATAGCCCATCTGGGTTATTTTCCCCTCTTAACATACCAAATATAGGCTATGTTTCTCTATGGTTTATTATTTATTCAGTAACTTTTAAAATATTTAAAGCAATAGAATTTTCCTTCCTCAACTGAAGGAATGTTAAATATGCTCAAAGTACTTATGGTTAGAATCTCCTTATTCTAAAGCTCTGTTTGCCATTATAACTTACAATTTTCTGATACTGGATTTCTACCACTGAGCTATATTATTAGATCATATTTATAGTTTTAATTTATAGTAAAGTATTATATTTGTATCAAAATATATCCTTAAGATATTAAAATTGTGATTTTTTTCTATGACAAATTCTATTATACAATAAATATTTTAAAGTGGCTCTACTGTACTGAGAATGTTAATTTTCCTATTTCAATACAACATGAATAAAACAGAGAAGGGAAATAGTTTTAAAATGAAAAGAAAACCTCACTTCATCATTAATTAATATTTACATAATTGGTTTGTTATTTTCATATTCCAGAAATGCATATATATGCCTGAATAAGGAGGTCAGTTTTCTTTCTTGGTAGAGGATTTGAAAGAACTTTAAAAAGGAGAAAATACTTGGGAAAGGAGAAGTATTTACTATTAATAAATCAATATAGGATATAGCTATCGTTCAATGTGTCAATAAAATCCAGATATTTATGTGGAGGCATAGGAATATCAGAAACCATATGTTATATTTTATTTTCAGCTTTAGATGACTGATTGCCTAGGACTTTAAATTTTACAGAATATTTGTTGGTTGATTTGTATTTACCTTGTATTTCTGCAGAGTGAGTTACATGCTTAAGAAAAATGTCACATCTGGATTTCAGTCACAAATTTTTTATGACCCTTTTGACCACAGACAACTTATTAAAATATGGCTTGTCTCCTCAACAGTAAGCTGGAAATCATGCTTAACAGTTTACTGAGATGCAGTGTGACAAGTGCTTTTAAGTCTGGCCTGTAGTAGGAACCACAGATTTTTCCATCCCTTTTCTCCAGCTTTTTTCAGGTTAGTAGTCAGGTCGGCTTGTGACATGTAAACCAAAATCCTGTCCAGCCTTCAGAACCCATTTAAATGTTTGGTTGTCAATGAAATCTGAAAGCTTTCTCTCCCTTCCCTTAGTAATGTTCTCGAATGTTCTCTATAAATGTCTGTCTCGTTAGTGGGATTCTGTTATTTTCTAAATCAGGAGCTCTTTCTTAGATGTTAAGTAAATTATTATAGTATGTGGTCCAATATTCACTTACTGAAGTGAGCTGTTTTCATCACTGAACCTTTTATAATAGAGACACTTAAACTTCCTTTGTTTGAGTTTCCAGAAAATTCCTAATCCATGTTAGTAAATCACACAAAATTAGATTCTGCTTTTGAAAACATATATTCAGACTAAGTAGGTTTTAATTATTTGTGTATATTTCCTGGCCTTTTAACTCCAATTAACATTTGTCACACAATGAACTTTCATTAGACAACTGACATCATTAGACAAGCTTCACTAAAAGCATCATTAATTTTGATTTCATTTATTTAATAAAACCCTGTGGTTAATTATAATCCTTGTGTATATTTTAGAAATAGCTCTAATACCATAGATTGTTTAAATACCCATATTACATATAGAAAAAATGATGTATTTCAAAATCTTTGAAAGATTGGCTCTTTTAAAATGTGTAAATACTATCACTTTTATTTCAGTTGAATTATATTTTTAAGATCTAAAAGATTTATTACACAACGTTTTCTGATGTTACCATTCGTTTCTTAAATACTTATTAAGCCCTTTTAATATGTCAAACATTGTTTGAACTCTGAAAATAAGTTAATGAATAAACAAAAAGAAATCTCTGTACTCACATAAAGTACAATTTGTAGTTTTCATCTTCACAGTGACAATTTGTTATTACTTATTTGAAACATAAATGCATATTACAAAATATTTATTATTGGCAAAGGCACGTAAAATTACATTAAGTGTAAACTGCTTGTTCACTACTTCCTTATTACATGTAAATAGAAAGTCATTGTTTTCAGAGATATTTCATGTATTGATAACTTTATCATACTGTATTTGCAAACCCTAATCTATGATTTCTGTGACCAGAATATAAGGAAAAAGTTTATGTATCCTTATTACCTAATCAAATGAATAAATTTTGTTTTGGCTTACCCTATATGATTCTTGCTGTAATAACAAAGTGTGTTATCACTGATTCAGTTTAAACACACACACACACACACACACACACACACACACACACACACACACCACTATCTGAGTACTCAGTCCCTAAGGGGTTTCAATAGCTTTCTCTTCTGTAATCACTGTGCTGACAGTGGACTGCTAGAAACTCTTCCAGGTCAGTGTTCTTCCTCTTTGGCTTCCCCTCAGTATATATTATATTCTTGCTATCTAAAGACTTCAGAATGCACATATTTAATTTGGATAAACCTGACCAACTTAATACTTTAAAGTGTAATTTCTTAATTAGATAATATGTTAGTGATTAATTTTTATTTGTATCTCAATTGTGATTTCTAAGTTATGATTTTATCATAAATAACCCCTTTTTATATGTAAGGTAATAGGTTTCTCTTCTCCACTTAGATTCATGTAGGGAGCTATCTTATGACTTCTAAGTTTAACAGAAAAAGATCTCTTGCTTCGTGAGTATGGACATTTGTTCAGAATGTATGAATCAATGCTCAGTTGTTTTTATTCACTTCAATTTTGCCAAAGAATGAGACTCTCAGTCTTATCTCATTCTTTTTTTCAACAAACATTTTTTTAATTGAAGTATAGTTGATTTACAATGTTGTGTTAATTTCTGCTGTACAAGAAACATATATATATACATTCTTTTTTATATTCTTTTCCATTATGGTTTATAACAGCGTATTGAATATAGTTCCCTGTGCTATACAGTAGGACATTGTTGTTTATCCATCCTATATATAATAGTTTTCATCTGCTTAACCCAACTTCCTACTCCATCCCTCCCCCACCCCGCTCCTGCTTGGCAACCATAAGTCTGTTCTCTATGCCTGTGAGTCTTCAACAAACATGTTTTGATCATCTTTTCTACATCTGGAAGAGGAAATACAGAGAAAATCTGTGCCCTCATGGAACTTTGCCTGGGGAGACATCCAATTACCAACCACAATAATAAATGAGAAAAGTACAAATTAAGGTCAGGTCTGAGAAGAAAATCAAAAAGATGGTGTAATGAAGAAAGAGTGTTTGGGACATTTCACCATAAAGAGGTCTCTTTAAAGAGATAAAATCTTAGTTGAGATCTAAAGGGAGAGAAGGAACTGGACATGGGCAGATAAAAGGGCAGAACATTATCTAAAGGATACATGATGAACAAAGTACCACATGGAAAATGGCATATTAGAGAAATAGTGGTATGTTTGAAAGCATTGCATATGTAGTCAAGTGAGAAAAGAGGATAATAATTTGATATAAAATTGAGAGACAGAGAAGATTGTATAAGGCCTTGAGAGCAAGGTTAAGGAGATTTGACCTTATTCTAAGAATCCACTGAAGTATTCCAAGCAGAGAGTTATAAGGCCTGATTTTTCTATAGAACCATTCTGAAAAGAATTTATTGCAGAAGGGCAAGAATGGCTGCAGGGAGATGGACTGAGAACGTCACTTTATTAAACCAGGGGAGAATTCAATAACCCAGGAGAGGAGAATTGAGAATTGTGATTCTCCTCAATTCTATTCTATCACACTTGAGTGATAGGAATACCCTATATCTAAATTGTGTAGGTTTGAACATATACTTAAACACTTTGTAAGGAAATAAATATAAGCATATTTATACAATATGTGTTATATTTACAAATAAATATAATAATATAATTTATTTATTTATGTAAGTGTAATGTAAAAAAAACCAATAAAACCAGAGAGAAAGACTCATGCCTTTTATTCTTTACCTCTTCAAACAGAAATTCTAAATGATGAGGAAGAGAAGTTAACATAAACTCCTTTTTTTTTAGATTCCAGGTGATATCTTCCAAAAATGACTATTGAAAAAAAACATAAGGTGGTTCTTAAGATAGTGAGGATTTGTGTTCCATACACCCCAAATTATTAGAGAATGATAAACATGGCCATGACAAGAGTTTTGTCTCAGAAAACCTATCTTGACTGATCACTGGGCTCTCAGGTCAGGGAGTTTTCAGGTGCTTTAAACAAAAACTACTCCACCTACTCAGAGCTCTGTGTCAGAATTAATTCAGCACCAGATTTGAACTAGTGTATGTTGGGTAAGGTAGATTGAACAAGGTAAATGGAATTGAGAAGTTATTTGTCCTAACTGGAAAATTGTGATGTTCCTCATTCTAAACATGTTCCACTAGAGACCCCAGGGCATATTTTGAGGAGCACACCATGGCTAGATAAGATTATTTTTCCCTAGTTCTTCCCAGAATGCTTCACACACACACAAATGCCCCTTGGTCATGGTGTGAAAAAAAAATCTACACGTCTATTTAATTTCTCTTTTGTAAAGATTAAGTGTGCAAGACTATTGAAGGTAAATATTTCTAAATAATCAGAATGAGCACATATTTTCTTTTAGGCCTGGAATAATACTATGTTCATATAATTCCTTAGAGAAAATAAAAGAAAATACCTTAGGAGAAAAAATGTCATTTCTATTCTACTCTTCCTCCTTAGAGAGGATAAAAAGGTAAAAGAACTGTTCTGAGTTGATAAATAAAGGTATAACTACATCAACTCTCTCAGAACGAAGATTTGCTCTGAAAGCCAACACTACCACAGTGCCAAAAAGCTAACTACTGTCTCAAGAGCTCTGCACAAACATTACAGACATGGCTTCACTTTGTTTTATTCCTCTTTGGAAAAGGTGAGTTTCTATGAGTGTAAGCATTTTCCCAAATAGAAATTTCCCTTAGGAAATTTAAATCCCAACTGTTTCAAGGCAGAAAGGGTCTTTCCATTATGCCTCTAAAGGGCAAGCAAGTCAAGTGATAACAAACAAAGAGTGTGAAAGACCAGTGAACTGCCAAAAAAATGAGTGGTGGACTGTCAAGTGAATGTAAAAGATTTCATCCAGAAGTAGATAGAGAATTAGGACAGGGACAGCAAATGAACGGAGCAGGGGTACAGAGAATGGTGAATCTTGTCTTCATGGCCCTCTGAAATTTTAGTGGTGGCAAGTTCAAAGGCATGTCATGGTCAGGAAAATAGCATAAATAAGTGCAGTTGATGACAGGTAAAATGCAGAGTATGTGCCCGATCTCAAGACAGCATCCCCTCCTCACAGCCAGCCTATTGTTTCCAAAATGAAAATAATATGTCCATCCAATATTTCCAGGGCTTCTATGTTTTTATAAGAAGCAAAAATTAAGAGTACTATGACTTGTCCTAATTTTAAAAGGTTATATATCCTTGTAAATCACACTACCCAATAAAACAGAATGAAGTTCATCCAGTGGGTCACATTTACCAAGGTGAATAATAATTAAATGGTTGAAAGTAATGGTGTAAAAAGTTAAAACCCATATCTTCTGAAGATAGAAGGAGAACTGGCTGACTGGCAATGTCTTGTTTGGCATAAGGTTCAGCACAGTCTCTGACCATAACCCATGGAGTAAGTGGAGTAGGTAGACACGGAGATCATCTCTTATGTGTCCTCTGCCTCCAGGGGGAAGTACTTGACTCTCCTGTGTTTAAAGATGAGAAAATACTGGCTATTTCATCTTTACTTAATGCTCAACTACCATTAAGTATTTCATCTTTACTTAATGCTCACCTGCCATTAAGTCTCAGGTGACATTCAGAGTTCCATCATTGTCAAGATTGTGACTGGGAGTAAACACAGGAAAGCTTGGATTCTCCCAAGGTCTCATAACATAAGCAGCATGAAGGCATGGAGTCTAGCCTATCCTGTGCAATTTTCCCAGCACCTAGACAAGCAGGAATGTTGTAGGAGCTCAGTGTAGGGCCCCAGAAGAATGGCTGGAACTTGGAGTTCAGAGTCTTACCTGCTAAGGTATGTCTTTATAAAGATGCTCCACAGGACCAGATGTGCATTACTCAGATGTTGGCAGCTTATGAAAACCACTTAGAGAAAAAGATACTCAAAACAAGAAAGTCAGGTAAAAGAATGTCTCCAAGAGAAAGAATTAGTAACTGAAATACAGCACTGAGATTAATTACCCATTAAAGTACCAGAGGGAAAAAATCCTTTCAAAACATAGGAGACACATTTTTCTTCTCTGTGCATTAGCGTTATTGGGGTTGAGATTTCAAATCACAAATGTCTCTGAAGATCTTTGCTTTGTAATGGATTATATTTCTATTTCTCTGATTAAAAGCCAGATTTAACTGGCTCGGTAGTGATTCAATACTTTGATTTTAAAAGGTCTTTACAATTTAAAAAATTCTGTTTATATTATACAGAGCCATGGAGCATTTCCATTAAAGGTAGGAAGGAAAATATTACAGGTGAAAATCACTGACTTCCTGGAGATGCTATTGACAGTCATTTATAGGCTAGGGAAATACTTCTGTCTTGAGAGTGAAGGTGTATTTCATTTATAGGCAGCACAATTTCTTTTAGGTGTCTGTGGGGTTATAACCTCATTCTCTAGTTTCCAAAGGTGAAATAAGTTTAGATTCACTTACCAAAAGGGGCAGAATTGTACGTACATTGGATTCTCTTTCCTTCCCTTTCTAACTAGTTAGGGAAACTCTGTTTTTTAAATGGCAATATCTCATACTGATGGCAAGGGCTTTCATGCTTCCAAGAGTAAGAAATATTCTTCCTACGGGGGCTTTGGGTCACTTCATTGGATTTCTGCTCTGATGTCATAAGCCCACTGTCTTAGTTTGGATTCTGCTGAAATCAGAACCTGAGATGAATACTAAATTTATTCAGCAAGTAACCTCAGGAAGAATGAGGGAGTGGGGATAGTGAGACCAGAGAATGATTAAAAGTCAGCAGAAGAAACCCTGATAAGGAGATTGTTGTAGGTGATGGGGACATGATTGCACACTACAATTTTAAGAAGTGAATAACATATACCCAGGATTATTTACCAGAAAAGACGGTGGTTGGAATATTTATAAACTGCCTTCCATCTCCTGTTCTTTGAAGGGTGCCTTCAGGGCACTGACTTACTGTGTTTTTCATGTGGGCTAAGCTGGCTCCATGGTGTAGGAAAAGATCCTGGATTTGGAACAGAGACTCAGCATCACCTGACTTGGGGAACCATCATTATAAGGTGCTCACTCCAAAGGCTGCTAAAATCAGAGGCTGGCCGAGATGTTGTGACCTGGACTTCCAGAGGAAATAGCAATGCCTACTTTCCAGAAATACAGCTCCCTAGCCTGCTGCTCTTCATGTGCATTCTAGTTTTCACCATTCAGTTGACCCCAATTCCTAGAAGAATTCAGCCCTTTAACTCTGCTTTCCATACCCAATTATTTCCTCTGTTTGCAATGTGAGATGGCTAATATTATAATATTCTCACCTTGAAACATAGGTTATAGGTTTCTTCAAACTGGCTTGACCAGAAAGCTCTGTACTTTGGGAGTTATTGAGCCTTCATGAATAAACCTGATACTTGGGTTCACTTTTGTCTTTTGGGAGCTGACACCTGGTTAGAACCTGGGAAGAAGGAAGGCTGATTGATCAGAAAGTAAAATCACCTCAGTGCCTACATATTTGCATTGTCCTGTAACTATTATTTTCGGTACTCACTGGTCTTGAGAATCATTTTGATTAATATTTGCTTGAATAATAAAGTATGTCCAAATGTTAGGATAAAAATACAGTTTAATAATTTATCTATAGAATTTCATTAAGCCCAATTACTCTGTAAAGTGTCAGATGAATACATTTATGACATATAAAGATTGCTGCCCTAGAAAACTAAATATAAGTGGATAATTACCTATAAATATCTGGTAATTTATATGCTTTTAATAGGCAGTACATAATCTTAACCATTATTTTTCGATCATATTTTGTAGGATATAAAATATTAACTGCTTTAAGATTGTTATATATTATATAAAAAATCACTAATGATAAGGTCACTGGGCTTAATTTGCTATTGGTTTCCTTTTAGAAAGATTTATTAGGGGTTAATAAGTAATATAAAAGGACTAAATTTTTTCATTTTAGGTCACTTTTAGACTTATTGCATAGAACTATTTCACTTTGTAGTATTAAATCAAATTATACTGTCCGTGAATTTAGAATAGGTGTTATGTATTTGAATATATATGCCTTTAATTCAGAGTGAGTCAGATTTGTAGGGTTTTCTTTTTCTTCTCTGAATGTTTTTCCACAGTATCAATAAATCAACATTATAAAAGCAAGACAATTATCTGTTCATTACTTATGTTAAAAATGTTTTTAGGGGCTTCCCTGGTGGCGCAGTGGTTGAGAGTCTGCCTGCCAATGCAGGGGACACAGGTTTGTGCCCCGGTCCAGAAAGATCCCACATGCCGCAGAGCAGCTGGGCCCATGAGCCATGGTCACTGAGCCTGTGCGTCCGGAGTCTGTGCTCCGCAATGGGAGAGGCCACAACAGTGAGAGGCCCGCGTACCGCAAAAGAAAAAAAAAATTTTAATTAATTTATTTTTTATTGAACTATAGTTGATTTACAATAAAAATGTAAAAAAATGTTTATTTTAGTGGCATTATGGGAAGAAAATGGAAAAAGAATATACTTAATATAAAGCTATAATCACCAAAGAGTTATGTGCATTATCTCGTAAAAAGTTAAAATTCAGTACAATTAAGCAACCAAATTACTTAAAGTCTGAAATGTTCTTTCATTTTAAAAAAATCTTTGAATGCCTCTAATGTCCTGGTCACTTTTCTAGGCACTGAGATACAACAGGGAACAAAAGGTAGAAAATTTCCTTCCTCCAAGAAATTCAATTCTAGTAGGAAGAGATAAAATAAATCATTACTTAAGTGATATAAATATAAGATAGTGATAATTGTTACGATATTAAAAAGTAGGTGGAAAGAGTGACATAGTATTATTTTATATAATGTGGACAGGCCACTAAGAGAGACTATACAGTAGTCTCTGTATAGTAATGGAGACTCAATGAAATAAGTGGGAAAACTGCCTATATCTGAGGGAGTCATTCATCCTCAGATGAACATCAGGAGGTCACCTAGGATGGGGACTGGGAGGCTACAATACGAACTGTGGCCAGGGACCAGATTATGTAGGATATAACAGGACAAAGTAGGGAGTGTGTGTTACATTCAAATAATTATTTGAAGCCATGGATTTTGATCTGGGGGTAAAGTAATCCGTTTCATATTTTAAAATGATCACTCTAGGTATTTGATGAGAAATATATGTTAATGTGACATGAATGGAAGAAGGAAATAAGATGTTATAGTTCAGGCAAGAGGATCAGGGTGACTGTAATGATGGTTGTGAGAAGTGATTGAATTTAAATATATTTTGAAGATGCAGCCAATGGGATCTGCTGATGGACTTCATGGGATGTACAAACAAAGACTGGAAAATAATTCCATAATTTTGGCCTAAGAAACTGGGTGAACCATGACAGCATCCATTGAGACAGAAAATACAGGAGGTGGAGCAGGGTTGGGCTAACCCCTCAGTATTGGGGGATTGGTTGGAGGTATCATATGGAAATCCAAGTGGAAATGTTGAGCAGTTATTTGAGTATATGAGTTGAGAGTTCAGGGGAGAGTCCAGAACTTATGAAAACAATTTTGTTAATTATCAGTATATGTATGATACTTAAACAAACAAAAACCTGGATGGAATCCCTTAAGGAATGAATGTATTTAGAGAAGGGAGAGGAGGAATGAAGTTCTGAACAGGTACAGTATTCACTAGAGGAGACAGAAAACAGTGAAGAAATTAGTGATTGTAGGAACATGGAATGCAAGTCTAGAAAGTGTTTAAGTAGAAAGAATGTGTAAAATGCTTCTGAAAATATGACTAAAATGAGGAAGGAGAATTTGCTTTTGAATTTGTCCATGTGGTGCTAGTTGGTGACCTATGATGTGAAGAGTTTCATTTTAGTCTTGGGATTAAAAGCAAATTGGGAATAGGTTTGAAGGGAATGGTAAATTAGGAAATGGATACTCAATATAGACAACAGATTTGATAATTCTTTTTTTTAATTTTTTATTGGAGTATAGTTGCTTTACAATGTTGAGTTAGTTTCTACTGTATAGCAAAGTGAATCACCTATACATATACATATATCCCTCTTTTTTGGATTTCCTTTGCATTTAGGTCACCGCAGAGCATTGAGTAGAGTTCACTCTGCTATACAATAGGTTCTCATTAGTTATCTATTTTATACATAGCATCAATAGGGTATATATGTCAATCCCAATCTGCCAATTCATCCTACCACCACCCCTTACCTCCTTGCAATCCATACATTTGTTCTCTACATCTGTGTCTCTATTTCTGCTTTGTAAATAAGATCATCTATACCATTTTTTTCAGGTTCCACATACATGTGTTAATATATGATATTTGTTTTGCTTTTTCTTATTTACTTCATTCTTTCTGACAGTCTCTAGGTCCACCCACGTCTCTACAAATGACCCAATTTCATTCTTTTTTGTGGCTGAGGGACATTCCATTGTATATATGTACCACATCTTCTTTATCCATTCCTTCTTTGACAGACATTTAGGTTGTTTCCATGTCCTGGTTATTGTAAATAGTGCTGCAATGAACGTTGGAGTGCATGTGTCTTTTTGAATTATGGTTTTCTCAGGGTATATGCCCAGTAGTGGGATTGCTGGGTCACATGATTGTTCTATTTTCAGTTTTCTAAGGAACCTCCATACTGTTCTACATAGACAGCTCTCCTTTTGCTTAAGGAGGTAAAAGCCCAGTCCTCAGAAAACTATAAGATACTGATGAAAGAAATCATCTTTATTCATCAGGGAGATTGGTCCATAATTTTCTTTTTTTGTAGTATATTTGTCTGTTTTCGGTATCAGGGTGATGGTGGGCTCATAGAATAAGTTTGGGATTGTTCTTTACTCTGTAATTTTTTGGAAGAGTTTGAGAAGGATGGGCATTAGCTCTTCTCTAAATTTTTGATAGAATTCACTTCTAAAGCCATCTGGTCCTGAACTTTTGTCTGTTGGAAAAATTTTAATCATGGTTTCAGTTTCATTAGTTGTGTGTCTGTTCATATTTTCTGTTTCTTCCTGGTTCAGTCTTGGAAGCTTATACCTTTCTAAGAATTTGTCCATTTCTTATAGGTTGTCCATTTTATTGGCATAAAGTTGCTTATAGTAGTCTCTTATGATGCTGTGTATTTCTGCAGTGTCCATTGTAAAGGTTTATCAATTTTGCTTTACCTTCATGAAGAACCAGCTTTTAGTTTTATTGATCTTTACTATTTTCTTTGTTTCTATTTCATTTATTTCTGCTCTGATATTTATGATTTCCTTCCTTCTACTAACTTTGGGTTTTGTTCGTTCTTCTTTGTCTAGTTCCTTTAGGTGTAAGGTTAGATTGTTTAATCAAGACAATATGGTACTGGCACAAAAACAGAAATATAGATCAACAGAATAGGAAAGAAAGGTCAGAGATAAATCCACACACTTATGGCCAGCTAATCTATGACAAAGGAGGCAAGGATATGCAGTGGAGAGAAGACAGTCTCTTCAATAAGTGGTGCTGGGAAAACTGGACAGCTACATGTAAAAGAAATAAATTAGAACAGTCCCTAACACTATACTCAAAAATAAACTCAAAATGGATTAAAGACCTAAATGTAAGAGTGGACACTATAAAACTCTTAGAGGAAAACATAGGAAGAACAATCTTTGACATAAACCACAGAAATATCATTTTTGACCCACCTCCTAGAGTAATGGAAATAAAAACAAAAATAAACAAATGGGACCTAATGAAACTTAAAAGCTTTTGTACAGCAAAGGAAACTATAAACAAGACAAAAAGACAACCCTCAGACTGGGAGAAAATATTTGCAAAACAATCAATGGACAAAGGATTAATCACAAAAATATATAAACAGCTCATGCAGCTCAATATTTAAGAAAACAAACAACCCAATCAAAAAATGGTCAGAAGACCTAGATAGACATTTCACCAAAGAAGACATACAGGTGGTCGAGAAGCACATGAAAGGCTGCTTAACATCATTAATTATTAGAGAAATGCAAATCAAAACTACAATGAGGTATCACCTCACACCAGTTAGAATGGGCATCATCAAAAAATCTGCAAACAACAAATGCTGGAGAGGGTGTGGAGAAAAGGGAACACTCCTACACTGTTGGTGGGAATGTAAATTGATACAGCCACTATGGAGAACAGTGTTGAGGTTCCTGAAAAAACTAAAAATAGAATTACCATATGACCCAGCAATACCACTACTGGGCATATACCCAGAGAAAACCATAATTCAAAAAGACACATGCACCCCAATATTTAATGAAGTACTATTTGCAATAGCCTGGTCATGGAAGCAACCTAAATGCCCACTGACAGATGAATGGATAAAGAAGATGTGATACATATATACAATGGAATATTAATTAGCCATAAAATGGAAGGGAATTGGGTCATTTGTAGACACATGGATGGACCTGGAGACTGTCATACAGAGTGAAGTAAGTCAGAAAGAGAAAAGCAATTATCATATATTAATGTATATATGTGGAATCTACAAAAATGGTAGAGATGAACCAGTTTCAAGGCAGAAATAGAGACACAAATGTAGAGAACAAATGTATAGACACCAAGCGGGGAAATCGGAGGGGGTGTTGGTGGGATGAATTGGGAGACTGGGGTTCGTATATATACACTAATATGTATAAAATAGATAACTAATAAGAACCTGCTGTATAAAAAATAAATAAAACAAAATTTAAAAAGAAAAAAGGAAATCAAAGATGACACAAACAGATGGTGAGACATACCATGTTCTTAGATTGGAAGAATCAGTATTGTGAAAATGACTATAGTACCCAAAGCAAACTACAGATTCAACGCAAGCCCTATCAAATTACCAATGGCATTTTTCACATTATTAGAACAAAAAAATTTACAATTTGTATGGAAAAACAAAGGACCTCGAATAACAAAAGCAATCTTGAGAAAAAAAAAATGGAGCTGGAGGAATCAGACTCGCTGTCTTCAGACTACACTACAAAGCTACAGTAATCAAGACAGTATGGTTCTGGCACAAAAACAGAAATATAGATCAATGGAACAGGATAGAAAGCCCAGAGATTAGGTGACTTATGGTCACCTAATCTATGATAAAGGAGGCCGCAATATACAATGGAGCAAAGGCAGCCTCTTTAATAATTGGTGCTGGGAAAACTGGACAGCTACATGTAAAAAAATGAAATTAGAACACTCCCTAAACCAAACACAAAAATAAACTCAAAATTGATTAAACACCTAAATGTAAGCCCAGACAGTATAAAATTCTTAGAGGAAAACATAGGCAGAACACTCTTTGACATAAATCGCAACAAGATCTTTTTTGACCCACCTCTTAGAGTAATGAGAATAAAAACAAAAATAAAAATATGGGACCTAATTAAACTTAAAAGATTTTGCACAGCAAAGGAAACCATAAACAATACAAAAAGACAGCCCTCAGAGTGAGAGAAAATGTTTGCAAATGAAGCAACTGACAAAGGATTAACCTCCAAAATATACAAACAACACATGCAGTTCAATATCAAAAAACGAACAACCCAATCAAAAAATGGGTGGAAGACATAAACAGACATTTCTCCAAAGGAGATAAGCAGCTGGCTGACAAACACATGAAACATGCTCAACATTACTAATCATTAAAGAATGCAAATCAAAACTACAATGAGACCTCACTTCACACTGGTCAGAATGGCCATCATCACAAAATCTACAAACAATAAATGCTGGAGAGTGTGTGTAGAAAAGGGAACCCTCTTGCACTGTTGGTGGGAATGTAAATTGATACAGATTTGACAATTCTGTTTAAAAAAAAGAAATGTAGTTTAATAAGCATATAAAAAGGGAAAGATTCAAAAATGAGATGAGAAAGAGGTTAATATCAATATTTATATGCTGGTAGTAGTGACATAGTATGGATGAAGGAATTTATGTTGCAGAAAATAATGTCAGGATGAATGTCCTTTAATGATAGGTGATAGAGGACAGAAGCAATTTACCGGTAGAAGGGATAACCGCAGACAGGAACAGGGAAACCAGAGAAAAGCACAGTGTATGACTGCAGATCTCTGCAGGATGCTAGTTGTTAGTGGGAAGATAAAGAAGTTCTCTTCTGATCACTTTTACTTTCTCAGGAATATGAGAGACAAAGATTTAAACTGAAATTTAAATAGAGGGAAGATTGATGGGAATTTAAAAAGAGAAGAGAGAGCCAGAAATAATAAGCTAGGATGCTGGGAAACTGGATTGATTAGTGAGAAGCAGCATCTGTCAGAGGCACCAATGGCTTCCTTGAGGTCTGTGGTCAGGAAGTCAAAGTAAGAGCAACCAAGGTAGAGTGTGAGAGTCTGTGTGTGTGTGTGTGTGTGTGTGTGTGTGTGTGTGTACACATACTTGTATTTTTTTCTCCTGTTGTATGCCACCCATGTGAATGAAAAATATATGGGAGGTTGGGATTAACTTCAGGATAGAGGTGTTTTGATATGAGTGTTATGGAAGGAGACAGAGGCAGGATAATGCAAGTAAGGCAGTGGTTATAACTGTGAGCCATGGAATTAGGTTGGGCAAAAAGGAGATAAGGATCTGGTAGGAGGAAGAGGCAAAAATGAGGTTTGAATGTGGCATCAGTGAACAAGAATTCTTGAGAGAGCTTTGAGTTTCCTGCTCACCTCTTCAGCCAATGCCATGCTGTGCTGCTGCCACTGGCTGTAGCACATCTCTTAATGGTTCCATTATGTATAAAACATAAATATCTGTTATTAGGGAAATGTTCTCACCTTTATAGTTTATTAAGTACAATTTTGATTTTTGATATCTCTTAATCTATTTCTTTATCTATACACATATATATGTATCTACCAATATATAAATGGCATGTCAATCTTAATCCAAACCAGTTTTTTTCAAGGCCTTTTCTGATTGCTTTCTTTAAATTCACCTCCCCAACTCCTAACCTTATCCCAGCCCTTTATAATCTCTTTTCTACATAATTTTTCCCAATGGCAATTAATATATCTGCTCTATACCATGTTAAGTTATGATCTCTCTCAAATATATATATATTAAGGAGAGAGTAAATATGAATGAATTACTTTTTATGATCATAGCTTTCTAGAAGTATGAGAATTGAATCCTCCAACCTTTCCAGGAAGCAGTTTAGCAGCTGCCAGTCTCTGATACACCTGGCCTGAAATGAAGGCTAAATCAACTCAGAATTGACTACATCTACAGAGACACTTTGGTTACATCAGTTACTGTGTAGTGATTTCAAGCTGAGGGGTCATAGCAGACCACCAAACCAGGTGTGAGACCCCCTTCACAATGGCCTATGAGTTGGGTATTTGTAAACTTCCAACAAATCTTTCTGAAATTAAGAAGAAAACTCATTTATTCCAATATGAGAAGCCTACACTACAGTTAATGAAAAAGCAAGCATAATTTTCTGAGTTCAAAATTCAAATTTTCCTTGGAAAACAGGCCACACAAAATCCAGTTTAGAGCTTGAAAGGAAGCCCATGGAATCATTATTCCTTAAGTGGTCTTCCCAAGAATCAGTTATACATATGTGCTATATGAATATGGGTTTATGTGAGCATCATCCCAAAAAAGCTTGAGACCCCAAAATAACTGAAAATACAGTGTTTCAGAACCCAATGAATCAATGAGAGGAAGTTGAAGATTTTTCATTAAAAATAAAAAGGGACATAATTTGACTCATCAATGGTTTATAAAATGATATTTAGTTCAGTGATACACTTTACTATTTATATTTTATTAACTGTTCATCATTCATGAATATTTATGGAGCACATATGAGGTGAGGGCATTTCTCATCACCTCTGCTGGGCAGTGCTAATCTAACTCACTATAATCTGTCACCTGGACCATTTCCAAAGCTTTCTGATAGGTCTCTCTGCTTCTATTACTGAAACTCTCTACTTCATTCTCCACACAGGAGTCAGCATCATTTAATGAGCATGTAAATTAAAAACAAACAGAATGTAAAAATTAAACCTTTCATTTTCAATCTCACTCTGTTCTCAAATTACTGCTCCATTTCTTGTTTCCTTCTTTAAAAATAAAATATTCGTTTAATAAACTGTGTATTCATCTCAGCACTTTTCTCATATTTTCTCTTAAATCCACTTCAAACAGAATTTTGCACCCTCCACTCCAGCAAAACTGCTTCCTTGACAGTGTCACCAATGATGTTTGTATTGCTAATGCCAATGGTTAATACTTAGTCCCTATTTTACTTGACATAATAATATTTGACAACATTGATCACTCCCTCTACATGAAATAATTTACATGCCTTTCCAAACTCTATCTGCTCTTGTTTTTCCTCCTGTATCACTGACTGCTCTTTTAAATTTCCTTTGCGAGTTCTTCCTTCTCTCCTGGATCCCTAAATATCACAGTGCCTCTGGGCTCAGTCCTTGGTCCTCTTCTCTCTTCTATCCACACTCACTCCTTTGTGAGCCTACCCAGCACCACAGTTGTATATCTGAAGACCCCCACATGTATATTTCAATTGGAGACCACCTCATACAGCCAACTGTGAATTCAGCTTCTCCACTAGGGTGCCTAATTGGCAACTCAATCTTAGATTTTGAAACAATGCTAAGAACCATAGCTTGCAGTGAAATAGGTTGTGAAAAGAAAAACAAAGAACACATTAATCCTTCAAATTTTAGGATGAATTTAAAGTATCAGAACAATGTGTTATATCAAGTAATTTTACAAAACATGTTTCTCAGTCGTATTCAGCTCCGTGTGTCATTTCTTATTTTAACAATGTTAGCGTGGTAGCAGCTGCAAAACAATAGCATGGGGAATGGTATTGCTAGTTGGATATGTGTGGTCCCAAGTACAAATCTCAATCATTTGGAAGATGAGGGGCAATCTGAAAGTTAGAAAAGATACTTTTATAGCCAGAATGTATTGCTTCTTATTTATGTAATAACAGCTGTAGACTGTAGTTCATTTTTTTTTTTTTTAATTTCAGCCAAGACTTCTGTGTCTGTAACAATTGTTACCAAGGTAACCTTTCCTGAAGTTATCATTATTCCCCAGGAAGATACCTGTATATATTTTCTTCAGGGGTCAGCTTCCTATTGCTTTTGACCACTTATTCACTGGAAATCCTTCTAGTTCTTTATCAGTTTTGCTTTTCAATATCATTTCTATTTGTCTAGTTTTTTGTTTTTTTGTTTTTTGCTTTTTACTCCTAAGAGTATAGAATCTAATATTAGATTCACTTAGCCAGCTTCTCTCAGGAAAGAAACACAAAAGATCACAGTGGTGAAGAATTCAGGCATTAATAAATTATGATTTGAGATTTGAATATATTCTTGCTGGGCCCACATAATTAATATTGGTATGCCAAAACTATATAGCTTTTTGTATTTCATAAAAGCAAATTCTCAGCAGAAGTTTAGAGGGCTAATGTTCTTTCCTAAGTTCATTGATGAATTTTGCATTTATTTTTGGATAGAATTTATGTTGTGGAATGAATGATATTGAGGCAACTGGCTCCAAATTGTATTTTTCTCCTGGAACTTTAAATTCACAAGGGCTCCTGGATTGATTTCTAGCATATAAGTATGTTTAAAAGAGCTAAACTTACTCTTTATATTTTTTTAAAGTAACATTTGTGTAATGGATATAACAGTACTGTTTCTCTTAGATTATTCATACAACAATGCCTTTTCTGTATTACAAGCATATAAACATACTTTAGATAAACTTCAATTCAAAAAAGCATAAAAATGTAAAATACCTTGATGTATAATTCATATATTTCTTAATGTTTAGTTAATTTTAGATTAAAAGGCATAAATTTTGTTTTTACTAGTTTCTTTTACAAGAGACAAAGAGCCTCTTGACCCTCCTGCCCCACTTGCATGGAACAGGTTAGTTCAGGATTTGCAGAGTAGATATGAGGATGCCAGTTATTTACAACCAACATGTTGATACAGACAGAGCAGGTAGAAATTTACCTGAATAACCAGGAGCACAGAGGCAGATGTATCCACTTGTTCTTTTGACACAATTTTCTCCATCGGGACAACGTGAGATTTCACATTCATTTATATCCAGTTCACAGAAAGATCCGTGATACTCGGGTTCACAATTACATAGAAATCTAGAGAAAAAAAGAGAAATAATGTAACAACAAATAGCATTTCATTATATACATAATTCACATATATATTAAATTTCAAACTTTCAACTAAACTTACAGAAATTGAAATATTTTTATTTAATTTTTTTCTTTGAAGAAAATACAATTCACCTATGTTGGTTTAAAACCTCGGGAGTTCCCCAAGTCAAATTATAAACTGACCCCATATAGAGAGAGCAAGAATAAACCAAAGAAAGAGGCAGACCACCCCAGATCAGTAGATGGCAGGTTTAATACATAAGGGAACTTAAGTTAGAGGCTTGTCTTGGGAGGTCACAAGATGAGTAGATCTCTGAACCTGCCCACCAGAATCTTAAGAGTTTATATAGACACCTTAAGGAGGATTAGTCGTGTACCATCCAGATGGTCTCAATAACACATTATCATCTCAAGGCTGTATCCTTGATGTGGTTCCTAGTATGGGAATGGTGGGAGGATGCACATATCAAGAATGGGGATGGAGTTAGGCGCCTCCCATTGCCCTGGTCCATCTCATGAGTCAACCAAAGGTCAAGTCCACTTGATGACCTCCTCCAACAATCTTCTAGATATTTTTCTCCTTAAAAGTTCTTTATTTGGGAGTGTTTTTTTAAAATGAATGTATTTGGGTAAAAAATTACTGGAATTTCATAGATACTATTGACCTTAATTCTGTACCTGTATTTCTTTTGTTATAGTATAAATATCACCTTTAACTATATTCTATGTTGAAAATTGAAAATTATTCTCTCCATGGATTGAATAACATTTTTTCCTGATACTAAAGTCCTTCTGATTAATTTTTAAAAAATTATTTTAACAAAACAATTTCATTAGTGATTAATTATAGTAGCAGATGTTGCAGAAATTGAAGGTTATTCAATGATTAGATGTTGGGTTCAAAGTGTCATGAAATTAATGGGCAGAGGGACTCTCAAAAGCCTTGTCATTGAGAATGACTTCCAGAAACTTCATCTGACCCCCCTTTCAATGTCCAGCTGTCTCCTCTTTATCTTATGCATCAGCGTCTGATGACTCTGAGTTGCTGAGTTCAGATTTGCCCTCAACTCTTATTTGGAAGTGTTTCTTTGTTCTTATGAGCATTTACTTCTATTGAGTCAGATCCTGTCTCAATTGACTCTTGACTGCTTTCCTCTGTAGTCTAAGCTGTGGCAGCTACAGATATAAGTACATGTGGCAAGATCACTTTGAATTTATTCTCAGTCTCTTCTTGGATATTGTGCCCACCAAGTTTATGTTTAAACATCTAGTCAGTCTGTATCTGTTTGCCAGAAGGGAGAAGACCAATCCTCCTTAGATGAATTGTGACTAGTTTTAGTGTGTTGGTGGAATAGCATCAGTAAAAGCAACAACCAAATAATTGATGATAAAACAAATAAATAATGTTAAGAGGAAGAAACAAGTAATTTAGTCTTTCCTAATTTAACTTCTATATTCATAAAAATATTAATGAAAACATGGAACAAATTTCTATAGATAAAATTAAATTGAGAGAAAAGTGCACTTAGCAAAACAAGCTCTATATAGTTGCAATTCTCCCCCATCTTGTAGAAGCCTAGAAAAAAGCTTTATCAAATATCCTTTCAATGTTTTTTTTCTTTCTTTTGGCTGCACCATGGCATACAGGATCTTAGTTCCCTGACCAGGGATCGAACCCATGCCCCCTGCAGTGGAAGCACAGAGTCTTAACCATTGGATGACCAGGGAAGTCCCTCAGTGTTTTTGAGACAGATTTTTATTCTGATTTTCTGAGGAAACCTCTTCCTAATTGTTTTGACATAATCATAATTTCAACAAAAATCATAACCACCAGAAATCTAATATATCCAAACTCCCCATTCACCACACATTAATTTACTGAATGCCAAACATTAGTCATATACCCACACCCAAGTGTAAATAAGCTTGGTTTTGCTTTTGAAAGTCTCATAGACAATTTAGGGACATGGACATGTAAACCAGGGCAGTAAAGATATGCCAATAAAGACAGGTGTACAATCCTATAAAAGCAGAGCTAACTTCTAGAGAAAGTGACAGAAAAGGTTTTACCAGTTAATCATAAAGAAAGAGTGGAATCTTTGAATGTGTTGGACAGAACGCATTAAAATTGCATGTCTAATGTCATGCTGGTATAAGAGAGTACTGTACTTCTCAAGAGCTCTCAACATGGTAGCAAAATGACTGTAACCACTTTTTTAGGGTAACGTTAATCCAGTTACTATAACTCCCTGAAGGTATGTTCAAATGGGGGAAATTTTCTCCATCTCCACTATCTCACTAATATCTTCCTATCCATAAAGAATCTTGTAAATGCTTTCTAAAATCAAGATATACTTGCTAATGATATTGTCCTTAATTGCTGTTGTGTGTTCTCAGTGAACCCATGATGATTCCAAGTGATCATAGAGTAGGCTGGAGCTGGGCACAGTGTTCTCAGGTGTGGCAGTAAAAGGTATGTCCAGGACATACATTTTTTCATACTGATAAACTTGAAAATGTTGTATTACTACAAAATACATAATATAATGACTTTAATTTCAATTTATACATTTGTTGCATGTACTTAGGACAGTTTTATCATATTTCCAAAAGTTGCAAAATCTACTTGGTAGTCTGAAATGTTGAATATTAGAAGTTATTTTAGGACATCTTTCTTCTCAAAGATAGATTTATAATAATGACCACTGACTTTCTCAATCTAATCTAAATAGCAATTTATTCATTAAACTTATAGAGCTTCCTCTCTTTCTGTCTCTCCTTTATTTCTCTCATTTTGAAAATGAAGAAATATCCATATCCCTTGTCTTTTGCCACCCAAATTTCATTTTCTGTGATTATAGAAAAGTTCCTGAGTGGTTTCATGATCAAATCAGTACTCTAGAATCTGGAGATTTCAACCAACTTAAAATAAGAGATGTTCTTCATTGATGGTTCTAACTGAATCATCTCTATATAATTTGCCAAATGGTACTTTTCTAACTCATCATTTATTCTACATTTACCAGATGACTTTTGACTGTTAGGAGGAGCTTTTCATTTTCTTTCATTCATTTATTCATTTGTTCATTTATTCAGTTATTGATTTGTAGCTATATGAATTCATGATTTTTATTTTATTCACTGTGTCAAATATATAACTATTATATTGATTTTGATACTCAGTTTGTGTGAGATTCGGATAGTGGGAACCTCTTCAAGCTGTCTCGAATCTTTTTGACCCATCTCCATCATTCTTTGAGCACTTGCTTACTTTCTAGCAAGATGTTCCAGGTTTGTCTTACATTTTTCCAGTCCTAGATGTGAAATCAGCCATTTCTCCTAGGAGTCCTGGCTCCTTTAAGTGAAGAGTGGTATTTAGAAGTCAAGATAATTTGTATGTGTATGTGTGTGTGTGTGTGTATACACATATATGTGTGTCTGTATATGCATACATATATGTCCATATCTATATCTTTGTGTATGTGTGCATATATGTATATTATAAGCATACATATTAATGCATGAATGCATACTAACACCCCATTTCTAATTTGACATAATAGGATTCATTTTAGTTTAGCCAATTTCTATGTCTAAAATCCTTTTTTATAACAATGAGAAATGTTGTTTTCATTATTTTAAACATATTATTATTTACTTCCTCCATCAGTTAATGTGAAAATTTTCATGTTCTTTGTCTTCCTATGGTGAAGATGTGGGATTTTTTTTTAATTGAAGTCTAATTGACTTAAAATTGTATATTAGTTTCAGGGATACAAAATAGTGATTCAATATTTAATATATAATAAAATGATCACAATGATAAGTCTAATTACCATCTGTCACCATACAAAGTTATTACAATATTATTGGTTATATTCCCTGTGCTGTACGTTACATCCCTGTGACTTATTTATTTTACAACTGGAATTTTGTACCTCTTAAACCCCTTTATCTGTTTTACTCATCCTCCCACCTCCCACCCAGCTGACAACGACCAATTTGTCCTTTCTGTCTGTGAGATATCACTTCACACCTTTCAGAATGGCTTTTAACAAAAAGACAAGAAATAACAAGTGTTGTCAAGGATATGGAGAAAAGTGAACACTTGTGCACTGTTGGTAGGAAGATAAATTGTTGCAGCTGCTATGGAAAACAGTATGGAGGTTTCTCAAAAAATAAAAAATAGAACGTCCATATGATCCAGAAATTCCCTTTCTAGGTATTTGCCCGAAGAAAATGAAAACACTAATTTGAAAAGATATCTGCACCCTAGTATTCAAAAGAGCATTATTTACTATAACCAAGATATGGAAGCAACCTAAATGTCCATCAACAGATGAATGGATAAAGAAGATGTAGTATTTACACACAGTGGAATATTATTAAACCATAAAAAATGAAATGTTACCATTTGCAAAAACTTGGATGGACCTATAGGGTATTATGCTAAGTAAAATAAATCAGAGAAAGACAAATTCCATATGATTTTACGTGTATGTGGAGTCTAAAAAACAAAACAAATGAACATACACAAGAAAACCCATAATAGTTTTTGTTTGTTTGTTTGTTTGTTTGTCTGTATGGTAGTTTTGAGAAGGTATGTCAAGATTAGATTTTCTTACCTACCCAGAATTATCCTTTGCTCATTTTTCAATTATAATTACCATCTAACGTTTAGCTTTGTGGATCCTTCTATAGTTTTTACTAAAACTTATATTCATTTATCACATCATATTAGGGCAAATTTCCATGAAGATCAAATCTTTATTCCAGAAAAGAGCTTCTACCTTGAATCTCTGTGTATAGTCTTTCCCAGGAAAATTAATGTATATATATGTACTCTCTTTCCCTCCTTCCCACTCTTCCCCCCACCTCCCTTTCTCTTTCTCTTTCCTCCCCACTCACCCCTACACCTCTCACTAGGAGAGGCAAGCACAGTGTTGAACACTCCCAATTTGTTCTCTCTGCACTTAACCTGGCCCTTCAGACACTTAGAAAATGAAAGTGCATGGTTGTGTCAAAGGATCCTCGACAGACATTTCCTCCTACTGGCTTCTAGCTAAAGGACCCTATCCCTTCAACACTTCCTTCTATTATTACCTGGGGAGGTTCCCATCCCTTCTTTATTCAGAACACATCTACCTAGGATGAGGGGAAAAAAACAAAATTGAACCTTTTTATTAACATCTTAAGTGACCCATTTAATTTTATAATAGTTATTGTACTATACTAAAAGTCTCTAAAACATTTCTTCTTTCTGATGAAACTTTAACCACTTTTAAAAGAATGCATATAGTAAACATATCCTACTTCAAAGAAACAATTAAGACCATGAAATATGTAATATATTATTTTTTCAAATTTTTCTTGATTTTTGAATTTTATTTTACTTTTTTTTACAGCAGGTTCTTATTAATTATCAATTTTATACATATTAGTGTATATATGTCAATCCCAATCTCCCAATTCCTCACACTACCACACCCCATCGCCACTTTCTCCCCTTGGGGTCCGTATGTTTGTTCTCTAAATCTGTGTCTCTGTTTCTGCCCTGCAAACCGGTTCATCTGTATCACTTTTCTAGGTTCCACATATATGCGTTAACATACGATATTTGTTTTTCTCTTTCTGACTTACTTCACTCTGTATGACAGTTTCTAGATCCATCCACGTCTCTACAAATGACCCTAGATGTTCCAAATAAAAGATAAGACTTCTATTTCAAAAGTTTCAGTGGAATTAAATAGGTTGTCAAGGTTTTGAACATTTTTGTTTAAATTTCTTTTAATTTGGTAGTGATATTAAAATTTTTACTTATATTTTCAACGTACTTTTCCAATCACCAAAATGCATTTTAACAGGTGACTTCTGAAAAAGCTTCAATACATTAAAATAAAGTTGAGATTAAGAAGAGCAATTATAATTTACATGAGGCAATTTTTCCATGATGAAAACAGATGGAAAGATGCAAAATAATCACAGGGGCATAGAGCCCTAAGATGAACCTCTGCTTTACATTAGTCTTTTATGTTGTTTTTTTATCTTACTTCAGATGAGTAAAGAATTAATAAGTAGAGAAATTGTTTTTATGCTTCTAGAAAGCTGACTTATTTTAAAATATAGTGACTGTACTGATTAAATCATATTAAAAGATCCAAGACAAAGTATAGAGGATTCTTTTTTTAACATCTTTATTTGAGTATAATTGCTTTACAATGGTGTGTTAGTTTCTGCTGTAAAACAAAGTGAATCAGCTATGCTTATACATATATCCCCATATCTCCTCCCTCTTGCACCTCCTCCCACCATCCCTATCCCACCCCCCTAAGTGTTCACAAAGCACCGAGCTGCTCTCCCTGTGCTATGTGGCTGCTTCCCACTATCTATTTCACATTTGGTGGTGTATGTATGTCCAAGCCATGCTCTCACTTCGTCCTAGCTTACCCTTCCCACTCCCCGTGTCTTCAAGTCCATTCTCTATGTCTGTGCCTTTATTCCTGTCCTGCCCCTAGGTTCTTCATAAACATTTTTTTAATTCCATATATATCTGTTAGCATATAGTATTTGTTTGTCTCTTTCTGACTTACTTCACTCTGTATAACAGACCCTAGGTCCATCCACCTCACAACAAATAACTCAGTTTCTTTTCTCTTTATGGCTGAGTAATATTCCATTGTATATATGTGCCATATCTTCTTTATCCATTCATCTGTCAATGGACATTTAGGTTGCTTCCCTGTCCTGGCTATTGTAAATAGAGCTGAAATGAACATTGCAGTACATGACTCCTTTTGGATTATGGTTTTCTCAGGGTATATGCCCAGTAGTGGGATTTCTGGGTCATATGGTAGTCCTATTTTTAGCTTTTTAAGGAACCTCCATACTGTTCTCCATAGCAGCTGTATCAATTTACATTTCCACCAACAGTGCAACAGAGTTCCCTTTTCTCCACACCCTCTCCAGCATTTATTGTTTGTAGATATTTTGATGATGGCCATTCTAATTGGTGTGAGGTGATACCACATTTTAGTTTTGATTTGCATTTCTCTAATGATTAGTGACGTTGAGCATTCTTTCATGTGTTTGTTGGGAATCTGTATATGTTCTTTAGAGAAGTGTCTATTTAGGTCTTGTGATCATTTTTGGATTATATTGTTTGTTTTTTTTGATATTGAACTGCATGAGCTGCTTGTAAAATTTGGTGATTAATCCTTTGTCAGTTGCTTCATTTGCAAATATTTTCTCCCAGTCTGAGGGTTGTCTTTTCATCTTGTTTATGTTTTCCATGGCTGTGCAAAAGCTTTTAAGTTACATTAGGTCCCATTTGTTTATTTTTGTTTTTATTTCCATTTCTCCAGGAGGTGGGTCAAAAAGGATCTTGCTGTGATTTATGTCATAGAGTGTTCTGCTTATGTTTTCCTCTAAGAGTTTTATAGTGTCTGCCCTTATAGTTAGGTCTTTAATTCATTTCGAGTTTACTTTTGTGTATGGTGTTAGGGAGTGTTCTAATTTCATTCTTTTACAGGTAGCTATCCTGTTTTCCCAGCAACAATTATTGAAGAGGCTATCTTTCCTTCATTGTATATTCTTGCCACCTTTATCAAAAATAAGGTGACCTATGTACATGGGTTTATCTCTGGGCCCTCAATCCTGTTCCAGTGACCTATTTTCTGTTTTGTGCTGGTACCATACTGTCTGGATTACTGTAGCTTTATAGTAGAGTCATAAGTCTGGGAGCCTGATTCATCCAGCTCCAGTTTTCTTTCTCAAGATTTCTTTGGCTATTTGGGGTCTTTTGTGTTTCCATACACATTGTGAAATTTTAGCCAGACTCATCAAGAGAAAAAGGGAGAGGACTCAAATCAATAGAATTAGAAATGAAAAAGGAGAAGTAAAAACTGACACTGCAGAAATAAAAAGGATCATGAGAGATTACTACAAGCAACTATATGCCAATAAAATGGACAACCTGTAAGAAATGGACACATTCTTAGAAAAAGCACAATCTTCTGAGACTGACCAGGAAGAAATAGAAAATATAAACAGACCAATCCCAAGCACTGAAATTGAGACTGTGATTAAAAATCTTCCAACAAACAAAAACCCAGGACCAGATGGCTTCACAGGTGAATTCTATTAAACATTTAGAGAAGAGTTAACACCTATCCTTCTCAAACTCTTCCAAAATATAACAGAGGGAGGAATACTCCCAAACTCATTCTATGAGGCTACCATCACCCTGATACCAAAACCAGACAAAAATGTCACAAGGAAAGAAAACTACAGGCCAATATCACTGAAGAACATACATGTAAAAATCCTCAAAAACATACTAGCAAACAAATCCAACAGCACATTGAAAGGATCATACACCATGATCAAGTGGGGTTTATCCCAGGAGTGCAAGGATTCTTCAATATACGGAGATCAATCAATGTGATACCCCATATTAACAAATTGAAGGAGAAAAAACACGAATTTCTCAATAGATGCAGAGAAATCTTTTGACAAAATCCAACACCCTTTTATGATAAAAACCCTCCAGAAAGCAGGCATAGAGGGAACTTACCTCAACATAATAAAGGCCATATATGACAAATCCACAGTCACCATCATTCTCAATGGTGAAATACTGAAACCATTTCCACTAAGATCAGGGAAAAGACAAGGTTGCCCATTCTCACCACTATTATTCCACAAAGTTTTGGAAGTTTTAGCCACAGCAATCAGAGAAGAAAAAGAAATAAAAGGAATCTAATTCAGAAAAGAAGTAAAGCTGTCACTGTTTGCAGATGGCATGATACTATACACAGAGAATCCTAAAGATGCTACCAGAAAACTACTAGAGCTAATCAATGAATTTGGTAAAGTAGCAGGATACAAAATTAATGCACAGAAATCTCTAGCATTCCTATACACTAGTGATGGAAAATATGAAAAATAAATTAAGGAAACACTCCCATTTACCATTGCAACAAAAAGAATAAAATACCTAGGAATAAACCTACCTAAGGAGACAAAAGACCCGTATGCAGAAGACAATAAGACACTGATGAAAGAAATTAAATATGATACAAACAGATGGAGAGATAAACCATGTTCTTGGATTGGAAGTATCAACATTGACAAAATGACTATACTACACAAAGTTATCTACAGATTCAATGCAATCCCTGTCAAACTGGCAGTGGCATTTTTCACAGAAGTATAGAGTTTTTAATGAGAGTTTTGATTTAAAAATATTTTTGTAGTATTAAGATTTGACCTATATATATATATCAATAGATTATTTTATATGAAACCTACAGTCAAATCCAAAAATGAAACTATAAAATGTTGCTGGTGAAACTTTACTCTAAGAACTTCTTAGCCTGTGTTATAACAATTGAAATTTTGTGAGAATTTATAATACATTTTAATGCAATTTATTCCTTTTTCTTGTAACACTAAACCAGCATTCCTGAGCAACTCTTCTTTGTATGTAATGGCATTTGTTAATCAAATAATTATTAATATTTTCTATTTGAAAAATGAATAAAGAGTCCTGTATTAAAATTTTATGAAGTTAAACACTCTAATATTTTTTAAAAAATAACCATTTATAAAATATGATATAAATCTTACTCTCTGTTCTTTAATAAGTTTTCATTTTTTAAGAGATACAGGCATGTTTAAGTATACAAGCATATGTAATAAAAAGTAAAAACAGTAGTTTGAACATTTGCACATAGAAAAATATCAAACTTAATATTAATCTAAGAGGATATTGAATACTCTATGATATGCATAGTTTACTTTTAATGTTTCAATTTATCTACATCTTTAAGATGCTGTATTTTAAGGTGTTGTACATTCTGTGTACCTCAAACAAAATGAAAAGAAGGAAAGTATGCATATGGATTGTTCTTCTCTCTGCAATTTTTTGGAAGAGTTCGAGAAGGATGGGTGTTACCTCTTCTCTAAATGTTTGATAGAATTCTTCTGTGAAGCCATCTGGTCCTAGGCTTTTGTTTGTTGGAACATTTTTAATCACAGTCTCAATTTCAGTACTTGTGATTGGTCTGTTCATATTTTCCATTTCTTCCTGGTTCAGTCTTGGAAGGTTTTGCTTTTCTAAGAATGTGTCCATTTCTTCCTGGTTGTCTATTTTATTGGCATATAGTTGCTTGTAGTAATCTCTCATGATCCTTTTTATTTCTGCAGTGTCAGTTTTTACTTCTTTTTCATTTCTAATTCTATTTATTTGAGTCTTCTGTTTTCTACCTAATATATTTTCTCCACAGAGTAATTATCTTTAAAATAGTCTTTTATGTCATTATTATAATTTTAGTATAAAAGGTCAGAGGTTTAATCTGAAACAATGGTGCTATGGCAAAGTATTCAGTTGACTAGAAGTCATTCAGCTTAATAACTGGTTTCTAGGTAAAAATTTATAGAAAAATGTACACATTTTGATCTGTATTTAAATGCACCTTAACCAATCATTTTCAACTTTATAACAGTAAAGCACTGTTAAAATCATGAACATCACACACCATAAAAGAATAGTGATAATGATTTTGTTATAATAACAGCAGCCAGCATTTGAAAAAAATTATTCTTCTGTATTCTTTGAATGGAGCTGTCACTATTACTCTAATTGTTCTGGTGAATTCTCTATTTAGCTATACTTTTTCAGTAGGTTGGCATTATTGTTACTGACCTAAGTGAACTGATGAGTATAGCTTAAAAGGACATTATCTCTATGGAATATCAAACATAAATTATCAAGTGTCAAAAATGTCAATTCCAGTATCCAGTTTTGCAATGACTTTGTATATGAATTGGGGCTGTCATCTACATGCTGTCATAGCTCAAGGAATTCGCCTTTAAATGATGTCATCAAGTATTAACTGTTTCAGACCTCAGATCCAATAACCAAGAGGAAGGAAGAGATTAAAAAATATGGAGGTAATCATGAAGTGTTTTGCAATAAATATCATTTTCAACATGTTTCTTGTTATAGTGTCTATAGTTTAATTCAATTTATACTAAATATACAGATACAAAAATTGGTTTTAAGTGAGTTGTTAGATTATTTCAATTTTTTAAAATATCGTTATTGGAGTATAATTGCTTTACAATGGTGTGTTAGTTTATGCTTTATAACAAAGTGAATCAGTTATACATATACGTATGTCCCCATATCTCCTCCCTCATGTGTCTCCCTCCCACCCACCCGCATCCCACCCCTCTAGGTGATCACAAAGCACCAAGCTGGTCTCCCTGTACTATGCAGCTGCTTCCCACTAGGTATCTGTTTTACTTTTGGTAGTGTATATATGTCCACACTAATCTCTCACTTTGTCCAAGCTTACCATTCGCACTCCCCATATCCTCAAGTCTATTCTCTAGTAGGTCTGCATTTTCATTCCCGTCTTGCCCCTAGGTTCTTCTGACCATTTTTTTTCTTTTTCTTTTTTTTTTTAGATTCTATATAAATGTGTTAGCATATGGCATTTGTTTTTCTCTTTCTGACTTACTGCATTCTGTATGACAGTCTGTAGGTCCATCCACCTCACTACAAATAACTCAGTATCGTTCCTTTTTATGGCTGAGTAATATTCCATTATATATATATATATATATATATATATATATATATGCCACATCTTCTTTATCCATTCATCTGTTGATGGACACTTAGGTTGATTCCATGTCCTGGCTATTGTAAGTAGAGCTGCAATGATCATTTTGGTATATGACTCTTTTTGAATCAATGGTTGCCTTAGGGTATATGCCCAATAGTGGGATTGCTGGGTCATATGGTAGTTCTAATTTTAGTTTTTTAAGGAACCTCCATTCTGTTCTCCATAGTGGCTCTATCAATTTACATTCCCACCAACAGTGCAACAGAGTTCCCTTTTCTCCACACCCTCTCCAGCATTTATTGTTTGTAGATATTTTGATGATGGCCATTCTGACCAGTGTGAGATGATATCTCATTGTAGTTTTGATTTGCATTTCTCTAATGATTAATGATGTTGAGCATTCTTTCATGTGTTGGTTGGCAATCTTTATATCTTCTTTGGAGAAATGTCTATTTAGGTCTTCTGCCCATTTTTGGATTGGGATTTTTGTTTTTCTGATATTGAGCTGCATGAATTGCTTGTATATTTTAGGAGATTAATCTTTTGTCAGTTGCTTCATTTGCACATATTTTCTTCCTGTCTGAGGGTTGTCTTTTCGTCTTGTTTATGGTTTCCTTTGCTGTGCAAAAGTTTTTATGTTTCATTAGGTCACATTTGTTTATTTTTGTTTTTATTTCCATTTCTCTAGGAGGTGGGTCAAAAAGGATCTTGCTGTGATTTATATCATAGAGTGTTCTGCCTATGTTTTCCTCTAAGAGTTTGGTGGTATCTGGCCTTATATTTAGGTCATTAATCCATTATGAGTTTTTTTTTTGTGTATAGTGTTTGTGTAGGAGTATGTTGTGTAGGTGTTGTAATTTCATTCTTTTACATGTAACTGTCCAGTTTTCCCAGCACCATTTATTGAAGAGGCTGTCTTTTCTCCACTGTATATTCTTGCCTCCTTTATCAAAGATAAGTTGACCACATGTGCATGGGTTTATCTCTGGGCTTTCTATCCTGTTCCATTGATCTATATTTCTGTTTTTGTGCCAGTACCATACTGTCTTGATTACTGTAGCTTTGTAGTATAGCCTGAAGTTAAAGAGCCTGATTCCTCCAGCTCCATTTTTCTTTCTCAAGATTGCTTTGGGTATTCGGGGTCTTTTGTGTTTCAATATAAATTGTGAATTTTTTTGTTTTACTTCTGTGAAAAATGCCAGTGATAGTTTGATAGGGATTGCCTTGAATCTGTTGGTTGCTTTGGGTAGTAGAGTCATTTTCACAGTGTTGATTCTTCCAATCCAAGAACATGGTATATCTCTCCATCTGTTTGTATCATCTTTAATTTCTTTCATCAGTGTCTTATAATTTTCTGCATACAGGTCTTTTGTCTCCTTAGGTAGGTTTATTCCTAGATATTTTATTATTTTTGTTGCAATGGTAATTGGGAGTGTTTTCTTGATTTCACATTCAGATTTTTCAACATTAGTGTATAGGAATGCCAGAGATTTCTGTGCATTAATTTTGTATCCTGCTACTTTACCAAATTCATTGTCACTTCTAGACAAATTTACTTCTCGTTTTAATGAAATCCCAATCAAAATCCCAGCAAGTTATTTTGTGGATTTTGACAAACTGAACCCAAAATTTGTATGGAAATGCAAAAGACCCAGTATAGCCCACACAATATTGTAGAAAGAAAAAAAAAAAAGTAGGAGGACTGACACTATTCAACTTGGAGACTTACTATAAACCTCTGGTAATCAAGACCACATGGTATTATTAAATAACAGATAAATAGACCAAGGGAACAGAGTAGAGAGCTTAGAAGTAGAGTCCAATAGATACTGTCAACTCATCTTTGACAAAGGGGAGGAAGGCAATACAATGGAGAAAAGATGGTCTCTTCAATAAATGGTGCTGGATAAACTGGACGTCCACATACAAAAAACAAACAAACAAACAAAACCCAATCTAGACAGAGGCATTATACTCTTCATAAAAATTAACTCAAAATGGATCACACACTTATTGCAAATGAAAAATTATAAAACACCTCAAAGGTAATGAAAGAGAAAACCTTGATGACCTTGGGTAAAGAAAGAAAAATATCTAGATGATCTTGGGTTTGGTTATTTTGTAGATATGACACCAGAGGCATGATCTATGAGAGAAAGAACTGATAAGCTTGTCTTCATTAAAGTTTTATAAAATCTGCTCTGTGAAAGACAATGTCAAGAGGATTACCCGACAAGCCACAACCTGGAAGAGTGTATTTGCAAAAGACATGTCTAGTAAAGGACTGACATCCAAAATATACAAAGAACTCTTAAAACTCAACAATAAGAAGACAAATAACCCAATTTAAAAATAGGCCAATGACCTTAACCAACCTCAACAAAGAAGACATAATGAGGTCAAAGAAGCAATGAAAAGATGCTCCACATATGTCATCAGGGAAATGCAAATCAAAACAACAGTGAGATGCCACTACACACCTATTAGAGTGGCCAAAATCCAGAGCACTGACAACACCAAATGTTTGTGAGAATGTGAAGAAACAGAAGGTCTCATCCACTGTTGGTAGAAATGAAAACTGGAATAGTCACTTTGGAAGACAGCTTGGCAGGTTCTTACAATTTTTTTTACTAAACAATATGTTGCATGTATTATTCTGATAATATTTTCTTCCATTCAATCATATTTTCAATAAATATTTAAGTAATATATATTATTAGGTAGTTAATTCATACTAAATAATTATATAGTTTTCTTTTATTGTTATATTACATTTTTGTTTACTTAGAATGTCTCTAAATTTTCATCACCATAAACATATCACAACTGTGTAACCTTATACATATCTCCTTGTACCTGTATTTAAGATTTCTCTAAGGCATATATCTATCCATAACTTTATGATACTTTTCCCAACATAGCTCTTTATCCTCCCATGAGCAGTGGATTAGATTCGCCTTGGAAAGACAAAACATCTCACTTTGTTTCAGTTTTCCTAATTATTTGTTGACTGCTTGTTTATTTCTTTACCCTTTGAATTGCTTGTGTGTGCTCTTTGCCCATGTTTTTTCATATCCTCTCACAGATTTCAGTCAATGCTTAGTGCTCAGTTTTCTATGGCTCATACTCAGGTATTACAGAAAGCTTGTTGCCTCAAACTCAGGCCAAAGCAAGCTTGTTAGGCCCTGCCCAATTACACACTGAAAAGATAAAAGGGTGCTGTGTTGATGGCATTTTTTTAAAATAGAATTTATTTTGTAGATTAGTTTAAAGTTCACAGCAAAATTAAGCAGAAAGTAGAGTTCCCACATAGCCCGTAACTACATACATGCAAAACTTCATCCACTGTCAACACTGCCCCCTCCTAGCAGAGTGGGACATTTATTATAAATAATGAACCCAATATTATCACTCAAGTCCATAGTTCACATTAACGTTCAGTCTTGGTAGTGTATATTTTATGGATTTTGACAAAACTATAGTGCCTTGTGCACCACCATAGTGTACAGAAGAATTTCACTAACCTAAATATCTTCTGAGCTTCATCTACTCAGCCCTCCATCTCCCCTAAAATCTGACAATCACTACTTTTTTATGGTCTCCATAGCTTTGCCTTTTACAGAATGTTATGTAGTTGGAATAATAATAAATGTAAACTATTTTAGATTGGCTTCTCTTATTCAGTAATACACATTTAAGATTCCTCTGTGAGTTTTCATAGCTTGACAGCTCGTTTCTTTTTAGTACTAATACCCCATTGTCAGGATGTACCACAGTTTATTTATACATTCATTTACTGATGGACATTTTGACTGCTTCTAAGTTTTGACAATTACGAATAAAACCACTATATAAACATCTGTTAGTAGTTTTTTGAGTGGAATATAAGTTTCAACAAATACCAAGTAGTGTGATTGTTGGATCATACTGTAAATTTTGTAAGAAACTGCTAAACTGTCTCCCAAAGTGGCTGCCATTTCATTTTTAAGCAGAGGGAAATTGTCTTGGGGTTTCAAATATCTCCTATTTGTTACACTATCATCCTCAAAGGATGTCTCTGAATAGAGCCAGGCCTTAGGCTGGGGCACCTTTATTTCCTTCCCTAACTTTCTGACCTCTGGGGAGGAATCTCTGGAAAAAGATGCTGGCACTGGGCAGTGCACCACTAATCTGGTGATCAAAAGCTATATTCAGAAAGCTCCAATATCTATTTCATGTCTGAAGAGGCTGTATTTCAATCACAGCTCAGTCAGAATATTGTATTGGCAGCAGTTTTTCCTAATCATGTGTTGAGCTTGAGGATTAATATGCACAAAATCTCTTTAGTGATCTGTATGTTGGACTGTTACCTTGCTCACCAGTAGTAGTTGGTTATTTTCCATCAAGATTTTTAGGATTTTCTCGGTTTTGGAAACACTTTGCTGTCATCAGATAGATTGAAGGGTCAATATCAACCCTGTAAATGAACTCATCATTCTTGTGTTCATGAACCCACCACATGGTTCTCTTTCAAGCAGAAGGCATTTTGAGTGGCTTCCTTCCGTTTCTCTTTGAGATCTTATTCTGGAATTGGGAAAGTGGTCTTCCAGAGCCATGTAATGAATTCATATGGAAAACCTTCATTTAGACTTGTAAGGTTATTTTGGTTCTAGTATACGTTTTATCCTGGTCTCTGCCTCAGAGCTATCTCTCAGGCCTCATGTGGGGCAAATTGGAAATGCCAGGCAGCTGATACCTCATGCTTCAGTCTGCAAATAGTAGACATATTTTCCAAGTACTAATTCTTGCTTCTGTTTAGTTGATAGCATTTTTTATCTTAGTTCTTTACCACTTTTCCTGGTCAGAGCTTTACCATAGGAAGAGAGCTTATTTGCCCCACACATTCAGGCTTGGCCATGGGTCTTTCTTTGGACAGTGATCTATAGGTAAAGAAGAAGGATGCTATTTCTGAGCCCAGGGCTTAAGAGACTTTGCATGTTTCTGCTCGTTCTCTTGAATCTCTGCCACTTCATGAGAAGAACATGCTAGTCCAAAGAGGATGAAAGACACTTGGAGTGGAGCTTTTCAACTGACATAACAGACTTGCAAACACACCTCCCCCATCAGCTGTGTTACACAGAAACCTGGGTGAACCCATTGTATATTAGCTAAGTTTTAGAAGACCACAGATATGAAAATAATAAATGATTGTTATTTTTAACCACTGAGTTTTCAGTTTTTGGCTAAACAACAGCAGCAAACAACCTGTATAGTAATTTTGAAGGAGTTCATACCTCTGTAGAGAGAGGATACACATGGCTCAGAACTATAAATCTCTGAATTCACTTTAACCTCCCTACTGGAAGAGGCAACAGGGACAGGCTCCCCTGTGACTTAGGGAATATGCACTTCTCAGCATACAAGCCTTCCTTTAAATACTTCTGAAAGAGTTGACTTATAAACTGTTGCCAGTTTTCCCCTGCCTCTTCCAAGCATTTCTCATTGGTTTCAGATCATAAAAAGAGTTAGATTCCACCTTTGCTGATGAGAGATGGAAACATTTAGCTAGAAACAGATAGCCTTATGCCTTGAAAGAATTGCATAAAACCCCAGAAATCTGTATTGTCACAAAATTGGGGAGAATGTGTGGGATTGGATCTAAGGTGATCAGACCAAGGGAGAATAAATATGACTTAAATGAGCTGAATTTATTGATATGGATGGAGAGAAAAGATTTAAGATGCTAATATTGGGTGTGGTGTCAGATAGGCTGTCTGATCAAAAACAGAGCTTAATTCCAGTTTAGGTCAGTAAGGTAGAAGTACCAGAGTTCATAGGCTCATTGTTAATGGAAATGTCTGAATGGATCAATTATGTGTAAGCTGCCCAGGTACCTCTTACTTTCTATCCCCACAGGATATAGAAGGGCATTTCTCCACTCACAAGACTGAAATAGGGTGGGTAAGGGTCACTACTGTTTCACAGAGCTTTGTGGTGATAGCCCTTTAAAGACTGGAGGGGACAATGTGTCTTGCTGCAGGGAAGCTAGGGTCCCTGATATGAATGAGAATAATGGGATCCAAGAATAATGGGATGAAGCCTGTTAGATAGGCTTGACTACCAGATACAACAATGAGCAAATAACCATATAAATCAGAGAAACAGAATGATGATCAACAGATAGATTCACAGATACTCTGGGCAATGGCTAGTTGATGATGACTTTCTAGAAATGAAACATGAGGACAGAATGCTATGATGCTACTTTATGTATATATAGAATGAAATATATGGATCTGCAGGGCAGAAATGTAATTCCAGTTGTCTTTGTTGGGATTCCTAGGTGCTTACATAATTTCAAACCTAAGCTATGTCACAGATGCAGTCCCTCAACTGAAGGACGCCCCTTTGCATTAGGATCTTGTGATATAGTCACAGATGTTCCCTATATCATCCTAAAGCCTTCTTCAGAGGGAGCTGAGACCTTTTATTCGTATGACTATTCAATGATGAAATTAAAATGTTCACACTTTTAGGAGTCATTGAGTTCAGCTCCCTCTGAACTTATACTTATTTTTGAAATACCACTGCTTCACCAATAGGAGTAAAAGATTATTCAGATCTGCTAGATGGGTAATAAATCTGTCTTGTTTTGTTTTATTTTGTTTTGCTTTTCACCACAGTCCCAGAATGTACAGTGTAGTTAATATATTTAATAAAAAAATTTCATATTGGAATAGAGCTATTACGGAGGAAAGCCCAATTGGAAGATCTTGTAATGTTCCTTCAGACTTATCAAGATTTTAAACTGAAAGCAATTCTGTATCCCTATGGGGCTTGTAGTAATTAGTGTTCCCTTGAAAGTCTTGAGAGTTGCAGGGTTGGATTCAAGCATGGCCCTATCTACTTCACCAGATTGGACAGCGCAAGGCCAGAGGGCCATAGAAATAATAGAAGATTATCAGAAACTTTAGCAGATTGTGATACAAATTTTACAGCAATTCTAGATGTTGAAACTCTATTAAAACACACAGACATAGCCCTTGGTACCTGGAGAGCAACTGTGACCCGGCTAATTAGTCTCTTTTTTTATCTTAATCAATGAATGTCTACTTGAATTTGTTCATTTTATTTTTTTGGAAAGATATTTTGAAAGGCTCAAATAAATAAATAAATATCAAGTCTACTCAAATTGACCTACAAATTTGATTAAATTCCAATTAAACTTCTACCTGGTCTTTGTTTGCTTGTTGGAATGTAAGGATTTATGCGGAACAGAAGAAACTGTCAAAAGTAACTAAATCTTCTTGAAGCAGATTAAAAATATGAGATGTATTGCACTATCAGTATTGAGGTTTTCAAATGTAAGTAGTAAATATTTATGGTACTGAAACGTGGACAACTAATTGAACTAAGGAAACAGAATAGAGACAGAGAAATACACATAGTCATGTATGGGAACTTGATCTGCAACAAGAAAGCATCGCCGATCAGGCAGATCAGTGAGTAAAAATGTACTCATTCAACACGAGTAGCAGGCACAACTGGTTAGGCACATGGAAAAAATGAACTTATGTGCTTCCCTTACACCACACAGCTCACACACACACAATATTCAGATAGATGAAGATTTAAATATAAAGGGCAGGTCTTTTGTCTCCTTAGGTAGGTTTATTCCTAGGTATTTTATTGTATTTGTTACAATGGTAAATGGGAGTGTTTCCTTAATTTCTCTTTCAGATTTTTCATCATTAGTATATAGCAATGCAAGAGGTTTCTGTGTATTAATTTTGTATACTGCTACTTTACCAAATTCATTGATTAGCTCTAGTAGTTTTCTGGTAGCATCTTTAGGATTCTCTATGTATAGTATCATATGATCTGCAAACAGTGACAGTTTTACTTCTTCTTTTCTGATTTGGATTACTTTTATTTCTTCTTTTCTCTGATTGCTGTGGTTAAAACTTCCAAAACTATGTTGGCTAATTGTGGTGAGAGTGGGCAACCTTTTCTTGTTCCTGATTTTAGTGGAAATAGTTTCAGTATTTCACCATTGAGAATGATGTTGGCTGTGGGTTTGTCATATATGGCCTTTATTATGTTGAGGTAAATTCCCTCTATGCCTACTTTCTGGAGGGTTTTTATCATAAACGGGTGTTAAATTTTGTCACAGAGCTGGAGGAAGCAGGCTCCCTGACTTCAAAATCTTCTACAAAGTTACAGTAATCAAGACAGTATGCTACTGGCACAAAATCAGAAATATAGATCAATGGAACAGGATAGAAAGCTCAGAGATAAACCCACGCACATATAGTCACCTTATCTTTGATAAAGGAGACAAGAATATACAAGGGAGAAAAGACAGCCTCATCAGTAGTGGTGCTGGTAAAATTGGACAGCTACATGTAAAAGAATGAAATTAGAACACTCTCTACCACCATACACAAAAATAAACTCCAAATGGATTAAAGACATAAATATAAAGACAGACACTGTAAAACTCTTAGAGGAAAACATAGGCAAAACATTCTATGATATAAATCACAGCAAGATCCTTTTTGACCCACCTCCTAGAGAAATGGAAATAAAAACAAAAATAAACAAATGAACCTAATGAAACTTAAAAGCTTTTGCACAGCAAAGGAAACCATAAACAAGATGAAAAGATAACCCACAGAATGGGAGAAAATATTTGCAAATGAAACAACTAACAAAGGATTAATCACCAAAATTGACAAGCAGCTTATTCAGCTCAATATCAAAAACACAAACAACACAATCCAAAAATGAGCAGAAGACCTAAATAGACGTTTCTCCAAAGAAGATATACAGATAGCCAACAAACACATGAACGAATGTTCAATGTCACTAATCATTAGAGAAATGCAAATCAACACTACAACGAGGTAACACCGCATACCAGTCAGAATGGCCATCATCACAAAATCTACAAACAATAAATGTTGGAGAGGGTGTGGAGAAAAGGGAACCCTCTTGCACTGTTGGTGGGAATGTAAATTGATACAACCACTATGGAGAACAGTATGGAGGTTCCTTAAAAATAAAAAATAGAACTACCATACAACCCAGCAATCTCAGTACTGGGCATATACCCTGAGAAAACCATAATTCAAAAAGAGACATATACCAAAATATTCATTGCAGCAATATTTACAATAGCCAGGACAAGTCATGGAAACAATCTAAGTGTCCATCGATGGATGAATGGATAAAGAAGATGTGGCACATATATACAATGGAATATTACTCAGCCATAAAAATAACCAAAATTGAGTTATTTGTAGTGAGTTGGATGGAACTAGAGACTGTCATACAGAATGAAGTAAGGCAGAAAGAGGAAAACAAATACTGTATGCTAACATACTTGAGGACACAGGGAAGGGTAAGGGTAAGCTGGGATGAAGTGAGAGAGTGACATGGACAAACATACACTACCAAATGTGAAATAGATAGTGGGAAGCAGCCGCATAGCACAGAGAGATCAGCTCGGTGCTTTGTGACCACCTAGAGGGGTGGGATAGGCGGGGTGGGAGGGTGACGCAACAGGGAGAGGATATGGGGATACATGTATACGTATAGCTGATTCACTTTGTTATACAGCAGAAACTAACACACCATTGTAAAGCAGTTATACTCCAATAAACATGTTAAAAAATATATAAAGGGCAGAAGCTTAAATATTTTAAAAGGAAATATAAGAAACATCTTTTAATCCTAGGGTAAAACATTTTTAAACAAGATTTAACAAATCAAGCCATACACAAAGTGAATGAGTAATTCAATTACATTAAAAATAAGTTTTAGTACTCACAATTTTCATAAAGGAGGTGAAATGTCGAGCCACAAACAGTAGAATATATTTTCAGTAGTATTGGGTTGGCCAAAACTTTCGTTTGGGTTTTTCTGTAAAAAAAAACCCAAACAGACTTTTTGGCCTACCCAGTACATACAACTAAAAGAAGTATTAATTAGAATATATAAAGGTTCTTACAAATCAATAAGAGTACATTAATGGACAGATGCCATAAATAGGCATTTCTAGAAAGAAAATGAAATATCTTGAAGTGTATATGTGTTCTCACATATGGGAATGCAGAGGAAAACCAAAAGGAGGTATAATTTACAAACAGCAGATAAGCCCAAATGGAACATTTTGACACTGCAATTAGGAATATTTACTCACTCTCTTAACAGTGTGAATATTCCATTTTCAAAGCGCATTGGGAAAAAAAAACATGATATAATAAATATGAAAGTGGCTACCCAAAGGTCCAAATATTCTCTGCGTATGAAACCTAGAGTGACATTTGTATTTGCATATTTGGAGAAGTATTCGAAAACCTTAATAGTATTATTATTTCTAGGAAAAAAAGAGACAAATAACCCAAATATCTACAACCAGGAGAATGATAAATGCCATTGGCATATATTTAAATGGAATATACTACAATAGTTAAAAATGAGCAATAGACACATGCACTAACAGATAATACAGAAATGTCATCTTCAACAAAATGGATTGTTTCGGAAGGCGATACACAATATTATCTCAATTACATTAATATGCAAACTAAAGAGTGTTTTGTTCAGGCATACATACAAATAGTTAATTTATGTATGCTAAAGGCAAGGACAATAAATATAAATTCAGGATATTCAATATAATTGGGTGGGAGAGTGGAGGAGTACTTGAGGACAAACAGAAGAGTATCAGCAATGTTCAGCTTCTTATGTTGAATAATGGGCACATGTGTGTTCACTTTATTGTTTGTTATACTTTACATATAAAAATAACTGATTCAGAAAAAAAATGTAGCCTCTAACCTACTTGTCAGATCCACAGAGATTCCATTATTTCGGCAAGGTTCAGAGGAACACTCATTAGTTTCACATAGAGGTCCAGAAAACCCAGGTCTGCAAACACTCTTTTTAAACAAGAAATTTAATAACTCCATTGTAAAATTTTAAAGCTGAAAATTCAAATAACCATAGCACAGCAAATTGTTAATAAGCAGAAGTGTTGTTCAATGTGTCCACTGACATTATAAATATGCATACATTTGGATACATCTAGATGCATGAACATGTATATAGATGTTTTTTGGTTTTCTCTACCTGAAATTGTTGAGCCCGACTTTACAGTCACCACAGTTCTGACAAGGAAGGGGGAAGCACTCATTCATGTTAATTTCACAGTGTTCACCTTTAAATCCTGCAAAGAGAGAGAAGAGGGGTAGAGATGAGCAATCCTCACTTTAGAGTGTGAAAATCGGAATCAGTAGTAAAGAGTCTGGAAAATATGCTCATAATGGAAGTTACAAAAAAAAAATGGGAGGGAGAAAACACCTCATCTCTGAGTTCTTATACTACTCTATTTCAAGTAATGTCTGAATAAAATTATGCTAGTTTCTAATTAAAGAGTTCAAATGAAAGAATCAAGGGAGGACTACTTTACTGAATCTCCTGTGGAAATAGAGTTAATGCTAATGTTGTTGTTTTAAGGTCTTTAAGTGTTTGAACAAAAAGAACTGAAACTATCTGGAAAGCAAATGAATTAATGTGACGACGAATCTTAAAGTAAAATTGAGCTTCAATGATCAGATTTATTCAAAGCAGTTAGTAGATGAGGCAAATTTAACTGCTTTTGATTCATAGCTAAATAATCAGTCATCCATTTAAACCCATGCCAGTTATGTTTAAAAAAAGCAAAGAAAAAAAGGAAAGAAAATTATAGACTTATAAAAGAGTCAGTTGTAATTATTTCAACATATCTGTGTCAGAAAAAAATCAAATTTATATCACTATTTAAAATACATTAAATATTTTAATATTTATGATGACCACGTAAACAATTATTTCCATGGTTATAGAATAACTAAGTATAACAACATATATATATATATATGTATTTTGCTGCTAATATTATTTTTATATTTTTCTTGCTAATATTTTTGATATTTTGCTATATTTTGCTAATATTTTGCTATATTTTTCTTGCTAATATTTTTATATTTTTCTTGCTAATATTTTTTCTTACTTTTTCAGTGCTATAACTAAGCACCATATAATTGAAGTGACATTATAATGCCAATATCTACTCAGATTTTTTAGTTTGAGGAGCAGAAGGTCATTCAAGTTACCCTAAGAAAACTTTATTAGTGGCATACACATAGACTGGGATTGGAATTGAGAAATAGGGGAAAGAGAGGACAGTCTATCTACCCATGAATTGCCATCTTGCTCCCACTGTACGTTCTCATAGAGTTTCTTCCTCATTCTGTCTGCAAATATCTCTTCATGTACAAAGTGTCAGATTCTTTTTATATTGTCATTACAATATTGTAATATTGTCATGCAGATAATGTAACACAGTTTCCCTTGTCTCTGTATCATGACCTTTCAGCTTCAGCACTTACTACTGAGTGGAAAATTCTCTTCACATTTCCTTACTCGGATTCCCATGAAATAAGCTGGGACTGGCCAGCTTTATCTTTTCACATCACACCATGCCACAAACCCCTGCCGTGCTCTGTGGTGTCTGCCATCAGGTCAAAAGCCAAACCCACTTCCAGTCAGAGTTTGGGAAGTTGATACTATGCCTTGTGAAATATGGCTGCCTCCTTAGCAGGAGATAATATGAAAATTTTAAATGACATAATCCAAAAGGAGGCAAGTATAAAGGAACAAAGTACAGATATGACAAGTAAAAAGCAAATAGCAAGACAATTTATTTAAAGCCATATATAGCAATAATTACATTAAATATGATTTTTAAAAAACATTTCAGCTAAAAGGCAGAAACAATCAGACTAAATAAAATAACAGGACTACATGATATCTAAAAGAAATCTCCTTTACATATAGAGACAACAATAGGTTAAAAGTAGAAAGATGGAACAAAGATGCCCCATGAAACACTAATAAGAAACCTATTGTAAATAGAGCTGCAGTGAACATTTTGGTACATGACTCTTTTTGAATTATGGTTTTCTCAGGGTATATGCCCAGTAGTGGGATTGCTGGGTCATATGGTAGTTCTATTTGTAGCTTTTTAAGGAACCTCCATACTGTTCTCCACAGTGGCTGTATCAATTCACATTCCCACCAACAGTGCAAGAGGGTTCCCTTTTCTCCACACCCTCTCCAGCATTTATTGTTTCTAGATTTTTTGATGATGGCCATTCTGACTGGTGTGAGATGATATCTCATTGTAGTTTTGATTTGCATTTCTCTAATGATTAGTGATGTTGAGCATTCTTTCATGTGTTTGTTGGCACTCTGTATATCTTCTTTGGAGAAATGTCTATTTAGGTCTTCTGCCCATTTTTGGATTGGGTTGTTTGTTTTTTTGTTATTAAGCTGCATGAGCTGCTTGTAAATTTTGGAGATTAATCCTTTGTCAGTTGCTTCATTTGCAAATATTTTCTCCCATTCTGAGGGTTGTCTTTTGGTCTTCTTTGATGAATGGATAAAGAAGATGTGGCACATATGTACAATGGAATATTACTCAGCCATAAAAAGAGACGAAATTGAGCTATTTGTAATGAGGTGGATAGACCTAGAGTCTGTCATACAGAGTGAAGTAAGTCAGAAAGAGAGAGACAAATACCGTATGCTAACACATATATATGGAATTTAAGAAAAAAAAATGTCATGAAAAACCTAGGGGTGAAACAGGAATAAAGACACAGACTTACTAGAGAATGGACTTGAGGCTATGGGGAGGGGAAAGGGTAAACGGTGACAAAGCGATAAGGAGGCATGGACATATATACACTACCAAACGTAAGGTAGATAGCTAGTGGGAAGCAGCCGCATAGCACAGGGAGATCAGCTCGGTGCTTTGTGACCGCCTGGAGGGGTGGGATAGGGAGGGTGGGAGGGAGGGAGACGCAAGTGGGAAGAGATATGGGAATATATGTATATATATAACTGATTCATTCTGTTGTGAAGCTGAAACTAACATACCATTGTAAAACAATTATACTCCAATAAAGATGTTAAAAAAAAAAATCCTAGAGCTTCCCTGGTGGCACAGTGGTTGGGAGTCCGCCTGCCGATGCAGGGGACACGGGTTCGTGCCCCGGTCCATGAAGATCCCACATTCCGCGAAGTGGCTGGGCCCATGAGCCATGGCCACTGAGCCTGCGCGTCTGGAGCCTGTGCGTCCGGAGCCTGTGCTCCACAATGGGAGAGGCCACAACAGTGAGAGGCCCGCATACTGCAAAAGAAACCTAGAATGTCTACGTGACTAGCAGACCAGGCAGTCTTCTGGAAAAACACTGGTATTAATTTGTGTTACTTTTTCTTTCTCAATTATCAAATCTTTCAAGTTAAACTCTGAAGTTGCATGCTTGTAATTTTATTCATGCAGTAGATATTGTATCCTCAGCATCCAGAACAAAATTCTGTTATTATAAATTAGTTATTTCCAAGTTAATATGGATCTCCTAATTTTAGGTGAACAAGTTATTATTGCAACACACTTCAACACAATTTGTCAATCACTCTTACTGTTATATTAAATTATAAATGTCATAGTACAGTTATAAATAAATAATAAGCTATTTCCTTAAATATTTTACAGTAGTTAATTTTTTTTCAAGTTAAAGATTTAGAAAGTTGGATGCATTCCACCATTTCTACTTTTAGCATAACTAGTGTTATCTGGGACACAGGGCATTTTGACCTTAAGTTGCTTTTTAGAAGTGTCCTTTAGTGGCACTGGAACTCAGGGGCACTGACCAGCTAGAGGACTGGAGTGTGCCTCCCTGAGTTCAGCTGAGCTGATGGATCAGAACATTCAGCACCTGGGAACTTGGACAGCTCAAAGGATAACCTTGGTTTCTGTGATTTTGCCTCATTCATTTAGTTTGACATTTCTGAGATGGAGTTTTGTTACCACCTAGCAACATATGTCAATGGACTGAGGAAATGAGATTGCTGAAATGCAGTGGACATTGGAAGAAAAAATAAAGTAGATGTGGATCACATTTAAAATAAGCCAAAGCTTTGCAGGGAAAGTGTAAGTTTGGGGGATTTAAAGGAGTGAGATATATATATATATACTTTGTTCCAAACTAAATTTTCCATAGTCCTTGGTTTTAGAAATTGATACATATTCATATGAAGGATATTTGTTTTGAATATATGCAGTGACAGCTAAAAGTCTGTCAAAACTCAAAATACAATGAATTAATTCTATGCTATTCCTCTCCTATTTATTCCTATCCAGATCTATTCAGCTAACTATTTTATTCACTTCAATAGAGTTCTTCACACACAAATAATGAGAAATTCTCAAACAAATGTTCTCTTGATCTTTTTCTTATACTGTCTTACCTGTGATTATTGCAGCAAATGCATGTGACTGATTAATAAATCCTATTTTTACATTTAAATTAGTTACTAAAACAACTGCTCAAATCCAGAACTAAATCAATGTAGATTACAGATATAGTATTTTTAATCACTTAATATTTTCTCAGTTCTAACAAATGCAGCCTTTTAATACTTTATTCTCTGGAGGGGATGGCATAGAACAAAGTACACTAACAATAGTTAGGTTTTCATAAAACTTTTTTAGTAAGCATTTTATCATTCAGGGCTATACTTGACAACTCTCACATTAGAAGTAATATCAGCTGGAGTAATTAGAAATGAAGTAAATAGTGACAATTAGAGTGTATTTTCCATGTATTCAAACAATGTAGTGTAAAAAACATACATTTTAAGACAAACACACAAAAAAAGTATTAAAATGAATTATTTTAATGACTTCCCTGGTGGTCCAATGGTAAAGAATCTGCCTTCCAATGCAGGGGAAGCTGTTTGGATCCCTGGTGGGGGAACATGCCTCAGGGCAGCTAAGCCTGCGCGCCACAACTACTGAACTCTTAAACCTCGGCCCGAGAGCCCACATGCCTCCACTACACAGCCCACGTGTTCTGGAGCCTGCGTGCTACAACTAGAGAAGAGAAAACCCACATGCCACAACTAGAGAGAAGACAGTGTGCCACAACTAAAGATCCCACATATGTCCCACGTGCTGCAACTAAGACCCAACGCAGCCAAAAAATAAATAAAATAAATATTAAAATGAATTATTTGCAAAAGCATTAGAAATTTTTATTTCTCTTTAATTACAATTTTAGGGCTTCCCTGGTGGCGCAGTGGTTGAGAGTCCACCTGCTGATGCAGGGGCACGGATTCGTGCCCCGTTCCAGGATGATCCCACACGCTGCGGAGCGGCTGGGCCCGTGGGCCATGGCCGCTGAGCCTGCGCTCCGCAGTAGCAAGGGCCACAACAGTGAGAGGCCCGCGTACCGCAAAAAATAAATAAATAAATGAATAAAATTAATTTCCCTAGATGTTAAAACTTTATGGAAACAAAGAGAGATCTTTCTTGGCAAGTCAGAAAAAAAGTATTGTTTTCTTTATTTTTTAAATGACATAATACAAATATTAATATTTTCTTTAAAAATTAGCCAATATTATAATATAGATGCAGACTTAATTTTAAAAACAATGATATATGAAAAGATAAAAGTAATATTTTCAGTAGACCCTAAGGTTTTTTCTGTTTTTTTTTTTCGGTACATGGGTCTCTCACTGTTGTGGCCTCTCCTGTTGCGGAGCACAGGCTCCGGATGCGCAGGCTCAGTGGCCATGGCTCACCGGCCCAGCTACTCCGCGGCATGTGGGATCTTCCCGGACTGGAGCACGAACCCATGTCCCATGCATTAGCAGGCAGACTCTCAACCACTGCGCCACCAGGGAAGCCCAAGACTCTAAGTCTTTTAACATGATTTTAAAGTAAACTTTTAGAAAATGAGTATAAAAGCTAATGTTTTTAAATGTAATAAAAATTTGACATATTTTAAAGTTAATTGGCAATAATATATATTTTCTTTGAAGAATTTTCCAGATATAAATTTCAACAGCTGTTTAAACCTAATAGATATGCAGTACTACATGAGCACATGTTTTTAATTGTCAAAATGAGTAATTTTTAATTTAGACAAACCATTCATCAAGTGACACATTTATTTGGTGCTCAGAATTATGCACCTCAGGTAATGTGGCTTTACCATAAAGATAGTATATATACGGGATTAATAGACATGTTTAAATGCAACTTCTCGCTTCCTCTCGTAATAGAAATCCATCAAGCTTAGAATCCCAATTGTAAATCAATAACACACATAAATTATCTGACTCTTCCCTTCACTACAAGTGAATCCTTGTATTGTAGCGAAGGAGTCCTTTCCACATTTTAGACCTTCATAAAGTTCATTTAAAGAAACTGTTGCTTCTTTCACCTTGGAGACCTATGGATGTAGTGGCTACATTTGGCAACTAAGCCCTTTAAATTAAATTAGAAATATTTGGGGGTGGGGTGGGGGAGGGAGGGATTGGGAGCTTGGGGTTAGCAGATGTAAACTAATATATATAGAACGGATAAACAACAAGGTCCTACTGTATAGCATAGGAAATGATAGTCAATATCGTGTGATAAACCATAATGGAAAATAATATGAAGAAGAATATATATATATATATTATATACACAATATATATATTATATATTATTATACTATATATATACTATATATATAGTATATAATATATATATATATATATATACACACACATATACACGTAACTGAATCACTTTGCTGTACAGTAGAAATTAGTACATTATAAATTAACTATACTTCAATAAAATAAATTAAAAAAAGAAATATTTGATAGGGTGATGTTCTTGCCTATAAAATGAGAAATAATTCAAAGTAAAAAGAGAAAGAATCTTAGAGAATATTAGAAAAGAATTTTAAGAATGCAATATTTTATGTCCCTCACTGTATAAACACACATATGCTGACACAGAGACTCTACTATGTGCTATACACGTGGACTTTCACATGCAGTTCATCCAAAGTCACCTATACCTCTGTAACCCTCATGTCATTTTTATACTCCATTTCTACCAGCCTGAAGTTCAAGTCAGTTAATTCAACCTCTCCTACTTAATTAGCTCTTTCCTCTCACAGTTATGCATTAGACATTACTCTTGATCACATACAGTATAAACAAAAATGCTAACTTTGATAAGAAATGGGATTTACAGGTAGCTTAACTAGTAAGGATACCAGGTAGTTTGCAGAATTAAAGAAAAAACTATAGGAACTGCCAGGACACGTTTTTTCGCACACACTCCTCTCCTCCAACATATAGATCTCCATGTGAAGGGAACATGGTGTTGGCTGCACCAACTGAAACATTGGCAGAAAGAAAAAGCTTCTCTCAGCATCAGTTCCAGGGAAAGGCTCTGTCTGGGACTATTCCAGGTCCATGCCCACCCCTGAATCAACTGTAATTGCCAAAGGGATGGGGTTCGCTCTGTGTCTTAGCTTGAGTTATTCTGCAATAAGAATTGAGATAAATTATTTGCATGCAAGTACCTTATTTGAGGTCCCAGGGATTATTGCAAGGGGGTGGGGAAATAAAAGAAGGAAGAGAGTGGTTTAATGAGAAGGTTATTGCTGTGGACAACCAAGGACCCAGGCTGGTGGAGAGTCTCTTAGAAATCATTTGCCACATAACTCAGAGTTGACACAGTCAGCAAGAAAGCTGAGGTATACATCCACAAATCCTCTTTGCTTGTGCATATCTCTGTTGTAAATGGGAAAGCTCTTACTACTTCGTACTCTAATGGTTAGTTAAATTATGTATCTCTTCCTTGAACTTAAAAGCCTTGAGGGTGTGTCATTGCCACTTTTAATTTCTCCATAACCTATCTCAAGACTTGACACATGGTAGGAAATCCATATATGTTTGTTGACTCAGTTAATAAGGAATACAATTTTTAGATTTCTAAAACACTACCAACATGCAGTTGCAAGATTCACATGTGTCGTGTACAGAGCACAGTTTAGAGAAGAAAAAAACATATGTAGTATAAAATAAATTGTGAGCTGTGTAAATTTATTGCACACTAAATCACCAAAGCTAACACTATAGGGGAACCGAGAATAAACCACATTTGTTTCTAGGAATCTTATAAAATTATATATGTCTTTCTGTTCACTATTTTTATATTTATTAAAACACTGATTTTTTTAATCAGATAAACTTTAAACAAATAGGATTATTCTCTGCCTATTTTCCAATAGAAAATGTTCATTGTTCATAGGGAACAAATTAACTCACCTCAGGTCTAATCAGAAGGCAGAAGGATTTCCCTTACTTTCTGTTGCAAAACATGATCACAGTAATTCTGGTGTTTTACTACAGTAGCTAATATTGGACCAAATGGATTAGATTGTTGTTTTGCCTACAAGTGTCAGTCACATGAACCAAAATACTTTACCGGCTGAGCAATTGATTTGGCATAAATCAAAGTATTAACATTTTTTTTTTTTTTTTGGCCATGCGGCTTAGTTCCCTAAACAGGGATAGAACCTGGGCCCTCAAGCAGTGAAAGCACAGAGTCCTAACCACTGAACTGCCAGGGAATTACTAACTTCAAGGTAAATTTTAACACCATTTATAATTTAGTTGTCTAGTATGTAGTTATATTATCACCATAGCTCTGAGATTTTATTTATACTTATATTTAAATTGTGATAAAATTTATAAACTGATTAAAAGTTGTGAACAAAATTTCAGAAATATGTATGCTCAACTCTCAGATGTTAAGCCTTAACACTCTTGTCTCATGAACCTGCCATATTCTAGTCACTTGACAAACACCAACAATTTAAAAAGAGTTCTAGTGCACCTTCCAAATCCTGTCTGTCTAAGATGTTAAGTCTTGGGATTCTTTGTGGTTTACAATTTCAGTACTTTTAAAAATGGAATTTGATCAGAATATTTTCTTAAAGAAATGATATGATGGCTCTGAAATAGAACTTATTTTAAATAACAGCTATAAAATTAAACCACAGCATAATGCTTATGGTATCCAAGAGTCGACCTCTTTTTAATATTCTAAGGTAGTTTTTTAATGTTGCTGACTTTAGCTTTGATCTGCTACAGAGGTTGAAGAATACCAGTAAAGGCAATAGTAAGTAAACATTTTTACAATAGTTATGTTATAAATATGTTTAAATAAAAACATATATATAAAAATATGTTTATATATAAAACATTTATATGTATACTTATATATTTACATATAAATAATATATTAAACATATATACAATATTACACATGATATATTATATAACATATAATATATATTATGTATTGTATAATAATATAACATTATATAATATATAATATATATATAACATAATATGTATATAATATAATACATTATATTAAAAATAATGTATATTATATACTATAATAATATATTATAATATATAATAATATAATATATTATACAATTTAATTTAATAATAATGGATGATATACTATATATTATATAGTATAATACATATTATATATAATGTATTATATTACATCTTATAATATAATATTGGGCTGGCCAAAAAGTTCATTCTGTTTTTTCTGCAACATCTTCTATATTATATAATAATTAGTAATGTATTATGTTACATATAATATATTATATAAAATATATATCATATGCATTATATTCATAACATATTAAGTATATTAAATATATTATTATATTTCTATATAATACATAATTTATAATATTATTATAAATAATATAATATAAATTATAAGGATATTTTATGATGTCTTTAGTATATTATATACTTTTAATATATATTATATATAATATATTAACTATATTATTATAATATAACATATATCATTATATAATATATGCTGTATAATATAACATATATTGTTTTTTAATATCATTAAATATTATTTCATAGAATATGGCATATATTATATATAATATATTATATTATTATAGCATAATTATATTTATAATTATATATAATATATTATATTATAATGTATTATATGTATAATTATATAAATATATGTTATTTATATCTTATTATAAATATTATAAATTATAATATATAATATATTATATTACATGACATCTATTATATATTATATAATATATTATATAATATAACATAGATTTTACATTATATAAAACATATGTTATATATATTTTATATATAATATGTAGTATAATATATAATATATTGTATTATAATATATATTAATATATTATATATTAACATATATAACATATCATTTTATTATATGTTATATACAATATATATTAAATACTAATATATTCTATATATAAGATATATAAATGATATATATTGATATATAAATTATAATTAATAATTATATTTGATATATAAATATAATGATATATAAATTATATATCAAAATGATATATAATGATATATAAATTAATAATATATGTAAAATTATTATAATTACATTATATTATATACCATTATGTATTTTGTATAATAATATGATATATTTATATATTTATAATATATAAGTATATATTTATATATAACTATACATATATATGTTTATATATATAAAACTTTTTTACAGTAGTTATGTTATAATTATATTTATATATAAACAAATATATATTGTTTATATATAAAACTTATATTTTTATATATATAAAACAACATATTTTAGAAATGATGTGCACTCCAGCAATACTTTGTGCTGAATAATAATTAAAAATGAATAAGCAGAAGATTCACTGTGCCCACATGCCACTCTACCCAAAGCACTGCTTTGAAGAGTCATAATCTCTGAAGCCTTTTGTAGAATGATGACGTTCCAAGAAAAAAAGTGATTTTGCTCACGTACTATGGCACAGTGTAAATTTTCCCTAAGCTATTTTTGTGAGTGCTCTGGAGTTCAGCAATCTTATTATTGTTTGCTAGGAGACAAGAAGCTTTTATGATATCTCGAAACTTACTTTCCCCTAATCCCGCAACAGGAAATTAATCTTACAAGATTATATACATTTATTAAATTCATTTATGAATTGAAAATAAATTATTAAAATATTATTTGAAAAAACATGCCTATCTTGTAGAAAATTATCTCTGGTGAAAATGGAGGTGGTTTTATTCATATTGAGGAAATATACTGCTGCTCCTCAAGAAACATTTGTCTATTACTTATATTCTTAGAATATATTAGTAGCATAGGTAAAGCATCATGGAATAATTCTGTGGAGTAAATTAGCTCTTCCCCTGCTATTGACTATTTTTTCAAAAATTTCACTTTCAATCTTTGTTAAAAAGAATAGTATTCTATTATCTACTTCATAATTACTGTGGTTTTCATGATGTTGGTGCTCCCCTCATGTTTTGTTTTAGCTCTATGTTTCTGCCTCATTCCTGGAAACATTTACTCATATGCTTTATACAACTGTGTTATATGCTTTATAGAGCCCATGTCAATTTTACAAAAATAATTACTAATGGATTTCCAGATTCTAGTTCTAATCCCTCAGAAGGCCCAGAAGTTTCTGCCATTTACACAGGTTCACGGACTTGCCTCTACGTATCATTATAGAAGATTACCTTATATCCTCAGGAAATCTTCGAGGATTTGTAGAAACAAAGGGGAAATTACTTTGACTAAGACAACGAATGAACAAATACAGTCTAAATTGGCCTTTTTTGGACAGAAGATTAAATGAGCATTGTCCTTATCTTTAAAGGACTACTATTCTAGTAAAGCCAGTAACAAGGAAAGAGATATAAACACATAAGTAATTATTAGAAAATAAATAGCTGTTTTTTTATATATATATTATGTTTATGACACATTCCAGTTATGCCAAAAATCGACCATGGGCTAATTTTATGGCAGAAGCATTCCCGCTGAAGATGGTAATAGCTTTTGCATAGCCCACAATACAGGAGCAGCAAACATTTACTCAGAGCTCCTGCAAATTAACCAGACCTCTTCCAGTTACAACTGAAGAGATCTCAATCAATCATCTTTAATGATAATAAATTACGTTATTGTTTGATACGACCCAAGAAGCCAGAAGCAGCCTGGCTTCAAGTGTGACAGGGTCCAGGGGCTCCAATGATGTCATTTGATCTGCCCATTCTCTGTCTCTTACATGGGATCTCTCTTATTGTACAAAGTAGCCACCAGAGTCACATGATACTAGTTTAGCAATCTAAGCAGAAAGAAGTGATGCTCCATGAGAAAAGATATAGTGAAGCATTTGATTACTGTAGATTGAACCTATGCCCATTTCTAACCACTGCTGTTGTTAGGAACACTACATGGAGAAAATTATTCAGGAAAGAAAGACTGTTAACAAAGAATAAGAGAGGATTTCTGAAAGAACTTAGTTTTAAAAAGAACCAAAGTTATAAAGTCTCTCCTTTCCCCCCATGCTATTCAGGTTAACTTTTTATATTATTTCCCCAGTATGTTTATATATCTGAGTTTGGAGTCAGATATTCCCCCATATATAGATCTTTCTCTCACCCATTCTTAAGAAGCTACTAGCCTATATGGACAAAACAAACAATGAGATCAAACATTAAAACAAATATAAGCCCTTACCTTCTCTGCAAATGCAATAATGATTTCCATCTACCAAAGTCAAGCATGTTGAATTGTTTTGGCAAGGATCACTGAGTGGATCGCAGGGGTTATAGTGTTGATGGCAAAATTTTCCAGTATAAAAGGGTGGGCACAGGCACACAAATTGCCCAGGGATGGAAGATTCATGACAAAGACCTCCATTCATGCATGGGTCAGAGTCACATTCATTTATTTCTTCACTACAATTCTGTCCAGTCCATCCAGATGTACAGTCACAGCTGAAATGAATATTTAAGAAATATTAACCATACTATTTCAAATTCTTTCTTCACATTTTCAATGTAATGACTACATTGAACGAATTGTGACATTTTCTCATTTATAACAAGATTAATAAATTACACATATTTTAAAATATTGTTTGCCTAATTTCCTGAGACAACTTAATGTATGTTACTGCCAAACTGACTTTATTGGCTGATAGAGATTTAAGAAGCATTTGGTAAATTTCTAACATAGGCCACTGAGACGTATCTGAGAACAACAAGGCTGCCAATTGCAATTTTAGGAACTGTTGAGCTGAAATAACAATTGAGAACATTTCCTCAAGTATTTCTTTCATGTAAAATAATTTTCACAGATAGGATCACTGTTTATAAGCCTAAGATGATATTTAATTCAATTGCTTTAACAACATGTGATTCTTCAAATCACCAGAGTATTTATCACAAGGTGATACTTTATGTTAAGTAGCTGTTTTTGTTTCAGTTTTTGTAAGCTTTAAAAAACATCTTTTCTATTAATATATGAATAATGTAGGAAAATTGAAGAGAAAGCAAACAAAAAAAGTAAAGAATTCGGATGTTTGTCTATATATCACAGACTCTAGCTCAGTCTCTCTCAAATTTCTCTTGGAAATTTTGATTTCAAAAAGCACTTTAGCCAAACATTTTCCATCAAGCCAGGCTAGTTCTGCTCCTAAGAGCAGGAGGATTCTAACAGTGTAGGAAAAAGCGTTTTCCACACGAAGTATTATTCAAATAAGGTAAATGAACAGATAATAATGAAATCTGCAGACACAGAGTCAATGTGAGTATTGTTGATCTACTGACTGAATGGACATCAATTTTACACTGAGGGCAGGTTCAGCGAGAGAGCAGGTGTCAGTCTGTGGGCAGGTAGAGCCCCAAATTGTGAGTAAATGTACCATCGGCAAGTAGCACATCATGGGACAAGGCACAGAAGATACTAGAAGAACTGTTTTTAGAGAAAAAAAATTCCGTTGCTGATAGTTTAGATAGTTAAGATAACTTTATAAAAGTATTACATTGCTGAAAGATCTAATTTGTTCATGATAAGCAATATCTTGCTTAAAAGAAAGAGGAGAGGAGAGGAGGGGAGAGAGAGGAGGAGGAAGGAAGGAAGGAAAGAAGGTAGGAAAGAAAGGAGGGAGGAAGGAAAGAAAGAAAGAAAGAAAGAAAGAAAGAAAGAAAGAAAGAAAGAAAGAAAGAAAGAAAGAAAAAAAAAGAAAGAAAGAAAGAAAAGAAAGAAAGAAGAAAGAAAAGAAAGAAAGAAAGAAAGAAAGAAAAGAAAGAAAGAGTAAGGGAAAGAAAGAACCTCATGTTTAGACCATTCCATATTAATAAATACAGAAGATACCAGTACAGTGAGAGGAGAGAGCTGAATGACTGGCTTGCACCTGTTCATGAGCTTGAATTCTAGATAGATATAGTTGCCATTGAAACGAATACTAAAATTAATAGGGGGTAAGATGATTGGAGTCATAATTGATTAATAATATGTCTACTAGTTCAATAAGATTAAATCCAGTCTAAAAAAAAAGAAAAAACAGTGGATTCTACAGCTATTATTTTTTTTTTTAATTTGGTAATGTGCAGAAAGAGATTGCTACCATGCAAATTGAATATTTCTTTGTAAGGTATGTTTGCATAAGGCAAACTTTACAACTGAAACAATTCATACCTTTGAAATATAAATATATATTTTGAATATGTTATTTCCCTTAAGAATGAGTAAAAATAATTGATACTTTCATTTTTCTTTCTAAAAAAATAATGACATTATTTTGGTGACTATCCATCCTCATTTCCCTAGACAGTCCTGGCTTAGGCCTATTGTTAAATATAATTATTTACAGGGTACTCTTTCACTTACAAAAGTGTCTCAGGTGCTCTTCTGTTCATCTTTGATTATCTCCTATGTCACTTAGTAAAACTGAAAATTTTCCAGAAAAGGCAATACTATCACTTACTTGCTAATCCTGCACCTGCCTTCACTTGCTCTAAAATGTGTTTGCCACACCCTTTAAGAATTCAACACATATATTACCTTGTATTATGAACATTTGCATGGCTTTCCTCCACTATTAAGCTCTGATTCCTTGATGTGTAAGAATTGTCTGTATCTCCATACTCTCAGGTATATAATATATGTTGAAAATATTATAAATATTAATTAATATAAGGTCTTTAGTTAGAATCATATAGATGAGCTTAATGAATTTGATAATCTCAGCAAATTGTTGTAAAGACTAAATGAGATAATGAATAAAAAGTGTATATAGATCCTGACATCAACATTGCCCAGTTACCCAAAGTGGTTACGAGGTGCTGTCACAGAATTAAAAAAAAAACATTTTTTACCCTATTTATGCCTAAATAAAATATGCATCTCGAAAATGAGTATTGCTTCAATTTCTAGTGCTAATTTTCATTTTTCAAATTACATCCTATTTGTCACAACTGTCAAATATATTACACAATGTGATACTTCCAATAAAACTTTGAAATTAGTAGAACTATTCTTACTCTCACTATACAAATGAGATGGCTTGAAGTACAAAGGATACAAGTGATTTATCCAAAGTCATATGGTCATATGGTTAACAAACCTGAGCTCTGAAAGCCAGACATCTTCCTCCCAGTTTCCCTCTTTTTTTTTTTTTTTACAGGTTTCAAATCCATTATAAGATCATTCAACATTTGTGAAATAACACTAAAGTTAGGCATAACCAAATCTCAGAAAAGTAGCTTCAGTGCATTTATTTTACTTGAAATTACTTTTAAGGGGGTGTTGCACAGATATTTGTTTTTCTTTTTCTTGTATTCTTTCATGAGTACATAATTGCAACTTAATTATTTTAAAAGAGTTCCCTGTGTATAATCTTCAATGCTTAAGTATTTAGCATATGCACTGAAGGTTTGTTTTATCGTCTCAAATTACAGGTGGCCAAGATTTCATGTGGTGTCCTTATGCGGATCGAGCCTTTGGTGCATCAACAGAATTGATGAGACCAAAGCCTATGTAGGTCAGTGGATATATTGTAGAAAATAAGGTTCCAAGGAACAAAGTCATTACTAGTAATTAAAAATCAGACTATACATTTATATATTTGAATCTGCTTTTGAACATACCAGAGAAGCTAGTCCTTGGTGGATGGAAAAATATATTTTACGTGAGAGCTTCAATCTGGTTCCTAGGTGTACCATGAAATAATTTAAGGATTCAGTATGATCTGGCAGGATATTTCAAATGCACAGCTAGAGCCAGAGTCTTTATGGATTAAAAAACCAACTAAACAAAAACACATACTCTATGAGTTTTCAAATATACAATTTCAGTAGTAAATATTTGAAAACTAATTTAGTGTGTACTTAATGGTAGACTAATATATTATAATTTGCTGTCTTTCCTAGAGAGAGAACCAAAAATCCACTGGCATAAACACATTGGATTCCTTCTAAGTAAGAACAGCATTTCAATTCTTAAATGTTGATTTAAAGAACCAAAGCTAATAATAGAAAATAAAGTAGTGTCATTGTAATGAAATAGGAAAAAAAGAGTATTCATGAAAGAAATAAATTAGCTTAAAAAGTTTTAGTAGATTCCAGCTTCTGAATACTTACCATTCTGCATGCTTACCTTACCATAAATATTGATATCCAGTGACTAAATATTGTTCAGCAATATTTATCTATGTTTTACACAGGTATACCAGGTTTTAAGGCTACAGTCTTATAAATACAAATCTAAAAATATATGTAATTTAAAAGGATCTTTTCATATACAAACTAGTTCACTTATTGTTTGTTACAGCCATTACTTATATGCAAAATAAAATTCCAAACAAAACTAGCAGGTGAAAAAGAAATGATAAAACTGTGAATAATAAAATAGTACTATTACTAGAAAAAGGAAGAAATAAAAAATATGGGCTACTCAAACTAAGTCATTCAATCTTTATTTTTTTGCTATATCCATTCGCCTGTTTGTTCATTCATTTAATTATAGCATCAGCGGTACCATCAACAAAACTATATTAATAATGAATCTTAAGATGGTCACTACTGTTGACTTAACCACTGCAATTATCTTGGAAAAAAATGGGAAAGCATTTAGCTCATTCAGATTGGTAACATTTATTTCAAATAAACTATTTTATTGGTAAACATTAAAGTCAGAAAACAGGATAAAGTCTACTCTGAAGAACAACATGAAAATGTTAAGATGTAAAAACATACGAGTGAGACAGTCTGGGACCTGGGACCCTTTGCTGCAGTGCTTGCACCTGGACAAAAGTCTCCTCAAGCAACAAAATACAAAGAAACTATAAGCAACTAAAAATAACTGCATTCATGTGCAGTGGGAGCAATTATGAACAAGAAGATACAAAAAGACCAAAAACCAACTGCCACTCCCGAGGTGTCTGGAGCAAAAGCAAGTACTGCACATTGCCCTTGCACTGAGGGTTGGACACACCACCTAAGCCGCCCCTCAGCCCAACCCACAGATCTGCCCCCACCCCTACCCCATTTATTTTTTATTTTATTTTTTTTTAACATCTTTATTGGGGTACAATTGCTTTACAATGGTGTGTTGGTTTCTGCTTTATAACAAAGTGAATCAGTTATACATATACATATGTTCCCATATCTCTTCCCTCTTGCATCTCCCTCCCTCCCACCCTCCCTATCCCACCCCTCCAGGCTGTCACAAAGCACCGAGCCAATATCCCTGTGCCATGCGGCTGCTTCCCACTAGCTATCTACCTTACTACATTTGTTAGTGTGTATATGTCCATGACTCTCTCTCGCCCTGTCACAGCTCACCCTTCCCCCTCCCCATAACCTCAAGTCCGTTCTCTAGGAGGTCTGCATCTTTATTCCTGCCTTACCCCTAGGTTCTTCATGACATTTATTTTTCTTAAATTCCATATATATGTGTTAGCATACAGTATTTGTCTTTTTCTTTCTGACTTACTTCACTGTGTATGACAGACTCTAGGTCTATCCACCTCATTACAAATAGCTCAATTTCGTTTCTTTTTATGGCTGAGTAATATTCCATTGTATATATGTGCCACATCTTCTTTATCCATTCATCCGATGATGGGCACTTAGGTTGTTTCCATCTCTGGGCTATTGTAAATAAAGCTGCAATGAACATTTTGGTACATGACTCTTTTTGAATTTCGGTTTTCTCAGGGTATATGCCCAGCAGTGGGATTGCTGGGTCATATGGTAGTTCTATTTGTAGTTTTTTAAGGAACCTCCATACTGTTCTCCATAGTGGCTGAACCAATTCACATTCCCACCAGCAGTGCAAGAGTGTTTCCTTTTCTCCACACCCTCTCCAGCATTTATTGTTTCTAGATTTTTTGATGATGACCATTCTGACTGGTGTGAGATGAATGGGCAGAAGACCTAAATAGACATTTTTCCAAAGAAGATATACAGACTGCCAACAAACACATGAAAGAATGCTCAACATCATTAATCATTAGAGAAATGCAAATCAAAACTACAATGAGATATCATCTCACACCAGTCAGAATGGCCATTTAAGTGACTGGTTCGTCCCCCTCAGGGAGTGAGAAGGACACCTGTTGCTTGTTTTTGCCACAGCAGAGTCCCAGTAAAGCCTCATCTGTCCTCTTATCAATTTCTATTGATAAAGAGTGCAAGGACCCGACCTGGTAACAGGAGAAGATTGTTATGGGTGGAATGAATAGAGGGAGCTGGCCTAAAACGTTACAGCAGGGCAAGGTTGAAAAAAACAGCAACAGCAATGCTGAAACTTTTTTTGCATCCTACCCTAGAAGATATTTAAGCTTTTATTGTTGTTTTTCAGTACCATAGTAACACAATCAGATTGTTACAGAGTAGAAAATGGACTAAATTAGGAAGAGGTTGGTAGCATGAAAATCTTTTAGGAAGCTATTGTTTTATTGCTGATAAAAGATGACAAGAACCTAAACAATGGCATTAATAAGGTATACCAGATTTGAAGTAGATTTCTGATGAAGGCTTGAGAACACTTGATTATAAGCTGATGAGGCTGAGTGGGTAATGGGGAGGATTCTGTGGCTTTTAAATTCAGTGTTGAAGAGAAAATAGTGCCATCAGGTGAGATTGGGAATGGAGTGATGGGGAGGGAGAGGAGAGGGTACTGATGCTTAATACACTGTAACTTAAATTAACTGCATAATTTAAGATGCTGTCTTGTGTGCAGTAAGAAATTCCAATAATGGGACTCTGTGGAAAAATCAAGGCTTGGGATAAAAATTCAAGGGCCATTCTAATAAGTATTACTGGGAATAATTTATCATCAATCAAGTTTAACACTGGCCTTTTTTACTAAAACACGAAGTTAATTTATTAAAAATATAAAATTAGCCACTCAGTATTACACGATACATTATTCAATATTTTATGGAATCTCTGAATGTGAAAGAATAAGCAGGAAAGAATCCTACTAGTTTGATTACCTAACAAGTGCTTGATAGATAGAAAACAAACCTTTTTTTTTTTAATTTTATTTTTATTTTTTGAGAGTGAAGACCTTATTATTGAGTATATATTCTAAATGAAAGAATTTATATTTTAATATTAATAGGAAAAGATCTTTTCTATCCAGTCTATCAAGCCTCACTGTATATATATATATGTGTGTGTATATATATATATATATATATATATATATATATATATAATATATATATATACACATACATACACATATATGTGTGTGTATATATATTTTAAAGATATATACTTTATAATTTGCAAAGTATACTATTCTTTATCCATTGTAAATAAAATCTATATGTAAGTTATCTATCTATACTGGAAGAATTTTCTATATTTTTAAGCAATGTACATTTTGATGCAAATGAACTATTTGGATATTTCATTGGTATAATTCTATTTCAATTATCTATGTTTCCAATATTCTATATGATTTCATCTCCTGTTCTTTGTAAGAAGACAACTGATCAATAGTGATTTTTGCAGTTGTTGAATTCAAGATGTTCTCTAGACAGGTGAGCAGCCCTGAAAAGCAATACAAGGCTTTGTTCAAGCTTCAGAGCATCCTCATCTCAGAGCAATAAGCTGCAGAGCCAGACAAACAGAGGCAGGAGCTTCAGTGGGTCAGGCCTCTTGTATACTCACTCAGAACCTGAAATAACTCTGATGAAACTCATGCTGTATTTGGAAGAAAACCCAAGTTTATACCTTAAATCTGGGACTAGAAAACCAAAGCCAACCATGTTCCTTCCAGACAGCAAGAGCAGTTGAACATTTTTGCCATTGTGATTATAACATGGAAACCATAATGATGGAGCACTTACCACTGAGACAGAAGATCAGATTGCAGTAGATTTTTTAAGCTACAATGAGCATAAGAAATTAATCTTGAAAGTGACTTTAACAATAATCTGAATAAAATACGTATAAAAAGGCTGACTACAAGACCATTCTGTGAGTTTACCTGTCGATCTAGGAATATGGCTAAGCTATAAACATGAGTAACACAATCACTTATATGACTCATCTTTAACCATAAACTCAGTTTATATTTAAAATATATAAATTTAACATCTTTAAATTTTTGTATTTTACATTTCATTTTTTGCTTTGATGTTACGTGTGTGTGTATAAACACAGAAAATTGATGCTGTGTCAGTTTTCCTGAGCAATTAATTATTACTTCTGGCCCTTGTTTTTTCCCAAAATAGATCCTTTGGACAAGTTAATGTAAGTCTGCTTTTAAATATAATTTCCTACATATTCATATTTTATATTTGCACCTTTATATTTACACCCGCAAATTTATATTTGCACCTTTTTTACTCCTTAAAATTGTACTTAAGTATATGTATGCATGTGTATATGCATTCATAATGTTTATAAACTATACACATGCAACTTGTTCAAATTGTATTCAAATAACACTTGAAAAATACATATACATCTTTTAAATATGGTGTAAGAATAAATAAAAACTCTAATGTATGTAAGTATTTTTTCTTTCAAGTACAATTTGAGTAGGAGACAGACAAGTAGAATACAAAACAGGCTGCAGTGTGTTACTTTAAGGAACTAAAGTACTGAGATATGGAACTTAAACCAATTTATGAATATTTTGCAAAATAATTCCTAAGTACACAGTATGTCAGAAGTTTTACAGGGAGAAACATTTTAACTCCACATTTAATAAACACCAGACTTTAAGTCTCAGAAGGAAATTGACTGAGCAAGAAAAAGCCATAGCACTTTTGTACATTTAGAAATTGTACTATAAGCGAGTAGGAAATGAATAAATCTTTGGTTTGTTGTTGGGACTAGCATTACAATAAATGCTATATTTGTTACCATATATATATATATATAAAATCTCCAAAAGGAGTAATATGCATCACAAATACACTAAGTACCAATAATACACACTTAGTTCTACACTGTATGCATACAATTCGATTAATTATGAATAGCAGCACATTTTTGCTTAGCCAACGATAAAAATATTTGAAAATAAACTTACTTAAGAAGGAAGTTAACAAGTATTTAGACATATAGAAATTATTATGAACCTATTAATATTTTATTAAAATGTAAGATTTAGAACATTTCCTTTTTAAAAAATATAGAAAGCACCCATATTTATCTATTTTTAATGGAAGTATGAGATTATAAAAAGAAATAAGAGAAACAGAGATGAGGAAGAGAGAAAAAGGGAGAAGGAAGTTGAGGCAGAGAAATCTCTTCCAAGAAATGTCACTCAAGGGCCACGTGTCTCACAGGGGCTACATGGAAAGTATGTATATCTATGATCCTATTTCCTTCTTGGAACTTTGTAGTCAGTCTTGGAAGCTTGTAGAAATTGATGGTCCATATTAACTGGAGATGATATACAAGAATGCTCATGGCAAACACTGGAGAAAGAAATCAGAAGCTAAGAGAAATGAGCATGCTAAACGATGGATGCTATATAAGGTCACACAATGACCATATTCTGCAGAGGACCCAGACACCATCCTTCTTATCAAAGTGATAAGATATATAGTTTTCAGAGGTGCTCCAGCTTCACTGAGAAGCTTAGTGTTGGCTGTTCCCTGTAGTCCAGGTCTGATTATAGGAGATAATGTTACCAAAATTGGCATCCCATAAGTAGTAGGGATGATAGGAAATTTAAAATGACCAGGTGGTGGTTCATGACCATCAGAGAAAGTAGGGCACAATTATAATTATCACCAAGGTTAGAGAGGCCGTCAGTGTCCAAGATCCGCAGAGAACTATGGAGACAATAGAACACATTTTCTCTTGGGGCAGAGTAGATTGGATGAATCAAGCATGGATAATTAGGAGTTTGAGGGCAGCCCTCCAGCTAAAAATGATAATCCCTTGCCCAGTTTTCAGACCCCAACTTCACTGATTGAAGGAGAGGCTAAGTGCCCAGGAAAAAAATACCCTACAACATGATAGCAAGATATAGTAATGATTCCACCAACAAGACCTATGGCTGTTGACTTTTGTAACTACATTTATGAGAAAGAGTGCCAAACATTTCGAGAATGTTGGACTTGATTTCAATTTGTTATTGACCTCTAGGTTTCTGAAGCTTCATTGCCCTGACATTAGAATGGGGGCACATGGAAGCAAGGTAATAAATGCACCTGGTCCAGGTGTAGCTCACAGCAGGTCCCCTGGTTCCAGTTGTCATTCCCCCAGTCCCTGAATACATACTTGAATTGGGCTTACATTTTAGTTGGTAGAACCCTCACATCATTTCTTTGCTTGGGGATTAGAACTATAGAGAATGCAAATTGGAAGTCTTGGAACCTGTCTCCTCATTTAAACTCCCACTCTCCAGGCAATATCATAAATTAAAAGCAATATAACACTGCTGGGAAAAAGCAAAGATAGCACCAGCTCTGAGGACAAAAGGAGGGTCCACCATCATTTCTCCACTCTACTCACCAGATTGGTCCCTTCAAAAAACAAGCATCACCTTGGAGACAGCGGAAGACTACTCAAGCTCAACCACGTAATAGCTTGACTGCTGCTGTTTACCAAATGGGGTACATTTCATCCAGCAGATTAGCACTGACTCAGATACACACTATGTGGCCAGGAATGTGGAGAATTTCTATCCCTATCAGGTAAGATGGTCAGAAACAGTGTATATTCATTTGGAACAGAAAACAGTATACATTTAAGGTCTTGCCTCAGGGCTAAGCTATCTTTTCCACTCTCTGTAATAATATAATATAAAGGAGGGTAGACTGTCTGGGCTTTCTGCAGATTGTTGTTTTGATCTGATGATGTTATTTATTATTATTATCTTAGTGAATGACAAATGAATGAATGACAAATGGCAAATATGATGAAGGCCTGTTGAAGATGGATGTGCTCTAGGTGGTGAGAGATAAAGCCTATGAAGACTGGGGTCCTGTTACATAAGGGAGGTTGCTAGAGATCCAGTGATCTGGAGCATGCCCACATATACCATCCAAATTAAAGACAGATTATTGCATCTTTACCTTGTGCAGTGAAGATAAACTGTTGCATCTTATACGTTGCACCACTAAAAAGGAAGTATGACACTTGGTAGGCCTCCGGATTTAATGGCAAAAATACTGCTCTTACCCATTCACCTAGGTAAATAGATGCTAGAGGCTTTAAATGAGTCTCAGAGTAGAAGACTTGGCAACATGTTCAGGCTGAAGTGCAAGTAGACTTGCCTGTTGCACCATGAGATTCAACAGGCTCTGTAGTATGAGAGGTGTTAGTGGTACTAGTGATGACAAAAGATATCTTACAAAGTTTATAGAAAGCTCTGGTAGGTGAATTATAACATAGACTCTACGTTTAGAGCAAGACCAGAGAGATTCCAGTTGATGGTAAAGAGAATACAAAGTGTATGGGGGAAGGGGGGATGAATTATATTAATTATGGCCTTTGGACCAGATGCAAGAGTAGGTGTTATAATTCATCCTACTAATCTGTCTCTTATAATTTATCTCAGGAATAAAAGTTAACCAGATTCCTGAAGTAGTATCTTACAGAATTTATAAGAAACAAATATATATATCTGAGGGTGTAAGATATGGTTTCTATTTATCTATCTACCTATCTATCTATCTATCTATCTATCTGTCTATCTTTCTATCATCTATCTCTCTATCTTTATAGGGAGGTATGATTGATACACACAAAAATTTGCACATCTTTAATGATGAGTTTGTACATATGCATACACCTGTGATACCATCACCATTATCAAGGTAGTAAACATACTCATCTTCCCCACAAATATCCTTGTGTTCTTTTGAGTGTGTGTGTGTTTTGTGGTAAGAATACTTAACATAAGATTCATCCTCATGCCACATTTTAAAGTGCATCATAACTATATCATTAACTACATGTTCTAGAGGATGCTGTCCAATCTGGGACTGCAGCCCTCATTTCCCTGGCTCCTGGGAGTATGGATGGCTGACAGCTATGAGAATTTCCCTCAGTTGGAAAGAGCCATTTCACTCAAAGTCTCTCCCCTTTTCTTGGGATAGCTCATACCCAATGATTGCTCAATGCAGGGAGATAAATGCCAAGCCCCCATTCCTCAAAGTGAGACAACTGTACAGGACCATCTCTGCTCTAGAGTGTCCAGTGGGATTGGGAGCCTCTGGGTCTTTCCATGGCAGTTCATCCTCTTGCTTCTGCCCAATTCTTCATCTTTTACTCTCCCTCAGCTATTTTATTTTTCAAAAACCTTATTGTGATATAAATGATGTACAAGAACACTGCACATATATCAAGAGCACTCCACAATAAACCTCCAGCATGGCAATTTCCATCTCAGAGTTTGATCCTAGGGAGTTTAAACCTGTGATACATTCACCAGGAGTGAATGCCAAATGCTTTCATTTTACTCGTAAAAATACATGCATGCGAGACCACAAACATATATGTTCAAAGTTCTTCTCTGTTTCATTGTTTACAATGGCAAAAAAAATCTAAATAACATTAAGAAGGCACTGGTCATAGTATCTTAAATAAGCAATTTAAATGATATATTTTTTATGTAATAAGGTAGAAAGAGACTCATTTTAAATAGTACTATATAACATATAATCGATATAATACATAAATTTGATTCCAATAGTGTCATAATGTTTGTATATATGTACTTCTGTATATTCAGAAAAATTTAGAAGCTTACAAAGGTAGTAAGAAACGTGGAATGAAACATACTCAGAGGATCAGATGTTTTGGATTCAAGTTCCTTATTATAGTAGCTTTGTAAACTGGAACAGGTTATTTCTCAGTCTCAGTCCCTAAAAATTGAGACAATAAAATATCTTTCTCAAGTAGAGACTAATTTAGCTACTACCTGTAAATTATTTAGAAAAGTACCTGGATTAGAGTGGGTGCTTTGATTAAGACCATTATTATTAAATATGGATATATTGAGTATTGGGTTGGGTAGGAGATTAAAAATTTTATGTTTTTCTTAATACAATTCTGTACCAGCAAATTTTTCACTTAGCACATGCAATACCCTTAAAATTAAATAACTTTTTTTCAGTGGTTTGCTTTGCCTCCTAATTTCAAGTCCTCCTTTTATTCTGTAGCATGTGTTATCAGCCCATGATTCTTGTTTATTCCTTTATTTGTTCTGTTTCATCTTTTACATATAGATATCCATCTATGCATGGTATTTGTCCATAAAAAAGGTGACTGAATTCTCTTTGGACCCCCTCAATGCCCACGTGATATGATGGAATTCAATCATTTTAACATCATTCATTGGAAATCTGATTGATATCGATCTCATTTTTCCTTGGCAGGGCATCTCTGGGATTGAGTGACAGCCAAGTTGTCATCCATCAGTTGACTTTCTGCTTAGCTTGGCATCATCACCATAGTGATGATATGGATGTGCTCATCTTTTTTTCTGGTGCTTCTCTTCTCTGTGGCAAGAAGAGAGCTGCTGCACAAGAGAGAAACCCCTTTTCCCTCCAGGTTTCTGCTGCAATAAACTTTACACAAATCCTAAGCTTCCCAGAATAGCAACTTCTGAATGCAGCTGACCTACTATAGTGAAAGAGATTCTGGTCTCTAGTCCTCAAACATCTAAAATAGAAGATAAGATTAGTGCTTCTCCTGGATCACCACTATTTTTTTTGATAAAGAAAATGTATCACTTTATTGTCAGCATTCCTCAGAGTAAAGTATAACTTAAGTATATGACATAAAATTTTTCTAAAACAAAATGATAATAAAAATTGCAACAACTGCTTTCTAGTACTCCAAAATGTAGAAGATTACGAAAAGAACAACAACAACAACAATTCAGTTAAATTCAAAATAAACATATTGAGGTCTTACTTAGTAGAAAACGCAGTACGGTATCTTTTGAAGGATGTCAGAAAAACTAAAATCAGTGTTCTAATACAAAAGAGTTAATGATTTTATCATAGCAAGTAAATATAATAGCTATTGTTATAAGTAGAGGCAATAAGGGGCCCAAGAATTTCTTATGAAAAAGACAAAACTAGTGTGAGGTCAAAGATTTTGAGACAATTCCATAAAGGAGATGGTGAGAAAAACTGATCTGGAATGAGAGATACAGTTTGGACATATGAAGGAATGAAAACAGGGAGGCTTTGGGGAAAACTATAAACAAAGCAAGAGGGTTGGAATAAGCAAGTCAGGACCATAAAGATGTCTATAGTATCAGACATCAAAACTTTGCAGGCTTGGACTTTGATGTATTGGATTAATAAGGAGTTCCATAAAGCACAGTGTTTTTGTACTTTCAATTTACAAAGAAAACCTGAGTATTATGTTTACATTCCTCCCATATTTAGGCTCTCTTGTCTCTCCGTTTCAATGTACTTTCATCCTAAATATTTGAATGTCCAACAATAACTCTTCTGTATTTAAAGGAGCCAAATCTTGAAGGACATTTGAAGGAATTTAAATATCTATCTTTGATGTTGACTTCCTAAGATTTCTTGAAATATTACAAACATGAGGAATATTGGAAGAAACTCAATAAGAGTGCTTATTGAAGGTCCTTTTTCCCAATCCTTTTCAGGTGACTTTCAGGTGATTCAGGCTTTCCCTCTGGATGCCCCAACACAGCTGTTGTCAGTGTCTCTGCACTGATCTGTCTTCATGTGCATGTCATGTTTGTGATGATGAACCATAAGATATTGATTAATTCCCAAATTTTCACAAGTAAAATATATTATATCCCTACTGGTGAGTCATTTCCAGAGTAGTATTAACTGGGATTTGAGATCAGGGTCTGGAAGCACATGATTGCATAAAGGAGTGCATTAGGTAAATGGCTTCTTTCTTTTGCTGTTTCTTCAACTCTAAAGACTCTAATAAGATGTGATGGATGGAAGTATAAAAGTATATTGTTATAGAATTCATTAAGCTGGGACAGATGGGGTTGAGAGAGGAGGAAAGAAGGAAATAAATCAAACTATTGGTCTTATATGGTATATCAAACCATGGACAACACTCCCAAGTCTTTCCTGTGGTTGCAAACTTTCACTTTTGGGTTTATCCTGTATGGGATTCTCTGTGCTTCCTGGGCTTGGTGGCTATTTCCTTTCCCATGTTAGGGAAATTTTCAACTATAATCTCTGCAAATATTTTCTCAGACCCTTTATCTTTCCCTTCTTCTTCTGGGACGCCTATAATTGGAATGATACTATGTTTAATGTTGTCCCAGAGGTCTCTGAGACTGTCCTCAATTCTTTTCATTCTTTTTTCTTTATTCTGCTCTGTGACAGTTATTTCCACCATTCTATCTTCCAGCTCACTTATCCATTCTTCTGCCTCAGTTATTCTGCTATTGATTCCTTCTAGTGTATTTTTCATTTCAGTTACTGTGTTGTTCATCACTGTTTGTTTGTTCTTTAGTTCTTCTAGGTCCTTGTTAAATATTTCTTGTATTTTTTCGATCTGTGCCTCCATTCTATTTCTGAGATGTTGGATCATCTTTACTATCATTACTCTGAATACTTTTTCAGGTAGATTGCCTATTTCCTCTTCATTTATTTGGTCTTGTGGGTTTTTACCTTGCTCCTTCATCTGCAACATAATTTTCTGTCTTCGCATTTTGTCTATCTTACTGTGTTTGAGGTCTCCTTTTTGCAGGCTGCAGGGGCGTAGTTCCTCTTGCTTTTTGTGTCTGCTCCCAGTGGGTGAGGTTGGTCTAGTGGCTTGTGTAGGCTTCCTGGTGGGAGGGACTGGTGCCTGCGCTCTGATGGGTGGAGCTGGATCTTGTCCTTGAATGGGCAGGGCTGTGTCACGTGATGTGTTTTGGGGTGTCTGTGAGCTTAGTATGACTTTAGGTAGCCTGTTTGCTGATGGGTGGGTTTGTGTTCCTGTCTTGCTTGTTGTTTGGCATGAGGCTTCCAGCAGTGGAGCCTGCAGGAAGTTGCATGGGGCTGGGTCTTGGAGTCAAGATGGAGACTTCTGGGAGAGTTCTCCCCAGTTAATATTCCCTGGGGCTGGTAATTCTCTGAGGATCCAGCATCCTGGACTTGGTGCTCCCACTCCAGAGGCTCAGGCCTGACCCCCAGCTGGGAATCAAGACCCTACAAGCTGCACGGTGTGGAAAAAAAAATAAGGAGGGGGAGAAAACAAACAGACTAACAAAACCCAAGACAAATGGTAAAAGCAAAAGCAAACAGACAAAAACAAAAGAAACACACACACATACAAAAACAAAGAAAACAAAAAACAAGAGAACAACCAGACAAATAAAGGAACCCAAAAGCAAAATCAAACAATTAAAAACAAAACTAACAAAAATAAAAAAAGAAGCAAAGCAAAAATGGAATGCAAACTAAAAAAAAAAAAAAAGAAAGAAAACAAACACAAAAACAATAAAAAACAGATTAAAAACAAAACAAAATAAGGAAAAAACACAGAACACTGAAAAGGTAAAGTAAAAATAGAAAAATAAAAAATACACTAAAACTGAAAAAATTAAAAAATAATAAAATGGACTTGAGGACACAGGGAGGGGGAAGGGTAAGCTGGGACAAAGTGAGAGAGTGGCATGGACATATATACACTACCAAATGTAAAATAGCTAGCTAGTGGGAAGCAGCCACATAGCACAGAGAGATTAGCTCAGTGCTTTGTGACCACCTAGAGGGGTGGGGTAGGGAGGGTGGGAGGGAGGGAGACAAGAGGGAAGAGATATGGGGATATATGTATATGTATAGCTGATTCACTTTGTTATAAAGCAGAAACTAACACACAATTGTAAAGCAATTATACTCCAATAAAGATGTTTAAAAATATAAATAAGTAAATAAAACAAAATAAAAAAACAACAACAGAACAAAACAAATTATAGTAATAATATTTTTCTGGGTTCTCAGCTTGTCCCCACTTTGAGTCACAGCCAAACTCTGCCTCCCTAGGAGACCCTCCAATACCTCTTGGTAGGTCTCTGGACTCACTGTGGTAACTGTGGGGACAGCTCAGACTCTGACCTGGCCCATCTCTCATGTGTACTTGTCCCCATAGACCAGTTTCAGTTTGGAGAACACTCATATTCCATTCAGGTATTCCATGTACACTGGGTTTACCAAGCTGATTGCGGGGATTTAATCTACAGTGCCCAGAAATATTTTCATTCCTCTTCCTTAGTCACCCTGCCCCTGGGGCTCTGCTGTGGTTTTAGCCCCACCTATGCATGCGGGCCACTCACAGGGGTCTTCTCCCATTGCTGCCCTGGAGCACTCGGGTCTGCCCCAGTGAGGACAGGGTGCAGAGGGGGCACAACTGTCGGGGTCATGGGAGCCCGGTGGCAACAGGTTCATGGGGGTGGAGTTGGCAGCCATGAGAGATCAGGTCCCTCCAGTGAGTAGATGAGGATCACTACCCTTATGCTGAAAAGATTTTTAGAAGGCAGTCCTGTAGTTTTGTTTACTGTTTGTTTTTCAGCCTGATCCTTTCACACCATCTCTTGCTTATGTTCCCAATATTTCAGGCAGGAAGATGATGTTACTCCCTGTTGCCAGGACTGATGCAGTCTTCCTTTTCTCTTTTACTTTGTTGTTCACTTAAAAAGGACATAGGAAGAGTAATTTAGATAATCATGATGAATTTGACATAGAATTTTCAGTCAACTATGTCATTAGTGATTTCATAGAGATGTTTGGTTTTAGTTATGAAACATTTCAGGTATTTATTAAAGGAAAGTTTATTATTTCTTCACATATGCTTAACTAAGATATTTGACTTCCTACAAAGTGACTCATAGGTTCTCTTCTGTAAAGATTTTGTAGAATGGTACCAATGATTTGATGTCCTTTGGGGATGCCTTCACCAGTGAGTAAAAGTCAAGTCAATCTGACTAATCACAGGAGAATAGTTGTACAGTAGATGCAATAGAGCAAATTTTGACCAATGCAGTATTGAAGCCTGAAAAACTGACCATATCACTCTGCTGAGAGAGCACTTCACCTTTCAGAACTTGCTTGTAAGTAAATAATAATGTGTGTGTTTTGTTTTGAATGCCAGACATGCATAAGATATCAATCAATATTTACTCATTCATTTTCCTACAAATATAAAAGCATACTCTAATTTTGAGTAGCATATTGTTGGGTTTAATTTCTTTCTTCCAGATTTTCTAAAGGAAATGTTTAAAATTTAATAATGTTGACTGTATAAACACTATTTATGTCTATGTCACATCAAGGATTAAACTTCAGAATACCTAGTAATTTATCAATCCCAGTACAATTAGAAGGTGAAATTGTGAGGTTAGTGAAATTGTGTGGTAGGAGCCCCACCAGCTGACTCTCTCTGGAACCCATTCTTCAGTCATTGCAGGTGTTTATGCTGTTGTCCAACTCATCAGCCTGGTTAAGGTCTCATCCTTTGGAGCTTTCTTGTTGTTCTTTCCCCTCAGATCTCATGTATCTATCCCATTTCCCTAGTAATTTATTCAGTGCCTGACTAATTAATGTGGTATTCTTAAACATGACTAAAATAAAATATTTATCCCTTTCTGACACATTTTCACCTTAATAAAATCCTCCAGTGTCTCCACTGAAATGTGGTTGCCGCATTTGCATTAAAGCCAGTCAATATGTTAATGTTTTTAAGGATAATGGCTGTCTCTATACCAAGTATTATGTCCATTTTAATTGAAATAAACAGATCCTCTAATATTTATGACAATCTCAGTTTACTGTTTTTTCATTTTCTTATATCTATAAAGTTGTTATTGTTAGAGAACACAAATTTATTGGAATTTTTGAATGCTTGCTTGATTTTTCTTTTTATATACATAAATCTATACAACGTTTTGAGTCTAATTTAATGCCTTTCATTATATTCATCTGTATCCTCCTAAACTTTAAATATACAACCTGATTTCCCCATGTCAGTCTTTTAATTTATTTGTTTCTTTGTTTTGGGCTGCATTGGGTCGCCACTGCTGCACGCAGGCTTTCTCTAGTTGTGGTGAGTGGGAGCTACTCTTCGTTGTGGTGCTACTCCTCATTGCAGTGGCTTCTCTTGTTGTGGAGCACAGGCTCTAGCCAAGTGGACTTCAGTAGTTGTGGCAGGAGGGCTCAGTAGTTGTGACAGGAGGGCTCAGTAGTTGTGGTGTACAGGCTTAGCTGCTCCTCAGCATGTGGGATCTTCCCAGACCAGGGCTTGAACCCATGTCCCCTACATTGGCAGGTGACTTCTTAACCACTGTGCCACCAGGGAAGTCCCAAAGTCTTTTTATTTTTTATTTCAGATTGTAGATACTGCAATCTACAACTGGGAAAACCTGCAGATGTCATCAGTTAACTACATAGCACCCATTCTCCCTTGCCTATTTCTTTATATAACTGACTTTATTCAGGAATCTACCCCCTCTTCTGTATTTCATGTGCTAAATGGGAAATTGATGCTGTGCTGTTCCCCATGCCAAGGGTGAGTCTGATTGCTCCAAGACAGTGAATTTCAACTTTGGCTACACTTTAGAATCAACCACTAACTTCTGAAAATTCTGAAGCCCAGACTGAACCCCAGGCCTATTAAATCTGAATCTCTCAGCGAAGGATGCAGGTTTTAGTTCCAGAGTACAGCCTTGTTTACTCACCTCCTAAAGTATCTTGTTTAGGAACCCAAGACTAAACTAATTAGCATTGACATTTGGCGTGGACCTTTGACACATGCAAGTCAATGAGTTGTGACATTTGCTGAGGTCTTGTAAGAAATATGCTTTCTCACTCTAATAAAGCAACCAGAAATGATGCTGTCTCTCTCTCAATGATGCCCTTGGATACACATATGGAGCCAGGATGTTTAACATCACTTTTCCACCATGTACCCAGACCATGGCACAGCCAAGCGGATCTCAGAGAAATGAGGTCATTTCCTACTGACATTGCTCTCCTTATCTCTGGACTTCTAGTTAAATGAACTGGTGATTTGGTTATTGGTTATCAGTTAAACCAGTTTGAACCATTCTTTCATATACTTACAGTTGAATCTATCTATCTATCTATATCTATATTTGTATCTATAAAATTATATAATTCTGGAAAATAAAAAAATAATTTTTAAAAACATCTTGAATTTTTATTGCGAAATTTTAATTCATAATAACATGTTTCATTTGTGTGTGTGTGTGTGTTTGATCACTAGATCGAAGGAGACTCATTAAAACTATTTTAATAGTTCAATGAATATAGCAAACATTTTCAGCAACTGGTTCAAATTCTTCAGTTCTTTAAAGGTCACTGATTAAAATATGAGAAGGGGTTGTTTTGCCTGATGGAATGAAGGTAGGGCTTTAGGACTGAAATCAACACAATCTGTAGACATTAAAAAATCCATAGATCCACAATTGAGTAAATTTACATCTGATCCCTTCTATTGGCATTACAATGTCTGAAATACGGGCACAAGTCTACAATTCTAAATTTTATTTAGTTTTCTGTCCTATATTTCAGATGCTACAAAGTAAAATATTGATTAAATAAATCTGTTTTTTGACTATTAATCAGTTTATTACCCACTTATATCCCACCATTATTAAGAAAGAGGATAGAGGCACAGTGGTTGAGAGTCCGCCTGCCAATGCAGGCGACACGGGTTCGTGCCCTGGTCCGGGAAGATCCCACATGCCGCGGAGTGGCTGGGCCCGTGAGCCATGGCCGCTGAGCCTGTGCGTCCGGAGCCTGTGCTCCGCAACGGAAGAGGCCACAACAGAGAGAGGCCCGTGCACCGCAAAAAAAAAAAAAAGAAAAGAAAAAGAAAAGAAAGAGGATACTCCCAAGTTATTTGAAGATCTTTATGAATCCCTGCCCAATCATATTTTTCCATTATTTCTTCAGACATAATCATTGTCTTGAAATTTGGTTTATCATTCCAAATATTTCTTCACAATTTAATCTGTGTATGTATATTCAAATAATAAATGGTTTTGTTTGGTGTCATTTTTTTTTTTAATTTTATTAAAAAAACATGAAACCAAACATATGTGTTCTTTATTAACTTAAATTTTTGTTCATATTTCCTTGCATTCTTTTGCATTTTCTTTTTGATAAATGTCTCAAGATACATAAAACCATTGACATATTGTATCTTAAAAAAAAAAAAAAACTACTGTTTTACAATGTCTGCCACAATGAATCGTGATAAATTTTGACATTATGATGTGTTAATATACTAGCATCAGCAAGTGAGACAGAACTTTGATTCCAGCATGTGACAATAATCTAGTGAAAGAATGCCTAAAGATAAACTATGGTCTGCTGACAAAGGATAGTATAAATTCCATTATTATATCTCCCTAAAGTTGGATGAAAAGTTCTAAAGGAAAAGTAGGGCTTTTGACCATGCTGGGTAATAAAATTAGGGCTAGAAATGTGGAGTAGAGAAAATTAAAATTTGTGAATTTTCCCATGTGCTAAACACTATATTTGGGACCATATGCACATTATTTCAACAAGACTGAAAAATAAGCACCACTCTTCTTAACTTAAGGATGATGAAACTGATCATCAGTGATGACCCCAAGTTGCTCAAGAACACATGGCTAAAAAAAGACAGGCTCCAAAATGGAACATAAACTTACATGTAAAATGCAAAACTATACAACATCTAGGATATAACACAGGAAAAAAACAAGGCAATCTTGGGTTTGGTGATGACTTTTTAGATACAATACCACAAGCATGTTTTATAATAAATAAATAAATAAATAAAGTTGGACTTCATTAAAACTAAAAACTTCTGCTCTGAAAAAGAATCCGTCAGGAGTATGAAAGACAAAGCACTGATTGAGAGACATTGCAAAATATATATCTGATAAAGGACTTGTTTCCGAAATAAACAAAGAACTCTTAAAACTCAATGAACAACTCAGTTTAAAAATGGGATTTTTGATACTTCATCAAAATATTGAGCAGATAATTAATCAATGAAGATATACAAATGACAGATACACATACAAAAAGATGCTCAGCACCCTGTGTCATTGGAATTCCAAATAAAACAACAATGAAATATCCCTACACACCTACTAGAATGACAAATTAAAAACATTGATAACACCTAATGTTGACAAGGACTGGAGGCAATAGAAACTCTCATTCATTGCTGGTGGAAATACAAAACCTTACACTTGGTTTGATATACAATCTGGCAGGTTTTACAAAGCTAATCATACATAAGCTTATCACAAGATTCAGCAATCTCATTCCTAGGTATTTATTCAAATAAGTTGAAAATCTATGTACACACACACACACACAAAACCCTGCACTTAGATCTTTACACTAGCCTATTCATAATTGCCAAAAATTGGAATCAACTAAGTTGTCCTTCAATAAGTTGATGGTTGAAAAAAAAGTGTTATTCAGCAATAAAAATAAATGAGCTATCAAGCTATAAAGACATAGAGGAAAGTTAAATGCATATTACTAAGTGAAAGAAGCCAGTCTGAAAAATAATACATAATATATGATTCCATTTATATGATATTCTGTAAAAGGCAAAACTATAAAGACAGTAACAAGGTCAGTTTTCCCAGGGGTGTAAGGGAGGAGAGGATGAATAGGTGGAGTATAGAGCATTTCTTAGGGCTTATATGGGAAATCTATTTTTTACAAAATTTTGTTCTGTAATCCTACAACTGATTTTTATATAAAGTCTATATTAAAATGTATTCAGAAAAAATGTCAGGGATAGAATTGAACCCAGATCAACACATGTTCATTGAGAATAGAAAAGCCCAAGCTGTATGTTAACAGAGAAGAAACAATCAATCCAGTAAGGATACATTAAAACAAGAAAGAGTGAAGCCAAGTAGAGATAGATGAAAGTTAATAGAAAGAATGTGGAATTCTAAGAACAAGTGAGCAGAAATATAAATACTGAGGAAAGCAATTTCAACTTCATTAAGTTAAGAAGGGCTCGACAAGGAAAAAATTCTCTTTTTCAAAAGACCTGTTTCTCTAAAAGAAAATAACTGGGAACAAGCCCATACTTTAAATGAAATGAATAACAATAAGTGTCTGTGACTAAAAGTTGCTGCTAGAGGATCCACTTATTGAAAACCATAAACCAAATGTCCAATAGATTTCTCAAATATAAGCAAGTGTATGTAGCAATGAGGACAACAGTATTTAGTAGTTAACCAAAATATACCACATTTCAAACCTGAATTTCTTTTAATGGCTAGGTGTATGCACATTTCTTCATTATAACAAGTAATGGAATAATAAGGTCACTAGTTTATTTATTCACAAGTCTTCACTGGGTGTTTGCCTTCACATGCACCATCAAATATGAGGCAAGAGATGGCTGAAGGTTTTCTAATGAACGATTGCTGAAAGTATCTAGATTGTTTTGTTTTTATTTTGCATTTTTCTCAAATTTTATAATTTCCAGGGCTTTGTATGAAACAAGTCACCATTTCAAAAACAAATCTTAAAGTACAAGCAAACAAATAAAACTTATTCTAAGACAATAACACTTTTAATCTAGACTTTTACTAGAGTTCCATATGAAATGAGATGATCTAACACTCAAAGATTTTTCCTACTTTTTTAAATAATAGAAATAATATTTAAATATATTCTGACACAACTCTGTAATAAAATTCAAGACATTGTATGTATGGCTATGTTAAATTATAAGATTCTGGGCTGCTATGGTTATGAGAAATGTTTTAATACATGGAAGGTGTTATTAACTTGAATTAAATGCCCCTAAAAGACCTTGAAGTCCTAACCCTCAGAACCTCAAAATGTGGCCTTTGGAAATGGGGTCTCTACAGAAGTCATCAAGTTAATGTGAGCTAATTAGTGGATTAGCTTTAATCCAATGTTACTGATGTCCTTATAAGAAGGGGGACTTTGGAGAGAGAGCTGGAAAAGTACACAGGAAGAGTGCCAGGAGGAGATGAAGGCAGAGACCGGGGTGGTACAGCAGAAGCTAAGGATCACAAATCATCACCTAGGAAACTAATACAGAGGGTACACGGGGAGTTTTTCAGGTGGGAAAAAACAGGAACTTGATTCATTCTGAAAAAAATATCATGGAGCCAGATAAAACTCGCTTTCCTCCCTCCTTTCAACCCAGCTTCAGTGACGTAAAAGAATTCATTTATTCATTCAATAGTGGTTCTCGAATATCTTATTAGTTTATCAGTATCTTCAAATATGATTTAAGATGAAATGTAACAGTCTTAAAACAAGAAACAGTGGTTTTTTCCTTCCCTTCCTTTGTGCTATTGTTGCCAAAAAGTAATTTTACTTAGTAAATTCTAAAGCCTATGTGTAATGTTATAATTGGTCATAGGATGTATTCATCTGTCCAGACAGTATGCTTATTCCTTGAGCTATTCTTTTTTTGATGAAATTGGAATTATGTGAGGTTCCAACTCTTCCACTAAGAGAAGGATAGCTATTTAATCTTGCACAAATTTGTTAGAACTACAGTGGTGGCTGTCCTCATTGGTAGCTGTGGGATAGGCAGTGGCAATATATGTAGTATTTTATATTCAAAGCAAGATTAGTTGACAGTGATGTAAAACCATGGATTTGGAATCACACAGATATTGGTCTGATATTTGGATTCACTACTTTCTAACACTGTGATTTTGCTTAAATTACTGAAAATTTCTAAGTCTTATTTCTCTCATATATAAAATGGGCATATCTAAGCCTCACTAAAAGATCTTTTTCTAGCACAAAATAATATAAACTAGAAGTGACTGATACAGATAGTCTCATTAATTGCCTGTGTGAATGTAATATTAAATCTGTCCAAAAGATAATTTGATAAAATCTGTCCAAATCTTGAATGTTGAAAGACTTTGATTCCTCAATTTCACTTCTAGTAATTTATTGTACAAATCTACAGATATATGCCTGTAACGAGACACATATAAATGATTTCTCCACATAATAGTTTATAACTGCAAAACATTTACATTCTCTGAGTGGTCATTATGTTATACCCATAAAATAAAATATGGTGTAGCTATCCAAAAAGAAGGTGAAGGATTCACATACCAACATATATATTTTTCAAAATTCTGGGTTTTGTAAAGGAAAATTCTTTCATCTCCTAATGGTGAGTACCATAGATTGCTGTTGCTTGGATTAAAATTCTGTTATTGTTTTATATTTATATTGGCACTTATTTTACTTGTACTTTAACATTTTGTTCTCCTATGCATAAGCTAAGCAAAGGAAAAAAATGCAAAACTCTCTAGTAATACACCATAATTTTGTAGTTTTCATTCAATATGTTGGATACGTGTAGATCACATAGATTTTTAAAAATTATACTCATAAAGTTTCAAACTTTTTTTCAGTTATTTCCATTAAAAATTTTAAAACATGTCCTTAAAGAAACACAAAATGTCCCAATGCATAGCGCTTCAAAATTTAAGACATCTAGGACAAATTTGCATAAATTATAAGCTGAGAAAAAATTCTTATGGTCAACTGGGGGCAAACCGTGTTTTCTGCAAGCCCACACTGTAGTGTCCATAAGAAAAGCAGGCCCAGGAATCAACACAAATGACAATTACATAGGCAGCAAAGGAGCCAGATGCTATTGGCAAAACGTGCTCCAGACTGTGGCATCTGGGTCCAATAACTGCCATACTGAGCCCCATCTGTAGATAAAGCTGTTGACAGTTTGCGGGGAAGAAAAATCAGAAATAAAGAAGGTAGTTAAATTCTAAACCATGCCAGGAATAGCAGAAGGCATGTTGCAGTCAGCATTCAAATTACATCCCTAGCCCAATTTGCTTTTTAATATCTTGAAACTATGTAAACACTAAATTATGTTAACTCCAGTTGTTTAGAGATGAGCATATATAGGTAGTCCAGTAACTTAGGAAACACAGATTACTTAAGAGATTTGATGTTCCAGTAAATTTTTATTTCTTAATGTTTTCCTCTCAAGGAGTATAAGTATATAGTCAAGGAAATACAATTCTTTTTGATCTATTAAAATATATGCTATTTTAAACATTTATCATGATGTATAATATGAATTCCTTCAAATGGTGTGAAAGTTAAGAATCTTTGCAATTTTTGATGTTTTTTAGACTGACTTTTCACTAAATATAATAAGATAGTCATTGTGTACTTTACTGAGACTCCTGAAATTTTTGCTGAGTGGAAATTTGTAGGAAAGCTTCAGAGGGCCCTAAACTTAGCTAATAAACTCTTCCTTAATTACAAAATAATAAAGTAATCTCTTTTTAAGTGTTCTTTATTTGCTGTATACATATATGTGTGTGTGTATATATAAAAGAGGATGAGTTGATATCTATATGATTCTAAGGATTCATCATTTATAAGATGCTACTCTATTCTTATTCATACATATATTTTGAAAGCAAGACAAATGTTGGCAATAATAAGAAAGTGTGATTTAGACTTTACTATATATCAAGAAATGAACTAAATACTTCATGTACAGATTTTATTTAATTATCATCATAAGCCTATGTGACATAATGATTATTATTTCCACTTTCTGGATAAGGAAATTGGAAGCTTAGTAAACTTCCTTAACCCAATTCATACTCATCGTTAGCAATAGAACTAAACTTTGTATCCTATATCCAGACACTCTGACTCTAGAACTGTCTCTCTCTCTCCCTCTCTCTCTGTCTCTTATTCTCTCTGTAATATAAAATATAATTTGGTAGAATCAGTTCAGTATGGTGGAGAAAGACTTTGAAAATCTAATCTTACACAAAAGGAAAAAGAACCCTGGAAAAACATAGTCGCAGTCAACTTTTTCGGAATTCTGGAAATAAACTGAAGGCTTGCAACAATCTGAAGAGTATTTATTGAAGAAAAATGGCTAAATCTCACAAGCACAGTCAGCTTTGTGGTGGTTTAACTCGCACTATTCCCATCTCTCTTTCCCAGCTCTGCAAAATATTCAACAACCAACAGCATTGCTGTTATGGTATCTGTGAAACGAGCTACCTAACAGCCATTAGGGGGGCAGGGGTAGTGGAGTTTTGAAGCTCACTTAAAAGGTCCTCCCCTGGTAATCTCACCATTTCATTGATCTGACGTCTCTCTGAATGTGTCATTCTCTGGAATAGACTTTATTTGACCTGAATCAAAGCTCATTCTGTTTAAAAAATTCCTACATAATGGGCATTTGTTAAAAACAACCAGTGGTGATTGATTAACATTGCAGCTGCTAGAGGTGATGGTTCCAGCTGAGGCTAATGATAGGCTGAACAATATACTTAAATGTAAAAGTGGATAATGAGATTTCATAGAGGTCCTTGAAAAGCCAGATATATTCCTGGGAAATAAAACACAATACAACATGAAAGTTTGTGCACTTGCCTAAGAAAGACATGAAAAGACCTTAATCTCCTATCTCCGACTAACCTGGAGGTTCAGTGCAAGCAAGAAGTGAGGAATATGACAGAGCTATAAACTGTCTGCCTGAACATTGAACGCATGCCTCACCAGACACACAGAGTCTCTCAGTAAAGCCTGGGGACTTACTAGTTCAAGGAAATTTTTAAAATCTGTTAAATCTTCAGCTAACCACTAGGTTAGCTGAGCAGAGACTTCAATAATTATATATGACAAAAAATAAATAATTTATACAACTATTCCAGGAAAATCACTAAATAAACAATAGCAAAAAACAATTACAAAAAAAAAGAAGAAACAGAAAACCAGTAACAACTGAGAAGAAGCAGGATCTGATTTCCAGATTTGCCACATTATATTATTTAAAAGGCTAAGTGTTCATTTTAAAAAATTATGAGTTGTACAAACAGAGAAAAGTATGTTCCAAACACAGGAATTAGAACAATCAATAGAAATTATCCTGAAGGAAGCCTGCATATTGGACTTGAAAAATATATTAAATCAGCTATAATAAATATGTTCAAAGAAAAATAGAAAGCATATCTAAACCATTACTAAAAGTATGAGACTGATGTCTTGCCAAATTGAGAATGTCAATAAAGAGATATGAATTACAAAAAAGAAATGAATAGAAATTCTGGAATTGAAAAGTACAAAACATGAAATTAAAAAATCACCAGAGAGGCATAACATCAGGTTTAAGGTAGCAGAAGAAGGAAGCAGTGAATTTGAAAATCAATCAATTAACATTATTGATTTTGAAGATATGAAAAAAAAAAAGAAAAATGAACATAGTCAGATACCTGTAGGATATCATCAAATACATTAACATATACATGTGAGAGTTCCAGAATCAGATAAAAGAGAGAAAAAGGTAAAATATTTGAAGAAATAAATGTCAAACTTTCCAAACTTGATGAAAAATATTAATCTGCATGTCCGTGAAACTCAACAATCTCCAAGTAGGATAGACTTAAAGAGATAAAAGTCTAAACATATGATAGTCAACATGTGAAAAGACAAAGAGAGAATTCTGGTAGCATCAAAAGAAAAGTGACTCATGTACAGGGGATCCTCAGTCAGATTAACAACCAATTTATCAAAAACAATGTAGGTCAGGCATATTTCAAGTGCTGAAAGAAAAAAACAGTCAACCAAGAATTCTATGTCCCTGAAATCTATCCTTTAAATTAAAAGAGAAATTAAGATATTCCCAGATTTAAAAATAACTGTGAGAGGGACTTCCCTGGTGGCCCAGTGAGTAAGACTCCACACTCAGAATGCAGGGGGCCTGGGTTCCACCCCTGGTCAGAGAGCTACATCCTGCATGCATGCCACAACTAAGAGTTCACATGCCACAACTAAGAAGTCTGCATACTGCAACTAAAGAGCCCGCACACTGCAACTAAGAACTGGGCCAGCCAAAATAAATAAATAATAAATAAATAAATATTAGAAAAATTAAAATAAAGGCTGTGCCATCCTGTGGTGCCACTGGGGTCCCAGTCCCTCACAGCATTGGAGGGATCCAAGGGGCTACTGCTGCTCTTTCCAGGACTACATAGTCTATTTAAAAAAACAAAACAAAACTGAGAGAATTCATCACTAACATACTGCCCTATATGAAATAGTAAAGGGAGTCCTTTAAGCTAAAAGGAAAAGACACTAAACAGTAACTTGAATCCACACACACAAAGAGCACCAGTTATAGTGAATATATAAATATAAAAGACAGCATAAACGTATTTTTTTTCTTATTACTCTTGTCTTCTCCTATCTCATTTAAAAGACAGTGAATAAAGCAATAATTACAAAATTGCATTGATGGATTTATAATTTATAATAGCCTAAGGTAGGTGGGAGGAAATGGAGCAATAGTGGAGCCAAGTTTCTGTATACTATTGCGATTAAGTTGGTGTCAATATTATGTTGACTGTTTTAAGTTAAGAAGTTAACTGTAATTGATAAGATAACCACTAAGAAAATAAGTAAAAAATGCATACTAAAAGTAGAAAGGAAATTAAAGTGTAACACCAGAAAATATCTAGCACAAGAGAAGGCAATGGTGCAGAAGCAGAGGAACAAAAAGACCTAAAAAAATAGCATATTTTACCCTATTTTATCAGTATTCACATTAAATGAAAATTGAGTTTATAATGCTACTAAAAGGTAGAGATTGGCAGAGTGAATTTTAGAAAGTAGTCTGATTGTATGCTAACTACAAGAGAAAAGCTTTATATTCAAAGTCACAAATAGATTAAGGATAGGAAAATGCACACTATGCAATCTATAATCAAAAGACAGCTGAGTCAACTATAATATCAGGCAAAATAGACTTTAAGACAAAAACATGTTACTCGAGACAAGAACATTTATATTTATATCTATCAGTAAGATCTAACAATTACTATCATGTACACACCTGAAAGCAGAGTCCCAGTTAAATGATTCAAAGAGTAACAGATTGAAAGGGTAAATAAACAATTCAATAATAGTAATTGTAAACTTCAATATCCAATTTCTATAATGAATAGAACAAATTGGCAGGAGACGACAAGGATATATAGGACTAGATCAACACTATAAACCAACCAGGACTAAAAGACAGACTATGTAACATCTACCCAACCACGGCAGAATACAAGTTCTTCACAAGTAGGTATAGAACATTCTCCATTATAGACCATGTGTTAGGTCATAAAACAAGCTTCAGGAAAACTCTTATAAAATATGTTTTCTGACCACAATAAAAGTAGAAGTTAAAATCAGAAGAAAATCTGAAGAATTCACAAATATGTGGAAATTAAATGTCACACTCCTAAATAACCAGTGAGCTGAAGATGAAATCACATGGGAAATTAGAAAATATTCTGAGATGAATAAAAATAAACACACAAAACACCAAAAAATTATAAGGTGCAGCTAAAGCAGTGCTTAGAGCAAAATTTATATTTGTAAATACTGGTATTTAAGAAGTACAGATTTTTAAATCAATAATGAGACCATCCACCTGGAAGAATAAAACTAAATCCAGAACCAGAAGAAGGAAATGATGAGATTAATGAAATAGAGAATAAAAAGAAATATATAAAAGCAATGAAATTCAAAGTTTGTTCTGTCAAGAGACATTAAACTAGATTGACCAGGAGAAAAATAGAGAAGATTCAAATGACTAGAATCAGAAATTAAAAGACATTAACAAGTACTGACAAGGATGTGGAGAAATTGACACCCTCACACATTGCTGGTGGGATTGTAAAATAGTGCATTTACTTAGACAAGTGTTTGGAACTTTCCTCTAAAAGTTGAACATAGAGTTATCACATAATCCAACAATTCTAATGTTAGTTATACACACAAAGAATTGGAAAAATATGTGCATACACATACTTGGGCATACTAGCCAAAAAGTAGACAACCTAAATGTCTGTCAAATGAAGAATAGATAAACAAATGTATTATAACCTTATGATGTAATATTATTGACTATAAAAAGGAAAGAAGTACTGTGACGTAAACCTTGAAAACATTATGCTAAGTGTGATTAATCAGTCACAAAAGACCACATACTGCATGATTCCATTTGTATGAAATATTCAGAGCAAGCAAATCCATAGAGACAGAAAACAGATTAGTCATTTTCAGGGCCTAGAGGGGAGGGGGAAAATGCGGAGGGACTGCTAATAGGTATGGGTTTCTTTTGGGGTGATGAAAATGTTATAAAATAAGATTGTGGTAATGCTTTTACTTTTCTGTGAATATACTGAGAACTCCTGAATTGAACACATTAAAAGGGTGAATTGCATACCTCAATAAATTATACAAAAGATAACTTGGTAACTCCTAAATAGTGAGTCATCATATTTATATATAACACATATACTAATTATGGTCTCCTCATTGATAGTGTATTTATTGAATGTTTTCTTCCCCTTACAAACTAGTAAAGCCAATGTTAATATAACATGAACATTTGTATTAATACATTTTCAGGTTTAAAATCAAAAAGAAGAAGCACAGTCAGAAAGCTTACTTCATCTGGACTTCTATTTTTATACCAAGAAAAAAATGCAACCCTACATCTTGGAAATACAATCAGCAATCTTTGAAAAATCTGAAGCATGATAAAGTGACTAAGAGTGTTTGTGTTAATTTAAGAGGCAAACTCTTCTGACATGTTTATAAATTTGTCATTAAGAGTTCACAACTAGTGGTGTCAGAGTTTCTAGAAAGACTGATTATGTCTCATGAATATTAAAATAAAGTGTATTTTAATTAAGCCTTCTAGACTTTATTGCTTGTTTTGTTTTAGATCTTTAAGGCCTCTTAATCAAATGGCAGTGTTTTAATCTAAATAAAAGTACCATCATGCTGGATAATAAATTAATACTTGTGTCTTCTCATTCTGTTTGATTGACGTTATGAGGATAAGATATTTTATACAAATAAGTGATATATTTCACATGCACATACATGTATTTCCAGCCCCCCCTCCACAATCAAGGAGAATATATTTCAGGAAAGAGAAAGCAGCAACTAAATCCAGAATTCCCAGGAGCTGGCCAGGAACTAGAAGCTAGGTTACCAGCTACATGTTGCTGTTCTCCTGTTGAACATTTTAATAGACAATTTCAAGAACATCAAAATGAGACAAGGCTACTCTGTGACCCTGATGAATCATAACAAAAATAAGCCTAGGGCTTCCCTGGTGGCGCAGTGGTTGAGAGTCCGCCTGCCAATGCAGGGGACACGGGTTCATGCCTCAGTCCGGGAAAATCCCACATGCCGCGGAGCGGCTGGGCCCGTGAGCCGTGGCCGCTGAGCCTGCGCATCCGGAGCCTGTGCTCCTCAACGGGAGAGGCCACAATAGTGAGAGGCCCGCATACCGCAAAATAAATAAATAAATAAATAAATAAGCCTACCCTACAAACATATCTGAATACAAACAAAAACATGAACATTATCTAAACCACAAGAATGGCAAACCTTCCCCTAAAATGGCTATTAAGAAGGATCGCTGCCTCTGTAAACATGTTGGTTTCCTCCTCTGTCTAGTTTTCCATCCTTCTACATGAGATTCATTATAAACCCAATCACAGAATGCTTCCCACCTCCTGACAATATCCCATCCAGGCCAAAACCCCACTTTCTTAAGCCATCCCAAAATTACGTGTCACGTACACATACACAAATGCATAAACTAATTATCTTCAGAAACTTAAGAGAGAGCTGAATGTTTAAAAGGATATCTCAGAGTCTGAAAAGTATCCTGGAAAATTCATATTATATATTGTAGGTTATAATTAATAGAGCTATTTAAGAAAAATAAAATAAATGGATAATTATGAAAAGTTTTTTTTTCCATAGCCTAACAAAAGTTGATTCTTTCTCCCACTACATAGATGGATAGGCAGTAAATATTAATTTGTGATAATATATCAATTTTAATAATTGATAATATCACAAAAATAACGCTGGGTTTTTACATTTTTGTATTTTTAAACTAATGTCAACTATTGTAATTGGGAGTTTTCCTATATTACGGAAGTTATTCATTATTTTTCTTACAGCCTTTGAAATGCCAGTCATTTCAGAATTCCCTTATAATGAAATAAACTGCCTACTGTTGACTAGTCTAAGTCTTACTTCCCATTTCAGTCACTAAACATGAAGAACATTTGCAAAAACTCTTACGTGCTTGAGATGATTCAGAATTATCAATTTTAATCACAAGACAAAAGACAGTTTATGAGTTATTTTAGAGGACGTCCTGAAACCACTTTGATTTACCCCTGGAAATATAAGTATATAACAATATTTGTATTAAATTATTCTGCTTGTGTGATAAGAAAATCTTTGTAGTTACAGCATGCCTGATTTTGCATCTGCTTAAGGGACCTAGTGCACACACCAAAGAAGTCAAAAGTTAAAAACTATTTACAACTATATATTTGGTTATTAAAGTTTTGGAATAATAGAAGTGGCTACTCAGAATTTCTATTTAGTTTCTTCAAACTTCTCATCTAAAAATCAGTTAATAATATAATTGTAGGGGGACCTTGAAGATGGCGGAAGAGTAAGACGCGGGAGACGACCTTCCTCCCCACAGATACACCAGAAATACATCTACACGTGGAACAACTCCTACAGAACACCTACTGAAGGCTGGCAGAAGACCTCAGACCTCCCAAAAGGCAAGAAACTCCCCACGTACCTGGGTAGGGCAAAAGAAAATAAGAAAAAACAGAGACAAAAGAATAGGGACGGCACCTGCACCAGTGGGAGGGAGCCGTGAGGGAGGAAAAGTTTCCACACACTAGGAAGCCCCTTCATGGGAAGAGACTGCGGGAGGCGGAGTGGGGAGCTTCGAGCCGCGGAGGAGTGCACAGCAACAGGGGTGCGGAGGGCAAAGCGGGGAGATTCCCGCACAGAGGATCCGTGCCGACCGGCACTCACCAGCCCGAGAGGCTTGTCTGCTCACCCGCCGGGGCAGGCGGGGCTGCGAGCTGAGGCTTGGGTTTCGGTCGGAGCACAGGGAGAGGACTGGGGTTGGCGGCTTGAACATAGCCTGAAGGAGTTAGTGCACCACGGCTAGCTGGGAGGGAGTCCGGGGAAAAGTCTGCACCTGCCGAAAAGGCAAGAGACTTTTTCTTCCCTCTTTGTTTCCTGGGGCGTGAGGAGAGGGGTTTAAGAGCACTGCTTAAAAGAACTCCAGAGACGGGCGCGAGTCGCGGCTAAAAGCACGAACCCCAGAGACGGGCGCGAGCCGCGGCTAAAAGCGCGGACCCCAGGGACGGGCGGAAGACACTAAGGCTGCTGCTGCCGCCACCAAGGGGCCTGTGTGCGAGCACAGGTCACTATCCACACCCCTCTTCCGGGGAGCCTGTGCAGCCCGCCACGGCCAGGTTCCCGGGATCCAGGGACAACTTCCCCGGGAGAACGCACTGTGGGCCTCAGGCTGGTGCAATGTCACGTCGGCCTCTACCGCCTCAGGCCCACCCCGCACGCAGTGCCCCTCCCTCCCCCGGCCTGAGTGCGCCAGAGCCCCCGAGTCAGCGGCTCCTTTAACCCCGTCCTGTCTGAGCAAAAAACAGACGCCCTCCAGCAACCTACACACAGAGGCAAGGCCAAATCCAAAGCTGAGCCCCTGTGAGCTGTGAGAACAAAGAAGAGAAAGGGAAATCTCTCCCAGCAGCCTCAGAAACAGCGGATTAAAGCTCCACAATCAACTTGATGTACCCTGCATCTGTGGAATACATGAATAGACAACGAGTCATCCCAAATTGAGGAGGTGGGCTTCGAGAGCAAGATCTATGATTTTTTTCCCCTTTTCCTCTTTTTGTGAATGTGTATGTGTATGCTTCTGTGTGAGATCTTGTCTGTATAGCTTTGCTTCCACCATTTGTCCTAGGGTTCTATCCGTCCATGTTTTTTCTTTTTTTTTAACTTTTTTTCTTAATAATTAATTTTAATAACTTTATTATACTTTACCTTCTTTCTTTCTTTCTTTCCTTCCTTCCCTCCTTTAGACAATGAATCATCCCAAATTGAGGAGGTGGTCTCTGAGAGCAAGATTTATGATTTTTTCCCCTTTACCTCTTTTTGTGAGGGTGTATGTGTATGCTTCTGTGTAAGATTTTGTCTGTATAGCTTTGCTTCCAACATTTGTCCTACGGTTCTATCCGTCCCTTTTTTTTTCTAAATAATTATTTTTTAATTCAATAACTTTATTATACTTTATTTTATTTTACTGTATCTTCTTTTTTCTGTCTTTTTTCCTTCCTTCCCTCCTTCCTTCCTCCCTCCCTCCCTCCCTCCCTCCTTTCTTTCCTTGGCCTTCTTTCCTTCCTTGTTTCTTTCTTCCTTCCTTGCTTCTTTCTTTCTTTCTTCCTTCCTTCCTTCCCTCCTTTCTTTCTTTCTTTCTTTCTTCATACTTCAACTAATTCTCTCTACGTTTTCTCCCTTTTATTCAGAGCCGTGTGGATGAAAGGCTCTTGGTGCTCCAGCCAGGAGTCAGGGCTCTGCCTCTGAGGTGGGAGAGCCAAATTCAGGACACTGGTCAACAAGAGACCACCCAGCTCCACTTAATATCAAACGGTGAAAATCTCCCAGAGACCTCCAGCTTCACTCAACGACCAGCAAGCTACAGTGCTGGACAACCTATGCCAAACAACTAGCAAAACAGGAACACAACCCCACCCATTAGCAGAGAGGCTGCCTAAAATCATAATAAGGCCACAGACACCCCAAAACACACCACCAGACGTGAACCTGCCCACTAGAGAGACAAAATCCAGCCTCATCCAACACAACACAGGCGCTAGTCCCCTCCACCAGGAAGCCTACACAACCCGCTGAACCAACATTAGCCACTGGAGACAGACATCAAAAACAGCGGGAACTACAAACCTGCAGCCTGCAAAAAGGAGACCCCAAACACAGTAAGATAAGCAAAATGAGAAGACAGAAAAACACACAGCAGATAAAGGAGCAAGATAAAAATGCCCCAGACCTAACAAATGAGGAGGAAATAGGCAGTCTACCTGAAAAAGAATTCAGAATAATGATAGTAAGGATGATCCAAAATCTTGGAAATAGAATGGACAAAATGCAAGAAACAGTTAACAAGGACCTAGAAGAAATAAAGATGAAACAAGCAATGATGAACAACACAATAAATGAAATTAAAAGTACTCTAGATGGGATCAATAGCAGAATAACTGAAGCAGAAGAAGAGATAAGTGACCTGGAAGTTAAAATAGTGGAAATAACTACTGCAAAGAAGAAAGAATGAAAAGAACTGAGGACAGTCTCAGAGACCTCTGGGACAACATTAAACACACAAACATTCGAATTATAGGGGTTCCAGAAGAAGAAGAGAAAAAGAAAGCGACTGAGAAAATATTTGAAGAGATTAGAGTTGAAATCTTCCCTAATATGGGAAAGGAAATAGTTGATCAAGTCCAGGAAGCACAGAGAGTCCCATACAGGATAAATCCAAGGAGAAATACGCCAAGACACATATTAATCAAACTGTCAAAAATTAAATACAAAGAAAGCATATTAAAAGCAGCAAGGGAAAAACAACAAATAACACATAAGGGAATCCCCATAAGGTTAACAGCTGATCTTTCAGCAGAAACCCTACAAGCCAGAAGGGAGTGGCAGGACATACTGAAAGTGATGAAGGAGAAAAAGCTGCAACCAAGACTACTCTACCCAGCAAGGATCTCATTCAGAATTGATGGAGAAATTAAAACCTTTACAGAGAAGCAAAAGCTGAGAGAGTTCAGCACCACCAAACCAGCTTTACAACAAATGTTAAAGGAACTTCTCTAGACAAGAAACACAGGAGAAGGAAAAGACCTATAATAACGAACCCAAAACAATTTAGAAAATGGGAATAGGAACATACATATTGATAATTACCTTAAATGTAAATGGACTAAATGCTCCCACCAAAAGACACAGATTGGCTGAATGGATACAAAAACAAGATCCATATATATGCTGTCTACAAGAGACCCACTTCAGACCTAGAGACACATACAGACTGAAAGCAAGGGGATGGAAAAAGATATTCCATGCAAATGGAAACCAAAAGAAAGCTGGAGTAGCAATTCTCATATCAGACAAAATAGACTTTAAAATAAAGACTATTAGAAGAGACAGAGAAGGACACTACATAATGATCAAGGGATTGATCCAAGAAGAAGATATAACAATTGTAATTATTTATGCACCCAACATAGGAGCACCCCAATACATAAGGCAAATACTAACAGCCATAAAAGGTGAAATCAACAGTAATACATTCATAGTAGGGGACTTTAACACACCACTTTCACCAATGGACAGATCATCCTTAATGAAAATAAATAAGGAAACACAAGCTTTAAATGATACATTAAACAAGATGGACTTAATTGATATTTATAGGACATTCCATCCAAAAACAACAGAATACACATTTTTCTCAAGTGCTCATGGAACATTCTCCAGGATAGATCATATCTTGGGTCACAAATCAAGCCTTGGTAAATTTAAGAAAATTGAAGTTGTATCAAGTATGTTTTCTGACCACAACGCCATGAGACATGAGATATCAATTACAGGAAAAGATCTGTAAAAAATACAAACACATGGAGGCTAAACAATACACTACTTAATAATGAAGTGATCACTCAAGAAATCAAAGAGGAAATAAAAAAAAATACCTAGAAACAAATGACAATGGAGACACAATGACCCAAAACCTATGGGATGCAGCAAAAGCAGTTCTAAGGGGGAAGTTTATAGCAATACAAGCCCACCTTAAGAAGCAGTAAACATCTCGAATAAACAACCTAACCTTGCACCTCAAGCAATTAGAGAAAGAAGAACAAAAAAACCCCAAAGTTAGCAGAAGGAAAGAAATCATAAAAATCAGATCAGAAATAAATGAAAAAGAAATGAAGGAAACAATAGCAAAGATCAATAAAACTAAAAGCTGGTTCTTTGAGAAGATAAATAAAATTGATAAACCATTAGCCAGACTCAACAAGAAAAAAAGGGAGAAGACTCAAATCAATAGAATTAGAAATGAAAAAGGAGAAGTAACAACTGACACTGCAGAAATACAAAGCATCATGAGAGATTACTACAAGCAACTCTATGCCAATAAAATGGACAACCTGGAAGAAATGGACAAATTCTTAGAAATGCACAACCTGCCAAGATTGAATCAGGAAGAAATAGAAAATATGAACAGACCAATCACAAGCACTGAAATTGAAACTGTGATTAAGAATCTTTCAACAAACAAAAGCCCAGGACCAGAAGGCTTCACAGGTGAATGCTATCAAACATTTAGAGAAGAGCTAACACCTATCCTTCTCAAACTCTTCCAAAATATAGCAGAGGGTGGAACACTCCCAAATTCCTTCTACGAGGCCACCATCACCTTGATACCAAAACCAGACAAGGATGTCACAAAGAAAGAAAACTACAGGCCAATATCACTGATGAACATAGATGCAAAAATCCTGAACAAAATACTAGCAAACAGAATCCACAGCACATTAAAAGGATCATACACCATGATCAAGTGGGGTTCATTCCAGGAATGCAAGGATGCTTCAATATACGCAAATCTATCAATGTGATAAACCATATTAACAAATTGAAGGAAAAAAAAAAACATATGATCATCTCAATAGATGCAGAGAAAGCTTTTGACAAAATTCAACACCCATTTATGATAAAAACCCTGCAGAAAGTAGTCATAGAGGGAACTTTCCTCAACATAATAAAGGCCATATATGACAAGCCCACAGCCAACATCATCCTCAATGGTGAAAAACTGAAAGCATTTCCACTAAGATCAGGAACAAGAGAAGGTTGCCCACTCTCACCACTCTTATTCAACATAGTTTTGGAAGTTTTAGCCACAGTAATCAGAGAAGAAAAGGAAATAAAAGGAATCCAAATCAGAAAAGAAGAAGTAAAGCTGTCACTGTTTGCAGATGACATGATCCTATACATAGAGAATCCAAAAGATGCTACCAGAAAACTACTAGAGCTAATCAATGAATTTGGTAAAGTAGCAGGATACAAAATTAATGCACAGAAATCTGCGGCATTTCTATATACTAATGATGAAAAATCTGAAAGTGAAATCAAGAATACACTCCCATTTACCATTGCAACAAAAAGAATAAAATAGTTAGGAATAAACCTACCTAAGGAGACAAAAGACCTGTATGCAGAAAATTATAAGACACTGATGAAAGAAATTAAAGATGATACAAATAGATGGAGAGATATACCATGTTCTTGGATTGGAAGAATCAACATTGTGAAAATGACTCTACTACCCAAAGCAATCTATAGATTCAATGCAATCCCTATCAAACTACCACTGGCATTTTTCACAGAACTAGAACAAAAAAATTCGCAATTTGTATGGAAACACAAAAGACCCCGAATAGCCAAAGCAATCTTGAGAACGAAAAATGGAGCTGGAGGAATCAGGCTCCCTGACTTCAGACTATACTACAAAGCTACAGTAATCAAGACAGTATGGTACTGGCACAAAAACAGAAATATAGATCAATAGAAGAGGATAGAAAGCCCAGAGATAAACCCACGCACATATGGACACCTTATCTTTGATAACGGTGGCAGGAATGTACAGTGGAGAAAGGACAGCCTCTTCAATAAATGGTGCTGGGAAAACTGGACAGATACATGTAAAAGTATGAGATTAGATCACTCCCTAACACCATACACAAAAATAAGCTCAAAATGGATTAAAGACCTAAATGTAAGGCCAGACACTATCAAACTCTTAGAGGAAAACATAGGCAGACCACTCTATGACATAAATCACAGCAAGATCCTTTCTGACCCACCTCCTAGAGAAATGGAAATAAAAACAAAAATAAACAAATGGGACCTAATGAAACTTCAAAGCTTTTGCACAACAAAGGAAACCATAAACAAGACCAAAAGACAACCCTCAGAATGGGAGAAAATATTTGCAAATGAAGCAACTGACAAAGGATTAATCTCCAAAATTTACAAGCAGCTCATGCAGCTCAATAACAAAAAAAGCAAACAACCCAATCCAAAAATGGGCAGACCTAAATAGACATTTCTCCAAAGAAGATATACAGACTGCCAACAAACACATGAAAGAATGCTCAACATCATTAATCATTAGAGAAATACAAATCAAAACTACAATGAGATATCATCTCACACCAGTCAGAATGGCCATCATCAAAAACTCTAGAAACAATAAATGCTGGAGAGGGTGTGGAGAAAAGGGAGCACTCTTGCACTGCTAGTGGGAATGTGAATTGGTTCAGCCACTATTGAGAACAGTATGGAGATTCCTTAAAAATATACGAATAGAACTACCATATGACCCAGCAATCCCACTACTGGGTATATACCCTGAGAAAACCAAAATTCAAAAAGAGTCATGTACCAAAATGTTCATTGCAGCTCTATTTACAATAGCCCGGAGATGGAAACAACCTAAGTGCCCATCATCGGATGAATGGATAAAGAAGATGTGGCACATATATACAATGGAATATTACTCAGCCATAAAAAGAAACAAAATGGAGCTGCTTGTAACGAGGTGGGTAGACCTAGAGTCTGTCATACAGAGTGAAGTAAGTCAGAAAGAAAAAGACAAATACCGTATACTAACACATATATATGGAAGATAAGAAAAGAAAAAAAAATGTCATGAAGAACCTAGGGGTAAGACGGGAATAAATATACAGATCTACTGGAGAACGGACTTGAGGATATGGGGAGGGGGAAGGGTGAGCCATGACAGGGCGAGAGAGAGTCATGGACATATATACACTAACAAACGTAAGGTAGATAGCTAGTAGGAAGCAGCCGCATAGCACAGGGATATCGGCTCGGTGCTTTGTGACCACCTGGAGGGTTGGGATAGGGAGGGTGGGAGGGAGAGAGATGCAAGAGGGAAGAGATATGGGAACACATGTATATGTATAACTGATTCACTTTGTTATAAAGCAGAAACTAACACACCATTGTAAAGCAATTATACCCCAATAAAGATGTTTAAAATATATATATATATATATATATATATATATATATATATATATATATATATATATAAAATTGTAGTATGGAACATGTGGATAGTAAATGTTGTAAAATTTACCAATAATTTGACTAAAATAATCCAAACTCATGATTAATTTATAAGAAACAATTTGAATTTAATTTAATAGACCCACTAAGGACACGTATTGTGGCACTGATTTTGCATGGAATGACCCGAAACAATGCTGAAATGGCAAAAGCGTGTTTTCAAGAAATAAGGGTATTCGTAAGATGAGCCACATCTGGACATTGCATTTCCAAGTTAAAATTTGTTTATTCCTTTTTTGACTGGATATCTGCACTTTGGTATTTGCAAATTTTAAATGAACGTGACACTATCTTTTCAGGAAATGGCTCTTCACCTTAATACCATTATTTTAATTAATTGATGTAAAGTGAAAACAATGTCTGGATATATCCCAAAGACATCGTGAATTCCAAGTAATTTTGTAAAGAAACAATGAATATATTACTCACCGGTAGCCATTGTCAAGGTCAGTACAGGTGGAATTGTTCTTACAGGGATTCTTTTTGCAGTCATTGAATTCTTGTTCACAAAAATATCCTTCCCAACCAGAAAGGCATTGGTGGTTCTAAGGGAATATGAAAATATACAACCTTTAGGTCATTTCTTATTACTCTTGGTTATTTTTATCTCTGTCAATTTATTATTTTTTTCAATTTTTATAGAATGTCAATACTTGTCAAAAATTACTTTACCGCAGTTTAAAAACTATGTGAATGGTATTCTTTAGTATCTAATTCAATAAAAGTTAATATTTATGTGTCAAGCTCACAATACAGAGCTATTGGTCTTGTTAAAAGTTAATATAAAGTTAGTGTATTAGTAATATGAAGACTAGTGATTGTGTAAAACTAAATAACTAAATGTGGTACTTGGCAACTAGCTCATGAGTTAAAAAAATAACTACAACAAAATAAACCTGACAGCTTTGTGATGTTACTTACAAATAATTAACTTATGTAAGTGTAGTATTGTTCATTTATTGAAATTGTAAAACTTTGCATATTATTTTTCTGAAGAATCGAATTGGTCTATAACAATATTCAAAATACTGGAAGCAAAATTGCTTTTCCTGATTGGGCAAATAGAAAAACAACCCAAAAGACACCTCAAATTATGGTGGGACAGTAATTTATACATTAAAAATAATGTTGAAGACTAGAGCTCTTTTCAAAAAGTTAGAATTTGGGCTCTAATGTTTAGCAATTCTAGATTTAGAAATATGAAAAATTGTAGCATCAATGTTAGGTGTTATCTTGATCTTCTCTGTTCAGTACCAGTAGCCACTGACCACCTGTGGTTATAGAGCATTGAAATGTGCCTGGTCCCAAATGAGGCTGTAAGTATAAAATACACACTGGATTTGGAAAAGTTAATATTAAAAAATATATATATAAAGTATCTCACTAATAATTTTATTACATGTTGTAATGGTAATAATTTGGATATAAAGAGTTAAACACACGATTGTATTATTAAAATTAATTTCATCTGTTTCTTTGGACTTTTTTTTAATGTGGCTGCTAGAAAATTTACTGAACACACATAGATTTTGTTACATTTCTAATGGAGAGAGCTGTGTCAGGTGATGCCAGCCCAACTTTTCACTTGGGAATGGAGTTGAGTCTACATAGTTCTGTGAACACACAAGAGCAGGAGCTCTCTGAGATGGGAAAACATGTTCTGGTGTAATATATTCCAGTACCTTGAGAAGGCCTGGCACCAGTGGACGCTTAATACCTGTTGATTCAACAATGGAAACAATGATAGGAAAAATAATGTAAAATATGAAGTTAGTACACAAAACAGACTTCACAAAGATTCTATACCTTTACTATAGGTAGACAGAAAGTTCGTAGAGTTCAAACATTCCAGTCAACTAACTTTTTTCACCAGAGAAACACATACATTCATGCTCAATGTAGATGCATTTAGGTTACAATAATCCAAATGTATGAGTAGCTCCACTGAGGTCCCAGCTTTAGTTTTCAGCTGCTTGTGAAAAGCAGAGGGATGAGAGTGGCCATACCAAGACCAGATTTTACTCCTGAACATGTGTTCATTCTCCACTCAGAGTTCTCACTCTCAGTACTTATGGTTTGCTGGATTTCAGCAGCAATTTTTTCCTGTGTTCTGCCTCTATCATTGTGAACTTCCTCAGAGTTTGGCAGTATTCAGAAAGTTTTCATTGATTGCATTTAGCTTATTTCTTTTTCCTTCTCTTTTGTGCAAGCGTTACAAAGAGGACTTACATGAAAATTGAAGGTAATGATCATATTTTGTTTAATGCATATGCTATTTGAAATGGAAGCAATTCTATAACAGGCAAGACTAAGCATCTGCTGTAGTGAATGGGGGACCATGACCCAACCTAGTGAAAGACAGAAGGGCAGATCAGGATGCAGGATGGATGTCCGTAACCTGTGGACCATGTGAGGTGCCCTTTAGTTATTTCTGGCAATTCACCTTCAAAGGGGTGTTAATTGTTTCTGTTAAGACAAATGCATGAGTATACTGCTGGTTTTTATTTTGACGTATCAGTAGTAATTTGAAACAAATTCAGTGAGTGAGCAAAAAAGCCAAACAAATTTCTTTGCCATTAAAGCCATATATTTCTTATTGGTATTCTTGATGATTTAATAATGAGTAGAAAATTGCCATGCATTTAATGATCTAATTATCACTAAAGTGTCAGGTACCAAAGCAGTGATCTCCAGATATGATGGAATCTGTATGAAACAGAAACAAAGTGATCAAGGAAATAGACATTTTTCTAATATTAAACATGAAAAAAATATAAATGTTGCAGAGAGCAGAATATTAAGTAGAATTAACCCATAGTTCAAGTATTTCTATTCGTCTGTTTCTTATTTGATTCAGAAGCATTATTCTGAACTTAGATATTCTTAGTGCAAAGCACTTTCCCAATCAACACTATAAAGTTAATTAATTCCAGTAACTTAAAATAATAAAGCTGACACACTACTTTTAAGCCATATTACCTTGGCATTCCATAATCATATAATAATATTTTGAGTTACTTTACCTGAGGAGGAAAATGTATTTAAATATGTTTACTAAAACGAGTAAAAGTTTGTATAATTTGTGATGTTGGTGTCACATTGTTTTTACCTCTTAATGCAAAGTAGACATTTGTCTTCCTGCCAAATTCAGATAAAAATGTTTTCATAGTTTGAAAATACATAGTGAGTAGGAGACAGGAAAGGCAGAAGATGATAAAAGATGACACAGATCCAACTCAGTGAACTACACAGCCAGTGAGACAGAAGACAAAGTGGTCAAGTTTGGTAGGTATAATAACTACATATATAACACACTCTATATAATATTCTGCATGTAACTATGTAGTAGCAGTTTAGTTTTTCAGGCCATGAGCTAGATATTTTAAATCCTTGTGATCAGTGACAAATATACAAACGTAAGAAGGTTAGCATAATTCTGAATATAAATTTTGAAGTCTGAGAGATGACATTTGAACACCAGCTTTGTGGCTTATTAAATATCCATACATGTATGGGGTATTGAATTTCTATTGCTGTGTAGAAAATTACCACAAATTTAGCAGCTTTAAACATAAATTTGCTGTCTCACATTTTCTGTGGTTCATATGTCCAGACACAGGTGAGTCAAGTCCTTTGCTTAAAGTCTCACCAGGCTAAAACAAAGTATTGACTGGGGTTATGATCTCATCTGAGGCTTGGGTTCCTTTTCCAAACAGTGGTTGTCAGTAAAATTTATTGCATTGTGGCCCTAGGACTTGGGTCTGGTCACTTGCTAGTTGCCAGGCATGGATGGCTCTCAGATCCAGATGGTGTCACATCCTTGGCACATGGCCTTGTCTTCTCAAAGCACAGTGGGGTGGCTTGTTCCTTCAAGGCCAACAGGGGAGCACCTGCTTCTGTGTCTTGTCTCCTTTAAGGACCCATCTAATTAGGTCAGGCACACCCGAGATAATCTTACATTTGATAAATCAAAGTCAGCTGATTAGGGACCTTAGTTACACCTGTAAAATCTCTTTTTCCATATAAAGTAACATAAATGGTAGTACTATCCCACTATTTTCACAGGTCTTACTTATGCTCAAGGAGAGTAGGTTTTACAGGACATGTTCACTAGGAGGTGGAGATCTTGGGGCCATTTTATAATTCTGCCTAACACATCTGCTAACCTACTTAATTTATCTAAGTAAACTATATAAGTTATCTAAGCCTCAGGTGCATTTATACATAAAGTACCAATAATGTCTACTTCATATGCTTATTTTGAGCATTGCATGCAGTAATGATTTGGCTTGGCCTAGTAATGACATGCTTGGCCTAGTGACCAATAATCACCACTAATCAATAGCAACCATTCCTTCCAGGCTTGCCAGACTAGATCTGACAAGGTCAAAGTACAACACACAACAAGTACTGCACTTGAACATAATTATCCATATCTACATTATTTCTTTGTATAGTAAGACCCCTACATACGAATGAGTTCTGTTCTGAGAGTGTGTTCGTTAAGTCCAACAAAGTTAGCCTAGGTACCCAACTAACACAGTCGGCTATATAGTACTGTACTGTAATAAGTTTATAATACCTTTTACACAAATAATACATAAAAAACAAACACAAAAATAAAGAAAACATTTTTAGTCTTGCAGTATGGTACCTTGAAAAGTACAGTAGTACAGCACAACACCTGGCACTTCTTAGCAGTACCAGCTACATCACTGCTGCTTTTACACTTGCTTCTGTACATCCTGGGCTTGAAATAAAGATAGTGTACTACTGTACCCTACACAGTAAAGGATACAGTAAAGTACACAAAAGCACAACCAATTGTAGAGGATCCACGCACGTGACAAAGTACGCCAGACACATGAACTAACTTACGCAACTGGACATGCAAATGCACGTCCACATCTTTGAAAGTTTGAAACTTGAAGGTTCATATGTAAGGAAATTACTGTATGAACAATTTTCATTATTTCGTTATTTTTATTTTATTATTTAAAAGTATTTACTTTTCATTATTTCTTTTATGAACAATTTTTCATTACTATTATTATTATTTTACATTACTTCTTTGTATGAACGTACTGAAGGATAAAGATTATCAGACTAGGAAAACAAAGATGAAAGAGGAGGAGAGAGAGAATCCAGAAATGTATCGATTACAAACACAAACTTAAACAATATGGACAAATTTCAGATAATAAATTAGGAAAATTGATCAAGAAATAGTGGAAAATCTTACTAAATAAGTAAACATTTTTAAATGCACCAAAAAGGGAGATTGACAGTATGCTTACAAAGACAAATAAAATTGCTTCCAAATCTTTAATTCTTCTCTTATGTCATATAGGTGCAGAAAACAGAAAAGCAGGGGAACTACCCAACTTAAATTTTGAGACTAGTAAAGTCTAGATACCAAAATCTGGCAAGCATATAACAAGAAATGCAAACTCAGTCAATCTTATGTGATCAAAAAAAGTAAAATTGAAAAAAATAATTTTAAGTAATTGAATCTAAGAGTGCCTTCAAGATTTGTTCTATTATGAGCAGGTAATTTGTTTTTGTCTTACAGAAATAAAAGTATGCTTCAATAGAAGAAACTCTATTAAAGAAGGAAAAAATGGTTTGACCATCTCAGATTCAGAAAAAAACATTATATAATTCAATACACATTCATAAAAATTCTCTTATCAAATGAGAACTTTTCAGGAATGTCCTTATATTAATAAACGCTATTTACCAAACAAACAAGCAAACAACAACAAAAAATCCTGCCAAACCTCATTTTGCCAAAAACAACTAGAGAAACTGAGTAAAATACATAGAACAATGATTGAATTCTGAAAAGAACAACCAAAACAGATTGCATCTCATAAATTCTGGAGAGAAGGGAAGCAAACTAAAGTAAGATCACTCTTGCCCTTGATTTTAATGCCAGAACATTTGCTTTCTTAAATTCAGGTAAATAGAAGCAGCTGGAGCTTGCAACAATTTTCCTGGAATGAATATATATATATATATTTGTGTGTGTGTGTGTATATATATATATATATATATATATATGTATATATATGTACACACAAATATATGTATTCAACTCTGTTGAGGAGAGAGGTCCATGAAGAGAAGAACAAACAAATGATCCCAAATGTTGAGGAGCAATCATTTGGAGACATTTGTTGTCTAGGGTGAAACTACCCAATGTAAGCAGAAAGCAGCTAAAGTGAATAGCGAAGATTCAGTAGTCTTGTGTTCCAGGAAAGGTCGAGGTTGGAGTTTAGGGCCTGTAAGATGCAATGGTCCTGCGAAACACTTTTTGCTTTCATGGAAACCCCAAGGTCTAGAAGTAAAACAAACCAGCCAAACTCCCAGCCCAGATCATGCTAAAACCCCACTCTACATTTTAGTTGAGGTCATTGATCTGTGCTCTGTTGTCCTGCCACAGAAATGAAGTGCTCTTTGGAGGAAGTTAACATTAGAGGAAATTTTTCAATATTTGATAACAAAATGTCTGGTATTCAATAAAAAATTAAAGAATGTTGATGACCAAAATTCAAGAGAAAATCAGACAGTAGGAACAGATTATTCAGATATTGTGTTACTGGATATTTTTAAATGACTATGATTAATATATGTGAGAATATAGAAGACAAAATAGAGAATTTCACTAGAAACCTGCTATAAAAAAGTAAAAAAAATACTGTGATTTGGAAATAATAATAATTGAAATTTATTCCATTATTTTAATAAAATCTTAGTAGAGGATTAGTAGTAAATATCCAGACTGAAGTACATAAAGACAAAAGAATAAAGAAGTCAGAAAAAAAAACTGTCAAATATGGGAAATAATAAAAAGAATTGAAATATTAAAGAGGGAGAAGAGAAACTAGATAAGAGCAATATTTGAAAAAATTACTGCCTAAGAATTGTCCAAAGATAACAGAAGACAGTAACCACAGATTTAGAAAGATCTCCAGACCTATGCTGGATTAAGCACAAAGAAAACACTATCTAGGGTAAAACTGCTGATAATGAAAGAAAGAGTAAATCTTAAAAGCAGCCAAAGAACAAAGACACTTACTTTCAAAGGGACATCAGGTCTGACAATTTACTTCCCAACAGTGGAAGCAAGAACCCAGTAGAACAATATGATAATGGACTGAGAGAAATTAAGTGCCAACCTAAAAGTCCACCCCTATGAAACATATCCTTCAACTGGGGAAGAAGAAAAACTCCTTTTAAGAAAAAACAAAGCTTGAGGATTTACTGCAGTATGTAAGATTGCAGGGATTTGATGAGAGACAGCCAGGATTTAAAATCAAGCTCCATGAATTATTAGCTAAATAATAATAAGCCTGCTACTTAATCTCAAGGAACATCAGAAATAATGGTACCTGACTGATGAGGGTGGAGGATTAAATGAGTCCTTAGGATAGGACTTCATATGATATCTGACTCACAGTCAGACACCAGTAACTTAACTAAAATGTTCTCTTACCCGTGACCTTTCCAGGTAATCTAAACTACTCTTGTGCATTGGATTCCTGCTTCTCTGGCATTCTTCCATCTGGAATATCTTCACTTATTTCCCGTGACCTCTGCCCCAACTTTTGAAATTTGGTTCCTCCCTCCAGGTCAAAATAAATGCCACATTCTACCTGAAGCTTTGATCATTTCCTCCAGTATACTTCCCTTTCTCACAATTACTGTTTTATTGTTCATGACACTTTTTATGTATACTAGTTACATACGTGTTCCACCTTATGCTTGGTACTTACCATATTTTAAAATAACTTACTTATTTTATTGTGTATTTTTCTAACTTGTAAAATAGAAAGTCAAATCTGTTTTGTCCACCAATTATCACTATCTTGAATACTATCTTATATTTGACTGAAAGAATGGGTGTTAAATCATGGAATATATATGATATTAATTGTTAATATGTAGTCCAGAAAATATTTTATTTATAATTTCTAGATATTCAGTCATCTCATTTTCCTAACAAGAAAAATTATATTTTAGAATTCCTTTAAATAGCCCTTCCTTACAATCAACTAAAACTAGTTCTATAAATGAGGACTGAAAATCCCAATGAAAGAAGAATAAGACTGACTCCATTATGAAGTGTTTACATATTGAGGTAATTATATTTGATTGTCTTAGCCACAAAATTCATCTTACTTTATGAAACTTACTTTTCGATTCCTGAAAATTTAGATACACACTAAAAGAATAAAAATTTAAAAAACACTTATATTGTTGTCTTTTTCTAATTCATTACTCATATGGTCCTAGGAAGAAGGACAAAGATTTAGTTTTTCACTAATAAAATGAAAAAAATTGAAAATCCATAATGAGTTCAGTTCTTGTAAGAATAAAGGGCTCTGCCTGTTGACTTATTGTCCGTTTCCTTTTAATATTATTTTAAGTACTTAGTCTAATCTTTAAAGACTTATAGAATTAACCATAGACATGAAGACTTCCAAATACTGGATAAAGTGATACTCAGGGTTAGACATGAATATGGTCATCTTTATTCTTAAAAACAAACAAGCAAAACTATGTTAACATTATTTCTTTCAGCTGGAGAAAATGATTTATCTTGGTTCTTTAAATCTAAAATGAAATAATATGTATTATTCTGACAGAAAGTTAATGTAATATTTAAAAACAATTTCTATAAAAAGTTATAAATGTTGAATCTGATTGAACATATTCTGAAATAAAGCAATGGAAATATATGTTAAATTGAGTGATAGTTTCAAGGCAGAACTGTTTTAGAAAAACACAACTTCTTTAACTTGGGAAAATCTGATATAAATATGTGAAGAATATGAAAAGCCACACATTAGATGTGGATATTAATAGAGCATAAATGAAACTATGCTGACCTTTTAAAACACTTTCTAAAGGAAATATAAGCCGCTAAGAAATTTAGTCACTGTTTTCATGTAAAGATACTTTTTGCTAGTGATAAAAGAGCAAATTAGCATTTTAGTGCCTATTCTAAATGAGAAAATGACATTAAGAGCAAATTTCCACTTTTATTTGCTATATTCTAGTCAATCTACTCATAAAGTTCATATTATATTCTTCAAAATAATCTCAGCTCTTTGTCTACTCTGCTATTTTGGATCTGTAGTCTCTATTAGCAATCTATTTGTGATAATGTAGCTCTCTTATTGCATGCCCTACCTTCAGAAACTATTTGTGATCCTTTCCAAAGGGTTCCCCTACCTTTAACAATGCTTTTTGTTTGTTTGTTTTTAAAGAAAGAGTTTAAAACTAGAATAAAAGAGCTTAGGCTACCAGCACCAGAATTTTATTCCTCACTGATAACATAGCTATGATGGGAAAAGAGTTTACCTGCCATTGAGGTGTACTGTTCCAGCACATTCTTATATCTTCAATACTGCTTTCCATACTGACTCAATTTGACAACTGGAGATATAATCTATTACATAAAACTTTATCCCCAGGGCATAGATAGTACTTAAAAATACAAAAAAACATAAACTTCTGAGGAACTGTCACCAACATAAAGGTGTCAGAATATGAATGCAATTCTGCTACAGATAGTTTAGATGTTTGGGACAATTACTTTTTGGTCTGAAAGCCAAATGACAATAATACAAGCACACCATGAACTAAAAATCATTTTGCCCCATCAGGCTTTTTCTAAGATACATTGCAGAAGGATGATACATAATTCCTTTTCTCACGCTCAGTTTTCTAGCACATTAGAAAGCCCATAGCATTTTACATCTTTTATTGCTCCAAACTGTCTTAAACATTAGATTATTTGGCTCAGTTATTTTAAAGATTTTTGTTTGTTAATTGTAAATAAGAAACTCTCATACAATCACATTTCCCTAGGGTGTGTAAATAAATAAAGCAGTGAAAAGCAGTTGTGCTCTTACTGAGCAGGGCGGGGAGCCCAGAGCCCTGCTGGTTTAGCTGTCCTAGCCTCTCTCTCTCCACACCAGCCCCTAAGGACAGCATTCACCCACATCAGAGTCTCAAAACGCAGATTGAAAACCACTGATCCATTCAACTTATTCCATTTTATAATGAGAAAGCTGAACCCGTAGAGGCTAATTGCTCAAACTGCTGTAACTAGTTGACGGCAAAACAGAATTAGAGGGCTTCCCTGGTGGCGCAGTGGTTGAGAGTCCACCTGCCGATACAGTGGTCACGGGTTCTTACCCCGGTCCAGGAAGATCTCACATGCTGCGGAGCGGCTGGGCTCATGAGCCATGGCTGCTGAGCCTGCGCGTCCGGAGCCTGTGCTCCGCAACGGGAGAGGCCACAGCAGTGAGAGGCCCGCGTACCGCAAAAAAAAACACAAAAAAAATACACAGAATTAGAACTCATGTCTCCTGACTCTTTGTCTAGTATTCACAAATGTAGCAAAAAAATCAGTTAAAAATGTCTGGTAAATTAATACTTTCAGAAATATATTTTCTTAAATATACCATGAAAACAATCTGAGAATTTGTTAAGGTAACTTTCAAATCATGTATGTTGAATATTCCCTTTTAATATATGAATTCATTTATATATATATATATATATATATATTCTCTTTTCTCTGTATATTATTAAGTAGCTAGATAGTCTAGTTGACACCAAAATGATTCTGTACAAATAGCAGCGACCAATAGTCGTTAACTTTACCCTCATAATAGAGATGCTAAAGGAGAAAGCCCGGAGGTTAACAGTATAACCAATGTTAATCGCTTATAACTGACGTTCTAACATGTAGTTTTAGTTGTACATGCATGGAATAAGGAGATCTACCCTGGCTCTACAGGTGATTTTCAGGTTGGATATGGACAGCTTTCATGCTCACTGAGCTTGATGGTGCCAGGCAGTAGCGACAGTAAATATCATCACTTTGACTGAAGAATGCAGCCAACAGTCACGAGGTGTTTGCAGCCTCAGGATATATGAAAATCAGTGTGGCTGAAAGTTTTCAGACCATGAATATGGAACTCATTTCCAGCATAGTGACCCCAAGGGAAATAAGCATCTCTAACCATAGAAAAGTAAGCCAGGCTTTTACACAGCAGAAGTAGAAGCAAGTACCAAGCAAACAATGTAATATTTGCCTATTGTTTTAGATACTTTCAATAACTCCTTGCAATAGATCATTTTATCACTTGGTAAAGTAAAATAAACTAATGAATATGACAAATTGTTAAGATATTTCAAATATGGTTTTACAGTTATTTTGACTATTTTATATTATGTAAAACTTTTTGTTCTTGATATTTTAAATTTATTAGGATTTTTAACTTAATTCTGTAAAATTAGGTGGAGGTTTTCTTTAGTTTTTAAACAGAAAGTATTTATGTGTAACACTAGGTAGATAGATGATAGATGGATAGGTAGATAGATACAATATATTGCATATAATTATAGATATATCTAGCATATATAACAATAAATGCATATAGTATATTTCAAATACATTTTACATTATATATATAATCTGAATCTAAAGCTTATTTTCAGAATTATTTAGCAAATACCACATATTATAGTGTTTCTGCCTCTTTTTCCCCCTTTTTTAAACATAATTATTTCCTAACAATTTCCAAGAGGAATTCTAGCACATCACAGTTAGAAGAGCACTGGTTAGAGTCATAATGTAAGACCTAATGTAAGTCATAATTGCCATGACCTTAATGGTTATTGAATAGTTTGTTTACCTGTAGGTTGCAGTTCCTTGATAGGAGAGCTGTTTCGTCTTATGGTTAACCATAATGATTTTATCGCAGGTTAATAAGCTACCTTTGCAACAGAATTAGTAGCAAGAAGGGTGAAATAAGAACTCAGCCACAAGTGTTGTAACCAAGAAAGCAGCGGGCAGGAAAGGCTAAGACGGTGTAACAATGCTCAGAAAAGTGTGAACTCCAGTTTCAGATAACCTCTTGTCATCAGCCTGTTGGGATCCATGAATCCAATAATAATTTCAAGAAGCAAATGTGGTATTCTCAAATATCATTAACTATGAAAGCAAGCCCTCTGAGATGTGTTTGGCATTTTAGAATTTAATATTATTGATTTGATCTCTACTCCCCTTCCTCCTCAGGTAATCAGATGGGTCTTTCTTCTTTTGTTTCTTCTTTTTCTACTTATTTGTTTATTCATTTTGCGTGTGTGTGTGTGGAATCAGGGAATAAAGGCTGTGTTTTCATTCTATCGATAAGTAAATATTTTCTACATAAATTAAACCACTTATGGGTTCTTATATATCTTCCACATATATTAAACCATTGACATAATGTGAATGGAGACAGGAGTGAATCCCCTGGAAGGGTCAGAGTGTTTGGCCTGGTCTAGGAGGCTGCTGCATGTAGGCCACTGAAAAACTCATCTAACTGCTCCTAACTGGTCATAATATTTATATAAATAAACATGGACTAGGTCACTAACTCTTTCAATCTTAAAATGATCATGTTTTTTATTGCTCTATTTAAATTTCCCAGAAGACCCAGGTGTTAACAAGGACAGTGGCTCTGCTGCGCCTAGTGTTCTACCAGCTCTCTAGAGCATTCCTCGTGATTCCTTAATTCCCGTTTAACAAAATTATGTTCTGAAATGACAGCTGGGAACACAGTAAGTTTTTCTTGGAAGAGCCACTGTTAAAGTATACCTTTGTTTCTAATCTCTTAGACCAGTTCATGAGGCAAGATGTGTTTTTAAAAACACACAGAGAGAAATATCTTATCATGTCATAATAATCAATATTTATTCACTAAGAACATCAGATAAATTAATCTTAATGTGTTTTAGTTAAACAAAGTCAATAGCCATTGTCATATACAGAAAGGAAGCAGAGTCTCCAATGACCTTGGATTTGAAGTTTACAAGTACTTTTTCAGGTAGTTTCTTTTTATTCTGTTAACATAAATATTTATAATAAGAGGGAATTTCTAAGTATGAAACATAAAAGTAATTTGTTAATATGTGATAATATTAAATCACTAGTAACTTTATAATCATATATCATATAATCATCTTCTTGCCAAATCATGTAACATTTTAAGCAATCATCTTAAAATTTTAAGACAAAAATAATTTTGGAAGAACATGTTTTTTCTTTGTCAGAAGTTCTTTCTCTAGGTGTGGTAAGCTACTATCCTGACTAAAAGCCTACCTTCCAAAGATGGTTACTATAAGTATTTCAGCTGATAGTGTTATGGAGATTTCCTTGTATGTTATTTGTTGCTTTTTCCCCCTTACTGCTTTTAATATTTTTTCTTCTTTCTTTCTTTCTTTCTTTCTTTCTTTCTTTCTTTCTTTCTTTCTTTCTTTCTTTCTTTCTTTCTTTCTTTCTTTCTTTCTTTCTTTCTTTCTTTCTTTCTCTCTCTCTCTCTCTCTCTCTCTCTCTCTCTCTCTCTCTCTCTCTCTTTCTTTCTTTCTGGCTGTGTTGGGTCTTTGTTGCTGCACGTGGGCTTTCACTAGTTGTGGTGAGTGGGGGCTACTCTTCATTGCGGTGCATGGGTTTCCCATTGCAGTGGCTTCTCTTGTTGCAGAGCATGGGCTCTAGGCACATGGGCTTCAGTAGTTGTGGCATATGGGTTCAGTAGTTGTGGCTCACAGACTCTAGAGCACAGGCTCAGTAGCTGTGGCACGTGGGCTCAGTTGTTCTGCGGCATGTGGGATCTTCCCGGACTAGGGCTCGAACCCATGTCCCATGCATTGGCAGGCGGATTCTTAACCACTGTGCAATGAGGGAAGTCCCTAATATTTTTTCTTTGTATTTAATTTTTGTTAGTTTGATTAGTATTTGGTTTGGCATGTTCTTCTTTGGATTTATCTTGTTTGGGACTCTCTGTGCTTCCTGGACTTGGGTGACTATTTCCTCTCCCATGTTATGGAAGTTTTTAGCTTTAATTTTTTTAACTATTTTCTCAGGCCCTTTCTCCTTCTCTTTTTCTTCTGGGACCCCTATAATTCAAATGTTGGTGTGTTTACTGTTGTCCCAGAGGTATCTGAGGCTATCTTAATTTCTTTTCATTCTTTTTTCTTTATTCTGTTCCACAGCAGCGATTTCCACCATTCTGTCTTCCAGCTCACTTATCCGTTCTTTGGCCTTGGTTATTATTCTGCTATTAATTAATTCTAGTGTATTTTTCATTTCAGTTATTTTATTGTTTATCTATGTTTGTTTGTCCTTTAGTTCCTCTAGGTCTTTGTTAACCATTTCTTGTATCTTCTCGATCCATGCCTCCATTCTCTTTTTGAGGTCTTGGATCATCTTTACTATCATTACTCTGAATTATTTTTCAGGTAGGGTGTCTATCTCCTCTTCATTTAGTTGTTCTTATAGGGTTTTATCTTGCTCTTTCATCTGCAACATTTCTTTGTCATCTCATTTTGTGAAACTTACTGTGTGGTCTCCCTTGCCCAGGCTACAGGACTGTAACTCCTCTTGCTTTTGGCATCTGCCCCCTGATGGGTCAGGTTGGTCCAGAGGCTTGTGCTGTTACCCCTTGATAAGGAGTTGACCTGATGTTGTAGTGACAAGAGCCTGCCCTGGATATTGTGTGGGGCCTCACTTTTGCTCTGTGGTTGTCACTGCCCTGTTGGTGGGGGCAGGGGGTCTGCTTCCTAGCTGTTGGAGTAGAGGTCCCAGATCTATTACTGAGCTTTGTTTCTGATCCTCAGTGTGAGGTAGGTGGGATTGGAGCATTCTCACTGTGCGAGAAGCCACTGACTCTTCCTCCTCTGCAGCTGTTCTCCTGTGAATGTGCTCTGTTGTGTTCCCTTTCACCCATTGTGAGGGCTCACGTAGTACACTGTTGTTGGGACTGCTCTCAGACCCACCTTAACTGTGGGTGTGCTGGCATTTGGCTCTGGTGTCTCTCAGGTGTTGTTTTCACCAGGCACCAAAGCAGATCCACTGAGGTCAGGTCCTAGGGTTGCAGTAGTCATGCACCTGGACCCACTGTGGGAACTATGGATGCAGCTTAGGCTTTGGCCTGGCCTGATCCCTGCATGTACATGCCCAGAAAGCTGCTAAAGCCCAACCCATCCCTGCTGCAGGGGCACTTGCTGTCCTTACAGATGTTTTGCAGGCACTGAATTTAGGAGCCATCAGTGGAGGAGTAACTCCATGGTTCACGCAGCTGTGAGGAGGGATTTCAGTGCTTCTTCCTTAGTCACACGGCTCCTGGGATTCAGCTGTGGTTTCGGCCCCACCCCTGGGTGGATTTCCTAGTGCAGGGAGCTATCCATGCCCACCCAGGACAGCAGGGCAGGTCTTGGTACCCACTGATAGATTTCCTAGTTGTGGGGGCTATCCATGCCCTCCCGTGACAGTGGAGCAGGTCCTGGTACCCACTGGTGGAATTCCTTGTGGCAGGAGCTCTCTGCACCCTTCCGGGTAAGCAGGGGTGGGTCCTGTGGCCCACTGACGGATTTCCTAATGGTGGAAACTCTCTGTGCCCTTCAAGGTCAGCAGGGGCAGGTTCTGGGGCTCACTGATGCAATTCCTAGTGGCAGAGCTGTCCATGCCCTTCCAGTTAGTGGGAGTAGGACCTGGTGTCTGCCCACGAGTTTGGAAGAGGCATCCAGTGCCCGCCTCTGGAGCCCAAGATGGTGACAGCAACTCACACCTGCCCCCAGAGCTCCTGTAGGTGGTGTCCTGTTGCCTGGGAGTGCTCACAATGGTAGAATTTCTTATGGTGGTCCCGCCCCTCTCCTTGTGCGCCTCCCAGTAATGGTGCTTTGCTTCTCTGGTGGGCCCAGGCTTCTTCCTAGTACACCCTCAGTTGCCATGGGCCGACCTCTTCAGGTTGCTTCTGCAGCTAACCCTGGTTCTCTCCCTGGGACTAAACTTCGGAGTCTGAGCTTCAGCCCCCGACTGCCACCCACACCGACAGTGGGGTGTCTTAGGTTGGGAAGCACAGGGTGGCAGTGCCGACCGTCTGTGCAGGTTACTCTCGGCTTTGCCCTCCACAAACCGGTTGCTGTTCTCCCCTTTTTTAGACTCCGAGACTCACCCTATGTCCGTCTAATTTATCCACTGGTGAGGAGCCTTCACAGGGTACGGGAACCTTTCCTCCTTCACAACTTCCTCCCTGGGGCACAGGCCCTGTCCTGATTTCTTCTTTTTCTATTTTGTTTTGTCCAATCCAGTTACATGGAGGTTTTCTTGTCTTTTCAGATGTCTGAGGTCTTCTGTCAGTGCTCAGTAGCTGTTCTGTATGAATCGTTCCACTTGTAGATGTTTTTTCAATGTTTCTGTGGAAGATGGTGAACTCTGCTTCCTACTCCTCCACCATCTTGCTCCTGCCCTTCTTTATCACTATTATTGAAGATTCTTAATAAAGATACTTTCAAAAATATAGGAAATTAAATATACGTCATTGGGAGTTTAAATATTTTTAAAGTCCAACTTTCCTTAGTGAGATATTAAATAAGATTTTCAAAAATAATATGTATTTATGTAAATCATAAATTAATTTTTACTTCTACCATTTAATTCAAAAGCAATTATGATCTTTAACACCTTTCTGATTTCTTTTCCCTAAAAGAAATTAATAATTTTTTATAATGAAATTATTATGCAGTATTCTTTATTCATTAAAGTATCTCAACATTTTCAATTGATTTCATTAAACTATTAGATATTTTATGGCTTTGTTTTGCTATTAATAAAATGTGTCAATTTTAAAACTCACATTAAATTATAATAATTATATTTACTTTTATTTCCCTTCCACTGGGATTATTCAAATATGATCATTTTTATTCAACATTTATTGATAAAATATTTTATATTTGGTAAGGTGAATATTGGAAATTTTCTATTACAGTGGCTAGTACTAGCAAACAAATCACCAAAATATACACTTTTTTTCTTGAATGGATGCAAAGAATTATAAAGTTAGCTTTTGTCCCTAAGACGCAAGGGCATGGAATGTTTATACTAATAACGTTAATAACATTTGAGCTCATAAAAATTAATTCTACATAGAACCATTTGTCCTCATATTCAAGAGTAATAAATGAATGTTATTAAATCACATTGTCATAATATTAATAAAGAAAAACACAAGAGAAACAAAAAAATATATAGGTTTTTTAAAATTCCACAAATATTTACTGAATGTATATGATATGACTGGTATTCTAGGTGTTTGTGATTATTTAGTGAACAAAACAAACAAAATATCTCCACTTGAATATTTGCCTAAAAAATTACTCTAGTGTTCATATAGATATATCATTCTATTGACCATAAAATAACATAAAAATATCTATTGTCTGTAGGTCTTTTTGCATAAAATATGCAAAATATTTATGCAAATATTTATGCAAAATATTTTGCATAAAAATATTTCCTTACAGATCATGTAAGGAAATAAATTGATATATTTTTATAAAATGGCTGATGGCTTAGCCATCATTGAATGGCTCAGCATACATTGAAGAATAATGAGATAAATAAAGATCATTCAAACTTTTGATTCTTAATTTTAAATGAAGAAGGTAAAATTAAGGGACAAAACATACCTCAAAAAGGTGAATTCTCTAAGTCTAAATTACTCACAACTACCCATGAGTTTCATACACTTTATTAAAGTTTATCACTAACTTTTTCCACATTTATATTATTACCAAGTCTCTTTTGAAGTATTTTGGCAATTGCATTGATTTTATATGCAACTTGACTACTTGATTTTTAAAAGGTTGTTTGAGCAGGAATAATTTTAAGACACAGACACATATATATATTCACACACACACACACACATAAATAGAACCATTTCTAGAGTAGAACATATGTTATATATTAGATTTGTATACATTGTGAAGCAATTTATGGCTTAGCATTTGTTGCTGAAAGTTCTGTCCTCTTTAAAAATCTGGGACTTCATATAGTAATTTGTAGTCTACTGGCTGCTAAAAATTTGTGTGTGTGTGTGTGTGTGCACACGTGCACGTGTGTATGTTTTGAAAATAATTCATTCAAAATGCTTTTTTTAGGAGTTTCCTTTTTTTTTTTTTAACTAGGTTGAGAAATGGGTACAAACTACCAAGGAATTTTACTCAATCTGGTCAACAGAAAGTTACTTAATGTTTCCCTTAGGGAAAAGACAGAATTAATGATATCTTATAAAGCAGAATTTATTCTGGGTTTTTGCTTCATTATTTACCTAGAAAAGTATCCAGAAAATGGAAGGGATGATTCATTTTTCCAATATGTTAATAGTTTGATAGATTACTTCTAGCTGTGAGAAACTAGACTCCAAACTTGTTTGTTACTATGTTCTGTCAAAATCCCGCAAACAGAAGAACTATGGGATTTCTCTTAGGCTTTGTCAAATGTTCAACATACCTGATGTTTTATTTCAGGAATGAAATACAGCATATTCTCTTTAAACTGCCAAGCCTTGGAACTAACACCATTAATAAGAGTGACTTTAGAATGTAAAGTCAAATATCCATTCCTCTTTATGTGAGGATACAGAGGTCATGCGGTCACTTTGCTAGTGAAGACAAGTACCTATGACAATGTGCGCTCCCTTGGGAGTCTCCAGGAAGAACCTGCTTCCTTGGCCCCTTCCGTCACCTTTAAAGTCAACAGTGTAACTTCGTGCTTCCATCCTTACACAGCCTCCTTCTGTTTTCAAATCTCTGTTTCTCACTTCCTTTTGGAAGTGTATTTGTGATTTCATTTAGGGCCCATCCAAATAATCTAGGATAACCACCTCCTCTCAAGACCATTACTTTAATCACTTATGAAAAGTCCCTGTTACCCTGTTATAAAGTAACTCGCACAGTTCCAGGGATTAAGTCCTGGATCTCTTCAGTCTGCCTACTGTCCATCTGTCTACCCTCTGGCATTCTGTACACAAAGCTAGACCTCTGGTGAGCACATCAAAAACAAAACCTGGTTTTCAAATTAAATTCCATTACATTCTACATTTCATTCTATTAATCTATTAAATTATTCTCATTTTTCCTTAGATATTTATTTATAGTCAGCTACCACTACCATACAACAGGGTTATTACGTTTAGCATCAGTTATGGCATTTATTTTCTATTTAATCTATGTCTCGGACCACATTCATTCCTACTTCATAAGACCCAGAGTAACCTTTCTAAAAATCAAACACAATCATTTTACTCAGCTCTGAATAAGACCCTGTTAGCTGCTACCACTCATGGGACAAAATCTAAACTCTATGTTTTGGAATAAATTGTCCTTTCTAGTCTGACACCAAAACTCCATTCTCTTTTTTTACCACTGCTCAACTTTCCACCCAGTATACCAGGCACTCCAACTACACTGAGAATTACCACCATTATAAATGTGCACTGTAAAATTAACTCTAATTCTCTGCTTGGCAAGCTCCTATGCATCCCTCAAGAAGAAGCTAAGCTTCATGAAGATGTTTTTGTTTGTTTGTTTCTTTCTTTCCCTTCTGCAATGCAGGAGCAATGGCTGCTCCATCTTTGGGTCTCTACACTCATTCATATCTCTGTTGTATCTCTTGTTGTGTGTTATTAACTTTTTAAAATTATCACTCTATCTCTTCAATGTGAATTTGGGCGTGTGGAAAGTACTGTGCCCAGCTCATCTCTGCATCCCCAGAGCCTAGAGCTTGGCAGGAAGCACAGACTCCCCAAAGGTGATTAGCTGAAGGAACGAGGCCTTAAGAGCAAGTGAGAAAACTACTGCCCATAAAAACAGCCTAATGATGAGCTCTCTCCCTCTCCTCAAGATGCTGCGGTGCTTTCAACTAGATCTCTCCCAGAAATAGTCACTGACTGAACATGAAATTAACTTCTATTTCTGTTTTTTTTAAATATAGACTTTTACTCCTTATTTCCCACAAAAAAATTTTAAAAATATATAAAACATCTGCTGAAACATACATTTGACTAAGGTTTGCTTGACTGGAATTTTTTTTTTTTTTTTTTTGCGGTACGCGGGCCTCTCACTGCTGTGGCCTCTCCCATTGCCGAGCACAGGCTCCGGACGCGCAGGCTCAGTGGCCATGGCTCACGGGCCCAGCCGCTCCACGGCATGTGGGATTTTCCCGGACTGGGGCACGAACCCGTGTCCCCTGCATCGGCAGGCGGACTCTCAACCACTGTGCCACCAGGGAAGCCCTTGACTGGAATTTTTAAACTACCTACTGATACAGTTGTTATATCAATTTTCCACAGCCTTGCCAACTATGGAGATTTTATATTTTCAAAACCTACTTTTCTTAAAAGAGTATGTTGCTAATGCTTGTTATTATTTCAAAATATAGTTATATGACTTTTTCCGTTCACACATTAAATAAAGGAACATGTTTGCAGATTTCTCTAATTTTAAAACTTCTGTATACTGACTTAAATATAACTCTCTCAATCAATCTGTTTTTTTCTTAATTGAAGTATAGTTGATTTACAATGTTGTGTTAGTTTCTGGTGTACAACAAAGTGATTCATATATATATATATATATATATATTCTTTTTCATATTCTTTTCCATTATGGTTTATTGTAGAATATTGAATATTGTTCCCTGTGCTATGCAGTAGGACCTTGCTGTTTATCCATTCTGTATATAATAGTTTTCATCTGCTAGTCCCAGAAACAGACTCACAGACATAGAGAATTTCTGGTTTTGAATTATCGTTATCAATGAGAGAGAAAGAGAGTGCCTGCTTGCTTTGCACAGAGGCATGAAACAGTATTTTTTCCTAGAAGATAAAGTAAAATAATCACATCAGCTAGGTCACCTAGGCTACTCAATTTAGCTTCTCACATTCTACTTACTAAAGGCTGGGTTGCTTGGTTAATGTTTATTTACCTTACTGGTCAGCCCTCGGGGCTGTTGCTGTGGGTGCTGTAATGGACCACCCAGAGTCCCCTTCCTCTCTGAAGCCCTCCTCTAACCCCTGCTTCCAGGTGATAATCTACAGCTGGGTCCTTCCCTAGGCTTTGTCCTTGCCTGATGAGAGCTGCTTTGGCCAATGTTGTGTCACACCGTCCACCCGCCAAGCCATCCCACATCCAATTACTGGTTTATACAGAGGTACAAGACCAAGCCCCTTGGCTTTCATTCGAGACATCTCTGAAGGGCACCCCAGCTTGAGTGCTTTCTGTGGGATTGCCTAAGATCTCGGCTACAGCATCACAGCTCAGCTTGTCTTTCTGTCCATTTCTCTTTCCTTTACTCCCTCACAGATATTGCTCCCAGAGGATTTCACAACAAACTCTCTACATGAAAAATCTCATCTCTTAAACAGTTTCCTGTGCAGTCCCATCTAAAAGAGGTAGAGCCAAAGTGGTTTAGCACGTGGACTGAAAAATGGCATTTTGGAGCTGGCTGTGAGTCACCTGGAGAAAAAGGACTGTGGTGGCTGTAGGTGTAGTGTGAATGAACCCAGAACCCAGTGTAGTAGTGCAAGTATTCTGTAAGATGTTACAGCAAAACCTGAAGGAACTTTTTGGACAATCCAATACTATCCCTCCCTTTGTTGGAAGATGACACCAAGATCACTGTCTTGCAAGATAACATGCACCTGCACTCCACTAGGACTTAACCCCGCCTAGCTGGAGGTGTCAAGATCACATGACAAGACTTCCAGACCACATCTTCCTTCACATAGAGGTCACTGGCCTAGCCCCACACTTACAGAGGCAGTGAAAAGTATAGACAATTGTACCAACAGTGGATCCTCAAAGGACTAGTGGAGTCTCACCTTGGCACCACTCAGTTTGAGACCCTGTGACTTTAGTAAAGCAGCTATTTGCATAGGAATGCAATATATGTTGACTATGAATGGTAATGTTAAGTATTCCAGATCTTCTGTGTAATCACTTTATAGTCAAAGCCCACTTTCCCAATTCACCTCTAATTTACATGAATCAAAATTAAATGAGTGATTGAGAAGAACTGCAGATTGAAAAATCTGTAGACATTTTAATTACTAAATATTTTTCTTATATCACATATCATTTAAAAACATGATATTATGGGCTTCCCTGGTGGCGCAGTGGTTGAGAGTCCACCTGCCGATGCAAGGGACACGGGTTCGTGCCGCGGTCCGGGAAGATCCCACATGCCGCGGAGCGGCTGGGCCTGTGAGCCATGGCTGCTGAGCCTGCGCATCCGGAGCCTGTGCTCCACAATGGGAGAGGCCACAACAATGAAAGGCCCATGTACCGAAAAAAAAGAAAACAAAGACAAAAAACACATGATATTATGCAATAAATATGGATCAGATTTCACTACTATTTCATGCTGCTATTATATATGTCTATGTATTAGTATATACATATATGTATATGTGTATATTATATATGTATAGAATAGTATATATTTTATATATAGTATATACTATATGCTGCCATATATACATGTATATATGTTTGTGTACCTATAAATATATATATATATATAGTTACAGTTATTTTCATAAGAGGCAAGAGTAGTTAGGTTTGAAAACTCAGTTTTCTTTGACAAAATACACCTGTGGGAAGCTCAGCCTTTCGTAAAACACGAGTATAGAAGGCATCTTGTTCAGTCAATTAACAGATACTTACTGACACCCTTCCACATTCTAAGCACCAGGCACACAGTAATCAATAAGGGAGAAAGGGTCTCTCAGATCACAACACCATCAGGCTCACAATCTGCTAGGAAGACAATGAGAAGGAGGAAAACACACACACATACACATATATGTACACACATACATGTGCACACACACACACACACACACACACACACACACATACACACTGTGTATAAAATCACCAGAGTCTGTGCCATGAGGAGATATAACAGCTGGTCCCGAGAGTGTTACAACACATGTTTAACAAAAACAAATAATTTAGCTTGGTGGGTTAGGTGATATTTTTTTAATCACATTTTATGGTAAAGAGTTTTTCTGTGTGTGTGTGTGCGTATGTAAGAGTCCTGAGAGAAGGGCCTGCATACTGCTTACCATTCTACCTTCAATTCAGAGCATAACATTTTGAGTTTTGATTATATTTGAATCAGCATACAAGCTGATCTTGCAAATAAACCAAAAGCAATTGGTTTTGCTGTCAGCAAATGATGTCAGCAATTCATGAAACATTTATCAACTGAAGTCAGTGCTAGCTTCTGCCCTAGGTCTTGAAGACTCAAACTGTATACTAAAGTATGATTGCAGAAACCAAATGATGAATATTTATTTCCCAATATTACCTAAATTGTTTTCATAAATATGCACCTTGTTTTTCATTTTTTTAATGAGCTTTACTATCATTTCCAGGTGAAAGTGATAAAATGCCCTTTTGTCTAAATATGAATATATAAAATTAAAATATAGGATAGAATAAAATATATTAAAAAATTCCTCTTTTCTTCTCAAAACCATATCAAGTTTTACATAACTAAAATGTAGGGAACAAACATACATTGAGAAAAGTATATTAACAGTAGCATGAAAAAGCATTTTGCATTTAATTACATCATCAAATTAAATATACAAGCATTTTAAATAGTCATAAGAATTCATATGTACATTAACACAATATTTAGGTTTTTAAAAATATTTATGTAGATTAAAAAAAATAGCCTTAAGGAACTGCCAGAGACATTGATTCAGAAATTGTATAGGCAGCCTAAGCAACAGAAAGAAATCCTGGCTAAGTTAACCAAAGGAAAGAAAACATATGACAAGAGAGAATTTATTTAAAGATTATTAGGAGGACTTACATAAAGTAAGGGAAAACAAAAGCTCCATAATGTAAAATTCAAGGCAACTCCTATGATCTCAAAAGGTTAACTTTGGTGACTTGATCTAATCACCTGAGGTACTTGTTAAAAATGACAGATTCCTGGGCCCCAGCCCAGAAATACCAAATCAAAATACCTGGAGATGACCTCTGAGAATCTGCTTTTCAACACCATTATGAAGGGTACTTATACTCTTTATTATTTATCATTAGAGTGACTCTGCTCCAATATGCTGTTTTTCTACAAAAGTCAAATATTTCTGGGAGAAAAATCTTCCCCTAACCTGCAAAACAATCTATACACTCTTTTTTTCTTATACATATTACATTCTACTTTAAATTGCTATTATTTATATGAACATAATTTTCTCTCACTTTTCCCATAACTTATAAGTGTATTGAGGTCAGCAATATTATCTTTTTAGTCTATGTATATCTCACAGTACAAAGAATGAAAACTTTTAACATATAAGTCCTTAAAAAAAATTAATTGAATTGAATGAAATTAACTTCCCATATAAGGGTGATAGCTTTGTGGGTAAGAATACTATGTTGAATGGATATTTTGGTGTGTGTGTGGCTCTAAAATTTTTAAAATTAATCATATTTTATATGTAGTAGTGTGTATATGTCAATCCCAATCTCCCAATTTATCCCTCCCCCCACCTTCTCCTTCCCCACCATAACCATAAGTTTGTTTTCTGTACCTGTGACTCTATTTCTGTTTTGTAAATAAGTTTATTTGTACCATTCTTTCCACATATATATATATAAAATAGATAACTAATAATGACCTACTGTGTAGCACAGGGAACTCTACTCAACACTCTGTAATAACCTAAATGGGAAAAGAATCTAAAAAAGAGTGGATATATATATATGTATAATTGATTTATGTTGTACAGCAGAAACTAACATAGCATTGTAAATCTATAATAATATTTAAAAAAAATTAATTCTAAAGGCTCTTAATCCGTTTTATGTAAGAGAAAAAATATATGGCAGGCTAATAGTTAAACTCACTTGAAACCACATTTTCCCAAAGAATAAAAGGCAGAATCAATGATTTTGTCTCTCATATATATTTAGTAAAATATACTAAGTCCCTAAATCTTTTTACTTCTCTGAAAATGGCATTTGAGATTGATTGGGTTGGGAACTGCACACATTTTATTATTATTTATCTGCTTACCCTGTCATCTATCTGAGAATTTCTAAGGCTGATTAAAAAATTTACTGTTTATTGGTTTATTGAATAAGACATAATAATAATAATTTTGTTTCCAACAATGCCCATCTGTATTAGTTTGCATGAAAAAATCAGCTTTCCTTACAAAGGAGTGCATGATTATAAATAATGTTTAATTCAGGACTCAAAGCAACAATTTATCCTCTCTGTGAAATAAGGAGTATTTCCCAAGAGGAAAGACCTCTGGTTATTCCGAAAATGTATGTGTCTACAACATATGAGATGGAGACATCTCTTAGGATATTTTTTTGTTTTAAAAAGTTTTTCTTTCTCTATTGCAATTCCAACTTCCCCATATATATCACATTCACATAAATAATTGTCCTTTAAAACTAATAAACCCCTGAAGAAGAACTGACTGTTAACAAATGGTCATTTACTGAAAACATAGCTAAAGTGGATGTTACATATAAATGAAGGGTTGTTAAGATCAGAGAGGTCACATAGTAAATTTCTGTACCTTTTATAAACTCCTAAAAATCCCTCCTTTTGATTTTCCTACTTCATAAAATTTCCTTCAATTTACTAAGCAAAGCATAATCATTCAGTAATACTTATACTGAAAATAGATTTTATGTTAAAGAAATATAACTTAGAGCCAAATATTGTATTAAAATTTGGAGAATATTTATATGCTATTATAATTTTTATAAATGATTTGATAAAACTTTTTAAGCTATATTTTAAGTAATAACTATAGATTAATTATTGCATTAAGTTCAAGTAACATTTTTAAATAAACTACTTAAAGTGAAAATCGTATTTGACTATCTTTATACTTATTATTTGCTTTTAAATGCATGCATTATAGTGAAACACGTGCGTTTTAAAATAAAAAGGAAAAGAACTAAGAATACAAATAATTATTGCTGAAAACCAGGTGGTGATGTAAAGAAGCTGTCAGATTAGACATGTTCAGTTATATTTCACAGTTGCTTTTTGGGAAACATTTCTTGTCAGTTGTTTAAAAATCAGTATGTGATGAATATAAAATGCGGTATGCTCAAAGTGGAATGGCTTATAAATTTATAGTATTAGCCTATTTCATAATGCAAAGACCTATTTTTAGCATAACCATCTTGTCAACTAATATTTACTATATGTTATGAGATCCATCTCCATTCATGTAGAGAGAAAAGAGAGGTATGATTCCGTCTCAAATGTGTTTCAATAATTTTATGAAGCAGCCAATGTGAAATTAAAATGAGATGGAAATAAATTTCCCAAAATATGTAAATAAAACTATATTAGCATATTAATTAATATTACAAGTGCTAAAATCATGGTAAATCTGGCAGGATGACTTAGGAAAGTTAGGTGACTATCTCCTATGGAAAAGAAGAGAAATCACAGTCGCTTTCCTAATGACATCTAATAGTGTAAAACTAATTGGGAAATACATTACACTTAGTACTATTTTTCTTTGTTTTGGGGGGCTAAGAATTTAAAAGGAGAGTTCATAAATACGGGATGTTTCTCAGGCCTTGCCTGGGAAAGATTGAGATGAATCTATCCCATTAGAGTTAATCAAAGGTCCTAGGAAAGCACTTACTTTAAAACATATAGAAGTGAGGAGAGCTCACTATGGACAATATTTGGTAGCAAAGAATCCAGGCTTTCCCCACTGTGGTGTCCCAGATGAGAATATTACTCAGAAGCAGGAAAGCAAATTTAAATCAGGACGTACCCAGAGGAAAAAATTCAAGGCCAAACCTACTGTGGTTGGAAGAAGAAGTTCAAAATCCTAGATGACACAAAAGCTTGATGGCTGTACTTTTCAAACTTTAGTGAGATTAGAATTTCGTGGAAGGCTTGTTAAGGTTTTTGGGCCTCACTGCAGAGTTTCTGATCCAATAGATGTGAGATGAGGCTTGAGAATTTGCATTTCCAAAAACTTCTCTGGTAAAGAAACACATTTTGTCTTATAGGATCTTAAGACCTTATCATTAAAGAAAAGAATAGAAATAAAAGTAAAAGCAGTGTATCTTCCACAATTGAGGTAGATGCCCTACCAGAAAAACAAACCACCACAACAAAAAACACCACCAAGTTTTGGAGACCTGAAGCAAAGAAAGCTAAGATGTGAAACTAATTATTTAGAACAAGCTTAAAGATGGACATTGGCCTCAGCTGGGAGGTTTTCCAAGTTTCCAGGGGCAACCAGATCAGGGCATGAATCCGGGAAGCATCTGACTATAAGTTAAGAGTGAGGGGAAAAAGCAAAGATCAGTTGTTGACAGGTAGGTCCTGTCAATTATACCAGTGACAGAGTAGAATATGTTAAGGGGGATAAAGAAAATTAAATAACCCATGAGGACCAACGTCAAGGTCAAAAAGTTGAGCAAAATACTTATTGTGTATATATATATATATATATATATATATATATACACATACATATATATATATAATCAAAATGACTCCTTTTGATATGCAATAAAAATATGTTTAAGCAATATAGTCTCATGAAAAATGAAGGATATTTTCAAAGATATATAGTTACCTAGATTAATTAACAAACATGCATTACAATTTTGAGAATTGTAAGCTGCCATTCTTGGGCCATCGCAAGTTATTTTCCATATAAGATGAAGTCAACATCATTGTGGGCATTCCTTGAGATGTCACTATTTAAGAGCCATGCAGTCCTCGGGGACACCACCAAACACTATGGTCCCAGGTAATCGTATATAATAGAACACATGTCAAGTAAAACAAATGACACATTTTGTTTCCATTGTTTTTGGTTTTGCCAATCAAGAAAAACAATACAGACAGGATATCTTCCCTGTAAGGGGCAGTAACAGAAAATGTACTACAAGCTTATTCTTTCCCTCCACATAAAATACGGCAATGCTAAATTTTATTATTATTTCCATGTGCTACAGTAATGTCCAATGATTATGGAAAAATGATCTTAGTTTAAATCCCACCCTACTCCCTCAAGGCACTAAAAATAGTGCAGAAAAATTTCAGAGGAGCCAAGTTAAAACTAGGTCATAAACAGAATATGTGGCTGTTTCATGAAATAGCCCAGAACGTGTGATAAGGATGATCATATTTTTCAATTAATCTTTAGCCTCAAGATAATTCTCCAGAATGCCACAATAAATATATAATATATTCCTTTATATGCTGTATTTTTATGGTACATTATTAATGAAACATGAATTATTAAATGTGTATTTTAATAATTAGTGGCTGAATTCATATCACAGTATGTCTGATGGTAACAAATATAGTTGTTTTTATGCAGCTGCATTAATGCATGTATTTTAATGTGTCCCTATCTCTTTTACATTAAAGAGTGATGTAAGTTTATATGTGACATATGCTTTGTTAAGTTTTATGAATTAGACAATATAAGAATATCAAGAGGAAAAGTAGACTCAAGATCATTAGCAATGTCAAATTGAATGGGAGAAATCATTTTAAAGTTTTATAAAACTAATGACTTCTCAATAGGCCTAAGGCTTTAATAGCTGGGATATAGTTTCTAGTCTTCAATTTCATTAAAATGTACGTGGGAAATGGTCCATTTGAGTGAGTTAAGACAAAAATTTCTTGAGGTTCATGATACCCTTAATTTAGAATGAGAATAGGTCTTGAAAGAGCATAGGGCTTTACAGATAGGTACAGCTCTCACTGTAAAAACAGGAAAACTCAGACCCAGGTAATTTAAGAGATGCCATACTTTGTCCATAGAATCAAATCAAAAAGGTTTGATTAGTGAATCAGTAACTACAGAATTGCCCTAAGGTCACAAAGCCAGTATTTCTGAGCAAATACTACATATGTACTGAATTTCAGAACACAGATCTTTCTACTGTGCTCAGCTGACTAATTCAGAGCTTAATTTTCCTCCTTTTTTAATTCATCCCTTCAGCACATAACTATTGAGCGTCTATTTTAATCCAGGTGGTGTAGTAGGCTCTGTAGATTCAAAGATGACTGATTAATGACCCTGGCTCTCAGGAAGCTTGTGTGGGGAAATAGGACAGGTAAGCTCCCTGCATTAGAATGCAGTGTGGCAGAGCAAAGAACTAAATGCAAGGAAAAGAAAAAACTTTAGTCAGACTTTGTCAAACTTCTATTCAAAGTCCTTCATTGATTCTCCTCCTCTTTCAGAGTAAAACATGGAGCCTTTGTGAGAACCTACTAGGTCTGTGGTCATCTGCTTCCATTCCTTCTTTCTGAATCATCAACTCTCAACCATCCTTTCTCACTCTAGCCACACTCACCTCCCTTATTTCTTGCAGACCCGAACATGCTCTTCCTTGGAGAATCTGACACCTGCTGTTCCCTTCACCTTGAGCACTCTCCCAAGATCATCCATATGGCTCACTCCCTCACTCACTTTTTTCAGCTCTTTACTTCAATATCTCCTTTTACTTTTCCTGATCACCTCACAAAAATAGCAATTACTTCCATATTCTACCCATATATTTCCTCATATTGCTCAGGAAACTGTAGCACAGAAAAATGACATAATTAGACCAAAGTTACAGTTTATAGGTGGTTGAGCCACAATTTGAACACAGCAGTCTGGCTTCAGTCCCGAGATCTCAGCTACTTCATTTTACTGCCTCAATAGTAGTGGAATCCAAAGAAATGGAAGAAATATTGCTGACCATTTTTAAAGGGATACTCTCAAGAAGGTTTCCTCTTGGGCTAGAAGAGAGTGATGGGATGTGTCATGGAGTAAAGAGGGCATTATAAGTGACAGATGAAGGAGAGAGCTTGCCCTGCCAAAGCTGTTGTCAGATGGTACCAGCTGCAGTGACTCCAAAGAATTACAACAACAAATAAATCACCTCACTCTAGTAAGAGGTACCTTGTTAAACCAGATAATCATAGATTTTAGGAATATCAGCCACAGTAGTACCTGTAGCAAAAAAAGGGGAGCAGAGAAGACCAAGCCAGCAGCACTATCTCCCCTTTCTCTCTGCAGGGTTTACGTAATTAGTGAGTGTAGTTGAAATGTAAATATAAGGATTTAGGAAGCACAACTCATGTTATACTTTTTCTATCTTTGATTACGTACCACCATATGGTATCTTTTTCATCTTGGTCAGTACTTAAAATTAAGTATTTTCACAAATTGAAATTAGAAGCTGACTCAGATGACTATGCCAAAATTCAACAATTAAAAATAGGTGATGGCACATTGAATTACACTGCACTCATGAGTCAATTATAATAAATTTAAAATAAACAAATATTTCAGATTAATAATAAACAATATAACATTTAAAATTATTTTTATTTACTGTATTATATTTTTATTGATATTTCATGTGCATGTTTTTATAATTGTATTGGTGGAATAAGTCATGTAGCATGTAATTTACACATAATTCATATTTTAGAAAAATGTGAACAAAATATTTTATTTATTTATTAGGGAATCAAAATCAAAGAGGTTTGGAGACTGTTTACAAAAGTTTGACCCAATAGTGCCATGGATATCCATTGTCATTGAATTCAACCACTATGGATATATACAGAAAATTTTAAAATGATTTTGAAGAGTTTTTAAAAACTTAATTTTATTAAATATTAATAACCTAAAGTAGATATCATTATTTAGAGTTAATGGTAGATGTCTTAGAAAATGTATAAACATAATTTATACAAAAATTTTCCAACCATTTCATTGCAATGAATTTATACTTAATAAATTAGAATTTTACAGCAAAACCCCAGATGTAATTATTAATAATGTATAACCTTTAAAATAATGTATAATAAATAACATATAATAATTAATGTTAATATAATAATAACTAATTAAAATATGTTTGTATGTGATTTACATAGAATATTTTTCAGCTCTTTGTTAACAAGATCTAAATATATTTAGGAAGTGTTTTTTAAAAAGTCCTTGTAATGCTTGTCAGTACCAGAGAAATGGCTGTCAAGCATAGATCTATTAAATAAATAGATATCATATTATGAACTTCATGTCAGTTTTACTTTTCCTTCACATTGATATTCTGGATCCTTTAAAAGATAAATTATTCATACTACACCTCATCTTTTGATATACTTGCAGAGTATAACTACACAGGAATTAGCTCTGAAAGAGGTCATCTACGGGCCAAATGTCAACAGGAATCTTTGCTGCCTACACAGAATAAGGTACACTGTGAAGTAAGAGAGACTTACTTATCTGAACCTGTTTCAGCAGAGTGTACTTTTTCTCTAGTGAAAACATAAAAGAAGATAGATCACTGCATTATGTCAATTAGTCTACTCATTGTTCAGCATGAATATAAGAAATGAGGAAGCATATGAGCTACTTGTGTCAGGATAAGCAGATAGATAATAAATACATATACACTCATTTGAGTCTACTACAACACTAAAGTTCCCACACTATGCACAAAAATTGTGCTCAGAAAAGTACATTAAAAGGATAAGATGAAAAAAATTGCTGGCCACAAAATTTAAATCATTATTTAAAAGATATTGTTATTCTACTATGAAACCTGTTTAAAGATTCCACACTTTTTTCTTTCCCCTGTAGTTTCATTAATGAGGTTACTGTAAAATGGACATGCTGATTTTCTACCAGGAAAAGAACATTTTCTTTGTTATTGTTTCTAAGTTTTTTATTTATGTAAGGGTAACTTCCACAGCTTGGGTCTTGGTGGAAAAATATCCTGTAGCCCAGTCTTTAAATGGAGAGCTCATAAATCCCTGGAACAGAGGAAGATCAGTTTGGAACAAGCTTTCACTATTTTGTAGGGTTCAGACACCAGCACTGTAGACATTTGGTGGAGGCCATCAGGTACTAGTAAACTGAGAAAGCACCAAAGGGGAACAGTGTCTAAAGCACGGAGAGGTCACCAACTCCAGGAAGGCTTTCTATGTCACAACTGGCCTGGACTTACCAAATACCCTGGTTATTCAAAAGAAGATGGACATTCTGATTCAAATATGCCATTTTCCTGATATTAAATTTGGAAGGTAATTCAAACATAAACCATTACAGAACAACTACCAGAACCCAACTACAGTCCTCTCAGGACAGATTTAGTCCCTAGGCCTCCACACAAACCACCCTTCTTCTTACTCTTCCAAGGATGGAGAAGAGATGACCCCATTCTGGACTAATTATCCCACTGGATGACTTATCTTCTAAAGGAGTAGATAAGTTATTGAATGATCAATTGAAAACTAAAATATATGAGACAGTATTTTCCATATAGTTTTCTGGAACAGAATATACTGGTTATGGCTCTTTTAGTAATAAAATTCAAAATAACTTTTTTAAAAAATTGCTGTTTTTTTCCTATTTTTCTAAACTGTCTTCAAAAGAATGTGCAATAATTTTGCAATTGGATTTTAATGTTATTAAAGTGTTACTTAGAGAATTTCAAAAGGTAGCTCAGCACTCTGTATAGTAATCAATTTTAGTATACAAGAAAAATAAGACCATGGAATTATTTGAAAACATAAAAAAAAATTAGCTAGTATAAATAATTGTTAGATAAGACATAACTTTAAATTGGAAAATATATAATTTCTTATAAACTTATTTACAATGTATTTATGACATTTTGCACAGTAAAGAAATCTGAACTACCTCTGCATCTTACACTGCAGCCCAGGGTCTCTTTTGCTGGTGGGCTTCTCCCTCTGATGTAATCCAGGTTTTAGTGTCATTCATCCCTCCAGCCCACCCCCACCAACACCACTCCAATTGTAAGAAAACAAGTTTCTGCTAGCAGAAATATTTCTTTCCTAGCTTCTGGAAATTTCAAGTTTTCAAGAATTTTTCAGATTCTCTCTCCCTTTAACAAAGAAATGATAAACTATTTGTAAAATTCATGGGATCTATAACTCTTGATCAAGATCAGAAAATGAATATATATTGGTTCCTCCCTTTACATCACATTTATTAATTTTCTGGTATATCTTTTGCATTTATGTGACAAGGAGTATCTCCTGTTTTATGACTACACAGATATAGGACAGTCCTTGTATAAACTGTTCCAGTAGGTAGCAGTTAGACTGATGCAATCACAGGTCATCATTGAGAGCAAAAGCAGACGGCCACTAAAGACTGCTTTTGTCAAAAAATAACCAGGAGCCTGTGAAAAGGTCTTAACCCACAGAAATATTATGACTTTGCTTAGGGCTAGAACTTCTCCTCTTCTGTCTGCCTGTTAATTGCATGAACAAGAAGTAACAAATGATTTTCAGGTCTGACTAATTAAGCCCCTCAGTAAGCACCTCAGGCTCTGGCCCCACTTGTTTGGTTAAGTCACCAGTCTGGAGAAATGGGGAGATGCCCTCCTTATTTAATTCCTGCCTTTTATGGTTCTCTGCTCCCCTCCACAATCTAAGCAGTTCTAGAAGAATTTACTTGGAACAATTTTGTCTTCTTTTATCTAAATTAAGTCAAACTTTTTATCTAAGGAGGAATAAAAAAACAAACATTTTTTTTTTTTCTACAGGAACGTCTCAATACGCATATATAATGATTGATACGTAACTTGCTCTACAATAAGATCTGATTGTATTAGGGTTTTACAGACATCTATACATAAATCATAACAACACTGATTATAGTTTGGTTTTGAATTTTGATTTGCATGAGTTATTCATTCGTTTCCCCTTAGAGACAATAATAAGGGCCAAATTACAATTGGACAATTATGTAACAAATTGAAAATGTTTTTCTACATTATATTCCCTTGGATTTTTATAGTCTTAATTTTAATATTGTTTTATATTTGGTTCAAATTCATTTATTTTAAAAAGTGTTTAGTTTGTCTTAGGATGCCAAAATATACTTAAAAGTCAGACCAAAGAGTTAGTGTATTTGTGGATATATTTATTACAATTCATCACACAAAATTTAAGAAAAAAAACTGAGAGGACACATGAAAGAAATCCATTGATTAGCTAGTTAGATTGGCAAATTTTAAGAAAAAAATTTTCCTCTCTCTGTGTCCACTAGAACACAGTAAGAACAAACTCCCTGGTGGCTTAAGTGCAGTAACTGGTACCACTTCAGAGTGACCAGGGGCTCATATCCTTAGAAAATGTTTTCAAAATCTTTGGATTTTTTGATGTTTGATGATCAGTATATTATTCCAATCCTCAGTAATGAAAAAGAAGCCATGGGGCAGTTACTTTTCTCTTAGGAATTTTTCTTATTAAATTGAGGGGTTTGTAATTAAAATTAATTTCTTTTGGTAAATTTTGAGTTTATTAAAAATATTTATAGCTGGATTAAAATACAATACCTTAAAACCTTTTCCCATTAAAAAACTCAGTCACTCTTATGTGTATACAGAACATTTAATAAAATATCTTAAAAGCCAAATTTTGAGAAATTTTACACTTCAAAATTTAAATTTAACTTATTTAGTAAGAACGCATCTTCAATAAATAGCTCTAGTATTCAAGCTTTAATTTGTATAAATACATTTTTATGTTATCACCTTGGGTAATTTCTGGATTGAAGTCATTCACTTGACATACCTCCAGTCATCTGAAGAATGGAAATTGGACTTCAAAAATCTGCGGCAAGGCAATCAATCCCTGCTTTAAGAAGTGAGGGACAGCAATGTCCTCTGAATTTTTCCTCTTAGACTCCTCTCACCTCATGATACTACCACCAACTCTCACTTGTCTCTCAGTGCCTATCGCTAGACTCCTCCTTAATTTTCCATGCCATTCCAGTAATGCTTTTTTTTTTTTTTAACATCTTTATTGGGGTATAATTGCTTTACAATGGTGTGTTAGTTTCTGCTTTATAACAAAGTGAATCAGTCATACATAAACATATGTTCCCATATGTCTTCCCTGTTGCGTCTCCCTCCCTCCCACCCTCCCCATCCCACCCCTCCAGGCTGTCACAAAGCACCGAGCCAATATCCCTGTGCCATGCGGCTGCTTCCCACTAGCTATCTACCTTACTGCGTTTGTTACTGTGTATATGCCCATGACTCTCTCTCGCCCTGTCACAGCTCACCCTTCTCCCTCCCCATAACCTCAAGTCCGTTCTCTAAGAGGTCTGCGTCTTTATTCCTGCTTTACCCCTAGGTTCTTCATGACATTTTTTTCTTAAATTCCATATATATGTGTTAGCATACGGTATTTGTCTTTTTCTTTCTGACTTACTTCACTCTGTATGACAGACTCTAGGTCTATCCACCTCATTACAAATAGCTCAATTTCGTTTCTTTTTATGGCTGAGTAATATTCCATTGTATATATGTGCCACATCTTCTTTATCCATTCATCCGATGACGGGCACTTAGGTTGTTTCCATCTCCGGGCTATTGTAAATAGAGCTGCAATGAACATTTTGGTACATGACTCTTTTTGAATTTTGGTTTTCTCAGGGTATATGCCCAGTAGTGGGATTGCTGGGTCATATGGTAGTTCTATTTGTAGTTTTTTAAGGAACCTCCATACTGTTCTCCATAGTGGCTGAACCAATTCACATTCCCACCAGCAGTGCAAGAGTGTTCCCTTTTCTCCACACCCTCTCCAGCATTTATTGTTTCTAGATTTTTTGATGATGGCCATTCTGACTGGTGTGAGATGATATCTCATTGTAGTTTTGATTTGCATTTCTCTAATGATTAATGATGTTGAGCATTCTTTCATGTGTTTGTTGGCAGTCTGTATATCTTCTTTGGAGAAATGTCTATTTAGGTCTTCTGCCCATTTTTGGATTGGGTTGTTTGTTTTCTTGTTATTGAGCTGCATGAGCTGCTTGTAAATTTTGGAGATTAATCCTTTGTCAGTTGCTTCATTTGCAAATATTTTCTCCCATTCTGAGGGTTGTCTTTTGGTCTTGTTTATGGTTTCCTTTGCTGTGCAAAAGCTTTGAAGTTTCATTAGGTCCCATTTGTTTATTTTTGTTTTTATTTCCATTACTCTAGGAGGTGGGTCAGAAAGGATCTTGCTTTGATTTATGTCATAGAGTGTTCTGCCTATGTTTTCCTCTAAGAGTTTGATAGTTTCTGGCCTTACATTTAGGTCTTTAATCCATTTTGAGCTTATTTTTGTGTATGGTGTCAGGGAGTGATCTAATCTCATACTTTTACATGTACCTGTCCAGTTTTCCCAGCACCACTTATTGAAGAGGCTGTCCTTTTTCCATTGTACATTACTGCCACCTTTATCAAAGATAAGGTGTCCATATGTGCATGGGTTTATCTCTGGGCTTTCTATCCTGTTCCATTGATCTATCTTTCTGTTTTTGTGCCAGTACCATACCGTCTTGATGACTGTAGCTTTGTAGTATAGTCTGAAGTCTGGGAGCCTGATTCCTCCAGTTCCTTCTTTCGTTCTCAAGATTGCTTTGGCTATTTGGGGTCTTTTGTGTTTCCATACAAATTGTGAAATTTTTTGTTCTAGTTCTGTGAAAAATGCCAGTGGTAGTTTGATAGGGATTGCATTGAATCTATAGATTGCTTTGGGTAGTAGAGTCATTTTCACAATGTTGATTCTTCCAATCCAAGAACATGGTATATCTCTCCATCTATTTGTATCATCTTTAATTTCTTTCATCAGTGTCTTATAATTTTCTGCATACAGGTCTTTTGTCTCCTTAGGTAGGTTTATTCCTAGATATTTTATTCTTTTTGTTGCAATGGTAAATGGGAGTGTTTTCTTGATTTCACTTTCAGATTTTTCATCATTAGTATATAGGAATGCCAGAGATTTCTGTGCATTAATTTTGTATCCTGCCACTTTACCAAATTCATTGATTAGCTCTAGTAGTTTTCTGGTAGCATCTTTAGGGTTCTCTATGTATGGGATCATGTCATCTGCAAACAGTGACAGCTTTACTTCTTCTTTTCCAATTTGGATTCCTTTTATTTCCTTTTCTTCTCTGATTGCTGTGGCTAAAACTTCCAAAACAATGTTGAATAATAGTGGTGAGAGTGGGCAACCTTGTCTTGTTCCTGATCTTAGTGGAAATGCTTTCAGTTTTTCACCATTGAGGATGATGTTTGCTGTGGGCTTGTCATATATGGCCTTTATTATGTTGAGGAAAGTTCCCTCTATGCCTACTTTCTGCAGGGTTTTTATCATAAATGGGTGTTGAATTTTGTCAAAAGCTTTCTCTGCATCTATTGAGATGATCATATGGTTTTTCTCCTTCAATTTGTTAATATGGTTTATCACATTGATAGATTTGCGTATATTGAAGAATCCTTGCATTCCTGGAATAAACCCCACTTGATCATGGTGTATGATCCTTTTAATGTGCTGTTGGATTCTGTTTGCTAGTATTTTGTTGAGGATTTTTGCATCTATGTTCATCAGTGATATTGGCCTGTAGTTTTCTTTCTTTGTGACATCCTTGTCTGGTTTTGGTATCAAGGTGATGGTGGCCTCGTAGAAGGAGTTAGGGAGTGGTCCTCCCTCTGCTATATTTTGGAAGAGTTTGAGAAGGATAGGTGTTAGCTCTTCTCTAAATGTTTGATAGAATTCGCCTGTGAAGCCATCTGGTCCTGGGCTTTTCTTTGTTGGAAGATTTTTAATCACACTTTCAATTTCAGTGCTTGTGATTGGTCTGTTCATATTTTCTATTTCTTCCTGATTCAGTCTTGGCAGGTTGTGCATTTCTAAGAATTTGTCCATTTCTTCCAGATTGTCCATTTTATTGGCATAGAGTTGCTTGTAGTAATCTCTCATGATCTCTTTTATCTCTGCAGTGTCAGTTGTTACCTCTCCTTTTTCATTTCTAATTCTATTGATTTGAGTCTTCTCCCTTTTTTTCTTGATGAGTCTGGCTAGTGGTTTATCTATTTTGTTTATCTTCTCAAAGAACCAGCTTTTAGTTTTATTGATCTTTGCTATTGTTTCCTTCATTTCTTTTTCATTTATTTCTGATCTGATTTTTATGATTTCTTTCCTTCTGCTAGCTTTGGGGTATTTTTGTTCTTCTTTCTCTAATTGCTTGAGGTGCAAGGTTAGGTTGTTTATTCGAGATGTTTCCTGCTTCTTAAGGTGGGCTTGTATTGCTATAAACTTCCCCCTTAGAACTGCTTTTGCTGCATCCCACAGGTTTTGGGTCGTTGTGTCTCCATTGTCATTTGTTTCTAGGTATTTTTTGATTTCCTCTTTGATTTCTTCAGTGATCTCTTCATTATTAAGTAGTGTATTGTTTAGCCTCCATGTGTTTGTATTTTTTACAGATCTTTTCCTGTAATTGATATCTAGTCTCATGGCGTTGTGGTCAGAAAAGATACTTGATACAATTTCAATTTTCTTAAATTTACCAAGGCTTGATTTGTGACCTAAGATATGATCTATCCTGGAGAATGTTCCATGAGCACTTGAGAAAAATGTGTATTCTGTTGTTTTTGGATGGAGTGTCCTATAAATATCAATTAAGTCCATCTTGTTTAATGTATCATTTAAAGCTTGTGTTTCCTTATTTATTTTCATTTTGGATGATCTGTCCATGGGTGAAAGTGGGGTGTTTAAGTCCCCTACTATGAATGTGTTACTGTCGATTTCCCCTTTTATGGCTGTTAGTATTTGCCTTATGTATTGAGGTGCTCCTATGTTGGGTGCATAAATATTTACAATTGTTATATCTTCTTCTTGGATCGATCCCTTGATCATTATGTAGTGTCCTTCTTTGTCTCTTTTAATAGTCCTTATTTTAAAGTCTATTTTGTCTGATATGAGAATTGCTACTCCAGCTTTCTTTTGGCTTCCATTTGCATGGAATATCTTTTTCCATCCCCTTACTTTCAGTCTGTATGTGTCTCTAGGTCTGAAGTGGGTCTCTTGTAAACAGCATATATAAGGGTCTTGTTTTTGTATCCATTCAGCTAATCTGTGTCTTTTGGTGGGAGCATTTAGTCCATTTACATTTAAGGTAATTATCAATATGTATGTTCCTATTCCCATTTTCTAAATTGTTTTGGGTTCGTTATTATAGGTCTTTTCCTTCTCCTGTGTTTCTTGCCTAGAGAAGATCCTTTAGCATTTATTGTAAAGCTGGTTTGGTGGTGCTGAACTCTCTCAGCTTTTGCTTGTCTGTAAAGGTTTTAATTTCTCCATCAAATCTGAATGAGATCCTTGCTGGGTAGAGTAGTCTTGGCTGCATGTTTTTCTCCTTCATCACTTTCAGTATGTCCTGCCACTCCCTTCTGGCTTGTAGGGTTTCTGCTGAGAGATCAGCTGTTAACCTTATGGGGATTCCCTTCTGTGTTATTTGTTGTTTTTCCCTTGCTGCTTTTAATATGCTTTCTTTGTATTTAATTTTTGACAGTTTGATTAATATGTGTCTTGGCGTATTTCTCCTTGGATTTATCTTGTATGGGACTCTCTGTGCTTCCTGGACTTGATTAACTATTTCCTTTCCCATATTAGGGAAGTTTTCAACTATAATCTCTTCAAATATTTTCTCAGTCCCTTTCTTTTTCTCTTCTTCTTCTGGAACCCCTATAATTCGAATGTTGGTGCGTTTAATGTTGTCCCAGAGGTCTCTGAGACTGTCCTCAGTTCTTTTCATTCTTTTTTCTTTATTCTGCTCTGCAGTAGTTATTTCCACTATTTTATCTTCCAGGTCACTTATCCGTTCTTCTGCCTCAGTTATTCTGCTATTGATCCCATCTAGAGTACTTTTAATTTCATTTATTGTGTTGTTCATCGTTGCTTGTTTCATCTTTAGTTCTTCTAGGTCCTTGTTAACTGATTCTTGCATTTTGTCCAATCTATTGTCCATTCTATCTCCAAGATTTCGGATCAACCTTACTATCATTATTCTGAATTCTCTTTCAGGTAGACTGCCTATTTCCTCTTCATTTGTTAGGCCTGGTGCATTTTTATCTTGCTCCTTTATCTGCTGTGTGTTTTTCTGTCTTCTCATTTTGCTTATCTTACTGTGTTTGGGGTCTCCTTTTTGCAGGCTGCAGGTTTGTAGTTCCTCCTGTTTTTGATGTCTGTCTCCAGTGGCTAAGGTTGGTTCAGTGTGTTGTGTAGGCTTCCTGGTGGAGGGGGCTAGTGCCTGTGTTGTGGTGGATGAGGCTGGATCTTGTCTCTCTAGTGGGCAGGTTCACGTCTGGTGGTGTGTTTGGGGGTGTCTGTGGCCTTATTGTGATTTTAGGCAGCCTCTCTGCTAATGGGTGGGGTTGTGTTCCTGTTTTGCTAGTTGTTTGGCATAGGTTTTCCAGCACTGTGGCTTACTGGTCGTTGAGTGAAGCTGGGTGCTGGTGTTAAGATGGAGGTCTCTGGGAGATTTTCGCCATTTGATATTATGTGGAGCTGGGAGGTCTCTTGTTGATCAGTGTCCTGAAGTTGGCTGTCCTACCTCAGAGGCAGAGCCCTGCCTCCTGGCTGGAGCACCAAAAGCTTTTCATCCACAGGCTCAGGATAAAAGGGAGAAAAAGTAGAGGGAATTAGTAGAAGTATGAGGAAAGAAAGAAAGAAAGGAGGGTAGGAAGGAAGGAAGAAAGAAGGAAAGAAGCAAAGAAGGAAAGAAGGCAAGAAGGAAAGAAAGGAGGGAGGGAGGGAGGGAGGAAGGAAGGAAGGAGGGAAAGAAGGAAAAAAGAAAGAAAGAAGATACAGTAAAAATAAAATAAAGTATAATAAAGTTATTGAATTAAAAACTTCTTATTTAGAAAAAAAAAAAAAGGGACGGAAAGAACCTTAGGACAAATGTTGGAAGCAAAGCTATACAGACAAAATCTTACACAGAAGCATACACATACACCCTCACTAAAAGAGGTAAATGGGGAAAAATCCTAAATCTTGCTGTCAGAGACCACCTCCTCAAGTTGGGATGATTCGTTGTCTAAAGGAGGGAAGGAAGGACGGAAAGAAAGAAAGAAAGAACGAAGGTAAAGTATAATAAGGTTATTAAAATTAATTATTAAGAAAAAAATTAAAAAAAAAAAAACATGGACGGATAGAACCCTAGGACAAATGGTGGAAGCAAGACTATACAGACAAGATCTCACACAGAAGCATACACATACACATTCACAAAAAGAGGAAAGGGGAAAATATCATAGATCTTGCTCCTAAAGTCCACTTCCTTAATTTGGGATGATTGGTTGTCTATTCAGGTATTCCACAGATGCAGGGACATCAAGTTGATTGTGGAGCTTTAATCCGCTGCTTCTGAGGCTGCTGGGAGAGATTTCCCTTTCTCTTCTTTGTTCTCACAGCTCCCAGGGCTAAGCTTTGGATTTGGCCCTGCCACTGCGTGTAGATCGCTGGAGGGCGTCTGTTTTTTGCTCAGACAGGATGGGGTTAAAAGAGCCGCTGACTGGGGGCTCTGGCGCACTCAGGCCGGCGGGGACGGAGGGGCACAGAGTGCGGGGCGGGCCTGCGGTGGCAAAGGCCGGCGTGACTTTGCACCAGCCTGAGGCGCGCTGTGCGCTCTCCCGGGGAAGTTGTCCCTGGATCCCGGGAACCCGGCAGTGGCGGGCTGCACAGGCTCCGCGGAGGAGGGGTGTGGAGAGTGACCTGTGCTCGCACACAGGCCCCTCGGTGGCGGCAGCAGCAGCCTTAACGTCTCCCGCTCGCCTCTGGGGTCCGCGCTTTTAGCCGCGGCTTGCGCCCGTCTCTGGATTCCGCGCTTTCAGCCGCAGCTCGCGCCCGTCTCTGGATTCCGCGCTTTCAGCCGCGGCTCGCGCCCGTCTCTGGATTCCGCGCTTTCAGCCGCGGCTCGCGCCCGTCTCTGGGGTTCGCGCTTTTAGCCGCGGCTCGCGCCCGTCTCTGGAGTTCCTTTAAGCAGCGTTCTTAAACCCCTCTCCTCACGCCCCAGGAAACAAAGAGGGAAGGAAAAGTCTCCTGCCTCTTCTGCAGGTGCAGGCTTTTCCCCGGACTCCCTCCCGGCTAGCTGTGGTGCACTAACCCCTTCAGGCTATGTTCAAGCCGCCAACCCCAGTCCTCTCCCTGCGCTCCGGCCTCAGCTCGCAGCCCCGCCCGCCCCGGCGGGTGAGCAGACAAGCCTCTCGGGCTGGTGAGTGCCGGTCGGCACGGATCCTCTGTGCGGGAATCTCCCCGCTTTGCCCTCCGCACCCGTTGCTGTGCACTCCTCCGCAGCTTCGAAGCTCCCCCCTCCGCCTCCCGCAGTCTCCGCCCGCGAAGGGGCTTCCTAGAGTGTGGAAACTTTTCCTCCTTCACAGCTCCCTCCCACTGGTGCAGGTGCCGTCCCTATTCTTTTGTCTCTGTTTTTTCTTTTGCCCTACCCAGGTACTGGGGAGTTTCTTGCCTTTTGGGAGGTCTGAGGTCTTCTGCCAGCCTTCAGTAGGTGTTCTGTAGGAGTTGTTCCACGTGTAGATGTATTTCTGGTGTATCTGTGGGGAGGAAGGTGATCTCCGCGTCTTACTCTTCCGCCATCTTCCGCCTTCTCCCCAGTAATGCTTTTCATGCCCGTGACCTGGCTGATTCTGATTCAGCCCATCTCTCTCTTACCAAATGTAAAATAGCATAGCAAGTTCTAAAATGCATTGTACGACAATTACAGGGTTATATCTCACTCCAGTCACTATAGCCATTAAATGAGTTTGCCAGCTGAGTATCCCACCAAAGAGGAAAGCCGTCAATTTTTATAAGATTGTGAATGTTTTCCATACTATGTTTCTGGTTCAGAAGTAAACTATTCTCTAGTAACCTGCTTGTAAGCCTAGGAACTGACGTTCCTGTGTTCCATTACCTCTCTTACGTCCAGGGCACTTGTACCCACATGCTGTAAGTTTCTCTTACTGAAACTACTGATGAAATGACTGTATCTTTTCTTACCAATATTCCCTCTACAGCTCTGGTTCTCTGTCAAGCTTTAGCAAGAACAAATGAACAGCAGTTCTCAGTTTGCTCCAGGCTGCTTATAAAATTAAAGGTCCAATTTACATCACATAGGATTTGTATCTGAAGCTCCCATTCAAATCTTGGAAGAAAATCTCAGTTGGGTAGCAAGAGGTTGGCTTCACACTCTCAAACTCCAAGTACCCTGCAAATATCAAATCATAATTTAGTAGAAACTGTGTACAGTCATCCCTCGGTATCCTCCAGGGATTGGTTCCAGGACTCCTGAGGATATCAAAATCCTTGGTTGCTCAAGTCTCTTATATAAGAGGGTGTAGTATTTTCATATACCCTACACACATCCTTCTGTATATTTTAAATCCTATGTAGATTACTTATAATACCTAATACAATGAAAATGCTAGGTAAATAGTTATAAATACTAAACGCTATGTAAATGGTTGCCATTGGGAGGCAAATTCAAGTTTTGCTTTCTGGAACTTTCTGGAATTTTCCTTTCTGAATATTTTGTCTCTTAACTGGTCAGCCTACTCTTTCCAAACCAATGTCATCTAACAGCCACTCCTTTGATGACTAGGGCCTTTGGACTTGCTTGTTAAAACCAGCTAAGGAGATTACTTTTTCCATAGAAAGTTTCCACTTGAGAGAGAAAGCAATGATTAGCGTCCTAAGTCTCTACTTTAATCCTAAATTTACTTTTTATTATTCTAGCTCTACATTCTTTTCAGTTCCAGTTAATCTGCAGATAAGAAGCTGGCGCTTTAATTTTAGTCTCTGGCTGCATTACCTCTGAACAGCCCATTCCCTGAAAGGGTCTGTCCTCTGAGTGCTGGCTTCCATCCAGGTGAGCACAGGCTGGATGCTGAGTGCTGCTCGGGCCAGGCAGCCCAGTGACCACCAGAAGCCTGTGTTTATGCACTATGGCTCTGCATGTGAATCTTCGGTGATATACTTTAAAAACACAAAGCCTAACACCTCGTTCCTATTTCCTTAATTAGAATCCCCAGGAAGTGAGTCCCAATTAGCAGGTATTTTCAGAAATGGTACAGGTGATTGTGGTGTGTTATGAAGTCTCTGAAATACTGATTTGATCTCAGGATTCTCATCGTTTTTAGTTTTGTGAGTCCTGTGGGCAACTGAACTCAGGCTCTGATATTTACAGAGGCTCAGCGAGGTCTAGAAGAGAAGGAAAATACGGGAGATGCACAGGATCTGCAGACCATTCTAACTCTGCTTTACATCACAGTGTGACCATGAGAAACCTGGTTTATTTCCAAGAGGCTTGTGTTTTTCTTTGTAAAATACATCTTCTATGATATACCGATAAACTATAAAAGCAGTCCTAGAAAGGCACACCACAGCACAGAAAATAGTGGGATCTACATTTTCTGACATGCAATTAGGTCTTGATTATATATATATTTTAAGAGTGACAGGATCAGTAATAACACTCTAGACCTATATGTCTGTATATATGTTCATATACTCATTCACACTTACATCTATGTCAATCACATGGGATTCTCTTGAGTTTTTGTTCCAGATTTTTTTTAAGTATAGAAGATGGATTTTTCATCTTAGTCTTTTAAGTGTAGCACTTAGATGACAGGAGATCTTCTTTCTCTGAGAGGGCAGAGAAGGCCAGCAACTAAATCAGGGGAACTAACCTGGAAGGCTGTGGCACTAAAATTTAGGTGGAGTTAGCCAGATTAAAGGCTTGATGTCTGAAGAGAGACAGATGTCTGAAGAGAGACGGGTGGACGTGTTCTGCTTTGTGTCCATCAGATGCAGAGCATTTCATCAGAAATGTACCAATCTCACATCAAGTCTTAAAGGATTGCCCGAGAATCTCAGCAGCCTGAGATCATGTAGAATAAAAGCTATCAGCAGTTGCCAAATCCATAGAATCTTGGGATGAGTACAGACTCTATGAGATTCTTGTGTGTGTGTGTACGTAATATGCTTTATATGTATTTCTTTAAAATTTGTATCAGAGTATAGTTGATTTACAATGTTGTGTTAGTTTCGGGTGTACAGCAAAGTAAATCAATTATACATATATTCACTCATTTTTTTTAAGATTCTTTTCCTATATAGGTCATTACAGAGTAGTGAGTAGAGTTCCCTTTGCTATACAGTAGGTCCTTGTCAGTTATCTTTTCTATACATAGTAGTGTGTATATGTCAATCCCAATCTCCTAATTCATCCCCCCTCTTACATGATATTGCTTATATGTGGAATCTAAACAATTCCACATACAAAAGGGTACAAATGAACTTATTTACAAAACAGGAGTAGAGTCACAGATGTGGAAATCTATGGGATTCTTAGTCTATGAGAAATCTAAAATAAGCTAAAGAGATAGAGATAAAGACCTGCCAATTCAATTCATTCATCTATCCTTTATTTTCTCTGTCTCTCCCTCTCTCTCATCCTCTCTCTCTCCCTTCCTCCTTCCTTTCCTCCCTGTCTCTCTCTTTTTCTGCAGCCACAATTAAATCCTCCCACTCCTCCGCAGAATAAAAAAATATGGTTTATATTTGTTAATTGCTTTATACGTGGCAGGCAATGTGTTAAGTATTTTACATTCAGTATCTTATTTTATCTTTATAACAATCCTGCAAAGTAACTGTTATTAATATGTGCATTATTATAATGAGCTGAGTGAGGCTTAGAAAAGATAAGTGACTTGTTTGAGGTGGCACAGCTAGGAAGGGAAGCTGTGGGCCTCAAAGACCTGTCCCCTACATGCAAGCAACCTTTGGTTGTGAAAGGCATGCTGCACAACCTGACCCATTATAATCGAGAAAATGCAAAGACCTCTCTGTTATTCTTAACAAAAGCTTTTCATCAGTTTACATAAAGAAGCTATTTATCTGCTAGCTGTAATTAATCTGTATGTATTATAACCAAGACAAGTTCATATATGAAGTAGTTAACCTGGGCTCCAGAACTTGATGCTGGAAACCTCTTGCTATCTGTTTAAATCAGGATGGTTGGCAAATGGCTACAGAACAAAGACATATTCTCTTTTGTGTGTATGCACCGACATGTGTATGCACATTTGCGCACATGCTTGTTTCCACATATGCATATCCACTCTCTTATTCAAAATTCCTTACACTCTTCACAATTGATAAACTCCTCACAGACAAATGGGGGATTGGGATGACACAGAGTTAGAACACAATGGAGCTCTTCATTGATGGAGATGAAGGATTTACAGTTCTTTGGTCACTGCTCTTGTCAGTTAATAATATACTGTTAAGTCAACCTGTTCTTCTGAAGGAAGATGTGTGTTTTTTCTCTTATTATCTTAAAAACAGTATCTGAACACAACATGAAAGCTTTCTAAAAAACAGTTTTATATAGACTCAACCACTTAAAAATGGCATCCATGTAAATGGTAGAAAGAATATTTTTTAGGAAAAAAAAAATAAATTACTGTGTAACTATTCACTAAATTCTCAGAAATAAATTGTGAAGCCCAGAATTGAGTCCTAGTTATAGTGACGTAAATACAACAAACAATAATATAAAAGTACAATGCTGGTATTGAAATACTTTGACGCTTAACCTGTCTGATAATGCTTTGAAAATAAACCTATTTATTGATGTGTTTTGGCTAATGTTGGCAATGGAAATTGTATTCAACCAATTCTAAATCATTTTTTAAACTGGACTATTTCTAGGAACTGTGAACTGTCCACTTTTACCGGAGACTCTGAAAATGGAAAATTTCTCTCCGATTAGTTACATTGTTAGACAACAGTTATGAAATTCACACTGCTCCACAGATTTCTAAACCTCAAAACTCAACCATCTGTAAAATTCACTTCTCTCTAATGAATCTTGGAATAAGAAAGAAGGAAAAATATGCCTGAGCTTCCAAAGTAGATATCATAAGTCCAAAGTATTAAAGCTCATGTATTTCTTTACTCAGGTGGATCAACAAATCTTTTCTAGGATCCATTTGTTTTTACTTTGCATATAATCCTAACAAATTTGGTTATGTATTTCACTACCATGACAGACTGAAAACAACAGATTAGAGATGAAGAAATGGGGTGCTTCAGACAGACATATTAGCTGATCAAAATTGACAATTGAGGGGAAAACATTGAAACAATTATACAATCATCAGATGAATGAACTAAAATTCTATATTCCTCTTGGATTATACAAGGAAAACAATTCTATAATCTACCATATTGTAGAAAGGAAAGAAAACTGACACCCATCACATTGAACCACTTTCCTAAATGTAATGTTAAATTATTCTCAATAAATTCTTAGACTAAAATCTGTGTAATGAAAAGTAAAGATCTGGGTAACAAATTTTTTTAGGCAAATCTTATTCTACATAAACAAAAGTAGGCTGTTTGGAATGGACATACCCAAAGGACTTCATTTTGTGTCACCTAATCACTACAGTGCATTTTTAACCATGAGTTTGGTTGTTAGCTGATGCATCATGATTTAGATTAAACTTTTTTGCTATATATTCATTACTGAAAGCCTTGTAACTAATCAATTTAATCAAAAGACTTAATTGAATTTTGGGATCGCATTAAAATCAATTAGCCATTGATTATTTTTTAATGCTCTCAAAATGATTTGAAGCATTATATCCAGGCTTTATGAAAAGTTATAATTTCATTCACAAATTTTCTGATTAGCAAATGTCAATACATAAAGAGACTGACACTTCACTGTTATTGCAAGTGAGGCGAAAACAATATATTATTATGTGCTTCAGAAAAGAACTGGTATGAAAAAGTTAGATTTATTCCCTTTGTCTTAAAAACAAAAGCACTGAAGCCTCTCTAGCCTCGGGGAGGCGGGGCCACTCTCAGAGTTAAGTGGGGCCAAGGCCAAGCCACCGGTGTTCCCCCGAAGGCCACGGACAAGGACCACCCCTCCCCTCTGCATATCTTGTTGTGATACCTCGGCACCGCCAAGCCGAGACCATCATAGCTCACCCCACTTCAGGGGCTGTTTTTCCTGCCAGTTTCCATAGTCAACAATTCCAGTATACTCGTGAAAATAAAGTTCTAAGCCTAGAACAGAGAAATTTATGAAGAAAATGGGTTTCTTGTCATTAAAAATTTGGTGACTGATGCTGATATTCAACTCTTGAGGGATGAGTTTGACAGAATCTGCAAAAAGGTGAAACCACTGGGATTGATGGTGATGAAAGATGAGACCATTGCAAAATCACAATATATGCCAAGTGAGAAAGTGACTACCAAGGTCCAAGATTTCCAAGAAGATAAGGAACTCTTCAGGTATTGCACCCTCCCTGAAATTCTGAAATATGTGGAGTGCTTCACTGGACCCAATGTTATGGCCATGCATGCAATGCTGATAAACAAACCTCCAGACTCAGGCAGAAGACATCCCGTCCGTCACCTTTTGCACAAGGATCTGCACTATTTCCCCTAAGACCCAGCAATAGCATCTTTTGTGCCTGGAAGGCCATGGAGAACATTGACCAGAGCAATGGCTGCCTGGTTGTGCTCCCAGGGACACACAAAGGTCCCTTGAAACCACACGATTATTCCCACTGAGAGGGAGGGTTTAACATCATATTCCACGGGGTCCAAGACTATGACAGAAATAATACCCAGGTGCACATCATGAAGGAGAAGAGAGACACCATTTTCTTTCATCCTTTGCTTGTCCCTGAATCTGGTTCGGAACAAAAGTCAAGGATTCCAGAAGGCAATTTCCCACCATTTCGCGGATGCCAACCACCACTACATCAATGTTAATGGCACCAATCAAGAAAACATTGGAAAGGAAGTCTTAGGGTTAGTCAGTAAATCTATGGAGTGAAAGACGTCAGCCTGAAGGATGTTTGGGAATTTCGAGCGCACATCGTGATAGGAGAATCAACCTTTGAAATAGCCCTTTGCTAGAACTCTTTTAAAGAAAACCAAGATAGAATAAGGTGTCGGAGAAAAATGTTTTCTCAATGAGATGAGATAATCTTCTCTATTCACTTGTTAATAAAATCAAAGTGCACGGATCTAGTACTTAATTGCATAGGGGTAATTCTGCAGTAAAGTGGGGTGGCTTTAATGGATGTAAAAACAGTTAAAGTGAAATATTACTGTTTTAAGGAAAACTTGGGGTTGGAACTAATAAAAGTGATGTATAATTGAAAACAAAACAAACAAACAAACAAAACAGCCCAAAAGACAAAAGCACTGAAACAGATGGAATAATCCAAAAGAGAAATCATACATTAAATGTAAGATGCAATGAAATATGCTGCTAAAAACACAGGGGATAAATCTCTCGTTTTTTTTCAGACTGTCCTTTATTGCTCATATAAGGTGCTAAACTGTGAGTTATCAGTACACATGAAATAGTAACCTCTGTACTCCACCCCAAATACCAGAAAAGTTTAGAGCTGGAAAGTGCCATCTGGATATCTAGTCTAGTGATTCTCGATAATTTGTGATTCCTTGTGATTCTCAAAATCACAAGGAATCACAAATTATCCAGGTGTCTGGATTCAGCAGCTGAATCAGAATTTTAAGCAATTGTTCCCTGGTTAAGAACAATTGAGTCCAATTCTGTCATTTGATTGAAGAAACTGATAACCCAACTAAAAAGTCCAGTAATAGATACTTGCTTATATATATTCTGATACTTAAATAAAATGGAGAACTATATTGCCTTTAAATTTGTTTCCATATATAGTGAATTTGAGGAATGTTCTAATACTTCTTAATTTTATGGATCTAATAAGTTAAGTGGCTTGTGGTAAATCATAGAACAAATACATGTCAAAGCTAAACAATCTCCAAACTTCCTCTTTACTCTTTAAATTACCAAAAACTTGCAAGATATTTAACCTAATAAAGTTTAAAAATGAACAAGAAAAAACCTCATTATTTGGAAGTTTAATAATTTAGGCGATATTTTATAGGAACTATGACTTAAAAACAATATTAATATACAACATAGCCATAGTAAAGATGGCTCATGAGAGCTAGAACATTTGACACTTGACAAATTTTTTCATACTCCTATATAACAGAGCAATTTTTGATAATGAAATGTGTAACTATCTTCTTTGGCTACAAAATTGGAATTTTTCTTTGCTCCATTAAGGAGTATTTAGGCAGTTCTTTGTGTTCTGACGATTCTGGAGTTCCAAGCGCTGACACTGAGTCAGAGTCTTGGTGTTAATTTCCATCAAATGAGATTAAAGCAAATCTTCATGGAGAGGGAGGGTAGCAAAAAATGAAGGTTTTGTGTCTGGACATAGAGCAGTTGGACCGATTCCACTCTGATGGAGGGTTTGCAATCCTTGAGAGAGAGCAGAACATTTTAGTGGTTCCAACAGATTTGCTGAAGGGGCAACTGGGACCTGGTCTCTAATTAGCTAAGCATCCTGCACTTGGGTGCAGGGGTGCAGAGATGGTACCAGGAGCCAGATTTGGTAGGAAAGGATTAGAGTCATTTGGCAGATTAATCTGTTTTTGAAAAGGGCATGGGGATGACACAATGGGCATTTCAGTGGCAGCCAAGATGAACTGCAAAGCAGGGCTATTGCCCTGCTGACTCTGCCACCCCAGCTTCGACTCTATAAAACAAAAGGAAGGACATGGGCAACTCTCAAATGACCGACATGAGTTTTGCAATCATATGGTGGGGAAGGTAGAGACAATTTTATTTTTCACTAGAAAACACGTAAGTTCAGTTTGTTTTTTTTCACCTGACTGTTTGGGAGAAAATTTACATCTGTAATATGCCAGTATATATAATATGCCTAAGTTTTAAAATAGTTGTATATGAACAAAATCTTTCTTCTTTCCACATATTGGTTCTACTGCACTATTTTTGTTTCTCCTGCTGTAATCAAAATTAAGTATTCATTATTCATATAAGATACAGAGGAAATGAAATTAAAATGAGAGGGAAAATGCTAGAATAATTTGATTATACATATTTAAATAAGCATAAGGAAATAGTCATTCTCAAATACAAATCTAAGAAAGTTACATGAGGGAATAAATTTTACTCTACCCAAATTTAACATTTGTATCTTATTATGTGCTATGTATTCAAAATTTTCTTGTTTTTCTCCAACTGTTTTTTGTAGGTTCACTGAACCTTAAAGAAAGGGAAAGAAGAAAATGGTCTTGTTGTTACCAAATACTTCTCATCTTGGTTTCAAAGTCTTCTGATTTTCTGCTTTTTATCTAAAGTCACATTCATGATGCTACATATAATCATAAGGAAATGCTGCAGATTTGAAAATGTTCATTTGAAGCTACAGCCATATCAAGTTCAAAGAAGAAACACGCCTCATGTCAACGGCATTGCCTGGGTTGCTTTGGGGAGTTCCAGCCACACCACAAGTAGGCTGCTGACTCTTATAGTCAGGTATGAGTGCCTTAGACTGAATAAAGTCATCCTTCTGTTTATTACAATTATTAAACATTTTGTAGAAACTATGTACTCTATTTCTCTTCCACTTTAAAGGCTTCAAAGAGAATTTCACAATTGTCTTTACTAATGAGTCAGTGAAAGAAAGAAAATATGAAACTCAATTTGGATCTTGCTTTATTTTGATTACTTCTGTTGTCTGCTTTAGCCAGGTTTCATTTCAGAATTATGAACTTTTAGCTCTTTTTGCCTGACTTAGTGTCTTTGCAATGATATTTTGTTTCAATTTATTATTATACTATTATGTACTCTTTATTCCTTATACAAAGATGCTATATTTAGCATAATATTGGTGCAATAATTAAGTTAGCAGGCTTGGGTGCTCAAACCTTATATATTCTAAATGAAGGGCAGGCCCTTTACTGGCTCCTGGAAGACAACCTCTGGGCCTTGGAATATCCTGCCTGGTAACAGTTGTGTTAGATACCTGACACCTTGGGCTAGGCCCAATAGTTTTGCTAATGATGTGATTTATGACGAAAGCTTTGTTTTAAACCTGGGGCTTTGGTCCAAGCTGTATCAATTTGAACAGTGCAGGAGGTGGAGCATGGTTAGCTGAAGTCCATGTCTTGTGACTGACCTGAATTAAAACCCTGTACACCAAGGCTTGAGTGAGCTTCCCTGGTTGGTGACACTTCATTCATCTTGTCACACATCATTTCTCAGAGAATTAAGTGTTGTCCACCAAGCTCCACTGGGAGATGACACCTGATAGCTTATGCCTGGTTTCTCCTGGACTTTGCCATTTTGCTTTTCCTTCTGCTATTTTTAATCTATAAGTTTTCACTGTAATAATCTCTTACCAAGAATAAATCAGTTTTTCTGAGCCTTTCTAGTCACCTATCAAATCTGAGGGTAACCTTGGGGCCCAGACACAATATCTAAAAGCTATCAAATGCTTTGAACATTCTTTCATTTTTTAAACGATCTGTTGTCTCCATAACATCTTCTCTTGGAAAGATATCACCAATCCAATGGTATTTTTCTTCTTATAATTGATATATAAATTATAGTTAAGAATTAGGTAATTTCAATGATCTCCTTGTATATTCTAATACATTTAAATCAATTAATAAAATATGATAGCAAACTTTATGTAGTTTGAGAATTTTATTTCCTTTTCAATCCTGATGCTTTCTGTTTGTTTGCTTGTTTTTTATTCTTCCCTGCCCCTGGTCTTTTTTATTCTTCCCTGCCCCTGGTCTTTATTGAAGTATAATTGACAAATGAAGTATATAATGTGATGGCTTGATATATGTATACATTGTGAAATTATTAACACAGTAAAGTTAATTAACACATTGATCACCTCACATAACTACCTTTTTAGTGATTGTAATGAGAATGCTTAAGATATACTCTCTTAGCAACTTTTAAGTATACACATAGTATTATTAGTTATAGTCATTATTAGATTATAGTCACATTAGATCCCTAGAACTTATTCAGTTTATAACTGAAGACTTATACCCTTTGACTAGCATCTCATAATTTCCCCCAACCCCCAATTTCTGATAACTACCATTTTATTCTCTGTTTCTGTGAGTTCCAATTTTTTTTAATTCTTATTCTTCTTTATTATATTATAACAATTTCTGGAAGTATGAGTCAAGATTTTAAACTAATACTTGTCTAGAGTTAGTCTGAATAGCTTCTTATGGGCAACTTATAAAATAGATAAATGAGAGAATACTCTACTTAGAAGTTCTGTTCTTGGATATGATGCAGCTCCTAAAGTTGCAGTCCCTGACTTGTCAAAAGGCTGTCTTAGTGTCACACAGATAATTTCTCTCAAGGTCAGGTATAGAAATGCAATCTTATGATTATGGATATGAAGCTCTTTCTACTATAATAAACTTCTATTATTGCTGAAGTTATGGCTGAAATCATAGACTAAAAGTTTAATCACATTATAGAAATTAGATGATTTACCTGCAAATCAAAGGAACTTTGATTCAAGCTATACTTAAAAATGTATCATAAGTGATCTCACATAATTAGATCCAAGGTTGGGCAGGCACATGGGGGTTCAGTCAGGAGCTCAACAATGATCTCCTGTCTCTCAGCTCTGCTGCTTTAAAGGTCACTCATCACTAGACAGCACCTTGTCCCTTCCTTGGGGCCTGAAAAGAGCAACTGCAATTACACATCTAAAATACAGATGTAAGAGGGTCTAGAAGAGGTATGTACCTTTTACATATCCTATATGCAGGTGAGGAAACTTTTTCCTGGAAAGAATTCCACTCTTACCTCAGAGACCAGCATAGGGTGACAAACTCAGGCCTACAGGAACCCCCCAATGTGGGATGGGATTGAAAGACTTAGACGAAGAATCTGGAATGAACAAAAACAAAGCAACTGGACCACACACATGCCTAACAGTGGCTAGACTACCCCTGCGCCATCGATGCGTCTGGTCACGGCTATCCAGACCTTAGTTATAATTCTTCATTTAGGTGTCTGCCTTCCTTGTACAAGGAAACAAGTAGCCACAAATTATCTTTTTATTGTTAAAACAATGCCAGTACACTGATAGTTGAAATATGGATGAAAACAGATTTGTTTTTCAAAGCGTTTTTTCCTAACTTCAACTAGTGTAGTCCTTTTGTGAAAGCCAGATCTGATGCTACAGCCTCAGCTCTGAGCCTGCACTGGTGTCACAGCATTAACTTGTGTTGCCTGTCATATATTTTCTAAAGCAGGTCCATGAATCCACCTTGAGTAGACATTTTTTTTTATGTCAGGCTTCCTGAAAAATGAGGAGCCAGAGGGCCAGAGGGGATCCCATTGATTTGCCAACTGTGTCACAGTCTAAGGCAGAATGGCACATGCTTGTGACAAAGGCGATGACAAATGGATATGTACCGAAGGGACAGCACCAACGCAGATGAATGAAGGAAATGATGGGGATACAGCAAGCGATGGAAATCAAAATAGAATGCAAGATTATAAATGACGATGAAATATATAACATATGTGTATACAATACCTTGAGTTAGATGAAAGTGGTTCCTATAAGATTAACAGCATTTTTAGAATAACTTCTGAAATCTTACACAAACTCAATGTCACCAAGAGTAGTGAATCCAAAGAGTAAACTACTCATTTTATAATATTTACATTAACCTATATATGGTGGTAAATAGAATATCCTTTTACTACTAGGTTAAGAAAATATTGCTTGAGTTTCTGTTTTCTAATCTTTATAAGTATGCACATGTATATATACACATACCAACATGCAACAAAGGCAAATGTCAGCTATACCTGTAAGGGTTAATTTATGCTAGCCCACATTCAGATATATTAATAATATTCATGGATACTAACCAGACGCAGATCTTTGCAGGTAGAATTGTTCTCATGGGCATTTAGGATGCAGTCATCAAAGTCGTGTTTACACCTCAGACCAGCAGAGCAGAGACTGCATAAACAGGAGAAGCCATCAACCACTGAAAGCAACAGAAAGAAAACTCTTAACATTCCTTTAATCATGGTATAATGTTAATTACCCTAAAGAATGTTGTATCCATCTGAATGCATTTCACTTTTAACCAAAGAAAGTGTGAATTTTTATATTTTGTACTCCATTACACAATTTTCTACAACAGTTTCTAAATAATTATCTTGCTCAGTTCTGTTAACTTAAAAACTTGAATTATTTGAAATGAGAACAATCACGATGAATATATGGTAACAATTTGCAAAGCAACAATGAAAATATCCCGTTTTCTCTCTATCTCTTTTGTTTTGTCAGTAAACAATGCCTATGGTAAATGGGTCACTTTTGTATCATTACCTTTTACCAGATTGTTTTAGGTTTAATAAACAGGAAGTTAACTGGTTTATAAAGTTCTTTGTGTGACAAGGTACTTTAAAGTGCAAAGTGATCTGAAAGTTGAAATAGAACTACTAAACCTTAGTTAAAAAGAGCTTTCACATTTCACCATAATCTTTTAAAAGTAATGATCAGAATCTGTCCTCTATTTTACCATTAATGATGGAAAAAGAACAGTCTCTGAAGCATCTCAAGGACCTGATGGCAGCTTGATCATGGTTGCAGCAGGCGGGATTGGTGCCTGGGTCCCCACCATTCCTGAGACCCACAAAGCAGTCGCACTGACTCTGTGCCGCATGCCTGTTCCTGATCCTACTCTCATTAAACGAGTAGGTCCTGGGTGGAAACAGCTTTGTCAATGCACTGTGTGGCTTCTAGGTTTCTGCAGCCAGGATTCTGCACAACAAATGTAACTGTGGCCTTGAAGGAAAGCAAGACAGCCCATGGCCACCAACCAGAGTCAAGGGAGACAGAGCTGACAGCTCTTTAGACAAGATTTTACTTTTCTTTTACTTTACTTTTTTAAATCAAGAAACCTAGTTTTTAGCATCTCATTGAAAATAAATGATTAATAAATATACAGCTATAGCTATAAATAAATTAATGAAATAAAATGGTATCTGTTGGTGTATCTTTATATTGTATATAGGACATTAGGTATGTTAACAAATTAAACCCAAATGCAATACAATATGTAATTAAGACATTGTGGAGTACCATGAGTCATAATGATATTTTTTGAAATGTTCATGATTATAAGTCATGTTGGATACTGATGCAAATTGGCAAGTAACAAACAGCTGGAGTCAAATTAATGTCAGCATAGATGCAGATGTTCTCCATGTAGATAAATGATAAACTCTTTTATAAGAAAACTTACAGCAAAAGATAAATTGAAATTAACAAAGGGTCTGAAAGACAGAGTTTACTTTCTGAATGTTAACTATTCTGGGTTAGGAATCTAAGAAATGAGCTATGGGCCCAATGAGAACCTAGAAAATTAAATTGGTTACCGTAGGGAAAATAAACAAACATAATTTGTTTAAAGTTTAAAACAAATAAACAAATTGTTTTTCTCACGTCTAATTTGTTAACTATGGACTATGTGATAAATCACCATTTTATCAGAAAATACTTTTTAAGCATATTGACTTGTTTTGTTGTTATTATTTTTACCAGAAAATACAGTCACTGTATTTGTATCAGTCTTTGCTTCTAAATATTCCATACTACTATTTTGAATTGAAATTTTCATCAGATAAGACTTCTATTAATCTGTATGTATTATTCATTCTATACTTAAACATGAAACATCATACTTTAGTTATACTGAGTCAAAGTTTCTGGTAACATAAAACTTTGTGGTTAAAATACAGAGGTGAATATTTTAATAATGTACTGCCAATGTGATGAATAACCACATAATTTTTGAGATTTATAAATTGACATATACATATTAATAATTGTTTCTCATATATAGTCATGTAAAAATACTACTACTAATGTGAATTCAAAATTTTGGCTTCCCATGCTATTTTATTTTTGAGAAAGTGTTAAGAATACAGTGTCATAGTTTTATGCTGATATCAGCTTACATGTGTGATATAATTTTTAATAAATGTTTTAGTTCTCTAGTAGTTAAATCTCCTTGGACATTGTCCAAAATATATTATGGATAATGCTATTATAAAATATATCAATATATCAGGTATCCAAAATTCACATTTCCATAGTATATAATGTATGATCTCCAAAAATTTAATAGGTAGCATTGTATTATATGTAACATATTTGGCAATTGTATTTTCTTATAGTATAAGAAATTAAGAATTAAAATATTTACAGAGACTTATAAAATTATATATATATTTATGTCACTCAGAACATATAAGAAGTGGCCATATATAACCATATATTACCCTGATACTAGGGCTATCTAGATCTAAAAAATTTGTTGACCTCTCTCTCAGGCATACAACCATGCCTTCCTTATTTCTAGTGAGCCCCAGAAATTTGAGAACAATTCCCAACACCCCCAAAAGCCTTTGGGTTTGAACTCAGAAATAAGATAATAGTGAATTATTTCAAGGTAATCTGAGAATTTCACACATTTTAAAACACAATCTTTTAAGTACCAAAATCTAAAAAAAAAAAAGACAGTAATATTGGTTTAAATCAGGAGTAGCAAAGAGGTGGCCCACAACCCCAAAATATATTTTGCTTAGAAGACACAGTGTTAGAACAATTAATTCTATATTAATATCTATGTAGATATTACAGTTTGCTAGGGCCCCACCTCTACCTGTTATTTTAAACCTGGGGTTCTTCACCCAATTAAAAAAATTATTACACTTCTTAAGGACATGCATTTGCAGATATTTGATTTAAAAATCACACTTTCATTTAAATGATACCATTTAAAAACAAAATACCTTTCTATCAAAATGTGCTTTTTCATACATTACTTTATTTTAACCATTTATTCATTTAGTGAGGGATCATGTAAAAATTGCAAAAATATATTTTAAAAGAGGTTAAATAAGGCAAAATAAGATGGACATTTTTTCCCAACTCCTTCTAGCTCACTGTCTCTTTCTTTTTCATTTTTTTTTTTCCTCTCTCATGGCTGTTAGCCATATCCACTTCACAGGGCTATTTTATGCCTTGATTTTCCTGTGTCCTAATAAAATTATCCATTATTGGCATGCTATTCCACAGAATAATCCATGTTCCAACATTCAATATTTCTTTTTTCCCTTTCCTTCCATTTTTTCTTTTTTTCTTCCTAACTCTTTCTTTTTCCTTTGTAAATTTATATTCCTTCAGGAATACATATTTCAGTAGGAAGAAGTATGTGTGTGTGTGTAATAGATGGGCTAAAATAATTTTAAATCATTGTAAATAGTGCTTTCCCGTACCTACACATAAATACTTCAAAAAAATCTACCATTAAAAAGCAAAGAAAAATGGTTAATTCTCACACCAGAACATAGAGGTCACATCTCATTAAATTTTCTCATTTGTTACCATTATGACCCACATAAATATAAATTAATTTGTCAGAATTGGAGTGTTTTGTGAAAATAATTGGCACTCATTTTGATATTGAAGGCCGATAACCTTCACTAGATAGCCATGGTTGCATCCTGAACTATTCCATTCCTCCATCAGAGAGAGTCTTAGTTGACTGCTCTATAAGAATGGCTGTGGCTGAGTGAGTTCAAGGTCATAACCAGGTCCATGCAAGCAGGACTGACAGTGATCTCACCCTGGGGACCTGCAAAGCCCTCCCACACTGACACTGGTACCCAAGGGGAAATGCTTCCAGATCCATTTTCTCTCTACACACAGATCCATTCTCACAAGGATTACTAGTTTCACAAGGTCCAAATTCACAATGAGAAACTCAAAGGAAAGAATCAGTGTCAGTGCATATCCAATGAACAAGTTCCCTCTGGCATATTTCTGCATAAATGCATCCAATTTAGTCTCTAGGCAATGACTCATAATTATCTTCCATATTATGATTGTGATCCTCTCTCTTTCTCTACATTACAATTTAAGAAAGAAATGTTATTTATGATTACTATGCTTCATCTAACAAAGTACCAGCAGGCAGCAATGTTAAATGACAGCATTTTTAAAATACTATTTTGTTTCTTCATACTTCTCACCTCTTGTTCAATAATGTTCTCTGAAGACATTGCAATTAAGAAAGTACATTATTAATGATTTGATGCTTCCTTATGTTTTATTTCTGGTACCCTGGAGGTTGCAATCATTATAAGTTTTGCTTGATAGATTTCTTGCTACTCTCAAAACAAATAAACAATGAAAAAATGTCACTGTAATAAGCCTTCAATCTTAAGACCAACACATCAGTCCTGAAACTAAATTTTAAGTTTTACTCAGATAATATAGAGAGATAAAGTGATTGTCATTGGATGAAATGCACACAAGTATTTGGAGATAAGAAATAAGCCGACTTGACCCAAGGGGATCCAGATGAAATAAAAAGTGAGGCGTAAACATCATCAAATTGTTCATAAAGCAAAATCATTATTTGGGTGTCAGTTTTCCAGGTATAGTTAATATATGTGGATATTAACTTTTTGGAAAGTATTTAATTAATAACATTTATTCTCCAAATTGTAGCATATAAGTATACATATACGTTCTAAAAATGCCTGGCTGAATACCTCAGAGAAGAGAATGTCCTGTAATCATTATGTCCTTTAACTGCTCAGCTTTTATCAGTAATTTTGCAACTATAGGGATCAGGGTATAATACAGAGAATTGGGATATGGGATAAAGTTTTCAAAGTTTAAAAGTACAGTGGCAATTGATAAAACTATGGTGGTCCCAAAGGGCCCTAGAAACTACCGAAGACAATGATCTATATACAGTGAAAAACCCCAAATGATAGTTAATGTCCAAAAAATAAGAGCAATAGAAACTGGACCAAGTTGAATAGAAGGATTTCAAGTTTCCAAGGATGGTAAAAAGAACTAAAAATACAACACTACTTCCAAATAGCATAGAAATAAAGATTTCCTTCAACAAAAAATACATTAAGTGGATATTTTTTGCAAGAGCTATGGTAGGCAGTATGGAGAATTCAAATAGGAAAAAAGCCTGTTCTTTGTCTTTAAACCATTATGATAAGATTGAAGTGTACTGCAAATGATACATTTCTGGATACGATTTTATAATAATGAAAGTATATTTATTTGTAAAATAAGAGAAATGACATTGAACAAACATATGCCAGAAACACATGAAAAAATGAATTATCCTTAAGCTCTCATGCACACCCTTTTGTTCTAATTACCTACTTCTAAATATTTAATTGTGAGAAAAGGTGTTTTGCTTTGCTAGTAGGAAGTTAATTTAGCTTGTCTCTTTCATAAATAATTTCATGCATATAATCCATTCAAGTGCTGAAGAATAATATATTCATATTCGAGAAAATACTCATACAAGAATCTGTTTTACAGAATAAGCATGAGTTCACTGCACCCTCAATGCCGTGCTGACTTGTATATTTATTTCTTATACAAATATTAAATGAGTCCCTACCATGTGGCAAGAAGTGTGGTAGATATTGGGGTTATAAACAATGAGTGGTTTAAATCAATGCAGTGTCATGACGGGTACATGTGGTCAGTTTCTCATGCTAAGGAGTCACAGTGGTGACTGTGATTCTGTGCTATCAGAATCCTAACAGAGCCCCCAAGATCCTCACCCCTAGCGTACCTGGGTTGTAGAATCCTCTCCCTTTGAGTTGGGTGAGATTTGCCAATGTGATGGAACATCACCCCAATGATTATATTACATTATATTGTGGAAGGGATTTGTGGATATAATTACTGTCAACTGATCAGACAAGTTGGAGTTAATCAAGAGAGAGATTATCTTGGGTAAGTCCCACCAAATCATGTAAGACTTTAAAAGACTTTAAGACTTGAAAAGAAGTTCGTTCATTCTCCTGCTTGCCTGGAAGGAGCAGAATGAAGACTGTGTTTTGGAGAGTGCCACATGGCAGGGAAGAGCCTGTGGTTCCTAGGAGCTGAGAATCTTCAGGTAAACAGCCAGTAAGAAAGTGAGGCCAGAGAACTGACCTCAAAACCACAAGAAACTAAGTTCTACCAACAACCAGTGAGCTTGGAGAGGAACCTGGGCCTCAGATCAGCTCACAACCCAGGCAAATATTTGACCTCAGCCTTGCGGGACCAGGAACAGAAACTCAGCTAAGTCACACCCAGACTTCTGACCTGCAGAAGTTGTGAGATGATAAATGTGAGTTGTTTTAAACTGCTAAGTTTCTGATAACGTGTTATATAGCATAGAAAACTAATCTAATCACGTATAAAGGTAACTAAGGCATTGTAAGTGACACTGGAAAGCTTCCTGAAGAGGTAATATTGGATACACCTAGAGGTTGTCATACTGAGTGAAGTAAGTCAGACAGAGAATGACAAATATCATATGATATATCTTATATGTGGAAGCTAAAAATAAGGCTACAAATGAACTTATCTACAAAACGGAAATAGAGTCACAGATGTAGAAAGCAAACTATGGTTACTAGGGGTGAGAATGGGGGGAGAGATAGATTGGAAGATGGGGATCGACATATACACACTACGATATATAAATAGATAACTAATAAGGACCTACTGTATAGCACAGTGAACTCTACTCAATACTCTGTAATGGCCTATATGGAAAAGAATCTAAAGAAGAGTGGATATATGTATATGTATAACTGATTCACTTTGCTGTACACCTGGAACTAACACAACATTGTAAATCAACTATACTCCAATAAAATTTTTTAAAAAATAAAGTGAGTCCTAAAATAGTGACATACATTATCAAGGCTAGATAGAGGGGTAGGGAGGGCATTCTACAAAGAGATGAAGACCAGAGGTGAGAAGTCCAGGGAATTGAAATCAAATAGTTCTCAAGGGAAAACAAAGCAAGGAAGGAGATGAGTTTTACTGTATTTCATTGATCATAAGAGGCCATTGACTAAGAGACTTTATTGTACGTGCCATTAAGGGTACTGTAGTAAACTGAAAAATGCCTTCCCCTCAAAGGTATCCGGGCCTTAATTCCTGGAGCCTGTGAATGTTGCCTTATATGGTAAGCAAGGATTTGCAGATGTGGTTAAAATAAAGATCTTGATATGGTGAGATTATATTGGTTTATCAGGTGGGCCCCAAAAGTAATCACAAGGGTACTGCAAAGGAGAGGCAAGAAATTGAAAGACAGAAAAAGATAGGATGATTAAAGCAAGAGGTTGGGCTGATAAAAGGAACGCATCTCAGCCAAGGAATTCAAGGAGTCTCTAGAACCTGAAAAGGTAGGAAAGTCTTCAGAGAAGCCCAGCCTTGCCAACGTCTTATTGTAGACTTCAGGCCCCAGAACTATAAAAAAGAAAATTTGTACTGTTGTAGGTTTGTGACAATTAGTTACAGCACTCAAAGGAAACTAATGCAAGGGTGTAAAAATTGCCAGTTAAGTTCTGACAAAGTGATCAATATATCATTATTGTAAAAATGCACCCCAGTGTCAAAGATGTTAATGTCATTATGTGATAATGTTAGTGAATATGTGAGAAAAATGAGGATGTGTTAAATGAACTTCACTAATTTGAAATGATAGCTCTGTAATTTGAGAGAAGATCATAAAATGCTTTATGATCCACAGGACTTGGATCTGTACATACTGAAAAGCTGTTAAAACCTTAAAAATGACCTTAAATAGTGGTAATGAAGTATCCTTGGCCTTTTTATACTGAGAATCACATTGTATTTTCAAGTTGTACGTAAATACATATATAATGTTTATTTTTCCCCTGAGGTTTTGTTTCCTGAAAACTATATGCTGTTAACACAATTTACAATTGAGAAACCAAGATAATATACATTTTATTTGCATACGTCATTGGTAGGAAAAATTAAAAACCTATTTTCACTAGCTTCTTTTTACAACTATGCCTTCAATTTGCAAAATCATAAATGCTGAGCTTTCCACTAAAATTGCTTTATTAGTAGTAATGTGCATTTAACTGAACTATTTTTCCTCTGGCTGAAATTTGCATCAATCAAATTAGTATGTTACATTTGAGTATATGCATCATTTTCAGTATCAAGTTCTTTATGATGTTGTTAAACTTCTTAAAGAAAAACACTATTTTTAAAAGGTCTAAGTGAATGTAGATGTTTATAAAAATGTGAAGATGTTAAGCCTGAGTCCATATTAGTCTAGTAGTTTGCATTTTAATTTATGATGATTTATATAAACTTAAAGAAAACTGACGTTTAAAATTTTAAAGTGATAGCAGAATTCAGATATTTATAGAAATGTGGCAATGTTATAAGTTAGTAAATAATAGGTTAGGGGCTACTTTTCTGTCCTATAGGAGTCATATAGGAGGTGTGGCAGTAATAAAGGCATAATGTCATCCACTATAAAGATAAATGACATGGAAATGAAGTCATCCAACTTCTGCGATCTGCAAGAAAAACTGGAAAGAATCAGACTGGATATTATAAATTTTGTCTCTGCAATGAGAGCAAGTGATATATGGATTGAGTAAACAGTAGTGCCTAATGAAGCATACCTCAAAATATTAAAGAATTACTTTTTATATCCTCTTAAAACCCATTATGAATCTACTATCCAAATTCCAAAGCGCTTTTTAATAAACAGAAAAGCTAGATCATACTATATGTCTTTGATGGATATTAGGTGGTAATGTATTTGTTGTGCATTGTAAATGCCCAAAGGCGGCTACTGTTACCTATTAGCCAGAAATTTCATGCAGTTCAAGGATCACTGAGCCATGATTTTTATGGGAGATATGATTTCTCTCATAATCCTCATTTACTCGTAGTAAATGATGTAGATGTATTTTACAAATCATAACTGTATATGAGAATTTATAATTTTTAAAAAACAATAATAAAATTGTGTATATTCAGGGTGTACAACATTATTTGATGTACGTATTCACAGTGAAATGATTACTGTGATCATCTAATTAACATATCTTCTCACAAGGTTATCATTTTGTGTGTGTGTGATGAGAACTCCAGAAATCTAGAGTATTACTAACTACAGTCATCATGCTGTATAATAGATCTCTAGATTCATTCATCCTACAGAACCACAGCTTAGTTCCCTTTGACCAACATCTCCACATTTACCCCACCTTAGGGCCCCTAGTAACCACTGTTCTACTCTCTAATTTTTGTATCTTACTTCTCAGATTCCATATATAAACAAGATCATGTAGTGTTTTCCTTTCTGTCTCTGGCTTATTTCACTTAGCATAATGTGAAAGGTTCATCCATGTTGTAGCAAATGGCTGGATTACCTTCTTTTTTTTTTAAGGCTGAATATTATTCATATACAAACCACAATTTCCTTATCCATCCATCTTTCCACAGACACTTTGATTATTTCCATATCTTGGCTATTGTGAATAATGCTGCAATGAACCTGGGAGTACAGATATCTCTTTGAGGTACCGATTTCATTTCCCTTGCTTATGTACCCAGAAGAGGATTGTTGGATCATTTGGTAGTTCCGTACTGTTTTCCATAATGGAAATATGCCAATTTACATTACAACCAACAGTGTACAAGGGTAGGTTCCATTTTCTCAAAATCCTTGCCAACAGGTTATTTTTTATTATTTTCGATAACAACCACCTTAACAGGTGTGGGGTGATATCTTATAGTTTTAATTTGCATTTCCCTGATGGTTAGTAACATTAAACACCTTTTTATGTATACCTATTGGCCACTTGTATGTCCTCTTTGGAAAAACATCTCTTCCTTTTCCCATTTTTAATTGGATAGTTTGTTTTTTTGCTAATGAATGTGTAACTTCCTTATAAAGTTTGGATGCTAACTTTTCAGATACATGGTTTACAAACTATTTTCTCCCAATCTGTATCTTGCTTTTTCATATGCTGCATATTTTCTTTGCTGTGCAGAAGCTTTTTAGTTTGAGGTAAGTACACTTGTTTATTTTTGCTTTTGTTGCCTGAGTTTTTTCATTTCATCTTATTTTTTACTTAAGAAAACAGGTTGACACTTCAGGCTGAATTCAAACGTATCAATTCAATTATTTTCAGCTTAATTTTATAATTTACTCTCTTCAGATAATTTTTATTATTCTTTAGAAACAACATACTTTCAAGTAAGAATGAATAAAATATTAAAATCCATGTTTAGATATGGTCTTTTAATTTCTTATTAAATATGTAACAAAATTATTTTATCTCCTATAGATATTAATAAAATACTTTGTGGGTAATTAAAGTGAGAGAGAACAAAGCAGCCCCTTCCTGGGGCTAGCTGAGCTGAACTGGCTCTAAAATCTGGCTGTGCTATTCTGCTGAAGGTAACTCATTTCATGGAATACCATGATCAGACAAGGTTTCTCTGTGTCCATGAGATGAAAATAAGATCCCTCCATGCCCATGTCTGTCCAATCACAAAGCAAGAATATTGTCCAACCACAAAATGGTTCAACACTCCTCCTTCCTGCCTTTTCTGCTGCTTCTTTTTTTAAAATAATTTTTAATTTTTTATTTATTTATTTATATTTTTTATTTTTGGCCGCATTGGTTCTTCATTGCTGTGTGTAGGCTTTCTCTAGTTGCGGCGAGCGGGGACTACTCTTGGTTGCGGTGCATGGGCTTCTCATTGCAGTGGCCTCTCTTGTTGCAGAGCATGGGCTCTAGGCTCACGGGCTTCAGTAGTTGTGTCTCACGGGCTCTAGAGCACAGGCTCAATAGTTGTGGTGCACAGGCTTAGTTGCTCCACAGCATGTGGGATCTTCCCGGACCAGGGCTCGATCCTCTGTCCCTTGCATTGGCAAGCAGATTCTTAACCACTGCACAACCAGGAAAGTCCTTCTGCTGCTTCTTTAACCAATTACAGCTTTAGCCTGATCTGTTCTTCCTATCTTCAAGTTAAGTATTTTAAAAATACTCCACCTTCTAACAACACTCAATGTAGAGTAAAAACCAAACTTCCTGGAACCATCTCCAAATTTACTAAACACAAGCCCAAATGCCATAATAAACCCTAGCACTAAAATGCTCCCAAATGGTCCATGGCATGCTCTTTCCCCACTGTGTGGAGCCAAGAAACTCAACTCTGTTCAACTACAGTTGAGTTTCTGGTGGTCTTTGGCTGTGAGGGTCTCAATAAAAGAGACTTTTACTTAAAGCTAGAAATAAGAGACCACTTATGTCTACTGTCTCATATTTGAAAATATCTACAATGTTACCACAAATGTATAATACAGGGTGCATGAATTTGCTAGGGCTACCATAACAAAGTATGAGAAACTGGGTGGCTTAAACAATAGAAATTTATTGTTCTCACATTTCTGTAGGCAAGAAGTCCAAGATCAAGGTGTCAGCAGGGTTGGTTGCTTCTGAGACTGTGAGGGGGAGTCTGTCCCAGGCCTCCCCCAGCTTCTGGTGGTCTGCTGTCCATCTTTGGTGTTCGAAGGCTCACAGAAGCATCACCTGATGTCTGCCTTCATCTTTACAGGTCCGTCTCTCTATGAGCATATGTCCAAATTTCCTCTTTTTATAAGCACACCATTAATATTGGAGTAGGGCTTTCCATACTCCAGTAAAACCTCAGAGTATCTTAACTAATTGTTTAGGAAGTAATTCTATTTCCAAATCAGGTCACATCCTAAGTCACTAGGGAGTTAGTATGTTAATACATGAATTTGGGGGGAACACAAGTCAACCAATAACAATGTGCTTTGATGTCAATGAGGCATAAGGCTTTTTTGTTTATAAGCTTTTTAAAAGACCACGTTCTGATCCTTCACTGAAACTGCACCACTGAGGATGTAAGTTCCTGAAATTCTTCTTTAATAAAGTCTACCTGGTAATTTCTATTCAAGGCTTCTTTTGTTGCTCACATCCTGACAAAAATTTTTGTTTCACCCTGAATGCATATGTTTGTCATTTATTAGTTCTGATTTTTTTGTTTGTTTTTAAAAATTGTATTTTTTTTCTTTTTGCCATCTTAGCTTAAGTTTTATTTTTTAAAAAAATCACAGGTAAAAAAATATCTTTTTGTGTATCATTTTTAATTCTGGAAATAAAAAAAGAAAGCTTATTAGATTATCTGAATGCATACAGATTGAGGAACAGAATAAATGACAGAGATGTAAGACAATATGAGACAAAGCAAGAAAGTCTTGCTTTTTTAAGATTTTATTTTAAGACAATGTAAATTTTAGATTAAGACAAATCCATTGATAATAATGTCAGTCTAACAGGAATATTTTTAATCCTTTATAATACATTTTTATGAAGCTAGATACCCCATAGAAGCATGGATGAAATATTCATATCCCTTTCCCCTTCTTCATCACTTGTGTTTCTAAAGAAATATAATTGAACATCATCTCTCTTAAGCCAGTCTCACCACCACTTTCATTACATTTGTCCTGTTATATATTTTTTTGTTCCATCTATTTTACAAAAAGTTCAGCCATCCACACAATATAGTCTGTGGTTAAGAGGATGAACACAGGAATCGAAATTGTATACTAGAAAATATCTATTTTATACAAAGAGAAGACAGTAATTGAGGATACTGGAACAAGAAAAGATCAAACACATAGAAAAAATAGCAAAATTACAGGTATAAATCCTACATTATCAGTAATTATGTTGAGTGAAAGAAGCCAGTTACAAAAGATCACATATTGTACAATTCCATTTATAGTAAATGTCCAGAATAAGCAAATCTCTAGAGGAGAAGAGCAGATTGGTGGGTGCCTAGGCTTGGGGCCAGGGAGGAAGATGAGGACAGACTGCTAATGGGTACAGGGTCTCTTTTAGGGGCAATGAAGTGTTCTTATATTAGTTTTCAGTGATGGTTGCTCATGTCTGTAAATATGCTAAAATCTGCTGATTTGTTCACATGAAACAGGTAAATTTCATGGTATATGAATTATATCTCAATAAAGCTATTAAATTATAGAAGGATAATATTTCATTTTTTAATAATTTTAACTGATATTCCTGCTATACTTTGATTGGTCTCAGGTCATCCCAAATGGAAGGGAATCTTTTTTTTTTTTCTGTATGCAGGCCTCTCACTGCTGTGGCCTCTCCCATTGCGGAGCACAGGCTCCGGACGCGCAGGCTCAGTGGCCATGGCTCACAGGCCTAGCCACTCCACGGCACGTGGGATCTTCCCGGACTGGGGAAACCCGTGTCCCCTGCGTCGGCAGGCGGACTCTCAACCATTGCGCCACCAGGGAAGCCCAGTACTGCTTATTTTGATCCCAGGATACAAACTTCAAGATGCTGGCTGTTAGTCTGATGAGGAGCAGGTGAGCTTGGGCCCAACAACCCCTTGCATCCCAGTGCTGTGATATGTTGCACAACGTGGGAAATACGATTCACTTAAAATTAATAGAAAGTCTTTGCTCTGTAAGCAGAACAGTAGCACTTATCAGGGAACACATTCTAATAGTTCAGCTAGGTCCTTGCCTTGTCGTTTTCCCAATCCCATATCCTAGTACCACTGACAGGATTAAAGTTTTCAAGAATATTTTTCCTGGGACAAGCAATTTAAATTTAGATTCCAGATTAAGATATGGGACACAGTGATTCAATAAATTAAGCAATCTTAAGTAAAAATAATTGGTGAGGGTAAGTTTGAAAAACAGAACAATACTGGCTGAGACTAAAAGAGGCTCCTATTGTCACATCCCTCAGCCTTCGTCTATAACATAAACTTTAATATCCCAAGTGGGCTTGTTTTGTCATGAGATTTTAAAAACTAATTTTACTTTGGAAAATAAATGTGAATTGGTAGCTTCTGTAAATTTCTACTCAGAGTAAATTAATACAGAATAAAGATGACAATGTCATAGAAGTATTTCTGGGGCTTGTATGTTTAGGGAGCTTTGACTCACTAATGAGTCTGTATAAGGCAAACCCTGACACAGGATTTGGGTAACATAATAATGAAAACCACTTGGACCTGAAAGCAGACCATGTACTATTTTAGGTGATTTACATTTGCTGACTCATTTTATCCTCACAAGGAATCTGTGAGTAGGTGTTATTATCCCCACTCTTAGGGGAGCCATCCTTTGACCCCAGCCGCCAGGCCCCAAGGTTGTGAATTCAGTCATAGCGCAGTGCTCATCCTCATGTTTCTCAAATCTGCTTTTTTTTTTTAATCTAAGGAATTTCAGGTATTTTCATGTTAATAATTTTAAATTAAAAAATCTACTTTTGTTTCATATTTAATCTCTGTGTTGCCCATCAGTTGAGCATAATAGGCTCTGGTGAAAATTATTACTTTTTTAATTCTTGTGATTCTATGCAAGCAGCATATATACATGGCTTTTTAAAAATATCCCAGATATTAAGTTCTAGGGACAAACATTCACTCTTATTTGAGAGTGCTCTGAAATGACTTTAAATAAGCTTGAAAAAAGTTAGCTAAACCTCTAGGCATTCATTGAATATTAACAGTCAAATGATTTCAGCAATTTCATGGCATAAATGCACAACTAGGGTGATTAAGGGCAGTGAATTTAGGATAAAGCCTAAAATTGAATTGAACAGAAACAGATGAATTCCTATATCTTACTCCTATACAATAAAACTCTTCTTGTATGCAAAAAAAATTACTATTTATGAGAAATTTTGTCATGTTTAATTCCAAGAAATAATATTTTTCTGAATATCTTAGAGATTAAATTATTCAGTAGACTTTACAGAGTATATTTATGTCCATCATAACATTGAAAATAAATGTGCATCATCCACAAAATATACATTTGTTAAACATATTTGGCCATAGCAAATTTTAAGAGCACTGAGTTCTCTTAAATCTATTATATCAAACATGTAAACCATCAAATGTCAAAGATGAAGCAATTACATGTTACCTACTTAAAACAACATGGGGAAAGGCATGCATCATACCTACTAAAATCTCTGAAGCAGAGAAAGTGAATTGCTTTTAAATAAATGGGTCTTAATGAATGTATAAATCTGGATGATTTCTCTATTAAGATATACATGATATATGAATCTGGGCTTCTTATCTATTTAACTATTATAAATTTAGAGAATATTAACTATTCAAGAAAGAAAAAGTAAGAATTCTTTCTTTCAGCACATACACAGTGAGTGCACATGATGTAGATTTGGTAGTCTGATGGAGATAAGTGTTCAAGCAGATAAAAAGAAAAACAGGGGGGGACCTTCAAGATGGTGTAAGAGTAAGACATGGAGATCATCTTCCTCCCCACAAATACATCAAAAATACATCTATATGTGAAACCACTCCTACAGAACTCCTACTGAATGCTGGCAGAAGACCTCAGACCTCCCAAAAGGCAAGAAACTCTCCACGTACCTGGGTAGGGCAAAAACAAAAAGGAAAAACAGAGACAAAAGAATAGGGATTGGACATGCACCTCTGTGAGGGAGCTGTGAAGGAGGAAAAGTTTCCACACATTAGGAAGCCCCTTCACTGGCAGAGACTGGGATTGGCTGGGGGGAAGCTTCGGAGCCACGGAGGGGAGCACAGCATTAAGGGTGCAGAGGGCAAAGCAGACAGATTCCTGCAAAGAGGTTCAGTGTCGACCCAGCACTCACCAGCCTGAGAGGCTTGTCTGCTCACCCGCCGGGGCAGGTGGGGGCTGCGAAGTGAGGCTTGGGTTTCGGAGGTCAGATCCCTGGGAGAGGACTAGGGTTGGCTGCGTGAACACAGCCTGAATGGGGCTAGTACACCACAGCTAGCCGAGAGGGAGTCCAGGAAAAAGTCTGGACCTGCCTAAGAGGCAAGAGACCATTGTTTCGGGGTGAAAGAGGAAAGAGCATTCAGGCACCACATAAACAAGCTCCAGAGACATGTACAAGCCACAGCTATCAGCATGGATACCAGAGATGGGTATGAAATGTTAATGCTGCTACCAAGAAGCCCGTGTGCAAGCACAGGTCACTATCCACACCTCCCCTCCCAGGATCCTGTGCAGCCTGCCACTGCCAGGGTCCCGGGATCCAGGGACAACTTCCCAGAGAACACACAGGGTGCCTCAGGGTGGTGTGATGTCACAATGGCCTCTGCTGCAGCAGGCTTGCCCCGCATTCCATACCCCTCCCTCCCCCCAGCCTGAGTGAGCCAGAGCCCCCTAAACGGCTGCTCCTTTAATCCCCACCTGTCTGGGCAAAGAACAGATGCCAGAGAGTGACCTACATGCAGAGGCAGGGCCAGATCCAAAGCTGAACCTCAGGAGCTGGGAGAACAAAGAAGAGAAAGGGAAATTTCCCCAGCAACCTCAAGAGGAGCAGATTAAATCTCCACAATCAACTTGATGTACCCTGCATCTCTGGACTACCTGAATAGACAGCGAATCATCCCAAAATTGAGGCGGTGGACTTTGGGAGCAACTGTAGACTTAGAGTTTGCTTTCTTCATCTAATTTGTTTCTAGTTTTATGTTTATCTCAGTTTAGTATTTAGAGCTTATTGTCACTGGTATATTTGTTTATTGATTTGTTGCTCTCTTTATTTCTTCTTTTATATATATATATATATTTAATTTTTTTTCCATTTTCTTTTTTTGTGAGTGTGTATATTTATGCTTCTTTGTGTGTTTTCTGTTTTTTTTTGGGGGGGGGGTTATGCAGGCCTCTCACTGTTGTGGCCTCTCCCATTGCAGAGCACAGGCTCCGGATGCACAGGCTCAGCGGCCATGGCTCATGGGCCTAGCCACTCCACAGCATGTGGGATCTTCCTGGACAGAGGCACGAACCCATGTCCCCTGCATCGGCAGGCAGACTTTCAACCACTGCACCACCAGGGAAGCCCTTCTTTGTGTGAGTTTGTCTGTATAGGTGTGCTTTTACCGTTTGCCATAGGGTTCTGTTTGTCCGTTTTTTTTGTTTTGTTTTGTTTTTTAATATAGTTTTTAGCACTTGTTATCATTGGCGGATTTGTTTACTGTCTTGGTTGCTCTCTTCTTTCTTTTTCTAATTACTTTTTTGTTTTTATATTTTAATAATATTTTTTATTATTTTAATAACTTCATTTATTTTATTATTTTTTATTCCTTTCATTCTTTTATTTATTTTTTTCCTTTTTCTTCTGAGCCATGTGGATGACAGGGTCTTGGTGCTCTGGCCGGGTGTCAGGCCTGAGTCTCTGAGGTGGGAGAGCCTAGTTCAGGACAACTGGTCCACCAGAGATTTCATGGCACCAGGTAATATCAATCATCAAGCGCTCTCCCAGAGATCTCTGTCTCAATGCTAAGACCCAGCTCCATTCAATGACGAGCAAACTCCAGTACTGGACACCCTATGCCAAACAACCAGCAAGACAGGAACACAACCCCACCCATTAGCAGAGAGGCTGCCTAAAATCATACTAAGTTCACAGACACACCAAAACACTCCACCAGGTGTGGTCCTGCCCACCAGAAAGACATGATCCAACCTCATTTACCAGAACACAGGCACAAGTTCTCTCCACCAGGAAACCTACATAATCCACTGAACCAACCTTACCAACTGCGGCAGACACCAAAGACAACAGGAACTATGAACCTGCCTGTGAAAAGGAGACCCCAAACACAGTAAGTTAAGCAAAAAGGTAAGACAGAAAAATACATAGCAACTGAATCAGCAATGTAAAAACCCACCAGACCAAACAAATGAAGAGGAAATAGGCAGTCTACCTAAAAAGAATTCAGAGTAATGATAGTAAAGATGATCTAAAATCTTGGAAATAGAATGGAGATATTACAGAAACATTTAACAAGGTCCTAGAAGAACTAAAGAGCAAACAAGCAATGATGAACAACACAATAAATGAAATTAAAAATCCTTTAAAAGGAATCAATAAAGAATAACTGAGGCAGGAAAACAGATACGTGACCTGGAAGATAAAATATTGGAAATAACGACCACAGAGCAGAATAAAGAAAAAAGAATGAAAATAATTGAGGACAGTCTCTGGGACCATATTAAGCTCACCAACATTAGAATTTTAGGGATCCCAGGAGAAGAAGAGAAAAAGAAACGGACGAATTAAATATTTGAAGAGATTTAAAAACTTCCTTAATATGGGAAAGGAAATAGTCAATCAAGTATAGGAAGTGCAGAGTCCAATACAGGATAAATCTAAAGAGAAACACGCCAAGACACATATTAATCAAACTACCAAAAATTAGATACAAAGAAAAAATATTAAAAGCAGCACGGGAAAAGCAATAAATATCATACAGGGAAATTGCCATAAGTTTAACAGCTGATCTTTAAGCAGGAACTCTGCAAGCCAGAAGGGAGTGGCAGGACATATTTAAAGTGATGAAAGGGAAAAACCTACAACCAAGATTACCAGGAAGGATCTCAATCAAATTCAATGGAGAAAGTAAAATCTTTACAGACAAGCAAAAGCTAAGAGAATACAGCACCACCAAACTAGCTTTACAGGAAATCCTAAAGGAACTTCTCTAGGCAGGAAACACAAGAGAAGGAAAAGACCTTCAACAACAAACCCAAAACAATTAAGAAAATGGTTATAGGAACATACATATTGATAACTACCTTAAATGTAAATGGATTACATGCTCCAGCAAAAGACATAGACTGGCTGAATGGATACAAAAACAAGACCCATATATATATACTGTCCACAAGACCCTCACTTCAGACCAAGGGACACATACAGACTGAAAGTGAGGGGATGCAAATAGATATTCTATGTAAATGGAAATCAGAAGAAAGCTGGAGAAGCAGTTCTCATATCAGACAAAATAGACTTTAAAATAAAGACTATTACAAGAGACAAAGAAGGACACTACATAATGGTCAAGGAATGAATCCAAGAAGAACATATAACAATTGTAAATATTTATGCACCTAACATAGGAGCACCTCAATTTATAAGGCAAATGCCAACAGCCATAAAAGAGGAAATCACCAGTAACACAATAATAGTAGGGGACCTTAACATCCCACTTTCACAGATAATCCAAAATGAAAATAAATAAGAAAACACAAGCTTTAAATGATACATTGAACAAGATGGACTTAATATTTATACAATACTCCATCATAAACAACAGAATATATTTTCTTCTCAAGTGCTCATGGAACATTCTCCAGGATAGATCATATCTTGGGTCACAAATCAAGCCTTGGAAAATTTAAGAAAATTGAAATCATATCAAGTAGCTTTTCCAACCACAGTGCTATGAGATCACTGAAGAAATCAAAGAGGAAATCAAAAAAACAAACAAACAAACGAACAAAACCTAGAAACAAATGACAATGAAAACATGATGACCCAAAACCTATGGGATGCAGCAAAAAGCAGTTCTATGAGGGAGGTTTATAGCAATACAATCCTACCTCAAGAAACAAGAAATATCTCAAATAAACAATGTAACCTTACACTTAACGCAATTATAGAAAGAAGAAAAAAAAAACAAAGTTAGCAGAAGGAAAGAAATCATAAAAATCACATCAGAAATAAATGAAAAATGAAGGAAATGATAGCAAAGATCAATAAAACAAAAGCTTGTTCTTTGAGAAGATAAACAAAATTGATGAACAATTAACCAGACTTATCAATTAAAAAAGGGAGAAGTTTCAAATCAATAGAATTTGAAACGAAAAAGAAGTAACAAATGACACTGCAAAAATACAAGGGATCATGAGAGATTACTACCAGCAATTATATGCCAATAAATCAGACAACCTGGAAAAAATGGACCAATTCTTAGAAAAGCACAACCTGCTGAGACTGAACCAGGAATAAATAGAAAATATAAACGAACCAATCACAAGCACTGAAATTGAAACTGTGATTAAAACTCTTCCAACAAACAAAAGCCCAGGACCAGATGGCTTCACAGGAAAATTCTGTCAAACATTTAGAGAAGAGCTAACACCTATCCTTCTTAAACTCTTGCAAAATATAGCAGAGGGAGGAACACTCCAAAACTCATTCTATGAGGCCACCATCACCCTGATTCAAAATTAGACAAAGATGTCACAAAGAAAGAAAGCTACAGGCCAATATCACTGATGAACATAGATGCAAAAATCCTCAACAAAATACTAGCAAGCAGAATCCAACAGCACATTAAAAGGATCATACACCATGATAAAGTGAGGTTTATCCTAGGAATGCAAAGATTTTTCAACATACCCAAATCAATCAACGTGATACACCATATTAACAAATTTAAGTAGAAAAAATATATCATCTGAAGACATGCAGAAAAACTTACAAAATAATTCAACATCCATTTATGATAAAACCCTCCAGAAAGTAAGCATAGAGGGAAGTTACCTCAACATAATAAAGACCATATATGACAAACCCACAGCCAACATCATTCTAAATGGTGAAAAATGAAATCATTTCCACTAAGAGCAGGAACAATACAAGGTTCTCCACTATCACCACTATTAATTAACATAGTTTTGGAAGTTTTAACCACAGCAATCAGAGATAAAAAAGAAATACAAGGAATCCAAATCAGAAAAGAAGTAAAACTGTCACTTTTTTGCAGATGACATGATGCAATACATAGAAAATCCCAAAGACGTTACCAGAAAACTACTAGAGCTAATCAATGAATTTGGTAAAGTATCAGGATACAAAATTAATACACAGAAATCTCTGGCATTCCTATACACTAATGATGAAAAATCTGAAAGAGAAATTAAGGAAACACTCCTATTTACCATTGTGACAAAAATAATAAAATACCTAGGAATAAACCTACCTAAGGAGACAAAAGACCTGTATGCAGAAAACTAGAAGACACAGATGAAAGAAATAAAAGATGATACAATCTGATGGACAGATAATATCATGTTCTTGGATTGGAAGAATCAACACTGTCAAAATGACTATACTACACAAAGTAATCTCCAGATTCAATGCAATGCCTAAAACTACCATTGGCACTTTTCCCAGAACTAGAACAAAAAATTTCACAATTTGTATTGAAACACAAAAGACCCCGAATGGCCAAAGCAATCTTGAGAAAGAAAAACAGCTGGATGAATCAGTCTCCCTGACTTCAGGCTATACTACAAAGCTACAGTAATCAAGAGTGTATGGTACTGGCACAAAAACAGAAATATAGATCAATGGAACAGGATAGAAAGCCCAGAGATAAACCCAGGCACATATGGTCCCCTTATCCTTGATAAAGGAGGCAAGAGCATACATTTGAGAAAAGCCATCCTCTTCAATAAGTGGTGCTGGGCAAACTGGACAGCTACATGTATAAGAATGAATTTCGACCACTCCCTAACACCATACACAAAAATAAACTTATAATGGATTAAAGACCTAAACGTAAGGCCAGACACTATAATACTCTTAGAGGCAAACATAGGCAGAACACTCTATGACATAAATCACAGCAATATCCTTCTTGACCCATCTCCTAGAGAAATGGAAATAAAAATAAACAAATGGGACCTAATGAAACTTAAAAGCTTTTGCACAGCAAAGGAAACCATAAACAAGATGAAAAGACAACCCTCAGAATGGGAGAAAATATTTGAAACTGAAGCAACTGACAAAGGTTTAATCTCCAAAACATACAAGCAGCTCACGCAGCTAAATATCAAAAAAATAAAAACCCAATACAGAAATGGACAGAAGACCTAAATCGACATTTCTCCAAAGAAGATATACAGATTGCCAAAAAACACATGAAAGGATGCTCAACATCACTAATTATGAGAGAAATGAAAATCAAAACTAAAATAAGGTATCACCTCACACTGGTCAGAATGGCCATCATTAAAATATCTACAAACAATAAATGCTGGAGAGGGTGTGGAGAAAAGGGAACTCTCTTGCACTGTTGGTGGGAATGTAAGTTGATAACAGCCACTATGGAGAACAGTATGCAGGTTCCTTAAAAAACTAAAACAAGAACTACCATATGACCCAGCAATCCCTCTACTGGGCATATACCATACTCTGAGAACACCATAGTTCAAAAAGAGTCATATACCACAATGTTCATTGCAGTTCTATTTACAATAGCCAGCACATGGAAGCAACCTAAGTGTCCATTGAGAGGTGAATGGATAAAGAAGATGTGGCACATATATACAATGGACTATTACTCATCCATAAAAAGAAACAAAATTGAGTTATTTGTAGGAGGTGTATGGACTTAGAGACTGTCATATAGAGTGAAGTAAGTCAGAAAGAGAAAAACAAATACTGTATGCTAACACATATATATGGAATCTAAAGAAAAGAAAAAAAATGCTTCTGAAGAACCTAGGGGTAGGACAGGAATAAAGACGCAGATGTAGAGAATGGACTTGAAGACACGGGGAGGGGAAAGCGTAAGCTGGGACAAAGTGAGAGAGTGGCATGGACATATATACACTACCAAATGTAGAATATATAGCTAGTGGGAAGCAGCCACATAGCACAGGGAGATCAGCTCCGTGCTTTGTGACCACCTAGAGGGGTGGGATAGGGAGGGTGGGAGGGAGAATTAAGAGGGAGGTGATATGGGGATATACGTATACATATAGCTGATTCACTTTGTTATAAAGTGGACACTAACACAGCATTGTAGAGCAATTATACTCCAATAAAGATATAAAAAAAAAGAAAGAGAAAAATAAAATAATTCCAGGCAGTTCAACCCTCAACCCTAAACAGCAAATAACTTATTTGCTTACTTTTTCATATCTAGTAAGTTTGGTTGCTCCCATATGTGTGGAGTGTAGGTTATTATGAAGCCACAGACTTCCTTCAGTGAGGCCTTAATGAAATAAATGATCTTGTAGGGTCTCCAGCAGCCCTGAGAGTTCGTGACTCCATGAAGAAGAGCATCCAACATTCAGGGAGATGTAGGTCCTGGAGGGAGTGATTTAAAGGAGCAATGGACACACTATCCTTCACTGTTAGGGAGTAGAAACCCAAGGAGGCTGAGTGGCGTCCAAAGAAGGGTGAGTGGAGCCAGGCACACTCTTGTTAAGAATGGATCAACATCCCATCCCTGAGAGGTCCAGAGGTCATGCTGGGGTTCTGGTCAGTGCTGAGAGCACCCATTGTTAATACAATGCCTGTGGAAACACGTGGCTTAGGATGCCCCAGAGCTGGATATGAGTTGCCTGAGCCTGGTTCAGAGCTGCTTCTTGTGGTGACTATTCTATTGAAGACCCATGCATGACTCAAGTTAGTTACCAGGGGTAGGAAGAGCAATCAAGGATGCTTCCACAGGACAGCTCACACCCTGGGTAATATGATTAGAAAATACTATTCGAATCATCATTAGAATCTATCATTAGAAAACCATTAAAATCTGCATGATTAGAATATATCAAATATTACTAACTATAAATTAACATGATTCCTTTTGAGAACAAAATGTATCAATTTATTCAATCAAATGTGTCAGCAGTTTCCTCCCTTGTCCCACAAGAGAGTTGTTACTGAATATTTGCGAGGATCTCAAAGACATGCTCTATATAGTATCACATTTCATAACATAATTTTACTGTAACTCCTCCTATGTTTCCGTTGTGTGCCCCCTTCCCCTGTCTGAGCTGTATGGCACCTTGTTGGCCCATCAAGGAGCCACTCACTCATAGGTAGGACAGGTGCTTTCTCATTTCTTTTATAGGTCTATAATATAGGGTCACGGTCCAGGAAGAATGCTAAGTCCATGCTATATGCCCTAGCCCTCACTTGACAGGACATTTTATAGGCATGGACATTCACCAGAGGTTGAGGTCTTTCTGTTACTGCATCTCTTTCAGACAGAAGTATATTTACTTATAATAAAATGTCCAAAACTAGTGTGTCTTATACAGCAGCGGTCCCCAAATTTTTGGAACCGGGGACCAGTTTCTTGGAAGACAATTTGTCCACGGACAGGGGTGGGTAGAGGGGTACAGTTCAGGAGGTAATGTGAATGATGGGGAGCAATGGGGGCAGCAGATGAAGCTTTGCTCACTCAGTCACCACTCACCTCCTGCTGTGCAGCCTGGTTCATAACAGGCCACATGTATACCTGTTGGGTACCCCTGTTATACAGCACAGATGTTTCTTTCTCTTTCTCATAAAAGAAGTCTGGGAGTAAGTAATCTGTGGCTATTATGGGGCTTCTGTAGAAACCTTCTTCCTTCCTCAGTTCATCTGCTCTACCATCCTGGGGCACAGTTTCCATCTTCAAAGACTCCTCATGGTCTAATATGGTTGCTGGTTCTCAGCCATCATATCCAAGTTCCAGGCAGCAGAAAAAGCAAAGTTGAAGGGCAGAAATAGCACATCTCCCAACTGGGTCAGCTACCTTTAAAGAATATCCCTGAATCCCATCCAGCACTTCTTAGTAATTCTTAACTAAAGAATTAAGAAATAATAGATCCTGGCCAGCAACTGATATCTTTGCCCAAGTATCTTCCTCAGACTGTGCTTCTTCAATAAGAAAAATGATAATAATTAAACCTCACCAGAGAAGATATACAGATGGCAAGCAAACATATGAAAATATGCTGTACATCACATGTCATCAAGAACATGCAAATTAAAACAACTGTGAGATACCACTTAACATGTATTAAAATGGCTAAAATACAAAAACACTGACAACACCAAATACTGGTGAGGATGTGCAACAACAGGAATTCTCATTCACTGCTGGTGAGAATGAAAAATGGCACAGCTAATTGCTAGACAGTTTGGCAGTTTAAATAAACATACTTTTGTCATATGACCCAGTAATCAATTTCCTTGGTATTCACCTAAAGGAACTGAAAACTGTGTCCATATGAAAACCTTCACACAGATGTTTATAGCAGCTATATTCATAATTGCCAAAAGTTGAAAGCAACTCAAGATGTCCTTGATTAAGTGAATGAATTAATATAATGATACATCCAGACAATGGAATATTATGCATTGCTATAGAGAAATGAGCTCTCAAGCCACAAAATGATTTGGAGAAACCTTGAATGAATATTACTTAGTGAAAGAAGTCAACCTGAAAAATCTACATACTGTGTGATTCCAACTATATGACATTCTGGAAGAGAGGAAATTATATGGAGACAATAAAATTATTAACAGTTGCCAGAGATTAATGAGGAAGAAGGACTAATAGGCAGAGCACAGAGGATTTTTCAGGCAATGAAAATACTCTGTATGATACTATAATGCTGAATACATTTGTTCAAATACATAGAAGAGAGAGTACAGTCCAAAAGTCTACCTAACACTTTGGAAATACTGTCAGGAACCAAGTACCCATTCAGATATCTCTGACTAAGCCATCACCACATGGACTGTTCCAGCCTTCCTCACTTATTTATTTACAATGTTTTTCTCTGACAGTAAGCTGTTTGGTTCCCATTATCTACAATTTATTTACTTACTTGTTCAACCCTAGTAATTTCATCCAATCATCTAATACCACTGGCCATATTCTAGTATAGTATAATAAATACGTGCATGTAGGGTACAAGGTAGAAGTCAATGCCATTTTTTTCCCATATAAATACCTACTTATTCCATTACAATTTGCTGAAAAAACTTGCATTTTCCTGTTGAATTGCTTCAGATCCTTTGTTGAAAATGAACTAATTGTATAAGTATGATTCTATTTCTGGAATCTCATTTCACTTTCATTGATCAATTTTTCTCCCTCCCTCCCTCCTTCTCTTCCTTTCTTCCTTTATTTCTGGTAAAATATTCTTTTGATATTAAGTCATGAAGTCAGATATTACAACTTCCAAAAGACTTGTTCTTTTATTCAGTAGATTGTTTTGCCATAGTAAGTTCATACATTTCCCTATTTTAAATCAAGTTGTCAATTAAAAAATAACACACACACGTGTATTATAGCACACATTGCATTGAATTTATAGATATATTCTTCCAAGGTATGATCAGGTTACATTATTTCCATCTGTATAAATATTTTTAAATTTTTCTCAGCAGTGTTTTACACTTTTCTGCATACACATTCTTAATTTTAATTCAGTCCTAAGTTTCTATGCTTTTGTAGCTTTTGTATAAGGACTTTTTAGAAATTTCTATTTTCTAACCACAACACAAGCCTGATGCTATGACAGAAGAAGACTTGGAGGAAAGTGTGGATTCTGCATGTAGATGGCATGTACATACTCTGTGGTCATGTGCAGACTGAGCAGGGAAGGACTGTGCCCTCTTCCTGAATCTGGATGAGCTCTGGGAATGGTCTGCCCTACACAAGTGTTACTTACTAATTTTGCAACAAAATTCTTAAGAGGCTGGCAGTTTCTTGTTCCTTCCCCCAAACATTTGCTCTAAGAACAAGGTTTCTCAGTATCAGCAGTACTGATATTTTCACCAAATCCTTGTTTGTTGTTGTCTGTTATAAAGTGTTTTATGGTATCCTTTGCCTCCACCTATACAGTTTGCTAGGGCTTCACCACAGCTTGGGGGACTTAAAAAGCAGAAATTTATTATCTCACGTTTTGGAGGGGCAAGAAATCCAAGATCAAGGTGTTGACAGGTTAGGTTCTTTCTGAGGGCTTTGAAAGAGAATCTGTTCCATGCCTCTCTCCCATTCAATATTCGGATTGCTAGCAGTCTTTGATGTTCCATGGCTTGTAGAAGTATAACCCAAATCTCTGCCTTCATGTTCAGCTGGGGATCTCATTCAGTGTGTGTCTGTTTAAATTTTCCGTTTTGATAAAGACAACAGTCATATGGATTAAGGTCAATCCTACACCAATGTGACTTCATCTTAACTACTTATGCCTGAGAGGACCCTATTTCCAAATAAAGTCACATTCTGAGGTACTAGGGGTTAGGACTTCAACATATAAATTTGAGAACACAATTCTACCCATAACATAACCACTAGATGCCCCTCTCACCCCTCCAGTCCTGACAACCAAAAATACTTCTAAGGCCTTCCCTGGTGGCACAGTGGTTGAGAGTCCGCCTGCCAATGCAGGGGACATGGGTTCGTGCCCTGGTCCGGGAGGATCCCACATGCTGTGGAGCGGCTGGGCCCGTAAGCCATGGCTGCTGAGCCTGAGCATCTGGAGCCTGTGCTCCACAATGGGAGAGGCCACAACAGTGAGAGAGGCCCGCATACCGGAAAAAAAAATTATATATATATATATATATATATATATATATATATATATATTTCTAGGATTTGCCAAAGGTCCTCTGGAAGGGCAAATCATCTCTATCTGAGTCCACTGTTTAAAAAATATAAATATGATTACCCTTGGACTACCATGTTGTAAAGAAGCCTAAGCTAGTTATATGGAGGGCCACAGGACAGAAGGGTGGTCAACCAGCCCCAGTTGAACAAAGGGGTAATCAGTGACTATTTTAAGAAATTAAATACCACAATCCAATCTCTGGAAACTATAAATCACACCTCTGATGTGAAAGATATATTCTTTTCATTCACAAATACTCTGCCCCATTGGAATTAGCTTGCAACCCTAGCTTGCAGTCTAGGCCATCATTTAAGCTCACATGTCAAAGAAGCTACTTGAATACATTTTCTCTGTTTTAGTGCTTGCATTTGGCTTGTCCTGACTTGGAGACAATTTGATTAAAAGACAAGTTATCTGGTCACCCACACTGTCAATATACAAAGCTGAGGAGGAAGGTACAGTGTAAAATCTGGTCCCCAGTCCTTCTGTGAGCCCTGCTCTGCCCTAAGCCCTAAGCAATGACTTTCTCAGCTTCCTTCCTGCCAGACCCATACACTGCTTTGAATTAGTTCCTCTCTACCTTGGGGTGAGAGTTAGGCGTTGTTCTCAAGGTGTTTAGAAATGGTTTTTTTCTAGCTGAGGGGACCTACATGCCTCTGCCTTAACTTACTCTATAGTCTTAACAAAGGGTTTTAAAGCCACGCACCCTTGATCTTGCCCGTGAAGCCCAATTTTACTGGCAATATCCTAGATTTGATCATTATCCTGAGCCCATTTTGAAAATCTTTGCCAGATGGAGAGCCTGGAAATAACAATCATATTTATTTTCCAGCACAGCAGTCCTCGGTTAAAAATAGTTTTTCTAAAATCTGGTTGAAAACAGCCTCATCGTTAGCTCATCTCCTTCCCCTCCTAGTTTATCAAAGTCCATTAAACTACACTATTGGGTAATTTCAACATTGTGCCCTGGAATCTTCTTTGCCAAGTCTATGAGGTCACTGTGCATATCTTCTATCTGTCACTTTAGCACGGGTAAGGATCTTGCGAGCTTGTGGTCATACGTGATATCCTTCTCCTTGTCGAGCCTCTGATAGTTTCCTCACTGCTCTTCTGGACGTCATTAGAATTGCCTCACTGTCCTTGCATCCTCTTCCCCAAATCGCCCCCATGCCACATTTATTATGTTTTAGTTATGAGAGCACTTCTAGATAGGAATTTCTGTTTCAATTATCTTTACCTATGGAACAGATCACTGAGCCACATAGAGACTTACAACAACAACCTGTGCAGTTTGTGGGTGGTCCCCACTCTGCATGTTGCTTTCTGGAATAACTGATGAATCAATCTTTTATTACTGTGATATTCACATTCTACTTCTGGTCCTGAATGTATTTTTTCTAAGATGAATATGAAACCAAGCAGGACCCTGTGGTCCTTGCCCCTACCCCTCCCGCCCACCAGTGTCCTCCGCCTGCCTTCTGTCTGTGGAAAAATTTTAGTCAAAGAGTAAGTTTGATCAGAAAAGTGAGAAAATGCAGAAGCAAGGAAAACAGTCCAGCAAAACCAAATAATAATAGTGTGCTCAGTAAGCAAAGTCAAGGACCTTTATCTTCTCAAGGGCTCTAGATATAATTCTGAACCACATACTTTGAGCTTTTTTGTAGATGCTGAAATCCCCACCAGGTGGAAGAAGTTAACTCCATGATGACCAGACTGTAGCCATGACATAACCTGCCACAATTCCGAGAACTGGCCTCAGAGAAATGGGAACAAATCAACCCTGGAACTGAAGACTAATTGTACTTAAGACAATCAGGATGATGCTGATCAGACGACTGCATGACCAATTTCAAGATGACTGTCAGAGCTGACTGTGCTGTTTCTGCATGTAGCCCCCTCCCTCTGCCTATAAAAAGCTCTTGCCTACTGATTGCCAGGGGTGCGGGAGGGGGTGTCAGCCTTTGGACAGGACTGCGCTGGTTGCTGGCATCCGAAATAAAGCAAACTTTTCTTTCTATCAGCCTTGCCCCTTTATTGGCTTTTGAGAGGTGAGCAGTCTGACCCCACTTTTGGTAACAAATATAGCTTCATCAATTTTTATGCTGTTTTAAAATAATATACATCTATCATTTTTTCAATTTATCTATGCCTTTATATTTATGAGCATTCTTGAGACTAATTAAAGTCTAAATAAATTGGACAATGTGAACCTCATTTGATTTGTTTAACTCATTATCATTCAATGTAATTATGCTGTGATTATCATTCAATGTAATTATGCTGTGATTGAATTTTTGTCCACCATTTGGCTTTTGTTTTCAATTTGTCCTATTGTTTGTTTCATTTTTATTCTACTTTATATTTTCCTCTTTTCCTTTTTGTTAAATACTTTTATTTAAACAAATTTATTGGTTTTAATCATACCCATACCTATTTACATTATTTTTAAATTGTTTCCATTGGTATAGTCTACTTAGAGTTAATTTGTGCTATTTCACATAAGATATATGAATATCACACCAATATAGTTCCATTTGCCCCATTTGCTATACTATTGTTGTCATATCTATTATATATATTTATGCTATATTTCCCACAATTCAGAGTTGTAAAATTCACTTGAAACAGTTGTAGTGTTTTAAATAAGAGAAGAAAAATTATATATTCTAGTACATTTGCTTAGATATTTCCCATTTTCAAGGCTTTCATGTCTGCTTATAAATCTGAGTTTCCATTTGGTGTTATTTCCCTTCAGCTTAAAGAACTTCCTTCAAGATGTCTTAAAGTGAAGGTATTCTAATACTGAAATCTCTCTAGTAACATTTAATTTCATTCTTGGCATTGTGAAGATATTCTGTGTTGCCCTTGCATTCTGTTTTGTTTCTCTAAGTAATGATGCTATTAATTGTGGTATGATGTTAGCATGGCTGAACTAAAATTCCAAATTCTGCATCACTGGTTTGGAAGCAGCTGAAACTACTTAGCTCTTCATATTTTTATTGGTTGCTTTCCGTGGGAACCTTAGAATTTCCTTACATATGTGCTGTTCAGGCTTTAACCAGGATTAGTACCGTCGTATGAGATCTTAGTGCTCCTTTATATTTTCTTCCCTCTTTTCTTGGGTCACTTTTATGCTATTATGGAAGTCTCAGACTGTCCTCTGACTCTTCACACTTGAAAAATTGTAGCTTTCTACCATTGCTTCCACTGCCCATACAGAGCAGACTGAAGGTACCCTCAGGTGAGAAGCCATATAAGCACAAATTTTATCCAGTTAGAGTTTCTTTCATTTATGGGTTGACTCCTCTCAATGCCTGCCTGCTCCTGATCACTCTTTAGTGCTTTCAGATAGTTGCTTTTGTAATTTGTTCAGAGTTTACAATTGCCATCTGATGAATGGCTTGTCTATATACTATTCCACTGTTATCAGAGTCTCTAGGATTAATCTTGCCCCTTTTGTGTGTGTCTTCTTAAGTCTAGTTTATCTCATATCTCTGAAAACTCTGATAATTGCCAACATAAAATCTTTACAGTGCATTTTTTCCAATCCCTTTATTCAGTATTATGCTTCTTCTTTCATGAACCAACGTCCTACTGCTATTGTCATTGCATTCCTTGTGCAATTAACAACCTTCCTATATTTTTATTGAGTGTAGCCTTTACCTTCTTGCTTCATTAAAACCATCTCCACTGTAGTTATGCCATACTGCTTCCAGCCCTCTTCAGGGCAGCAATTTTGTGTACACCACTGAAACTTCAAGGTCAAGAAGTGGGACTGAATTCCACTTATCATTCACTGGCACACACAAAAAAGTAAATTTCCCTTAATTTCCTCAATTCCTGGTTAATCCAACTCTCTTATTCTCTCTACTTCAGCTGCTCAGCACTGATGGAGGAAGATCACACATATCTGAAGACTGATGCCAGCATAAATTTATGATCTCTACTTTTGACTGAACTTCAAGACTGCCTAAGTTTTCACAAATGAAGACTTTATTTTATTTTTTTGAGAAAAGAGGCAGAACCCAGTAGGATCAGCACCAGTACAATGATAAATTTATTCCTTTAAACAGCAAACCATGGGAGTGGCAAAAATGCAATTGGCCCAGATACATTAGGGATGGGAGCTCTGCCACCTTTGATTGTCTCTCTCTTTAGCTCTCCCCCATTATCTTTCTGCTTCTCCCCTTCTTCAAATTCTTATCTTTCTTCAAACCTCTTCCCCCAATTTGAGAAACTTTCTGCCAATTTTTGTGGATTACATTTCAGATTTTCAATGCCAAACATAGTCTGAGCAGCATTTTCGCAAAGTCCCCTACCTAAATTCTAAGAATGGTCCCTGATTCTGGTTTAGGGAAGATGAAAACTCTAGTCAAAATAGCAGCTCCTGTAGAACAATATGATTACAAGGATCATTTTTCAATGAAAGTCAATGTATCAGCATGCAGGAAAATAGGTATTCAATTAAATGTGAAGTATTTTACACTCTCCTTGAATTCTCAATTATATTACTGTTCCCGTCACTCACAGAAAATAACCACACTTCTGAATTCCAGAGAAAATGGATGTCATCAGATGATAACTCCCCCAGATTTCTACCATAATCTCTACTCTGAAAAATATCTCCATCTGTTCTCTCCATTTGGTTAATTTATTATTTAATGATAGATCCGTCCCTCTTCCTGTCTAAAGCTAATGTTGCCACTAGATTTCTAGATCTTTGTCCTACCACACTGCCCTCTCTCTGTTGATTATTCTCTTTTTCCTAAAGATTTTTTCTTTACAGTTGTATTAAGATCATCCCATGAGTACACAAAGCTTACTAAGTGTGATTGGATCCTGGCAGGAATGAGATTGCCCACTCGAAATAATACATTTGAAGCTATTTTAATAGAAGACTATTTACAAATGGGTGGCAGGTATACGAAAAACCAAAGGACATAGTAGAATCTTTTCTGCCAGCCAGCCTGAGGGGTTGAGTGGATTGTACTTGAACCCAAGCCAGGGAGGCTCTGTGGAGACTGAGGCTTGGGAGCGATGTGATGTGGTCGGTGAAGGGGCACAACAGCTCATGGGAACCCACAAATGAAGTGAGGGAATCAACATCAGTGTCCTGCTCCTTTCCTCTTACTTTACAGGGGATCTCATTTGCCAAACTCGAATGAAAGCAAGAGAAATATACATAATATGGTTTAACTTCCTGGACACAGAGTAGATCTGGAAAGAAAACAGGAGATATCCATACAATTAAAATCTCAGAGAAAAAAAAAATGTTTCCTTTGTCTCACACTCCTCCCCTTTAGACTTATATATAGCTCCTTCCCCCTGACCTGGCAGACATTCTCAGGGAGTAATCTCATCTTGCTTCCTCCACTTTCTCATTTCATCTATATACCCTCCCCTGCCCCCCTCCAACATCACCAACAACACTAAACTCCACTGAAACTTTTCTTATGAAAGTCTTCAATGCTTCTCTAGTAATACTTTTTTTCTGAGCAATTTTCACACAAAATCGTACTGGACTGTCCAACAATATTTGACACTTTCTTACCATTTCTTCTTACTGACACTCTCTCTTCTCTTCCTTTTCCTTCTGCTTCTCATGGTATATTTCCTTGTCTATCCATCCCTACATTTTTGATTTTCCTCAGTGCCTGTCTTTCCTTTGTCATTCTTTCCTTTGTCACTTCCTAAATAATGTCTTAGAAACTACGGCCCTCCAGAACTCTCCTCTCTGCTTCAGGCACACAGATTAGGATGATTCAAGGGAAACTTCTACTTTAATAGTTTAAAGTCTTACACACTCAGTATGTCCGAAGCACTGCTGCTTTTTGTCTTCATTAAACACACGGCTTCTACTCCTGTGGCCCCAGAGCAATAACTCCCTTATCCACCCTGGGTATCTGAGCATGATTTTTTTCTCTTCCTTGTTTTACACTTCTGAACATCATAAAAGCCGAGCCTGTTTGGGTTGTTACCTAAATATCTTCTAAAATCATCCAGTTACTTCAAACGTAGTTTTCATTTCTACACTGTAGACAACAGCTTGATTATTGCAAGCACTTAACATTTTTCTCTATTCCATATGTAACCCTTCTATAAAAGAAAAAGAAGAAATACAGTATAGGATGACTTCTCAAAATGTACATTTGATTAAATCTCCCAGATTTAATGAAACTGCATTGTCCCAAATATTCCTGAGATGGCATTTCTGATTTTGACTGTACCTAATACTCCAACCTCATTGCTCTCAGGGTAACTTTTGGCTTCACTGAACATCTTTGAGCACTTTGAATTCCCATGCTTTCTTTCTCTGGTCACTCTATGTTACTTTATTTGAATTTTCTTCCTGAAACATTCATAGTATTAAGATATGCATGACAGTTTATGAATCATCAACATGTAGTTCTTTCAATTTGAAGGGAAAAGTCCATTTTCCACATGCTGGAAATGAATTTGTCAACTCATGTGGATAGATTTGATCAATCTGAAAAGCATATATAGTGAAAAGGTGAAAGGATTGAGGACAGGGTGCTGAATAACACCAAAAATTAAGTGTGAGTAATATCCTGAAATCCAAAGAAGGGAATAATTTTAAAAAATAACAGTATCATGACTTTCCAATTTTGCAAAGACTTCAAATTATTATAAATATGTGCAAACCATTCTTTATCTGTAATTTTCAACTTAGTCATAATTTTCCCTAGTTGTTAGAGAGTCAAAGGTGTGTTGGTAATTTAATCCTAGGAATTACCAATTTCCTATTGGTAATTCAAATCAAAAGTGATTAGTATAAAATGTAGGTTATATTGAAGCCTGTCTCTGAATCTGACAAGCTTGCCATTCTATCATTGCATGTGTTAGGTTACCAAGATGGGATGAATTCTACAATGTCTTATCAGTTGAACTCCATAGCACTTTGAATATAATATGTCCATACTTATAGTTAGTGGCAACATTTTTTCACTTGGTATGCTATTTTACAGAAGATGTAGTCAAGTGTAATTGCCCATACAAATTAAATAGTATATAGGTTATAAAGAAAAAGGATAGGGAGTGTCAAACTGATAAATAATAGTTCTGATCCATTAATAAGAAATACAATTGAAATCATATAATTAAATAAATATTTGACCAAGGTATGAAATACCACTGAATTCTAAAAACAGAAAAATAAATTAATAAATGAAGCCAAAAGAATCAATTCTCTTTATAACTAGTACCCATCCTCAACTCAGGTTCCCTTTATTCTTGCTGTCTAAATGGTCTCAGCATCTAAGTATTTATATCAAACTAAACATTATGATGTCATCACCAAGAAGGTGTCTGATACCGATTGTCAAACCAATATGTACTTCATTTTCTTGTTTTAATTGAATCTACACAGAACAAATGGGAGACAAGATCATCAACATCAACTATTTTTTTCAAACTTGTGATTTTACTTTATATTCCTCTCCCCATGGCAGGATACACAAGATTGTTTCAATGGGCATTTTCAGTTGGGTTTTCTCTAAGAAAATCTCTGCTTGTTTCCTCTGGGCCTCTCAGTTCTGATAGTCTCTATTTTCTAAGTTTAAAAAATAATAGTAAAAGGAATTTTGAAAAATAAAGCTAAGTTTCAGAAAACCATTGGCCTTTCTTTGGATCCCAGGGTGTACTTTTTATTTTTGGTTTAATGACATCAACGTTTTACAGAGCTGTAAAAATAATGTAAAATTTTGCACTTCTTTGGAACTTAAAATTGTATCACAATTTATTAATGTTTTGAAGTATCTGAAAATTATCTTGAAGTTAATTTTGATCTTTTAATATTCCATTGAAATAATGAACTGTAATTTACCGACCCACACATATTATTGAATCTGGAGGTTGATTTTGATTATTGGTGCATTTAATGGTATAGCAAAACCACCTTGTTGATTCAGCTTTTATTCTTCTGTTGAAATTTGGGTACAAATTTTAAATTATTTTTATGGTGCTTGATATGTTCCTTTAATTTTTTGGGGGGAGGGGAGGAACATCAACTATTAAATGTATATTATTTTCTATTGGATTATTATTATGAACTCAGTACTTTATAGTTCATCCCACTTATCTGACCCCTCCAAAATAATACTCATATTATTACTTTCATTAAAAGAATTAAAGCAAATTGACTTTTTGTTAGTATGGTCAAATTGTCTGTAGTTGCCTTTAAGAAATCTTCAGAACATTAGAGATTGTTGCTTGTATAGCCCTGCTGAAATATGTTGTCCTCCAGGAATGTTTAGTCTTGCTGTGGATTTTTTACTTTACAAGCACTTAAAAATATGTACTTAAATCTACTTTCTAATTACAAGTTCCCATCATAAAATGTCCTATCCACAAAACAGCATTATTACTCTGACTTTCAACACACTAAAGCATTTTTGTTGGGCTGAGTTTTCATTCTTTTTTTTTTTACTTTCTTTTGCAAACATGGTTAATGGCTGATTACCATTTCTGCTTTTTTTATCTTAATTGCTACATATTTAGGGACAGGTGTCATTAAAGCTTTAGCAGACAAGACATTTGCTCAGACAATATTTCTATTCCACTTGTTCATACCTAGCCTTATTAAAATGGCATTCTTATTAGTTTAAGCACTTACTTACTTGAGAACCAAACAAGAATTTACATCAAAGCCCTGTTTTCTTTGTGTTAGATTTTGGAAACTTTTATATTCTAGAAAAGAAAGGGTAACAACTTATTTCTCACCACTAATACATGATGGATACAGAAAGACTATTGCTTTAAGAATGATATATGCAACATTATTTTCTTGTAGAATTCCTACACTTAATGAAATTCAATATGCAAATGGATCATTTTAAGAATTATAAAATTATCAATAGTTTAGTTTCCAGTAAATAATACACTTAAAATTTTGGATTTATCAGTCATAATTTTCTAGAGAATCACATTAACTTAGTTCAAATGTTCAATGTAGGCAATTTGAGAGTTATGACCATCTTCATCTACTAAGAAAACACTTCAAATTGTGAAATAGGCTTTGCCTCTTTAAGTGCTTCACAAGCTAATTCTACCAGAAGCAGCAATTTCATTATATGTAGTCATCTTCACAACTTTCCTTTACTTCCATCATATTTCATGGACATTAGTTTTAGAATTTAAAACTGCTGATTGGACAAGAGCTGCCTTACTATTTAGCAATGATTATGGCTTTTAAACAAAGAGTAATAACTAGCATTTGTAAAACATGACCACATGAACAATTGTATTTAATTCTGGAGGGAAGATGAACAAGTGTACTTAGCTCCAGATGTGTGTGCGTATGTGTGTGTAATGATAATTTTCTTTTATATTTCATATGTAAAAGGAAAATTTACACATCGAGGCACGATTTATCCCTATTTATTTCACACATGGAAACATAAAAAATGCCCACTTAATATACATTTTGCATAGCAAGATAAATTACTATCACTGCATTGTTTGGAAGTGTTGGGCACAGAAGGCTCAGTAGAGGGCACTGGGGAGCACTGATTGGCCATGACAGTAGACTAGTGAAGGACAGTAGTGATCATTGGGGATGACTGATTTATATCTTTGTGCTTTAATTAAAATAGAAAATTGTGCTTTCCAAACTTGTAAAACATGTATGTAGTCTATATCCTCCTCTGTTAAATGAAAAGCATTAGGTTCTCTTCAGGAAAATCATAAGAATTACCTCTATGGGAAGGTGAAAACCCATTGGTATTTATTAAAGTTGTCTGTTCATTGCTGAAGAAAAATTCAGTTCAGAGTAAACAGAAAACAAAATAATAAAGGTCTTTACTTCAGAAGGAAATTCATTTTTTAATATTTATTTTTTAAGTTCAGTTTTTAAGGCTAGAACTTGCCAGGGAGCCTAGATTAAATCAAAACTAACAACTTATTAACCAGCAGATGAACCCCTCATGGAAGAAGGATTATATAGAGGAATTTATTTTCCCTATTTATTGTGCTTTGTAAAAAACAAAACAAACAAACAAACAAATTCTACAGATTTCAAAAGAGATATACAATATTAAACATTATGAGTGAAAGCTATACTATTTGTGGAGGATCTGTAATTATAATGCTAGAAAATAACACACATAAAAGCACTTCATTATTCAGCTCTCCAGAGTAACTATATAAAGATTTTTCTAATTCTTTTCCATTGTCCCCATAAATGGACTATATAATCACAATTGACCTTTTGGATAAATTCCTTTTTCTAAGTGTGTGTTTTAATAAGTTATGACTAACAATGAAATATAACCTCTCTAAAGGGCAAAATGTTTGAACTAGAGTATTATCTTAAAATAAACTATACCTTACAAATTCACATATATGGTAAACAGTAACTATACATATTTTTTAGATTTAAAAAAAATCTTATACATTTATAAATTCACATTTATATGTATTATTTTTTCTGGCATAAATTTGACTCAGGATGGAATAATTATAATATTAATTTAGTACAGTGGAGGAGAATTATATATTTCCTATAAAAAGAAAGACCTTGTACATTACTTTAACAAAATATATGTTACCACAGGTAAAGAACCAATAGATGAAACGTGGACTATACAACAGAAAGCCAGAACACATAGCTTACAAGATAGGTTATTTGAGTATTTTTCTATACCAAGTGTCAGCAAACATTTTCTGAAAGATCCAGATAATTAATAATTTAGGTTTTGCAGTTAAATGCAGTCTAAATCCTGCCTGAAACAGCCAATAACAGTACACAAAAGGATGTGAGTGGTGGTCATGAGATGTACAAACAGGGAGGGGTTCGAACATCCCCCATGGGACAGTTTGTTAACTGGGTCTAGTCAATACACAAAATTAACCTTACTGAATTATTGACTCAACTAAATATTTACTAAACTTAATCTCACTATTTTAATGTTTTTGCTGTTTTTTTTTGTGTGTATGCTCTTTTCATTTCTTTTTGAAATAGATTGTGCAATTGCTAACAGACTTAGAACAATCAGAGAATAATTACTAAATTTTAAAAAAAATTACAAAAATTTCACATAGAAACTGAATTTATAACTACATTACACACAGTTTTTGAAAAAATATTTTTATCCATGGGATTTTTAAAAATTAATTTTGATGATATTTTCAAGGACTACTTTATGTTAATTAAAGGAGTAATTCTTAGAGTAAAGGATGTTAGTGCTATAAAGGAGAAACCCTTTTTAATTTTAGTGGCCTAACACAAAACAAACTTTTCTGTTTCTTTGTTGTTTTTTCACTCAGAGCATGGGAATGTTCTTGGCCCATGGATATCTTTCTACATGAGAATTTATTTAGGGACCTATGGTCTTCTGGCTCTTCTCTCTAGTTTTTCAGATATCTCATTTCCAACAAGAATGAAGAAAAAGAAAGGGAATGAAAGGCACTGCTTTGTTCATTGCAGCATTATTTACAACAGCCAAGCCATGGAAATGACCTAAATGTCCACTGACACAGGAATGGATAAAGAAGATGTGGTACATATACACTATGGAATATTACTCAGCTATAAAAAGAATGAAATAATGCCATTTGCAGCAACATGAATGACCCTAAAGATTATCATGCTAAGTGAAGTAAGTCAGACAGGGAAAGACAAATAGCATATGATATTACTTGTGGAATCTAAAATATGATACATATGAATATATTTATGAAACAAGAACAGGCTCACAGATATAGAGAACAGACTTATGGTTGCCAAGAGTGATGGGGTAGGGGAGGGAAAGGTTAGGAATTTGGAATTAAAAGATACAAACTATTATATAGAGAATGGATAAAGAGTAAGGTCCTACTGTATAGCACAGGGAACTATATTCAGTATCCTGTGATAAACCATAATGGAAAAGTATATGAAAAGGAATATATATATGATTGAGTCACTTGCTATACAGCAGAAATTAAATGCAATATTGTAAATCAACTCTACTTCAATAAACTTTTTTAAAAAGGGAGTGAAAGATTTATAGGATATTTTTATGGATAAGACTGCAAGATAAAAACTTCCATTTTCTATTGTTCAGAACTCATTCACATGATCTCATGTATATGCAGGATAATTAAGCTTGTGCCACAAAAGGAAAGTAAGAGCCAAGCAGACAGATTCTGATACAAGTTTCCTAGCTGACAGATGTATAAAAATATAAAATGATTTAGAAATATCAAAATTATGTTTTTATATAGCATAATATATTTCTAGTATAAATTTTACCACATTACATGATTATAAGAAAAATATTATATACATTATTAGGCATATTTGTTTTATAATAGTTTAACTTTGTTTTTGCTTTTTTTGTTTTGTCCTGTTATATTTATGGCTTTTTATGAAAGCTCATTAAACATTTTAATGTGTTCTACAAATGTAAGTCACTGACATTAATTGGAAAATACTTTTCTTTTCTTTTCTTTTCTTCAGTATAATTAGTGAATTAAAATACTTAGTACAGGCAGACCTCTGAGATATTGTGAGTTTGGTTCCAGACCACCACAATAAGTGTAAATCACAATAAAGCATGTTCACACAAATTTTTCTGGTTTCCCAATGCACATAAAAGTTATGTTTACGTGATACTGTAGACTATTAATTGTGCAATAGCATTATGTCTAAAAAAGTACATGCATACCTTAATTAAAATATACTTTATTTCTAAAAAATTCAAACCATCATCTGAGCATTTAACAGGTTATAATCTTTCTGCTGGTGGAGGGTCTTGCCTCAATGCTGATGGCTGCTGACTGATCAGGGTGGTGGCTGCTGAAGGTTGGGGTGGCTGCAGCAATTTCTTAAAACAGGATCATGAAGTTAACCGCATCAACTGACTTTCTTTTCTGAGCGATTTCTCTGTAGCATATAATTCTGTTTGATAGCAGTTTACCCACAGTAGAACTTCTTTCAAAACTGGAGTCAAATCTCTCAAAACTTGCTACTATTCTTATCAACTAGGTTTACATAATATTCTAAATCTTTTGTTGTCTTCAACAATCTTCACAGTGTCTTCAGCAGGAGTAGATTCCATCTCAAGAAAAGTTTTTTATTTTGTTTTTTATTTTTATTTTTTTTTTGCTCATCCATAAGAAGCAACTCCTCATCTATTCAAGTTTTACCATGAGATTGCAGCAATTCAGTCACATCTTCAGGCTCCACATCTTGTAATTCTAGTTCTCTTGCTGTTTCCACTGCATCTACATTTCCTTCCTCCATTGAAGTCTTGATCCCTTCAAAGTCATCCAGGAGGGTTGGAATTGACATCTTCCAAACTCCTATTAATGTTAATGTTTTGACCTCTTCCCATGAATCATGAATGTTCTCAGTGACATCTAGAGTGGTGAATTCTTTGTTCAATTAACTTTTTTCAATTAGGTTTTCAATTAACTCTGCCAAGACCCATCAGAGGGATCACTACCTATGGCAACTATAGCCTTACAAAAATGTATGCCTTAAATCATGAGACCAGAAAGTCAAAATGACTCCTTGATCCATGGGCTACAGAATGGATGTTGTGTAAGCAGGCATGAAAACCATTCATCCCACTGTCCATTTCCATCAGAGCTCTTGGGTGACCAGGTGCACTGTCAATGAACAGTGATATTTTGAAAGAAATTTTTTTTTTCCTGAGCAGTAGTCCTTAACAGTGAGCTTAAAATATTCAGTAAACCATGTTGTAAACAGATGTACTGTCATGCAAACTTTGTTGTTCCATTTACAGAGCACAGACAGAAGAGATTTAGCATAATTCTCAAAGGCCCTAGGATTTTCAGAATGGTGAATGAGCATTGGCTTCCAGTTAAGTCACAAACTACGTTAACCCCTAACAACAGTATCAGCCTGTCCTTTGAAGCTTTGAAACCAGGCACTGACTTCTCCTCTCTAGCTATGAATGTCCTAGATGGCATCTTCCAAAAGAAGGCTGTTTTGACAAAATTGAAAACATGTTGTTTAGGGTAGCCACCCTCATGAATTATCTTAGCTAAATCTTCTGGATAACTTGCTGCTGCTTCTACATCAGCATTTGCCGCTTCACCTTGCACTTTTATGTTATGGAGATAACTTCTCTCCTTTGACCACATGAACTAACCTCTGCTAGCTTCAAGCTTTCTTTCTATATCTTCCCACCTCTCTCAGCCTTCACAAAATAGAAGAGAGTTAATAAGACCTTGTTCTGGATTAGACTTTGGCTTAAGAGAATGTTGTGGCTGGTTTGATCTTATATCCAGACTACTAAAACTTTCTCCATATCAGCAATAAGGCTGTTTCAATTTCTTATCATTTGTGTGTTCACCGGAGTAGCACATTTAACTTCCTTCAAGAACTTTTCCATTGCATCCACAACTTGGATTTTTGGTGTAAGAAGCCTAGCTTTCAGCCTTTCTCAGTTTTCAACATGCCTTCCTCACTAAGGTTAATTATTTCTAGCTTTTGATTTAAAGGAAGAGATACATGACTCTTCCTTTCACTTGAACACTTAGAGGTTATTAATTGGCCTAATTTCAATATTGTTGTGTCTCAGGGTATAGGGAGGCCTGAGGAGAGGAAGAGAAACTAGGGAATGGCTAGTCAGTGAAATAGTCAGAACACACACAATATTTACTGATTAAGTTCACCTTCTTATATTTGTGCAATTCTTGGAGCCCCAAAACAATGATAATAGTAACATCAGAGATCACTAATCACAGCTCATCATAAAAAATATAACAACGATGAAAACCTTAAAATATTTCCAGAATTACCAAATTGTGACACAGAGTCACAAAGTGAGCAAATGCTGTTAGAAAAATGGTGCCAATAGACTTGCTTACACAGGGATGACACAAACCTTCATTTTGGGAAAAATGCAATATTTGTGAATAGCAATAAAACAAGATATGACTGTAGTCATTTCTATAATAGTCACAGATATTAATCAAAATAAAATTGTGTATATAAAATGTTAAACCATTTAGGATTACCTAAAATGACTATATTTTACATATTTTCTGTTTTCTTCAAGTGTAAATTATTTTGAATTAGAAATCTTTTATTTGTAATCATTCGTTTCTTCATTAAACATCTTTATTTTAGAATAGTTTTAGATTTACTTAAAAGTCACAAAGATAGTGAAGAGAAACTGGACACTGCAACCAGTTTCCTCTACTATAAACATCTTGTGCTATTATGTTATGTTTTTCACAACTAATGAACTGATATTGATACATAATTTTTAATTAAATCCCATATTTGATCTGGATTTCCTTAGTTTTGACCTAATGCCATTTTCCTTTCCAGGATCCAATCCAGAATACCTCACTACTTTCAGTCATCATGTCTCCTGAGAGTTCCTCAGACTTTCCTTGTTTTTGACACCTTAACAGTTGTAAGGAGTATTAACCAGGAATTTTGTAGAGTGTCCCTCAGTTGGGACTTGTCTGATGGTTTTCTCATGGTTAGACTGGGGCAATATGATTTCAAGCTGAAGATCATAAAGATAAAGTGACATTCTCATTACCTCATATTGAAAGTTTTGCTATTAACATGACTTATCACTGTTGGTATTAACTTTGATCACTTGGCTTAGGCAGTTTTTGTCAGATTTCTGCTCTGAAAAGTTACTCTCCCCCTACACCCCATTTCCATACTGTACCCTATGGAAGGTAGTCACTAGTTACAGCACAAACTTAAGGGGTGGGAAGTTATGTTCAACCTCCTTGAGTGCAAAGTATCTGTCCAAATTATTTGGAATAATTCTGTATAGAAGATGTGTCTATTATTCCTATTTATTCACTTATATATTCTATCATTTACTTTTATCAGTGTGGACTCATGAGTATTTATTTTATAATTTGGATAATAAACCAATACTCCTGTATTTTGCTGCTCAAATGATTCTGGTCATTAAGAGCATCTTCAGTTGGCTCCTGTGTTCCTTTGAGATACTCTCATGGTTTTGTTTTCTGAGTACTTCATTGCTTTCTAGTATTATAAAATTCTCCACACCCATTTGTACATTCTGTGTCATAGTCCCAGAATCAGCTAGATCTCTAAGGAGATCTGGTTCCTTTCACTGAGAATGACATAAGAAACAAATATTTAAGCACTGGGAAAACTTTGTTATTTTTAAAATAAAATCTAAGTATTTTATTGATTGGGGTTGTTTAGACTATTCTCTATGCGTCTTTAAAGATATATAAATAAATATGTATTCAATTCTACTACCCAAACATTATAAAATGTTACCTACTGTATAGATTTTACATATATATGTTAGAAAATTATTTAAAATTACAATTAAATACTTGAAGAATGTTAATTTCCAGCAGGCAATGTGGTATTTATATGATTTATCTCATTTAATTCACATTCAAATCAACGAGGTAAGTATTTTTAATCTCCGTTTAACAAATAAGAACACTGTAATTTAGTGAGTTTAAATATATACTAAATATTTGAAGTTAGTCAAACAATCATATATTTGATTAATGATTACAGAAGATACTCTCTAAGAAAATTAGGTACAACATATAAGAATATCTCAGTTGATAATATAAAGTTGAGCAACATGGTGGTTAATTGTATGTTAACTTGACTGGGCCATAGGCTGCCCAGATTAAATATTTTTTCTGGTGTGTCTGTAAGGGTGCTCCCTGATGAGATTAGCATTTGAATCAGTGGACCCAGTAAAGTAGATTATCCTCCCATCTACTGAGTGAGCATTATTCAATCTGCTGAGGGTCTGAGTAGAACAAAAAATGAAGGAAGGGAAAATGTGTTCCTTTTCTGCCTGCCTGCTTGAGCTGGGACATTGGTTTTCTCCTGCACTTGGACTGGAATTCACACCACTGGCCCCCCTGATTCTCAGGGCTTCAAATTAGACTGGAATTTCACCACCACTTTCCTGGGTCTCAGCTCGCAGACAGACAGCAGATCATGGCACTATATCTTATCATGGAGATTCATTATGAGGAACTGGCCCACACAGTAATGAAGGATGAAAGCTGTCATGATCATGTCTGTCTGAGTAAGTATATAGTTATAGATATATAGATATAACTCCCATTGTTTCTGTTTCTCTGGAGAACCCTGAATGACACAGTTTTTAAATTCCATGGCATAGAAAAATATACTAAAGTTCAAGGAAGTATCCAGTGATTGACTTTCTGTATACTAGTTTGCACAAAAATTTATCAAAACATATATTTTAGGGCTTCCCTGGTGGCGCAGTGGTTGAGAGTCCGCCTGCCGATGCAGGGGACACGGGTTTGTGCCCTGGTCCGGGAAGATCCCACATGCCGTGGAGCGGCTGGGCCCGTGAGCCATTGGCCGCTGAGTGCGCGTCCGGAGCCTGTGCTCCACAACAGGAGAGGCCACAACAATGACAGGCCTGTGTACCACAAAAAACCAAAACAAAACAAAACAAAAACATATAGTTTACAGGGAAAACCATACATTTTGCTTTTGAAAAAATAACTCCTTGGCTGAAGTTAAAAAAGTATCATCAAAGTTGAAACAAAATTAAAAGTATCAGTTAATGGCTTACTCTATGTTAAGCACAATATAGCTATATTCAAAAATCAGATAAATGGTTACTTTAGAAAGAAAGAAAAAGCAAACCTTGACAATTTCATGAGAAATTGAATAATAGGAACAATATTTCAAATATAACATGATAGCCTGCTTATATTCTTCCTTACTTTTTATTTTACCATTTGTTTGTAAGATGGTCTTTCTAATAGAAAACTAAGAAACTTGACTGTTTTAGTGGGTATATAAACAAAGCTCATTTCACTCTTATTTCTGCCTAAGGGATAATTGGTTGGTCACTTTAGAAGCTGACTTTAAGGAAATGAAGGCCCCATAATGTTGTTGGGAGACTGAAATGAGATCAGACAAGAGACATAAATGCTCTTTAAAGTTAATTATGTTTGCTTTTTCTTCTCTCTCAGTGGTCATTACCTTTAAATGGAGCCACACATTGACAGGAATGATTACCAGCATGGTCAATGCAGGTGGCTCCATTCTTGCGGGGATGTGAAGCACACTCATCTACATCTATCTATTTCATATCTTGTACCTTTGAAAAAAGTTAACAGATTTTAAGTTTCAATAAGTCAAACAGGTGCCAGGTTATAATTCTTAAATTTGCTCAAGCATTTTAACCCTAAAGGGGATGATGTTTGAGATGAAATTCATCAGATAAGAATGCCACATATATTAGTGTCAGGGCTCACCTTACTACAGACTGCAACAACTTCTCTTGGAATTACTAAATGCAGACTAATTGCTGAGTTGGTGGATAAAGACTGCTTAGATGTGAACTAATTTATCTTCTGATTTGGAGTCTAGAGGTAGAATAGATGTTTCAGGTTATTGAAATGCAAATCAAATGTTAGGCTAAAGGAAATTTAAAGAGGAACACAAAGGAAGTACTAGTGAATCAATAACATCCTGACATATGTCCCCCAGGGTGAAATGCTCTTTATAAAGGCACGGTTTTCAAATGGTACTTACCAATAAAACCAGTGGGACAGATGCATTTGAATTTATCCATGAATTTTGTAGATGTAGTGCTCTGGAGGCAAGGTGATGAATCACATTTTTTTCTATTAATTTTATAAAGCAGGACTATATGGAAAGAAAGGAAAACAGAAATGTCCAGTCACTATATAGACCTAATATTTCCTTTTAACTATTCTGCAGTGCAGATTTCCCATTAGTGCTCCACCTACAACTGTGTTGCTAAAACTGACTTTTCATATTATATCACTTGCATTGTTTGTCAGTTTGCAGAGAGCTAAAAAATGTAGCCTACACTGACACTGAATTGATTATTGACTTCTGACAACTAATTTTTTGCCAATATTTAACAAAAATAGAAAAAAAAAGACATTCACACATAACACATTGTACTTATAAATTAGATGAGTGGTAATCTTCCTAATATTATTAAATATTTTTTCTCTAATATGGTGAAATGAATCCGGGTTGGAGAAAAATTACTGTTACATATATCTAAATAGGAAAGAGCATGAGTAATTAAATAGAAAATCTATTTGCATTACTATTTTCACTGACAAAATAAAATATTAAGTGACAATATGACATTAGAACATCAAGTTAAAGTGAAGAAAAGGTGAACACTAACACTAAAAATGAATTTAAATCCACTGATTAATAGTTAACATGAGGGCTTCCCTGGTGGTGCAGGGGTTGAGAGTCTGCCTGCTGATGCAAGGGACATGGGTTCGTGCCCCGGTCCGGGAAGATCCCACATGCCACGGAGCGGCTGGGCCCGTGAGCCATTGGCTGCTGAGTCTGCGCGTCCGGAGCCTGTGCTCCAACAACGGGAGAGGTCACAACAGTGAGACGCTCGTGTACCGCCAAAAAAAAAAAAAAAAATTAACATGAAATTAAAATGAATAATAAATGAGGGCTTCCCTGGTGGCGCAGTGGTTGAGAGTCCGCCTGCCAATGCAGAGGACACGGGTTCGTGCCGCGGTCTGGGAAGATCCCACATGCCGCGGAGCGGCTGGGCCCGTGAGCGATGGCTGTTGAGCCTGCGCGTCCAGAGCCTGTGCTCCAAAACGGGAGAGGCCACAACAGTGAGAGGCCCAAGTACCGAAAAAAAAAAAAAAAAAAAAAAAAAAAGAATAATAAATGAAAACTTTGTTTATACCTTAAAAATATTTATTTGGTAATTTGCCTTATGCATCAACTTTGTGAAAAAAATATGGCACATTTAAAAACCTGGGTTTGTTCTTTGTAGTCAAGGATATACCAAAATTCGTCTCTCCAAAAGACCTTGCTATCTGTCATGTAATTTTAAATCTTCTCAAGTTTTTGTTCATGATAAATAGTACATTAAGTTTATATAAGTGGCCACATATTTCCTGAAGATTATTATTCTTAAGAAGGTTAACCACATAAAACCAGTCTCTTAGGTTTAATAGGAAAAAAAAAAACCACTGTTGGATTCATGGTTTTCAAAACAAATATGACTTTCTCATTGCCTAAAAGTTATGCAGTACTTTTATTTCTCAATCATTCTCATAGGAGTAGAATTAGGAACAGTTCGTGAGAGTTAGATGTTGAGCAACATTTTAACTTGTAATGATGGCAGTTAGATGGTATGTGCTTGCATATAAGGAAAGTATTAAGAGTTCTGCTACTTCTTCCAATCTTGGAAAGTAAAAGTCTGTCTATTATTAGCGTTTCCTCCTAATGTAAAACACACACACAGACACACACACACAACTACATAAATATTTTAACACATCATCAAAATAAGTGATATACTGTATTGACAAGTACTCCTGTAAGAGTTACCATGTTACTATGGTAACAGAATGGGTGTGGTGTAAAAAAAACATTATAACTTTTAAACATAAGTGTAATGGACTTACAGCTAATAATTCTAAAAAACTGGCTCATTTACAAAAGCAAAATATTCATTCAACTCTAAATATATCTGTTTCTGTGATGATGTGAAGATGTAGTAAGATAATCCAAGCAGGTATTATATGTTCAAATATTCTCCTGGAAAAAATTAATATGCATGTGTATGAGATGAATTGTATCTTCTAAAAATAAAGAATTACTTCCACCTCAAATTAACATTTAATTATCATAATTTTGGTTAGCAGGTATGCCCACCCTGAAATCCATTCTGACACAGGCAGGAAAAGGTGTGTGAAGATCAACACAAGTGCTCCCATTTGCCCAGGCATCACTTAGGCACTCATCTACCTCAATCTCACAGTCTCAGTTAGAAACAAGCCAAGGATTTACTTCATTATAAACATGTCAGTGATGGAACTTACAACTGAGTCTAACATTATGTTCAGAATATATGAGATTTTCAACGTGTCTGCAAAAAATCAACACATTGCCTAATGCTATTAACTAGACTTTTACTCTTTCTGTTTTTGTTCTGACGGGACTGCAACTGTGGCTTGATTCTCATCTCAGTGAACCTAGGAGAGTTCAAAAAGTCCATTATCTTCTTAAAATTAAACTCATATATGACTGTTTATACATAACTGTACGGTGTTAATCAAGTTGACTTTCCTTTGATGTCTTTTCCTTCAAAAACTGTCTGTTATACATATTGACATGCTTGTTTCTTTAAATTACTGTTGGTTCACAAATTGGCCTCAGCACACAGAGGGCAAGGAGAGATCAAAGAAAGAGGCAGATCTTTCCAGATTGGAAGGCAGCAGGTTTAATACGCAAGGGAACTCACTTATGAGGCTTGTCTTGTGTGCCACATGATGACTAGATTTCAGCACTCGCTCACCCACAAGAATCTTAAAAGTTTATATAGAGGCTGTAACTGGGTCTAGTGCAGATGGTCTTAGCAGCACCTTACTCTCTCAAGGCTTCATCCTTGAAACAGCTCCTAATGTGGGAATAGTTGGTAGATCATACATTTCTAGGACAGGGGAGGGGATGAGGGGCCTCTGATTGCCTGGGTCCTGTTCTCTGGTCAACCGGCAGTCACATCCTCTTGATGACTTCTTCCAATGATTAATGTAAGCTAAATTATTCTCATTTTCAAAAATTACTTTAGATATTTCCTATGAGAAAAAGATGATAAAGGGCTTCCCTGGTGGCACAGTGGTTGAGAATCTGCCTGCCAATGCAGGGCACATGGGTTCGAGCCCTGGTCTGGGAAGATCCCACATGCTGTGGAGCAAATAAGCCCGTGAGCCACAACTACTGAGCCTGCACATCTGGAGCCTGTGCTCTGCAACAAGAGAGGCCATGATAGTGAGAGGCCCGTGCACCATGATGAAGAGTAACCCCCGCTCGCCGCAACTAGAGAAAGCTCTCGCACAGAAATGAAGACCCAACACAGCCAAAAATAAATAAATAAATTAATTAATTAAAAAAAAAGATGATATGTTTTTAGCAAAAATTTTTAAGGATAGAACATGTAGTGAGATTTGTCTTCTGTTTACTTGTGGTACTCATCATCTGAACTTCCTTGTACCTGGAGAATTATCTACTCAATGACTCTTTGATAAAGTTAGAGACCACCTCTCAATATAGAAGGTGAAAATGCAAGATATTTTCTTTCCCAGTCTCAGATACCCCTAAATGTGAGTATGCAACATAAAGCTGGCTAGTATCATGGACCCACCATGAGATTTGAAAGGACACTGGTGATGGATGAAAACGGGGAAGGATAATTCATTTTTTCTGCAGGTGGCAGCATCAGGACAATCACCCAGTTTTCAAGTGCCCTAGCATCTGTGTTCCTCAGTGTCAGGACATCCCTCCCATGGATGCTGTGATAGTAGACAGTGTGTCCTTGTCTGCTATCTGGCTTCCCTTGTTCATGTCAGATTTTCAAATCTGGTTCTAGATATTAACTTTAGCAGACAAAATCTCCAAAACAGCTGCTATAAATATCAATATGTTAAAAGTATTATAGGAAACTACATTTAAATAATTAAATTAAAATAGAATGACAAGGACACAATAAACATGGGATTCCAACAGGGAAATAAAAACTATAAAATAAATAAAGGGAAATTCTATACTTGAAAATTCAAATAACTGAAGAAAACAGTTTTCTAATTGGGCTTAATAGCAGATGTTATGGGGCAGAATAAATAATCAATGAATTTGAAGATAGATCAATAGAAATTACATATCATAGTCAGAATCCACTAGCACCCACTGAAACACTAAATAATCCCATAAAAGTTAACTTTGTTTCCAAATCATTGGCTTTTGTTGCATAACATGAAGTTGGGTTTTAATCATATTTCTAGGCACCCATTTCTATCTTCATTAACTTATTTTTCTCTTTCTCTCTTTCCCACCTAGCCTCTTGGATTTTCCCAAGCATTAACCATTCATCCTGTTTTCCTCCTGTGTCCTCTGCATTCAGGACTTTTCTTACACTCCTGTAAACATATTCCCTACAACCATAGTTCTGGTCCTGGCTTTTGATTTAATTCCTAGTATTTGTGTCAAACTTATTCCTAGTCATATTGTTTTCTCAAATTAAACACCTCAAAGAACTAAATTCTTCTCCAATTAAAATGTTATTATCAGTAATATAATAATTCATATATACAATAATAGTTAACAAAATTCTCCTCAGGTGCAAAATTTAGGAATAATTTTAGATTATTTATTCCATGCCTGATACTTAAGAAATGAATGTATATTGGTAATCACAACACATACAAGTAAATTTTATTTGCGGAGGGAGTGTATTTATATACAAATCTATTTACTGCAATTTTATTCAATGTTATTGTCATGTTTTGCATTATAACATTTAGCAAAGTGCCAGGAGCATGTCTTATTTTAAAACAAATGAGGAAAATAAAGCCATCATATTATGAACATGTTTATGATATTAATGTCATTAAAATAAAATAATAATTGAAACAGGGAATTTAACAAGTGTAGTTTTAGAAAAAGTTGTTTATTTAGTTTGTCTATTATATTAAAGACAACAGAACTATATAACCCCAGTATAATGAGGAAAATACTGTGTATTTTTCTATGTATTCCAATATCTGGATGAACACTTAAAATTCAAAATTTGAATTTTTTATATTTATATATATTATATAGTGAGTGTTATATATTTTATAACAAATTTCATGAAATTTTGTTGAAAGTTTTCCCATTCATATGCATATATATTTACATTATTTTTGCATACAATCATTGCATAATAGTTTACTATTTTCTTTATAAGTACAAAAATTTCTGATTTTCATATCTAAAGGTATTTAATTACATATTCTGACTAATGGCTCCATATTGCACAATTAACCAAAACACTTATTTTTCTACCCTCTGGAAAGTTCTGTAAAGTAAGGAATTAAAAAAAATAAAATAATCTTCAAGAAGAAAGAGATTGATTAAGGGAAGTTGTCTTGCATGGAATGGCTATTTCACGAATTTTACATTGATGAAAGCTAATATGAGTAAGGTAATGATGAAACATGGACAAAGCTGAGGAGGCTCTTCATGGTTGAGTCCTAGAAACAGGTCAACAACTCCGTTACATTCCTGAGGAAATTCAATGGACAATAGAGAATTTTTTTAAAAGTTACACTCATTTTCCTCAGCGAAATATGGACAAATATTACATCCACAAAATGAGAATAAGATGATACATAAAGGAAATAATCAAAAAAAAACTTAAAAGACTCATTAGTATTGACAGTATTATTGTGAAAATAAAATCTATTATAAGAGTAGGGAAATAGAGTGAGTCTCTAAAAACTATATTACAAAACTGTAGTAAAGGAAAATCTGAGAGAAAAATGAAGTCATATATAAAACCAATTCAAGCATACCATCATTCAAAGGAAGTACAGGGATAAAAGAAACATCAGTTAGTTGATAGAAGAAATATGCTACAGTTTATGAGACATGAGTTGTTATTTAGGAGCAATAAAAGATCTAGTCTTGTCCTTTCATTACCACAAAATTTCAAAACATCAAGGATAAACAGAAAATTTTAAATGTTTCTGGAGAAAAAAAAAAACACTTGGAGTAATGAAAATAATAAATTTGGGAATTCAGTGACAAGATATCACATGATAATGGCTGGGAAATATCATTGTCTAAATTAGAACATGAAATTAGTGAGTGCTGAAGAAATTATTTTTTCAAGGATAGTTTTGTGCCTCCATTCCACATATAAAGTGGATGTGAAGCTGTACTACATTTGTAAAACTTACTAATAAATTAATTTATTTTTTATATACAAAGGAAGAAGTCAATGAGAAATTTGAGCAGACATTTTAAAATGTACAAAGAAGGTCATGGCATGAATAAACAAAACTTTGACTTAGTTTGAACAATTGATTCAGTGTAAAAAAAGAAAAGCTATGTGATCTCAAAGGTAGAAATATTGTCCTTCAAATGGATTTGGGTTGCAACATAGGAAACTTCAGAAAAGAAATATAATTCAAGTGTCACTTCTTCAGTGAAGAGTATTTTCATATTCATAATAAAGTAAATGTTGGTGACTTGTTTTCAACTTTTTTCAAGCAAACACAGATGGTTTAATTATACTTACATTAATGTATTCAAATAGAGTCAAAGTAAACACAAAATTTTGGAGGTGAAAAGGGTTAACTGGGAAAGTGAAGAATAAGAGCAGTATATCCTTAAATTTAATAAAAGTCAGGATAAGTTATATAAATTTGATTAAGAAATAGAAGCTTAAAGGTATTATTTGACATGGTCAACATAAGAGCTAAAAATAATATTTATTGAGAGAAAGATGTAGAGGAAAGGTGGATTAGGGAATTAATGAGAATAAGATTCATACAGACAATGGAGAACCAATAAAGTCTGTAATTAAATTACAAAACTCAAAAGGAAAATTAAAATTTTGCATGAGCAAATTAAGGCACTACAGAAGAAATAAAGTAAGAAACTATTTAAATATGTTTGTCTGCATTTCAGCCTTGAAGGTAAAGCTGTTCTGAGAGTCTGTTGCTTTTTTATTGGAAGTTCTTTTGATTTCATTTACCATGTTCATTGCTCAATTTGATTTTTTTGTTTGTTGCTAAATACTGTAACAGTCTCAATAACGTTTTGTGAAAATATCTCATCTCTTATGAGATACTTGAATTTAAAGGGATGAGTATACAAGGTTAGTGTGAAGTTCATAAAAATGCCTAGTTCTGTGACTATCATTAGGTAAATTAGGATTCAAGGTTCTCAAATTTTTTTTTTTTTTTTTGGCTGTACGTGGGCCTCTCACTCTTGTGGCCTCTCCCGTTGAGGAGCACAGGCTCCGGACGCACAGGCTCAGCAGCCATGGCTCACGGGCCCAGCCACTCCGCGGCATGTGGGATCTTCCCGCACTGGGGCACGAACCCGTGTCCTCTGCATTGGCAGGCAGACTCTCAACCACTGCGCCACCAGGGAAGCCGAAGGTTCTCAATTTTATAATAAAAGAAACAAAGTTAAAGTTACCTTTAAATCTCAGTTTTCTATTTTGCTACATATAAAGCTTTCTGTGACACATTTACCCATGATTCATGAATTATTAAATTATGCAAAGCAGATTTTATAGTTAACTAGAATAAACACATTTAACTATATTTTAGTTAATTTATAATCAGTATCTCTAATTGAATAAGATATTTGAATAAGATAATAGTTGTTTTCTATAAAAATAAAGAATCATATAACAACAGGAATGTGGATTTAGTAAGAGAAATAAATGTAAAGAACTCCTTTAAGAAAAGTTAATAGTTGACAGATTATGAAATATCTTTATCAATTTCTTGCAAAGTAAAAAAAAAAAGTCACTGAACTCTTTGAGAGCCTGAAGGTGGCATTTCTATTCCACTCGGTTATAACTACAATAGCTTATATGCCAAAACAGAGCAAGATTTCCATCTAATGGAAAAAAAAAAAGATAGATTGTTTTCTTTAACCATGAAAAACATTTTATTGAGTTTCTGTGCATCTCTCTTACTATTACTTTCGATACAACGGATTTTCAGAAAAAAAGCTTGAAGTTCTCTAAAATCACCTATTTTGTTGGGCGGTTTATCTATCTATCTCCAGGTCAGACCAGCTGCATCAGAATTACCCAGTATTTAGTATCCTTACATCCACTCACTTCTGTAATCCCCATAACAACCTTACTAGGCAGGTACTGTTCTTATTTCCACTTAAATGTATGGAATTTGTGTGAATAGAGGTTATATAACTTGCTTATGCCCCTCACCTGGTCAGTGATGAACTGTAATTTAAATTCAAGCAATCTGCTGTCAGATGTATTTGTTCTTTATACTGCGTTCATTTTAAAGTGATCTCTTACTTCATATAATCACCCCATATATTTCTGGTTATTCATGCTCATAAAATAACTCATTTGATTACCAAATGACATGTGATTCTCCCCTCATCTCCTGTTCTGGATTTCCCTATCAAAATGTTGTCTGTTGTAATGTCTACTGCCAAGGATTTTGGGTCCCTAAAATCTCAAGGAAGGAGCTTTATTCGGAATCACCCCAAAAAGCTGAGGCAGGAGTACTAAAGCAAACCAGTCCTGGTTTCCTATAATCACAACAAATGGACTATTAATCTATTTCATTATCCATCCACTCATCTGTGCATACCAGTCAGGCCTGTCCTGGGGAAGATTTGAGAACAAGTAAAATAGAATACAGGAAATTATTCTTAACTTTGAAGAGTGAGAGAGAAAAATATAGCGGGTTTATAACATGAATTTGAAAATATGGCTAAAAAATGCCATATCTTAAAGATTTTAGTTGGTTCACTAACTTCATCCTAAATTTGTAGCAGGCAGTATAGAGGAAAAGCATTGCAGTGTTCATTACATAACAATACATTATTGACTCAAGAGAAAGGACAATTGATACTAAGGCCAGACAGAAATGTCACTAGATGGTCCTCTTAGGGAGGGCATTACCAAGACATTCTTGCAGATGACACAAGATGAGTTTCATATCTGTTTCTTTAAGTTTCCATCAATATGATCTATTTTTACGCCCATCAAAGTTCAAACCAGTAAACAATTCTGTAGAAATTTAGTACATTTTTCTTCTTAACTATATTTAGAAATGGATTATGGGATATCTGAGGTACAAGTTTATTTATTTATTTATTAGTTAATTTATTTATTTTTGGCTACATTGTGTTTTCATTGCTTTGTGTGGGCTTTCTCTAGTTACAGTGAGCAGGGGCTACTCTTTGTTGCAGTGCGTGGGCTTCTCATTGTTGTGGCTTTTCTTGTTGTGGAGCATGGGCTCTAGGCACATGGGCTTCAGTAGTTGTGGTATGTGGGCTTAGTAGTTGTGGCTCATGGGCTCTAGAGCACAGGCTCAGTAGTTGTGGCGCATGGGCTTAGTTGTTCCACGGCATGTGGGATCTTCCTGGACCCATGCCCCCTGCCTTGGCAGGCAGATTCTTAACCACTGGTCACAGATATATTCAGATCTTCCTTACAGGCAATTGTGTTCCTCCAGTCTAATTTTTGATAAGGAAATAAGTTTTAGATTATACTTAGTAATAAATACTGGGGCTGGTGGTATGTTGCTTTCACTACAAAATAAACACTACATACTTCAGCAAACAATTGCTTTTTTACAAATATTCAGGCCAGGATGACATAATTTTCTAGAAATTGAGAAGCTTATTATCAAAGCAAAAGTTTCACTAAAGTTAAACAAGCAAGACAGACTTTATTTAAGGTTATGGTAATAGGGGAGAGCTTGACTCCACTGTGACAAAGGATGAGAGAGTTTTTAAAATTAAGGCCTGTGATCGTAGGCTATATGTGTTTGCTAATTGACCTTACCCAAAAGAAAGTAAACTTTCTCAGTCTTCAAGATGCGAGGCAGTTTTACAACTTAGATCCAGATATTTGCCAAAGTTGTGCTCCTGCCTACCCACAGAGGCCAGGAAGCAGGGCGCTATCTTCCCCCATGATTGCGTTACAAGAGGGTGGCGCTCAGATCCTTGAGAGAGACAGCCCTGAGCTGTAGAATCTTCAAGAGGCCTTTAAAAAGATGTCTTCAAAGGGGCAGGGGAAGAAATTACAAGTTTTTCTGAACTAAATGCTTCAAGAAAAGGGAGGAGAAGGATGTCTGTGTTTAGACCTGTTGGATTCTGTAAAGGAATGAGGGTGAGAAGGGGAGAGACAGAAAGGAGAAGACACTGTCTAAACTTCAGTCAACCTGAGGGCAACCCCAAGGCTAAAGTCTTGTGATGGATAAGACACTTGGTGAAGATTCCTACAGCCCTGGAGTTCCCAAAGAGTGGAAGGACATAATAAAACATCAAGTTATATTCTTAATATGATTCTCTTCTCACTCTCTGGTGAAGTCTAAGAAACATGGCTCTCCTCTCCACATTAAGTGAATTAGATCAGCACCTCCTCCCTAGGGTCCTGATCCCTAAATATATCTCTGAGTTGTCTGACCCCAGCTTCCTCTAATCAAACTGAATGCTTATTGCTACCAACTTATATTTCTAAAAGAAAACTGTCATGAAATACCCTATAACTTCAGCCTTTAACTGATTCCCCACCCCTCATCCATCTGTTGAAGCTCATCTATTAAACAGTTTTAACTGATGAAAAGAGGGAATTTATGATTTCAAACATCAGGATGGTTTGACAAGATACCTACAAATAAGACATATATTTGTTTTCTTTTTTCAGATTTGACTCTTTGATTTTAAAGTTATGTAAATCTTGAATTTTACACCATATTTTATCCCTCTTAAGATATCATTCATTCAATACCACAATGCACACAAATCTGTAGGGAAACTTGACAGTCCAAGATGAAGCTTCAATTACTTTTGCGGTGTTCACTAAACCTTACATACATCCCCATAGTTTAGAGCTCTACCTGAGAAGTCTGGATTTAGAGGATAAAGTAAAAATCCCCGAGTACTTCAGAATCTGTTTCTGGGATACCTTCCTGGCAATATCTCTCTCATCCTGCTCCTTTTCTCATGCATCCTGTGCTCCAAGCAACAATGACTGTTTAAGTGCCTGCAATCTTGCTTGGTTTCTTTTTAAAACCTTGATCAAAAGCCATCTTATGAAGCCTCTGCCTATTTTATCCAGGCACAGGCAGTTACTTCCACCTTCTATAGCATTTACAGCTTCTTCTGCAGGCAGGTGCTTAGGTATCCATTCGGTATCTCTGGCACTTGGAATAGTTACTGACACATATTGGTGCTCAAAAAATATGTGTTAAATGAATGAAAAAGTATCAGTGACTGAATGCACATAAATAGCAATGGTGGTATTATACCTCTAAAGGACAGAAAATCATTCCCAATCCTGTTTAGGACAAATCATTAACAAAACATTAAAATTCCAAGTGATATAATGAATATCATAAAGATTGTCAGAAACAGAATTTATGATTGACTCTTCAATTTCTGATTATGTTCCACATGGTTTGATGAAAATAGGCTGCATTTAAGGTGTACGTGTATATGATTGTAGAGCTTTCATTGCCAAAATGCAGATGGAATTTAAATGAGATTTCTAATTTTATTCAGTGAGCTGTAGTAAAGTCTCCTCTTGTTTGACAAATAAATTATTAAGCATAACCAGTTAGAATACATTCAATAAAATAGCAGTCATTCACCCTTTTAGGTTTTGAATCTCTAAAATGCAAATAATCAAACATTCTGCATCTTATTTTAAAATAAGTTTTAGATGTTAATTTCTAATAATCTTAATTTTTCTTCCTAATATATTTCCAGGTCTGTATTTCAGTTCTAGCTAAAACACACACAGTTTCTTTATCTGTTTCTTGGTGATATTTTCTTCAACAAGATTTCTTCAATTGCTTGCTCCCTCTAGGCTAACTCAGACTGTGCTAGGTTTCTCTTCACAGAAACCATAAAGGAGGAATGAGCCAGGGACAAAGAAGCAAATCTAATAATCAGATTCCTGTTTCACACACAGTATATCAAACAGTCTGTGCTTTCTTTATGTCTCTTCAGTTCCTTCATAGCCTTTATTTCTTTTGTGGTTTGCCCAGATCCTAAAATTCTTTCCTATCCTCTCCTGCCCATTGGTTGTTGCCATCGTCTTTTATTTACTCATTCTTTTATTGAAGCATCAATTTTTCTGTCTACTATTTCCAAGTCACATAAATGAGACCATAAATCGATGTATAGAAAATCTCAACCGTACAATGACGTCTACGTGACAAAGGCTCACAAGTCGAAATTTCCTTTCTTGACTGAACTCCAGGATTGAATAATTAATTAAATACCAGCTGGTAACAGCACTTGGATATCTATTAGGCATCACGAATGCAACATGGGCAAAACAAAACTCTCTCTAAGCAGTTCTACCATTATTTTTCCTTATTTACTATGAAAAATTACAAAACCTAAGAGTTGTTTATTCCTCCTTACCTTCATTGAACTGATCAGCAAGTTGTGGGTACTTTTCCTTGAAAAATATCCCAAATGTGTCTATTTATCTCTATCTCAGTTACTAACATCAAAGACTGTCATAATTATTTCCCTCCCAAAATGGGAATAATATTTTAACTGGTTTCTTTATTCTAACACTCACTCTACTACCATAGACATCACACCCAGAGTGATTTATGAAAATATAATATAACTACAATATATAAATCCCATATGACAGCTTCTGGCAGTACTTCAAATAAACTCCAACCTCTTTGCCTTATATGATGTGGTGTCAGCTAACAACCCACACCACTCCTTTCTTGCTTTGTTTCCAGGTACACCAATGTACCTGAAGATGTCCAACAGCTTCAGTTTCTTAACACACTAAACTCACTTTAACCTGAGGGTTTTGTACCAGCAGCCCCCTAAATCTGGAATGTTCCCCCTGGGATAACTCTTTTTTAGTTCTTTTATTTTCTTTATTGAAGTATAGTTGATTTACAGTGTTGTGGTAGTTTCTGGTGTACAGCAAAGTGACTCAGTTATATAACATAGATATTCTTTTTCAGATTCTTTTCCATTATAGGCTATTACAAGGTATTGAATATAGTTCCCTGTGCTATACAGTAGGACCTGGTTGTTTCTGTGTTTTATATATAGTAGTGTGTACCTGTAATCCAAAGCTCCTAATTTATCCCGACTCCCCCCAGCTCAAACACATTCTAAAAAGAACCTACATTTCTTGCTCCCCTCGACAACATTTTATGATTTTCATGTCTTACTTGATTGATTGATTGATTGATTTTAACATCTTTATTGGAGTATAATTGCTTTACAATGGTGTGTTAGTTTCTGCTGTATAACAAAGTGAATCAGCTATATGTATACATATATCCTCATATCCCCTCCCTCTTGCATCTCCCTGCCACCCTCCCTATTCCACCCCTCTTGGTGGTCACAAAGCACCGAGCTGATCTCCCTGTGCTATGCGGCTGCTTCCCACTAGCTATCTATTTTACATTTGGCAGTGTATATATGTCCATGCCAGTCACTTACTTCGTCCCAGCTTACCTTTCCCCCGCCCAATCCTCAAGTCCATTCTCTACATCTGAGTCTTTATTCCTGACCTGCCCCTAGGTTCTTCAGAACCATTTTATTTTTCTTTTAGATTCTATATATATGTGTTAGCATAAGGTATTTGTTTTTCTCTTTCGGAATTACTTTACTCTGTATGACAGACTCTACGTCCATCTACCTCATTACACAAACTCAGTTTCATTTCCTTCTATGGCAGAGTAATATTTCATTGTATATATGTGCCATATCTTCTTTATCCAGTCATCTGTTGATGGACACTTAGGTTGCTTCCATGTCCTGGCTATTGTAAATAGAGATGCAGTGAACATTGTGGTACATGACTCTTTTTGAATTATGGTTACTCAGGGTATTTGCCCAGTAGTGGGATTGCTGGGTCATACGGTAGTTCTATTTTTAGTTTTTAAGTAACTTCCATACTGTTCTCCATGGTGGCTGTAACAATTTACATTCCCACCAACAGTGCAAGAGAGTTCCCTTTTCTCCACACCCTCTCCAGCATTTATTGTTTGTAGATTTTTTGATGATGGTCATTCTGACTGGTGTGAGGTGATACCTCATTGTAGTTTTGATTTGCATTTCTCTAATGATTAGTGATGTTGAGCATCCTTTCATGTGTTTGTTGGCAATCTGTATATCTTCTTTGGAGAAATGTTTATTTAGGTCTTCTGCCCACTTTTGGATTGGGTTGTTTGTTTTTTTGATATTTAGCTGCATGAGTTGCTTGTATATTTTGGAGATTAATCCTTTGTCAGTTGCTTCATTTGTAAATATTTTCTCCCATTCTGAGGGTTGTCTTTTCATCTTGTTTATGGTTTCCTTTGCTGTGCAAAAGCTTTAAAGTTTCATTAGGTCCCATTTTTCTTATTTTTGTTTTTATTGTCATTTCTCTAGGAGGTGGGTCAAAAAGGATCTTGCTGTGATTTATGTCATACAGAGTTCTGCATATGTTTTCCTCTAAGGTTTTTATAGTGTCTGTACCTACATTTAAGTCTTTAATCCATTTTGAGTTTATTTTTGTGTATGGTGTTAGGGAGTGTTCTAATTTCATTCTTTTACATGTAGCTGTCCAGTTTTCCCAGCACCATTTATTGAAGAGGCTGTCCTCTCTCCACTGTGTATTCTTGCCTCTTTTATCAAGGATAAGGTGACCATATGTCCATGGGTTTATCTCTGGGCTTTCTATCCTGTTCCATTGATTGATATTTCTGTTTTTGTGCCAGTACCATTCTGTATTGATTACTGTAGCTTTGTAGTATACTCTGAAGTCAGGGAGCCTGATTCCTCCAGCTCCAGTTTTCTTTCTCAATTTTGCTTTGGCTATTTGTGGTCTTTTGTGTTTCCATACAAATTGTGAATTTTTTGTTTTATTTCTGTGAAAAATTCCAGTAGTAGTTTGGTAGGGATTGCATTGAATCTATCGATTGCTTTGCCCCAATGTTGTGTGCATAAATATTTACAGCTGTTATATCTCCTTCTTGGATTGATCCCTTGATCATTATGTAGTGGCCTTCTTTGTCTCTTGTAATAGTCTTTATTTTAAAGTGTATTTTGTCTGATATGAGAATTGCTACTCTAGCTTTCTTTTGATTTCCATTTGCATGGAATGTCTTTTTGCATCTCCTCACTTTCAGAGTGCATGTGTCCCTAGGTCTGAATTGTGTCTTGTGTAAACAACATATACACTGATCTTGTTTTTGTATCCATTCATTCAGTCTATATCTGTCCATTGGAGCATTTAATGTATTCACATTTAAGGTAATTATCAACATGTATGTTCCCGTTACCATTTTCATAAATGTTTTGGGTTTGTTATTGTATGTTTTTTCCTTCTCTTTTGTTTTTTGCCTAGAGAAGTTCCTTTAGCATTTGTGGTAAAGCTGGTTTTGTGGTGCTGAATTCTCTTAGCTTTTGCTTGTCTGTAAAGATTTTAATTTCTCCATTGAATCTGAATGAGACCCTTGCTGGGTACAGTAATCTTGGTTTTAGGGTTTTCCCTTTCATCAGTTTAAATATGTCCTTCCACTCCCTTGTGGCTTGCAGAATTCCTGCTGAAAGATCAGCTGTTAACCTTATGGAGATTCCATTGTATGTTATTTGTTGCTTTTCCTTTGCTGCTTTTAATATTTTTTTCTTTATATTTAATTTTTGATAGGTTGATTAATATGTGTCTTGGCATGTTTCTCCTCCAATTTATCCTTTAAAGGACTCTCTGCACTTCCTGGAATAGATTGAATATTTTGTTTCCCATATTAGGAAAGTTTTCAACCATAACCACTTCAAATATTTTCTCAGTCCCTTTCTTTTACTCTTCTTCTTCTGGGACCCCTATAATTTGAATGCATTTGTTGGTGGGTTTAATGTTTTCCCAGTGGTCTCTGAAACTGTCCTCAATTCTTTTCATTCTTTGTTCATTATTCTTCTCTGTGGTAGTTATTTCCAATATTTCATCTTCCAGGTCACTTATCTGTTCTTCTGCCTCAGTTGTTCTGCTATTGATTCCTTCTAGAGAATTTTTAATTTTATATATTGTGTCATTCATCATTGTTTGTTTGCCTTTAGGTATTCTAGGTCCTTGTTAAACGTTTCTTGTATTTTCTCCATACTATTTCCACTATATTGGATCAACTTTGCTATCATTACTCTGAACACTTTTTCAGGTAGACTGCCTATTTCCTCTTCATCTGTTAGGTCTGGAAGGTTTTTGCTTTGCTCCTTCATCTGCTGCGTATTTCTCTATCTTCTCATTTTTCTTAACTTACTGTGTTTGGTGTCTCCTTTTTGCAGGCTGCAGGTTCGTAGTTCCTGTGGTTTTTGGTGTCTGCCCCCAGTGGATAATGTTGGTTCAGTGGGTTGTGTAGGCTTCCTGGTGGAGTGGACTTGTGCCTGTGTCCTGGTGGATGAAACTGGATCTTGTCTTTCTGTTGGGCAGAACCACATTCAGTGGTGTGTTTTGTCATGTCTGTGACCTTATTATGATTTTAGGCAGCCTCTCTGCTAATGGGTGGGGTTGTGTTCCTGTCTTGCTATTTGTTTGTCATGGGGTGTCCAGCACTGGAGATTGTTTGTCATTGAGTGGAGCTGGATTTTAGTGTTGAGATGGAGATCTCTGGGAGACCTCTCACCAATTTTTATTACTTTGGGCCAGGAAGTTTCTGGTGGTCTCATGTCCTGAACTAAATTCTCCCACCTCTGAATTTCTGGCCTGACACCCAGTGGAGCACCAAGACTCTGTTATTCACACAGCTCAGAAGAAAAGGGAGAAAAGACAAGAAAGAAAGAAAAATAAAATATATAAAATAAAATAAGCTTATTAAAATAAAAATTTAAACAATATACTATTACAATGAAAAAATAGAAAAGTAATAAAAAACAAGGAAGAAAGCAACCAAACCAACAAACAATCCACCAATGATAACAAGCAATATAATCTATACTAAGATAAACATAAAAATCAGAAACTATTCAGTCACTTACAGCAAACCCCAAGTCAACTGTTGCCCCCAAAGTCCACCACATCATTTTGAGAATGATTCGCTGTCTATTCATGTATTCCACAGATGCAGGGTACATCAAGTTGATTGTGGAAATTTAATCTGGTGCTCCTGAGGCTGCACAGATAAATTTTCCTTTCTCTTCTTTGTTCCCACAGCTCCTAGGGGTCAGCTTTGGATTTGGCCCCACCTCTGCATGTAGGTCACCCTCTGGCATCTTTTCTTCACCCAGACAGGAGGGAGTTAAAGGAGCAGTTGATCCAGGGGCTCTGGCTCATTCAGACCAGGGAGAGGGAGGGGTACAGAATGCAGGGCTAGCTTGTGGTGGCAGAGGCCGGAGTGACATTGCACCAGCCTGAGGTGTTCTGTGTGTTCTCCTGGGGAACTTGTCCCTGGATCACGAGACCCTGGCAGTGGTAAGCTGCACAGGCTCCCAGGAGGGGAGGTGTGTATAGTGACCTGTGCTTGCACACAGGCTTCTTGGTGGCTGCAGCAGCCTTAGCATTTCATGCCTGTCTCTGGTGTTTGTGCTGATAGCTGTGGCTTGTGCACGTCTCTGGAGCTTGTTTACGTAGTGCTCTGAATCCCCTCTCCTCATGAACCACCAAACAATGGTCTCTTGCCCCTTAGGTAGGTCCAGACTTTTTACTGGACTCCTTCCTGGCTAGCTGTTGTGCACTAGCCCCCTTCAGGCTATGTTCACGCTGCCAACCACAGTCCTCTTCCTGGGATCTGATTCTGAAACCCAAGCCTCAGTCCCCAGCCCCCACCCACCCCGGCAGGTGAGCAGACCAGCCTCTCAGGCTGGTGAATGCTAGTCAGCACTGATTTTCTGTGCAGGAATCTCTTCGCTTTGCCCTCTGCATTCCCGTTGCTGCACTCTCCTCCGTGGCTATGAAGGTTCTTCCCCGCCAGCCCCTGTCTCCACCAGTGAAGGGGCTTCCTAGTGTGTGGAAACTTTTCCTCCTTCACTGCTCACTCCCAGAGGTGCATGTCCCATCCTTATTCTTTTGTCTCTGTTTTTTCTTTTTTCTTTTGCCCTATCCATGTATGTGTGTAGTTTCTTGTCTTTTGGGAAGACCAAGGTCTTCTGCCAGCTTTCTGCAGGTGTTCTGTAAGAGTTGTTCCACATGTAGATGTATTTTTGATGTATTTGTAGGAAGGAAGATGAATGCCATGTCTTACTCCTCCCCCATCTTTATGTTCTCTCAATAACTATTTCTTATTTAGATTTTATTGTACATACACACACAGACACACGAGTGCATATGAATGCTTGTATAGTTCTTATTTTTGTTTTTTCTCCCAATGGAAAATTAACTACATAATGCAAGAACTTTGTCCTATCTTTAACTGTTTCTTAATCAACAAAACAGTATTTGGTACAAAATTAAACCACATTAAAAATTTTAAGTGAGTTAATGAATTCCTGGAAGGCAGAGTATATTAATGTATAAAAATTTCATAGAAATAAAATCACATGATAATATATCAAAAAGGAAAATTTTAGAATGAAAAGAACTTAATTCATCCATTTTAGAATTTATCTTTCTGAAATTATACATAAAATGCTTTTAATCCTCAGAAAAACTTGCTTGTTAATCTAGTCATTATCAGTCTGGAGGCTAAATCTACTCTTTATCCTACTGAATTTGTTTTGATTAAATTCCTTTTTAGGTGTATTTGGCTTTGCATATGGTTAGCAAAGTTTTTTTAAAAATGTTAAATTTATTATAAACAAAGATTTCACTGTACAGCCTGGTGTGTTATGTTTCTTCTTAGGTAGAAAAGAAGAGTTAAGGCACTCAGTACTGCTTCTGTGTGGGTATTGGGGCATAGTCTGGCCAAGAGTTCTGGGGAAAGAGTCCTTTAATTTCAAATCAAGTCAGAATTATAGCTTGTTCATTTACAGCCCAGATCAGAATTACTGCCAAATTATTAAATTACAGCATTACAATTATTAAATCACAATATATACTTACTTAAATGTTACTTATCTGGGAAAGCACAAACTTTTAAATAAAAATTCACAAAATCAGATTTATAGTGATTCCTCTTTACAGTGTTGTCACATATCTCTAGGAAACTTTTAGAACTGGCAATTGGCCTTGAAACCCATATTTTTGATGGAGTACAGAAGAATATGAGTCATGTGTATTAATTTTCAATCCCCACTCTTCCTCTCTCCACCTCCCTCCACCATGGCCATTGCTAAAAGAGACCAAGACCATATCAACTGCATTTGCTCTTTGGGATATTTAAAAATATATACAATTTAATGACATTTCTAAGGAGTAAGCTTGTTGGCTATCTTTAGTTTTTGTTATAATGTCTCAATTTAATTAATTCAATAACAACCAGAAAAATAAAGCAACTAAGGACACTGGTGATTGTTGGTAGTAAGGCATTTTCAAAGCCGTGGAATTTTAGCTTGGGTCAATATCAAGTTTTATTTTATTTTAATCTTGTTCACTCAGAAGCTCTTCATAATTAATGGATAGTTAATTAAATAATCTGTTTCTTAATTAAATGTCAATATTTCTCAATGTGCAAACATAAATATCATTAGAATTAAGATGAAGTTGGTGAAATTATACCAAGTTGGTGTAAATTTCTTAAAGCTGTGAGCCACATAAATGTTAGAAATTAGCTCTGATTTTACCTTCAGCAATTTTGAACCTATTTTCAGGTCATGAACAATTGGTAATAACAAGATTATCCTTGGTGATTATACACTTGCAGATTTCCTAATAGTCTATCAGATGGAATAGCAATATGGAAACCCATTTTCCTACAATACTCAGTCTTAGAAATAAATCCATTTTCTGTATAATGAAGTAGAAGTTTATTAGGCATGCCATCAGAGTTGAAAGGAAAAGTACAATAGAACTATTTCATGGTACAGTAGAGTTTATATCACAGAGCACTTCAGAAAGGAGATATTAGATTTACAGAAATAATCTTGTTTCAGTTTTTAGTCAAAATTACAACACATTCAAAAGTCTGAGTACAAATTGATTCAAGCTTGAATTCACCAGGGAAATTATCTAAATTCGTTAGATTTTATGCTTTCAAATCAACCCCTTTGTAGACACTTCGTAATCATACACTAATCTCACTGCAGTGACAGTATTTATTTATTCACATAGAGCTGCACAGAGCACTATGAGGATACTAATGAGATACTGTGCACACAACAGTTGGGAGATGGGCTGTGCAATGTCTTTTTAACTAGGGTGGAATAGCAAAGGGATTGGTCATTAAATATGAGAAGTCATATTTAGCATTTAGAATTCTTATTCTTGAAAGGATATAGTACAGAAAGTTAGAGATCTATTTCCTAATTCTACTTTTAAGTAGTACATGAAAATGGCCTTGTCAGGAAGAAAATGGCCATGTATTTTCCAAGAATTAAGATATCTACTTCCATTATCACTAATCCTAATGATATGTGTCTGTTGTATCAGAGTGAAGGAAGGAAAAAATGTAACCAATGAGAGAAAATTAAGTATAACCAAAAAGGGACAAATAGATATATGCATAAAGAAGTCAGTTAGCCATTTAAATTTCTAGCCTAAGGCAAAGTCCCCCAGCAAATAGTTTTTAAGGTCAGGTTTAAAATACATATTTCTAAACCAAGGACAAGATATTCCTTCTGAATATCTATATATACAAAAATGATTTTACTTCTATAGTCTCCAAACAATTGGTGTCCAGGACAGAGATTAAAGCAGAAAAAGTGCCACCATATTTAATGAAATCTAAGATGCCACAGATTGCTAGATGGACCACAGATTAATAAACACATCACTGATTTTTGGGTTTTAGAAATGGTAAAATATGAAGAAAAGCAAAAATGTGCTTTAAAATGCATGAAATACTTTGCAACCACAAATAAATGGTTGCTATTCTGGATGAATTTGTCAGAGTCCAGACAGGAGAAAGTAACCACATTAGTTATTTGGACAGGGGACTTTTAATATAAAGAATTAACTAGAAAAGTTCATTATTAATATGAGTAAATAGACTTCTGAAAACTAGCACCATTGGAGCATTCCTAGGATCTATCATATCCACTGTGACAAGAAACATACCCAACTACATGCACAGAATAATGCTAGAAGAGTCCCATGGCAGAGAGAAGACTCTCCTCTCCCAAAGTTATGCTGTTTTATTTATTTCAGCATATGGGACCTTAGTCCCTGACCAGGGATTGATCCCACACCCCCTGCATTGGAAACATGGAGAGTTAACCACTGGACCATCAGGGAATTCTCAATTATTACCTGTTTTTGATACTTTTAATACATTGTGTTACATGTCATGAAATTAGTATAGAGCCAACTAATAATGTAATAAAAGTTTCAGTAAGGTAGTTTCCTCTGAAAGAGGCAGTCCTCCATTCTACCACACGTTAGGAAGTTACCTGTGTGAAGGTAGGGTTAAAATCCTCAGTCACGTTGCTACTTCCTGGCTGTGAGTCTAATTTGTGTAAAAGCCATTGCATTGTTAAGCTTAATGGTAATTAGTAACACTGTCTTCTAATCCTATTGCTAACTTTATTCACACTCTTAGAAACCATTCCTGTTGTACTGAAGAATTAATTGCATGAGAAGTCTTCTTTCAATCCCGATTCTGTCATCTTGGATGATGCCAACATCCATTTCGACCACCCTCAGATCAGTGCATACCTTGTTTCCTTAACGTTCTCTTCTCCAGTGACCTTCATACCCCATTCACGTTAGTTGCACACTCTCTTGGCTAAGCCATCGCTGTTGTCCTCACCATCAAACTGCTCCATCTCTCAAATGATAAATGCAGGTGTTCTGATGACATAACGTTAATCAGTTAATGATGTGATGTCCATCACCTACCCTTGTTACCTATTCTCAGTTTCTCCCAGTACGCTTTTACTTTGGCTCCCAGGCTTTTATACCTTTTTCTTTTGTTAAATAAAACCATTCTCTTGCAAATATTTCAATTATCTCTTTTTTCTTCTTCTTCTTCTTCTTTTTTTTTTTTTTTTTTTTTTGTTGTTTTTTTACACAGGCCTCTCACTGTTGTGGCCTCTCCCGTTGCGGAGCACAGGCTCCGGACGCGCAGGCTCAGCGGCCATGGCTCACGGGCCTAGCCGTTGTGCGGCATGTGGGATCTTCCCGGACCGGGGCACGAACCAGTGTCCCCTGCATCGGCAGGCGGACTCTCAACCACTGCGCCACCAGGGAAGCCCTCAATTATCTTTTCAGTGAGATTCACCAGTAAAGTTTGGTCAGAGCTTCCCAACTGTGTGTCAGTGTGCCAACACATAAGTTCTGGATTGGCCTAGATATTGATCTCTTTAGCTTAAGTCCAGGTGGCAATTTCCAGAATAGTCAGATATCGTAGGCCAGCTATCTCTGGCTTCTAGGAGACTTATCAGTATATATCAAGTGTCTTAAGCTGTTACCAATTTTTATGTGTACTCTGATGTGAAAAAACATATTGGTAAACATTGCTTTGAATTAGTGAAATAATCAATTAGATGGTGCTAAACTTTGCTAGTAAACCATGCTATCTGGTATCTGTAAAATTCTGATGCTGTTTATGAACTCTTCTTAGATACCACAGAATACCTTAAAACTTCTCTATACTCCTAAATCTCTAATATTGCTAACACTGTACCCTTTCAAGAAAAGACTTAACATTTTTCCAAACAGAGAGAACAGCAGCCACAGGAGAACTTCATCAAATTCAAGACTTTTAATCCCCATGTTTAATCACATTTACTCCTATTTTTTTTTCACTTATTTTCCCCCTCTAAAGGAAGTAGTATCACGTGGTTGTTAGCCTTTCTTACAGTTCTAAGAGGTCTTTCTCTCTTATCCCTTCCCTCATCTCTTGATTCTTCAAAATTCCCCTTTTTACTGTTTTCCTTATCAGCATTTTAAAAATATCCTGCCTAAAAAGAAAGCAAAACAAAAACTCTCCATTGAACATCATCTTTGATTTTTTTCTTCTCTCATCCTTTTCTTCTGACCTACTTAAAAGATTTATCTACACCCATTTCCTCATTCTACACAATTTCAGTCACACAACAAGTAACATTTCTCTCTATAGAAATTGCTCTTTGCCTCATTAGAGATAAATCCCATTTGTCATCTTTGAGTCCTCATTTTACACAATCTTCAGGTTGCATTTGTTAGTGTAGATTGTCTCCTCTTTTACATGAACTCTTTGTTAGAGTTCTCACTGTTTTTATCCTTTGTTTTATGTGTCTCCTAATGTAGCTCCCCCTTTTTTACTCATATCGTAAATATTGACAAGCCTCAGCTTTTGTTATGGGCCCTCTTTCTCTTTTTAATCTGTACACATTCCCTGAGAAAAGTTATTATTTTATATATATATATATATATATATATATATATATATATATATATATATAGTGTCAGTTTTTATTATTTTTATTGTAAAATGATCAACAACAAGACCTAGTCTAGGAAAATTATTGCACTTTAAGGGAAAAAGTACCTTTTGGATATGTAAGGACCAAAAAAAAAAAAAGCAACAAGTGATTTATAATGGAAAATCATTCATTTATCTCTGTTGGACACATTGTTTTACTTCTTTCTTATAACAAAATATTTATCGAAGCCACATGAAATGACTGTATTTATAAGGGGTTATGGCTAAATATATAAAATAGTTATCATTGGCTTAAAAATGTATTAAAGAATATAATGTAGAAAGAAAAAAGTTTACATAATAGAATTTTTTTAAAAAAATAGAAAGACACTCTAGAAGTCCAAAAAGTTATTACTATATAAACTACCAGATAGAAATTTTTAGTTTCCGGCTATTTAATATCAGAAAATTTGTTTAGAATATGCTCACAAAGTTAAAAGTACATGAAGATCCTTCTAAATTATCAGGGTAGGATTACAGTGCATCAGAAATGTGAGTCTTGGAAAAATAATGATAATGTTGTGATATTCTCTGAATTTCCACCTAAAATCAGACAGGAAAACTAGATAATGACACCAAAACTCATGTACAGCATTTACAACAAAGTTTGGTGATATAGTATTCCCATGAACACACAGAAAACACACACACACACACAAACACACCATCACTACCACCACCAACAACAGTTGTTCAAAAAAATCCATAAGCACTATGTGTCATGCGCATCTGCTCAAGTGGTAACCAAGGGAAGTAATAGGACATTTTATGGATCTTAAGAGAATCACATAACAGTTATCATGCATTCAGTGGAAAGCACAGTGGCCAACTTCAGAACAACAGTGGGGCTTAGAAGTGTTTATCTACTCCTAGAATGAGTGAGTACAAAGGACGAACAGTCAAAATGTCTTCAGAGAAGTTTAGCCTCATAAACTGACAAAACTAAAATTCCACAGCTTTCTTCCTGCACAGAGTCCCAGACTTGGGAGAAACTTCCAAGTGGAATAGAAATTGAGCATGATAAGGACAGAGTAGAGGTGAAGGAAGTAAAAGAACAGATATACTTGGGAGAGGGGGACAGATCTAGTACATCTCAGGGGCAAGCCACCATATACTACAATTATAAACAAACAAACAAAAAGCAAAGAGAAAGCCTAGGGGAGTGAGGAAAGTACTCTGAATCACTTGTCTTTCAAAATATCCAAAAAGACTAACACATGAAAATGAGCAACAGAAAGTATCAAGGTTAACTCCAATATAAAGCTATTAAAAGAAAAGGAATGAAAAATATAATAATATCATTATAGAAAATGAAGATTGCCAAAATAACGAAAGCAAAAGATCAGATCAAATTTGCAATGTATTATTTCAGAATGAACTAAAGACACAAAGAAAATAACATAAGATATGAATGAATAAAATATACATAATTTAGAAAAAAACTCGTTAATGAGATCACAGAATTCAGGAAAGAATCAGTAAAAGAAAACATTTCCAAAATGAATAAAACAAAGAATGAACACAACAGATAATTACTTAGGCTAATTAGAAGAAGGAAAAATTAAATGAAAGGAAATTAAGAAAGATACAAAGAACTTGACAGAAATAGACAAATATTGAAACTGGGCAAAGCAGATTCAGTGTATGAATTAAGATTCCCTGAAATAGAAAACAAAATTAAGGAAAACAAACATAAAAACTATAATTCAAGAAAACTTTACTGAAAACGAAAATGTTTTGAAACTACATGGAAAGATCACAGAATATATGGACAAAACGATCGACTACCAAGATATAATCCACTAAAATTATTACACTTTTAAGGGAAAAAGTACTTTCTGGATGTAAGGACAAAAAAGCAGAAATTGATCTATAATGCAAATAAAATTAGATTAATATCAGATTTTTTAATAGTAGCATTATGCCGGACATATATTAAATATTCTAAACACTTAAGAAAATTTCTAGTATTAAAGAAAGAGAGAAAATGTGAGAATATTTTATATCAAGCAAAATGTGTTTTCAAGTATAAAAGGCACAGATCTATAATTATCAATACACAAGAATGAAAGGATTATTATTCCCAGAGCCCTCCCTGAGGAATCTCCCAGAGTCTCAGCTTTAGAAAACTGAAATACCTGGAGAGATGTCAATATAAGAATAGGTGGTAAGCATAATGCATGTATTTACTTTCAGGAGTAAAGTAAGCAAAAAATAAGAAGGAATATGCCTTGTATGTATTGTCAATAGGCCCAGAATATAAAGATATAATATAAAAAATTAGAGGAGAATAAGGAGAGCTCATGAACAAAAATTAAAATATTATACATATTTAAGTTGATCATGGTTGGTTTTCTTGGTATTTTTCTTTCTGTTATTTTATGTCTATACTGTGGAATAAAGTAAATGACTAATACTGAGAAATTCTGGGTTGTTTAATACCTTGTGTTCTGGAGACTAGGATGTTGATATGCAAGAAATGACATGCAAATATTACACAGCAGATGTTAAGTATAAGATTCAATGCTGCATTTAAGATGTAATGAAGAAATTGAATTTTGCCATATATTTAAAAGCACATTTTGTAAATGGGCACAACTAAACAATGGTGTCTAGGAATACCCACCTGAATGATAAAAATTTGAAATAAGAAAGCAAGAAATTGTTTCTGTAAAAGTCAGGTGAGTGGTTATTTTGTAGTGATATAAGGGTTCACAATGATACTGGGGGGGGTCTTCAGGACTATCTAGTTAATTTCAGTCCCTCTAAATGGGTGGTAGTTATCAGGGTGTGTCACCTTGTTCACTGATTAAAATATGTATTTATTTTGTGTCATTTGATGTATCTTAACAATAAAAAGTAAAGTGTTAGAGTTCTTTTCAAACTCTGAAAATCAAACAAAATGAGAGATACACAACACGTATGTACTGAAACTTTGATACTACAATATGTTGATCCCATGGTAAGAACTGGGCCTGAATTCTGCAATTATTCTTTGCTTCAGTTCACTTTTTAGCCAACACAGGAGTCGTGGGATCATTGTAAGTGTAGCACGGACTTGTTTTTTTCACTTATTGCATTGCACCTCAAAAATGACCTTCCTGAGTGAAGTGCACACAACGCTGTCCTTGGTGCTGCCCTGTCATGTCCACTTCCAACTGAGGCTTCCATGGGACCTTGGAGAAAATTTGTGGCAAAATTTTATTAAATACAAACATCTCTTAGTGGCTACTACAAAGCAGATGTCTAGCAATTTTACAAATTACATTGTTGAATTATGATTTCCATTCTCAGGTTATATTTCAACCAAGAATGTATACTTCCCACCAGGAGAAGAGATTGCATCTTTCCTAAGCAATAGTGATGAGGTGGGCTCAAAATGGGAGAAAAGCAGTGTAGCAACAGCAAACAGAGTGTCAGATCAGATGAGAGGAATTAACAACACAAGAGAGAGGTGGCGTTTTAAGTAGCCACTGTAAAAGGTTTTAAATGAGAAGTTTTGAGGAGTCTAATTGACTGCCAGTCCAGGTAAAAATACACCTTTATTTCAAGAGAAAAATATGACCAGGTAGACTGATGTGTGCTTCACCAAAGATGTTGGTGGGGCTTCAGAGCATATGAAAACAAAAGAAATATTCAGAAAAAAATAATAACTAAGACACATGGGCTAAGAGTTGCAGTCATTTCTTATGGAGGAACAAATTGAAGTGGTATTAAAATCACATGATAGCAAGTAGTCACTGTGTATAATTACACTAAAAATCACTGCCTAATAAAATGTATCTAATTTTTATTTCATGTTATTGGTTCTTACCCAGTCATCTTGTTATCTTCAGTATATCTGTATGAGGAATTAGAAGTGGCAAACATGAGTTCTTATTCACTGTTTTAAACATTCTTGTTTCTCTTATATTATGTTTGTATGCCACCAGGAGTTTGGGTACATTTGTTGAATACCAAGAGCTTAATAATCTACCCACTTCTACAGTTCAATGATTGCATGATTTAGCAAAACACTGCCTGCATGCATTCTTATGCATTAAATAGTTTTAGTATCACCAACAGCTTAATAAGAAATTAAAAATAAAACTTCACACTTTGAAAGCAGTAAATATTGTTTACATGATGGAAACATTATATAAAAATCTAAGTTTTATCTATATATTTTAACTAACTTTTAAGTAATTCAATACTGTAAGTATTAGTTAATAATTTATGTTGTTTTAATAGTCTTAGCTTTACTAAAAAAATTATGAGAAAAAGGAGAAGGAAATATTGTATTAATAATCTCTGAGGAAATTCAGCATAATTAATGTTTAAATTAACTCAGAAGATTACATTCTTAGGTGTATACTGTGAATTTTCTAAATGTTATTGTGTAAGTATTTGTTTTAATTCTAAAGTTTCTTATGACTCCATCTTCAGAGAACCTTAGTTGCTGCATCTATGATGTATGCTTGTAAAAACACATGGGAAGGTAGAATCTGAGTTTTCTAGAGTCTAATATTCATAGTGAGAATCATATCAATTCTTGGAGAATTGTTAACACGTCAGGTCTAACCTCTAGTGAATTGAAAAATTTCATTTGAAATGAAATTCATTTGATAGGCCTAAACTATATAAATATCTGGATATTTATCTGGCAGGCAACTATAGTGAAATCCCACTCTTCAATTTTTACAGGGCTTGGAAACACATTCATCAATGTCTACTGCAGTTTTTATCTGACAGAAAAGAAAATCAAACATTAAAACAGTAAATCACATTGGATTTGAGGAAACAGAAAGTTACTTTATAGTCCAAGTGACAACTCCATAATTTAACTGTGAGAAACTGGTAGCGCCACATTTTATTTCTCCTGGATGGTTTTAAAAGTAGGGATAATAGATCATAACTGTTATTTATACAAATTAAATTCTCCAAATAAAAATGTCTCTAAAAATTTGAAATAAATTCAGAAATAAATATTTTTATAGTGGCATTTTAAGAGGCTCATTTTTTCTTGCTACTCAAAATTAGGAAATAATTGAACTTAAATGTGTTTATATTATATTTCTGTTATCTTTTGAAAATACCAAAGTATAAGGTACTATTTTGCTTTTCTTATAAATATGGATTGAGTAATGATGAAAAATAGACCATCTGAGTCAACATTACATATGTCTCACTACAGTCAAATAATTTATTCCTGCAATAACTGAGTATGCACTGGCCACAAATATTCTTAAATGATATTAGGTACAGATAGTAAACCTCTAATATAATATGACTAATTTATTAGTATTAAGTCACCAATAGGTCCCAAATTTAAAAAATATTGTCTTTGTGAGTAAAGTAAACCTATACAGAACAGCTAGAATAGAATGAAACAGTTCTGATCTTACATATAAACTTACTTGGAACGTTTTATATACAAACTTACCAAAACACTTCAGGAGACGACAGGTCCAATCACTTGTTTTCCCATAGAAAATGATTTTTTTTACAGATGGTTGTAATAACAATATTATCTACTATTAATTGAATCTTTACAATGTGTGACATATTACTCTAATTGCTTCATAGATATTCTCTCTTTGTGAATAGCTATTTTGGAGATGGGAAATTGAGCCTCAGAGAACTAGCTTACCTGCTCAAGTTTACATACATGGAAAGCAATGAATTTGTGGTTCAATTTTAGTTTGTCTGAATCCAAAGTCTGTGAGACTTATCCTCTTCACTGTTAGAGTGAATTGCTAATCTACCTGTATTCTCCCTCTGAGGGTGGTCTGGCTAAAATGTGTGCTGGGCACTTCTGGAAACAGGGGCCTGGGAATCAGTAGGTGGGTACAGAGGAGAGACAACTGTTGGCCACATCTGAATAAACAGGTATGCATTGAAACTAACTACCAGAAACGGGTTTCCCCATACAAGATACACTTCCCAGATATTCAGACTGCTATTTGGGGCTCAGCTCCAAACCAGGCGGTAAATTAAACTGGGAACAGGAGTTGGGAAACAAGAGCCTTAGAAAGAAGAAGAGTAGTATAATCCGCACTAAACTGGGGTAGATGGAGAGGTGAAACCACAATGATCATGGAGGATATGGGTCACCCATACTCATCGATTAATGTAAACGATGCCAAGCATGGAGTAGATTCTCACTGCTCCTTTAGAGCATCCCAGGTACCACTAAACACCAGGATCCATTAGCCCTGGGTCTGGGTGTGAACAAACCTACTGGTGACTGAAAACTATAACAGTCAACCTTGTGAGGTCATAGCTCTGCAAAATGCCATTTTCACTAAGGTCCACACTGTTAGTCACAGGGTGCATTTCCAAGTTAGCTGCTTCAGTTAAAGTTTTGGTCTGTCACCGTTAAAGAAAGAGAGACCAAGTGGAAATAAAATATCCAAATCAATGTTACTTGTTGCATTAGTACTCTGATTTAACCAGCTAAGATAACCACACACAGAAGAAAATGTTCTAGGTTTATAATAAAGCACATGGTATAAGGAGAAAAATGTAAAAGTAGCTAATATAAACCCAAGAAAAAATCATCAATTAAATTGATAATTAAGTGTATAACAGAAAAATCGTTTTTGAAAATTTCAAACAGAATTACAACTTAACTTTATTAATTACTTCTCAAACTAAAAATTAAATTAAAATAAAAAATAGCACTGATATTCCATTAGAGAAGAGGCTTGTTTAACAAAATCTTTCTCTTAGATGAGGCTGTATTCTTTTCTAGATTAATGTCACAGAGATAACAATTTCTTATGAACACATTTTTTCTGAAAGTCACAACAATCGTGGCAATTATTTTTATTTCCTTAATTTCATCTTAAATTTAAAGTGTTTACAGAACGTTTTAAAATGGGTAATTCTATATTTACAAGAGAACAACCTCAAAATCATTTTTAAAATGCTTTGAGATAATTTTAATATTTCTTGAAAAAAATAAGTTTCTCCCTCAGATAATTCCAATTGTTGTACTTTCCCTCATAATTAAACAAGAAATCCTTAATATTTACAGAAGAAAAACTGTCAGAATATTATGCCATCAGACTTCCCGTAAACCAGGCACTTTTGTTAATTTCTAACTGATTAAGAAAGTGGCATTATTGAACCATAATTGATTTTCTCTTTTCTACTTTGTGCAGCCCAGTGGATGTTTTGTGCAGTATGTAACTATAAGAGGATGCCTTAATTTAATTTTTGGAATCTAAACAGCCTTGTATTCTAGCAGTCCCACATATTTATTTGTTGTCATGCAATTTGATGTTTGCAGTTAAACTTGGAATTTTAGCCCATAATGTTATTTCATCATTTATGGTAAACAAATTCCAAAAATGAGAACAGCAACAGGATAGAAATATTAGAATATATATTGAATAAAGGTTTATTTGTTAGAATATCTTTCTTAATTTAATATATTTTCCCTACAACTCAGTTGTTGAAAAAGTTATAGAACACAACAGCAAGATAGGAGATGTAGAAACAAAGCAAGATTGCCAAGAGAAAAAAAAAAAAAAAGGTTTATAATGATGCCTTGAAAGCAAATTGGAGGTCCAGGGAGTGTGACTAATATCTGATACTTAACTTGACCTCAGCCACTGAGGATATTTATATGTATATGAATAAAGTTCCAAGTGTGGACTGGTTAAAAACCCAAAGTGATAATCATGTTGTTTGTGTAAGACATGTAAAGCAGGGTAATTTGTAAAAATTAAAAATGACTGAAGAGGCAAGTGTTGGTAATTTTTGTTCTTGTAAGTAAAAATTAATTGCAAAGAAAATCAGTGAATTTGATATATTAAGAGTGGTCAGAAGGTAGTGCATTAAATTGATCTGAAATCAAGGGATTTGGTTTCTTATGAGAAATGCACTTTATTTAATAGAAATATTCATGGAAGCAATGTTCAACATGGTAACCACTAGCCACATGTGGCTACTGAGCACTAGAAATGTGGCTAGTGGAAGAAGGGAATTTTTATTTAATTTAATTTAAATTAATTTAAATTAAGAAACTGATCAATTTTAGTTACTCAAAATTTTTAAATATTTTTTTGACAGCTTGATGTACATAAATCTATACTTTCAACCTTAAATTTTACTAAAATCGAATATAGATCAAGCAATTCCAATGAAAAATCAGCATTTAAATTAAGATGCCCTGTAAATTCAAAATACATATTCAATTTCAAAGGCTAAGTAGAAAAAAGTGAAGATAATTTTAATAATGTTTTAATACTGATTATGTATAAAAATAATGTTTTGGATATACTTGGTTAAATAAAACAATATTAACTTCAATTACTTACTTTTTTAAAAGTAAATTTTAATATAGCTCTGAAAAAATCAGAATTGTATATGTTACTCAAATTATATTTCTGTTGGACAGCACTGAGAGGGAGTAGAAATTTACAGAGAATTTAATTTAAATATATTGCTAGGAGTATATTTTACAGTAATTTACTTTAAATTTACTTTTATTTTTCTCTTGTCTTTTTATTCATCTCATCTCCTTCCTCACACTGTTCCCCAACAAAAATTCTGAAATATTAGTGTTATTTTGATGGGGGTAGAAAGGCATAATTGAGATGATAACAGAGAAAAGAGGAAGGGACAGATGTCTTAAACTTGTTTTTGTCACCATATATTGGTCTACTCTTATTCTTATGATTAAGGTGGAATGGCAAGAAGAAAAGGAGTTTTTGAAACTGGAACAACTAAAGAATCAAAGGGGGGATGTGAGAACACAGTAGTGGAGGCCCTCTTGTCTATAACCCACCTGTTCCCCAACCATCACTGCATTATCCACGTTTCTTCCAAGAAGGTTGTGAGGTCAACTAACTGATGGTTCTGCTGGAGTTTATCCAAGGTAATTCTTAATGTGAATTTTTAATTGAATACTTATTTCATCAATAATGGTTTCCTATTCAATTACAGTCTTATGGATAGGACTAACTCTGTAAATTTACTCAAAAGTACATAACTTTTACAACTTCCCTTTTATGGTTGAAAGAACAGCTTCTAGAACTTGGCTATTCTTTTAAATTTATTTTTTCAAAGTATAATTGATTTACATTGTTGTATTAATTTCTGCTGTACAGCACAGTGATTCAGTTATATATATATGTGTATGTGTGTGTGTATATATATATATATATATACACATTCATTTTCATATTCTTTTCCATTATGGTTTGTCATAAAATATCAAATATAGTTCCCTGTGCTATGCAGAAGGACTTTGTCGTTTATTCATTTTATATATATAATAGTTTGCATCTGCCCATTCCTAGGACTTGGCTGTTAACTAGACAGGGTGATTTGACATTGCCTCAGGAGACTGGGGTTTATTATAGACAAAGAATCTGTGAGCTGCATCAGAGATAATTTTGAGAGAGTGAAGAACTGATTTTTGCTTGGGTCTGTAAGTCACACAAAAAAATCTCAAATTATTTTTACCAAAATCGGCAATGGTGGAGTTGTTGTGGTTTATTGATTTTAAAATATAAAGAAAGAAAAACCATTAAGTCACTAAGCTTTTAACTAGTTGACTGAAACGAAGTATGCCATCTCAGGATGAATGGTGATATGCTCTGATAGTTAATAAAATATCAACTTTTAAGTAGTTTGATTTTTTTATATTCACTGATACCTTAGTGTCTAAGATTTTATTTGAATTTTATAAATAACATAGGTCTTTCAACTACATTTACAAATATCTAATCATGGATTAAAGGGCAAATAAAAACACTGACTGCATTAGAGTCAAAACAGGTAGAAATGCTTTTAACTGAAACCATAGTCTGTTCTGAAGCTGGTCTCAAAATCATGATCCTTAAATGCTTCCATTTTAATAGCAAAGTGTAATGTAGTAATTTCAATATTTGCTTCATCATAAAGCACTACTTTAAATGGTCAATGCATTTTTATTAAGTAACATTACTGGGTTGAAATGATAATAATAGGGGTATTTTATGTTCTTATTGTGTATCAGGTACCAAAAAGGCCATGGTCTATATCTCAGTGACTCCTTAGAACAATCCTTTTAGGAAAATCACTATCATTTCTACTTCAAAGGTGACAAAAGCAGTCTTAGTGAGGATAAATAAATAATCTAAGGCAACAACTGGGACATAGCAGAGACTGGACTCTTCCAATCCTCTTATCCAAGTCCATGCCTTTAGCCATTAGGTTATAGTCATCATTTGATATTTTTATTGTAAATTTATAATAAATATTTTGTTTCATCATACAAAATATTATTTATTATTTAAAACTGAAAACTCAGTATTACTTGGTTATTTAAAAAACTCATTCAGCAAACATCAGATTTCTATTTGCTTTTATCCTACCCTATGTTCAGTTAAAAAATGAATACAACAAATTCATTGATATAAATATTACATAAAGATAATTTTCAAAGAACAAACTTTCACATTGTTTTCTTTGGCTTTACCAGTATGGTTTTACTGACCAAAGTGATACTTGCTTTTAAAAATAAATTTAATTAATTTCAATCAACATTTTCCTATTAATCTGGAGATTTCTATATATGGGTCACAATTTCAAGAAAATTAAACTCCTGGGACTATAAAGCTTCTTGTGCCAAAAACTGCTGAAAAATCTTTACTCCAGTATTCAACATTTTATGCTCCTCTACATGTATTCTAATGCATGGTCATGCTACAAAATGACTATCATTAGTGCTGTCACAGGCCATGGCTGTGGGAGGACCATGACTAATGTCAAGCTATCAGCACTGACAGTGCAAGGTGTATTCTCATAATTTCTCAAACTGACCATGGAACCAATTTCCACTCATCCCTAAGTCATAAAACTTTACAATTTCCCTGAGCTGATTAATAATGCATTACAGTTCTCATTCTCAATCAGAGTTTAATCAGACCCATGTCTCACAGAAAGGCTGACAAGTAAACCACAAAATTATCAATATAAATGTCAAGATTTATTTTCCTAACATAAATGATCTAACCTAGTCAAGCATAGTTAATAATAAAATCACTCTTTTTGAGACTACCATTCACCTGATTGTCATACCCATTTTGGCCTTATATCTCAACCTCTCTAAAGGTAGATGTTATAAATATGGTCTACATAAATTAACCAGTTTATATGAATCATGTTCATTTTTATATTAAAAATACAGAACCATAAATACATGTAATATTTCTTATTACTGGCAATATGCCTAAAACCAAATGGTTTCATGTATTTCATGCCAATGAGATACATATTAAAAAGGAAAAGTATGATAAAAGTCATTTTAGTTATAGATATCTCAGGCTGCCATCTTAGCCAAAATCACAATCACCAATTTCCACTTCAAGGACAGAATTTCAGAATAATTTCAAATAGGAAATTATGTATTAAGATACTCTTTTAAAATGTACCTGAAGTGGAAAATAAACATAATCTTGACTCTACACTGCATTTTGCCCTCATTCTGTGAATAAAAGTATTTGTTATTTTACTAATGAAAGATATATGTAATAAATAGTTTCCGGGTTCCTGCAGCTGTCTCCTCATTGTTAAATTACTCTGTACCCATCCTTGATGTGTTATTATGTTATAACTGAAAAAATACATGACTTCCCCCCATTATAAATATGTGAATTAGTTTTCTGGAAAGGTAACACATTAGATCATTAATTACATAAATATTTATCAGTTTAAGAAAATGTATGCAAGAGTGTAGCTTATTTGCTTTGGGAAGATTGATAGAGGTAAAAAGATAAATAGATAAAGGATAAACAAATGCAGATGATATTTCAGAAACAACATATTGATAGGGAAATACTAGACTATCTTTCAAGCCTGCTAGTGAAGAATTTTAATATCTTCTGCCAATTTTTATATACCGTCTGTCTTAATAGAAACACATTTAGAGTATCTTCCCTTCTGGGCATAAACAGACAAAATTGTTGACAACATTCTGACAGCTCCACTGAAGCAGGGAACAGGATTGCATTCATTTATTCAACTTCCATAGTATTAAACTCACAAACCTTTAAAAGATGGGAAAAACTTTTTGAATAGATAATTAGAACAAGAAAAAAATCAGCATTTTATAATTTATTACTTTGTTAGAGAGAAAAATCACAGTCCCAAAATAGTGTCACTTTGTGCTAAAGCTCAATGACACCAAACCTAGATTTAATATCTAACTTAATAGCAGCTTCAACCTTCACCAGAAATGTAATCTTAATCAACCAGTTTGGAATCTTCTGGTCAGCATAATTGAGGTAATGGGCCACATGGCCTTCTCCATGTCCCCTCTCACCCCAGAGGGAGGAAGAAGAGGCCATCTGCATGATAAAGCTCTAGCAGGGACTTCCCTGGAAAAGGAAGATGTCTCGACCCAAACAAAATAAACCTTTCTTTTGCTAATGTTTCCTTGCCCCACTCCTCTTCCTATAACAACCTTGCCTTTTTGTACCACTCCTCAGAACACCTGCCCTTCTAGTTGCTATGTGAGATATTTCTGATTCAAAAATCCTTGAATAAAGTCAATTAGATCTTCAAATGGACTCTGTTTTTTTTGTTTTGTTTTCTTGTTGTTGTTGTTGTTTTTAACAACTTCATCAGGTAAATCAGTATGAATTAACCAAGAATTTAAGTTTTTAGTCCTGTAAAACAACCTATGTCACTTCTCTGGAATGTCTTTGCTTATTGTTTTTGTCATAAACCTTCTCCATTTTTACTTCTCTAGGAGCACATTTGATTTGCCACTAGAATCTGTGCCTCTGGAATTGCAAGTCTTAAGACCCCCAGAAAAATGTTACCAAGAAGGACTATGTGAGGCCCTCCCAGGTACAAATCCTTCCAGTGCCTGCAATTTCTTGTTTTTATGAAGTAGACCTCCTAGACATTCCTAAATACCAAAGGGCAGATTCAAACAGTTGCTAATCATGGAATTGAGGTAATGCAGAGAAAAAGGAGCAGTAGTCAAGAAATAATTGTGCAGCTTTGGGGCAGGGTCCTGGTTCCTCCTCAAGGAATATACATAACAATATATTTGAGTTCTTCTCTGGGAACTAACTCCCACTGGGGGTGGGGGGAGATGATAGCTTCAGGCTGAGCACAAGATTCCTGGAGCACTGACCTGTTATCTCACCACAAACCAATCAGAAGAAAGCCACACACCCTTTGGTCTTTTGCCTTGCTGGGTTCTGCAATAAACATTTCTTTGCTTCAAACTCCACTCCAACTTCAGTTTGTTTGGCCTCACCGTGCATTGGGCCCATGAACTTGCATCCTATTTGCAGCCTTCTGCTTTTCTTGGTGGACAATTCTAGGGCATTCAGATGGTGTCAGAGAATTGCATGGTGGTGTGTGGGGGAAACCCACACACACATTGGAGATGAGTGCAGAATCCAAATAATAAGTAAACAATAAACTATTTTTTGTTGTCATTGAGCTTTGTCTCTAATTATGCTTTCTTTTGGGGACTTTATTGAAAACCTGTTTCATAATATAATGATACTTCCATATATTTGTATAATATATGCCAGTAGGTCTGCTATTCCTGGCATTTACTATAAGGCTATTTCATAAATAATTTATCTAATGTGTGTATTACTCAAAGACACATGCTGATATGTATTACATTCCTCAAATATAAATGATGCATATATATTGGAATTCTTTAATAAAAGACTACATACTATTAAACATATCATTGTTTTTAAATTAAAAGTATGTACAAGAAAAGCATATTTCTAAACCTTGGTTCTTCATTTGTAAAGATCAGTCAATATTTTATGGTTAATCCAGGGCTCAGCCCAAATGACTAACACATTATCCCAGCAGCAGGGGAAATGGTGAAACTATTCTGTGCTGTTCTTCTCCTGTAGAATTGCTCAGAAGACTGTAATGTCTCAGACTGGGTCACAGTCAAGAGTTCTTTCTCAGTGCAAGGCAGGCCCATTTGTTATGACTATTGCAGTGAGCTTCCTGTGAATTAAAGATATAGGAATATAAATTCCAATATTGAGTTGTGCTCAGATGTTAGAGATGCAGTGATTGCAATTATTAGATGAAGGTTGCCCTTAGAATCCACCTCCTCTCCCTCACAATGGGAAGCAACTTTCATCAGAGTATCCACATAAGTGTGAGTTTGTCCCTGGTCTAGGAAATTAGAACTGGGAGTGAGATTTCATTAATGTCACATTTTAAAATATAACAAGATCTGCCTCATAAACTATTTTGTCAAAATATTCCCTTCATTCTAGTGTATTCTAGTGTCTAGCGTGCAGTTTTAAGCCTAACACCTCTTAACTGGCTTATAATCAGTGTACTAGGTCCTTTTCTTATATAAACCAATATCTCTCTAATATAAATGTCATTTATATTAGACAGGGAATATAGATAGGGAAAATCATAATTTGGATCAAATTCTTCAAACTTCTGGAAATATATAAAGGTTTTACTTCTCTTCAAACAACTGTAACTTAAATACAAATTTTCTGCTTTAAATTTGTCAGCATGTCCATAACATTATTGTAGATAAATGTCTTTAATTATCTCATTGAGTGTTGTGAAAGCTTAAGAACATTTCTCAAAATAAAATTAGTATTTTAGGGCTTCTCTGGTGGCGCAGTGGTTGAAAGTCCGCCTGCCGATGCAGTGGGACACGGGTTCGTGCCCCGGTCTGGGAAGATTCCACATGCCACGGAGTGGCTGGGCCCATGAGCCATGGCCGCTGAGCCTGTGCATCCGGAGCCTGCGCTCCGCAACGGGAGAGGCCACAACAGTGAGAGGCCCGCGTACCGCAAAAAAAAAAAAAAAAAAAAAAAAAAAAAAAAAATTAGTATTTTAGGATAAAAAACTACAGTACCCAGCACTCTAAAAAGTGGAAGGAATATAAACAAAAACACATTCTGGAAGAATAAAAAAGAGTGTAGGTTGATGGGACCAGGGAAATGTCTCATCATGATACACAAATCTCAGGCTACATTCCCAGGATAATGCATACAGGGGTTCTACCCTTACCGAATTGTTAGGATTCTGAGAATATTAGAATCTAATATTAGAGAAGTTACCCTAGGAGAGTTATTTGACTTTTCAATTGATGAACAGAGACAGTAGTAAATAACTAATTACTGGAGTTGTGAGTGAAGCTGGAAGTCATGACAAAGACTAAAGATAAATCCAAGAAGAACTGGAAATTCCCTGGGACATCAGGCATCCGAGACTCTGACATAACTCTGTTGCTGAGGTTGCATTCAAGTTCAGCCAGGGTCTTCTTGCTATAATTACAACATCCAATAAGAGGATATTTGCAACTCAGAGAGTCTGTGAGTGATCTCCAATGAGGATCTGCATCTATTTCTCAACATTATTAACCTAATTGTTTTAAAAAATTTACCCTTTACTTAATCTTTGAATTTTCTTTCAGTGGAAATAGCATCCATAGTCCCAGCAATTTTCCAACCTGAAAGGAATATACAAATGAACAATCACTGTGTTTTAAGCCAGCCAGGACAAAGGTTCATCATTTTCTGTGTGATTATGAACAGGTTGCTTAAAATGGAATAATGCAAATCCCACTTTCTGAAAGCAAGAGAATCAGCTAAGATAATTAAAATGTGCCTAGGAAAATTCAATGGGATAGGTTAGCTCCATCTTACTGTAAGAAGCTTTTTTACCCTTTTGCTGCTTGCCTATTTCTGTTCCCCTTAGACCTTAATAATAAAAAATGTGATCACTAGGTAACATTTAACCTAACTCCTGATTTTTGCTTTACTGAATGCACACCATGTCTTGCCTAACCTGTTGATTCCTTTCCTGGATTAAAAGGAGTAAGAATGGAAAATTAAGTAGTTAAAGAATGACTGACTCTCTACCCCTATCTTCCTCCTTAGCAAATTTGCAGGCAGACCATGCAGGCAAGATAGCACCCAAAGGAAGATCAGGAGAAGTCAACAGGTCTGCCCACAGTGGAAAAATGATGAAGAGTCTGACCTCCTACCTTAATGATTAACTGAGATTATTTCCCCTTTTTCCCGTTAAGAACCATCATGTTTGAACAGAATCTTCTGAGTTGGTCTCAGGACATGAGTCCACCTTCTTCTCAGATTGCCAGCTTTCTGATTAAAGCAATTTTCCTTTCTACCAACACTTGCCTCTCAGTTTTTGGCTTTTGAGCAATAAGCAGCCAAACCTGAGTTCAGTAACATTACTGCTCCTTTGATCAAATTGTTTTGATGATTCTTTCATACTCCCAGGACACAGTTCAGATTCCTTAAATAGGGATTCAAATCCTTCCATTAGTTTCTCCTACATCTCCCTTTCCAGATACTCTTCTCACTGCACCCCTTTGTGTATCTTTTGGTGTTGTCACGATGAACTACTTTGCTCATTTTTCTTATGGTGTGTCTGCCTTTGCTCCTGCTTTTCTTCCCAGCTCTAAACACACATATCTACCCTCTTCAAGGACCAGTTTTCTATGTATTTTCAATAACGTTCTGTACCTCTCTCCCTTGCCCCACCTACCAGATGAATGAAATTCCTCTCTCCTCTGACTTCTGGATCTAAGCTTTTCTATATCTTATGGAGCAACTGACTCCATACATCTTCCATTCTGCTTTTTTTTTAATACTCAAGCCTCACAGGAGAAGGTCTACAGCTTCCATTTTTTTCTTAGGCACAAACACCTTCATCTGTTCTTCAAGTTGTACTGTGTATACATTTGATTTAAATTCTGTTGTTCTCCTTTTTTCTTCCTTTTTTGTTTATCATAGATTACATATGGAAACAAGTGAAAAACAGGAAGAACATGTGGCAATGAAAAAACAACAAAGGCAGAGATTTTTTTCAAAAGCTTAAAAAAATCAGTTCTTTGGACAGACACTGCAAGGACTGAATTATTTTGGGACTGGTGGACACAGCATTGATACTGAAAGAGCAATGAGACAGTGTGAGCCTATTGAGAAAACAACTCAGAACAGTGGAATTTGGTTCAGAGTGCTGAACTGTGAATGGGGACTTTGCTTGAGTTATGAAATCTTGCTTAAAATCTATTGTTTTATAAACTTCTGTCACATGTATGTGAACATAAAAACACACAAACACAAATAAAGAAACATATATGTATGTTATTTTCTTAATCCAATAATAGTTTCCAGAAAAGAGTGAAGGGTGCATATACTTTTAAATATCCCAACCTAAAATACTCTCCTCAAACACTAGGTCCCATATCCCCCTTGAACTGCCACCATATTTCTCCCTTTTTATTATTGCAGATCTTGAAAGTAGACACATCAATTGTCTTTAATTACTCATCCCATTGATTTCTTCATTAACTTCATTTTGGCTTCTTTCACCATTGTTCATTGGAAACTATTTATTAGGTCATTGATGACTTTATTATTGACAAATCCAACATATACTTTTAATTTCTTATCTTTGTTTACCTATAAGAAGCATTCAAATTATCAACTGTTCCCAATTATTTCCATGCATTGGTTTCACAGTGCATCTCACCTAAATGATTCCTCCTTCCCAGTGTCTCTTGTTGGCTTTCCTTCCCTTCCTAACCCATGGAAGTGTGCTGAGTGCTAACACATATCAATACTTTTGGGAGCTGAGTGAATTAGAGGTTTAGCCAGAGCTCACACTAAATCCCTAGACCCAGTAAATCAGCTGTGTATATTTGCTGAATTAACAAATGAACTCCCAAAGGTTTTCATCTTTGGTTTTCTGCATATATTCTTCTATATGTTGTAACATTCCATACACATGTTTTAGCTCACCACAGACACAGTAAGTTCTTTGTGGATCAGAAGTGTATTAGACTTGATTTTATGTTCTCTGTTGTGCAAAGCAGAGGGCCTTTCAAATAAGAAATATTAAGTAAAAACATACTAAATGAATGGAAATGAATGAGAAGTAAAAAGATAAATCATGGGAATAACTGATAGGGTCTCTGAAAGTACATCATAACTCCAAATAATTATAGTGTATGAATCCAGAACATGAAGTTGTTGTCCCCAAGATCCTTTTCTTCTACCTAATCTCAAAAGTTGGTGATTAGCTTAATATCTCTGCTGTTGTTCACTGGTTTGTGAATTGGGGATACTAATATTAACCCTTCTAAATTAGATAGAAAAATAAAATGCTCAAATAGATACCAAACATAGCATAGGGCCTAGCAAAAAGTATTCAATAGCATTTATTCATCTCACTATTGTTAACACACATTGTTGTTTCATATTCAATATTCTGTGCTCATGTCTTATACTTAAAAATAAACTGTACATGATTAAACATGTATTTTCTAGGATATAAGATATAAATGAGCATTATTTTTAAATAATAGTTCATTTGTCATATTCTGGATTAGTAAAAATTCATTTTTTTTATTTCTCTAGTTTTCATTATGAATCAAGCAGAACTACTTAATAATTAAAAGGGTTAGATAATTCAAAATATATTTTGTTATGATCAAAAAATAATCTGAGGGCAGTTGAATTACATATAGTAAATATGGGCTCAATTTCATAGTTTCTTGAAACACAAAGGTTCATTTTCACAATTTGAGTTCATTTTATCTGATTTTTCCCTTTTGGTTAGATAATGCAAATTCTTACGTAAGAAATGTCATTATTATGGTTACTAGTTCATTTATATTTGTTGTAGATTGATTGATCTATTTTGTATAAGAACATACACATTAGAATACATAAATACAATTACCAGCAGAAAATAATATAATATTTTGCTCTTAAATACAGTATGCAAACTCTAGAAATAAAATTAATAAAACTATATTCAATCTAGTCAGCCTTAAAGTAAAATTTGTAGTATTGAAGAGAATTGCAAAGATTTGTACTGTTAAATCAAAGTTGTAGAAGTGACTTAATAATGAAATTTCCAGAAAGTAATAATTGTCCTGCTTTCTTTCTTTTTTTTTTTAACTTTTTATTTTATATTGGAGTATAGCTGATTAACAATGTTGTGACAGTTTCAGGTGCACAGCAAAGGAACTCAGCCATATATATATATATATATCCATCCTCCCCCCAACTCCCCTCCCATCCAGGCTGCCACATAACATTGATTAGAGTTCCTTATGCTACACAGTAGGTCCTTGTTAGTTATCCATTTTGAATAAAGCAATATATACATTAATCCAAACTCCCTATTCATCCCTACCCACCACAATTCCCCCCTGGTAACCATAAGTGCATTCTCTTAAGTCCATGAGTCTATTTCTGTTTTGTAAATAAGTTCATTTGTATCAAGGACCAGTTTTCTATGTATTTTCAATAACGTTCTGTACCTCTAGTGTCTAGCATGTACTTCTAGTGTCTAACATATCACATGTTATTTCTCTTTCTCTGTCTTACTTACTTCACTCGGTATAACCATCTCTAGTTCCATCCATGTTGCTGCAAATGAAATTATTTCATTCTTTTTAAAGGCTGAGTAATATTCTGTTGTATATATGTATCACATCTTCTTTATTCACTCCTCTGTCAATGGGCATTTAGGTTCCTTCCATACCTTGGCTATTGTAAATAGTGCTGCAACGAACATTGGGGTGCATGTATGCTTTTGGAATTATTATTATTTTTTGAAACTTTCTGTTCTGTTTTTTTTTTCAACATCTTTATTGGAGTATAATTGCTTTACAATGGTGTGTTAGTTTCTGCTTTATAACAAAGTGAACCAGCTATACATATATACATATATTCCCATATCTTTTCCCTCTTGCATCTCCCTCCCTCCCACCCTCCATATCCCACCCCTCTAGGTGTTCACAAAGCACCGAGTTGATCTCCCAGTGCTATGGGTCTGCTTCCCTCTAGCTATCGGATCTACATTTGGTAGTGTAAATATGCACATGCAACTCTCTCACTTTGTCCCAGTTTACCCTTCCCCCTCCCCGTGTCCTCAAGTCCATTCTCTAGTAGTTCTGCATCTTTATTCCTAGAGTCTGTCATACAGAGTGAAGTAAGTCAGAAAGAGAAAAACAAATACCATATGCTAACACATATATATGGAATATGTTTTACTTTGAATATATGCTCAGGAGTGGGATTGCACGGTCATATGGTAGCTTTATTTTTAGTTTTTAAGGGACCTCAGTACTGTTCTCCATAGTGGCTGTACCAATTTACATTCTCACCAACAGTGTAGGAGGGTTCCCCTCTCTCCACATCCTTTCCAGGATTTATTGTTTGTGGATTTTTTGATGATAGCCATTTTGACTGGTGTAAGGTGATATCTCTTTGTAGTTTTGATTTTCAATTTTCTAATAATTAGTGATGCTGAACATCTTGTTATGTGCCTTTTGGCCATCTGTATGTCTTCTTTGTACAAATGTCTATTTAGGTCTTCTGCCCAGTTTCTGATTGGGTTGTATGTTTTGATGATATTAAGCCTCATGAGTTATTTGTAAATTTTAAGACTAGTCCCTTTTGTTTTTTCACTTTCTTCTTTTATTGGGAAGCAGACACAGGGCACACACGGTGTAAATTTGAAGACTAATCACATCATTTGCAAATATTTTCTCCCAATTTGTGGGTTGCCTTTCATCTTGTTTATGGTTTCCTTCTCTGTGCAAAGCTTTTCAGTCTAATTAGGTGCAATTTGCTTATTTTTGTTTTTATTTCCATTGTTCTGGGAGACAGATTGAAAAAGACATTGCTGAGATTTATGTCAGAGAGTGTTCTGCCTACGTTTTCCTCTAGGAGCTTTATAGTGTCTGGTTTCACATTTAGTTCTTTAATCCATTTTGAGCTTATGTGTGTGTATGGTGTAAAAAAATATTCAAATTTTATTTTTTTACATGTAGCTGTCCAGTTTTCCCAGCACCATTTGTTGAAGAGACTGTCTTTCCACCATTGTGTAGTCTTGCTTCCTTTGTTGTAGATTAAGTGACCATAGGTGTGTGAAGTTATTTCCAGGTTTTCTATCCTGTTCCATTGAACTATATTTCTGTTTTTGTCCCAGTACCATACTGTTTTGATGACTATAGCTTTGTAGTATAGTCTGAAGTCAGGGAGCCTGATACCTCCAGCTCTGTTTTCCTTTCTCAAGATTGCTTTGGCTATTCAGGGTCTCTTGTGTCTCTATACAAATTTAAAGATTTTTTGTTCTAGTTCTGTGAAAAATGCCATTGGTAATTTGATAAGGATTGCATTGAATCTGTAGATTGTCTTGGGTAGTATAGTCATTTTGACAATATTGATTCTTCCTATCCACAAACATGGTATAACTTTCCATCTGCTTGTGTCTTTTTCAGTTTCATTCATCAGCATCTTATAGTATTATGAGTACAGGTCTTTTGTCTCCTTAGGTAGGTTTATTCCTAGGTATTTTATTCTTTTTGATGAGATGGTAAATTGGACTATTTCTTGAATTTCTCTTTGTGATCTTTCATTGTTAGTGTATAGAAATGCAACAGATATCTGTGTATTATTTTTTAACCTGCAACTTTGCCAAATTCATCGATGAGCTCTAGTAATTTTCTGGTAGCCTCTTTAGGATCTTCTATGTAAAGTACCATGTCATCTGAAAACTGTGGCAATTTCATTTCTTCTTTTCCAATTTGGATTCCTTTTATTTATTTTTCTTCTCTGATTGCCATAGCTAGGACTTCCAAAACTATGTTGAATAAAAGTTGGTAAGAGTGGACATGCTTGTCTTTTTCCTGATCTTAGAGGAAAGGCTTTCAGCTTTTCACCATTGAGTATGATGTTAGCTGTAGGTTTGTTGTATATGGCCTTTACTGTGTTGAAGCATGTTCCCTCTATGCAAACTTTCTGGAGATTTTTTACTATAAATGGGTGCTGAATTTTGTCAAAAGTTTTCATGCATCTATTGAGATGATCTTAAGCTTTTATTCTTCAATTTGTTGATTTGGAGTATCACACTGATTGATTTCTGGATATTGAAAAATACTTCCATCCTTGTAATAAATACCACTTGATCATGGTGCATGATCTTTTTAAGGTATTGTTGGATTCTGTTTGCTAGTATTTTGTTGAGGATTTTTGTGTCTATCTTTATCTGTGATATAGACCTGTAATATTCTTTATTTTTTCTATCTTTGTCTGGTTTGGGTATCATGGTGATGGTGGCCACAAAGAATGAGTTTGGGAGTTTTCCTCCCTCTGCAATTTTTTTGAACAGTTTCAGAGGAGAAATGTTAGCTCTTCTCTAAACATTTGATAGAATTTCCCTGTGAAGCAATTTTTTTGAACAGTTTCAGAGGAGAAATGTTAGCTCTTCTCTAAACATTTGATAAAATTTCCCTGTGAAGCCATCTGGTCCTGGACTTTTGTTTGTTGGAAGATTTTTAATCAGTTTCAACTTCAGTGCTTCTAACTGGTTGGTTCATATTTTTATTTCTTCTTGGTTCAATCTTGGGAGATGGTAGCTTTATTAGAATTTGTCCATTTCTTCCAGGCTGTCCATTTTATTGGCATACAGTTGCCTATAGTAGTCTCTTATGATCCTTTGTATTTCTGTGGTGTTAGTTGTAACTTCTCCTTTTTCATTTCTAATTTTATTGATTTGAGTCCTCTCCCTTTTTTTCTCTATGAGTCTAGCTAAAGGTTTATCAAGTTAGTTTATCTTTTCAAAGAACCAGCTTTTAGTTTCATTGATCTTTGCTATTGTTTTCTTTGTCTTTATTTCATTTATTCTCCTCTTATCTTTATGATTTCTTTCCTTCTACTAACTTTAGGTTTTGTTTGTTCTTCTTTCTCTAGTTGTTTTAAGTGTAAAGTTTTGTTGTTTATTTGAGATTTTTCTTATTTCCTGGGGTAAGATTGTACTGCTATAAACTTCCCTCTTAGAACTGCTTTTGCTGCATCCCATAGGTTTTGGAACATTGTGTTTTCATTTTCATTTGTCTTTAGGTATTTTTTGATTTCCTCTTTGATTTCTTCAGTGATCCATTTGTTGTTTAGTAGCATATTGTTTAGCCTCCACATATTTGTGTTTTTTATAGTTTTTTTCTTGTAGTTTATATCCAATCTCATAGAGTTGTGATCAGAAGTGATGTTCGACATGATTTCAATTTTCTTAAATTTACTGAGGCTCACCTTTTGGCCCAGTATGTGGTCAATCCTGGAGAATGTTCCATGTCCACTTGAGAAGAATGTGTATTCTGCTGCTTTTGAATGGAATGTTCTATAAATATAATAAAGTCCATCTGGTCTAATGTGTCATTTAGGGTCTGTGTTTCCATGTTGATTTTCTGCCTAGATGATCTGTTCATTGTAGAAAGTGGGGTTTTAAAGTCCTTCACTATTACTGTGTGTCAATCTCTTCCTTAATGACTGTTAGTATTTGCCTTATATATTGAGGTACCCCTATGTTGGGTGCATATATATTTACAATTGTTATAGCTTCTTCTTGGATTGATCTCTTGATCATTATGTAATGTCCTTCTTTGTCTCATAACAGTCTTTATTTTACAGTCTATTTTTTCTGATATGAGTATTGCTACTCCAGCTTTCTTTTGATTTCCATTTGCGTGGAATAACTTTTTCCATCCCCTCACTTTCAGTCTGTATGTGTCCTTAGGTCTGAAGTGGGTCTCCTGTAGACAGCATATATACAGGTCTTGTTTTTGTACCCACTCAGCCAGTCTATGTTTTTTGATTGCTGTATTTAATCCATTTATATTTAAGGTAATTGTTGATATGTCTATTCTTATTGCTATTTCCTTAATTTTTCTGGGTTTGTTTTTGTAGGTCTTTTTTTCTTCCCTTTTTCTTTTGTTTTCTTCTCTGGTTTGATGATCATTTTTAGTGTCATGTTTGGATCACTTCTTCTTCTGTGCGTGTGTATCTATTGTAGTTTTTGGATTTGCTGATCCCATGGGGTTTTGATATAACAGTCTATATATGTACAATTTTTTTTTTTAAGTTGCTCGTCTCTTTCCCACCTAGAGGAGTTCCTTTAGCATTTGTTACAAAGTCAGTCTGTTGGGGCTGAATTCTCTTAGCTTTTGCTTGTTTTGTAAAGCTTTTGATTTCTCCTTCAAAGCTGAATAAGAGCCTTGCTGGGTAGAGTATTCTTGGTTGTAAGTTCTTCCTTTTCATCACATTAAATATATTGTGCCACTCCCTTCTGGCTTGCAGAGTTTCTGCTGAGAAATCAGCTGATAACCTTATAGGAGTTCCCTTGTATGTTATTTGTCATTTTTCCCTCATTGCATTTAATATTTTATCTATGTCTTTAATTTTTGTGAATTTGATTACTATGTGTCTTGGCATGTTCCTTCTTGGGTTTATCCTGTCTGGGACTCTCTGTGTTTCCTGGACCTGGTTGACTCTTTCCTTTCCCATGTTAAGGAAGTTTTCAGCTATTATCTCTTCAATATTTTCTCAGATCCTTTCTCTCTCTCTTCTCCTACTGGGCCTCCTATAATGCAAATGTTGGTGCATTTAATGTTGTCCCAGAGGTCTCTTAGGTTGTCTTCATTTCTTTGCATTCTTTTTTCTTTATTCTGTTCTGCAGCAGTGCTTTCCACCATTCTATCTTCCAGGTCCCTTCTTCATTCTTCTGCCTCAATTATTCTGCTATTGATTCCTTCTACTGTATTTTTCATTTCAGTTATTGTATTTTTCATCTCTGTTTGTTCTTTAGTTCTTCTAGGTCTTTGTTAATCATTTCTTGCATCTTCTCAGTCTTTGCCTCAATTCTTTTCTGAGATTCTGGATCATCTTCACTATCATTATTCTGAATTCCTTTTCTGGAAGTTTGCCTATCTCCACTTCATTTAGTTGTTTTTCTGGGGTTTTATCTTCTTCCTTCATCTGCAACATAATCCTCTGCTTTCTCATTTTGTCTAACTTTCTGTGACTGGTTTCCATTCTACAGACTGCAGGATTGTAGTTCTTCTTGCTTCTGCTCTCTGCCCTCTGGTGGATGAGGCTATCTAAGAGGTTTGTGCAATCTTCCTGATTGGAGGCACTGGTGGTGGGTAGAACTGTGTCTTGCTCTTGTGGGCAGAGCTGTGCTCAGTAAAACTTTAATCCACTTGTCTGCTGATGGGTGAGGCTGTGTTCCCTCCCTGTTAGTTGTTTGGCCTGAAGCACCCACCCACCTACAGGCTGTATGTTGGGGTCAATGGCAGCCTCTAGGAGACCTCACACCAATGGACACTTCCCAGAACTGCCACTGCTAGGTCTCCTGTCTCCATGATGAGCCACAGCCGCACACCACCCACCCCAACCCCCGACCTCTGCAAGACACCTTCTAACCCTAGCAAGTAGGTTTGGTTCAGACTCCTGTGGGGTCACTGCTTCTTTCCTCTGGATTCTGGTGTGCACAAGACTCTGCATGTACCAAGTCCAGCAATCATATCCCACTGACCTTCAAAGCCAGATTCACTGGGGATTCTCAGCTCTGTTGCCGGACCCACAGGCTGGGAAGCCCAACATGGGGCTCAGAACCTTCACTTCAGTGAGAGAACTTCTCTGGTAAAATTGTTCTTCAGTTTGTGGGTCAACCACCCAGTGGGTATGGGATTTAATTTTGTTGTGATTGCACCCCTCGTACCATCTCATTGCAGCTTCTCCTTTGTCTTTGGATGTGGGGTAACCTCCTTGGTGGGTTCCAGTGTCTTCTTGTCAGTGGTCGTTCAGCAGCTAGTTGTGATTTCAGTGTTCTCACAGGAGGAGGTGAGCGCACATCCTTGTACTCTGCCATCTTGAACAAATCTCTGCCCTGCTTTATTTCTTAAGCTATTCTAACTTTATTATTTGTTGTACAATGAAGTATTAACTGCTTGTATATTTACCACTACCTGAAAATTAAATATTTTATAACATATATTGCTATCAGAGTATATATAACTATGCAAAGGCAAACACAAAAAATCATACAACACACTTTTTATAAAATCATAACAATTTTACTTCCATTTTTTCACTTCAGTTATTTCTTTGAATCCTATCTTTGTTAATATCTTTAATTAGATATTGAACAATTAAACTTTTGAAATACAGCCAGGCATAGTTTCTTAATCATGAGGTATCATACAGTCATCTTCAGCCTGTACATTTTGCTTTGTATAGTTAAGCACATATGCGATGATCTTTCTGGCTGAATTGACCAGTAATTACTGTTCTATTATTACAATATACATTGAGATATATGAAAATACTTGGAAAATCATGTGCATAACTTTTTATGAATACTTAACTTTTTATGAATAATTGACAGTGAAGTGTATAAGAACTCTGATTCTTAAATCTAAGTTCTAGGTTTGTCTAAGTATGACATATTCTAGCAAAGTAAGAATAGACCACTTATTCAAATTCTCCGTGCATCAATTTTCTCACTTGTAACTTGAATAAACAGTAATACTTAATCTGTTGTTATTGTAAATAATAATTAGACAATCTACATAAATGCTAAGCTCAGTGTATGTCACTGTGTTACTCAAAAAGTATTATAGTAACCTGTTGTTATATTTTAATCAGCAAGATATTCATATATATAACACAAAAGTTAATATATTTCCTATTATTTAAATACCTTTATGGAATTTATTGCTAATTATATAAACAGAAGAGGTTATTTCAATTTTTTCTAAGTAAACAAAGCTCAATGTTAATTTAGGTTTACCTTGAGATCTTTTAAGACCAAGTGTATTAATTTCCTAGCCCACCATAACTAAGTACCACAAACTGAGAGGCTTAAACAATGGAAATTAGTTGTGTCACAGTTATGGAGGATAGAAGCAAAATCGAGGGGTAGCCAAGGTTTGTTTCTTGTTGGGTTGTGAGGGAAGGATCTGTTTCAGAGAAGGATCTTGGCTTTCAGTTAGCTGTCTTCTCCCTGTGTCTCTACATATTTATTCCCTCTACTCTTGTCTCTGTGCTCAGAGTTCCCTTTCTTAAAAGGAGACCAGTAATACTGGATTGGGGCCCACCCTAATGACCTCATTTTAATTGGCTAACTCTGAAAAGTCCCTCAAAATAGTCACATTCTGAGGTGCTGGGGCTTAAGATTTCAATGTATGAGTTTTGTAGGAACTCAATTCAACCCCTAACACCAAGTATATCAATCCTAGTTTTCATTTCACTGACCAAGTTGTCCTTTGTTATCTGACAAATAAATGTTTCTTCATAATGAGGATGCTACCTTCAATATATGGAATATTACATGCTATATGTTTTCATATTCTGTGAATCAGCCTTCATTCTGCCACCTGCTCCTCAACTCTCCTCTCCTCTGTCCCTTCACTGTCTCCTTCATTGACTTCCTTCTGCTGCCAATAGTGTAACATATATTTTCCCAAAGAAAGCCTTGGTTCTTTCTAGACAATTCATTTGTTATATATACTAATTCTGACTTCAAGCCACAAGCATTAAAATTTAATTGCCTATGGAATATATCTATCTGTTTTATAAGCTTCTCAAACTTAAGAAGTCCAAATGGGAATACAGTTCAGTCAAATACATCATAATTACCTAGTCACTGTATTTGAAAGTTTTATATCATTAATTTATCTCCCTCTTCACTCACACTGGTCACAATATTTGGTTAACATCATTTTAAGGTGTTTCCCACATTTAGCTCATCCCTCTAATCACATTATTTCTTCCTTAATCCTAACCTTTACCACTCCCCTTCAGCCATTAGCTAGTTTCCTCAAAGGTATTACTGCCTTACCTCTTGTTAATCTATTCTTTTCCAAGAAAGCTAGCCATTCTTCATTTTTGCAAATGTATTTTGATTATCCAATGCCTAATTGGTAGATTTAAAACTATTAATTGTGTCATACAAAGAATTTCACAATCTGCTTCTACCTACCTTTGAAGTCCCCACTTTTCTGCCTCATCCAGCTTTGTCAAATCATTTTTGCAGTTCATTATTTTTGGTATGTATGAATATTCCCTCTGCTGAGGAATATCCTTTCTACTTCAGTCTCCCCTTTTCTCCCACCACCTACTTTTTACTCCCTTTTTCCTGGGTGAAAGTTCCTATTCATCTTTCCACTATCACCTCACGTATAACCTCTTCAGTGAAGACTTGCAATTCTTCCCTAGAGAGAGATGTTCATTTGCCCTTGGTGTTCCTGCAGCTCTTTTCTTCTTTCTCTGTCAGCGAATTGCCGATCATACTGTAATTTACCCTCATGTAATTGTACCTCTCATAAACTTCTTGAAGGGCTTGTATTATAATGATTAAGAGCCTCAGAGACACCTGAGTTCAAATCCAGGCTTTGATAACTATAAGCTATTTACTTCTGAAATTTTCCTAAACTCTCTGAACATTAGTTGTCAAGCAAAAAGTGAAGACATTGATACATATATTTCTAGCTGATAGGATGGTTAAAGTAGATACCGTAAAAAGTGTTTAGTGCATTCAAATACTATCATCAGTAGTAATAGAATTGTTGTTGCTATTGTTGCAAGTTCATAATGAAGGCATGTCATGTGCTCAAAAATAACTGCTTCATTAATAAATGCTTTTCACAATTTTATAAAATGGGCAATAATACTATGCCCACATTTAAATAGATGAGAAAACAGTTCCCTAAGAAGATATATTTTCTTATCCAAGTTCACAAGATTGATGATTCGCAGGTATAAATTTAGAACAAAACTTGTCTGTGTTTTCTTTGAATATTTTCTTTGCTATAAATTTTATATTTCCAATATATGAGGATATAATCCCATAAGTGTTTTCTATTTCTGAAAAAGCTACAGTGTTCAAACTGTCACACATACTTGTGGCATCAGTTCATAAAATAAAGTATTTCTATGAATGCAAGGCAAATTTCTATAAAGAACCAAAACATGGTTAAACTAAACATGACCAATAAACTGGTGAAACAGCTTTCTGAAGTTTCAGAATTTGATTGCATTATAAAGACAGAAACTGGAGGGATATCCACATATTTTATATTTTCCTTTTCTAGTCATTTAACTATAAAATACATTTCAAAATTGTTTCTTTGAAGACAGTATTTATTTGATAAGGATGTAAGCATAAAGTAATTAACTTAAAATTCCCATGTTATGTGAGATTATCCAAGGAGCTAAACTTCACAAGTTGTGATCATTTTAGTTAATCTAATTCATACATTTTATATTCATCATGCATAAAATCCAGCAGTGATTCATTCATTCATTCATCAAATAGTATTTAACACCTACTGTTTACTGCAGTCAGGCAAACATTTATTCAGTTAGCACAATGCCAGATGCTTAGGATAAACACATGTACAAGAGAGAGAAGTCCACTACTTTCTCAGGCAACCTAATGTACTTTACTTATATTTTACCAATAATTTTGCAAAATACTCCTTAATTTAGAAATAAATTTATTTTTAATGATTAAAGGAAAGGCAACAGTTAGGTCAAATATGTCATAATTTTTTCAAATAAAATTTTTCCTGTGTTATGTCATATGTGATGTTAACACAAGCATATGTTTTTACTTTTGTTTTTAATATCTGCTTTTAAATAGAATTCTCACCAATCCCAGGTAGTGCTGTGTCACATCTCAAAACATGTTACATATTCGCTCTGTGAGGCATCATTCCTTTGCAAAATGCAAATAAAATGGGATGAAAAAGATCGTAAAGAAGAGGCACAGTATAAGAATGCATCCCTTTTCCAATGCCCTAGTAAGGAATATATAACTGGATAGAACTGCCTCTGTTTAGAGGAATAAAAGAAATATATTGAAGTCAGCAAATGCATTTTCTTTGAGTAACAGGGTTATCACACAGATATTTGTAGCTTTAGAGATGTCACTTCTATAGCTTCAGGGTCTTAGAAAGGATTTCTGTGCTTCAAGATGAAGGTGGCTGAGGTTCTGTTTCCCTAATATGAGAAAGGATGACTTATAAATGAAGATTTAAAGTACATGAGTCAGCTTTGAACTGATCAACTGAAACAAAACTCCCATCTCGCCTAGTAAACTCTCACTCCCAGAATGTTTTCCGCTTGTGGAGGATAAATGACACTGGGTACCAGTGGTGAACGGACTTATGTCTTGGACCAGAAGTGATACTATAAATGAAAGTTAAAAGCAAACTTTACCAACTCATGAAATATACATCAGTCACAAGAAGTCATGTTCACTTTTAGTGTTCGAAACATCTTTATATTACACCATTAGACTAAATGGTGTTTATATTACAAAAAATATTTTGTTTTGCTTTGATCAAAATATTTTTCACCTCTTAAGCTGAGGAATAGTGGAACATTATTTCCACCTCTTCTGTCCAGTTCTCCTTTATGAATTTCTAAGTGGAGGAAGAGCTAAATACAAAACTCCCACAAACATAAAGAAGCTAAAATTAAAATCTGTAACAGAATTATAATGAAGGTTAAAAAAGATATGAATTTATTTGTATGTTCAATTAGTAGCAGAAGCCATATTTATTAAATGTCATCAGCTAAGTCATTTACAATGTTAGTTTTAATATAAATGTTGGATAGACTCAATAAGAAATCAAAATTATTTAGTTCAAATAAAGGATAGCATCAGTTAAGTATATATTTACTTGATTAGAAGTGAGAAAAAAGGTGCATTCAACAAATTCAAACACTTTTAAAGAATCTGTAATTATGAATTATGATGTGATGCCGGTCTCAGTAAATTATGAATATACAATAACTACTTTGAACTGATTAAATGCCTATAAATACAGTAGAGTATAATTTCCTGACAAGATGTATTCTAGTGATAATTTACATTTCTGGATAAAATAGAAACTTTCATCAAGATCATATATTGAGAATTATTCTGTGCTTAGATAGGTAGCTAGGACTAAGAAACCACATTCTATAATGTCTAGAAAATATTTGTATAGATGTTTCAAATATAGAGAAGAATAATTTTAAAAAGAGGTAGCATGTTAAAGTTGACTATAAACATTACCAACAGGAAATATAAAATACCAAAAAGGTAGAGATAATGGTAAAATTATAGTTTAAAACAGCAATCCCCAACTTTTTGGCACCAGGGACCGGTTTTGCGTAAGAAAATTTTTTCACAGACAGGGTGGGGGAGGATGGTTCAGGCAGTAACGCAAGCTATGGGGAGCAATGGGGAGCAGCAGATGAAGCTTTGCTTGCTCACCTGCCACTCACCTCCTGCTGTGCATCCCAGTTCCTAACAGAACCAATATGGGTCTGTGGCCAGGGGTTGGGGACCCCTCTTTTAAAAGATGGAGATATAAAGTATTGACCATTAAAGAGTTTTGGCTTAAGACAATAGACTCAACTGACACACTAAGAGGAAAAAGCTAGGACCATGAGAAATAAAGTGTGAGATTATAAGAATTTTCAGGTAGTTAAATATGTTGCATGAGCATGGAATATAATAGTCCTATTAGATGAACTGAATGAACAGATACCTATTCAAAGGAAATGGGTCTTTACTATAGAAGACTAAATATTCCTGCATACTGAAATATTTCTAAACAAGTATTAATCAGATATTTAGATAACTTTCAACAATTATTTTATCAAGATTAAAAAAGGGAAAATGTGAGTTGTAAGGACAAAAGTTAAATAAATTGATTAAGACTTCATGACAAAGGGGAAAAACAGGCAAGGAAAGATGTAGTTACCAAAACATGTTGGTGTCCAATTATCTGTTGGAATTCTTATTTCATAAAAAAACATGTAATACTTTTTTTTAATATATGCCATCTCCCCCTCCAAATATAGCAGAGACTTTAGATTTAATTGCAACTAAGTAGGAATTATTTACAGTGAATCTGATATGGAGAGCACCTAAGGGAAAAAACAGCCCTACCATCTCAAGTGAGAACAATTTGATAAAGCCAGATATGACCTAAATAATGGTATAGCAGAGTTCTGAAACATAGGGATTAAAAACACGAGAATTTCAAGGCACGAGATTGCAGATTTTATGAAGTCAGTTATGTGTCAGTTTCACGTCCTCTTCATTTTCTTGTTTAATAAATGAATTTAAAAATAATGATGCAACATTTTGTTAAGTTTATAAAAACTAAAAATTCTGCTGATTAAATTAGAGGTTATTTCAATGAAGAACAATAAATAAATAAATAAATAAAAGAGTTATCCATAGGGTGCTCTAGGATAAATGCAGGTTTAAAATGACACATTCAAAAGATAAAAGAAGAAAATTGTGGAGTCAGTGCTGCATATTGCTAAACAGTTGACCCTTGAGCACCACGGGTTTAAACTGTGAGGCTCCACCTACACGTGGATTTGTAAGAGAGAAGAGCCATATCTGATTACATGTTGGATCTGTTTCTTTTACTTTAAACAAACACTTCCCTCCGTGTTTGTTCTCTAAAAGGATACTGTCTATACATAATGACCTGCCTCAGGGAAACCTGCCCCTCTGCCTGAATGTTAGACCAAAGTGCCTTTGTTCGGGGAAGCATCCTGACCCTGTCCACCTGTGGATGGCTGCAAGAAAGAAGAAATTAACACATCCCTACACAAGACTGGCCATTCCAGGGGACATCTGCAAAACGTATGACCTTTTTACTTTACTTCCTCATCTCCTCCCCCTCTCTGTGCTATAAAAGAAACTGGCGTCCAAGCCCCGATAAGATGGTTTATTGGGGACACTAGTCTGAGGTCTTCTCATTCTGCCATCTTTCTGGATAAAGTCATATTCCTTGCCTCAACACCTCATCTCCGATTCATTGTCCTGTCGTGCAGTGAGCAGAGTGAGCTTGGATTCAGTAACAGATTTTTTTCAAGAGTAAATTTCAACAGTAAATACTGAAATGCCACACTATCTGCAGTTATTTGAATCCAAGTATGTGGAACCAGGGATATGGACGAACAAAGGTTGTGGAAGAACCTGGTATAGGAAGGCTGACTATACATTATACATGGATTTTCCACTGTGCTCACTGCCACGTTCAAGGGTCAACCTCGAGTTTTGCACCAAATAATATGATTTGAATGATTGCATAGTTGATACATCGAATACAAAGAGGTTTGCAAAAACTGCAAAGGATGACAAAAAGGGCAACAAAAGTATGTTGCTGTCAAAACAGAAAAGAAAGTCCTAGAGTCCAAAACTGGAGATGTTTTTTGGTTTTGTTTTACTTATTTTGAGATGTGAGGAAATTGTAAGTGAATAGTCACAGGATTGTTCGGGGACAGAGTTGGAAATCCATTGCTGACCTTATTTGTTCCACCAAATTAGCACTGCTTCTAAAAGAGTCCCAGGGTGGAAAAGAAAAATTTAAAAGAGCCCAGGGCATATTATACGAATCTTAAAATAGCTGAAGGTTGAAGAGAGGAAGGAATGTTAATTGATCTTCTTTTTAATCACTCAGGAATGTAATTAGAGGGGTGGAATCAAAAGATGAAATTAGGAGAACCTAGATATTCATTCCAAATATGAGTGAATTTTCAAAATGATTATTCAAAGATGAAATGCGGCACCTTGGGAAGTATTGGATTACTCATCAGAGGAAATTCTTGTGTTTAAGGGGGACAAACATAAGCAGAAGTGCTGGAGTTGACATTCAAGAATCACTGGGATTGTTAGACTAAGTGAAATTTTATTTTTTACAAGTCTATAATTAAAACTGCATGCTGCAAGTGATCAACTTTTAGGAAATGGCAAGCATCCATTGGCTCGATTATTTATAGCTGAATTCTTTACGATTTGAGGAACTGTTCAAATAAGACTTTGTGTTAATGTTGAAGGATGAGACAACATATATTTTAAAATATTTCTATTTCCTTTTAATGAGTTAAGAAAATAGAAATTATAAACCACTGTGATATCTGATACTGTGGTATGTATTCAGAAAGTGAGTGTTAAATAAATGCATGGCAGAGTAAATCTAGCTTCTAGCAAAAAGAATTAGGAAGACTGGTCCTTTCAAAGTACGCGGTTCCTCATTCTAAATTTTCCAACAGGTCATTGATTGACTGATTGATTTTCCTTTTCGTTCCTTCACTTAAAATCTAAAACTCAGTTCTACAGAGTTTGGTTTATATATACTATTAAGAAAGGTAGGAACAGCTAAATCTTAAGCAGTAAATTACCTCAGATAGCAAATAGTATGTATTCACAATGTTCTTTTTGACCTTCTTGCATTTACTGACTTCTTGGTCTTTGAGATGATGATTCACCTCTAAAGTAGACTGTCCTGTACCAAATTGTCTGCCTTCTAGCTTGGAGTCACAGTTTATCTTGACCTTTCTATTTGTATAAGTATCAGATAATGACCTTATTTGTCACTATATTGCAGTCCCTAGTTATCCACTTGGCATTTATGGTCAGATTACCATTTACAGCCTGGAGCTGACATATTCCCCAGACTATACTCTATGTTACTCATTAACATTAGTGCCCTTTCTCTCTGTCTGAACTCATGGTCTAAGATAAATCCTCCAGGTCTCCCAGATACGTTGTGCTGTGAAATTCTTAGGAACTCAAAGCAATTTACTAGAGAAGTAATTGCTTTATCTAAAATTATACTGCAAATCTTTATTTGCATACATGCTATTTTCTCATTAAAATAAGACATGTTTTCTTTCAAAAGAGAAAAGAAAAATCCATTATGTTTTATTGTGTTTACAAGAGTAAATGACAATGTGATGCATAGAAATAAAACCAAAAAACTATCTTCAAACACTGCAGTATAATTAGAATTATGTAAATAGATCTAGAAGATTTTTGAAGGTATTCAATTTTTTCTATATCTTTAATGACCTTGAGAAAATATATTTAGCTTGCATTTGAACAATTTAAAAGTAAGGTGACTTTTATTAATATTAATTTGTATCTCCTGAAGCAGGTTATTCATTTTCAATACTGTATTATGCACTATCATCATGTTTATTCAAAGATGATTAAAGAAATGACAACACATACTCTAAAATCAATTAATGATTTAAATGTAGTAAAAGAATATTCGTCAAACAAGATGTTCATTTTCATTTATTCTCAACCAAAGACGTTTAAGGACATCATTGTCTTTTCTACTTTTTAATGTAGCTATAAACAATACCCAATAATTTACATGCATATTTTATGTTTTTTAATTAAATTCACTTCAAGGCCCTAATTTATGTGTAAAAATAAGATAAATATACAAAATGTTTTTTAAAACTTTAATACTAAACTTTTAATGAAAGTTTAATAAGACTAATTTAAGCTCATTTGATTAATTTCCCATAGATGAATGAAAACTTGAGTTAGTATGCTGAAGTTTAAAATTATGATTGCTGGCAAATGATGACAGCTTTTAAGAAAGAATCTTTTCCTTTAATAAGCTTATAAAAAATAAAGTCTGTTGTCAAATTACTATGATATATTTTACTTTTAAAAATGCTATTAATTATATGGGTCTAAATAGTTTTATTAGGATATGATTGCTTAAACAGGACTCCATTTATAAATTATTTTTTCTGTAAACCTATGCAACTGTAGATGTGACACAAATATCTAAATATGTGTAGGTTAAGCATTAGATACACAGATTATTAGGCACAATATTGTTGTTGTTGATGGTGTCATTGTTGTTTTAACATAAGCAATGTTTCTCAAAGTATGGTCTTTGGGACGAGTAACATCAACATCACCTAGATGTGAGAAAAGCAAAATACTTGTGAGAAAAGCAAAACCTTTGACTTTATCCTAGACTTAAAATCAGTAACTCTGGAGTGAGGTCAAGTAAAGGATGTTTTAACAAGTCCACTGGATGATTCTGATAACATACTAAAGATTGAGATTAACTAACCTAGGAGTTGTCAAATGTGGTGAAATATTAGAATTATCAGATGAGTTAAAATAAGTAGATGCATAAGTCTCCTCCTATAACAATTAAAATGTATAATCTAGCAATAAGACCAGTATTTGTTAAAGCACCTGATTTTAATGTGTAGCCAGAATTGAGAACCACTGGTCCCACCTAACACCCAAGAGAGCTTATTTCATTCCTCTTTCACTTCTCTGGACCTGAAGGCATGCCTCTCCTTTCATTGACATTTTGATTAAAATATTACTGCCTGATCAGCAAACTTTAATATCCAATACCAATCTTTCCCATTTTTGTCTGACTTCCTGATGGGACCCATACCATTGACTTATTTTTGCACTATAATTGCTCTATCAATTTGGTACACATACAACATCTTACTAATAATTCCCAGCAAATATAAATGTGCGATGCAAGGTTCATTGCTCCTCTAGACTACCCATCTTATCCCATAAGATCATTTTCCTAATACATGTTTAGGCGGAGTTAATCACATTAATGATTATATGATTATATTAATCATATAATCCACATATGGAGATTTGTCATAAATACATTTTATTTGCTGTTCATTTAAGAACTTAGCTATTTCCAACTATGCTACTGTGCTACAGCATTAATCTTTACCTTCAGAAATAAAGCTAATCTATATTGAGGTTATAGAAATTTAAAACTGACATAGAACTGCAGGCAAACAGTAATACTTTAGGACAATCTGACAAACTCCCAGTCATGCCAGGGATTTGATAGACATTTGAAAAGTTTGAATGCCCAGACATTTTAAGTAACAGGTTTCTTTTAGCAATTTTGTTATTCATTACTCCAAGCTCAGTGTTTCTAAAAAAAAATGTGTCCTATCTAAGATTAAGGGATGGGTTTGTATTCTACAAAATTACGAATACAACAATTTATGTGGCAAGTATATAGTTTTTCAAAGAACTTCATGCTTACAATGTTCAATCCTGAGTTAAGAGTTTGTAACATTGTAATAATCCCCAATGTTGTTCTAAAGGAAAAATAGACAATGATTTTTTGAATGTTGTATAAAATGAATTTATGCTTGGTTGGAATAATAGATTGTTTTACAAAATTCTTCCAATGTGTCCTTCAAATTTTAGAATCTATATAGTTTCTTCCTTCTTTCTTTACTATGTTCAATACAACACCAACCATTGATAGTTTTCCATGGAATATCTCTCAGATATCTCTCATAAATAACCTTTATTTATTGCAAGACTCATAGCATTATGTCCACAATTCAATTCAGTACTAACACATTTTCCTGCTTCTGGTTTCTCTCAGGTGTTCTAAATACCAATGTGAAATAATTTAAAAAAATAAGAATGTTTCCCATCATGAAATAAATAAAAAGAAAGCCCTGTTACACCTATCTTCAGGTTTACACCCACGTTAGTTCAATGCCCAGTACCAGTTCGTTTTTCACCAACTCGCTTCTTCATATTCCTTTACTTTCTTCCTCTCCTAAAATGCATGTCACAGTCTCACCTTGTATAATATTATGACCTCTCCTCAGAGGTCTGGGTTGACTAAAAATATTACAAAAATGTGTGTTTACTTATCAGCATAAAATCATGAATCATGCAGCCTATAAAATCATCTTTATTTTCTCTTTAAGAATTTGAGAATAATACATTTTTCTCTTTGCAAATCTGTGGATTAAAACAATATTTCTTCAAATACAAATATTATTCAGCTCTAAATGATATGTTTAATAAAATAAATACTAATTTTGTGTGAGATGTAAATGTTCTAGAAACAGGAAGAAGAACATAAACGTAACATGAAACCATGTCTACAGGCAAATAAAATTCAGTATTTGCATTACATTTTGGTTAGAACATTACATAGTGCACTTTGATATAAAATATTTCATTTTAATCATTATTTTGAAGAAACATATTTGGATAATTACATTGAGAATTTATATGTGATGTAGGTTTGTATGCATTTTATCAAAGACAATAATTGCTGAACTTATAACTAACAATTTCAATAACAGTTTATCTGCCAGAAATCAGCTTTGTGTCTACTGAAACAAAGTTTGCTCACTCTTTATGTTGATCATATGTTCATACTCTTGTATTTTAGTTATTTAGGAAAACTTTGAAAAGTATTTTTGAGTAATAATTATATTAAGCAAAGAGTCTGTATTTGTAGTGTAGTAGTTTTGATATCATTGTACAAGGTACACACATACATTATGTTTTGCCTCTATGAAAATCTACTTACACTTTCTTTTATAAAGAATGCTTTGATTTTCTTTAGTTAACTACTTATTTAAATATTCTTTGACAGTGCGTTTGGTGGGAAATTTAAGAACATATATATTTATGTGTATATTTATACCTGTATAACATACATATATGATATAGATGATGTATAACCTATACTTAGATACATATATAAATATATATGTATAGTTACATTTAAAGTCTACACTTCTTATTTTATTTGGAGGAAGTAGTCTCACATTTTTATATGCCAATTTCCTCTTATTTTAAAATATGCCCTAACCATGTCTATGAAACACTACAGCACCCTCTACAAAGGCAAGAGAGATGGGGTGATTGTTACTCTCTTACCTGTGAATGAATCCCTTGTTCCTGGGTTTCCTGAAGCCATGGAGATTCAAAGAAACTTCATGAGCATGTGATTCCTCTATAGGACACCATGAACCTACAAGTGTGGGCTATTTGACATGCTACTGTGAGAGCTAGTAAATGATCTTCTTTGGAGAGATTAATTAAAGAATGTCTTTGCTCATAAATCAGGGAAAAGTGACTTTCCTTTATTAGCTAAGAAAACAAAAATATTTTTTAAATTTATTCATAGATGACTATGAGAAAAGGAGAGTGAAACTGGTAATAGCGACCAAGGTCTTAGTCCTTACAGACCGTACAGCAACCTGATCATATCATCATGAACTGAAACATCATGGAAATGGGCTACCTACTTAGTCAATTGTGGAAAGGAACACTTATTAGATAAAAATTAAACATGAAAAATGTCCTTATCTAGTATATGTAGGTGATGTGAAATATTTGCTGAGAATATTAAGGGACTTTGAAAAATCATGGATTTGAAAATAATAAATAAACACACAGTTTTGGTCAATTTAATGCAAATTGAAGCCTCTTAAAATTTATATTTTGAAAAAGATTTATCTTACAAAATAGATGTTTCTCCATGTATCTGACATATAAGGTACATGGAGTGGATATCCATTGTGTCAGGATGTGTGATGGCAATTAGATAAAAAGTCTCTATACTTAACTGTGCAGTGTGAAGAATTATGGAAGAGTTGATAGAATAATGTCATGATAAAATTTATATCTTAGAAAGATAGTCCTGGTCATAGCATTGAGAGTAAATTTGGGTTGGGAAAATTGAATCAAAGAAGATTATCTAATACTTAAGAAAAGTGATTATAGAAATCAGAACCACACCAAAGGTAGTGAGTATTAAAATTTGAGATTGGGTTGGGAAAATGGAGTAGATGGAATAACTGGACTTTGTAGTTAATTGTAAGCTAAACCAGGGATGGGAAGAAAATGTTACTAAAATATTGTATGCAGTTCTTTGCAGAAAGCTGCCCATGAGTAGGAAACCCATTTTCTTTTCAACTGAAGCAAAGTTACCTTGTAATTAACCTTAAACCCGGCACCCCCATGCTCTACTCATCTGTGGCCCAAGCATACATTTCAAATCTTTTGATCACACAATACCTTGCCTATTCTGTTGGTTTTTCTGCAGATCGAAGAAGTAGAAATAAAGAATAAGTAATCTGCAGATGACTGGATCTCATCCCTAGCTTCCCCTTCAGTAAACTCGTGAACACACTGTGTGTCCAAACTGTGAGCAAGATAACATCTAGACTTCACGAGGAGTCAGAGGAGTCGACAAGCTTGTCAGCAGTGGTGGGTGGTGACAAGTCTGATCCACATCTCAGTGATTAACTGAGACTACTTTCCTTTTTCCAATTAAAAATTTTCACGGCCAAGCAGAATCTTCGGAGTTTTTTTTTGGGAGACCCTGAGTCCACAATCTCCCCGTATCACCAGCATTCTGATTAAAAGCAACTTTCCTTTCTATCAACATTTGCCTCTGTCTCTATTGATTTTTGAGCGGTGAGGAGCCAGACCTGAGTTCGGTAACAATAAAAATCCAATATTAGATTTTTTTTGTAATTTATTTAAATAGAGAGAAGGAAGAAATTTTCAGAATGAAGGAATAATGAGTTACATTTGGTCTTTGTTGAGTTTTATATATGTGCTGTAATTTATGACTTTTGATATCATTAGAAACACTAAGTAGAGAACAAAATAATACCTGCTTTTTTACTTTTGATTGTGTTGGAAATTTCATCACCATTATTCTTTTCCTATTTCTACCTTAATTCTTCAAGTGTTTAATAGCTCCTGTTGTGTGTTGTTTTTCTCCCCAAATTGTTGAGAAAACCTCCTAGCCATGTGGAAACAAACCAAGTTATCTTTCTTTTTTTGGTTCACCAATTATTTTCTCACAGACATCTACATAATTTGCACGTTTCACATGTTAATTTTGGTTCCTAAATTTTGGTTTGGCAAAGGTGGTTTCTATAGCTACTGTGGTTGCTTACACTATTTATTCTATAGCCCCAGTGTTCATTATATTTTCATCTCCCAAAAAGCACTACTCATTTTCAAATTCAAGCTTATTTGTTACATTATCAGTGTGAGATCTTTTCACCTCCACTTCATGTATGGAATAACAGATTCAGCATTAGAGCAATTTGTTAAAGACAGGTCTAGAACAACAGATTTTCTGACAAACACATTAATGTGACTTTCATTCCATTGTACCTGTTCTCAGGTCAAATATTTGATTATGCTTAGCATTTTGTCATATTTTTTCTTTAAACCTGTATACTAATAATCATGAAACTCCCTGGTTATGAAAAACGTTAACCCTACATTGTGAGTTGATATTTATGTCATAGTCATCTCTTTAAATAAAGTAAGTTAAATGTAATATTTTAGGCCATCTTTATGATAGATTTTCAAAGTTATCTAGGAAGGACGGACATCAACTGATTTACTGTAATGATGAACTACCTTAATAAATTCTCATATCACAATCAGCTAAAAAGAAAGTAGAAGAGATGAAACTTCTATCTTGTAATTTTCAATCTGCAATTATGACTCATCAACATATATTGTAAAACTATGAAAATGTTAAAAAAAAAACAAATTTAAAAAATTCAAATCCCTCTGCTTTTTTCTTGTGTGTGTGTGTGTGTGTGTGGAATCTGAGTGAGAAACAAGTCTATCAACAATAGTACTGAGCCTAAGACTCTCTCACTACCCAAAATGAGTAATTCTAAGGCTAACTGAAAAAGAATGAAAAATTATATAAAAAATTATAACCTCATCCAAAAATACTGGAATGGCCCATAAAGTCAAGTAATGTTATAAATATGATTCAATGAATAGCATAAATTACATTGTGAATTCCTGTATGCTTACATCAAGTTAATGCCCAGTAATTCAATTAAATGAGTACAATTTAAAAGGAAAGATTCCCTTAATAATGTAACAGTGCAGTTTCTGGTTAAAATATATGACAGATTTTATGGTTATTTATTCAAACCTCTACTAACTTCAGTGGATATTGCTTTATGAGTTTTGCAGTAAGAAGCAAACAGAAGTTCAGTGAAGCAGCTATCTCTCTACCAGTTGTAGATAATAAAATACTTTACAGTAAGTAGTCATTTGTATGAGATTAAAGTTGTCTTTCATAAAGTACTGGAGCTGTATATTTTTAGTATTTGCTTCCACCCTTATGGCATGCAAATACAATCATTTTACCGAAGTGCTTAACACGTTTCTACACCTTCTGAATGGGTGAAAATGAATTGTGATAGCACACAGTATTAATATCGAATGCCACAAAATTGCTCGCATAGTACAGCTTTCCTTTGAGAGGATTTAAAAACCTCAATCTTGCTGTAGCAAACCTCTTCTTGGTTGGGCACAGAAGCAGAAATATGAGGTACTAAATGTTCTCCCTCCTTTGAAAATGGCCTTTCTATCTGGGGATCAGAATGATAATACTGCTTGCCAAAACAATATTTGCAGATTCAAAGAACAAAATATTAATCTCAGTTAAATCTACCTCTGTTGCTTTACAGCTTCTGAAATTTAGGAAAAGGACAAGACTCTCCCCATGAATAATAAAATGAGAAGTTGTCATTCTATCTTCCGATGTATAGAGCTGTTTCCCTTTAATGGGAGACGGGGGGTAACAGCTCAGGTAAGGGGACTGTGTGGGGCGGTGACCACCTCTCAGTGGGTGCCGCACATCAGCGGGCCGCCCTCTGCATAAGGGCAATGACTGGCAACTGGACCGTGATGTGGTGCATCGAAGCACAGAAGGTCTGTTTATGGCTGCCCCTCCCCCCACCAAGCGTCGTCGTACAGCTAAGCCCTTGAGGAGATAGGAGAGAAACTGTTTTGAGTCATAGGAATGTGACTGAATTCAAATTTAGATTCCAATTCCATAAAAAGAAAACAAAAGGTGACTGAATTTATCACTAAGATAGTATGTTTTGTATCTACATCAAGAAGAATGGGGCTGGTGACTGAAGCTGTTATACAAAAATGAAAGCTACACTTTTGAAAATCTGAGTTTGTGTTTGTTACATCTGGGTCTATTACACAGGAGATATTTCCTGCAGCCCTGTCTGTGTGTGCCCGCCTCAGTGTTCCAGGGCTGCCGTGAGCAGCTCAGCCCCCACCACCACCCAGGCCTCCTTCCTCCCAGGGAACCTCCCTACCCTCCTTTAGAGTCAGGTGTGGTCATTAGATATCCTTGGCCAGCCAAGAGCCAAGGGTGAGGAGAGTGACATGAATCACTTTCAGGCAGAAACCAAGCCAAGACTTTCCTGGGTTTCATTCTCCAACTCAATGGCCAGAGGAGCATTGCAAAGCCTACACACGTGACAGCATCCCCAAGGGTCATTTGAACCCACATGGAATTCCTATGAGTTATGAGTCAATCTTTGCTGCTTTAAGCTCCTGAGGCTGTGGGTTGTTACTGTAGTATTACTTAACCTAACCCAAGTGACCCACAGGCTAGAATGCTCTTGTGAAACCTGCTTTCTTTATAGCCAGAGCTCTTTCCAACATCATCTAAATTAGGCCATGTGACTTCAGAAGCTCTTTTGGGCGTTGCCAATCCAGAATTAAAGCCAGTGTAGGTAAAAAGTGGGTAAGTGATGGTATTTACTATAGTGGGGCAATGTCATCACAGAATGCTGAGCACTGCAGCCTTTCACCTGCTCACTATGGAAGGGAGTAATCTACAGACTGCTTCAGATGACCCCCAAATCTCTGCCCCACTGCTCAGACAATTGGGCAGGGCTTTCCAAGGAGTCCCTCCTCTGTCCACATGAACCATAAAAGGAAATAAATAGCATCAAGGGGAATTTGGCCAGGGAATTTAAGCACCAATGTACTTTCCATTTAATATATGAGAGTTTAACAACAAAAAATAATATATTTATATGTTTATAGGAAAGAATGGTATTCATCATTCAATTAAAGAAAAGAAAAAGCAAAAACAGAAGGGCAATGTAAAGAATTTCCAAGGAAGAGTCTGACAAAAAAATAATTTTTAAATGCCTTGTTAATGTTAAGGCACTGATATTGGTGCTAGAGATAGAGTAACACCAGATCTCTTTTCTCCTATCTCAAGCAACATATTTTGGGGGACAGGAAAGGTGGGAGACTGTGGCATTGAGAAGGTGGAAGGGGGCAAAACAATGAATAGAAAGACAAGGCAAAGCAAAAACATGAACTTGACAACCATAGACAATGATAACTACAAGAAGAGATGAAACTAGTAATATGAGGAAGAATGCGGAAGAATCGGTGTTGTGAGTGATTGAGACTGGGTGGTTGGGACCAGGAGAAGGTTCACTGAGACTTGAATGATATGAAGAATTCAGTGTTTGGAATTTTTGTTCTCTACGTGAGATTGGTTGGTTTCACTTGAGACACAGGAAATATTCTAGTGCACCTGAAGTGCTCTGAACTTGGAAAGAATTGTATAAGATGATGGGAGAGATGTGGAAGGGGGCCCTGGTGGTCACATGATGAGTCCAGTGAGGTTTCATTTAGAGAAACAACCCAGTTGTGAACTCTCTACTGAGCCAAATAAGTGTAAAAGAACCAGGTGTATTTTGTAAAGCTAAATACAGATCTTTTTAATTAGGTGTGTTAATAAATAAGAAACACCTGTGGTTGACCCTCTGAACTATTATTAAATAGGCTGTGTTGACTTGTGGAAGGAGTCCCAGTGCATTTGGTATCACATGTGTTCCCAGTTCTTCAAGCTAACTGGATACGTCCTACAGCTCCATCTCTGTACCTATGATCTCTGTGAATTGTGTCATGTGCACACAGTTCAATAACCAGCCTCTGATAGACTAGCAAGGCTAAATGGAGTAGTCTGTATTTTATTCTGACAGATGGAGAGCCACAAGAGAGTTTTAAGCTAGGGAGTAACAAATGCATCCATATTTTAGTGGGACTACTATGGTTACTTTGTGATAAATGGGTTACTAGAAGGCAAAGTCACAGCAGGGTGACTAGCTTAGAGACTGTTATAAAGGATTACAAACAATCAAGTCTTGCAGGGGCTCTAAGGGAAAAGGAACCAAGTTATCATTGAGCTAAAGATACCAGAAGATGTGCTAAGGTAGAAATTAAGTGGAATCTTAAAAGTCTTAAAGAAAAAGTCTATTGTAAATAATATAATATTATTTATTTATATTTATTTATAAATATATATATATTTATTTATTTGTAAATTTAAATCCTCCAGTTAAGAAATTGCTACTCCAAGTCTTAATGAGCCACTGCCTGTGAACTCTGCTGTATCGCTTGAGTCTCAGGAAGTGCATTCTGTTTGGGAATACTTCTACCTGGGAGAACACTAGGGAAACTCAAAGCTAAACACCTGTAAGTTATTTCCAGTAAAAGACACAAGGAGCCACCAACCCTAAATTTCATCATGAAGAGGGACGGCAATAGATCTGGTGGCTACACTGCCATGGTTCAATTCTTGTTAGACCTGAGTCACGAGCAAACATTACCAATCGTTGGTCACCCAGAGAGACACCCCACAGTCCTCAGATGCCCCAGTCAACATAGGGCACCCAAACACTTCCAGGGTGCTCCCTGAGATCTGCTTCCTGCTAAGAAGAAAATCCCATGTTCTCAATTTCTTAGCCTTTCACGTTTTCCCCTGGATCTTAAAACAGCTGTTCTCCACCTTGGATGCACATTGTAATCACAACAAAACAAAAAACAAGCAAACAAATAAAACTGTATCTCTGCTGTACGTGCAGGCCAGTTGAAATCAGAAAATCTAGGAGACCTGAATATTAACATTTTTTAAAGCTCCTCAAGTGAGTATAATGTGCTTCCAGGAAAACAACTTTAAAATAAAGCTAATTTTCTTCAGAGAACAAGCTTCCCATGCCACCTTCTAAGCCGAGGCCCTTTTCTTACATGTTGCTTATGTCAGAGACAGGATGTCATGTAACTGTTCTCCTGGCTCTTCATCAATGCTCTCAGACATCACTCCTTCTCTCTCCTTTGAAAGGAAGAAATAATCTTATGTTCTTTGAGGTGCATACTGTCTCCCTGTACCAGTGTGCCTCAAATTTTAACGTGAATCATAGGGGATTCTTGTGAAAATGCAATGCAGACTCTCATTAGATAGGTAGGTCTGGAATAGGACCTGAGATTTGGCATTTGTAAAAACTGCCAGGGACTCCAGAGCTTGCTGGTCCGTGGAACACACCTGGGATTCTCACAGCAACAGCATCCTCTCTTGTGCTGACTTGCCTGCTCTCTCTCCCATTCTTTTCTTAGGAGATTTTAGACTCTGGTTCACAGAGTTTCTTTTTTCCCCTTCTCCTTTCATTGGTCCTAGTGATATCAGTATCTCTATTGATGAAATAATCTCCACCTGGACTCTTTATGTCTTCATCATCTTACATTCAATGATGCTTTTCTCCTCTCCACCTCAATGCTTTAAACCTTATCCATTATAACATGACTACAGGTAATATCCCCATTTTAAATATCTGCCTCTCATTTTCTGCCCTTTTGCTGCATCACCCTATACCTGTAATGCTTTTACAGTTTTCCTGATTTGTATTTTCACTGCCATTATTCCTTGAATTCATCAAGACCCTGAGCAATGAGATTGCTCAGAAGCCCACCTTACAGATTCACTGCCCCTGTTGTCAATCTTGATGGATAGTAGAGTCAGGGGAATAAACGATCCTGTCTGGTCCCTATGGTGAACAGTCAGACCAATAACCACTGAGTATATTTCCTACGACCCTTTTCAGGGATCAGGATACCTGTGCACATCAAACATGACTGACTCCACAACTGTACAGAAACAATCTGCTCTGTTTGGAGATTGGTGTAGGGCTTGTATTCCTGAAACAAGAAACAAATGTAGACAAAGAGTGAGGGACGTTTGTGTCTATTTTCATTAAGATGGGAGTAGGTACTCTGTTACTTAAATTTCCAGCTTTATTCAATACAATCCTAATTCTGCCATGAGGATTATTTCTAAGTTCTCATGTACTGTGTATTTTCACCACTTACTGTATTTTCATGGATATTTTATTGGAAATTTGGGGGAAAAGCATATCAATGCTAGCAAGATATGATTTTAAGGTAGAAGTTCAAAATAATGGAGGATATTTTCAGGGAGTGAGTGATTAGAGCACACTTACGTGTACCCTAAAAGTAACCAGCTCTGGAGCATATTGTCTTCACTAGGATCTAATCCACAGTGACTTCCGTGTTCTGAGTACATTTTTTTCTCACTGTGTTCTACAGCTCTGCATTTATAAAGGTATAATAAATTGCTGTGATGATTTGCAATGTGAGAAGGAATTCAGGTTGTGGTAAATGGATCTCAAAGACCCTAGCAAAAATTAAAAGCAGAGCACAATTTCCTTAGATTATTTTCACTTTCTGCTTAGTTTCACCTTTATTCATTTCTATTTATTAGTCTTCCTGTTGTTCCATTTAGCTATTTTATTTTTGCTTGTAACCTCAAAAAAAAAAAAACCCAGTAAAACCAAATTTGAAAAGAATAATAATAAAATTTCTTACATCATATCTTTTGTCTAATACACTTAAAATGGTTTACTCCACTACAAATATCCTTAGGAGAAAATTAACCTCCTGCATTTCAGTTACAAAGAATTTGAAAGCAAATCTTTCATATGAAGTTAGAAGATGTTTTTAAAGACTTCTAATATTCAAATTTGAATTGGTACAAGTATTAAAATGTCAGTATGCCAAAAAGAAGAATGCTCTAACAAGTAAAACAGTAAATGAATCTTTATTTAAATAGAACAATACAGCATAGGATGTATCTAGTAGAAAAGCAGGTAGGTCAAACTTAGTCCAGAGTAACTTGTTATGCAAGATCACAAGAGGGGTACCCATTCTTGAGGAACCTGTTCATGCCTTTTCCCTTGTTACCATGTTTCCAATCCTTGATTCTTTCCTGTGCTGCTGTCTCATTTACTTTGTTTACATGTTCGGTTTTATTAGAGTCACATGCACCAGTTAATTAATTCATTCTCTTAGCTCCCTAGCTGCTTGCTATGGTTCCTGGATTGTAAATTGTCTCTTTACTCTTGGCACACAATTTCTTTTGCTCTCTAAAAGGCATTCTTTGACACAGTTGCAAGATCTCTTATGTAATAATGATCAGGACTGTTATGTTGTCTAGTTATAGAGTCTGAGGTGCCCAGGGGCAGAAGATTGGATTTCTATACCTATACATGTACCCATACAACAACTATAAATTTCCTAGGAATTAACTTTGAATATATGAGAGCCAAATGAGAAAAAAACTGAAACTCTTATAAGATACAGCGATGATTTGAGTAAATTGAGAGACATTTTATGCTCATGGATAGGATTTCTTACTGTTATAACTGCCCCCCACCCAAAATCACTGCATTTTAATCAATGCCGATTAGAATTATAGTTGGATTTTTCCGAGGATCACTGAATGTAGTCTAAAATGTATATAGAGCCTTAAAAGTTTATGAGTAACCAAAGCAACTTAAATAAGAGTGTATGAGGGAGAACTTAACTTAGCAAGTAGTAAGACACATTAAAACTATATAGTGATAAAATAAAAGTGCAGTATTGTCTCAAGAGTAAGCAAAGAAAATTTGGAGCTTAGAAACAGACCTATAAATTTATAGAAAATTAATATAAGGTGAAGATGGTTCCATAGCAATAAAGAAAACCTGCATTTCAGAGTAGATGTTATTGAAAAACTGGCTCACTATATGGAGGAAAGTTGGGTCCCTACCCAACAACATATAAACACATAAAAGAAAAATAGATTAAAGACTTAAGATTAGAAAGTTAAAATTATAAATTGTATAAAATGTAAATTTATATTTATTATATTTAATAAATATAAAATTATAAATCTAATTAAAAATAATAAAGTTTTCATTTTACCTAGCACATAGAAGAATTTCTAAAATCATTTGAATTTGATTATACCAGCATTAAGAATATGTTAACCAATAAAGGACCACATTAGATAAAGAACACCATCACTGTGATAGAACATTCCATTTCTGAATTAACATATTAATAGGCAAAGCACAATTATAAACAAAAAATAAGAGGCAGCAACCTCAATGTAAAAACAGGCAAAGATAGAAACAGATAGCTTACAGAATGCAAACTCCTAAGGCCTATTAGAATACGATATCATGTCAAAATTACTGGTAATCAAGTTAGGGTGAAAGTAAAATTGACAATCAAAAAAGTGTTACATTAACCAGTGAAAATAGAGTTCCAAATACTGAAAGGTATGATTAATTCAGCCTTCTTCACATGAGGTTTGAAAATATAAATCACCTAGAAAAGTGAGCACGTAATGCATGTGGATAAGCTCTAGATCCTCTGTGTCAGGATCTAATCTTTTTTCTATGTGTGAATGTGGGCCTTCTATAATATACAGCCTTGCACTGATCATACGATTGACATTTGTTCATTTTGAAATCATTGATAAGGCATCCTTAAAATGATTAATAATAACTTGGTACTTTGATCCCTTGAGATCAATATTGCATTGCATTTTTTTCCTTAAACAGAAGGAGAAATGCACAAACCACATTTTTCTACTAGCTGTATGACCTTTCATTAAACATGGCAAGGCACAGCTAGCTACCTTACTTCTGTGTAATTTTTGACACAAGAGAAAAGAAACATGTTTGATTTGATATTATTTCACAGAAAACTGTATTTATGGATACTGATGGTCAGTAAATGTGGACTGAGCTAACATATGGATATTTCTTCTTATAAGTGTGATATTCAATAATTTAGGTAAATATGAGAAGGAAAATAATTTAATCTTGCTCATGTTTAATGTCCAAATATAGTAATTTTAGTAAAAAATAGTATTTCATTTTCACAGAAACACTTTGGAAAGGGTTAGTCTATAGTTTACATAAAATGCATTATTTTGAAAGAATTCATGCTTAAGTTTGTGAGAGGTAGAGTCCACCCCAAAACTGTTTTTTACCATTTTTACTCAATTTTGATTTTGAAATTGCTTCCATTTTAAACACTGCCAGAAGTACTGCATTCCTTGATTTCCCCTCTTTGCCAGGGGAAGGGGCTAAATAAAAATGTGTGTCTAAAGGCTTTGCGATAACTGTCTTGTCTACACCCAACTAGACGACACCCTGTAACTTTCAATACATTTCTAGCATAGTCTTTCCTATTTTATTTTTTCTTAACAATTATTCTTCTATTTTACCTGCTTTTCCTCTTTGTTTGAACAGACTTCCACTAATTAATATCATTAGGTTTCATGTTGCTGTCAAATCTCCTCCAAAAACACCAGAAAAATACTGCTGATCCAAACATAGCCAGCTTTATTACAACTATTGCAGCTGGGATGGCTCTGCTTTGACAGAGCATTAGTGGTGCCTTTCCAGATGGGAAAAGGCAGGGGAGAGAATATTTTGGATATAAATACACAAATATGTACTAGCATAAAAATATACCAAGGCCTTTGCTGGATGGTTTTGAGGTAGCTCTTCCAAGACAGGGAACTTGGGCAGCACTGATGACTTCATAGTTTGTATGGTAGACATAATAAGGTGAGACTCTTGAAGCAAGAGTCAATGAGAAAATTTTGATCAGTTCTCCTTGGTAAGTAAGCTATGTTAGTTTGTATGCAATATTATCTCGCAGAAGCAAGTAACTACCTTATTTTGGCTTGAAATCAGAACTATTTATCATAGGGAAAGAAAATATGTTTTGCCCCAGCATTGGTTAAGAAAGAAAATTATGTTGATTTTAGTGTTAACACATTACTGAGTCATTTTTTGATTCCAAAATTTGAAATTATAAAATATGGACCTATTTTTAAAATATTTATTTGGAATTATAGCCAATGAGAAAAATATAAATAAAATTATTTTTGAGTCAGGCTTTCACAAATTAAAATTATTTCATCTCTTCCCTTGCTATTTAAACTTGAATAAATCAATTAAAACCTTTAAGCAATAAAATTTTAGCAAGAATAAACTTATAGTGGTAATATTTTGCCTGCATATTTAACAAGGATTAATTTAATAATTACACAATAAAGTGTTGACTTCAGTACCTGGCATAGAGTATTAACCTATTCATTCATTCATTCATTCATTCATTTAACAAAATTTGAATATGTACTAAATTATAGACATTATGGACACATGATAAAATAAATACACAATTAATAATGTACTGTGATTCCTAAAAAATGTATTGAATGCATATAAAAATGATTATGATTACTTGCAGCTATGCTATGTCTATTTAATTTAAGTAAAAAGGTTGCATGACTCAAAGGAACCCTGAACAATCATGCTTCCCAATGTTCTATCCTAATGCAAAGAATGAGCTATCGTTTACCTAAAAATTTATCTAAAGATTTTAAAAAATTACAAAGGGGTAAGAATGAAAGCATAATATATTTTTAAAACAGTTTTTACTTTGTTGTCTTACCTTTAATTTTGCTAATTTTAATATAGCATATTAGAAAATGGAGAAGGTCACCTCAAAATGCCATAATGAGGAAAGTTGTAAATACATGTAATTAATTGAATTAAGTTGGGCATATAGATATATAAAGGTACTTCACTTTCCACCAAGAAAACAAGGAATTGAAGAGTCCTTTCCACAGAGCTTGACCCTCTAAGACAGGTTGTGGTATGGATTTCCTGTTCTAACCTGTGAATAATTGGGGGATAGGGGAACAATACAAGAGCAAGGGATTCACAAACCAGTAATGATTAACATGTAATCATTACTTAATGTTATGTCTTATAAAGTAGAAGAAGCTTTGGTAAAAAGTTTGCAATTAACGACTGTCTCCTGGCTTTCTTGACTTTTTACTAACTGACTTAAAACACACACACACTCACATACACACACACACAACAGGTTCATTCTGGCAAGGAGAAAGAAGTTTCTCATGACCTTTGACCAAGATGTTTCATAAATTCTAAACTGATAAAAACTTTTACTTTATCAGAAGTATGTTTGTAATGTTAAATTTTACATTGGGAGCAAAGGGGACTTCATGGACCATCTATGTGTATAGACATATAAGCATTTATGATCAAGATAGATGTTCCTTTTATATGTCACATTCAAAAAAGTTACAAATCATTATTTCCAGCAGGATGAATTTGATACATTAAAAAGCTCTGGTACACTAAAGAGAGAATGTGAGTTGGACTTATTAGTACAATAATTGACTTATTAGTATAATACACAATTAGGATAATTGTGTATATTTAATATCTATTCAACCCAAATAAAAAGAGAATTGTAACTTGCACTTATATTTGAGGTTTTATAACTTTTTATCATAACTGAAACATCCACATGACTAATAAATAACTTATGTATTAATTCTCTTGACTATGTTGCTCTATGTTAAATCATAGTGATATTCATATTAAATTAATAGCTAAACGTAAAGGCTATCTTGCCTAAAGGAACAATGATTTTGTGAATCAGAATCACACAAACCTTGTACAGCTGCAGAAAATAACACTGACCAAGAACTTAATTGTTCCTATAAATGTTCTGTGAAGTGTTTGAATAGGTGTAATTTATTTACTTAGAAATCACCAACACAGATTCTCTCCCCATCACACACCTCCTTTGTATTCAACTATGATTTAATGGTTTCTTCTACAAAACTGGGCCAAGCCAATTAAACACACAAACAATTAGTCACAGTGGAGGGAAAATTGTCTTCTCTGCCCTCATGAAGCATGCGTGCACCATCAGGCAAGAGGTGGTCCATCTGCTAAAATCTCAGTGAATCCACCCTCCTCCACCACAACAGCAGAAAAGTGTTAACACTTTGGACAACTGTGAAGGATCATTTGTCTAAGTTGGGGCAAAACCTAACGGGCAGAAAGAACTTAGTATTTCTTGCAATGAATTAATCTTGACTTTCAAACAATAGAAAATGTTCCAAAGGGGTCACAGTTAAACGTACTTTATTTGGGGCTTATCAGCCTCCTTTATCCCCTTCATATTCTTTTTGAATTTTATTTTATTTATTTTTTATACAGCAGGTTCTTATTAGTTATCTATTTTATACATGTTAGTGTATACATGTCAATCCCAATCTCCCAATTCATCCCAACACCTGCATCCCCCTCCCTGCCACTTTCCCACCTTGGTGTCCATACATTTGTTCACTACATCTGTGTCTCTATTTCTGCCCTGCAAACAAGTTCATCTGTACCATTTTTCTAGGTTCCACATATATGTGTTAATATACGATATTTGTTCTTCTCTTTCTGACTTACCTCACTCTGTATGACAGTCTCTAGATCCATCCATGTCTCTACAAATGACCCAATTTTGTTCCTTTTTATTGCCTGAGTAATATTCCATTGTATATATGTACCACATCTTCTTTATCCATTTGTCTGTTGATGGGCATTTAGGTTGCTTCCATGACCTGGCTATTGTAAATAGTGCTGCAATGAACATTGAGGTGCCTGTGTCATTTTGCATTATGGTTTTCTCTGGGTGTATGCCCAGTAGTGGGATTGCTAGGTCATATAGTAATTCTATTTTTAGCTTTTTAAGGAACCTACATACTGTGCTCCATAGTGGCTGTATCAATTTACATTCCTGCCAACAGTGTAGGAGGGTTCCCTTTCCTCCACACCTTCTCCAGCATTTGTTTGTAGATTTTTTGATGATGCCCATTCTAACTGGTGTGAGGTGATGCTTCATTGTCGTTTTGATTTTCATTTCTCTAATAATTGGTGATGTTGAGCAGCTTTTCATGTGCTTCTTGGCCATCTGTATGTCTTCTTTGGAGAAATGTCTATTTAGGTCTGCTCATTTTTTGATTGGGTTGTTTGCTCTTTTTAAGTAGAAAAAAATTTTTTTTAAGTAGAAAAATACATTATGTTTACAAACATGAAGAAAAGTGAATAGCATTATAGTTGTCCAAGGTAGATAGTCATCTATATGGTGATAATAAAAATGGTTGCTGATCTGCCTGTTTCAAATGACTTAATGCATCATGGTCATTCTCTACACCCAATTCTGTGGTTGTTTAGTATAATGATTCCTCTGTCTAGAAGAATGATGCATACTCATTGTTCTAGATGAATATACATCTGTGATTAAGATATTAATGACAGAAAATGATGGGCATCTTAATTATATAATTCCATTTTAATTTTACTAATGTAGTTTAAGAATAATGTCTATTATTTCTATACTAAATGTTTTAATACTATAGACTAACACTTTTGTAATAAAGATTCTGTCTCTAGTTTTTGATGGTTGACTGCTGACTGCTTTTAAGCCTTGTCCTCTCTGCCCCGTTTCTGCTCACATCTGGGAAAGCTCATAAGGAAACCTGGGTATCCTGTCCTTTGACACAGGTGAGAAGCTTAACCCATGCAAGCCACTTCCCATGCACAGAAACACTCAGTCTAGCCCCACTCCATCCTTAACAACAAGAAAAACCCCAGGAAATCTTCTTTTCTTACTCTCTTAAGGCATTCTTGAATCTGTTTAGGAGGCCTGCCCTTCTCTCTCCAGAAAAGCCCCGTTGTGTAAGTAAGAAACCTTCTCATCCCCTCATGGTATGTGTGTGACTTCATCAGTCTCTACATGTGAATCACATTTGGGGTGGGGTGCAGATTATCTACAATAGATTTATAATTTACATGTATGCATAGGAAGTACCCAGTGAAATGATAAAGTATTGATTATTATACCTGACTCAGGTTTGTGAGACTAGTGAGACACTGAGAAATTCACAAACTTTTACAAGCTCTCCTACATATAACAGAATTTGAGAAGCAAAATTTTATACTCTTCCTTGGGTAAACTTATTTACTCTTCCCCCTGAAGGTTTGCTCTAACTTATGTGTTATTCTGACACTCTTCTCTGCGGCTTCAACCTTTCTATCTTCATCATCAACACCACTTGTAGCACAATGTGCTCAATTTGTTTCTATTTCAGAAATAATGAAGCAAAATGTGAAAGTTATTAGTAACAATAATAAACACAAAATATCATCCTGGTCTTTTATGTCAATTTTTATTAGACTTGACAAATGTCTGGTTTCTAACCAGAGTTAGAAATGGATCCCCATAGGCTGCTTGAATTTTCCATCACATCTAATTCTTTGTTGCATACAACATCCAAGGGCTTGTTAATCGACTGGCATCTGGCTGACCACATCAGCAACACAAAGAGGAGTATTCAAATACAGATTTCTGAGCCCATCCCACGGTAAGTCTGGGTGTAACATACAAATAACTATTTTAAAGAAGCACTCCTTTAAGATTCCTTTGGAGTCAGTCAAGTGTAGAAGTACTAGTAATGGATATATTTCAGAGCCTCAGGACCTTTAGAGTGAGAAGCTATCATTTATTGTGACAAATTTTCTCTCCTATCAGTGTAGTGCAGCATGTCAACTGATGAAAAGGTGCTGCCACTGCACAAAGCCTGGGGGATGATGCTCAGGTAGCCCCTGCAAGAGCTGGATTGGGTTCTCTTAACCCACAACTTTTAGCTAACAGCAGGCACCCTACTGACAGCAGCTGTCAGTAGGGTGCCTCCTGTTAGCTAAAAGGCTCTTTTGGATTGAAGCTCTTTTAGATTGTAGCAAGGATGAATTATGATCTGTTTCTCTGGAGAATCCTGGTCTGAGGCTGTTAGCTATGCACCTGGTCTTGGCAATTGATGGAAGGAATATTGTGCCAGGGGAAGTCTCACACAATGGAAAATTTCCCCAAATGTTGCTTTATACTATCATTCTTAATTCTAGAACCGTCAAAATATCAGTAAATTCTGTTGTGTATGAGAATGTGAAAAGCTATCCAACATAGTTCTACTTAAGTCATTCGGCAGAAAATAATCTTCAGTAATTTAACAGATTTTTCACAAAACAACATTGGGATTATATAAACTAGATGGTACACTAAGTAGAAGAATATTTGAATTTCCAGAAATAATATTTGTATTTACTTACATAGTACAAATAAAATTAAGACTTCACAAACTATCCTCCTTTAATCAACATAAAATTTTCTCCCATTTGTGCATTTTCAAAAAAAATGAAAGAAAACTAACATCTAACATCTGTTAAATTTTAACTGTAATCCAAAAATACAATCAGTAAACCACACAAGAGAGCAGGTAAGCAATAGAGTAAACATTTGCAATGTTTTCAATCTACATGTAATTATAAATTGAAGAAGGCTAAATGATTTTAGCATTGCCCATCTAAAAATATTCACTGGTCTTGCTAATTATATAACAGCATGATTAATGGTATGTCTTGTATAATTGTTTATAAATTAGGCACCACATGTTGAACTCCTAATAATTAGTGAGGTAAAACTTTTTTCAATGTATAAAATTTACTTCCACAAAGAAAGGTCCATAGAGTCATACATAAAGAATGTGTCTAGTCCAATCAAGGAAGGGATATCAGAAGAAAATATAGAATATATTTTCCATTCAGAAACATAACATGATGAAAATCTTGGAGATCGAAGTGCTTTTTAAAGATTCCTTAATTTTCTTATATTACTGTTTTGTCATCCTCTAAGACACAGTTTCTCCCCATATTGCCTCCCCTGCCATCTCCACTAGATAGTTCTCCTCTGGGTTCCAAATGCGTCCTGTGGGTGCATTTCCCACAGCATTTCCTCCTTGTATATCCCTTACCACACATTAGGAACTCCTCTAGGCCAGAGGAAGTGTGTCATTTATCATTCTCCTTATTGTTAGTGCGTGGCACAAAATCTACTCATAACAAGCAATCAGTAAATGATCAGCAAAGCAATACACAGTTATCAAGGATTAAGTAGAACGTTCTTTACATCTTTTTAAAAGTATTGTACAGCAGTGAGTTCTTCAGCATTGGGTTAAAATAAGGGTCACAACTTCAAATGCCTATAGTGCCCAGTTAATAAAAATGAGTGAAATGGGATGAGCCAAATAATTGGTGAATCTGTATCAAATTGGCGAGACTGTGTCCTGTCTAAAAGGAACCCTATGCTCCCCCACCTGCCACCATGCCTGTTAAATGTTGTTATCTAGAAACATGAACTGAACGTTCCAAAGCTCCAGAACATCCAGAGACCTTCAGCTTTTTCTTAATACCAGTTCCAACTTTACATCTTATCTTAATATCTATATCATACATATTACAACCTCTATCTAGTTCTGGTCTGAGAGAAAACAGTTTGTGACTTCTGCTATGGAATTTCTTGGTCTCAAGAAAACAGTGGTTAAAAACAACCATGTTAGAAAATACTGGTATGTGCATTTGGTAAGATAACCTAATTAGTGTAAGTGACAATTCAGGGATTAGATGTTACCTAAAGGGAAATTTTACCATCAGTATGTCATGGCAAAGTATTCAAACTTGCATAAGTGAAAATCTAACAATTAAGTGAGTAACACCTCCCAGGAAGATTTGCATTACTGGTATTCCATAATACAGCTTGCTCTTGAGTATTCATCATTGCTTGGTCTTTCTTGCCAGATTTCCCAAATTTGTCTAATAGGAGTTATTCTCTGCAGGAAATCATCTCTGATTTCATAACCGATGTCAGAAGAAATTAAGAAATTTATAAACAAAATAATTGGAACACACCTATTCCATAAAGGAAGATACAACTGAATTCCCGTGCTACTAGGTTTAAATGTTTTTGTTTCTATTTGGTTACTCTTTTCCATTAGTATAATTTGATTCACATTTCTTTTCCATATTTCTTTCTCTTTATATCCTAGAATATCATAATAATTTAATGATTTGGAATTCAATTTAAACTTTTCTCTGACTTCCTAAATTAACCCTATAAGTTGATAGGGGAAAAGTTTTGACTGTTTTAACTATATCTGTTTCCTTATTTTAGGACTTTTAAAAAGCAGTTAATCCCCTATTTTGTCGAGTTCAGCACATAACACAAGTAACCATTTGAAAAATAAATACTTTCTGAACTTTAATTAAAAGATAGAGCTCTTTAGTCCATGTTTGGACTATTAATAAGAAAAGCACGTGTCTGCGTCCAAAATAAAGCCATTGACATAAAAAACAAAAGGACAAAAATAAAGTTACTCCACTGAAAATTAATTTCTTACATTTAGAAATAAATAATATTTAGAGTATCACAAGGGAAAATGAGAGATATGTGATAACATGATATGAATAAGTCATGGAAATATGCTGGTCATTTTTTCTCATATTTTCCAAAGATAATAGTAAATACTAATTGAGTGTTTTTTATGCACTGGGCACAATACTAAATGCCTTTTATACACTTTCTCAATGAGTACTTGTTATGAGACTATCAAATAGTGTAAGTTCTGAATTATTACCCTAATTTTTCTAGTAATTTGTACAGCAATTATGATATTTTGCTAGGAAATCATCTATTTCTTTAGGTTATCAAATTTGTTCTGAGTAGTGTTCTTTTTATTTCCTGTTTCTATGTGCCAGTCTATCTTCATACTCCTATGCTGATCAAATTTTATATTTTTTCCTTTTTAAAATCAGATTCCCAAGGGATTTGTCTATCTGATAGGTCTTTTAAAGAAAAGGGTTCTGAAAATATTTACCCTTTCTATTATTTGAGGGGCTCTATTTATTAACTTAAGTTTTATTTTTATTAATTCTCTGTAATGACTTTTTCTTTTAATTTCTCAGCGTAAGTTGAGTTTTTTCCCTTTGTGTTCTAAAATGGTGTCATCGTTTAATTTCTCAATGTAAGTTTGGAGACTTGTTTTCTCTGTGTTTTAAAATGGTGTCATCATTTAAGAGGTTTGTGTGAGAACCTCTTTCACTGTGTTCCATAAGTGTTAGTATGAGGTATTCTACCTTTTTTGCTTCCTAGATATTTCTTATTTTCTTATTGATTTCCTCTTAGTTCTAAAGTTTACCTGGCAGTGTGTTTCTTAGTTTACAAACTGTAGTTAAATTTTCCATGAAAACATAGGTATGTGTCTCTCTACACAACATGTTTGATAAATGCCTACATAAGAAAAAAAAAATGTTTATCACTTGTCTTCATACTTTTCACACCTACTGTTGTGTCCTCCAAAATTATATGTTGAAACCCTAACTGCCAGCTATGCCAGAATGCTACTGTATTTGGCAGTAGGGCCTTTAAAGAGGTAATTAAGTTAAAAGGAAGCTATTGGGGCAGACCCTAATCCATTTTGTCTGGAGTTCTTGTAAGAAAAGGACATTAGGACATACACAGAAAGAAAAGAGAGGAGGCCTGTATGCACAGAGGGAGGGACCATGTGACAAGGCAGCAAGAGAAGGGCCATCTGTAAGCCGGGGGGAGAGGTCTCAGAGGAAACCCACCTGCTGGCAACTTGATCTTGGACTTCCAGCCTCCAGAACTGTGAAAACCTAAACTGGGTAGTTGTTTAATCTACCCAGCTGACAGCGTTTTGTTATGGCAGCCTGAGTAGACTAATATATCTAGTAAAATGAATAGTATACTTACTTAGGTCCTTTTGAATATTTTTACCTTTGCTTTAATAATTCAACTATAAAATAAGATATCTAAATATTATAATAGTAGTTACATAATATTAAAGAATAAATAAATTGTCTTTATGAAATTGTTAATGCTAATCATTAAACTACTTATAAATATCTTACTGTGATTTTAGATTTCATGTAACAGACACTTTGCTGCTGCTTTAGCAATTACTAAGCAACAATCTACTTTATGTGACCATCCACAAGGAAGGATGTAGTTTACACTAACAACTTTATTGAGAAAGATTATTCTCCTCTTTACCATTCTGGAGACATACTAACCATTTTACTCCATGTTTCAAAAAGACACTTAGATGTAGTTACATTTTTTCCTGTCATGTTCATGGTAGAGTATTTTGGAAGGAAGTTTGAAGAATTGATCACATTATAATTTGGAAGAAAATGAAATTCCTATTTTCAAATTTGTATACAGCATATTTATAATGTTCTGAGTCTACTAGCTTATTTAAGCATTGTGAAAAATATTGCCATGTTTTAGGCAATAAACTATATAAACTATGGCAAGATTTTAGGTCAGTATGTTAGTATAAGAATTTAAGGTTTTTTTCCAGTTTATACTATTAATCTAACAAAGATAGAAAGAGTCATTAAATATTAAACATTTTTCTAAAGTCTCTGGATTATATATTTTAGTGTAATGACTTGTTCATATTGCCAAATCTTATACCATGAAGAACAACTATAAAACACACTACACATACTTCCTCTTTGTGTTGATTGCATAGTCTCTTTTTGATATCCATTGAAAGCCAACATTTTATAATTCATTTTTAATCCGTGAATTTGCTCAAAAGAGGGATCTCTGGTTAATGTCAGTATTCCAAGACATGTGTCTTTTTAGGTTACTTTCTATCTACCTAAGTCTTTAGGGATGGAGTTCAAGGAAAAAAAATCAAAAGGCAATGAAAACAAATTACTAGCATAGCCTATTCAGTATTGACAGTACACGATTAGTAGTTAATCCATGAGCTGTGATAAGTAGGAAATATTGACTGTAACAATTTATCTACCATTCTGCCCAGTGGGAAGACACTTTCAGATAAGACCTTATATGGGAAATTTCTCTGCTTAACCAAACATGCCAAATATAACACATGCAGTAAAGGATACACTTAGTAGAACACGAATCATCACAAAATAGAGTACTTAGAGTATCTCATATTGCTTCAGCATTAAATAAAGAAAAGCATTCTTTTGGTAGCCAGTTGTATGCCTTACCATAACATATAAGGACCAAATTTCCTTAGGAGTAAAATTATAACAACTCATTTTCACACCTTTGTGAACAAGGCTAACAAAAGTATGCTCAAAATAACTCTTGTGATAGGTAGCATTCTAAAATGGCTCTAAGATATCCATCTCCAAGCACTCACACCCTGTATAATACCTTCCATTGAGAGCCAAGAGGACCTATAAATATGTAGAATACCATATTATTAGGTTATATACGGCAACGAGGAAATAATTTTGAAGATATAAATAAGGTCCGTAATCATTTGAGTTAAGGACATACGCTGGATGGACGTGTCAATATCAGAAGAGATTTTCCTGCTGGCCTTGAGGAAGTTAGCCTCCATGTTGTGGGAAGCACTGTGGAGGAGGTCATGTGGTTAGGAAGGCAGGCTCTCAGAGCTGAGAGTAGTTTCTACATGACAGCCAGCAAGATAATGGGGACTTCAGACTTACAATCATAAGTAAGGGAATTCTTCAAAGAGTACCTTGAGTCTCAGATGAGATTGTACCCCCAGCTCACACACTGTGAGTGCAGTTTGTGAGACCCTGAGGAGAGAACCTAGCTAACCTATGTCTGGACTCCTGAGTCACACAAACTGTGACATAGTAAGTTTGTGTGGTTTTAAGCTGCTAACATTGTGACAATTTGTTACACAAGAATAGAAAATTAATATAACTTCTATGGTATAGTCTGTATAATTCTTATTATATAATGTGGGTTCAGTCATTTATAACGTTTTTTTTTTTTTTCTTTAGCTGGAAGTAACATAAAACTCATTGCTAACTGACATAAATATTAAAGAAATAAATCACCTCACGAAAATGAAATTACAAAGTTAGGTAAGTTCAGGGTTTAAGCATCTTGTAGTTCAACAATGTCATCAGTATTAATTTTCTTTCTAACTCTATACTCTGCAAATTTCCCCTCACATGTCATTGACCAGAAAGACCTTCAGTTTCCATTGAACCAGTAGGTATTTAGTAATTGTCTGCAATATACAGGGCAATACAGGAGTCAGGACACAGCTGCTAGCGTCTTTTGTCACCCTGGAGAAGCTAATGTGCTAGACAACAGCTGAGCTGGAAAATCTAAGCAAGGCAGGATAATGAACCAGCAGATTGAAGTTTAGAGGTGAATAATAATTTGACTTTGAAGTATCCATATACCAATTACATAAAATGGGAATACCTGGACTGGTAACAGTTTATGTGAAAAAAAATAAAAGAAAGTTTTGGTTGACAAAAATACAATATGAAATGAAATGCAGCATAGCTGCTTAAAAGCATTATGTAATATTAGGCTCTATTAATAAAAAAGAAAGTGATAGTGTCAACTGATTATTTTGCTCCAGATCTCATGCAGAATGAATGCGGTGTCTACTTACAAGTTTACATGGAACTGTGAAAATCTAGATGGAATTTCAGGGAGGCCAGTCAAATTGAATAGAAGTCTAGAAATAGTGTTACATGACAAAAGACTAAGAATTCTAAGGAAGTTATACATGAAAATGAGAACATGTAAAGGAATGCTTATTAACCATTAGTGTTTTCTCAAGTAGACAATCTGCCAAGAAAAATTATGTGTTCCGTATCACAAGAAAAAATATTTAAGAAAATTCTGAATGATTCAGTATATCACACAAATTATCCTTTCTTTAGGGAGAGGAAATAGGAGGAGTACCACTATAAGTTTTCTTTAACTTATATGGCTATATAATTCTCCAACCTTTCCTGAAAAAAACTGAAATTCTGTAGTAAAGGTATTTTTAAAGATCTAAAGACAAAATTCATAATTTGTCAGTCAAAATTTATTTTTCTTTTTCATATGTATCATTTGTTAATAGGTAACATTAGCCTGAAAAATGAAACAAAAGAAAGCAAAGCAAACAAAACATAAACTATGCTTAAAATTTTTAAGGTCCTTTCTTATCATCTTATATCTTTGATGCCCATATGCTTCTTTTTTTCTATATTTAATTCTCTCCCAAGAATTACATTAATATTACCAAGTATAATATAGTTCCAAAATGGAATGACAAATAATTATCAGCATTACCTCGCTGAAAAATTAGGGTTCAAGGTTAAAAACTTTATAAATGTAGAAGTGAAATCATTTTGAAAACTATTTTCAAACCACCTATTGTACTATCCAATCAATTTACATATCCATACTAAGTGACACTGTAAAGTTGAAGACTGTGGGTTCTCCAGGTTGAATGTTATTATTACTTCGCTTGCTGTTTTATCCATGTTAGAGATAATTGTGGGAATCATTAATAAGCAATTCTAAAGCAAACCATTGGCCAATCAGTCAACTGGTAGAACTAATATTTAATGTAGTATCCAATAATTCTGAGAGGTTATAAAGACCCGTGATTTACCTGGGTTAATAATATTCATACACAAGCAATTTTTTTTTCTTTTGCTTTTGGTTTTGCTGTAACTGATTTATAATGTCTGTGATGGGTAAACTCTAAGGTGTTTTTTATGGTCCCTGCCTCCTGGTGTTCACAACCTTGTATGATCCCTTTTATCTTGAGTATGGACAGAACCTGTCACTGGCTCCAAACCAGTGATAAGGCAAAGATGAGAAGATGCAAGTGATTATATATATTATGTATGTTATGATACCATGTAAGGTTGTAACAGTCTTCTTGTTATATGACTCTTGTCTGCTGGCTTTTGAGAAGCAAGCTGCCATGTGAACCACTGTATGGAGAGGGCCATGAACAGGTACAGCCAGCAAAGAATTGATGCCCCTAGTTGAGCAGCCTGTAAGGAACTGAATGCTACCAACCACCTAAAGGAGGTTGGATGCAGATCCTTCCTGAATTGAGCCTCGAATGAGCTCACAGCCCAATCAATATCTTGATCCAGTGAGACCCTAAACGGAGGGCTCATTTGAGCTGTACCTGGAATTTTTACCCACAGAAATTGTGAGACAATGAATGTGTGTCATTTTAAACCACTAAATATGTGGTAACATCATTATGTACCAATACATAACAAATACAGTGTCTATCTTCAAATATTATATAAGGTTGTTTGCTAAGTATTTTATCTGAGTACTCTTTTTTAACTCTATCTGCACTGGTGCCCAGGAAGATGGTTAATTTTCTATCTTACTTTAGTCTGCTTGATGCTGCCATGTTTTTACCAACAGTATTGATTTGATTTCTTATAGCAGCCTTCTGCATTCAATTGTTAAACACAGTGTGAAATGACGAGGGTGATTATCAGGGACATTTCTGTTTAAAATCCAATAAACAAATTGAGAAGAACACCTCTGGGTAATTTTTTAAGCACAGTGTATTCATACAAAAAAACCTCTTTAGAGTGTTAATTACATGACCTGCTGTACCCTCTGCCTTTTAAATATCACTGTTAAATAGATGAAACTATTATGGTCTTTTCTTCACCCACAAATGACCTTTTACATCTTTAAAAGACACATTATTATCATCCGATGTCATTCAGAGTATTTCCATTTATTTTGCATTTAGCCCATCAGAAGGATTGCCTAAATATATATCTTGCCTCAATATTAGCTGCACTTTGTGTCACTGAGCTGGTGTCCATCATAGATTGCTTTAAGATGCACCTATTCATTTGTATGTCTTAATTGCTTAACAGTATATAAGTTCATGGAAAATGGGGTTTCAGCCCTGTATTTCTTTCAAACCTCATAGTGCCAGCAACTTTAGGTAAAGATATACCTAAATAGATGTTTTTCTTGTATGATCACATGATTAATCATTTAATAATTTATTATCTTCAGAAATCCTAAAGCACTTTCATTTTTAAAAAGAAAATAGAAAACCATGTAATGGAAGGTAAAAGGGAAGAAAAATGTTTTTTAATGATTGACAAATGTAGGGAATAAAAAAGAAAAAATATGCAAAGGAAAGGAGGTAGGAAGGAGTAAAGGAAGGAAGGGAGGGAAGGAAAGAAGAGAGAAGTAATGATAGAAGGAAAAATAGAAAGGAAGGAAAGAAAATGTGTCTTAATAGTTTTATCTTCTACATTGAAATGACTGGTTTATTATAGTTAATTCTAAAGTAGATCATCTCTGAAGAAATGTTTTTACTGAATAACTACAATGACATTATATATAGATCAGTTTTATAATGATGAGTTTAATAATTTTAAAAATCATATTATAGCCCCTGTTATTGGGTAATTATTAACATATCTCTTCTAAATTATAGTAGTATATGAGCAAAGGAGGGGTGAGGAGAGTAGGAGGATTTTTAATACTCGGAATAATTTTTGAATAGTCCCTTGACTAAGTACTGTTTAATTATACCCATTAAGCATTCCCACTGCTTGATAACTAGAGCAGATTATTTTATCCAACTGAAATGTTAAAAAATGGACATCAGAGTCTGAGGTGTGCATCATGGTATATAATTTTACTGATTAGTAAAATAGCAATTTTCAGGGTGATTTCTTTCCATATTTAAATGAAATAAACCCCTCAACCAAAATTATGGTTCACCAGGAATTAAAAAGTTCACATTAGTCAAAAAAATAAAATATTATTTTGTTATATCATTTCAAGACAGGAATAATGAAGGTGCTATGAGTAATTGATATCTGGGTTAGAAATCAAAATAAGTGCACAGATTACATCTTGAAACATGGACAATACAGCACAGGTGTGCTGGATTTTCTAAGTATATAAGGTGTTATACATAACACCTTATATGGTCTGAGGAATTCAAAGTCATGTCACCTCTTTAGAATTGTAGAAAGGTATTATGTCTTTGCAGGGAAAAGTTCATTTTATTTCAGTCCACATTCTCTCAGTGTTTCCACTGACAGTTCACTATTACCTGTGCTTTACCTAGATTAAACCTTAACATAACTCTTTCATCAAAGCTACTATCCTGACATGTAGGTGATTGATTCTAATGGAACTGATCAAAAGAAGACAATGGAATGGCTGTCCTGCCACACCAACAGCTCTGCCACCCAACATGTACCATTATTTCCTCCAGAGCTTTCAAATTTGACATTGAGCAGGCGGTTTCACCAGGTAAAACCCTGAAGTGATTACCATTACTGAGGATGCCAAATGGATCAGTAGAATGTTGGCCTGAATTCTTTCTTTCCAACTGGGGAGTTTGAGATTAAATGGGTGTTAGAAACACTTACTGAAATTCATGGATTAATTTTTTGGCTAGCTTTGTAGGCACTGCCTTATATGTCATTAACTCTACAAAATGATTATTTTGTAAGTTAATTGATTTTCTTTGTTCATTTAAAAATTTTTTACAAACATTGTCTTCAGATATTTCAGTGACAAGATTCAATGAAGACCATTTATTCAGTTATTAATTCAACAGGGAGTTATTTGTCAACTATGTGACAGGCACTGCATTGTAGATAAAAATGAAGCAAGAAAAAAAATCCTGTCTAGAAGCTTATGTAGTAGGAGAGATTGATAGGTAAACAAATAGGTAAAACAAAGTGTGATACATCTTCAGTAAAGAGTGAACTTAACTCTGCTTGACAGGTTCAAAGAAGGTAATAACTAAGCCAAATTTTGAATATCACCAGGAAGGCTACTGAATAGAGAAGACTTTTGGGCAAAGGGCTGCTCTAAAACATTAAGACTTGGGGACTACACTGCACTGTGGGGACTGCAAGGGTTTGGTAATGTTAAAGCTTTGCTTTACTGAACAAGAAATGACACTAGAAAGTTTCCAGATCATGAAGATTTCTTGTATGAAATGTCTTAAGTATTTCATAGGCAGTAAAAAGACATTTAAACATTTTCAGCAAGAGAGTAACATGGAAGGGTTGGGTGTTAGAAAAATCAACTGAGCTTTAGTCTGATGATTTTTAGTTATTCTAAGTTTTACCTTCTTTTTGAACTAAGCCAGTGGCAGAGAAAATGGTGAGGGGAGGAAGAGAGAGATTAGAGATAGTAAAGAGACATAGTTAACAGGGCTTAATGCCTAATTAGATTTAATTGTGGAAGAGGAAGAAAAGTTTTAATGATAATAATAATAGTAATAATAATTATAATAATAGTAATAATAATTATAATAATAAGACTGCTCCAGAAGCTAATCTTTCCTTTTGATTATATTGTATTCCAGAACAATTAAATCGTCAAAGATTAGAGAGACTATCTCATTCAGTTCTTACCCACTATTTCTTGGGATTGGTTCAGCTGTTTAAATTTTGTCTGATTTAACTATACCTCACATTCTCATAATACTAGATCTCTGCCCCTAATGTATGACTGTAAGTCATATATTCTCTCATATACTCCTGTTCCCATATGTTTTGGATTTCCTGTTTCCAGTTTCAACCTCCTTCTGCTGCCTTCAGTCCCAAAGTTTTCCACTTTGCTCTCTCAAAACTTCATTCCACAGTTAACAAACTTAACTGTATCATCATTGCTGAATATTTCTTCAGCTGAATTTTCACTCTTTAAGAACCCATTGATTAATATGTAGACCCCTAACTTGATAGGACAGCTGCATAAAGCAAAATAGACAAAAGTTTGGAAGCAGAACATGTTTCTCTGGCTCAGTCAGAAGCTCTTGCATTTACTATGTCTTCTTAGCTCACCTGAACATTTGAGAAATGTTCCAATAGATGCCAAAGATTTATTTAAAAAATTATTTAATTAATAATAAATCTAAATATTGAAAAATTCTTCATCAGTCATATTATTTTTTAATATGAAAGAAATGTAGGTCTTATGTGACAACCAAGACTCAGCTGCCATGTCTTGGCTCACTGACGTTTTTGTCCTTTGTATAGGAATGCAGATTGATTTTCATAACAAAATGTCAACATTTGTAGGTGACTTTCTTTTTAAAAAATAGTTAACTAATATTGTCTTAATTCAATTCAAATATGCTCTATTTGGTGGAACAGAAAAATGATGGGGTTTAAAAATTTCTGGAAAGTTATTCACAACCTGGATATTTCCAGAGGAGTGTGCTGTGATTTGAAAAAAAAAAATGTGTCTCAAATTTTTATTCCATTTAAAATAAGACTGTATGCTATACTACAATTTCTATTTACATTTCTAATTTTATTTCTGCAAAAAAGAAGTATTATAAAGATAATACAATGCTCTCTTTCTACATTTATGAATTTGCATCATGGAATCATTTCTAATTTAGAAGCAATGAATCATTATTTTATTCCAACACTGAAAAGTCTATAAAGCACTTTTTATTGTGGTAATAACACTTAACTTGATATCTACTTCCTTAACAGAATTTTAAGGGCACAGTACAGTAACCTTAGCTGTAGGAAAAACGTTGTATAATTCTCTAGAACTTACTCATCTTTCATAACTGAAACTTTATACCTGTTGAACAGCAATTTCTCCATTCCCCCTCTCTATAACCCTTGACAACCACCATTCTACTCTTTGTTTCTATGAGTTTGACTAATTTAGATACCGCATATAAGTGGAGTCATGAAGTATTTGTCCTTCTGTGACTAGCTTATTTCATTTAGTAGTGTTTTCCAGAGAACTGATGCTGCAGAAATAATTTTTTAGAAACCATCATAAGAGATTATTAGGAACAATTATAAACCAACAATTTAGATAACCTAGGAGAAATGTATGCATTCTTGGAAATACACAACCTCTGAAGACTGATTCATGAAGAAATAGAAAATCTGAGCAGACCAAAAGTGAGTAAGGAGATTGAATCAGTAATTAATACTTCAGAATAAAGAAAAGTTCAGGACCAGATAGCTTCTATCAAACTTTTTAAGAAGAATTAATGCCAATCCTCCTCAACTGCTTCCAAAAAATAGAAGAGAAGAAAACACTTCCAAACTCATTTTATGAAGCCAGTATTACCCTGAAACCAAAGCCAGAGAAAGACACTACAAGAAAAGAAAAACTACAGGCCAATATTTATAATGATCATAGATGTGAAAATCCAAAATGAAACTATATTCTACAGCACATTAGGAGAATCATACACAATGATCAAATGAGATTCATCCCTAGGATACAATAATGGTTCAACATACATAAATCAATCTGTTAATACATCACTTTAACAGAATGGAGGGTAGAAAAATCACATGATCATGTCAGTAGATGCAAAGAAAACATCTGACAAAATTCAACATGAATTCATGATAAAAACTCTTGACAAACTAGATGTAGAAGGAGCTTACCTATTGAACATTCTGAATCCCAACCACAAAGCTGGAAACCAGGAAACTTTTAAATGTCCTGGGGAGAGTTACTGTTGTTGTTAATATTTGTTATTATTTTCATTTGTATTTTAAAGAGTAAGGAGATCTCAGGCTTCCCTGGTGGCGCAGTGGTTGAGAGTCCGCCTGCCGATGCAGGGGACACGGGTTCATGCCCCAGTCCAGGAAGATCCCACATGCCACAGAGTGGCTGGGCCTGTGAGCCATGGCCACTGAGCCTGCACATCTGGAGACTGTGCTCTGCAACGGGAGAGGCCACAACAGTGAGAGGCCCAAATACCACAAAAAAAAAAAAAAAAAAAAAAAAAAAAAAAGAGTAGGGAGATCTCACTGAATATTCCTGGTAAACTTGAGTTCTCTTTAGCTCTCTATTTTGGGCTACCCCCTTCATGTTGGAAATCCTCCTCTCATGCCACATGACCCTTGCCTCTTTCTTCAATTGAATTATAAGGGACTAAAAAGTCTTTTGAAAGAACTCTGTGAGTGCGAAAAATTTATTAATTGTTGAGCTTTATTACAGCTAGCTAGAATAGCCAAACTTCGTTTTATATGAGGACCTCTACTATCTAAATCTGTCGACCTTTTTATTCTTAACTTTTTCAGTTTCTTTAGGTAAGTGTTATCTAATGCCTTGACAGGGTATTCTGGATATGGATACACGAAGAGAGCTCTAGGTATGTCATATTACTTAATGCCCCTGTTTCAGCTCCTTTGTGTTTGCATTCAAATTGCAGATGACATGAGCTTACATATCAAAAATGCTACAGACTTCACAGCCAACAACAAAAACAACAAACTGTTAAAACTAATAAACAAATTCAACAAAGTTGCAGGATATAAAATCAACATACACAAATCAGCTGTGTTTCTATATACTAACAAGGAATTATCCAAAAGGAAATTAAGAAAAAACATTATATTTACAATAGCAAGAATAAAATTCTCAGAATAAACTTCAGCAAGGAGTTAAGTGACTTGTACACTGAAAACTATAAAATGCTAATGAAATAAAAGCACACACAAATCAATGGAAAAACATCTTTGTTCATGGATTGGAAGAATTAATATGGTTTAAATGTCCATAGTACCCAAAGTAATCTACAGATTCAGTGCAATCCCTATCAGTATCACAATGGCATTTTTACAGAAATAGAAAAGCAATAGAAAAGTAGAAGTGAAGAAAACATAGAAGAAATAGAAGAGAAGAAATTCCTAACATTCATGTGGAAGCATAAAATACACCAAATAACAAAAGCAATTTTGGGAAAAAAGAACAAAGCTGGAGGCAGCATACTTCTTGATTCCAAAATATATCACAAAGCTATAGCAACTAAAATGGTATGGTCCTGGGCTTCCCTGGTGGTCCAGTGGTTGAGAGTCTGCCTGCTGATGCAGGGCACACGGGTTCATGCCCCGGTCCAGGAAGATCCCACATGCTGCAGAGAGACTGGGCCTGTGAGCCATGGCTGCTGAGCCTGTGTGTCCAGAGCCTGTGCTCTGCAACGGGAGTGACCACAACAGTGAGAGGCCTGAGTATCACAAAAGAAAAAAAAAAGGTATGGTCCTGGCACAACAATAGACATTTTGACCAATGGAACTGAACAGAGAGCTCAGAAATGTTTACTATTATATACTCAACTGATTTTTGACAGGGCACTAAGAATACAACATGGGGAAAGGATAGTTTCTTCAACAGATAGTGTTGAGAAAACTGTATATCCACATGCAAAAGAATGAAATTGGATCCGTATCTCCTAACAGACACAAAAAACAATTCAAAATTTATTAATGATTTAAATGTAAGATCAAAAACTATAAAAATTCTCAAAGTAAACGTTAAGAGGAAACCTCTTGATGTTGGTCTTGACATTGGTTTCTTGAATTTGACACCAAAAGCACAGGCAACAATATCAAAAATAGACAAGTGGGATTACATCAAACTAAAAAGCTCTGTGCAGCAAAGGAAACAATCAACAAAGCAAACAGGCAACCAACAGTTTGAGAGAAAATATTTGTAAACCATATATAAGACAAGGGACTGATAGCCAAAATATCTAAGTATTGCCTACCAATGAACATAAAAAACATCCAATTAAAAATGAGCAAGGGAATTGAATAGACATTACTCCAAAAAAGCCATACAAATGGCCAGCAGGCATATAAAAATGTGCTCAACATCACTAATTATCAGGGAAATGCAGATCAAAACCACAGTGAGTTATCACCTCACAGTTGTTATGGTAGTTATTTATTTGAAAAGAAAGAAAAAGGGTGGATAACAAGACTTGGCGAGCATGTGGAGATATGGAAAACCTTATATACTGTTTGTGCAAATGTAGTATGGTACAGCCACTATAGAAAACGGTATAGAGTTTCCACCAAAAATTAAAAATAGAACTACCAAAGCAATTCCACTCTTTGGTATATAGCCAAGAGAATTGAAATCAGGGTCTCAAAGGTTATCTGCACCTCTCTGTTAATTGTAGCATTATTCATAATATCCATGATATGAAAACAACTCAAATGTCAATCTACAGATGAATAAATGAAGAAAATATAGCATATACATACAATGGAATATTATCAGCCTTACAAAAGAAGGAAATCCTTCCATTTGCCTAAACATAAATGAACCTAGAGGAGATTATGTTAAGTGAGATAAGCCAGTCACAAAAGGACAAATACTATATGATATCACTTCTGTGAGGTTCTAAAATATTTAAACTGGTAGTAAGAGAGAATGGAAGGGTGGTTACCAGGGGCTGGGAGAAGGTGGAAATGTAATTTTTTTTTAATGTGTATAAAGTTTCAGTTAGCCTGATAAACAAGTTCTAGAAATTTGCTGTACAACATAATACCTCTAGTTAACAAGACAGTATTGTGTACTGTAAAATATGTAAAGAAGATAAAGCTTATGTTACTTTTTCTTTCATGAAAAAGAAAAAAATGCAAAAGAATGAAACAAAATTTTTGGATGTGATAGATGTTTAGTACCTTGGTTCTAGTGATGGTATCAACAGTGCATGCATATGTCCAAACTCATCAAAATATATTCACTAAATATGTGGAATCCTTGTAAGTCAATTATATCACAATAACATTTTTAAAAAAGTATTTATTTAAAAACAACTAAAAAAAAAAAAGTTGTTGTCATTTTGGCTAAATTCCTGTCCCTCTAGTCTTTTATGTGTGGGGAAGGGGCATCCTTCTGACTAAATCGACTCCAGTGGACCTTGAAATTAAAAAAAATATTAAACACATTTTCAAACCACCCTTTGTTTTCAGTACCCATAAGCACTATTTATTACCAAGTCTTTCCTGAAGTTTTCTAGGGAAATCCAATTGCTTCTCATTGGTATTTGCTTTTGTAGGTCCTTTCTTGGCTTATGCTTTCACAAGCTCTCTCTATTCTCTGCTTACTTGTGTTGTGGTTTGGTATTGCAGATATCCTAGTTTTGCCAAATATGAAATTGTATTTATTTTCCTTGCTTTTAATCTTTAAAAGAAAGGATTTGCCTTATGTATTGAGGTGCTCCTATGTTGGGTTCATAAATATTTAGGATTGTTATATCTTCCTGGATTGATCCCTTGATCATTATGTAGTGCCTTCTTTGTCACTCGCAAGAGACTTTATTTTAAAATCTATTTTGTCTGATATGAGAATTGCTACTCTAGCTTTCTTTTGATTTCCATCTGCATGGAATACCTTTTTTGCATTCCCTCACTTTCACTCTGTATGTGTCTCTAGGTCTGAAGTGGGTTTCTCGTAGACAGTATATATATGGGTCTTGCTTTTGTATCCATTCAGCCAGTCTATGTCTTTTGGTTGGAGCATTTAATCCATTTACATTTAAGGTAGTTATCAATATGTATGTTCCTATTACCATTTTCTTAATTGTCTTGGGTTGTTATTGTAGGTCTTCTCCTTCTCTTGTGTTTCATGCCTAGAGAAATTCCTTTAGCATTTGTTGTAAAGCAGGTTTGGTGGTGCTGAATTCTCTTAGCTTTTGCTTGCCTGTAAAGGTTTTAATTTCTCTGTAGAAGCTGAATGACATACTTGCTGTGTAGAGTAATCTTGGTTGTAGTTTTTTCCCTTTCATCACTTTAAATATGTACTGCCACTCCCTTCTGGCTTGCAGGGTTCCTGCTGAAAGATCAGTTGTTAACCTTATGGGGAACACTTGTATGTTATTTGTTGTTTTTCCCTTTTTGCTTTTAATATTTTTTCTTTGTATTTAATTTTTGGAAGTTTGATTAATAAGTTTCTTGGCATGTTTCTCTTTGGATTTATCCTGTATGGGATTCTCTGTGTTTCCTGGACTTGATGGAATATTTCCTTTCCCATATTAGGGAAGTTTTCAACTATAATCTCTTCAAATATTTTCTCAGTCCCCTTTTGTCCTCTTATACTTCAGGGACCCCTATAATACAAACATTGGTGTGTTTAATGTCCCAGAGGTCTCTGAGACTGTCCTGAATTCTTTTCATTCTTTTTTCATTATTCTGCTCTGTGGTAGTTATTTCCACCACTTTATCTTCCATGTCACTTATCCATTCTTCTGCCTCAGTTATTCTGTTATTGATTCCTTTTAGAGAATTTTAAATTTCATTTATTGTGTTGTTCATCACTGTTTTTTTGCTCTTTAGTTCTTCTAGGTCCTTGTTGAAAGTTTCTTGTATTTTCTCCATTCTATTTCCAAGATTTAGATCATCTTTCCTATCATTACTCTGAATCTTTTTCAGGTAGGCTCCCTATTTCCTCTTCATTTGTTTGGTCTGGTGGGTTTTTACCTCACTCTTTTATCTGCTGCATATTTCTCTGTCTTCTCATTTTCCTTAACTTACTGTGTTTGTGTTCTCATTTCACAGGCTGCACGTTGGTAGTTCCCATTGTTTTCGGTGTGTGCCCCCAGTAAGATAGTTTGATTGAGTGGGTTGTGTAGGCTTCCTGATGGAGCAGACTAGTGCCTGTGTTCTGGTGGATGAGGCTGGATTTTGTCTTTCTGATTGGCAAGAGTGCAACCGGTGGTGTGTCTTGGGGGGTCTGAGAACTTATTATTATTTTAGGCAGCCTCTCTGCTATTGGGTAGGGTGAATAAATAACAAGTGTAGATATTTATGCACCCAATATAGGAGCACCTCAATACATAAGGCAAATGCTAACAGCCATAAAATGGGAAATTGATAGTAACACAATAAGTAGAGGATTTTAACACCCCACTTTCACCAGTGGACAGATCATCCAAAATTAAAATAAATAAGGAAACACAAGATCTAAATGCTACATTAAACAAGATGGACTTAATTAATATTTATAGGACATTCCAACCAAAAATAACAGAATACACCTTCTTCTCAAGAGCTCATGGAACATTCTCCATGTTAGTTCATATCTTGGGTCACAAATCAAGCCTTTTGTTAAGTTTAAGAATATTGAAATAATTTCAAGTATCTTTTCCAACCACAAACCTATGAGACTAGATATAAAAACAGAAAAAAAAACCTGTAAAAATACAAATCTATGGAGACTACACAATGCAGTACTAAATAAATAAGAGATCAATAAAGAAATCAAAACCCAAATCAAAAAATACCTAGAAACAAATGACAATGAAAACACGGCAACCCAAAACCTATGGGTGCAGCAAAAGCAGTTTTAAGAGCAAGTTTATAGCAATAAAATTCTACCTCAAGAAACAAGAAATACCTCAAATAAACTACACAAACTTACACCTAAAGGAATTAGAGAAAGAAGAACAAAAATAGAAACCCCAAAGGGCTTCCCTAGTGGCACAGTGGTTGAGAGTCTTCCTGCCGATGCAGGGGACACAGGTTTGTGCCCCGGTCCGGGAAGATACCACATATCATGGAGCGGCTGGGCCCGTGCACCATGGCCACTGGGCCTGCGTGTCCGGAGCCTGTGCTCTGCAATGGGAGAGGCCACAACAGTGAGAGGCCCGCGTACCACAAAAACAAAACAACAACAACAACAAAAAAGAACCCCAAAGATAGCAGAAGGAGAGATCATAAAAATCAGATCAGAAATAAATGGAAAAGAAATGAAGGAAACAATAGCAAAGATCAACAAAACTAAAAGCTGATTCTTTAAGAAGATAAATAAATTGATAAACCATTAACCAGACTCACCATGAAAAAAAGGGAAAAGACTCAAATCAACAGAATTAGAAATGAAAAAGGAGAAGTAACAACTGACACTGCAGTAATACAAAGGATCATGAAAGATTACTACCCACAACTATATGCCAATAAAATGAACAACCTGGAAGAAGACAAATTTTTAGAAAAGCACAACCTTCTGAGACTGAATCAGGAAGAAATAGAAAATATTAAGAGACCAAACCCAAGCACTGAAATTGAAACTGTGATTAAAAATCTTCCAACAAACAAAATCCTAGGACCAGATGGTTTCACAGGTGAATTCTATCAAACATTTAGAGAAGAGCTAGCACCTATCCTTCTCAAACTCTTCCAAAATATAGCAGAGGGAGGAACACACCCAAACTCATTCTACAAGGTCATCATCACCTGGATACCAAAATGAGACAAAGATATCACAAAGAAAGAAAACTACAGGCCAATATCACTGATGAACATAGATTCAAAAATCCTCAACAAAATACTAGCAAACAGAATCCAACAGCACATTAAAAGGATCATACACCATGGAAAAGTGTGGTTTATCCTAGGAATGCAAGGATTCTTCAATATACCAAATTAATCAGTGTGATAAACCATATTAACAAAATGAAGGATAAAAACCATATGATCATCTCAATAGATGCAGTAAAAGCTTTTGACTAAATTCAAAACCAATTTATGATAACACTCCTCCAGAAAGTAGGGATAGAGGGAACTTACCTCAACATATTTAAGGCCATATATGACAAACCCTCAGCCAACCTAAGTGTCCATTGACAGATGAATAGATAAGGAAGATGTGGCACATATATACAATGGAATATTACTCAGCCATGAAAAGAAATGAAATTGACTTATTTGTAGTGAGGTGGATGGACCTAGAGTCTCTCATACAAAGTGAAGTAAGTCAGAAAGAGAAAAACAAATACCATATGCTAACACATATATACGGAATGTAAAAAAAAAAAAGAAAAGAAAAGAAATGATACTGAAGAACCTAGGGGCAGTACAGGAATAATGATGCAGATTTAGAGAATGGAATTGACAACATGGGGAGGGGGCAGTTTAAGCTGGGATGGGGCAGGTTAAGCTGGGATGAAGTGAGAGAGTGGCATGGACTAATATATTCTACGAAATGTAAAATAGATAACTCGTGGGAAGCAGCTGCATAGCACAGGGAGATTAGCTTAGTGCTTTTTGACCACCTAGAGGGTGGGATAGGGAGGGTGGGAGGGAGAGGCAAGGGGGAGGAGATATGGGGATATATGTATATGTATAGCTGATTCACTTTGTTATAAAGCAGAAACTAACACACCATTGTAAAGCAATTAAACTCCAATAAATATGTTTTAAAAAAACCCTGAATGCAGAAAATTATAAGACACTGATGAAAGAAATTAAAGATGATAGTAACAGATGGAGAGATATACCATGTTCTTGGATTGGAAGAATCAACATTGAGAATATGCCTATACTATCAAAAGCAATCTACAGATTCAATGCAATCCTTATCAAACTACCAATGGCATTTTCACAGAACTAGAACAAAAACTTTCACAATTTTTATGGACACAAAACACTCTGTATACCCAAAGCAATCTTGAGAAAGAAAAATGGAACTGGAAGATTGTTCCCTGACTTCAGACTATACTACAAAGCTACAGTAATCAAGAAAGTATGGTACTAGCACAAAAACAGAAATATAGATCAATGGAACAGAAAAGAAAGCCCAGAGATAAGCCCACGCACATATGGTCACCTTATCTTTGATTAGAGAGGCAAGAATGTACAGTGGAGAAAAGACAGCCTCTTCAATAAGTGGTGCTGGGAAAACTGGATAGCTACATGTAAAAGAATGAAATTAGAACATTCCATAACACCACACACAAAAATAAACTCAAAATGTATTAAAGACCTAAATATAAGGCCAGACACTATAAAACTCTTAGAGGAAAACATAAGCAGGACACTCTATGACATAAATCACATCATGATCCTTTTTGACCCACCTCCTAGATAAATGGAAGTAAAAAGAAAAATAAACAAATGGGACATAAAGAAACTTAAAAGGTTTTTTACAGCAAAAGAAACCATAAACAAGACAAAAAGACAACCCTCAGAATGGAGAAAATATTTGCAAAAGAAGCAAATGACAAAGGATTAATCTCCAAAATATACAAGCAGCTCATGCAGCTCAATATAAAATAACAAAAAACTCAATCCAAAAATGGGCAGAAGACCTAAATAGACATTTCTGCAAATAAGCTATACAGATTGCCAACAAACATATGAAATGATACTCATTATCACTTATCTTAGAGAAATTCAAATCAAAGCTACAATGAGGTATCACCTCACACCAGTCAGAATGACCATCATCAAAAAATCTACAAACAATAAATGCTGGAGAGCATGTGGAGAAAAGGGAACTCTTGCACTGATGGTGGGAATGTAAGTTGATAGAACCACTATGGAGAACAGTATGAAGGTTCCTTAAAAAATGAAAAATAGAACTACTGTACGACCCAGCCATTCCTCTACAGGGCATATACCCTGAGAAAAGCATAAATGAAAAAGAGTCATTTACCACAATGTTCATTGCAGCTCCATTTACAATAGCCAGGGCATGGAAGTAACTTAAGAGTCCATTGACAGATGAATGGATGAAGAATATGTGGCACATATATACAATGGCATATCACTCAGCCATAAAAAGAAATGAAATTGACTTATTTGTAGTGAGGTGGATGGACCTAGAGTCTGTCATACTGAGTGAAGTAAGTCAGAAAGAGAAAAACAAATACCTTATGCTGACACATATATATATACATAGGATCTAAAAAAAATATATATATATATATATATATATATATATATATTGGAGAACCTAGGAGCAGAACAGGAATAATGACACAGATGTAGAGAATGGACTTGAGGACATAGGGAGGGGAAAGAGTAAGCTGGGATGAAGTGAGAGAATGTCATGGACATATATACACTACCAAATATAAAATAGATAGCTAGTGGTAAGCAGATGCATAGCGCAGGGAGATCTGCTTGCTGCTTTGTGTCCACCTAGAGAGGTAGGATAGGGAGGGTGGGAGGGATACGCAAGAGGGAGAAGATATGGGAATATATGCACATATATAGCTGATTCACTTTGTTATACAGCAGAAACTAACACACCATTGTAAAACAATTATAGTCCAATAAAGTTGTTAAAAAAGAAGTAAATTAAAAAACAATTTTTAAAAAGAGAAAGGAATAGAAATCTTTCCTTCACCTGAAATTTGGGAGAGTTGGGGACAGAGCAGAAAGGAATATAAATGTCTTCACTTCATTATCTTGAAACAAACAATTAGAAATGAGAATAAGGAACACAGTCAAAAGATTTCACTTGAAAGTGATTGCTTGGATATAGGAAATGTGTGATAGCGAGAAGTCCAAAACCCTTCTCACCCCTTTCAGTATTTCTGCCACAGATGCATTCTTTATGCTACAGATTCATAAAAACCCAACTGAACTATTTTTCAAAACATGTAGGAAAATTAACTGTGAATTAGTAAATGTAAAATTTGGAGACCTGATCCAAGTCTCAGGTTATATTATCTTTGGTTTATCACCTGCCTTCTTTTAATCTCAGTTCCAGATTCTGGGTACAGGGAACACATTGGAAAACAATTTATGTGTCCTCTCTAAAATTTTGTTCCAGATAATTTGTTTTTAAATTAATTTATTTGAAACATTATGTTGTAATTGCTATTTTCCCTAATTTTTACCTAAGAATCTGAGACCAAACTTGTCCAAGGCCATAAAGCTGCACAATTGCAGACAACTAGACTGATCACTTTCCAAGGCTCAAAGTCATGAACCTACTCTTTTTGTTTTATTGACCCCTGGCAATGTTGACCATCAGCACGTTGGATTCAGTGAACTTAATTCATGGCTGTTTCTTCTCAATATCCTTTGTAGATATCTTTGATATTTATCCTTAAATGTCAATATTTTTCAGGTTGTTTATTCAGCCTTCTGTTCCTATGTTAAATATGACCCTTGCATGAATTACTTATTCTCTTTTTCTTCAACTGTCTCATATGCCTCTATGTCCCAGATTAATAATTATATCCCAGAATTCTCTGATATGCCCAAGATTTAAATATTTAAATTCTATCTCTCTGTGAATATTTCTAGAAATTCTGATCCAAATGTCTCTATATTTATTATATTTTCCCCCTCAAACCACCTCCTGTCTTTCCTGGTTCCCCATTTTCTAGTTGCCACCATATGAAGTCTCACAGTTTCTGGTCTCAGTTGCTACAATTACATGCTAACTTGTCTCCCTGCATCCTATCTTTTCTAATCAAACTTCTACAATGAGTAAATTTTCTAGACTGTAAACTTTATCCTGGTATAACCTACTTAAAATATTTTAATGCTTTGGCATAAATTTTAGTATATGTTTTATATTCTTTAGATTATTATATAAACCTTGTACTTTCTGACTACTGCTTTACTTTTTGATCACCTCCTAGTTCATCCCCAAGATACTTGTTAATATGTCTCAAGACATTACCTTAGTTCCTAAATGTATTTTGATTGTTTCTTTTTCTGTACCACAACGTAAGTGTTGTTATATTTCACTTAACATAATACACTCCAAGTCCATCCATGTTGTTGCAAATGACATTATTTCATTCTTTTTTATGGCTGAGTAATATTCCACTGTATATATACCACATCTTCTTTATCTTTCATCTGTTGATGGACACTTAGGTTGCTTCCATACCTTGACAATTGTAAATAATGCTGCTGTGCAATTCAACTACTGGGTATATATCCAAAAAAACCATAAAAACACTAATTCAAAAAGATACATGCATACCAATGTTCACGGTTAGCTATTAAACATCTTATACATGCAAATAACTATGTTATACACTGCAGGGATTATAAATTCACAGAAGAGAGTAATATTTTTTAATGGAAAGACTATGGGCTTTCAAATCCAGCAAGCTGAATTCTGTCTTAGCCAATTACCAACTGTGTTTGACTACAACACTTTTTTTTTTTAAAACTTTGTCTTTAAATTTCTGTGTCTTCATTTATAAAGAGAGATGGTAATATTGGTGCTATACAATGCTCGGGATTGTATGGGACAAATAAGATCATCTTTGTGACAGCTTTTAAAATCCGTGAAGCTCAATGAAGTTGAAGAGTAAGGTTTTATCGTTTTGAGTTTGAAATGAAAGAAAAAAATTGGGATATGAGGGATACAGAAGGAAACCCCTAGTAACCCTTTGGCAATGAATGGTTCAAGTTCTTATTTTCCAATGGAAAGACCATTTCTATTTGGCTTCAGACCTGTGAAATATAGACCTTCATGTAGGTCTATATTTTGAATTGATATTTCAGCATCGACTAACACAAACACATATACCATACACACAAAATGAGGATGTGCTGCTTCAAATTTCCTTTTCTCAGTTAGTAGATTATTAATACTACTTTATGACTACTATATAACTACTTTATATTTTTCTTTTCTTAAATAGTTCTATTGTCAAGGAGTGGTGGCATATATGTTCTGAGGTGTCCTGGGCCCTAGAGCTAAAAATACAGAAGATAATTTGAATTTTAAATGAGTTGTCTCTTTCTGAAGGCAAGCTAGCATCTGGGAATGTTTTATTCTGATGGCAATGTCCATCATCCTTGGCCTCTGCACTGAAACCCTCAAATCTCTTCTCTCTTCACTGCAATACAGCTTCCTCCTGTGGTAATTTTCCTTTTTTTCCCTAATCGAACACATATTTTATTTTATTCTTTATGCTCTCTAATTTTTCCAAAACATATTATGTTGTCTACAGTCTAATCCTTTCCAAACTGAATTGCTGGAATTTAAGGTTCAGGAGTCTGTGTCACTGCTACAGTTATTTCTGATTCCAAAATTCTCATTCCTGTTTCTCAACTCTGAGTTCCATACCTCATTTTGTACTTCTTGGAGTCTCCATTATTTGAGTATTTTTTCTGTGTTTATTCTATTTTTAGCTAATTTCAACTGCTTTTATCAGTTTTTATTTCTTCCTATCCATTTTAAAATTCATTTTTATAACAGATAATAAACACTTTTCTTTTGAATACATATGTTTTGTAGATTTTAAAATATTTCCATCAACATAATATACTTTATAAAAAAGAGCTAAGACAAGGCTGAATTACCATTTTTTCATAAAAGTATAGACTCTACAATGAAATTAAACAGATAATTAAAATTACTCATATGTTTCCCATGTGCAAACATTAAAATTCAATCTTTCTATTTTAAAAACTTAAAATTGGAAATATCTTTGTTACCCTTAAAGAAGGAAGATGTAGGCAGGTATACAGTGGGGTGAAGCCAATGTAGAAGGCATGGTTTTGCTGCCTAAGAGGAGTTGCAGTGCAGTTATTCTCTCCAGGAAGACAGAGTAAAGATTGGCACAGTATGGCACATGGGCCAAAGTCTGCTTGCTGCCAATTTTACTACAGTCCATGAGCTAAGAATTAGTTTTACATTTTTAAATAGTTGAAGAAAAAATTTTAAAAAATAGAATACCATTTCTGACACATGGAAATTACATAAAATTCAAATGTCATTATCATTCCAATTTCATTTCTAGGAATATATCAAAGGAAAATAAAGACATATCTACACAAAACTTCTACATGAATGTCCATAGCCCAAATCAATTGAGGAATGAATAAACAAATGTGGTATATGCATGCAATGGAATATTTTTCAAGAATAAAAATGATTGAACTATTGATACATACTACAACACAAATGAATCTTGAGAACATTATTCTAAGTGAAAAATGCCCGACACAAAAGATCACATATTTTATGGTTTCATTTATATGAAATATCCAGAATGGGTAAATCATTAGAGATAGAAAATAGATCAGTGGTTACCAGAGGTTGAAGGGAAGAAAAATTGGGAGTAATGAAAATGTTCTGGAATTAAATAGTAATGAAGAATTCTTGACATTGTGAATTTACTCTAAATGATTTTATTGTACACTTTACAAGAGTGAATATTATGGTATGTGAATTATATCTTAAGAAAAACAGTTACATAGATTTCATTTCCTTGTTAGTTTTCAGTACTTTTGCTGTGAAATGTCGAGGGGAATATAAATAGGGGAATCAGTAGATACAGGCTGTAGATACATAGACACAGAGATACATAGATAGGTAAAGAGATAGACGAATAGAGATAAATGCGGATATTTTAAATCTTGCCTCTGGTGTTAAGGACTTCTTGAAACTGATTTGGGGTTGTGTAACCTTTTGGCACAATTTTTGTTCATTATCTCTCCTAATATTGCTTCTACACCCTTCTTTTTGGGAATCCAAATACCTGCTTGTTACACATTATTTTATCCTTATATATCTCACAATATGTGTGTATTTCCCAACTCATTCAACTGTTTGAGCTTCATTCTATATTACATATTACAAATCATCACACCTCTGCCTTCATCTGTTTCATTTAATGTTATAGTTCTATATTCAGTTTTTCACTTATTACTTTTTCTCAATTTTAGAAATTTTACTCAGTTTTCTTATAGCTTCTTCATCTTGCCATTATTCCCTTGAACAGAGAAAGCATACTTTTCTCAAGTTGTCTTTTTTCTTTATGTGTATGGTTATTTATGAACCTGTTACATTACATTTTTAAAATTGTTTGTAGAAATTATGTGAGGCATGAGATGAAGTTATCTTTCTTCCAATTTCATATATTTGCTTCTTCAAGTCCATTCAACTCAGTAGTAGTCCAGTATCACCAGAATCTAATTTCAAGATTTGAGATACTTTTAAATGGGCCCATGATCTTTGTCTATCTATAGTCTTATCTATTTCCAAGTCGCTGTTTCTCTTAAGTCGTGGTCCCTTTGCGGTTTCAGCCCATGTAAACAAAGAAGTTTATTGTGCAACCTCCTTTATTCAGTGCCAGATGGCGGCTTTTCCCTCAGTCCTCTGAGGCTGTCTGAAGTGCTGTTTAGTTTCTTAACCTTACGAGCAACTTGTTCAAAATTGGCAGATGTACCAAGTGAACACCATGGCTTATCACTCTGGATATCCGTCCTCTTCCATACTTTGGTTTGGTGAAAAGCACTGCCATTTTACCTCTCATTTGTTTTAAAACATATTTAATTTTTTTTCAACCTTTTGAGATGTTCTAAAGAAAGGTGATCTACAAGCAACCCCTTATTCCTAAAATGTGGCTTTCTCTGGTGGGAGTGAAACTATCCCAATTTCAGTTTCATAAGAATAGGATCATGCTACCTACTGCAGCTTGCTTCTCACATAACAATCTATCCTGCTGAGTTGATCATATCCTGATCCAAACCTTTATTTTTAACATGTCTGCATAGTAGCCTATGATGTGCATGCCTCACTGTTTATTCAACTATAGCCTTCTTGATAGATATTTCAGTGCCGTTTTTGTCTTTACAATTATTCCTGAAATAAACATCACTGAACATAAATCTATGCCTGAGTATATCTAATTGCTATGAAATTGAGTTTAAGAAGAAAGGCTTTTTGGTTAATTCATATATGATCTTTCAATTATTATCTATAATGAATCTGTTCTTATACAGAGAAGAAATATAGTCTAATATTTTTGACTAGTCAATGATCTTATTCTTGCTGAAATCAGATTGGAAGTGCTCAGGAACTGGGCAAGTACACTGTATCTGCATCATAGTGTCTAATTGTCTAATTAAGTATAAGCTCCATGTTGTACACAGTGCATAAGAAAATTTGATGATAGTTTTAGTTAATGGAAATGATACATATTTTGTGTGAATATTTAACTATTATTCTTAAAGTGTTTACAAATATAAATGTATTTATTATATTCCATTTCTAATGTTTAAATTTTAATAGAAAGCATGAGAAAAATCAGAAAACAGAGTATAAATTTACTTCTCTTGAGTATTCCCTTTTCCAGATTCCTAGTAAATCAGCCATCACGAGGTGTGTCTTTCAACTATGGCTACTTCTTACCATCATTAAAACAAACTATTATCGGTTAATAGCAACAAAAAATAACATAAGCATTCATGGAATATTTTAAGACAAATTGTGACTTTATAAAGACAACAAACCCATGTATACTGACTTTCACCTAACTACAATATTCAAAGTTATGCCAAAGTATTTCACACTCTACAATGTTTCCCAAATTTTGAGTACATTTATTCCTATTTTCCTGATTCCTGTTACACTTTTACAAATTCTTCACTAAATTGTGCCACCAAATAGTTGGAACAACTAGCTTTGGTGCTATTAATATTGAAAATAGATTAAATGAAATATAATAAGCCCTAGCTGTGAAAAGAAAAATTCCAGATACAATGTGTATTGGCTTGAATTGTATGCAGGAAAATAGAAGAGAAAAAGCAAACATCATTTTAGTGCAATCTTCTAAAAATAGGAAACCTCCTTTTACCTGCAAGAAATATTTTTGTAACAAGACAATGATGGTGCTATAAAATAATTACAGGGACATTTTCCTAATATGAGTGACTCAGATTAGAGAACAGCTAAATGAGTCAATTACCAAAGAACCCCACTGTGAAAGGGTTAGATTTTTATAAACTTATAATACACACATATACATACTCACACTCCCAGAATCAGTTGTAAAGTAGAAACGAATTGTAACCCTACAATGAAAGGTACATGGGGCTTATTATCATCTAGAATAAAGGAAGCCAATTTTTAAAGTACTAAACAGCATAGGACCAAAAGGGGACTTAATCATACAGTGAAATAATTGCCTGATGTTAAATTCTATGACTTTAGGTAGTGAGTGAAAGTTCTAAGAATTTATTATAATTTCTATGAATAGGACAGTTTAATAAACTGGAATCTACCAATTATAAAGATCAGAAAATAACTACACGATTTATTGCTACAATGTTACCAAAATATATCAATATAAACCCAAAATAGTTTCAATATGCTAAAAGTGGCCTATTTCCTCTCATTTAAACACTATAAAAATAGTGGTAATCTGAGGAACTACAGAGCTACATTTTAATACATGCGACCAAGAGAATAAGGCAACAGAATGGAGGACTTACCACAAAGTAGCAAGGCTATAGAAATCTGTAAGACATTTATCACAAGAAACTAGGGACAAAAGTATTCATAGATTTTCTATTATCATTTATTTAAAAAAAACATTAACTTTTGTGTAGCTAATAATTGTGTCAGAAATGAGGAATGAATTTTAAGACAATGAAATTCACCAAATGATAAAAGCTCCTCCCATAATTTTTCCAATGATTTCAATATATTAAGTAGCAAATCTCTCTTATCTCGTGCAATTTCAACTATGCTCCCTCCTCAGGGAAATTCCCAAAGACAATAAATAATTTAGTCATAATTCTAATTAAAAACTTAGTAGGACCCCCCCCCCCCCCCCCCCGCAGCCTGTGAAATTTACAAGGCAATGTCGCTAATTATTTGTTACTTCAACCTGTGGTCTGAAACAGTTCTAGACAGCTACAGGAAAGTATGTGTAGAATTAGCAATCCAGACCAAACCAGTTTCTAAAAAACACTACTGAGATATCACTGATTTCATAGTTATTGGCTCTTAAGCCCTTTTCTAATTGCCTTTACAGTTTATATCCTCCCTCTTTGCAGAAAAATACATAAAATATAATTGTGGATTATTCATAGCTAACCCGTTAAATAATCTTCATGATATCCATGCAATATAAAATAATTCTTGTATTAATAACTGATCTTCTTTGGGGACTAAAACTTAACTTTTACATTTTTTAATGCTTTAATTTCAAGTTATTCATCACAAAGTCTGGTATGTTATCCATGATAATGGAGTCAAGCAGAAACACAAAGTATTCCAAATATAAAACTCTACAATGCTGGATGTGTATTTGTATATATTTGGTGAAGCCCAGCACTGAAGTATATTACCTTAGTTTTGCATGAGGAAATTTCTGGTACTAAAAAAGAAACAGTGTCACATGTGTGGAAAAAATTAAAAAAAAAAAAAAAGCAAAACTCACCACCAACCCCACCAGGGCAAAACTGAAAGAAATAATTTGCCCTCATTCGTAGATGCATTGTTCATGAAAGTTTAAAATCTAAAAAATTCCACCAAATCAAATTAAAATATTTTCCTTTAAAAATATTTCTTGAGACTCTGTAATTTTATACATGACTGCAAGTATTTTTAAAAAGACTTAGATAAAAGTTATTCAATGATTTTTAAAATATTATCATTCAGATAAAAAGTTGTTTTAATTTATTTCACATTTGCTTTACAAAGAAGTATTATACACTATGAACATTGTGCACTAACAGAATTGTATCAACTTGGAACATAATAATACAGTATCAGAAGCTATATGTTGATAGAAATCAGTCATAATCACCAAAGATCAGTTTACCTTTTGACATAAATCTTATAGGCGAAGCAAAGGGCAAACTGACTTTTAATGAACTATCTTGCTCTCACGTAAAACACCAATAGTCATGGAATTTCACATTAAATACCACAACTGAGTTGATAATTTACTTGTTGGAATGTTGTGGTTTTTACTAAAATAATCCTAAGGTAAATCTGTCTGTTAACTCATAGAAGCTAAATTGAGTTATAGGAAATCTTTGTCCAGCCTCAGCCTTTTAAAAATAAAAATGTTAGTGCCTTGGAAACCCTGCTTGAAATTAGCTGATACAGAAAAATGTACTCACTAACCCCTCTGAAATTCTTTCCCAGTGCAATTCTGAGTTTTCAGTCCTAGACTTACACAAAGGGACAGATGTAAGTGACACATGCTAAAAAGAATTTTAACTATACTTCAATTGAAAAGTAAGCGAATAAATGAATGAATGAATGAATACATACATACATACATATTAACTAAAAAACTATTATTTGGAGATTCCCAAAGCCTATACTATTGACCATTCTACTACTTGAAAAGGAGAAAATAAACTAGAAGGTCACACCTACATTTTAATACTAGTTATCTTTGAGTTGCTAAAATAACATGTATAATGCTTACATTTTCCTTAAGCCTTAAGATATTCTACATGTCTATTAAAACATGCATTATTTTATATTTCTAATGTGGCAATCAAGTAGAGAAGGATATAGCTGAACAGATCATAAGGGCAAAAATAATACTTTCTTTAGCCAATTGAGCAATATAATTGATTAAATACAGTCACAGTATTTTACAAAATGCACAGCATTTTACAACATACATTATATGTTGAATCTCAGAGGTTTGTCACTGACCACTCCTTTATTATAAAGAAGAATAATTTTCTGTCATCAACTACGCAGATCAGACGACATCTAAAATACTGTTTCCAATTTTGGTCTTTAAAAATTTATTTAGGAGAAATTAAAGAATATATGGGTGAGGTAGGTGATAGTGACCTTCAGAGGTCTATCTTAAAAGTATGCCAAACAGGGAATTCCCTGGGGGTCTAGTGGTTAGGATTCTGGGACTTCACTGATGGGGCCTGGGTTTGATCCTGGTCAGGGAACTAAGATCCCGCAAGCCTTGTGGTGCAGCCAAAGAGCAAAAAAAGTATGCCAAACAAGACTTATTGAAAATATTTTGATACTGAATTATGTTAAAAGAGTATAAAGTCTTTAATATCGCCATGATGACTTAGAAGACACAGAATGTATTACATATGTTATGAGAACATAAAAAATACAGTGTGGTCAAAGGATCAAATTTGTGTGTTGGTTTGTTTAAGAAAGCAGTATAAGTCCTAAAGCCAAAAAAAGAAAACTTTATGGTTTTATATTAATTTGAATTGAAATTACCCCCACAATAATTTTCAGGCTTATGATGAGAATAATAAAGGAGAAGAGAGAAATTTGCTTGCTAGGATTCTTGCAGATTTTATCATGTTAGTTTATAGGCTAGAATAGATAATCTCATCCTATCTTAAAATACTTTGATGCTGTGATAGTCTTACTGCTTGTTATATTATAAAAAATATTAAGCTTCATTGATTTTTTTCATGTCTTTGATTCTTCTGGAACATGCTTCCTGGAAAAGATGATGTTCTGTAGAACTATAAAATATTTAGCATCAGTTAATGAAACAGGGAGAACTTCTAGTTACTTCACTGTAAATCTGCTACCCTCTCCAAAATATAAATCAGAAAAATGGAATATAAATCAAGATAGAACAGGAGACTTATCAGGTGTTGCAAAAAATACCACGTACTATTGAACACCAATAATTCTTCCTTGACATCTATATATTTATTAAAATATTATATCCTCTAAAATAAATTTTTATATAAAAAATCTATTTGAAGCAATTATAAAAATGCAATGATTAGAAATATAAATGAGAAAATAAACAATACCAGGTTAGCATTTTTTAATTTTATTAAAGACATTAATGAATGTTGCCTGCAGTGAGGACCAGAACAGAGTCACCCACATTTGTCAAACTTAACAATTGACACTTTATGATCTTTTAAAGTTAACTGATGTGTCAACATAATTTGAAAAGGGTTACGGATCATACAAATAACAAAATCTCTTAAAAGACAGTTTATATGATAATTTGATCTTCTAAAGTTTCATCTGTTGAATTTAAAAAGCAGAGAAAAGAACTGATTTTCTTCTTAGCAAACATGTTTTTCTATGTTATGTAGTCTTGACTAATATGTATAATTGTTTCTGATCATCTAAGTGGAGCACTATGTATAAAAAGTGAGCACTGAAACTTTTCAAAAGAAACTACAATGTAAGTATTATAATCAATGACATATTCAATAAAGAGCACACTTGTATCCTACTTAGCAACCAAGCAGTGACAGATGTTTTGTTAACTTTGCAGAATTTTAAAAGTTCAAACGTTGTTTAATATCAACAATATGACATCTACTTTTTCTTAATGTAGGTTTATTTTTTGTCCATGGGTATAAATCCAAATAAACAACATTTCTAAAGTTTATCTTCATGGAGAGATTTATTAGTTTTACAAAAGCCAGCCAGTACAATGAAAAGGCACTTAATGAAATAATTCACTTTATTTTTTGTAAAAGTAACATTGAGATATCTTTAAAGAGAGAATGAGAAGAATGGTTTTACTCCAAACCATATGTTAAAATAAAAAATGAGGAGCTGGTTTAAGGTAAGATATTGATTGAGTTGATTTTTTCAACAGGTATTGATTGATTGGGGGCATGCTGAATTGAAAGCATTGATAGAATACTCAGCTAAAAGGGATTATTAAGATTTTGGAAATGCAAGTAAGTAAGTAAGTAAGAGCATGATATGGGTTTAGTTTATAGCATCAACTACTACACACCATACAGGTTATAATTAAAGTTACAAAATAGACAGGGTATCCCAGATAAAAATAGAAAAAAGAGGAAGAGCAAGGAAAGACATTTGAACAGAACGTATATTTAACTGGTATGAGGAAGAAGAGAAAGGTTGGAAAACCTTGTAATCAATGGAGGTCTCAAAAAGAATAAAAAGAAAAAAATGAAAATGAAGGAAAATAAAGAATGAGAAAGGGCTTCCCTTGGGACGCAGTGGTTAGGAATCTGTCTGCCAATGCAGGGGACACAGGTTCGAGCCCTGTTCCAGGAATATCCCACATGCCACGGAGCACCTAATCCTGTGTACCACAACTACTAAGCCTGCGAGCCACAACTACTGAGCCTGCATGCCACAACTACCAAAGCCCACGTGCCTAGAACCCATGCTCTGCAACAAGAGAAGCCACTGTTATAAGAAGCCCGGGGCCCACAAGGAAGAGTAGCCCCCGCTCCCGGCAACTAGAGAAAGCCTGCGTGTAGCAACGAAGACCCAATGCAGCCAAAAATATATAAATAAAAATAAATAAATTTAAAAAAATAAAAAGAATGAGAAGAACATTGTTTATGGGTGTGATTGACTAGGCAGTGAATTGGTAAACGATTCCTCACTGTAATTACAAATAAGGAGCAAATATGGATGATCAGGCACCAGATCATCCATATTTGAGATTATAAAAATGAGATTATTTATGAAGGTGGAGATTTTGACAAGGAAACTTGAGTATAATCTATGTGTGATGAACAGCATCAATAATGAAGGATGACATGGAGGGGAAAGTTTTGTGTGAGAGACCACCCTTATTTAATAAAATAGACAAACTTAGCTGAGTCAATGAACAGATGCCAAACATAGTCTCTATAGAACTTATGAACATACACACAGGGCATATGCACACTTAGCTACTCGTGCTGGTTACTAAAGAAGTTTAGGGCAGTTGTCCTGGTTACCGTGCACCTCATCTCTAAACCAGAAAGCTGTAGAGTCATGTAGGATTGGATGAGGGACTCTGCTGCCTGAGACTGCTTTCCTGAAAAATCTATTAGATGGAATAGGCAATTTATGTTGACCACCCACGTGAAAATAAGAGATAGGTGCAGAAATGGCAAAATGTTTTAGTGAAGGGTGCCAAGATTCAAAAGAAAACTTTTTTTCTTTTATGTAATATTTTATTTAAAATAAAATTTAAAATATATTGAAGTAATAACTCATACATTTATCACTTACAACAAGAGTCATAATTGTTTATGTTAGCTTCCAGTTTTTGTCCAGATAAAATCCTGGGATTTAAGTTTCTCTACCACTTGCACACTATGTGAAAAATAAGTAAATTATTTCAACAACTCGGGCCTCAGTTTTTCATCTATTAATTGGGAACAAGTAATTCCTATTTTGAGAATTAAGTGAATATATGATTATGAAATTATTTTGTAAAATTTGAAACCTTATCCAAATGATATTATTTGTTTTAAGTTGTCTATTAATAAAGTATATACTATTGACTTTTAATCTGTTTCCATACAGATATTTTGTATTTTTGTGTAGTTGCATTAGCACATTTTTCCTTTTATGATTTTGTATTTTATGACGTTTAGAATATTTTCCCTGTACTTTATGAAAATACACACCCATTTATATTTTAAATGACATCTTAAGTATTTGTTAGTGTCAGTTTTTTATGGTTCTCTTTTTGTGGTACATATATATTGTGATTTTATATAGTGAGTTATATCCAACTTTTCCAGTTTCTTCTCCTGCTTTTATACTTTGTAAGCAATTTTCCTTAAGTCTCAGATCATAACTATTCAACAATATTTTCTTCTGTCCTTTATTCTTTTACACTTACACTTAAAATTTAAATTTTTTTGAATTTAATTTTTAAATGTTGGGAGATAAAGAGTACTATTTTTCTATATAATTAGTTATTCCATGAGCATGTATTAAATAATTATGTCTTATCTCCTTACTGTAATACTATGTTTTCTTATTCTGAGCATCTTTCTGAGAGTACTGAACATAGGTTCTATATAGGTTCTGTAGGTTCAAGTTTGTTATAGAATTTTTAGATTTTGATTGTGCATTTATTATGTTTAAAAAATTCTCATTAAATATTATAAGCTTTTCAGGATGCATTATCCTTTGTCTCCAAAATTTTTTTAACAATTTGTTTTGCTTATACTTCCATATCTGATTTCAAGTGTTTTCAATTTCCAAAGTATTTTCTTAGTAACTTCAGCATATTAATAAAAATGTTTGAAAGTATAGTCCTTGCTATACCAAAGTAATTTGGGGGAATATGGTATTTTCCTCTGTTCATATAATTCTTCATTATAGACTTTAAAAAATTTTGTGTTTATTTAATCCAATTATATCACATTTCTTGTTTAGATTTTTTCTTTTTTATTTCATGTATTTGAAACTATTATAAATGTGCTTCTTTTTCTTATACTATCTATTTCATATCTATTATATTTTCTAACTATTTTATATTCTTCATACTTTTGAGAAATGTGTGTTATACGGTTGAAAACACTAAAAAAAAAAAAGGAAGATTTGTAAAAAAGTGTAGCTGGCCTTTTATGCTGTAGCTAATAACTAAAACAAAATTTTCTCAAGCAATGACTACACCATAACTCACCTTCACCCCCTACAAATATTTAGAAGCTGAAATACAATGTGTCTATTATTGAGGCTTAAGCAATGATTATACTTCAGCTGATTCATATACTGAAAATACCGAGATAACTTGACTAGAGTCCACAGTCTTCTGGTAGACTGGATGGCCCTTCAGATTTAGTTGAAATGCTTCCAGCACAGCATGTTATAAATGACTCTAAATAAGTGGATAAAATAAGACCACGTGAAACATTACGAGTCAAAGTAACAACAACAACAATATAAAACCTGTGAAAAAAATGCATAAATGCTGATTTTAAATTTAAAATATCAGCAAAAACTAATATGTCATAAAAATAACAATTTTAATAATAGATAGAAATAGAATCAAAAGTAAAATAATAAAATGTATTTTTCAAATCAAATTAGAAAACAACAAAGGAAAATAATACTTAATGATGGTGTTAGTTTGGTCATTCATTCTCTGGGAATGAACATATGCAAAAAAATTCTGGAAAATGACTTGGCTTGATAAATCAAAAGCCACCAAAGAGTTTATATATTCTAAACCATCAATAAAACTTCCCAAGTCCTAAATACTCTGTTATTGCAATATGATGGAAAGTTTGTAAAAGATGTAGGGAAACAGATAAATCAACTATTTATAATTTCAAATGTTAAATCTATGTTAATGCAACACTTTATTTTATATGTGAATAAAAGTAGAAATCTAACAAAATATTAACAGTCACCAGATTTTCAAATTGTGGGCAATTTATAAATCATTTTGATATATTCATTTTATCTTCACACATTCTTAAACTACCATGTATCAATGTAATTGTCATTTAAAATAACTGAAATCATATGAGCATCCTTTACTTAGTTAAAGCATTTGTGTTAAACATCATCATCATCACCATCATCATCATCATAATCATCTTGGTTTACATACCACCTGACTACCAATCATCTATTTTTTTGGTACTTCAAAATAGTTTGACAAAATCATGTACTTAACAGCTTCAATCTATCAAAATCTCCTCAAATAAAAACTCTTAAGCTTAATGCCCAGTAAAATTCTCATCTGTCTGGAGTTATCAATAAAGAGGCAACTCTAGTAATTACTCTTGGCTTCATAAAATCTCTTATCATAATGAAAAGGTTATACCAAGACAACTTATTATTCCTCCTTAGAATAATTCAATTTCTTCAGATTCAGTTATTAAAAATAGTACAGAAATTATATCAGGGAAGTAAACAATTATGCTGAAGATAAAGTAGAGTACAGCAGCTCTTGAGACATCGTCCTCAGGTCAAACAGAGACTCTACACAATCTTTGGACTGAGATTTCTGCAAGTAGATTGCACAGTCAGTGTGGTCAGCCTGATGTATTCCAGAATTTCCATGAGAGTCATGCCACCAGCTCTGAAATCCTAGTTTCAGAGCAGCATCAAATTGTAGAGAGCTGAGCTGAGAGACATTTAAGAAGCATCTATCTTATTACACTTGTTCTACAAATTTGAAAACATAAATTATTGCAGTTTAGTTGACTTGTTCTGCTCACAAAATAGCCTCTTGATGGAATCAACACTAGAAATAAAGTTCTCCAAGTCTTTCTTCTCTGTTTCTAGTATATACCCTCCTTAATTTTAATTTCAAGGAAGCATGGATGCTGTCACATGAGTGCTAGGCTCTGTTATATTGTTAGGCTCTGTTTTGGCTTATTTTGTATTTTCTTAGGTGAATGGCACTGCATTTTGGGTACAGCAAATCTAGACAAAATTGTAGTCCCAAGCAAGGGAATTTTACTGAAGGCTACTTTAATGTTGTTCATTTAACATTACCAATGAATGCATCTTCTGGATTTTAATATAGAATCTGATAAAAACTTGTCATAAGAAATAGGAATTTAAAGAAGTTTCAGTTTTACTATGTCTTCAATATCCACTTTGAACACCAATATTCTCATTTTTAAAAATGGTGTATTTTATATCTGCATTTTAGGCTTTTGTCAGGATTAAGTTTGTTGATTCAAAGCACCTCACAAATTATTTCCCTTCCTGTGTTAATCCTCTACAATTCCTATAACAGAAACTTAGGTGTAATATTAGCTTGCTTTCTGGTATTACAGTAGGTAATTAAATACATTTTTTACCTTAGATATTGGCTATACCCTATGTGTTAATTGATTATTAGAGATGCAGTGAGTAACTTATTATCTATCAACTTCCTTCCTGAAATTCTTCTTTTGAGAGAACTTTATTTCAACAAAACTCATAGGAAAAATTTATGATGTACTTTAAAGATATGGGTTGGGTTTCTGGCAATTTGTGGAAGTAAAATAGAAGAAAAAACAGTTCATATGGGGATTCACTATTTTCTCTTGTTGTGGGATTTCTAGAGAAAAATGAAATACTCTTCAAGCATGCAGAAATCCAGAGCAAGGTATGTTAGGATAATAAGTGGGAGGATGTGGTATGTCTTAGGAGACTTGGTGGTTTTACACTGTATGTGGGTTACTAGCAGCTTCATAGTTGTAACGAAGGCTACTTAGTCCAGCTCATTACTTTGGGGACTGAACTCTGCACAGTGATACAACACAGGAGGGAGGGATTCAGAATAAAATTATGACATGGATGAAATGGTGCAAAGGTACTTTGGAAGTGAGGTGATAGAATTCACTAAAAATTAAGGATCATTACAAATTCATACACATAACTCTACTTGAAACATGGCTTTTCATGAAAACCACTTACATCTTCTAAAAGAGTGTTGTTAAGACAATCCAAGGTAGGGTGGCAACTGTGGGAGCACAGCACCTGAAGGCATTTTTTACCAAATGGGTAAAAAATTAGTAATGGGAGTGTTGGTCTGTCTCATGAAACTTTAAATTTTGACATAGTCTAGCACTTCTTAATGATATCAGATCCATCAGATATATTTTCCCTCCAAATCCAAGTTTGTTTATATTGAAAGTATGTTGAGGCAAGTAGTCCTCTTTTTTTCTTCCACATCTGAAGAACTGCCTTAGCATTTACAGTAAGAACATCTCACCTTCAGGGTTGAGCAGATTCCAATAGGCAATAAACAGTGGCAGTATTTGAGATGGTATACTAATGTTTGGAGAGCAGCAGTATGGCCACATTAAACTTTCAAATTCTTTTAAAATGCTATTTAAATATATTATTTATACATTAGAATTGCATCACACTTATCCTGAGCAGCATAAAATTCCATGCAATACTCAATTTACAAATAGACTACATATGATTGCTTGGGATAGTTTTCTGTTTATCTATTTTATTAAAATTTAATATCTTCAAACAAGGGATGAAACCATCAGAAAAGGATGGGGGAAAGTGTAGGATCAAAAAATAAAGGTAATACAACAATTTCTAGATTTCAACTTATAGTTTTTATGTCAAATATTAAAATAACATACAAATTGTTTTTCAATACATTCTAGCTTCAATTGCTACTGGTAAAAGTGACTCATGTCAATATGTCATTGTAAAGACATAGAATGGGAAAGAAAATAATAGTATAGCCAGAGTGACAGACATTTCTTGCCAAAGTAGAAATAAGTCCAACTCTTTCATGCAACTTTCAATTCTGTTGGGGAGTGAGGGCTTATTCAGTTGCTATTTTGTGCTTGCTACGTATTTTATACAGTATTGTCAGTTAAATAGGTTAAATAAATGCAACTCCCCATCCTTTGAAGTCTGAGTAAAGAGAATAAAACTTAAAAAAAAAGAAACATTCAGTTTGAAAGAACAAAGTCTCCTTAGTCAGTCAAGAGATATGTCTAGTCAGGAAGAGCTTTTACAAATTTAAGAAACAATTTGATATTGATGGTTACCATTTATTTTGCAAACCTGTTGGGAATGAATGTATTCATGTAAAGTTATTGCAAATTTTATTCTTCACAAATTAATTTTTGGCTTTGACATTTATTTGAAGTCACTTGAAAGTAAATAAAACTAAGTACTTTCTATCTTCTCATCTTACTATCCTTATAGTAACAATGAATTTTTGTATTTATTTGCAGGATTAATTCTAATTTTATAATTAGAATTTTATACTTTTAAATATCTTCATGTAAAATCGTAATCAAATTTAATTGCATACTCTGTCTTTTCAGACTTTAAGATTTCTTTTTTTTTTAAAGAAAGCTTAGGATTGACTCTCTTATTAACTTTTATATGTAACATACAGTACTGTTAATTATATTTATCATGTTGTGCATTACATCCCTAGTACTCATTTATCTTATAACTGGAAGTTTGTACCTTTGACCACCTACATCCAATCCACTTTCCCCAAACTCCCATCTCTGATAACCACAAATCTGATCTATTTTTCTATGAATTTGTTTGTTTGTTTCTTTTTGAAGTGTAATTGGTCTACAACACTGTGTTAGTTCCTGGTACATAGCATAGTGATTCAATATTTCTATTCATTTCAAAATGATCACCTCAATAAGTCTAGTTACTATATGTCACCATACAAAGATATATTGTTATTGACTATATTCCCCACAATGTACATTTTCATACCTGTGACTCATCTATTTTCTACTAGAAGTTTGTTCCTCAATCTCCCTCACAAATTTCTCTCATTCACCCATCACCCTTCTCTCTGGCAGCCACCTGTTTATTCTCTGTATCATCTATGACTCGGTTTCTGTTTTGTTATGTGCATGCATTTGTTTTGTTTTTTAGATCCACATAAATGTGAACTCGTACAGTATTTGTCTTTCTCTGTTTGACTTATTTTATTTAGCAAAGTACCCTCTAGATCCACTCATGTTGTTGAAAGTGGCAAATTTTTACTCCTTTTATGCCTGAGTAATGTTCCATTGTGTACACACACACACACACACACAATCTTTATCCATCCATCTGTTGATGGCACTTAGGTGGCTTCCATATCTTGACTGTTGTAAATAGTATGGCAACAAACATTGGGATGTGTATATCTTTTCAAATTTCTGTTTTCATTTTCTTCAGATAAATACCCAGGAGTGGAATTGCTGAATCATACAGTAGTTCTATTTTTAATTTTTGAGGATCCTCCATATTTTTCTCCATAGTTGCTTCACCAATTTACATTCCAACCAACAATGTATGAGTGTTCCCTTTTATCCACATTCTCTCTAACATTTGTTATTTGTGGTCTTTTTGATAATAGCAATTCTGACAGGTGTGAGGTGATATCACTTTCTCATCTTGATTTGCATTCCCTGATGATCAGTGATGATGAGCATCTTTTCATGTGTCTGTTGGCCATCTATATGTAATCTCTGGAAAAATGTCTATTCAGATCCTCTGCCCACTTTTTAATGAGGTTATTTGTTCTTTTGATATGGAGTTGTATGAGTACTTTTTATATTTTGGATATTAAACCCTTATTATTATAATGTACCAAAATTAATCCCTATATTGTTTACAAATATGTTTTCCAATTCAGTAGGCAACTTTTTGTTGACAGCTTCCTTCACTGGGCAAAAGCTTTTTAGTCTGATGTAGTCCCATTTGTGTATTTGTTTTGGTTGCCCTTGCCTAAGGAGATAGTTCTAAAAAAATATTGCTGAGACAGATGTCAAAGAGTGTATTGCCTATGTTTTCTTCTAGAACTTTTCTTTGAGAAGTGTCATCTTGCCCACTCCCCCTACTTGATACTCTTGAAATAAATGTTTTAACAATTCTAAAAATTAACCCTAGTAAAAAGTAAATATAAATAGATATGTATCAATCTTATTTGAAACACTATAGAAGGTCAATCAAATATTTCACAGGTTCCTCAATTTACATGAACTTGGTTCTAGGAATTTCTTTTATTCTGGGCTCAGTTCTATTGAAAGATAATAATCTTGACTGGGAAAAATGTTAATAGTGTGTCCATCATCATATAAACTACATAATTTAATGGAAGTGAAGTATTATCTTAATTCATAAACTTTTTATGGATATAATATTTACAATATTAGCTTTAAAAAGTTAAAAGTTGTTTTGTTCATCTCTCCTCTATTTCTGTAAAAACAGGTTTGTATTGTAAACAAATTCAATGGTATATCCAAAATATATGCTTAATTGAGATTCTCAGTATCCTTAGTTTGTCCAAGGAAAACACTTTACAATACATCTCTGTGGTAGTCAGAATAGTGGCCTCTCAATATGTTTACATACTAATCCCCCAGTACTGTAAATTAAATATACATGAATATACATAACAAGGAGGATTTAAGGTTGCAGATAAAATTAAAGTTCTAATAGGATGACCTTAAAAGAAAGGTAATATCCTTGATTTTCTGAGGATTCAATATAATCACAAGGGCCCTTAAAAGTAGAAGAAGGAGACAGAAGAGGAAGTCAGAGTGATGCAATGTACAAACTCAACCCACCATTCTTGGCTTTAAGGATGAAAGAAGAGAACCAGCAGAAAAAGAATGTGGATGGTCTCTCAAAACGGGAAAGAAGAAAGGTGTTTATCTCTTAGAGCCTCCAGAAGGAATGCAGCCCTGCCAACTTTTTGATTAGCCCACTGAGGCTCTTTTCTTACATCTGAGGTAGAGATCAGTAAGATAATAAATTTGTGTTGTTTTAAATCACTAAGTTTGTGGCAATTTGCAACAACAACCATAGAAAATTAATAGCTTCTGTGTATGCAACTATCTTAATTATGCAGTGAGTTAAATTTTCAAAATTTTATTTATAATACACATCTCTTAAACTGTTGTGAGAATTAGAGACAAGATGTGCCTAAGGAAAATGCAAAAAGGCAATGTACCAAGAATAAGCAGCTTAACACCCCAACTCATTTTTAGGGGGAGAATATATTGCATTATTATGTATATATAATATCTGTATTATTAAAATATTATACATATGGTTTGATATACATTTATAATAGTAATTATAATAACATAATATATTTGGAATTGGAGTTGAAATATACCAGTCTAAATATTGTCACAATAAAAAATATTCCTGATTCAAGATAGACTTGACCTTTGTAAGTCAAAGAAGTGTAGTAACACTGTTAATTATTTTGAAAGAAAATCCCATATTTCTTGGCTGTCATTTCATAGATGTATGTCACTTGCACCTCTATTTTATCAGAAGAAATGAGTGGCCACGGCAGGGGTCTCACTGCGGAGCACATTCACCAGTTTCTCAGGACCAGTTCTGCTCAGTGCTTCCCTGCAGCATCAATATGACATCAGTAAAAAATACTGCCTCATTAAAGCACATAAGAGAATAAAATAGAGCAAAATCAGCACAAATAAAATTCATCATGTCTAAGTTATTGACCCCTTTCTTTTACGTTAAAGAAGCTTAAAAATGGCAGGTGCATATACTGGAAAGGATGGAGTACCACCTTATCCCTGACTAGGCTCCTTCCAGAATCACAGTTGGTTCATTATAATTACCTAATATTTGTAAAGTGCTCTGAGGTTGAAATCACTCCCAAGGTGCTGAGTAAGATGGTCACGCCTGAATAAATCTAATGATGAAAAACATATGTTATTATTTTCTGTGCCTCTTTGAAGGAAAATAAATGTTTACCATGAAAGAAAACAAATCAAGGCAAAACAGCAAACAAACAAAACAGAAAAAGAACAAGTTCAAAGTAAGTTGCAGACCAGTTTAAAAGAGACAAAACCCTGTGCTATCTCCATTCAGGCCAGACACAGCAGGTCCTGTTATGCTGAAACACAAGGACCAGACACACTAGGACACTTGCCAGCAGAGGCCACAGTTCCTACAGTCAAAGGAGATACTAGTTAATGGGACGGCTTTGGGACCTTGGGGTTTCATATAAAGACAGTTCACGGTATTTGTGCATAGAAGTGGTGATAGTTATCATGCGAGTGTCTTTCTGCTATGGTGGTACATTTACTTGAGAGCATCATAGCAAATGTGAATGTGATTCTACCTATGATAACAGAAGAGCTATGCGTGGCATGCCCATACATAGATGGATTGCATTATTGGTGCCAACCTTGGCTAAATGATATTCCTTAGTATGTTGTATGATCTTTCACTAAAGTTCCAGTTTAGGGGAAAATGGCAGATAGATCCAATAGGATCATTTGTACGTAATGTAAATGAGGGACCACAATATCCAAAGCAGCAGCAAAGATGAGAATGAACATAAATGAGGTGATTAATAAAATACTAAATATAGTGGCCTTTGTCATATAGCTTCATGTGTTTCTTAGGGCCTCATTACGACTTTTGTTGACCCCAGATACTTTTGCTTTTGTGGGTCTCTCGCTCTCTTTCTCTATATATAGATAGAGATAGATATACATATAGATTGCTCTACATATAGATAATATACACTATATCATAATATAATTATATATTAAATATAATCCAGGCTGTATGCATTATTATACTAATATTCATTATACATATTTTTCCTTTGGTATTAAAAATAAATTAAAATTAAAACATTTTCACAGGCTTGTAAAATTACCATGGGTAAGCCTTAGGCAACTATGCTTACTGTGTCTGATGGTAAAGTTGTCCCTGGTGTTTATAACCTTTCATAACATCAACAATTCTGTGTTCATTCAGATTTCTCTAATTCTGTATTTTTGATATATCAAATTAACCTTAGTAAAATATAGGCAACTGATTAATTAAAATTCATAGTATGAATGGGCTCAGAATAAATTACGTATATGGGTTTAAGCACTAAAATAATGATTAAAGCTATCAAATCTACTTCCCTCTGTTTATCCACAGTGTCCAAAAATATACTGAAATAACAAGTATTTTATGAAAATATTCTACACTCTGCAAGTATCATCTCTCAACCAAATAAATGAACGATAGAAATTACTATACTAGTCAAGACACGGCATGCCCAACAACATATGTGGGCAGGATATCACTCATAGAAAAATTCCAAGACTGCCCTCATCACCCTGTAAGGTATAAATGAGGAGCTGAAAGAATGGGAAATGACAGCTCATATGTGATCTGACACAACTGTACTGATAGAAATGACTTAGGAATATTGAACTTACTTCATTTCTGCCTTAGTAAAATTCTCCATCAATGAGATATGCTATAGGTAAGTTAGTTAAGCTTAGAAACTCCCGGAATCTAGTCTTTATGCTGAAACAACATAGTAAGCTCAGCATTTTTTCTAGACTATGAAATGTTTATTTAAAATGATCTGTAATTTTGGCTTCTTACAAGTTCAACCTTACATTTCCTGAATTAAAATGAATATGTGAATTTCTATTAAATGTATATGTTTAAGTTTGAAAAAATAACACCTCCTAGGAAAATTGTGAAATATGATAAGAATATTAAATAGGTTAAATATCATTTGACCTTATGAAGATTAGTTTTGTTGTGGCAAGAGTACACAAAATGGTATAGTTATTTTAGGCCACAGCTTCTAGAAACAGATAGATAACAATTATTTGATTTCCAGCATACTGCCTTTCTTTCAAAGAACTCAGGAAAATATGTTCACATATCACCTGTGTAAAATGGGAACAATTTATGTTCTTTCAACTGTGAACACCAATCACACAGAGACATTTGTAAATTTAGGTGAAATGGAAAACAATTTCAAGGCAGTGAACTAAACCACAATAAAAATTACACAGGCATCACAGCATTGGGAGAGGGATAAAAGTGTGACTTGACAAAAAATAATCAGTTTGTGCATAACACTGGCTGAAGGGGCTGGTGCCCTGAAAGGCAAAAAGCTATCTGTAGGCAAATGGCAGTGTAGATTGATTTGGTAACTCAGGCTTCAATAGGAAATGTATGTGCCCAGGGATGCAGTGCTATAAAGAAAGGCCCTGACTCTGTGGGATAGGTCACCTGCATGCTGCTCTGTGTCAGATCATAACTGTTAACTTGAAATAATTTGGCCTGTTTTCAGCAATTTATTTAAAGGCAACATAAATTGTATTCTTTTGTACATCTTGTTTTACTCCAAATGTAAAAGACTTCTAAAATGTCTATTGCTTTTGAAATCTAAACAAGCAGCCATTCAGGTTTAAAATGAAATGACCAATTTAAAGGACCGAAAATAAAAGACTAAATATCTTTAGGGGAGTGGCCGAGAGGGTGGAGTAGAAAGACCCTGAGCTCACTTCCTTCCACAGGCACACCCAAATTATAACTATTTACAGAGCAACTATTGATGAGAAGGACCTGAAGGCTAGCAGGAAATATTTTCCACACCTAAAGACATAAAGAAGGAACCATAAGAAGATAGGTAAGAAGGACAGAAACGTGGTATAGTCAAGATGTACACCTGCAGGTAGTCGACCCACAAACAGGAAGATAATCACAATTGCAGAGGTGCAACCCAAGGAACAAGGGATCCAAGCCTCACATCTGGCTTCCGAGCTTGGGAAGGCTAGCTCCCAAACATTTGCAGGGATTGCATACAGGAGAGCTGGAGGGCTGTAGAAAAGAGACTTTGCTCTCAAAGGGTGTACACAAAACCTCACACCTCCATTTGAAAGAAGCCTGGGGCAGACATACTTGCTGATCTTGGAGTGACTCTAGGGGGCAACCGGGACTTCCCCTGGGGACACAGCTGCTGGCAGTAACCATTCTTTCTTGGGTTGTTTGTTTGTTTTACGGTACATGGGCCTCTCACTGTTGTGGTATCTCCCGCTGCGGAGCACAGGCTACTGACGCGCAGGCTCAGTGGCCATGGCTCACGGGCCAGCTGCTCTGCGGCATGTGGTATCTTCCCAGACCAGAGCGCGAACCCGTGTACCCTGCAACGTCAGGCGGACTCTCAACCACTGCGCCACCAGAGAAACCCATTCTTGAGAGCTTATTCTACCACGAGAACATTGGTATTGGTAAGCACAATTTTGGAATCCTCCCTCTAACCCATTAGTGCTGGGGACTTTCTTACCCACCAGCCTGTTGGCACCAGTCTCTGTACCACCCAGGCCAAGCAGCTAGACATGTGGGGACCTACCCACCAACCAGCAGGCTGACACCAGTCCCAGGCTCCCCAGGACTCCCAGTAAACCCCTTGGGGACTCAGAATTGCCAAGCAGCAGAGTGGGACTGGCCTCAGGACCCTAAGAACACACTGCCAGCCAAGGCAGAAACCAGCATCTCCCACCAGCAGGCTGGGACCTGCCATGGGACCCCCCAGGCCCCATAGCCAGCTACCCCGGAACTTGGACACGGCTACCAGCAGAGCAGCGCCTGCCCTAAGCTTTGCTGCCAACTGCCCCAGGACACAGGGCCGGCACAAGCCCTAGAATCTCTGGGATTACTGCCTGTCATGCTACTCTGCAGCCCCACCCACAAACAGACTGGCAGCATCAGCGCGAGGCAGCACCTAGCAGCAAAATGTGTGGGGTCCCAGCCCCACCTACCACTGTGCTCACATCAGTAGGCCTCACCACAGAAGAAGGGGCCACTCAGCCTACATAAGGGCCACCCCTAGATCATATAGGTCTTATGACCAGAGGAGAGTGTGCTGCCGGGCCCCATAGAATGCCTTCTACATAACACCACTTCTCCAAAACTGGGAAAAATAACCAAGTTACCTAACACAAATAAACATAGAGAAGTAGACAACAGATGAATATGTTCCAAAAGAAGGAGACAAGATGAAAACTCAGAAGAAGAGTTAAGCAAAGTGGCACTAAACAATCTACTCGAAGGGTTCAAGATAATGATCATAAAGATGCTAAACAAGTTCAAGAAAAGAATGGATGAACACAGTGAGAAGTTCAACAAACAGAAAACATAAAGAAGAACCAAGCAGAACTGAAGAACAATGAGTCAATAAAAAATTAAACTGGAAGGAATCAACAGCAGAGTAGAAGACAAAGAAGAACAGATCAATGAACTAGAATATGTGGAAATCACTTAAGCTGAGTATAAAAAGGAACAAATAATAAAAGATGAGGACAGTTTAAAAGACATCTGGAATAACATCAAGAGTACTATCAGCTGAATTTTCAGCAGAAACTGCTGCACAGAAGTGAGTGGAACTGTATATTTAAAGTGATAACAAGAAAAAACCTACAAACAAGAATACTCTACCTGGCAAGGTTATCATTCAAATTTGAAGGATAAAAAGTTTTACAAATAAGCAAAAGGTAAAGAAGTTTGACACCACAAAACATGCTTTACAAGTAATGTTACAGGGACTTCACTAAGCAGAAAATAAAAGTTTACACCTAGAAATGAAGTGAGTGCTTCTCAACATTTTCATCCATTCATTCTTTTATTCAACATGTTTTTATTGAGTGCCTGCTCTATGCCAGGCACTTTTCTGGAAACCTAAGGAATATCAAGGAACCAAACAAAATTTCTGCCCTTATCTGGTGTACATACTAGCAGAAGAGAGAGTAGAGTACATCGTTTGGTATATATAGGGCTAATAGTGCAGCAAATAATAATAGTTGGTGCCCTGAGATAGGAATTGGGGCTTCTCACAACCTGAGCACCTGAGTCCACAGGTGCACCCACACCAACACCTACAGGCCATGGGGATGAAGTCTCAGTGCACCAGTGGGGACCAGATTGAGATACAGGCAGTAACTCTATGCTTGGAGCTCCCTGAGAAGGCAAACTTTTCAATTAAATGTTGTTTTAGAAGAAATTTTTGCGTTTTCTTTGTAAATAATTCAAATTGACTTACTTTGAATTCATTTACGTTCTTCACCTGATTAGCTAAGTTGTTTCCCAGTCCCCTGCCAAATTTTGAAATAAAGATTGTTTAGGCCTTGTCCCTAAATCAAAACAAACCCTTGTTGTGGTAAGTTCAGAACATGTTGAAATGTGTTCTTTAACTTGAAAATTTCTGAAACAGTTTATTTGTCAATTTACCTTTTCAGATTAAGAGAAGACTTTTAAAACAAATCAACCCATGGTATAGTACAGGGAACTCTACTGAATATTCTGTGATAACCTATATGAGAAAAAATTTGAAGAAGAATAAATATATGTATAACTGAATCACTTTGCTGTACACCTGAAAGTAACACAATATTTTTAATCAACTGTACTCCAATAAAAAATACAAAACAAGCAAACAAACAAAAAAACAGGGCACAACCCTGTAGGACTCTCATCACTAAGCAATCCCATTTGTCTAGTTATTGGTGAGGACAATTCAGCAATAATATACATAAAGAATAAAGAACACTGTAGTACATCCTGTCAATCTAGATCCTTTATAAAGCATTTAGGTTACAATCTGTGCTTTGGAGTTGTTGCTGGAGGGACCACTCAGAGATTTATTAGGTCTAATTCTCTGATTTCCAGCAGATGAATCTTCAATTAGCCCACATTGGTGGGCTTGTTATCCTATTTAAAAACACTTTCAGGGAAGAATGCATTATAGGAAAAGAGTACAAAAAGGCAAAAAAAAAATTCACATGCTTAAAAAAATATATTTTATACATATGCAAACCTTTCATAAACTAAAATTTACTTTCCCCTTCTTAAGTGCAGTTCTACATTTTTCCTGGCTTTTATAGTAACACATTACCCCATGATTTAATCAGTAACTTGAGCTTTGATGAGTAATAAAAAACATAAAACAAATAAATGAACCTGGGAAACAACAAAAACATTTATTTTTTCTTTTTATTTTACTCTATTGCTAAATTCTGATATTCTTGGTGGTCCAAGGGTTAGGAAAACAATCTGTGAGAGGAACTTAGAACCATATATTTAAAAGAATAACAATATTCATAGTCACATTTATTCCACGTCAGTTTTAAGCTTTAAAGTTCAAAATATTAATATTTACAATAATATTTAGAATATTTTATTTACATTTATAAATATGATATAATACTTTTATTTTTTAATTTTTTTAACATCTTTATTGGAGTATAATTGCTTTACAATAGTGTGTTAGTTTCTGCTGTATAACAAGGTGAATCAGTTAAACATATACATATGTTCCCATATCTCTTCGCTCTTGCGTCTCCCTCCCTCTCACCCTCCCTATCCCACCCCTCTAGGTGGCCACAAAGCACCGAGCTGATCTCCCTGTGCTATGCGGCTGCTTCCCACTAGCTATCTATTTTATGTTTGGTAGTGGATATATGTCCATGCCACTCTCTCACTTCGTCCCAGCTTACCCTTCCCCCTCCCCGTGTCCTCAAGCCCATTCTCTATGTCTGCGTCTTTATTCCTGTCCTGCACCTACATTCTTCAGAACCATTCTTTTTTTTAGATTCCATATATATGTGTTAGCATACGAATTTGTTTTTCTCTTCCTGACTTACTTCACTCTGTATGACAGACTCTCGGTCCATCCAACTCACTACAAATAACTCAATTTCATTTCTTTTTATGGTGGAGTAATAGTCCGTTGTATATATGTGCCACATCTTCTTTATCCATTCATCTGTCGATGGACACTTAGGCTGCTTCCATGTCCTAGCTATTGGAAATAGAGCTGCAATGAACATTGTGGTACATGACTCTTTTTGAGCTATGGTTTCCTTAGGTATATACCCAGTAGTGTGATTGCTGGGTTATAGGGTAGTTCTATTTATAGTATTTTAAGGAATTTCCATACTGTTCTCCATAGTGGCTGTATCAGTTTACATTCTCACCAAGAGTGCAAGAGGGTTCCCTTTTCTCCACACCCTCTCCAGCATTTATTGTTTATAGATATTTTGGTGATGGCCATTCTGACTGGTGTGAGGATATACCTCATTGTAGATTTGTTTTGCATTTCTTTAATGATTAGGGATGTTCAGCATTCTTTCATGTGTTTGTTAACAATCTGTATATCTTCTTTGGAGAGATGTCTATTTAGGTCTTCTGCCCATTTTTGGATTGGGCTGTTTGTTTTTTTTGATATTGAGCTACATGAGCTGCTTGTAAATTTTGAAGATTAATCCTTTGTTAGTTGCTTCATTTGCAAATATTTTCCTCCATTCTGAGGGGTGTCTTTCTGTCTTGTTTATGGTTTCATTTGCTGTGCAAAAGTTTTTAAGTTTCATTAGGTCACATTTGTTTATTCTTGTTTTTATTTCCATTTCTCTAGGAGGTGGGTTGAAAAGGGTCTTTCTGTGATTTATGCCACAGAGTTTTCTGCCTAAGTTTTCCTCTAAGATTTTTATAGTGTCTGGTCTTACATTAAGGTCTTTAATCCATTTTGAGTTTATTTTTGTGTATGGTGTTGGGCAGTGTTCTAATTTCATTCTTTTACATGTAGCTGTAGAGTTTTCCCAGCACCAATTCTTAAAGAGATGGTCTTTTCTCCATTGTATATCCTTGCCTCCTTTGTCATAGATTAGTTGACCGTAGGTGTGTGGGTTTACCTCTGAACTTTCTATACTCTTCCATTGATCTATATTTCTGTTTTTTGTGACAGTACCCTACTTTCTTGATTACTGTAGCTTGTATTATAGTCTGAAGTCAGGGAGCCTGATTCCTCCATATCGGTTTTTCATTCTGAAGATTGATTTGGATATTCAGGGTCTTTTGTGTTTCCACACAAATTGTGAAATTTTTTGCTCTAGTTCTGTGAAAAATGCCATTGGTAGTTTGATAGGGATTACCTTGAATCTGTAGATTGCTTTGGGTAGTATAGTCATTTTCACAAAGTTGATTCTTCCAGTCCATGAACATTGTATATCTCTCCGACTGTTACTAACATCTTTCATTTCTTTCATCAGTGTCTTATAGTTTTCTGCATACAGGTTTTTTTCTCCTTAGGTAAGTTTATTTTAGGTACTTTATTCTTTTTGTTGCAATGGTAAATGGGAGTATTGCCTTAATTTCTCTTTCAGATTTTTCATCATTAGTGTATAGGAGTGCAACAGATTTCCATGTATTAATTCTGTATCCTGCTACTTTACCAAACTCATTGATTAGCTCTAGCAGTTTTCTGGTAGAGTCTTTAGAATTCTCTACGTATAGTATCATGTCATCTGCAAAAAGTGACAGCTTTGCTTCTTCTTTTCCAATCTAGGATCCTTTTATTTCTTTTTCTTCTCTGATTGCTCTGGCTAAAACTTCCAAAACTATGTTGAATAATAGTGGTGAGAGTGGGCAACATTTTCTTCTTCCTGATTTTAGAATACTTACAATTTTTCACCATTGAGAATGATGTTGGCTGTGGGTTTGTCATATATGGCGTTTATTATGTTGAGGCAAGTTCCCTCTATGCCTACTTTCTGGAGGGTTTTTATCATAAATGGGTGGTAAATTATGTCAAAAGCTTTTTCTGCATCTATTGAGAATATCATATGCTTTTATCCTTCAATTTGTTAATATGATGTATCACATTGATTGATTTGGGTATACTGAAGAATCCTTGCATTCCTGGAATAAACCCCACTTGATCATGGTGTTTGATCCTTTTAAAGTGCTGTTGGATTTTGTTTGCTAATATTTTTTGTTTTTTTGTTTGTTTTTTGTGGTACACAGGCCTCTCACTGTTGTGGCCTCTCCTGTTGCCGAGCACAGCCTCCGAACGCGCAGGTCCAGCGGCCATGGCTCACGGGCCCAGCCGTTCCGCGGCATGTGGGATTTTCCCGGACTGGGGTATGAACCCATGTCCCCTGCATCGGCAGGCAGATTCTCAACCACTACACCAACAGGGAAACCCTGTTGGCTAGTATTTTGTTGAGGATTTTGCATCCATGTTCATCAGTGATATTGGCCTGTAGTTTTCTTTTTTTGTGGCATCTTTGTCTGGTTTTGGTATCAGGGTGATGGTGGACTCGTCGAATGAGTTTGGTAGTGTTCCTCCATCTACTATATTTTGGAAGGTTTTGAGAAGAATAGGTATTAGCTCTTCTCTAAATGTTTGATAGAGTTCGCCTGTGAAGCCTTCTGGTCCTGGGCTTTAGTTTTTGGAAGATTTTTAATCACATTCTCCATTACAGTGCTTGTGATTTGTGTGTTTATATTTTCTATTTCTTCCTGGTTCAATCGTGGAAGGTTGTGCTTTTCTAAGGATGTCTCCATTTCTTCCAGGTTGTCCATTTTATTGGCATATAGTTGCTTGTAGTAATCTCTCATGATCCTTTGTATTTCTCCAGTGTCAGTTGTTACTTCTCCTTTTTCATTTCTAAATCTATTGATTTGAGTCTTTTTTTATTGATGAGTCTGGCTGATGGTTTATCAATTTTGTTTATCTTCTCAAAGAACCAGCTTTTAGTTTTATTGATCTTTGCTATAGATTTCTTCATTTCTTTTTCATTTATTTCTGATCTTATCTTTATGATTTTTTTCCTTCTGCTAAATTTGGGGTTTTTTTTGTTCTACTTTCTCTAATTGCTTTAGGTTAAGGTTACATTCTTTATTTGAGATGTTTCTTGTTTATTGAGGTAGGACTGTATTGCTATAAACTTCCCTCTTCAAAATATGTTTGCTGCATCCCATAGGTTTTGGGTTGTCATGTTTTCATTGTCATTTGTATCTAGGTATTTTTTGATTTCCTCTTTGATGTCTTCAGTTATCTCTTGGTTATTAAGTAGTGTATTGTTTAGCCTCCATGTGTTTGTGGTTTTTACATAGTTTTTCCTGTAATTGATATCTGGTCTCATAGCGTTGTGGTCGGAAAAGATTCTTGATATGCTTCCAATACTCTTAAATTACCAAGGCTTGATTTGTGATTCAAGATATGATCTATCCTGGAGAATGTTCCATGAGCACTTGAGAATAAAGTGTATTCTGTTGTTTTGGGATGGAATTCCTATAAATATCAATTAAGTCTATCTGGTCTATTGTGTCATTTAAAACTTCTGTTTCCTTATTTATTTTCATTTTGGATGATCTGTCCATTGGTGAAAGTGGGGTGTTAAAGTCTCCTACTATGATTGTGTTACTGTCAATTTCCCCTTTTATGGCTGTTAGCATTTGCCTTATTGTATTGAGTTGCTCCTATGTTGGGTTCATAAATATTTACAATTGTTATATATTCCTGGATTGATCCCTTGATCATTATGTAGTGTCCTTCCTTGTCTCTTGTAATAGTCTTTATTTTAAAGTCTATTTTGTCTGATATGCGAATTGCTACTCCAGCTTTCTTTTGATTTCCATTTGCATGGAATATCTTTTTCTGTCCCCTCCCTTTCAGTCTGTATGTGTCCCTAGGTCTGAAGTGGGTCTCTTGTAGACAACATATATACAGCTCTTGTTTTTATATCTATTCAGCCAGACTATGTCTTTTGGTTGGAGCATTTAATCCATTTACATTTAAGGTAATTATCAATATGTATATTCCTATTACCATTTTCTTAATTGTATTGGGTTTGTTATTGCATGTCTTTTCCTTCTCTTGTGTTTACTGTGTAGAGAAGTTCCTTTAATATTTGTTGTAAAGCTGGTTTGGTGGTGCTGAATTCTCTTAGCTTTTGCTTGCCTGTAAAGGTGTTAATTTCTCTGTCAAATCTGAATGAGATCCTTACTGTGTAGAGTAACCTTGGTTGTAGGTTTTTCCCTTTCATCACTTTAAATATGTCCTGCCACTCCCTCTTGTCTTGCACATTTTCTGCGAAAGATCAGCTGTTAGCCTTATGGGGATTCCCTGGTATGTTATTTGTTGTTTTCCCTTGCTGCTTTTAATATTTTTTCTTTGTATTTAATTTTTGATAGTTTGATTAATATGTGTCTTGGCATGTTTCTCCTTAGATTTATCCTGTATAGGACTCTCTGCACTTCCTGGACTTGACTGATTATTTCCTTTCCCATATTAAGGAAGTTTTCAACTATAATCACTTCAAATATTTTCTCAGTCCCTTTCTTTTTCTCTTCTTGTTCTGGGAACCCTATAATTCAAATGTTGATGCATTTAGTGTTGTCCCAGAGGTCTCAGAGGCTGTCCTCAATTTTTTTTATTATTTTTTCTTTATCCTGCTCTGCGGTCTTTATTTCCACCTTTTATCTTCCAGGTCACTTATCCGTTATTCTGCCTCAATATTCTTCTATTGATTCCTTCCAGAGAGTTTTTAATTTCATTTATTGTGTTGTTCACCATTGTTTGTTTTCTCTTTAGTTCTTCTATGTCCTTGTTAAACGTTTCTTTTATTTTCTCCATTCTATGTCCAAGATTTTGGATCATCTTTACTATCATTATTTTGAAGTCTTTTTCAGGTAGACTGCCTATTTCCTCCCCATTTCTTAGGTCTGGTGAGTTTTTACCTTGCTCCTTCTTCTGCTCATGTTTCTGTGTCTTTTCATTTTGCTTAACTTACTGTGTTTGGGGTCTTCTTTTCACAGGCTGCATGTTCGTAGTTCCCATTGTTTTTGGTGTCTGCCTCCAGTGGTTAAGGTTGGTTCAGTGGGTTGTGTAGGCTTCCTGGTGGAGGGGACTAGTGCCTGTGTTCTGGTGGATGAGGCTGGATCTTGTCTTTCTGGTGGGCAGGACCATATCTGGTGGTGTGTTTTGGGGTGTCTGTGACCTTATTGTGATTTTAGGCAGCCTCCTGTCTTGCTATTTGTTTGTCATAGGGTGTCAAGCACTGTAGCTTGCTGGTTGTTGAGTGGAGCTGGGTTTTAACATTGAGATGGAGATCTCTGGGAGAGCTTTCACTGTTTGATATCACATAGAGCTGGGAGGTCTCTGGTGGACAAATGTCCTGGGCTCTCCCATCCCCCAAGAGACACAGGCCTGACTCCTGGCTGGAGTGCCAAGATGCTGTCAGTCACACAGCTCAGAAGGAAAGGGAGAAGAAAGAAAAAATAAAATAAAAAATAATTGTTAAATATAAAAAATTAAATCGCAATAAAAAAAGAATGAAGAAAGTAACCAAACCAGAAAACAAGTCCACCAATGAAAACAAGCATTAAAAATTATACTAAAAAAAACAATAAAAAGACAAAACAAAAAATCAAAAACAGAGAGAACCCTAGGACAATTGGTAAAAGCAGTGCTATACAGACAAAATCACACAAAGAAGCATACACATACACACTCACAGAAAGGGAAAAAGGGAAAAATATATATATATATTGTTTCTCTCAATGTCCACTGCCTCAGTTTTGGGATGATTCATTTTCTATTCAGGTATTCCAGAGATGCAAGGTACATCAAGTTGTTTGTGGAGATTTAATCCACTGCTCCTGAGGCTGCTGGGAGAGATTTCCCTTTCTCTTCTTTGTTCACACTGCTCCTTGTGTTCTGTTTAGGATTTGGCCCCACCTCTGCCTGTTGGTCCCCTGAGGGCATCTGTTCTTCACTCAGACAAGACTGGGTTAAAGGAGCAGCTGATTAGGGGGCTCTGCCTCACTCAGGGTGTGGGGAGGGAGGAGGGTATGGAATGTGGGGCTAGCCTGCAGTGGCAGAGGCTGGCATGACGTTGCAATAGCCTGAGGCATGCCGTGTATTCTCCCTGGGAAGTTGTCCCTGGATCACGGGACCCTGGCAGTGGCGGACTGCACAGTTTCCTGGGAGGGGAGCTGTAACTAGTGACCTGTGCTTGCACACAGGTTTCTTGGTGGCTGCAGCAGTAGTCTTAGCATTTCATGCCCATCTCTGGTGTCTGCACTGATAGCTGTGGCTCACGTCTTTCTCTGGAGCTCGTTTAGGCAGTGCTCTAAATCCCCTCTCCTCGCACACCCCGAAACAATGGTCTCTTACCTCTTCAGCAGGTCCAGACTTTTTCCTGGACTCCATCCTGGCTACCTGTGGTGCCCTAGCTCCCTTTAGGCTATCTTTTTGCAGCCAACCACAGTCCTCTCCCTGGATCTGACCTCCAAAACCAGAGCCTCAGCTCCCAGCCCCTGCCCACCGCGGTAGGTGAGCCAACAAGCCTCTCAGGCTGGTGAGTGCTGGTAGGCACTGATCCTCTGTGGGGTAATATCTCCACTTTGCCCTCTGCACCCCTGTTGCTGTGCTCTCCTCCATGGCTCTGAAGCATCCTCGCCTCCACCTCCTGTCTCCTCCAGTGCAGGGGCTTCCTAGTGTGTGGAAACTTTTCCTCCTTCACAGCTCCCTCCCAGTGGTGCAGGTCCCATCCCTATTCTTTTGTCTCTGTGTTTTCTTTTTTCTTTTGCCCTACCCAAATATGTGGAGAGTTTCTTGCCTTTTGGGAAGTCTGAGGTCTTCAGCCAGGTTTCAGTAGGTGTTCTCTAAGAGTTGTTCCACATGTAGATGTATTTCTGATGTATTTGTGGAGAGAAAGGTGATCTCCAAGTCTTACTCTTACGCCATCTTGAAGGTCTCCCATGATATAATACTTTTAGATAATAATTTATGCTTTTTTTCTATCCCCCCACCAAACACTTCCTCCATTTCTGATGGAAACAAGTCTCCATTTTCCTTTGCAAAACAGGGAAGTTGTGGCAGGGCCTCAAGTAGAAATCATCTTTATGTAAACATTTTCTCACCTTCTGATAAAGCCTTTGTCTGTTAATGTCCCTGTGTCCTAGAGGGTAAGGAAGGGAACTCCTCTGAGAACAGTGTAGTAATTAGGAAAGATTTCTTGACCCTAGAGGAAGGATCCAAACCCTTAGAACCAAGAGACAGGAGAGATCCCAGCTGAGGGAGTTGGTACAACTACAAAATCAATGAGCATTTCAAGTTGCCTATTGTTTCCTTTACACTTGGGTTGCCAAGGGAACTCTGTGCAATATTAAATCCAGTACATCTCATATTCTCCTGAGTGGTCTAGTTTTCCTGTGTTTCCTCTTCCTATTTTATTTTAAAGCAATGGCCATAAATTAGTTAATTAATGTTAGTGATTGTGAAAAATCTGTCATATTCCTAATTACATAAGAAGTGCCTCTAATTACTCACATTGCAATATGATATTAGCTGTAAGTTTTACTTTATGTTGGTTTTAAGTTTCAATGTATTTTGTTTTATTAAGGATGTGTCTTTCTACCTCTTGCTTGCTTTTTTAAAAAATTGGAATGAATTTTCACAGTTAACTTTTAAATATGTTTCAAATTACTATTTGTGTTTTTTCTTCATTTGACCTACTGGCATGACGCATTAACTAAGAGAATCATTTTTATTTCAACATGCAAGTTATTCTGCTGGATACTGCTTGTTAAAATATTTGATATAAGAATAATTTACCTCTATTTGTAAGACACATTTGCCTGCATTTTTTATTATTAACACAACAGTTTTATTTTTATAGCTAAATGTGAATGTTTCTTGATAATTTAGATAATGTTTTAAATTAAAAACTAGTAATCAAATGATCATGCTATTTCATTGGCATATTTCATGCTTCATTTTCCCTTTGAGATGACTCACTGATGACACTGTAGTTCTTTGCTGAAAGTGTTAAATTGAAATTAGATTGAGAAATTCTGAGGTACTCAAACCTCACAATGCCATTTTTATTAGATATATTGAAGGGAAGGGAGCTGAGCGAGTATATCACTCTTTTCCTAGCACTTTGCTGAGAGTAGCCAAGCAGTCTTTACATGTGAACAGAGTGTGAGCACATCACATCCATGTATCACAAAGGAGCTGTGCAAAAGCCCCTGTTATCCATGCCCATACAGGCATGGAGATCATTTTAAAAAATATAAGTGGAAAAATAGTACTTTATACAGAACAAAATTTTGTCTCTGTGTCAAAAATGACTGTGAAATAATAAATCATGCAACATGAGTATCTCCAAGACACAGAATTCTGGAATAAAAAAGACCAGTCTCAGGTACTAACTCCAAGGAACATCAACTAGCCAATCATCCACATAGCATGAAAAGGACATCATTTTCAATCTACGGTGGATACTGAAAGCTTTGATACAATCTAGTTTGAAAGATAGTCAGATACACAATTGTCTAAACAGACTATATGAAAGTCAATAAAACTAGACATGTCATTCCACTAATATATTTTTGCTATTTTTCTTTGTAAGTTTGCTATGATTTTGGTCCCTTACAATGCTATTATTTCCCAAAAGAGTGCCACTGGACCTTGAGATGTTTTCCAAACAAGTAAAACAATTTGAATCACAACTGACTGAACTTCACTTACGAGGGAGATGCACCATACTTAAGAAATGCATTAAACTTTTCATGTACTCAAGTAAAATAAGTTTTACTATCCCTATTGTTTCTTATCTATTCTTCCAGTAAGCTTGCTTCTATTATTTAAAATGTCAAAATAAAAAATATATATTTAATTTTCTTTCAAATATATATATAGTATATATATGCATTCTAGTGTGGGGATATATATATATATATATATATATATATATATATATATGTTTTTTTAATATATATTTTAATCAATGATTAAGCTCCTAATCTTCATTCATTTATTCAATCAACATTCTTGAGCAACTACCTTGTACCAAATGCTATTCTAGATGCTGAGGATACCACAGTGAATATAGCAAATTCCTTATCCCTATGGCACTTAAATTCTAGTGTGGACAGAGAAAAACCAAACACATCAATATATTTGATTGCTGAGAATTAAAGCAGCAAGGAAAAGTTGAGTGAAGGGTATGTTGGTAACAACAGTGTTAGTGTTATTTTTGAAATAGATCCACCACAAGCCATCTCTCTGTTAAGGTTACACTGAAGCAAGCACCCAAATGAAGCAGGTAGTGATCAGATGCTTATGTCTGGTGTGCTTGGGAGCTGCAGGAACATCAGAGCCCAGGAGTCTGACCAAAAACACACTTTCATGGAGTTTGCACTCTAGTGTAGGGACATGTAAAAGAGAGCTAAAATAAATACATTAAAATGATATATAAGGTAGGAATAAATACCAGGATGAATTTAAACAGATATGTATAATGAGAGGGCAGGTAGAGGGTACTACTTCTACATGCAAAATCAAGGGTCTAACATAGAATTATATTTTATCTGAGACCAGAAGGAGACAGCCATAGAGAGACCATAAGGGTAAGAATTCTTGAAAGAGGAACAGCATGTGAAATAACACTTATGTAGGAACAGGAAAAGACCAGTGTTTTTAGAGTACAGGTGGGTAGAGTCGTGTTGATATTAAGTGAGCTGAGCAGCAGAGACAAGATGACATCAGTTCTTACAGACCATGGGGAGAGTTCAGATTTAACTCTAGGGAAACTAAGGAGCCCCTGGGGACGTTTATGTAAAGGAAGTAACATAATCTGACAAATATTTAGTGATGGTCAGCGTTTCAGAGAATTGATTTTGGTGGAGAGGAGTGACAAGAATGGAAGCAAGAATACCCTGCTGGAAAGCTGTTTCATGAATCAGGAGGGGGATCCGGTGGTTTAAAGTAGATGCTAGCAGTGAAGACAAAAAGAAGTGAATGGATGTGAGACGTATCTTGGCAGTAGATATGACTGGACAGGTTTCTTCGTGAAAGTCCATAAAACTAGAATTATCACAACCAAGCCACTAAATGAATGTTTTAGGTGAAGGAGAAAAAAAGTGTCCAAGATGATTCTGAGGCTCTTCTTTTGTGTGGCTGAGAGAACAGTGGTGTTTCTCAACTGAGAAAGGAACACCAGTTTGATGGGGGAGCAGTGGTATTACAGTAAGTGTTCACTATTTGGAAAACCAGTAAGCAGATGGGAACACTATGCATTGACAAAGTGAAAAATCAAATCTTACATCAGAGAACTGAAAGTCATTAGCAAATTCCAAAAAGTGGTAATTGCTGGACTTGAAGAAGTCATGAGAATATAATACATTGAGAAGGAACCCAAGCGTAAAACTCTGGGGAGCCTGGACTTTCTAGGGCTGGGTAGAGGAAGCCAGAATGAACCAAAGAGAAGAGCTTGACAGAGACACCATGGAGAAAAGACAAGGTCAACCCAGAGGAGAAGGGTTAAGATAAGAAAGGGTAAGAAGTGACCACAAAGGAAAGCTACTGTGTGTAAGTGTGTATTTAAAAGATCTCCTTGTCTTTTCTCATTTTTATTTGAGAATTTCCATCTAGCCCCGTGTTATTCCTATTGCTATAAATCCATGTGTATTTTTCAAAATCCTGAGAAAAATGAATCTCCTTACTTCTTATTCTTATTGCATTTAAAATAGAACTTAAATGGTTATAAAATCAATGAAGCCACATAAAAGAAGGAAAAATAGGACTGAAAATAGAATAGAATGAAAACTCTTATAATGATTTTTTTTTCTGGAACTGAGAAAAATACATATCCCAAAGGCTTTTTTTCATGATTTTTATGTCCTAATCACACTTTTTAACCTTCTCTGGGGGCTCTACATATAAACTAGACATTAGAATAGAGTGATGATTTATTTGGAAAGAAGCATTTTGTGTATGGTAATTCCATCAATTCCAAATATTTATTGATCAGGGATGGTTTACTGTACTGGTAGTAAGACAACCTGAGCCTACAGAAAATTCTCAATTTACTGGAACTCAGCTAATTATAGTACATGACTAGGTGATCTAATGCTAAGAGAGTTACAGCTAAAGATCTGGAGTTTTCTGAAAAAAATATAGATTAGGCTACAGGGAAGAATACTTTATGTAACATTTAAGTATAAAGGCATTAAATTATTGTGTTAATATGTTGAAACAGAGTAAGTGAAAGAAATAAGCGACTCTGTGGGTTAGGTTGGTAACTTGTAAATAACTGATTCATGCTGTTCCTTGGGCACCCAGATGAGTAATTAGCAGTCATTCTGCAGTGAGAAACAAACAAAAAATGACTCTGTAATCATGAATTTTTGTACCCTCCCATGGTGTCAGATAAATTATTCATAATATTCCAGAAAAGTAGGACTTCCATGAGCCCTAACAGGTTGGAAATATTTACAAATAAGATAATGATCCACAATTAAGTTAGTGTTATTTCAATGTCTTACTAAAGGGTATCAGGGCTTCTGAAATGAAGCCTTGCTTTTATTTCCATGGGCGCCTTTTTAATGTAAGATTGGTTTTTAATCTGCAAAGTAAGAATAATAATTTTGATATTTTCACAAGGGGCTTATGATAAATAAATCAGAGAGTAATATGAACAGTGTCATAAATGCAAAGCACAATGTATAGAGATTTTTTTTTTTATTTTGACTTCCTCAGTCCTATTTATTACTTGATTCTCAGTAAATTGAGCTAAGCATGATACTCAAAAATATCCCCAAATTTCACTGTATCTGAAAAGACGGAATATGTGAAAATGAGACAGACATTGATGCTTACTCTATCATTTAGGTTTTGTTCATGCCATCCTTCTCCCCTTCCTCATAACAGCCACAACCCCACCCCACCCCGCCCATTCCAATGATTACTGCTTTTCTAACATAAGAGAGAGGTATGGGAGAGTACAGGAAAAGTCTCCTTTATTTATAACCATGAGTCCTCAGCTTGATTTCCTAGCCCTATTAAATGCTATCTATTTATTTTCCCATCGATATTAATTTACTTAATTTCCATTGTATGTCAAGCACTATTATTGGCACTGGGGTTGCAGTGGTGATTGGATAGAAAAAGTTCTGATCCTGCCTGATGGAATGTACATGTTGGTGCGGATGACAAGGAATCCAAAAAATATAACATACACTACATTCTGGTGGAGATATGTGCAAGGAAACGCTTGGAGGATCTTATATAGTGTGGTCAGGTGTCACCTCTCTAGAGACATAGTAAGTGAGCAGAGACCTGAATAGAGTTGAAGGAAGCAGCCACGGGAAGATGTAGGGAAAGGAAGAAAGCCTTTAAGTTTTGAGCAAAATGAGCAAACAGGAATAGTAGAAGAGAAGTGATCAAAGCACGTGGACCATTGTAAACCTTGGTATGGACTTTGGATTTGAGAGACCAAACACTGAACAAATTGAGAGAGGAATGAAAGTAATGACAACTAAAAAGAAAAGAGAGAGGAAAATATGCTATGAAAAAATAAACGTCCCAAACAGGAGAACATAAACACAAGCACAGGGTTGGGTTCTTATATTTTGTAAACACTTTAGAATTGACAAATCGTATAATAATTATATGCATAATCTCACGCCTCCTCTCATGATAGTTTATTGGCATACTGTTTCAGTCTGGGTCCTTGTGGAACAGAGTGCTTGTTTGGAGTGATTATATGTGAACTTTCCCATTGGAATATTTGTCTCTTCTCCTTTAGGGATTTTTAAATAATGAGAGAATACGGGAAAGGCTGCATAGTGGCTAAATTATCTTCCTACTTACGTACGCAGACCTAATATCTGGTGTAATTGATTCCGGTTAATGATCCCATTTAATAATTCCACTTAAAATCTACAGGATAGGGGCTTCCCTGGTGGCGCAGTGGTTGAGGGTCCGCCTACCGATGCAGGGGACGTGGGTTCGTGCCCTGGTCCAGGAGGGTCCCACATGCCGCGGAGCGGCTGGGCCCGTGAGCCATGGCCGCTGGGCCTGCACGTGTGGAGCCTGTGCTCCGCGGCAGGAGAGGTCACGGTGGTGAGAGGCCCACGTAGTGCAAAAAAAAAAAAAAAAAAAAATCTAGAGGATAATTTTCAAATAATATAAAATTAAGAGAAACTGCAGTTACTGAGCACACTGGAGAAGAGTCTCATGTTATAAAATCAATTGGCACGATCTCAAATGTAGGGACACAAGAAGAAGAAGGCAGCTTTGTAAATGTATGGCAGCAAAGAGAAAATAAATAATAGCGTTTGATAGAAGTAAAAACGTGAGAGGAACAATGAATAAAAAGATAACAGTTGATACAAATTTAAATTTAACTCTGACAGTTGTGAAAATAGAAAATGACTTGTAGCATGACAAATATATACTTTGCTACATAATTTTCTAACATATTTCAAAGGGATTTTGCATTTATCAAAGGAAGGATTTAAGTACCAATTTACAAACATATAGTTTTTACTTCTTGATTACAATGCCATCTACCTAATAAGTCCTCCATGTAGACTCTCCCATATTCTACTAATTTACCTATAAAGGCAAACACACACACACACACACACACACGACAAAGCACACAGGATCCCTGAAGACTGAGACGTGGCTATAATAGTTAGTGTCCAGTTGGAAATACAAACTCTGTACTAGGTCATCCCAAGTGAATTTGAAATGGGGAATAGGTTACACAGATTTTAGAGAGATCCAAGAATAATAATGGAACCCTGAGGTGACCAAAGGTAACATCTTCAAGAGTAGTTACTATGCTCTTAAGGACAGGGGAACATGGGGAAGAGCCATGGTTACCAGAATCTTAAAGCATAGACGGTTCCCACAGAGTAAATAGTCAGACCTCCTAGGGGAGGGCTCCTGTAGTTGCTGCTGGTATTCATGGGGACCCCTCTTATTTTTAGATACTAATAGGAAGTCAGTTGGTAAAGAAATCTGGAAAATGCAGTTTGCAGAGCTCCAAAACAACTACCAAAGAGAGAAGTCTAGAAAGCTGACTTTGGATCTGAGAAGTAACAGACAAAACACTGGAAGACAATCTATTGGGAATTTTTTAATGAAACAAAATTGTTAGAAACCTTAGGTTTCACTTTATGAATGAAAACAACAAAATACATATCCTGTCTGACTGTCCCATTACTCCAAGTTACAAGACATTTATAGACAAACAAGGCTGTCTTTATAGATTTTATAACCTTAATTCTCACCAAAATATTCTTGCATTTAACCATATCCATTTAGGTAGGGAAACTACCAGGGATCAGAGGAACAGGAAAGCAGAGTATTCCTTGCTGTTAAGAAATGTGTCCTGGTAAACTCAGATAGACATGAATGTCTGTAAGAAAAGCAGAGGCAAGAATAGCCCTGGGCTTCCCTGGTGACGCAGTGGTTGAGAGTCCGCCTGCTGATGCAGGGGACACGGGTTCATGCCCCGGTCCGGGAAGATCCCCCATGCCACAGAGCGGCTAGGCCTGTGAGCCATGGCCGCTGAGCCTGTGCTCCACAACGGGAGAGGTCACAACAGTGAGAGGCCTGCGTTACCGCAAAAAAAAAAAAAAAAAAAAAAATCCCCAATAGCAGCTCAAACACAGGGTTGTGATTTTTTTGTGTGTGTTTCCCAAGGCACAAAACCATAGACCTAGAAGGAGCTAAGTCCTATGCAATATAGCAGAACTACACTTAGGTGAATGCTTGGTTTGCCAGAAAACTGGACTGGAGCACCGAATGTTAATTTACCCTCTAGTCTATATGATAATAGGCTCAATTAACACTCAGTGGAAACTTAGAATAAGTTTAATGATTCACATGTGCAGTCTTTAGCTAAGATCAAGTCATGATGGATCCTGGTACCTAGTTTATGGACAAGTGAATAGTAAAACAACCAGTGTGTTTATTAAAAATCAAGGAAAAAGTAACCCAGTCATTAAAACTTATGGAGGAAAATTTTTCTATGACAGATGAAGAATAAAAATATCAACAAATATTTGATGAAAGATACAATGAAAGAAAGGTTGGGGATAATGTTACATTATGATGCCATTAAAATGGAGATGGGACATTTTATTAAGTATGTGGAAAATTTGAGTAGTATCCATGAATTCAGCTTAAATGATGTATGATAAGATAATTGGAAAAGAAAAACTATGGAGGTACAAGACAAGAATCACAGGTTATTTCCAGGAAGAAGTAAGAAGAATTGGAAAGGAAGAAATAAACAAATGAAACTTTTCTTTAAGAAGAAAATAGAGGGCACCTGGGATCTATACAAGTCAATCCAAAATTTTAATTACAGCTAAAAGAATCTTGATACCTTTGTCCTACTGTTTTGTAGTCTATAAACTTTCTCATATGATAGTCCCTATGTGACTATTTAAATTTTAATCAGCTATAATTACATAAAGTTAAAAATCAACTTCCTCAGTCTGGGTAGCCACTTTTCAAGTGCTCAATAGCCATATGGGGCTAGCAGATACTGTATTGTACAGTGAGATATAGAGTAGGTATAGAGTATCTTGACCATTACCGAAAGTTCTATTCGCCAGTGTTTTTCCAGAAAAATCACTGTTAGGAAACAAGAAGAGGTGGTCTTGAAGATTTATGTAAAAGGAGTATTATCTTAGTAATATACAAAAAGGAAATTTAAAAAAAAATCATATTATACAGTTTAAATGAATTATACCCATAAATTTATGAACAATTTAAAACTATGATTTAGAAGAAACTTTCAGCATATTAGAAAACTTTCCCACAATTATAAGTAAAATTTAAAAATTTGGGATCCTTTCAACTTTGGAAAGTAAACATGGATTTATATGCCTATTTGAAGTAGTTTTAATGTGTAATGTCAATGCTAGTTTTCTCTGAGTGGTAAGATTATCTAGTATTTCTCTGCTCAAAATTGCCTTATTTATCCTGATATACAAGTGTTATTTACAGTTAAACACGTTATTTTATAGTTAGGAATATACCCCTTTAAAATAAGATAAACATATGTATGTATTAATGCAAAGTGAACAGAAAATTTGAAATTATTTACTATATTAAAATACTATTTGAAAAGGGAGAGACCACTGTCCCTGGTCTCTCCCCCTGCCCACTTGTTGCTGCTCTGATGGAAGCTTTCTGCTCATGCACCACGGTGGCCTTCAGGGCTCTTTTCTAAGAGTTCTGAGAAAAATATTATTTTGCTTTTAAAATAATTTGAATTAAAATCTCTATAACCAGTATTCCTTTGTCTGTGTGGTGATCTAAGATAGAATTACATGTAAAACATTGTAATTTATATATATACATATATATTAAAAAATGTAGTAAAATAATCACAGCTCTTAAATTAGGGTTAAATGGCAAAGATGATATATTTAAACTACTTTTTAGTTTATGTTTACATATTCATGTCTTAGATTATACAGTAATTTATTGAGAGATTTATCTTAGATTACAAGCTTATACAAATGGAGTGTGTGTATCTCTTCACATATATCTATACATCAAAAGGTGAAAGTATGTGAATGTCCACTCATAGGTACAATTTCTTAGTATCAATATAAACATTGTATCACAAAATATTAATTTGCATAATATATTAAAATGCTGCAAAAATAATATTATAAATTGTCTTACCATTATATAAAATTAATATGGACAAATACAGTAAATTTACCAAAAAATATAGGTCAAAAATAAATAATACTTGTGTAAATTTCAAAACATTGTAATATTAGTACCACTTTGTTATAGTGGTGAAGGCAATTTTTCATATTAGAATATTTTGAGTGAAGAATAATACAGAGTGTGAAAAGTAGAATAAGTAGATGGTATGAACAATCTTTATAAAATTCAATATAAACACATAACAAAGAGTGTTAAAACTATTTCATGATCAATACTCAGTAGTACCTGGTGTATAGATAATACAAAAACATATTTTCTTAAACTGTAAAATTTACTGGACTCTAACATATTCTATCATCCTAATGTATATTAATTATAAACATCAAAATGTACTTTTGAGAATTTATTTTTGGTGACATTTTTACAGCTTATATGTTATGGCAAATAGAGGTCAAAATCATTTTCCAATTTGTCTAAGACGCAACATATATATCTCAAAATTAGTGAAATCCTTATCTGAATTAAAGCTACATTTAAATGTGAATTGCTGAATCACATTAATCAATTAATCAACCAATCAATCTAGGATTTATTGAGTGAATGACCCTTGGCAGTGCTGCTTAATACTTATGGTCCACTAAGCAGGACCAATGAGCAAGACAATCAAAATGAGTTAATATTGCATCTGATTAGGAGAAATTGAAGAACGCTAAGTGATCTGGGGTCCATCTTTACAATATTTGTGCTCTTGTGATTGTCAGCTAGAATGCAAATTAGATGTAGCATTTTAAGCACACCACTTAATTTCTTGATTGTTTTTACATGTATAAATTAAGGTTGTATCAATTTTAAACACTTATTTAAATCTAATATCTATGGTCATTTTATTCCATGAAGACAGGTGTATCATAGATAGCAATGCCTCTTTCAAAGAAAAGGGGTAAATCTAAAATGCTGAAAATTGTATTATCACTTATAAAAATATATTAAATATTTCACTGTAAAAATTGCCAAACATAATATCAGAGTGTATACATATGTATTTTTCTTCATGTGTTTAAATATTATGAATTATTATTAAGTGAATTATTTTTAAATACAAATAATTATTTACTGTACCCTCTTCTAATTGCTCATCTTTAGTGGTAATCAAAGCCAACCTGGAAGCAGGTGATGTAATGAACAGTAGCAGTAGCAAAGGGAGGGAGCTCCTTTAGTAGGGAAAGTCTGAGAATGAGATAGTTCAGTTGACATGTGGTTGATGAGCAAGAAAAGGTATGGGAATGGTCACGTGAAAAGACTCCTACGCCAGAAAAATAAAGAGTGCAAATGATCTTCATGTTCAAGGGGGTGAAGGGCAGGCAGAGAAATAAACCTGAGCTGGAGAATAAGCCAAGGAAAGAACACATAGAGTTTCCTGGGTCATGGTAGGACATCTAGATGATATGCTAAGGATACCGAAGGGCTACTAGGTTAACAGCATTATCTGATTTAAATACACACTAAAAATACTTGACTTATGTGGAAGATGGATAGTAGGGGAAAGATTGGAAGCATGGAGATCAACTATGAGATATTTTTGAGAGATGAGAGGTCTCAGTTGAGAGATGTTAGTAACCTTCACAGGAGAAGAAACAGCTAAATTGGAGTAAATGAATACGATGAGTGTAAATTTTAAAATAGAATAAACTAGGTTTGTGGGGATTAAGTGAGAGGAATGCATCAAGAAAAGTCCTTTATTTTTTTCCTTCAGTTTTTGGGTGGATCACTATAAATTTATTGTACTAACAGGAGGAATGTGAGCACAAGTATGAGGGAAAGTGGTGAAGCATCAGTGTTTTAATTCTGGCATTGAGTGTTTAATTGATCTGATATATTTATACTGATAGAGGTATCAAATGAGATGTGTGACACTGGCCCTTAAAGAAATCAATGGGAGAAAGTTATTTTTTTTATTATTCACATGTAGATGATATGATACATTTTTGATGCTCACAATTATCCTCTCCCTGATTTTGTGATACTTCACTGAGGTAAGCGTTTAACTTTGAATTGTGTGATTTTGGGTTTGGACATATGACTTGCTTGACCAAACAAAATACAGTTGGAGATGACATTGTGCCAGTTCTGAGCTTAGGTCTTAAGATACTTCCAGTACTTCCGCTCATCTTTTTTGTGCTTGTATCATCTGCCATGAGAAGATTCTGGGTATCTGTTGGTTCTGAAATGAAAGATAGATGGGATAACACTGAAACAAATCCTCAGCCTGAAGCATAACCACCCCAGTCACCCTGGATGTCTATGAGCAAGACAAATAAGTGGTTATAGATCTAAGTAATAGAGCTTCAAGGATTGTTGTTTTACAGAAATATCTCACCAGAAATATTGTTAAAACAGATGGCATATAAACTGGAAATTCAAACTAAGATCTTCTAGACTAGATTTAGAAGGAAAAGAGAAGAGGAATCAGGGCTAGGGCAATCCATCTTCCTGAGGCCTGGTAGAAGAGAAGGAACTAGCAGAATTTTTTTTTTTTTTTTTTTTTTTTTTTACATGTCAGGAATGTAAAAGCAAGCATTGCTAGAAATCAAGATAACTTTTTTCAAAAAAGTCAAATAGGACAATTGTATAGAATGCCAATTAGCAGTAAAGAAGTATGAGGACAGAGAAGTGTTCATCTCTTAATTATTATCTCAACATATCTTAACTGACATATAATCCAAGTTTGCACAAATTGAAGCATATAAAAATATACTAGGGGGCTCATAATCTTCAAGTAGATTTATATGATCTTTATCAAGAAAAAATAAAGCTTCATGGAGTATATACACATATGGAATACGCTGATATAGGAAATGTGAATCTACCAGATTTGATGAAGATCCAAAATAAAATGGGATTTCAGTTGTTAGTAGAGGACAAAGAAGCCATGCAGAATATTCCACAGCTTAAGCTGTATCTCTGAGTAGGACACAGTAGAGGGTTTACAGGTCTGCATAGCAGAGCGCTGGAGAGTTAGCAACTGAAAGAAAATTGAGCATTATACTTTCTTCTACTAAGTTTAGAGATATGATTTTTTTTCAAAATAAGAAATTTGTCTTTTAATGGATATTTTAAAAATTTCTGTGAGATTTCCAGTGCATTGTGGAATGAGGTGTTTTATTTTAAAAGTGTCTCACAAATCCAGGAATAGACATATTGGCAAAACTTTCCCCCATCATTCACTCAGCACATTTATCCTGCACCTACCACGTACTAGGTACTCAGGTAGTTTGAGTTTGCAAAACAGTATGAAATATGGACCTGTTTTTTTTAAAAAATTTAATTTTATTTATTTTTTTTATACAGCAGGTTCTTATTAATTATCACTTTTATACACATCAGTGTATACATGTCAATCCCAGTCTCCCAGTTCATCCCACCACCACCACCGCCCCCCACCCCGACCAAGGGACATGCTTTTTATAGAAATACTTAGAAACACTTTCTCCTTCCATATGCTGGGACTCATATGTTAAGTAATATTTGCTATAGTTTATCACCTTTTAAAGATCCCTTTGTGAACCACACATATCTTCCTTGGGAAACTGGTTAAAGGAAAATAGGGGTTGAATGTATATACAGAATAGTCTGAAGACTTCAGTGTGAAAGCAAAGCTATTAATGAAGAGATGAAGTAAAAGTAAAATAGGTAGAGGGGGTAAAACTCTTAACATAAATGAATGCAACATTTGGCACCAATTAATCTAAAATAAGAATAAAATGAAAATATAACTGTGCAAGTATAACTAAGATGGCTATATAGTGCTAAGAGAAATAATACGACCCAGAAATTCCACTTCTAGGGGTATACCCAAAATAATTGATAAGTTGCTCGAACAAAACGTTTTACACAAAATTCAGCAGCGTTACACACAGTAGTTAAAGGTTAGGACGCTGTAGTCCAAATGTCCACCAACTGATTAATGGATAAACACAACATGGTATACCAGATAATAGAATATTAGTCAGCCATAAAATGAATGAAGTCCTGGGCTTCCCTGGTGGCGCAGTGGTTGAGGGTCCGCCTGCCGATGCAGGGGACACGGGTTCGTGCCCCGGTCCGGGAAAATCCCACATGCCGCGGGGTGGCTGGGCCCGTGAGCCATGGCCACTGAGCCTGTGCGTCCGGAGCCTGTGCTCCGCAACGGGAGAGGCCACAGCAGTGAGAGGCCCGCGTACCGCAAAAAAAAAAAAAAAAAAAAAAAAAAAAAAAAAAAAAAAAAAAAAAAAAAAAAAAAAAAAAAGAGAGAGAGAGAAGAAGTACTAATACATACTGCAAGACAGATGCATCCTGACAACTTTATGCTAAGTGAATGAAGCCAGACAGAAAAGGCCACATATTTAAGAAATGTTCTAGAATATAAGCATGTCCAGAACAGGCACATTCATAGAGAGAAAGCAGTTTAATTGTTGTAAGGTGCTGGGGCGGAGGAAATGAGGAGTAGCTGCTTAATAAGTAGGAGTTCTCCATTTAGGATTATGGAATTATCTGGATCTAGTGGTGATGGCTGTACAACATTGTGAATTTACTAAATGCAAAGAACTGTACACATTACATTTTTTAAAATGGTATATAGTATGTAATTTTAACACACCTACACACACAATGGTGTAGACTCATGAATCACAATATCTGTGTTCAAATCCTGGCTTTGCCATTAATCAGCTATGTGATTTCGGAGAAATAATAATGATCCTCTCTTCCTCACCAGAAGATGATGAGTAAATTTACATAAAATGAGAGTAATTGTAGTACTTATTTCACATCCTTGTTATAAGAATAAAAAGAGTTAATTCAGAAAAAGAGACCTTAAACAAATGCCAGCACATAGTTTTATCACCCCCCAAAATGTTAGATACTACTCAAATATTTTGGTAAATTCCTAAGAAGAATAAGAAACCTGTCACAGTGTTTAAAAGTCAGTGAAGGAGGTGAAAAAAAGGAGAACAAAGCAAGTTCCTTAATGTTGCTTTAAAACATTAAAAACTGATGTTTCAAAGGTTCAGCGAGTGAAAAGGCAACTCAGAATTGGAAGAAACGTTTGCAGTTCATCTACTTTATGAGGACTTCATATCTAGAATATGTTAATGACTCCTACAACTCACAAACAAACAAAAATGCAACAACACTGTTTCTTTGAAACTAAAGGGAGATAACTGAATAAAAGGGTGTTTTTTGTTTGGTTTTCAGATCGAGTTATAATTGATAAATAGGAATTGTGTATATTTCAGATGGACACTTGATGTTTTGATGTATGTATAAGTTGTAAAGTGATCACCACAATAAACATAATTAACATATCCATAACATTATATACTTACTATTCTCTTTTCCATTGTGTGTGTGTGTGTATGTGTGTGTGAGAGAACACTAAGTTCCGCTCTCTTAGAAAATTCAAATATACAATACAGTACAGTATTTTTTAACTATAGTCACTATATAGTACATTTGATCTCCATAACTTCCTGTGTCTGGCTTATTTCATACATCACAATAAAAAGATGCTACTGAAATGTCTAGTAAGAAGAAAGCTGAAAAATGTCAATTTTATTTGGCAAGATATAGACCATTTGAGTGCAGTGATGGTGGAGGAAGTCATATTTAAGTGGTCTGAAGAATAAGAGGCAAAGGAAGAAGACAGAAATTGTAGACAGGAATTTGAATACGTTTTTCCATGAGCAAGAAAAGATTTATAGGGAGATAATATTGCAAAACGGATTGCTCTTTGTGTGCATGTGTTATATAATAGTAGCGATTTGAGCATGACTAAAAGCTGTTAGAAAAGATAAAATTATTGGAGAAAAATCAATATATAGATGAGAAAATGTATTATTAATAAACAAAGATGCAGAGGAAAAGCAGCAGTCTCCAGAACCCTCAGGGAGATTAGATTGAAGATAAGAAAAGAAGACCCTTGAGTTTGAACAGAAGGTGGGGTGCAGGAGGGTGGTAATGTAGCCATTCTATTCTACAGCCTGATGGGAAGAAGAGGAAGCAATTCATGGACACTGATCATCCTTTCTTTCTAAGATTGGTGCTGGGTGGCAAATAGCAGAAATTAGAGGAAGGTAAAGAAAAGTGAACAAAATTATTTAGGAAACTGACTATTAAAACTCAGAAGCCTAGTATGATATCTGAGTAGTTTGTGGGTCCATTTTAGTTTGAGAATCATGGATTTATTCTAAGAGAATTCTACTTTATTATGAAATAATATAGTTTTACATAACTGCCCAACTGAAGGCACAGTAAAAGTGTCAGCCAGATTTTTACAGAGATCTGTGACACCTACATACATCATCAAGGAAACTCAGAGGAGTGTTATTAAAATCATCAACCATGTAATCTAAGTCATAAGGAGAAATGAGAATAAAGGAAAGATTGACGAGTTGGTAGGAAGAATGGGAGTCAATGAACTATGAAAAGAGAATATTTGTACAATAGCCACTTGAGTAACAAAGCGTAGAATGTATCAGAGGCTACTTGCTGTTTAAACATCTGTTCTTCTCATAACACAATAGAAGCAATCTAAAGATAAATTAAATGATCAAGTTCTTAACAGAATGAGCCACAGTTCTTGCCTTTGTTTTACTATCATATAATTTTCTCCTAGATTAATTACATTGTGTTCCTGTGTCTTGTTCCACATCTGGAAAGATTTTAAAACCAAAATAGAAAAAAAATACAAATAATTGGTGAATAACAAAGCATTGAGTCATCTACTACATGGATTTAGCAATCATGTAATAAGATAAATGTATTGATGCAATTAGTCATGTTTTCCTCCAAAATACTATTGCACTAGAGCATCATAAGTTTTAATACCTCTTTTTAAATTAGATATTAGTTATGAATCTCCAAATCTTAAAAAAAAACATTTTTAAGATAGAAAAATAAACTACTTTGGTTAAATGTAATTATCAAAAAGGCAACATTTATTTCCATGGATATATTTCCTGGATTTCCTTAGATTTGAATGACTGGCCTACCTCACATGTGGAGGACCTTTTCACACACCCCAGAGTTACAATGTTGATACAACAATTATGTTCCTTTGAGTCATATCTTTCTTAGAGAGTAAGTCCTGGAATTTGACTATACATTATTTATGTATTATTTATGTAAGTAAAAATTTTCAGTAGTGATATGTGTGTCCAAGTTATCATTGTTTTTGAAAAAAAAAATTATTATATAGGTCAGTGACTTAACTCTTGCTAAGTGATATTTCACTGGTACTGGAAATATTTAAGAAAAGCACAAATTAAATATATATTTCATAGGGAAATTTTTAAAAAAATTTCAACTTGAAAACTGCATATATGTGTATGCATACACATACATACATATTTAATGCCATAGGTACATACATATATAATATATATTCATATATATTATATATTCAGAAGATAAAAAGGTAGAGATCCTTAAAACTAAACAAGACAAAACCAAGGAAGCAGAAAAAAATCAAGAAATCAAACAAAACCAGCTCATTTTAATGAAGTCCAATGACTAAAGGAGTTAAATTCTGAAAGCAGTATGTGTAAGGTAAATTCCATCCTCTCAAAGGAGAGATTCATAGGGTAACATTTTCTTGTGTTAGCAGAGGAAATCATGACGTGGGCTCAAACCCAGTGAAAGTCTATGAGTGTTGTAGATTTCATTTTGCTTTTTGCCTTGACACTGAATATGCAAAAGGATGAAGGACAAAGAATGAATTTGCTTTTAAGCTGTCAGAAAATTATATGCATAGGCCCTTTTTTTTTTCCTGGAGTGTTGCTCTGTAATTAGATTTAACAATAAAATATTGGTTAATATCTTCTTAGTGAAAAGATATTGCCTCCTTTGAAAAACTCCAATCATAGAATATATTTATGATTCCTTAAAATCCTTAGTTACCAGAGAACCTGAAGCTAGTTATTTGATTTAAAGACAAAAGGCAATCTTAAATCACGAGGAGACATCATAAATTACAAGTCAAAAATGTGAATGGTTCCAAAATGCTGTGGGTGAAAGAATAGAAAAGGTTCTCCTGACAGTAAGCTGGAAAACTCATGCAGCAGTTGGTAAGTCTAATCTATGTAGTAAAGCTGAAAGACGATATTTAGATGTTTACATTTCTTACAAAAATGCTCTGTATTCACTTCCGCTTTACCTATAAAATACACTATGTAAAAAAACAAGGCCAGTAGAAAATATGGGAAATTATATTCTACAGTTTCTCAAGCTTTTTCTCTTCAGAAGTTCTAAGAGAAATATTCCCAAACAATCAGAGTTAAATCTGTGTGTGTGAGTGTGTGTGTGTGCGCACATCAATGCATGGCTTAAACTATCAGAACTGTGGATGTGAATGTACTCACCAAAAAGAAAATGTCCACCTTTATTAAATTACTACAGATCATAAAACATAAGACAAAATTCTTTGATTTCTCATAATTGAGGTAATATTTGCAGTTAAAACACCACATTTTTTGTGAGTTTGGGGAAAAGCTGATGAGCTGATGAGCCAGTAAATATCTTACTGGCTTTTGTTAAATGTTTAAACTTTTATTCCAATCTGTGTATTTACTTTTACATTCATTTAGTCTTTAACTAAATCTAATACGTTATTTACATACCAGTTATTATACTAAAATCTGGGGGTAAAATCATGAAAATATTATATCTTTTGCAAGTATTACATATAAACTATATTGGCATTTATTATACAGTATAATAATGCTAAAATATTTATCTAACATTATTTGACAGATCTATAATACTTGGTGAATATCCTTTAATATAGTATATAATATACTGCTGTATTTTAAAGTATTATTTTTTATGTATGGATTTCTATAATAATGATAGTTTAAAATAAATATGTATAATTTATACATTTATAATTATGTGTGGAAGTATTTTATGATAAAAAATACATAGGGCTAATAGTTAACAATCATAAGTATTATTGAAAGACTATGCAGTTTATGCATAGTTATACCTAATAATTGTTTATTCCATCAGAAAGACACATCAATGATCATTTGTTCAAAGAAAAACTTCTCATACAAAAGCATCCAGACAGAAACATCCAAAATAATATTTGATCAAATATCGGGTCACTATGTCCCAGCCAATTTGACATGTAAAGTTAACTATCATAACAAATATGAAATAAAATACAAATTTAGAACTAAAAGTAAATTATAAATTTACTCTAAATGAAAGTATTAACCTTTATTATAATCCCTTTGATAAAAAATTGGATACAAAGTCACTAGATGAGAAGAGATGGCTTCTAGTATAGTAAATCTAAGTTGGATTCCTGATTAAAAAATACTTCTAAGAGAAAATAGATGATGGTTCAAAATACAGTAAGAAAATATTATAGCTTGTGAATTAACAATCACCAGACATATAAAAAATGGCTAAGTATCTTCTATTATATAAAGTATAAAATTTGTTTAAATATCACTAACAGAATGGAAATGGTCTCATAATCTTAATAAAAACCCCACAAAACTCTATCGATATTAAGTTTAAAACAAGTGCCTCTAACATAGCCAATTTCAGCCAAAACCAAAGAAGGATGGTCATAAACCTCAAATGAATAAAAACTAAGCAGCAATCACAATATCAGAGAAATTAAATATGGTATTTTAAGCAGGTCAATATATATTGATAGAACTCCTCAGAACAATAAGGAAAGACAGAGAAACTGGGAGCCTGTTTCAGTACAGTGAGGAGAGAAGGTCTGTTTTATTCTTCTGAGTCATCTGTGATTGAGAACCAGAAGGCTTCTCCTAGGGTCTTCTATTCCAGGGCAAGGTGACCCTTCTGCAGAGCTAGGGGTGGACAAATTATTCAGGAGAGTCTCACAGAAGAATACATTACAGATCAGTGACTAGGAGAAGTTGAGTCACTTAGAGTGTCACCTGGTCTCTGAGGAAGCCTAGACCGATGAAATCACATGTAATAATGTCACCAACTTGAGTCACAAGGCAGGCAAAGCAAGTAACAATCAGCTGGAGAAGAGATATTAGCCCAGGTACAAAAGTAATCACAGAATGCTGTCAATTTAGAAACAGGAAGGGACGCAGAAACCACAAAATCTGACATATCCAATGTGTTTATCTTGAGCTGCAGATGGAATTTTGTTCCTCCCCAGATCCATATGTTGAAGCCCTAACTCCCATGTGGCAGTATTTGAAGACAGGGCTTTTAGGAAGTAATTAAGATAAAAATAGATCATAAAGTGGATCCCTAATCCAACAGGACTGGTGAGCTTATATAGAGAGGGAAAAGGGAGCAATCTCTCTCTTTCCCCCTCCTCATAGGCACCCACCAGGGAAACCCAGATAAGGACACAGGGGAAGACAAGGTCCTGCAGGACAGGAAGAGAGCTCTCACCAGAACCAAACTGTGATGGTTCCCGGATCTCAGACTTTCAGATTCCCGAACTTGGAAGATATAAACTCTTTGTTTAAGGCACCCAGTCTGTAGTATTTTGTTATGGCAGCTTGAGTAGGTTAAGATACCTTGGAATATCTTGCACTTCCTATAGGAACTGTTAAAATTGTTACATATGAATATTTTAAAATTTGTCCCATTTATTTGTTTTGTTTTTATCCAATTCCTTAAAAACATAAATCAGTTACATGTAATAAACTATATTTATTAGTAGGAGAAGCAGTGTATACAGGCTTTAGAGGTAAGGGAGTACTTGAGCTAAATTCAAAATGTATATAAAAGCATCATAGACTAGAGAAAAAAAAGTCACAGAAGTCATAAAAATAAAACTGCATTTTCTTTCCTACAAACTACAATTTTTATATGGGTAGATAAGCCAAGGGAAGTAGACACTGGCCATCTTCACACACAGAGACTCCACATGCTCTTCTGAAAGAGTGAAATGTAATTCTGGGTTAAGAAGAATCAGAGAATGATATTAAACAACAGAGTGAAAAAGCCAGATTTGCATTTTAGGAAGATTCCTTTGGCAACACTGTGGAAGTGGATTGGAAGCATGTTTGATTCTAGACAGGAAAATCTCTTTGGAGGCTGTTTCAATTCTCAAAATGAAAACTGATGTATGTAGGCCTATACATAAGAAACACCAGTATTTCTGGAGAGAATGAATATGAGAGTGATTTAAATGTTTGTTAGAGCACATTCGATAAATGACTGACTGTGGGTGAGAGGGGGTCATCCCCACATGACTGTGAGCTGTTGGGGCCAGCATGACACTTGGGTGAGTTATATTATCACTGAAATAGTGTCAAAAAAGGGGGTAGTTGATAAAAGGTGAAGTTAATTTTTTCCTAGCTGGGTTTAAATATTTCCTCAATTTCTTCTAATAAATTCTCCATTAATAAACAAATCACCCCACTCACAGGAAGCTCCCATTAAGCATCTCCTGCCAGCGGTGTTAATACAATGAAGAGTCCTATATAATCTCTAGCTAGGTGACTGATTAAACTCCTTGTGGATGGATTGGTTAACCTCTTCTTGCAGAAACTGCTCAGGATTTCATACCTTTACTCAAATGAGAGAAACACTTTTGGAAGTGAAGGTAGAAAAAACAACATATCTTTTCTCTTTTTCTTTTAAAATATTTTTTTTTCTCTACTCAAATCCTTTGAATTTTTTCTATGTTTATTCATTGAAAAGTCCTGCTGGGGCCATGATGGAGAACTTAAATAGTTCTGTAAGCTAGATTCAAATACATATACTCTCATGATTTTTTCATACTAATCTTGTTTGGATTTATGGTTGTTGATGATTTTTAGTCAGATACCGCATGACTTGTGAACTCAAGACTAGCATTAAGACCAAGAGTGGGAATCAGGGTTCAAGACATTCAAAACAATATACACATGTTTGAACAAAGGGAGGGAACTGAATCTACAAGCCACATGTGGTCTGGGAGAAACTGAAACTTTAACGGATGAAGTGAGAGCCAACATTTTCATAGAAAACATCCCTGTTGTGCTTTGAATCCAGATGTGTCCATTACTTTAGTAACAAAACTTAACCTCCAATCAAGAATTAGAAGCAGGTTTTCTAATTCTATCCCAGGACTTTTTACCAGTAACACGTACCGCCCCTTCCCTTCTTCCTTTCTTCATTTGTTTTGTTTTATTTTGTTTTTCTCTTTCTTTCTTTCTTTCTTTCTTTCTTTCTTTCTTTCTTTCTTTCTTTCTTTCTTTCTTTCTTTCTTTCTTCTTTCTTTCTTTCTTTCTTTCCTCCTTTCTTTCTTTCTCTTCTTTCTTTCTCTTTCTTCATTTACTTCTTCCTTGCTTCCGTCCATCCTTCCTTTCTTTATTCCTACCTTCCTCCCTCCCTCTCTCTCTTTTTCTTTTTTTCTTTCTTTCTTTCTTTCTTTCTTTCTTTCTTTCTTTCATTCTTTCTTTCTTTCTTTCTTTTCTATCCTGTGAGTTAGGTATTGCTGTTCATTTTAATTGACTATTTCTTGAATTGTAGTGCCAAATTACTTTTTACTTTCCTTAAAGTTAACAAATATAATATTTTTAAAAAATTCTGGAGAAATATTTATTTATATATTTATTTATTTATTTATTTATTTATTTATCTCCCCAGGTACCACAGATATCTCCTCTCTGGATGAGTGAACTCAAAAATGATTATGTTGCTTTCTTATAATTTAAACCTTTCAGTTATTTTCCAAAATTCTTAAAGTTCAAATTCCTTAACATGCCCCAAAATGTTCAGGATTATCTACCCCCCATTCCATCTCTAGACTCATTTTTTAAATAAACTTTTAATTTCAGAATTTTAGATTTACTGAAAAGTTATAAAAATAGTACAGAGAGTTCCCTTGTACCCCACACCCAGTTTCCTCTATTTTTTAAACAATTTTTATATATTTATTTATTTATTTTTGGCTGTGTTGGGTCTTCATTGCTGCACACAGTCTTTCTCTAGTTGGGGTGCAATACATGGGCTTCTCATTTTGGTGGCTTCTCTTGTGGAGCACAGGCTCTAGTTGTGCGTGCTTCAGTAGTTGTGGTATGCGAGCTCAGTAGTTGTGGCTCATGGGCTCTAGAGCGCAGGCTCAGTAGTTGTGGCTCATGGGCTTAGTTGCTCCGCGGCATGTGGGATCTTCCCAGACCAGGGCTCAAACCTGTGTCCCCTGCACTGGCAGGTGGATTCTTAACCACTGCGCCACCAGGGAATTCCTTCTCTCTTGTTACTATTGTACATTAGTATATTACATGTCTCAGCTAATGAAAAAAATATTGATACATTATTATTAAAATCCATACCTTATTCAGTTTTACTTAGTTTTTACCTAATGTCCTTTCTAGTATCCCAGCAAGGATAGCACTATACTTTATTTCCAAATAAGGGCACATTCTCAGGTACTGGGGGTTGGGATTTCAGAATATAAATTTTGGGAAGGAAAAAAATCCAATTTTATACCCCAAAGTCCTGGGCAACCACTAACCTACTTCCTGCCTCTATGCATCTGCCTACTCTAGACATTTCACATAAATGGAATCACACCATATGTGGTGGTGTGACTTTTCTCTCACACTTAGTGTACTTTTTTCAGGACTGAGCCATGTTGCACCTGTGTCAGTACTGTTCAACCCCTCTAGTGAATTTTTCATTTCAATTATTAAACTTTACAGCTACAGAATTCCCATTGTGTCTTTTTTATAGTGTCTATCTCTTATTGATATTCTCTATTTGATGAAAATTGTCATCATGCCTTCTTTGAATTATTTAATCTTAGTTCCTTTAGTTTTTGAACAGATTTATAATAGCTTCTTTGAAGTCTTTGTTGGTGTAATCCACCATCTGTTTCTACTGTTTGCTTTTTTTGTATATGGGTAACCTTTTTCCGTGTCTTTGCATCTCTCATATTTTTTCACTGCACTTTGGACATTTCGGGTAATATGTCGTAGCACCTCAATACAGACCCCACTCCTCCACCTGGTGGTGGTTATTATTGCTGTTTGCCTGTTGATTTATTTGTTTAGTGACTTGCTTAAATTAATTCTGTGAAGTACATTTTCCCCACAGTGATGTCCCTGCTCATATGATTTCCCCCCCCGCTTTTTTTTTTATCTTTTAGCTGAGCTACCTAGAGATTGTCCCTGGGGGATAGGGATCAGGTATGTGCCATTTTGTGGGGAGAAGTTTTGTTTAAGTCCCCTTAGCCAGTTAGATTTTTACCCTTTGCTGTTGGATGTGTTTGTGGCTTGGAGGATGCAAACAGCGTTCAGGGAGGTGAAGTACTCTTGGCTGACATCTGACCAGAGACTGTTATATAGCTCAGAGATTCCCCTCTCTGGTCGCTCCTTGGAGGGAGGGTGCCAGTCTTCCAGACTGCCGGGGATAAGGGTTATTTTATTTTTCAACTTGACTACTCTATGTGTCACCTCTGGGCTAAAGTAGCTAATTGTTCAGTCAGTGTCTTCTTAGCAGTTGTGTTTAAGTCTCTTGTGCCAATGAGGCTTCTATCCTGTGTTATGGGTCTGCTTGTGGCTTGGAGAATGTCTACCATTTCACCCCATGTCCTGCTCTAAGCACTCTGAGTGGGTGCAACCCAGCACATGCACACAGCCTTCCCAAGGTCCAGAGCTGCTCAGGATTCCAGGAGGGCTCTTCTAAGTTGTCTCTCCCAGAAAATTCTATTAAACTTCTGGCTGCTCTGTTGTTTGCTTGGATTATGAACCTAGTAGTATCTTTGTAATTGCTATTCACCCAGATCTCCACTATTTTTGATAATAGCCTTAAGCATGGAAGTGTCCCTTCTCTATCCCAATAAAGTCGGTGCCCTCAGGCAAAGCTGTAGAACACTCTGTGCTATGGTCTGCCTCTCCCATGGGCAGAACCCCTTGCTACTGCACCAGAGCTCCAGGTGGGGACCCTCTTTTCTCAGTGATACTCCTGCTCAAAGAGTGGGTACTGGTTGTGGGGGTGTAGCCCCTGATTTTTCTGCATTGCCCCTTCTGGCATGAAACCTCCATCCTATGCTTAGGCTGGGGCATGGGCAATCAAGACCCAAGCTTTCTGGCATCTGTCAGGATGCAATCCCTAAGGAAGGATTTCCTTCTTATCAGCAGGGACATAAAGGAAGAGGGATCTGTTCCTCTCTGCCTCACCTATCTGGAATAGAGCTTTGGTAGCAGGGTGCTGGATGGTGTGATGAGAAACAAGGGCAGACTCTCTTTCCAGAGGTGAAGCATAGCCCTTCTCTGGGAACTAGGGAGAGAGTGACCCCAAGTCTTCTTGCCTAGAGTAGAGCACCTAGGGTTGGGCTTCTGTAATGCAGAACTGGGTGGTAATGGTGGTGGTAGGGAACAAGGTGTGGCTCAGAGTCCACAAATTCTTGCTGCTCCATTCAAGATTTAGTAGAGAATTTCTTTGTTTGTTGTATCTTCTTTGGACAATTTCCACAGACTTGAAATGATTTTTACCAGTTTAGTTGTTGCTTGGCTGGGAGATGCTCCACTGAGAACACCCTGCATTCCAGAAAGTCCACATATTTTTGTTTTTAATTTCAAATACCAATCATGCATTGCTGATCCCAGCCTCATTTTCCATCATTCTTTCTCTTGGTATTTTTGCTCCAGACACACTAAACTTCCTATGCTTAGTTCCTTCCTTCTTTATGGTTTTCATAACGCACTTCCTCTGTACTTCACCTTATTAACTTCTACTTAGCCTTCAGATGGTTGCTTAAACAACATTCTCTGGCTCAGGCTAGGTAAATCACTGCATTCATAGACAATACTTCACATTTGCAAATTTGAATGGCAGCCTTAATTCATTCTTTGTGTTAGTATATTTACTCCTATCTTCTGGGAAGATTGAAAGCTCCTGTAAGGTAAGAACCATTTTTTTTTCTTGCTTCCTACTACATTCCCATGATCCTAGTTTTATTAATTGCCAAAATCTAGTAGGTACATAATCAATGCAGTGGCAGTGGCACTGGCTAGCTGAGCTAATGTGAGCCATTACAAAAAGTCTTGTATAATGAGATCCACAACTGTCTCCCATTCTCCATCCAGCCCTTGTTCTTTAGAGTTGATCTGAAGGATCTTATCATAAGATCCTTATCTTATCTTATCATGTGGGCAAATAACAGAATCTTTTCTCTAGAGTGGAGGTAGAGAGTGGGTTTCCATTTTGAGTGTCTCTAGTTTAATCACCCTAAAATGGGGACAACCAACCAGAAGATTATTAGGATTATTACCACTGACCTGAAAGCTTGCACCAACCTAGGAACCAGAATCATCCCTACTGGTATTGAAGCTTGATGAACAGCCAGGTGGCCCAGAACCTCAGTCTCTCAGATCTGTGGCTCAGGTCTGTCCATGGATCTCACAATTATAGATGCTGCATTTTAAAGAATTACATTTTTGGATCAAATTTACTGCAGTATAATAGGACATTGATATATTTATTAAATTAATTTAGATATCTTAGATATCTTGTCCTCAAATCTTAGGACATATTCAGTTATGGTAAACCTTTTGTTTACAATGGTGAATTTCACCTTATCTACTTCACCTAATCATTGCTCCTTCTTTTGTAATTTTGAAATTAACAACAAGAATATTTTTAAGAAACAAGGAAATATCAAATAAAAATAACTTGTTGGTTTTATCTAACACCTTTATATAAATTCATAATTAAGACATTGTTTTAATATTGTTAGTTTCTACATATGAGAAGTGATGTAACCTTTAGAGCTATAGGTTCAAATTGCCATCATTTTTACAGCATTAAAGCAAAATTTCCAGTTTGAGTCATATTGATTAATTTATGGAAATTTTAACTTTTCCTTTCTACCAAGCATTAGACTAGGCACTGTAAATGCCAAGATGAATAAGGCACAGTATCTGAGTCTGAAAGGTTTATACTCTGATACAGCAGATAGAAGTAAAACAGATAAACTACATGATTTATTTGGTCAGTTAATACTGATAAATATGTACAAATGTTGGTGTAATATGGTGATGACTGTATGAAATGTTTTGGCATCAAAGAAGAACAGGCCCATATTTGGGACTTCCATGAATTAAAGACATATTATAGCTGGTGACATCTGATATGTTTAACAATTTATGCAGATGTTTATCAGGAAATTGGAAGTGGAATGAGCAGAAATTCATGCCATTAACATGTAAAATTAATAAAGTCATAGAGGAATTTGGAGCATGGCATTTTAAGTAAAAGTAGTTCAGTTGGGATTAACATACACACAATACTATACATAAAATTAACAAGAATGACCTACTGTAGAGCACAAGGAACTATCCTTAATATTTTGTAATAACCTTTAAAGGAAAATAATATTAAACGGCTATATATAATGCATATATATATGTACAACTGAATTACTGTACTGTACACCTGAGACTAACATGACATTGTAAATCAACTATACTTCAATAAAAATTCAAAAATAAATAAAATAAATAAAAGTAGTTCAGTATGGCTAGAGCAAACATTTAGGGTGGGTAAAGGGTATTTTAGGGTGCTTAAAACACCATCTTTGTAGCACTCAAATTGTCATAGAAACCACGATGTATCAGCTGACATTGCAAACATATATTCAGAATATGAGTTTGAGCCAGTTCTGCTTTAAAATATCGGTGGGGAATTTTGTCATGGTTATTACAGAGGATGTCAAGATTTCATTCTTTAACATGGAAAATAGTATAATTGATTTACATTGTTCAAGTTTCTCTTAAATATGCAACTGGATTGTCATCCACAGCCACACTGTGACTGAGCCACAGTTAATCTGTTGGAAGTAAAATGAAATAAATAGAATATATATGACACTCTGAAGAGTGGAATGCACAAATGTACAATGAAAATATATGGTTAAACTGCATAGTAAGACACCATGAGGGAAGAAGTCATAAGAAGAGTAATTAGCATGAAGGTTTGGCAATTTTTCTACTATAATTATTTCATACATTACATTTATTTTTTAAGAAATTAATAATGCTAAGAGGTACAAGATGACAGTGATAGCAGCATATTGAATTATGAATTAGGAGATATGGGTTCCAGTCCCAGCTCTTTCATAATAATTTTTTCACTTCAGACATGTCCCTAATCTTCAGAGTTTAAGCTTAAATATTGTAAGATAGAGAGATTGTATGACCCTGATTGATTTACATTATAGATAATTTAGTAAAAATTTACTTGATATTTGAAATACGTGTATATGTACTAAGTGAACAAAGCAAGGTATGTAACACAGTATTTTACAATAAATATTATTAATTTGTTAATTTAGACTATATCAATATTTCTTTAGTATGATTAAAAACTATTAATGGGAAAATTCTTAGAGACCCCAATTATTGATTTAAATTTTCATAATGTTACCAAAATTTCTATGATGTTACTTAAAATGCATAAAAATAAAATTTGGCATACATATCATAGGCTTGCATACTCAATTCAACCATAAACTTAAATAAAATTACAAATTATATACAAAGCTAATAAAATGAAAATTATGGTAACAGTGTTGTTTTAGCAGATTATGGTTTATAGCCACCAAGTGTGTGCTTTCAACTCTTGTATGGGTATTGACTTCAGCGGGAGAGTTTCCTTGAATTTTAACAGAATTTCTTTAAGTTTCATGTAGTTGATTATGTCTCAGTGCTTTCACTGCTTTTCTCAAAGTTAAACCTTTCTTCACAGAGCAAGCTGGACAACTTTTGATTGTTGCCTGACATAAGCTAAACATATGTAGTTTAAATCTCCCTTTATCTTTTCTCATAGATGATACAATTAATACAATTGTTTTTCTGCTAAGTTGAGTAGTCACAAATTCAAATGAATATATTAAAATTGAATAAATTGGGTATAAAAGGTGGACACCCTGAAGATCTAGTTATGTTTATTCTTTCTTTTTCAATCTCAATCTCTTTCTCTCTCTCAAATACGCTCAAACACATTTTCATACTTATATTAGCTATAAATGAAACCCTTAAATATAAAGCACATAATACAGAACTAGTTAAGCCTGGAATATATAGCTATAGGTGTCCAAGAGTCTGAAGATTCCTTTCTGAGAAAGAAAACTGGACTTTGTGATAACTAGCTTTACAGTTTGCTCACTATATCACTATTGGCAGCTAACCAGATACAAGTAAAGTATAACAAATTCTAATGAAGTCTCTTGTCATGGACAGTTATGGAACTACTTGAAATTCCAATATATAAGAAGTATGAAAAATATCACTACATTTGAGAATGTCCCATGGAAGCTAGAATAGTATAGGCTTATATAATTATAATTGAATACAATTTCCTAGTAGACATTTCATACTGGTTTCAGGTACCTAAAAGGAGTGACGTTTGTGCCACTTAGCAAAGAGGAGAATTGAGAAACTTTAGTAGGAAGAATTTTAAAGAAGGAATGCACCACATTTATATAATTGTGTGATATTGGGCAAAGATTTGCACTCTCCCTGTCAAAATGTCCTCATTTGTATAATCATGGTAATGACAGTGTGTTCATCTAAGACTATAGAGTTTAAATGAGAAAATGCTTGCAAAATGTTTATAAACAATACACAAAATCTTCTGCTGAGGACCCATTGTTAATGCTGGAATACTGTCTTACAAATTCTTCATTTTCTGAACTAGTATTCATACATGAAATGATATATGCTTCTGAAAGAAATGGACATTATATACAATATTTGATGAAAAAATAAACCACCACTTGTAACTAGCTACAGTGAGTAAAAACCCATTTTGGCAAGAGTCACAACATGGCAGATTAAGACAGTAAAAATTACTGAAATATCTCCAACAGTCATAAAAAGATTCATGTAAAACTCTGGAGATTCGGTTTCCTTTCAGTTTTCAAGATTAGTTCATAATATAACATAATATAGGCTTTAGTTATTTTTCTACATATTTAAAAACATTGATTTTATACCAAAGTTTACTTTATGCAGGTTGTTAATAGTTTAAAATCCCAGAATTTTCTGAGAGAGTAGCATTAACATATATACACTACCAAATGTAAAATAGATAGCTAGTAGAAAGCAGTTGCACTGCACAGGGAGATCACGTCGGTGCTGTGTGACCACCTAGAGGGGTGGGATAGGGAGGGTGAGAGGTAGATGCAAGAGGGAGGGGATATAGGGATATATGTATACATATAGCTGATTCACTTTGTTATACAGCAGAAATGAACACAACATTGTAAAGCAATTATACTCCAATAAAGATGTTAAAAAAAAATCTCTGAACTTTCAAGACTGACCATGTGAATAGTGTCTTTTACAAAATAATAGTTTGCTATTTTAATTTATTTTCTTTTAATTCCTTTCTGTTACATTTTCTATACTTAAAATTTTACAAAGATGATTACCAATAAAGGTGTATGATCCTTTAAAATATTACAATTTAATATTATTGTATGCAATAATATTATTATATTGTATTATATTATATATTACAGTTTTCAAAACAATGCACTAATCAGCAATGCTAGAAGTAATTTTTATTAATTTTGAATTAATATTTTACTATATCCCTTGCCAAAAGAAACAATCGAAAACATCAGCATTATTCTTCTGAAAACATATCAAATTTTGTTATCTGAATTCCTAGGTGTGATTTGAGGTTACTCAAATTATTGGACCTCTTTGATCATGATTTTCCATTTGTAAAATAGAAGTTAATGCCTCTCTTTGTGTGTGTGTGTGTGTGTGTGTGTGTTTGTGTGTGTGTGTGTGTCTGTGAGAGAGAGAGAGAGAAATGGAGAGGGGATAGAAATAATGTGCATGAAAGCATTTAAAAAATAACAATCCAACATAATTTTGTTATTTTTATTATTAACATAATGATTGCTCATTTTCACAGTTTTGAAACCTGTCCCAAAAGAAATTTAATCAAAAACTCCCATATGTTTTTGGGGTTAAGTGTGAAATATTGGAAACAGGTAAAGACAGTCACATATATGGCTACAAAATTTATATTCTATACAATTTCATTCAAAGTAATTAATAATACACATGAATATGAAATGTTTAAGTAAGAGGAGCATAACTGAGAAGAACAGGTGTACCTCTCTACTGTGGGAGATCAGTTACATGATTTAATGGAAATAAAAGTACAGTAATTATATTGATATTCTTGACAAAAGTTCTTGGAAGAACAGCAAACCCTGCTATGTTTTTCTTACTGTAAAACTTTAATAAAGGGAAACCTCACTTAAAGTCTTGAGATCAGAAAGGGGAGCCCTCATGTCTGACTAGGATAGCAGAGCCCAACAGGAAGAAGAAAGACTTCCTCTTCTTTCCTGGTCACAACTCAGCCAACCAAAAGCCATGGACCTTTTTTTAGCTCTCCCAACTCCCTTTCCCCCTCTATAAAAGAGTTATCCTTTCCATTTTTGCTGGGGACTTGCATAAGTCTCACCATGATTGAAGACCCTGAACTGCAATTATTTGCTGATCCCAGATAAACCCACTTTTGCTGGAAAAATAACTGGCAGTCTATTCTTTTTAGCTTAACATTATAATGGGTCAAAAAAGAAAAACTGAGGATAACATAGGCCTTATTAAAATTGTACTTTCTTAAAAATTTTATAACAGGTTTTCCCACTGGAACATCTACTTGAAATTCCTGGTAGTAGTTTCCTAGAACATTTGAAAATAAGTAAGTATATAAAAAAAATTTCCTCAAATAATGATTGGCTTTTTAATTATGAGGAAAATTATTTACCAGTTTTCACATTAAATTGTAGAATATGATTGCTTTTTAATTGTATTTAAGGATTTTGAAATTTAGTTAGACTTACATGAAACTGAATGATTTCTTATCTATATGTTAGTTACTTTTTATTGATTTATTCTGCTTTATTTAATGGCATTGTAAAGGGAAGTTATTGAAATTAAAATTAAAAAATACATACCCTCAGTGTAGTTATTTGAATTGAAGGGGCTGTTTCATTTGTGCAAGACTCCCTTGCCATGCTTCTCCCTTCATGCATGTTACATATATGAGCAAGCTACTATTGTTTTACATTCTTAGTGATATTTCCTATCATACTCCTATGTTGACTAGATGCTTGTAGTCTATACCTAGTCTCCATGAGAGGGTCAGTAGCAAATGGACATTTATAAACATTTCAGAGTTGGCTGTATTTCAAAACCCATAATCTGATCCAGATCTCATGGCTTTTTGCCAAGAATCACCTCATTTTCTGTTTTCCTTTGGTCTAATTTTTAACATAATTTAATTTTGCTGTCTTTATAATAATAATTCACATCTGCAATTTCTGCTTTCTTGTATAAAACTGTTTTAGGAGTTTCCATCTACAATATATTGTATTTCTACTTATCAACTAAAGGAATTCTAGAATCACTCTCTTGTTCTTCTGTGCCTTATTTATGGTTTTACAGTTGATTCATTCTTTCAACATAGACAGAAGGTATTTCTTAAAGTTCTGTCCTTGATCATGTAGTGTTGTTTGGAAAAAGGAAGAAAAAATCAGGTGTCAGCTTGTATTTTAGTGATTGCTTTGTGCAGAATATTGACTCTGCTTCTCCAATACTCTTTGTTAAAAAGAAGTGCATGCAATAGCAAAGTTATAGAATCAGATATAAAGTGGTTTTTGAGTTAATATAGAAAGTGATTTAGAGGAAATAATGTATTAAGTGGCAAATTTCCTACAGATAACTTTAAAATAAATTTTTAAGTGGATTTTCTGTGCAATGGCTCCATTCCATTATTAAAAATAGCTTTGTGTGCAAAATTACTGTGTATCATTTTAAACAGTCTTATTCATATGACACTAAAGTATCGTCATGACCTAGTGTCAGCAACATGTGCAAGTTTGGTATGACTGGAATCTCTGGTTGTGTTTCTGGTTAGCCTATGGAACAAAATAATAATAGAAACAAACAACCCAATCAAAAAATGGGCAGGCTTCCCTGGTGGCTCAGTGGTTGAGAGTCCACATGCCAATGCAGGGGACACGGGTTCATGCCCCGGTCCGGGAAGATCCCACATGCCGCGGAGCGGCTGGGCCCGTGAGCCATGGCCGCTGAGCCTGCACGTCCGGAGCCTGTGCTCCACAAAGGGAGAGGCCACAACAGTGAGAGACCCGTGTACTGAAAAAAAAAAAAAAATGGGCAGAAGACCTAAATAGATTTCTTCAAAGAAGACATACAGATGGCCAAGAGGCACATGAAAAGATGCTCAACATCACTAATTATTAGAGAAATACAAATCAAAACTAAAATCAGATATCACTTCACACCAGTCAGCATGGCTATCATCCAAAATTCAAAAATAATAAATTCTGGAGAGGGTGTGGAGAAAAGGGAACACTCTTGCACTGTTGGTGGTAATGTAAATTGGTACAACCACTATGGAGAACAGTATGGAGTTTCCTTAAAAAAACTAAAAATAGAGCTACCGTATGATCCAGGAATCCAACTCCTGGGCATATTCAGAAGAGGTGAAAACTCTAATTCAAAAAGTTACATGCACCCCAATGTTCATAGAATTACTATTTACAAAAGCCAAGACATGGGAGTAACCTAAATGTTCATCAACAGATGAATGGATAAAGAAGATGTGGTACATATATACAATGGAATATCACTCAGCCATAAAAAAGAGTGAAATAATGCCATTTGCAGCAACATAGATGGGCCTAGAGATTGTCATATCGAGTGAAGTAAGTCAAACAGAGAAAGACAAATATTACATAATATGGCTTATATGAGGAATCTGATAATGATACAAATGAACTTATTTTCAAAACAGAAACAGACTCACAGACTCATAGAATGAACACATGGTTACCAGGAGGGAAGGGTGTGGGGAGGGATAGTCAGGGAGTTTGAGATTGACATGCACACAATGCTATATTTAAAATGGATACCCAACAAGGACCTACTGTATAGCACAGGGAACTCTGCTCAACATTATGTAACAATCTAAATGAGAAAGAATTTGAAAAATAATAGAAAAAAAAAGTCATTAAAACAGCAGTCAAATCCTATAGGACATATATCATCTAGAAGAAAAGAGAGAAAAGGAATGTGAAAAAAGTAGTAATCATATTGCCCTGCAAGTCATATCACCCAACAATCTATAAGGATTTCAAAAATTATGGTAATACATACCCAGGGCAGAAAAAAAATCCAATATGCAGAAAGAAATATCAGAACCTCATCTTACATGCATATTTATCTAAATATAAGAAAAAATAGAATCATGCCCTAAAATGTTTAATATTCAAATTGATGTAGGTGTGCTCATTCACTCCATAGGGCACGTACTGTGCCCAAGTTACCCTGAGGGAAAAGAAGGAGATTCACAGTGGCTGCAGGACACCTTTGTGGCTCCCAAACTACTTGTCATATTTCAGTATATTGTGATGCCTTCTGCTGTTGAGTGTGTCCAAATAAGTTGATTTAAGAATATTTTATAAAGTTAATAACATTTGCCCTTCAAAACTGACAAAGTAAAAACACAAAACAAAACAAGAGAACAACAACCGTAGAATGAAATTAGAAGCAATGAGAATGCAAGTGAAAAAAAAATGGCATTGCTAATATTTCTCACAGTATGACTACCTCAGCCACATTATGGCATAAGAATAATAGTCTAATATGATAAGAATCCCAAAACTTAAAATCACAAAAATTTAAAATATGGGTACTTGACTAATGATTTTATCAAGCCATAAAAATCAGTAAGACATACAAAAACTAAGCATCTTAAATATGAAGAGAGAAATGAGAGCATTTTCAGCAATATTTAAAATCATGCAATTGTTAATTCATTTTTTAATACAATTTCATCCAACAATCCTAAATATTTAGAATTCTATTTTGAAATTTCTTACTTAATAACAAAAGACCCAAATCCACAAAAAATTAAAGAAATATCTATTTTTCTTGTTATGGCAAAAATGGTTTAGATACTATTAAGAAAATAATAGGGCAACAAGTAAAAGTCTGTTGTCTGTAACCACTGACAAAGAGTATGCATAGAAAACATTAAAAACATTTTTTTAAACCAGTATTAGAAAAAAATTTCAATGTGAAAGACTTTTTTTTTTTAATTTCAATTTAAGGTACAGCTACTTGTAATATGTTCCACTTCTGGCATAATATATAGAAAACCACTGAATGAAAGATGAACTGGAGAAGCACGAAAATGACTTCTATATAGAAAAAGTTGGCCACTAATAGTGTTTGCTGTGACTATAGTGGAAAGAAAAGATTAGGTCACTGAGGTAGCCCATATGTTAAAAGCATTTCTTGCATCAGTAGTAAGTAGCTAAGCAGGCTACCAGCAAAGGAGGTGATAACTGGAGGGCATCACTGGTGACATACCACGGTTTTACTATTCGTATTGTTGGCGGAGAGACCCCTTAGGAGAATCACGCAGGAATCCACACAGAAGTCCTAGTGTTGGGTCAAAGTGTAATGGAGGCAACAGAAGATGTCAGCCTTCTGAGATGTTAGAGATGAAATGTTCAAAGACATACTTGTGGATTGTACACTGGATTGTGTGTAAAATATTGTAGTCACAGATGACACAGACTGAAGTTTTTTTTGTCCTGAGCAACTGACTGAATGGTGAAGCCAAGAAAGCTTTCTGTTAAGGGGGATCAAGCACATGGAAACTACAATCCATCGCCAGCATGATGGACACTGGAGAGTGTTCCAGAAAATCCAGCACAATAGAAATGCCTCCCTCTCAGTTCCTGTATTTTTATTTTCCTGCCAAATTTGACTTAAAATTTAAGCCTAGAACAAACACATCAAGTGTATCTCCTTGTCAGTTGAGGAGAAGAAACACCATCAATTTGTATTGCTCCCACATTTATAAGACATCTACTGTCATCCAAAACACACCATCCTTTATGGATCTCCCTGGGGTCACTAGTGAGCAGCATGGATTTTATTCACTAAAAGTTTTTGGAAGAAATGTAATAGTGTCTTAACAAAAGTGATTCCAAGGTGACAATGAACCCAAGGTTGAAAATGTACTGTCTGTTCTATTTTTTATCCCAACTTATTTTCAACCATATTCTCAAACTGGCATAAGAAAGAATCTCAAGCAGGTAAGGTGACATCATACAAATACTCTTATAATGCAAATGTCAACAATATAGATGGGCAAATTTGAGTATAAACTCATGCACATTATCAAAATTATTGATAGATATCTTAGCCCAATAAATAAATCTTTTTTCATATTAAAGACCAAGGAAGAAATCAACATCCTAAAGAATTAAGAGTCTACCAGACCATGTCAGATTATGCTTCTGTATGGAAAGACTCAATATTGTAATAATTTCAGGCCTCACACATTAATGTAGTTTCATGCAATTCAAGTTATAATGCCAATAGTGTTTTAGTTTTTATGTGGAGGTGGGGAAAATGGTTGGTTAATATAATTTTAAATGCATATGAAAAAAATTCTTGAATAGACAAGAGTATGAACACTAATAGAAAAAGTGGAGAGAGAATTAGACTTGACATATATGTAAACAAGGAAAATATATGTATAAATAGACAAACATATACTGTTATAACATTGCAAATCCAGATATATTTAGGCCTATTAAATGGAAAAAAATTGAAATATTTAATAAATTAAAAAGACAAAATTAAAAAAAATAGGTATCTAATAAAATAAAATTAATTGAAAATACATTCCAAAAAAATATTGCACCAGAAAGAAAAATTATTGATGTGCAATCAGATTATATAAAACAATGAAATATTGTTTGAAATGAGCAAATCCTCACAAATGATAAAAATTCTATTCTAAAGGATCAAAATTGTTTTCATATATTTTGAAAATGCTATAAATTCCTAGGATTTCAAAACAACAAAAATGGAGTTTAATTGCTTGTAGGGAATATAAAAATAAAGATAGAGACACTGTTCTCAAGAAGATGACAAGAAACAAGCTCTGGCTCCAGGCAACAGGAATAATCACATTCCATCCAGTCTTTCCCACTGAGTACAGCTATAAAACCTAGACAGAAAGCATGCAGAAGCTGTCTGACACCTCACAAAATAGAAAAGGTAGAAGATCACAACTCAAAATAACACCAAAATAACTGAGTATTTTCCCCCTCTTGTATGCCATTATTTTCCCTCTGGTGTCCACAGCCTGGGAGCAATGTGTGCCACTGGGGTGGAAATACAGAGAGCTACAGAAGACATCAAGTTCCAACTCAGACTGGAGAGGGAGATTGCTAATGCTCAGAGAGAATACAGAAATGCTTGTTCCCATTTTTTTTTTTTTTTGGCTTTTCTTCTTTAGTGTGCACCCTGGCCCCTAAACAATTCCATGGTGGTGGTGGAAGCTGTTGGCAAGGGTAGCTGGCATTAGCAAAAACTCTGAGGGAGGGTTACTTTCTGTTTGCTAGAATAACAATTCCAAGAGGGTGGGACCAACTCCCATTGTTGTTATTTTTCCTTCTTTGTCTTTTTGCTGTTTGGTCCCAGGTGCGAGTGCAACTGCCCACTGCAGAGCACAGTAACTACACCTCGGCTTTCTGGCAAGAGGGATGAGAAGGGGGGTTTCAGGAAAGTAGAATGCACAGGACAGATGGCAGAGAAGGAGGAGGTCAGTAAGGTGACCTCATCAAATGTTCAATGCATTCCTGGACTCAACCCTGGGCTGCATAGATGTGGATCTGGTCTTATTCAGCATACCAAAGGCAAACATAATTGAAATAATAGACAGAGCACCACTTATCTCCCAGATTGGACACAGGTGGCTCTCATCCAGGACTGGTGTGAATCATACAACCAAACCTTTGAAAACTGAAGGAACATTAAAAACACAACCCACAGAAGGCAGGTTGGAACTTGTGGCCAGACTTAACCTGATTAACTGCTTGCTAAAACAAACAAAATACCAATATTCTCAACAGTATTTAAATATGATCAGCATCTCATACATAGTATTTTAAAAGGTCAGAATACACTCTACAATTAGCACACAGAGAATAAAAAAATTCTCAACTCACATTAGAAAATCCAATCAACAGATACCAATGTTGAGATGTTGGATTTATCTGACAAAGACTTTAAAGAAGCCATTAAAATATGCTCTACTAAGTAGTAATGAAAACTACTAAAACTAATGGAAACATAAAATCTAAGCAAAGAAATGAAAGTTATAAAGATGAATCAAATAGAAATTTTACAACTGAAAAATGAAATAACTGAAATAAAAATTTTCACTGAGTGGGCTTAATTCAGAAAGAGGACGACAAAGAAAAGAGTCAGTGAACTGGAACATAGATTAGTAGAAATTGTACATCTGAATAAAGAGAGAAAAAGTAGTGAAAAAAGATGAGTAGAGCATCAGAGTCTTATGGGACAGTGACAAAAGTATTAATATTTGTGCGATCAGAGTCCCAGGAAAAGAAGACAAAGAATACAGTACTAAAAAAAAGAAAGAAAAAAGAAAAAAGAAAAGAAAAAGAAAAAGGTTGGCTGAAAAAGTCCCCACTATGCTGAAATATGTAAACCTACAAATTCAAGAAATGCTGGGAACTCCAAATAATAAAACATTAAACAAAATGAAAACCAAAAATAACCATGCCGGACATATAAAAAAGAAACCACTGGAAACTAAAGACAAAGATTGAATATAGCTTGGGTATATTTGTACTGAATCCCTTGCTATTGAATTCTATATAAAAAATCTATAAATTTTTGATCTGTCACAGGGCTTTGAACAAATTTTCTTATCCTGTCTTATTTATTTCAGATTATATATGCTGTATCTATTTCTTCATTCTAAAAGAATATAACATTGCAGTATCTGCCTTTTTGTTACACTAAAATATGTACAAAAAGCATAAAATATCACCTAGGGGCTTCCCTGGTGGCGCAGTGGTTGGGAGTCCGCCTGCCGATGCAGGGGACACGGGTTCGTGCCCCGGTCCGGGAGGATCCCACATGCCGCAGAGTGGCTGGGCCTGTGAGGCATGGCTGCTGAGCCTGCATGTCCGGAGCCTGTGCTCCGCAACGGGAGAGGCCACAACAGTGAGAGGCCTGCGTACCGCAAAAAAAAAAAAAAGTCACCTAACTTCATTTTGGCATTAGTGATTCAAGGTTATTTCCTTTATTAATTTTATGACGTAGTAGAAAAATGCTAATATATTGCAATTTTTTATGCATTTGAAGTGTTTTTAAAATGCAATGTTCTGATGTGTCACATAAGATTACATTACTGTGTGTGATTTATTCTTTTCTGTGAATGACTCCCATCATTAGAATTATTCTAAAAACAGTATATTAATTTGCTACAATGTAGAAGAGTCTTCAGAAGAGAAATCATTTTGGGCCACGATTATGTTTGTGAAGTAGATTCATGAAAGTATAAGCAATAGAGAATTCTCGTTAATATAATGGTACTTCAAACAAGTAGGTATACGTGGGTATAAAAATGTAAGTAGAAACCCTTTTATTTGTTAGTTATTAGTGAAATTTCTAACATCCTATTTTTTTCTCTGATTTTCCAGGTATCCCCTGCACCACAAAATAAATGCTACTCTCTCAGAATCCATTCTCAGTAAAACTTAATCTCACTGAAAAGATTAAGAGGATTTAAAAGAAATCTTAAGGTAGGAAGCTTAAAGTTTCTTTATATCTATAAAGTCACATGAGAATGTCACAAGTTCTAAGAAGTGTTGCTGAAAAGAAACCTTTAAAACATATACAAAGGTAGCATTTCTTTTGATAGAGAGATTTACTTTGATCTCTTAGAACATTTCAAATTATTTGGGCAGTTAAGCATTGCTCCTCCTATTCAATCCTCTATAACACACACACACACACACACACACACACACACGCACATGCACACACACACACACACAAACACACACACCCTAGTCTGCCTGTTGATTTAAAGATGAGTTTTTTGAGGGAGATAAAACAGGTGTGATTAAGCACCTTTAATCAGAACATAAACATTAAACCTCCATCTCTTTAATAAAGTAAAGAAGTCCCAAGTTAAGATATAAGAAGAAGCAAAGAATTCAGTTTATGCAGGATGGAGTGGAAACACTTCTAATGACATCTGGCATCTGGTTATGTAGCAAGGCTGCTGGTTGAATGGGATGGAATGTTAATTATAAGTATCAAAATGCCTACCTTTTGAGTATCTGATAGAGAAATCTTTTTCAAAGTTTGGTACAATGAGAAATTGATAGAAGTGGAACTATAGTGTTAGATTTTCAAGTTACAGAAAGAATTGTTAAATCTGTAATATCCTTGAAAACAAGACTGTGTAAAAGGTAGAATGTAGTACAGAATTTTAATATTTTAAATACCCTCTCAATTTATTACTGCCAAAAATAGTTGAAAGTTATGTAGAGCTGTTCATGTAAGCGATATTTAGTGTCATGCCGAATAACCTGTTTGTTTATTATAGTATGGTTTTCCTTCTGAAATTAAAGACCCTGGTCATTTGAAATGGTACAAAAAGCGAAGTTACACATTTTTACAGCACGAAGTAACATTTTAGTAAAGATATTAATATGGTTTCATTTCAACTTCACTTTTGAAAAGGAAAACATACTAATTTACACATTTTTAAGTAAACCATGCCCATAATATTCAAACATTAGTGAGCGAGTATATCACTTGAATTACTTTGGCAAAATTACCTTCAAGTTAAAGATGAGTGCTGTCATTTACATGGACATCATTTTGAAGTCAGTTATAGAATAAAACATGGTTGTAATTTAACAGTGGAAAAAAAAATTTAAAATGGACTGAAACAAGGAAGAAGGGCTGATGCATTGGAGGAAAAAGTTGCACTTTCAAAGTTATTTAGTCCACAATTTTCCCAATTTTAAGTTTGCCTGGGATGTAGGTGAACCTCTTCTGAAAATTTGCATTGCTTTCTGTGGAAACGTGTTTCATGTGGAATTTTGATTTCTAGCACAGTGAACATTTGCATTGTTTAATGTATATGTTAGTTTTATTTTAATCTCAAAAGAGAAAAAATGTTTCCCTGTAAATGTTGTTGCAGTATATGACCCAGGTATTGGTGGTGGGGAGGGAGATATGTATTCTGACCAATAAGTAATTTTGAGGATTGTGAAAAATGTCTTGCTTGCGCAGGTCAAAAACTAATAAAACTCCTACCGGGTATTATTAAAGCAATGGTCTGGATCTACTGGTACTTACAAATAATTTTTTGGCAGAATATGACAAATGAGTGTTAATATAAGTGTGACCACGTAGGAGATATAACAAAATGTATACTGAGTTTCTCAAAACGTGAATCTACTATATACTTAAGGCCAAAAGTTAAGAAACACTCTCTCTGCTTTTTTTTTCACCATTTGAAATTAACTAAAATTAGCAAATCATTTATGAAATGACATAATTTTGAAAATCTCCTGTAAAGAAATCTTAAAAAAAAACCACATAAATTGATAGAAGTAGGAAAATTCTGCATGTAAGAAATGCAAACTGGGGAGGAAGATAGAAATAATTAACTTTTATGATGTTCTAGGTACCTGATAACTGATATCACACATCTATGTAAGACAATAAAGGGGAATTTGAATAAATTAAATATGTCCATAAATAAAAATTAAATACAATAACTTATAGGTGGTAGACATTATTACTACCTTACTTGTTTCTTTTCTTTTATGCATATGCCCCCTTGAAGTAAGATGAGGTCACTTGAGATTTTCTTTGGTCAACAAAAAGTGAGGGGAAATGTGCTTCATTTCAGGATAGAAGCATTTAAGAGTCACTGCCTGGTCCCTGTCTTCTTCTTCCTCACCAGTAAGAAATGGAGGTGTAATACAGTGTGGCGGCTGGGAATATCAAGCCATTAAGTAGGAGAAAGCTGCCTGAGAGCTTCCCACTGATTTACAGCGAGAACTAAATGTCTGTGGTGTTAATCTGCTGAGATCTTGTCTTTGTGTACCACAGCATAAAATATCGTATCCTGAGAGAGAGAGATTCAATAAATTATTTAAAAATGGTTGATGTGTTTTTCTACGTGAATGTAAATTTAGATAGTAAAGTGGCCATGTAGGAATTAAAACATCAAATAGTACTAAGGAAAAATGAAAAATTCATTTTTAATGTCAGAAAATGAAAACAAAACAAAGCCAACTCCAAACACATGCAAAGTCAAAATTGTCAATTATCCAAAATCTCTTGGACTTCCTATGACTGATCAGTAAAAATGACCAAATTTTGCAAGGAATTAAGGCTCAACTCAACATACCTTTCCATTTTTGCTACTATTTTGCTACTCAACATACCTTTCCATTTTTGCTACTAATGCTCTCCCACTAATTTTCAAGTGTTTTAAAATTGGATCAAAAGTGCAGAAAAATTAATGGTGGTTTAGAACTGGGATACGTGGGCAGCACTCCAGCTCTGCCTCATGTAGAGAGTGATGGGCTGCTCACATCATCTCACTGTGACTGTTGATTATAGATATAGTTAACGTGGTGGATGGCAGATTTCTACTGATTAATCAGTTCCAAAGATCTACCTGCAGATCCCTGAATATTTGCTCTACTTTACCACACAGAGGTCTGTGTGTCTGTTCTTTCATCTCTCTGATCCATCTCTTCCTTCTTATTTCATTGTTTCTAAAGCTTATTGACATTTCAAGACCTCACCAAAATGCCACTTCCTTCATAATGCTTTCATTCCTCTCTCTCATTAAAAATTGTCTTTGTTTAAACTCCATTAATATAGTATCACTGCCTCTCATGGCAGTGATAATATATTAATTTGTTGATTATTTATTTTCATATTTTACCTGTTTGATTTATTATAGTTTTTCTAAAGTCCATAATACATGCTTAAGAGCATTATGCCACACAATACTCACTATGGTTTCCTTAATGCAATATATGCTCTAAGTATACTTTTAGAACAATAAATAAAAAATGCCCCAAAGGACCCAAGGACAAAATGTAAGGAAAGAAAAAGTCGAAGCAGGACTTCTATCAAAATATTTTCCTATAAGGACCATTAGAAAATGGTCACTACCTTTACTCCACCAAGTCATTTGTTCTTTCCAAATATTATATTTCTATTTACTTTCTCTTATCTAATATCTGAGAGGTTTTACTTAATCTAGGTCTTCGAGTTACTGAGTACTACAATCATTCTTGGGAGTTACTTTACTTGGAGACCTTTGCACTTCACTGAGCCTTAAAAAATGTAGAACTACATTTCAAAATGCATTAAGATTATTTTAAGAACAGAAAATCTTACCTATATCATTCAGGTTCTGTTAGATTATATTGTACATTGCCTTTTGCTATATTGTGGAATCAAAAAAATGAAGTTCAGCTAATGGTTATTTTCAGTTTCTGTATTTTGATAAGAGATATATATTTGTTATTTTTAAAGTTTCTGCATTTTGAAAAGCTATAGATAGATATAGATATAATTTTTGCATGTAATCAAGATATTTTCTAGCTGAGCACAAAAATAACAAAAAAAGACAGACCATATCCATGTGTGTTCCTGTGTTCACCATTCTTCTGTAACTGAATGCTAAGGTAGCAAATATCCAGAATACTCTAAAATGATATTTTATGTATAATAAAAGTCTGACATGTTAGCTTTAAAGTAATATCAACTCAATTATGGTTTTCATGGTGCTTAACAAAAGGTTTCTCTTGCAGACTGTTGTATTTAATACTCGTATGATAATGAAAAAGATAAAACACATATTATTTATCTAAAATATTTATCTGTAAAGAAATATAGAGAAAGGTTATTTGCCCCAAATCAAACTGTTATAAGTTTTAAAGGCATGATTTGAGTCTAAGATTTTTTTATTCTAATCTGTGTGTACCGCATTCTTTCTCCAATAAGTGTAATGTCAAAATTTTTCCATTTTCAAAATTTTAATGCTTTTATTTCTTTAGCTCTGTTAAATAGTTAATCTGCCATACTAATATAATAGAGTTGTTTTAGCAGTATACAAAATGTTTCCTGTTTCCTGGCTATGAAGCACTCCATAGCCCCTTCTGAACAACATTATTTTGAGGAATTCTCTTCCAATAGAACATGATTTGTTGAGACATCAGAGACATGTTCTCCCATGGCCAGTGGATTAAGCTCTTCTGTCGGAGATTTTCTCCCAAGAGTCTGATTCTGATAAGGTACAAAGAAAGGGTAGACTGCCCCTTTCCTGAAACCCATCTTGTGTCCAGTACCTGGATCTCTGTACCTGGCTCAGTTCTAAATAGTGTTCAGGAGTTTTTCCCAAGCCTTTCTGTAAGTTCTGATAGCTTATTATATCTTTCCCATAACTTACCTGTTCTTAAATTATCCAGGGGAATTTGTATTACTTGCAACTGAAGAATTCTAGTATTATTGATCATCATCAACTTATTCATAATTATTTTTGCCAATACATTACATATCAGACAATGTCAAGCACATACTTAATAATCAAATGTAATGATTAGGAAATGAATTACTGAATTATTGAATAATGAATGCACTATTGAATATAATGTATTCTCCAATTAAAAGTGGGGTCATATATAACATTCAGTGATCTATCTCAAACCAGAAATGCATTAACTCATTCACTTAGAAAATGACATGTTGTTACTTGTTAGTGAGAGCTCAAATGTACAAGATGTAATTACCATTTGGGAAAGACAAGAGTGGTTTTGAATTCTATAGATAGTTCTATACTGAATACAAATGTCTATGTGTTACTTTTTCAGAGTTAGATAAAATGCCAAACTCCAAATCTATTTAAGGGTATACAATGCATGCTGGAGAGGCACTATTTAGATTCATTAAAGTAAATGTAGCTATATATTTTTAGGTTTTTAAGTTTATTTTATTAAAACAGAGGAGATTGTTTTAAAGGAATATATTTAACATGCTTTCAATGTCATTTTCATTAAAACATCAAACTGTCTACTCACTGAAGAGGACATTAGAATGGGGAAAGTCTACGCATATGGAGACCAAATAGGAAGTTATGGAACTGATCCATATTTAACCATACTAATTAGTACCACTGTCTCCTCACTCATCAGTTTTGTTGACAAGACCCCTTAACTATCTCTTTAATGTGTTCACTTCTACCACATTAATCCAAAATATTTGGTATCTCATCTGAACTATTAGAATAGTCCCTGACTTGTTTCTCAACTTCCAATCTTGCCACTCACTAATGCATCCCTTGTACTTGCAGACGAAGGAATCATTTTTGAACAAATATGGTTAGATCAATTCCTTATTTTCGTCTTTCAATGATTTACCTTCCTATCCTTAATATAGCCTCTCAGAACATGCAGGCTATTTTTAAATTTAAATAATACCTTTAAAATTTTAAAGAGACTCCCATATAAAGAGGATAATTAGGTGGTTGTACCTACTGAGTAACTGTCCATAATCATGGCATACTCATGAATCCATTTCCTCCTTCATCAATATTATATTATTCTAAATCCATTTTATAACTCTAAGGTCTATTATAAAACGAAAAGGAATGGTAAATAATGAAAGCACATACAAAGTAGATAATTTAGTTTTGTAATGGGTGAGAAAGCAATTTTTAAACATTGTAATGATTCAGAAATTAAATATGGAGAGTGTTGCTCATATGCATGAAAATATCTGATAAAAAACAGAACTCCTTCATAAGGCAAAGATATGAATAAATGTTAATTAATAAATGCTTCTCCTATCAAACACTGAAGTTACCTCATGTCTCCAAATCCACAGCTATATTTGAACGCAAATTGTTTTCACTACTTTTAAACAGGTAAAGAATAAACATATTTTTTTAAACTAGCCAGACTCTTGGTGTACATAGACATTCTCTTAGAAGTAAATAACCCCCAAAGTTTAGAAAATAAATGGACCTCAACATATAAGTACTTCATTGTCTCCTTAAACATTTTAAAATTGCAAATTTGATGAGAGCTTTTGGTTATTTTATTTTGAAGAATATTTCACTTTTATTAGTGAAATCAATGAAAAATAGCAGATACTTAAAGTGACCTAAGTTTTAGAAATATCTAGTCTATAATTTGTTTATAAGTTATAGTTTATTCCAATTATTATCAATGTACTTTATTAACTTTATAGATTTCCTTTATTTATGTCATTAAGGGGTTTATTTTTCCTTCACTCATACATAATATGTCTTTCATTGTATTTGAAGGTATTATTCTGTTAGCACTGAGAAGCTATCCAATAGACTCTTTGCCATAATTTTGCCCATTATTGATAATGTAAAGAGAATTCATAATAGTCTCACATTAGCATTCTAAAACAAAAGACTTTGGTATTAAAAAAAAATACTACATTAGCATAGGTGTCCATATAAATTTCTTTTATTTCTGAAATAATATATTTATTACCTTATTATTATTTATAAGCAACAATATATCACTCCCTTAATATTCAATGCAATACAGATTGCATTGCATTTTACACTCTAAGGATTCATAAAGGACTGAAAAATTAAGTAGCTTGCTTCATTCACATTTTAAATCTACAGAAATAAAATAAGAATAAAATAATTTTACTTTATTTATACTAACAGATTGCATAAACTATTTAAATCTACGTTAGTAGTAGCATGCATTCAAAGAAAGAAGTGAACATGTGAAAAATTACCCAGTAAATTATTTCCTATTTAAGCTTCGTATGATATTAGTTTAAAATACAAAGTTTTTGACATTACATTTTATAATTTTATATCTATCTACCTTGATATAATCACAGAAACATAGATCATACGTGTAACAATGTGGAATTAAGCCCTATTTTTTTTTTAACAAGTTTTGCTTCTTCCGGAAATTTTCTGCACATGCCTCAGCAGGCATTACTGCAAGCTTGGATTTTTGGGAGCACTTATGATCTTGAAGTGCCGATTTGGAAGCATGGCCTACTTGTGCTTTATGTGAGACTATAAAAGCTCAAATTTTAAATTATTATTAAATAAATATTTACCATAAATATTTAATCTTATTCTTTCTATATTTTCTACATTATAATAATTTTCCAAAGAAAGATAATAATTATAGGTGGGGAAAATGGCTAATTAGATAAAAATGAAAGGATGCTACGAGAGCATCCTTGCCCAAACTTGGCAAAATAATTGATTAGCCATAACCATAGTACAATATCTATAGGAGAGGTATGCAGCCATCAAAGTAGTGTTTACCAATGAGACTTCATCCCAGACAGAATAAGTCATAATTTTTCTGGATACAGCACAGGATACATTTCTAACAATCCCCTTTGGTACCTATCATGTATCCAGCTGAATTCTGATCCAGGATAAGTATTTGAGGATCTAAATACCCAAACGCTAAGATCAAAACAATAAAACAAAAAGACACTTTCTACAAATTATGGAATATTTTTAATTGTGTTATCCAAACTCTTCATGAAAGAAGGAATGAATGGTTTCTCTGTCAAATCCTTAACCCTTCAAAAGAAGACCATGACATTGAAATTAACCTAATAGAAAAAGCACTCCCTATCACACACACACACACACATCCACACACACACTCACACACACACACAGAGAATACATTGTTATGCCTTATTATACACAGGATATTGGCTAATATAATAAGATCTTACATTCAGGAATGATACCTTGCATATTTCATAAACTGAAAGTCTTGTCTATAACATGTAAGTTTAAGGGATAGTTAATAAATTATAATTTTTGAAACAAATACCTATGAAAGTACCTACTGGTGTTAGGAATAATCATGAAAAAATCTTTGCAAATATATGTGTGAAATAGATTGAAAATATGTAACTGACATTGATTCCTTAATATGTTTGAGTCTGTTCCTACCAAATTATCAAACAGATAACATTTTCTAGGTAAATCATGGTTTTGGATTAGATTGCATAATAAAAATAATGGATTATTCTCAGATTTGGAAAAGATTGTGAACATTATGTATTTAAATATTCTTCTTAGGGTAAGAAAACATCTAACATTTATGCTATTTATGCATAATTTATATCCTCTGATTTCCCCTACTCGTCTAAAATTTATTTGAGAAAGCTTATACTAAAAGACTAATACAAAATAGTCATGGAAAAGGATAGGAGGTAATCACAGGAGCAAAGATCTGAAGATAAGGAGAAGTGTGGGAAGGTTATAAAAGCACAGAACCTGAGTTACGACAGTTATTGACACTGGAAACAAAACATCTCACACTCAACATCCTGGAACTAAATCAAACTGGGATTTTGTGGGCGTTATATCATGCTCATTATTTAGAAAGAGGTAGAACATCATTTTATCTGGAGAGAGAGAAGTTAGTTGCTAGACATTTCTATAGCTCAGCATGTAGAATTTTCAAAGTCAGTTTTTAAAAAGATGTTAAAATCTTTTTATAAAATTTTATTTTATATTTATAACATTCTATTAATGGTCAGATTTATTTCTTATAAAACTTTAAAAAACTGAATCAAATTGATAACTTTATTACAGTTCTGGCTTCAGAATTTATAATCACTTACCTTATTCTTCATATTACAAATATTTTAACAGTTTAAAAAGTTTAACAATTACAAAATGTGAAGGCAAATAGCATCTCCAAGTAAGCCTGTTGATCATTATTCAGACTGTCATCACCCTGCTCATCCTGCCCTGACTCCATAAGCTGTGTGTCAGCATCAGCTCTGAAAGAAGGCAACCAGATTCTACTCAATAATCCATATGCAGTCTCTAGTCAACCTTTGAACATACTTCCTGCATTTTATAATCCCCCACATGATGTGTTCCACTTCCCAGAGTACCTTGCTCTTTAGGTATTTGCACATGACTCAGCTCTACAAGGTAGGTGTCCCAGTGAGACCTAGATTCAGAAGTCAGTAACCTGAGGAGGAAAATGAATGAGATGGATGCAATCTCCAAGCAAGCACCAGGCAGACATGTGTGTTTCTATAATTTGCAACAAGCACTGACAGAACTCGTGGCATGCAGGCCTGATTATTTATTACAGGTTTGGTGTTTTTTGAGTTTCTCATAGGTCAGCCAGCAGACGTCTGGTCTTCATGAGACTACGTGCTATACCTTATTATTGTTTAATAAAATCTCCTTTCTTGCATCCAAGCTTCCTGATGGGCATATGTTCCTATCAGATTACAGTACAATGATTACCAGCCATGATCAGGATGCTCTGCTAAAACTAAATTCCCCCCCACCCACCCCCATGGTTTCCCAGGTGGCACAGTGGTTAAGAATCCACCTGCCAAAGCAGGGGACACAGGTTTGATCCTTGGTCAGGAAGATCCCACATGCCGCAGAGCAACTAAGCCCATGAGCCACACAACTACTGAGCCCTCACGCCTAGAGCCCGTGCTAGGCAACAAGAGAAGCCACCGCAATGAGAAGCCCGCGCCCCACAAGGAAGAGTAGCCCCCACGCACTGCAACTAGAGAAAGCTCACGCACAGCAACAAAGACCCAACACAGCCAAAAATAAATAAATAAAATTTTAGAAAAATAAAAATAAATCCCCCATCTTACGTGCAAGTGTTTATGTTGGGCTGCATAAACCTCAATCTAATGCATATGCTGGATTGGGCAGCTCACATCAATATGCAACATTTATTTATCCATAAAATTAGTTCTTCTTGTACAGCTATACTCTTTCATGTCAAGATGGTTTGGATACTGACTCTAGTTTTTTTATCAATGAAGGTTAATTTCACATTTGTTCAATATGACATGAAGGCACATGTCATATTGTGCCTTTTACCTAGACATATTTACATGTCTAGGTAAAATTTTCCAATAAGTTATTTTATCAATACCAAAATTAAATGAAGTTAAGTAAAATTAAATGTATCAAATTGAATAATCATTTTGACATGTCTAAAGGAAGGAAAAATCATATTTTTTCAATAAAACAAAAATAAGATATATATCACATGTGACCAAATTTATAAGTATTTCTATGTGTAACTTTAACATTTTATTTTGATCAATTGATTAGAAAATGTGAAACTTTTGTATCAGGAATTAGTTAATTTTCATTTTATAAACATCCTGTAATTTCTGGGGCTGAATCAGATAATGCAATTTATTGATTGTTGGCCTTATTTGTATAGTTAAGTGGCTTGAAATGGAGACTTTCTCAAACTATTTTCATGAAGTTTAGCTTATTTTCTCAAAATGTCATTCATTTTACAAGTAAAGTGCGTTTAAACTCAGTGGTGTGTTATTTGGCATTGTCCACAGTTTGACCTCTTAATACTGATACTTTTGGTCTCTTACAACTTTTAAAATTTGAGCTACTCAAGCAAACGAAGTAGCCTGCTGTGAATCCCTGCTATTCTTTTTAGACAATTCTGAGCTTATACAATTAGGTCTTAGGTATACTATGATATTTAGTAACTGCCTACAAGTGACAGAATGAAGAAAAATCAGTAAAATGGGGCTTCCCTGGTGTCGCAGTTGTTGAGAGTCCGCCTGCCGATGCAGGGGACACGGGTTCGTGCCCCAGTCCGAGAAGATTCCACATGCCAGGGAGCGGCTGGGCCCGTGAGCCATGGCCGCTGAGCCTGCGCGTCCGGAGCCTGTGCTCCGCAACGGGAGAAGCCACAACAGTGAGAGCCCGAAATCAGTAAAATGATAAGAACTTTCTCTAAGAAGTGATGTAAAACTGAATTTTAAAATATAAATTATTTTAGAAAAGCTGAGAATATGTCATATAAATATATAAATTTTGCTTTGTTATTTTTGCTTTAGAATAAAAAGGCATATACTCAGTGATGCATAGATTAATAGGATATTTTATCCTAAATCTATTCCTAAGTAATATCTAAAATTTGTAACTATTATTTACAATTTAAAACAATAAATTCTAATAAATGTGCTGTATCTTTTTTCTTACTTACAAATTTGTTACAATTGTTGGTGTTGAAATTATAGTGTTCTATCCATCTATACAGGAGCTAGCTATGGAGTCAACACTTGACACAAATGGATACGTTGCTTTTGAACAATTTTATGACTTTTGTAACCTGTTGAAATATCAAATACAACTGGTAATTATATATCCCATTGGGGGCGGGGGAATAGTAAAATGCATTTATTCAGATACTCAATGAGACAAAAGACGGAAAATGTAAGTGCTCTTCCTGCTATTACCATGTCAATCAGAAATATATGGAGAAAACAGCCACAAATTAAGTGAAAATCCAGATGCCAGAAGCATAAAGCATTTTACTTGGCCTCCGCATAGTGAAGTTTAAAGTATACACATTGACATAAATAAGCTTAAGATATATATTATTGTTTTCAGTGAAAGAATGCTACCTTTTATCATGAAAAAATTTTAAAATACCCAAGAAAATGGAGATAATCACTACTTCTCATCGACGCTAAGTATTCAGAGCAATATGCCTCATTACTAGAGCCTGCAAACTCACCCAGGAAGCAAGTATCAAACTGTGTTAAATACAATAACTGCATGACACTCATTTCACTGCTGTGTACAGATAGATCCATACACACCATCTGCTTACATTTAAACACATATAAAGGTAACATAAATGTTTTCTATCAAAAATCTAACTTATTTAATAAAGGTGATTGTTTTAATAATGAATATGTTTTCTTTATTCCTTTCAACAATATCGCAATCTAGTCAATTCCACCAGTCTGTGAAGAAAATCATTCCTGACATGAGTACATTCAGCTTGTGAAGACAGTCTTGAAATTGTTACTTTTGAACATAAATATTTCTCTTTTTATATAATCGATAGCATATTTTCTATAATAATGACTAATTTGCTATTAACTGCACCAAAAATGTAAAGCAAATAAAAGTTGTTTCCAGAAAAAATAATGGATAAGTATTCCTTGGGAAAATTCAAATTTTACATTTAAAATTTATACTCTTAAATGTGATACTGACCCCCCAGGGCAGTTGCATGTAGACTCATTGATACATTCTTCACATAAACTTCCATTTTGACTTGGTGGTTTGTCCCAGTACTTGGTTTTAACTACTCATTTTTCAGGTTACGTAACAAAAACCCAAAGAATACAAAGTTGATATATGCCGATAAGGCAGAAGTATTTAAATACACAAACACTAAGTTTTGTCATCTTAATGATTTTGTGTATTACTGGACATGGTTTATTATAAAATGCATGGTTTCAAAATAATTCATGTCTGTTAATATATTACACTTTCAAGTACCCAAAGTGATACTGACCTTTCTTTCTCTTCTATTCTCAAAAACTTAAAAATTAAATTGTAATATATATTACAATTTTCCTTGTCTTTGCCTATGTAAAAGTATAACCTCAGCACTATTTGTTAATCTATTTTATTTTTCTGTCAAAAGTCAATAGATGTTGTACTTCTTGTTCTTTTTGGCATTGAACTTTGAAGAGAACAAGTCTTATTCTATAGTAATCTTTATTTTTATTTTTTAAAAAATATTTTAAGCTCAAGATAGTGAATTAAATACATTAATATTGGTCTCACAATTTCAAATTATAATTTTAAATGTCTTATACAACTTAAAAATTGACATATATATTTTAACTTCTATTATAATTCTTTAGCATTTGTTTTGGTTTTATTTAGTAATCCATGTTAGCAGTTTGTTGACTCTCCTTTTTAATAACCTCTCATTTTTACTATTGTCTTTATGTTTAGTAAAACTCTTCCATATTTATTCTTCACATCACAATTTTGACTTTTATACTCATTCTACTAATTGCTTCTAATGGAGATTTTATTTCTTCTCCTGTATTAATCTTTAGCTGTATTATTCTCATATGTTATTCAGATGACTATTCTTACTTTGCTCTCAGTCTTCATAGTGTACTGTATATTCTTTTTTTAAGAGAAAAAAACAATTGTGTCAAACTAGCTTCTTTAATTTCTAGCAGATCTTGTACAAAAGTATACTTTCCTACTGCAATATTATGAAGTTTTCTTCCTCTATGTTGCAAAATTTTATGGGCCTCATATTGACATTTATGTGAATTAATATAAGAAAAATCCTAAACAATCTTAATAGTTGCCTACAAAATAGTAGGTTAATTCTGTTTTTTATCTTCTTGCCATTTCCTTGGCCACTATTGGAACTTACCTGAAGGTTTTTACCTGATAGACAATAATACAATGTTTTGTGCCCATTTAGTGCACCGATACTTCAAGAAGAATGGAGACATACCTGGAGTCATTGATATTCTCTGCCCTCAAATAATACACAGCATGTTTCCTATGTGGATGTGAGCTCTGTCTGTGCCTCAGGCAAAGTTCATATTGTGGGCTGTGCCTCATGCAGCCATACACTTCATGAAGGATAATGACTGATAGATAAAATGCATGTTCTCAAAGAGAAACTGAGCCAAATTTCATGTTTTTCAATCTGTTAAAAACAGCTTATGGAAATCCTGGCTTCTGCCATTTCATTTTCAGGAATATGCTCTGTTTTCTCTTACATTAATGAAGATACTATACTTCTCTTGGAATTGATTTAAAAAGCCAGCAGCTCTCTATTAAGTAGACTTCAATAGGGAATAACATATTGAAAACTAAATTTTTATCATGTGTGCTCATAACTCTATTAAAATTGATAAAGTTAGAGACTCTTATAATTAGCATCATCAATGATATAAGAGCCCATCTATGCTTCTTTAAAGATACCTAGACTTACAAATATAGCTAGCTTTAATTATGCCAATATAACTTCATTCATCATTCATATTCAGTGTACGAATAAGAAAGCCATAACTACTCAATAGTTTTACATGTATAATTAATCTGTGACCTTATTTTATTTGATACCTTGTGCCAAGCTAAATAAATATATAAAAGAAGAACAAACCTGACTTCATACTGGATCTATTCCTTTGGCTCTAACCTTTGTGCTATCTTGCCTCTGCTTAGTTATGCTGGCTCCGAACCTTTGTAAAAGAATGTTGCCTTTAGCTTAAAATATAAAGTAGCCCATTCTCAAGGCTCTGTGTCCCAGGATTGATTTTTTTTAATTAAAAATATATATATTTATTTATTTTTAAAAATTTATTTTACTTACTTATTTTTGGCTGCTTTGGGTCTTTGTGCCAGGATTGATTTTTAAAGGTATAACATTTTCAATTCATATACAGATAAAAAATTTCAGAACAGAGAATAACGTTTGTCTGGTTGGAGGTTTACAGGAACATCATTACCAGACCTACATGGACAGCTGAAAGAACAAAGGATTATCACATCCCCTGGTGGGTGGGAGGTCTGGCTGGCACCAAGAAGTTGGCAACAACCAGTCACACTCCCTCCCTTTTTAGTATAAAAGAAGCCTGAATTCTAACTCGGGGAAGATTCTAATTCTAATTCTAATTGAATTCTAATTCTAACTTTGGGACACTAATCCACCATCTTCTAAGTCTGCTGGCTTTCTGAATAGTCTCTATTCTTTGCCCCAAACAACTCATCTCTCAATTTGTTGGCTTGGTGTGCAGTGAGCAGTACAAGTGTGGACTCAGTAACAAGTACATTTATGGAAGCATAAATAGATAGGTTGGTAGGTGGATGGATGAATGATAAATAGATAATACATTATTTTGTTAGAGCACATTTAAAAATGCCTAACAGGGCTTCCCTGGTGGTGCAGTGGTTAAGACATGGGTTAACCACTGTCTAATGCGGGGGACATGGGTTCGAGTCCTGATCCAGGAAGATCCCACATGCCATGGAGCAACTAAGCCCGTGCGCCACAACTACAGAGCCTATGCTCTACAGCCTGCAAGCCACAACTACTGAAGCCCGCCTGCATTGAGCCTAAGCTCAGCAACAAGAGAAGCCACCACAATGAGAAGCCTGTGTAGCTGCAATGAAGAGTAGTCCCCTCTCGCCACAACTAGAGAAAGCCTGTGCGCAGCAATGAAGACCCAATGCAGCCAAAAATAAATAAATAAATATATTTATTTTTAAAAATGCCTAATATTGACAGATTGTTTATGAAGTAATAAATGTGGATTATTCTGTAGTTTATCATAATATATTTTAATAATTCACCTTTCTTTGTGTAGCATTCATACTGGAGGTGTTCTATTCCTAATTAAATGAAAATGCAGTGAAATATTATTTTGAAAAGCAGGTTAAACTTTTATTTTCTCTTTCTTTAAAATGTGTGTACTCACTGTCAGCATTTGATGTTTTCTGGGTGTGTCTTAGGTCTGGGCAAATTGGAATAACTTCTCTATGCCATATCTTCTGATGTGACACAGAAGATATGTCAACCTTTATTTTTCTGTTTAAAGATCTCACTAACATTAATGTACTCCCTTGAAAGAAAAGTATTTCAAAATAATTTTTGAAACTCAACATTCCTATAAAAACACTAAAACTAATGGTTGTTTGAAAAGTTATTATAGACCTTCAGGTCTATAAATATAAATAAATATAAAATATATATTATTTTATATTTGATAAATATAAAATATATATTAAATTTAAAACAACAAAAGGACAAATTGGAAGATTGGATATACTGTCTGTGTCATTTTCTAATACATTATTTTTGGCCTGAATCTCTGAAATATGACCCTGCAATCATTTCATTGTTATTTTTACTGAATAGTTGTCCATCCTTTAAAATAGAATTTAAATTAAAAAACATCAGTTTCTTATTCATGAGACCAGCTCAGGATTACCTTTAAACTGTAGTCAAATAACAGAATATAGAGAAGTCACATCATTTTCCAAGGAATACAAAAACAAAATATTTTTTCCTCTGTTAAATTTCTGGCTGCTGTTTTATAATACTTCTTAGATTTAGTCAGCATTTCTGAAGCTTGTGCAGATTAGAAATCTCTTAAGAACTGCCCTGACAGCAAGAAAAGCCCTGTTATCTTCTATTCATAAAAATGATTATTTTGGAGAGGCACTTTCCTTCAGTAGCTTTGGAAGCTTGTTTATATAATGTAACAACAGAATACGATTTTCAGAGAAATTAGAAAACTACAAAAATATAAAGAAATTATGCAGTATCTACCCATATGGAAATTAATAAATAAAAGGAAATTCCCTAAATACACATATTCAGAATATTACTGGATAATCAAGTTGGATATGAGTGCAGAAGTAACTTGGTACCTGATGGAAAGATAATGTAATTTGAGAACTACATCATTTAATGTATAATGATATGCAGAAAAAAAAAAGAAATAAACAGGAACAAAAACTCCCCAGATATGGCTGGAACTTACAGATTATTTATCAATATTTTGGATGGTGACCAAATTGTCATCACTGGCTGCTTTGGCTTCTATCCATCCTGAGGCTGCCTGGATAAAAACAATTGCTTCCTGGGATAGCAAAGCAACCAGGTAGTGAAATCGAAATTCTGAGCCACCTCAAATATTCTTCCTCACCACTTCCTCACTATGCCTGTTGATATTATAAGCACAGAAAATATCAAGTTAGAAAGTATCAAAGTATTATAAACACAGAAATATCATTTTTCTAACTGTAACAATGTCATTTTGATACCTAAATCTGTATAAAACTATACATGTTTATCTCAACCTCTGTTCTCATTTACTCTCATTTGGTGTTTGCTCAGTTGCTAAATAATGGAAATTATTGTACTCTAGTCATGTATCACACTTTCATATTAACAATGAGGACCTGTGGATTATCTCAATCTCTGCCAATTATAGACTTCTTGCTGTCACTTGCTGTTTCTTATTTATGGGTACCTTGCCTTTCACAGGGCCTTTTAAATCTCGGTTTCACCCCATTCATCCTTCGGGGCTCAGCTCAGATAATATGTTCTCTAATCTCAGAGGCAAAATTATTGACTACCCCCCAAGACAGAGTCTTCACTGAATTAAAAAAAAAGTTTCTATTTATTTTAAATTAAAAATTAGGACTCAGAAACCCATGGAAATATACATATATTTTCAAATTTTTAAAATTAATTTTTATTGGCGTATAGTTGCTTTACAGTGTTGTGTTAGTTTCTACTGAACAGCGAAATGAATCAGCTATACATGTACATATATACTCTCTTTTTTGGATTTCCTTCAATATTGATAAAAAACTATGTTATCGATGTACTTAAGATTCATTGAAATGAAAACAAACAAAAAAAATCTTACCTAACAAGTACTAATAATTCTTTCTTTCAAAGAACTAAAAGTGCTTTGAATGAAGAGAAAAGAAAAATACCAAAAATAAATTATCAATAACATGTTACCTATTTATGTTGGGTAGTTTCATATTGAAATTGGGAAACAGTTTTAAATTCTTTGTGATCTTGGGCTTTTTGATATTTAAATAGGGTCTGTAGTATTGTGTTATATTTGTTTGTTTGGATGGCTGCTGCTTTGTTAACTGGTTTGTTGCTGGTTTTTAAATTCACTGGGAAAATGAAAGGTAATGAAATTAAATAAAGCCTGGAAGAGTTAAAAGAGTCTTATATTCTAGTAATATTACCGCATCCTGTTAATGTGCTGGATTTCTCTTGGAAAGCTCAAGATCCCTTCAATATTTCATAACAGTAATGTGAGCAAGTAGACAAAAGGGAAATAGAATGCCAACCTATATAATGGAAAAATAGAAAAATACGTAAGGTGCTATATAGAGATTACTGTCTCTGATTGAAACAGGACCAAAAACTATTTTTCCTTCAGCTACTTTGGCCCAGAGTGGGTGATGTTCATGCTTATATTTTTATGCCATTTTCTTTCGAATACTCCACGGTATACAAAAGAAGTCAACATAAATGGTATATATATATCAATACAAATATCTCATGTGTAAGATGAATATATTGGGTCATTTCTCTTGGGAAGTTAATTTGCATTGCGTCTGATGAAAAGCTGTTCATCCTCCTTATTACAAGATGGTTATTTTAAAACACTTTGATATAAATGTTTGACCTTTGAGAATCAAGTTCTTTTGGAGGAAATCCCAGATGTGCATACAATTAGAAGCAATGTTGAATATCTAGTGTTGCCAGGTCACTAATTAAATTCCTGAACATAACTTTTTTCTTCCTGAAATACAACATTTAGTAAATTATTTTATAATTATGCAAACATTGTTTGCATAATCTATACATTGTTTTGTATAGATTTTGCATTTTAATGAGTTAGGGAAAATCACAATTTAAAATGAAATCAGAACTTGAAAGAAAATTCTGGAGCTAAAGAGCTGTCATCCAGTCATAATAACACAGGCTACTTTCACTGAGGCTGCAATTCCTTTGTCATTTTAAAAGTCACATATTTTCTGTTTAATTATGCTTTTTTTGTCTTTTTTGGAAGAAGTTTCAATATAAATCCGCAAAGGACAGATAAGAATCTTCCAGAGTGAAGAATATCTGTCTTTTTTCCATAGCATTTTCTTTATTATTACCTCTCAAATATGTTTCTATTGCTCTTATTTGGTTAGATAAGGCTTCAGGAAGCAAAAGTCCAAGGATCAATGTAAGCGTAACTATTATTCCCCTATTATTAATAGGACTAAATATGTATTAATTGCTAAATGAGAATAAATTGTTATGGGAGAATAATTATCTTAAAATATTTGAAGTTTTGGATTTGTTAAATATTTTGACCCATCCCCATTTTTTCTGCTTTTTAGAACATAATCAGTATACAGAAGCCTCAAACTTAAAATATGATGGAATTCTATAAGTAGAGACCTGGAGTGAATGGCTCAAATTGTGGCATAAATTGTGTGAATCATTTGATATCTCAGCTGTCTGAGCCTTTTTCTTAATTCTCTGTGACACGATATGTTTTATAAAATAAAAAATAGGAATATAGGAACTGATAAACAGGAGTCAAAGATATTATAGGGTTAGCAATATCATAGGAAGGATAGATAAATAGACTTACAGATGATAGATACATACATATACATATATGTGTTTGTGTATATATATATATATATATATATATATATATATATATATATATATATATACTCAATATAGCAATATAGCCATACAGAGACATACATCTTTAAATACATTACTGTAAAGATATTTAACTTGTAGTTACAGTTCCTTCTTTCATTTAACTCATTTGCTTATCCCTTACCATAAAACATCTTTTAAATATAAAGGTGAACTAAAAATACATTCAGACAAATAGAAAATGGAGAATTCATCCCAGAAGAAAAGCTGAAAATGATATTCTAAATAGTAATTATCATATGTTTGGTAAAAAGGAATCTGTTGGAAGCTTGGAGATATAGGAAAGTAATAAAATAAATAAAATGGCACAATGTGGATAAGTATAGATAAGTATTGAGTGTGTAAAATTATAATAATAATGTCTTGAATAGTTTTAAATATATGCAGAACAACATATACAAAATATGTAGATATCTAGAGAAGGTTAGATATGGTTCAAATATTTAAGGTCTGTGTATGGTCTGGAATGTGGTACAAGTACTGATTTTTATTAAAATATGGTAAGGTAATTAAAAATTTATAACCCATAAGGTAAGCGTGTAAAGAGTAGTGAAGGTGTGTGTAAATATAAATTAATATGGGGAAATGGAATGACAAAGTATGTAAACCCATTTATATTTACATGTAAGTTTACATCTATGAAGAAATATAGGAGAATCATTCCATCAAAGACACACGGGAGTCCGAATTACAAACTGAAACATTTTTGTTCTTGAATACTACTTCCAAATATTTGGATTTATTACATCTGAAATGGCACCTAAAAATCCTTTTCTGAAAAACTCCTAGGATTAGTCTTATCCCAAACCTAAATCACAGAAAAAGAAATTTTAAAGAATATTCACAGATAATATACATTATGTCTAAATATCCAAGTATTATTCTTATAAGAACTGTGATATGCTAAGCCAATGATAACAGATAAGTCATATGAATCCAACACTCCTTACTTTTGTCCTGATTACATGGACTACTAACAAACTACAACACTGTTTCTGCTTGACTGTAGGGATTTTTCTTAGCTCCTTTCCCTTCAGACCCCCAGTAGCTACTTGTAATCCCCTACAGTTGGGAAAATTGTAAAAAGATGATTTAACTTCTCTATATACTTCCAAATAAAAGAAAAAATATACCAAATAGCAATTATCGATGACCCTGTTCTGTGTTAATGATGCAGTGACTGGAAATTAATAACCAAACAATAAACAAAATTGCCAAGTAACTCAGAAAGTATAACTTAAAATGCCATATTGACTGATGGATGAAATTGGAAATGAAACCTTAAATAACAGTCTACTTAGAAAACAATGCAAAAAAATTGCATATCAAATTTCTAGAGTACAAGCAAACAATACCCCGAGTAAAATCTCTAGCCTCCAATTTTGCATTACCAAATAACAAAGAAAATTTGATAATTTGTAAATTACCTAAAGGTTAACAAAGAAATAAAAAGTAAAGAAAGTGAAGAGCAAGACATTGGAAAGTTTAGTAAAGCTAGAGAAAGGAATTCTATAATTAAATGTACATAGTATTAAATTAAAAAAACAGAAAAAACTTGACAATTGTTAAATATATGAATAATTTCCTTGAAAATAAAAATAATTGTATAAACTCTATTTTAATTAGAAAGAAAACACACATACATATAAAAATCAGAATAAAATTAAGAAATAAACATTAATTCAGATAAAATTATTATTTAAATGCCAATGATTTTAATAATTATCTCAAGTCATGTAAATTAGTAATTTGACTCAGTAAAGCCCTGGAAAGTGTAAGACGTTTAGAGAATAACTAACCTTTCTAAGAGTAATAAGCAGAAATATTTATTTTGTTGATTGGTTGGTAAACCCTAAGGAACTTTTTCATCCTTTCAAACCAGTTTATTTTAAATATTTCAGAGTACAAAGTAAGAAGAGGTTTCCACGTCTTTGCGTAAAATAAGCACAAAACTGTAACACTGAAAACAAATTTTCTAGAAACACACATAAACTTTTAGGGGGTGATGGTGGTAATGGGACAAAAATGACTGGTTCATGGGAGATGAAGCACAAAGCAAAAGAGTAATCATGATCTTGAAATGTCCTTCGGAAGTAAAGCACAAGCAACTGACAAAAGTTTTTAACTAAATATTTTAAAAATAAATAAATATAAACACACATAAAAGTCCATTATTGTATGTCTATACAAAAGTATTTAAAAATTATAAAAGTAAATAAAAGCAAATGTTACTCTATCAAATGGCTATTGTGCCATATTATTACTTCCCCCTTTATTTCTATTTAAAATGTTTTAAATTGGAAATGGAAAGATTCCACCTTGTTTATTATCTACTTAATATCAAGCCAACACCATGTGGCATGGAGACACAAAGTCTCATGAAATTCAGGAACAAGAAGATGACCACTTTTACCACTAGCATTGTACTTGATCCTAGAAATTTGACCAAACAGTACTATAAAACCAATTAAGTAAATTTTTAAAATCTACCCTTATTCGCAGATAATACTATTATCTCCCTGGAAAGAGATAAGTGAAACTGTCTTTATAAGAACTGTGATTAAGTAAAGACACATGTCCCAGAAGAAAAAAATAATAATAATGAAAAGCCTGTAAAAAGTATTCCAAATATAATTTCAAATTTTAAATACTCAAAATTTTTTATTACTCCATGAAATCAAAATCAAAATCAGATACAACTTTGTGTTTCAGATTGGAAAAACAATCAGATGGGTATGGAATGTTTTTATTCCCAGCTGGGAAGTAAGTCATATGAATTATTTTTAGTATATACCAATGGTAAGTACTATATAATGTGTGGTTTAACTATATGAAGAATGTGTATATAATATATATTGAATGATCATATAATGGATAACTGTAATATTCAGTCTTGAAATATAAAATAATAGATTGCTCATTGATAATGTGTATACATATACATATGTATATATACATATATATACAAATAAAATACCAAATTACATTTTCTCTTAGTAATGGTATTAGAAGAGTTAAGTTTCATACTTTATTCTATTTTATGTATAATTGCTGATTAACATTGTATTTTCACTGAATTCTCAAAGATACCCTATGTGATAAAAACAGATGAATATATGTATGTTTTTTCTAAGTCAGATACAACTATTTCAACAGCACTAGCACATTTTATGCTATCTTATTTTTACTAAAAACATGTTTGAAATGTGAAATGTGAAGTAATGGGAGAAACTTTATAGCAAACTTACCAGAATTTGTGCACTCAAATATATTTTCATCCTTAAAAAGCTAATCTGGATGGCCATACGTTTATTCCAATGATATCATCATTTCCGTTTTTAGAACTTATCTTTTTAAACTTCCGCCAAAAGCTTCAGCATATTACTTTAAATATCGAATAGGGAAAATATTTTTTTCATTTTAAGATGGAAGTCCAAATAGCTTCTAGAGTTGGGTCTGCTTAATAAAATGGGATATTATACTGCATGACAATTTTTTCATTATTTTATTTAAAGTTAGGTGTGATTTAAAAGTGACAGTTATGTTTTCTTCCTGTATTGTCTCCATACTGATTTTTATAAGGCAATTATAATAAATAAGTTTTGAAATTATTATGAACATCACTTCAATGTAAGACCAAGCATAAAATCTCAAATAACATAAATTTTAATGCTTAATCTCTGATATTTTTGTATCAAAAGCTGCCTTTTTACTATGTAGCCCCGGTGAAATTCGTCTTCTATGATTTTACAAAGAATATAGTATGGTTGTGATTTTATGTTTTTATTTTTTAGTCTTATTAATGTGAGGCCATTAAACTAACCTCAAAAATACCGAAACAAAATTTTGCTTTTAAACTAGGAAAAATTTGGCACTCAGTTTGCTTAGGCAGCCAAACAGTAGGTTGAAGGGTGTACTGAAGCTGTTTAGGCACTATTATTGGGAGGTTATGGTTGCCTATTTTCTCTTCAGACCTTTGACATGTACATTATATTCTTAGTGGTGCAGCCTGGCCTTAGCATCTTTATTTGCATGAGCCAGAGCTGTGTAGTCAGCCGTGTAATTGCCCAAAGAAGCAATCCTATTATTCCAAGGGAAGATATTTTTACTTTGCCAAATGAGAAAGCAAGCTACAACTGATCATTAGACACATTTGAGATATGTTAAATAAATGTATTAACCACCTTATGCACTAGACAATTTGATTTCAAGAAATACTTGCCTGTAAATCCTGGGAAACATTTGCCAAAGAAATAGCCATATAAATGTGTACCTGTTGCTCCATTTTTGCAGGGCGCAGACTTACAATCTTCAGTTTCTATTTCACAGATGTGTCTTTCACATCTTTGCAGAGAGCTACAATTGCAGGTGTGCAAATGGGTCAGGCAGAGGCCTTGCACTGATGTGCTCTGGTTTCCTAAGCAGTCATCAACATTGAGTATACCGACTCTAAACATGTGACCAAGAAAACAGCTGCATCTGAAAAGCAAAAAACCCAATTAGTCATATAATTTAACATGTTTAAATGATTATCGCATATTTACTTAAATCCACAGGATGAGGACATATTAAAGAAGGTTGTGTGGTGTACTTTTAAAATATTCTTGTAGGAAGTGTCCATTATTGGCAAAATTTAATTTTGGTTATCGTGCAGAATGATGCTTGAAAAGAACTTTGGCAACAAACAGATCTAGACTCAAATACGGGTCCTGCCACTTAACTGCTATGTGACCTGCTGAGGTGAAATGACGGTGCGTGTGTGTCAGGATTTTTGCGAAAATGCGCTGGAAATTTCTCTAGTGTGAATGCCTGAAAATTATGACAATTTTTGATAGTAGTATAAGTGCCTGACATTACGCTTTTGATTACCAAGGCCTTCATTTCAAAGACATTCATCTGAAATAAACACACTGCCAGCTACACAAGTACATAAAAAACCAAGCCAAGCCCCCAACCCCATGAAATTTCCCATTTTAGAAAGCCCTGTTTGACCTTGATAAATAACCTTTTGTGGGGACCCTGCTTTTCCCTTCTTGCTCTTTAATTCCCACGTTCATGTTTTAAATTCACTAATAGGATGAACACTGAAACCACTAGGCATCCCACCCTGGACCCCAGTAAAAGCAGAACCCCAGGTCTTCTGTGTCTCTTTACCTGAGCTGTGACTTTGCTGTGTGGCCCAGGAGTGCCATCTACCCTCCTCCACAAACTATGGTAATAAAACTTGTTTGTCAAAGTTCTCTGATGGTTATTGCTGAGGTGCATCTTACAATCATGATAAGAACCACAAGGGCCAGTCTGGTGGCCACATGGGTTCCAGTTGGGGAAATGTCTGTGAGGGCTGCCACAGGTAGTGCAGGCCAGGTGAGGGCCCCGGGCATTCCTGGGCAATGGCATCACTATTGATAGGCTGATCCAGCATAAAACAAGTTTGAAATATTTCATCTCATGCCTAAAACTAATGGGATTTTAATTAATACTAGGTTCTATTGATAGTATTCATTCATAAGTATATGTTTGCATTGTCTATGTGATTGGCATTGACCTAAATGAGGTAATGCTGATGTGAACAAATTTCTGGCTTTATCTCAAGGAAGGCACCCTCTGCTTACCCTAATATTTATAACTCTAATAGGTTTTATTGCAAATGCTTTAGTATCTCAGTTTTTTAGTTGCCTATAGTGTACATTCTCTGAAGGCAGGAACAATAGCTGTCTTATTCCCTCTGAATTCTTATCACCAGTATATATGCTAGTATATGCCAGTTCCTAGCACAGAGAGAAGGACCCAAGAAACCTTGTTCAATGTGTAATGATTGAATAAATAAATGAGGTGCTGGAAAGACACTCAGAGTTTTCAGGGGGTGGGGAAGGTGATAAGTAGATTATTACAATATCTCTGAGGTTGGATTAAGTACAAATATTCTGGGAATTATTAAGAGAGGAAATTAACCTATCTTACATGATGGGATGATGAGGCAGGAGGAGAGTTATTGTATAGTGTGTGTGTGTGTGTGTGTGTGTGTGTGTGTGCGTGCGTGTGCGTGTGTGTGTGTTTACTATTACACATAATGGATTATTCAAACTCAATTTTTCACTGAGTGCAATTATTCTTTAAAGATATAGATGAAGGGCTTCCCTGGTGGCGCAGTGGTTGAGAGTCCACCTGCCAATGCAGGGTACACGGGTTCGTGCCTCGGTCTGGGGGGATCCCACGTGCCGCGGAGTGGCTGGGCCCGTGAGCCATGGCCGCTGAGCCTGCGCATCCAGAGCCTTTAAGAGCTATATTGGAATTTTTAAATATCTATCTATATTTCTTGAGTACATGAATGCAATTCATTGAGTCATTTTAAATTTTTTAAGTATAGATTTCAATGATGTTGAAAATCCTGGTGAGACTTTAATAACATGCACACAAAATTAATTCCTATGGTAATTTCAATTTAGCCAATATTTTCTAGTAGTTTTTAATGTGGTTTTCTCTATTTCAAGATAATTGTGAAATATAGTCTGTGTTTCTTGTAAATTATTGAAAATATCTATAGGTTTAATGGTGAGAGCCAGATTAGCTATTAACAAAGGAGGAAGGTTTTTCTGAAGTTAGAGAGATAGTGGTTTTTAACTTGTATTTTCTTCATTTCATATACACACATCTTTTGAGTACTTCAATTATTTATTAAGTGTATTGAACAAATATTCTTGGGTCTTCTTTATATGCTAGGTATCACCTTAGGTAATGTGGATTATGAGATACCATTTTAATGATTATAACTTATATAATATACCACATTTATTCCTTTGGATATTGCATATACGTACATATAAGTCATAAGAAAAAGAAAGCATAAGGCAAGAAAGATACCTAAAAAATGCTGAAAATTTTTGGTCTAATTTTTTTGATTTTCAAATATCCCTTGCCAACTATTCAAAGGACACTTAAAATAATCATATAAACATGATAATGAGTTGAGAAGAACAATGTCAAATCACTCTGTTATTATTAATGAAAATTAACCTACTGAACCTAAGTCATTACACTCATAAAAGTATATGATGGTAGGTGTTTGGGGCCATCAAGAGTGTCAAAATTCAGTTAGTTTAAACCTTTCTTCTTGTCATTGTAAAAAACTTGGCCATTTGATGCAGTTTGCCAAGGATCACTGAGATTGTTAATGGCAGGCCGTATAGTGAATGGTTTGATATATTCAATGCACCAGGCTTGGCTCTAATTTTTCTTCTCTAACTTATTTTATAAATGATTTTCTCTTTTATATATAATTATAATAAATATATAAATTATATATATATATAACTTTATAAATAATTTTTATTTATAAATAATTTTCTTATCTGTAAAATCATCAGTACTAGATCTACTTCATAGAGGAGGATGAAGTATATTAATTACTGGGCAGGTTACTCTGTCACCAGCTATATCAAATGTGCTTATGTTTACCTGAAATAAAGTTATAGAACACAATTACTCCCCTTCAATGACCTCTCACTTGCCACCCCCTATGACTCTGTAAAAAAAAAAAAAAAAAAAAAAAAAAAATTCTAGGTAAACTCTAAACTGTCACATGGCATATAAGTCTGTCTATATCATGCCTGGTTTAATCACATTTTATAGATTAATTATTAATAATGCTCATTCACTTTGAAAGGACAAAGGAACACATTAGTTGAAAGTCTGTATGTTGAAAGTATGGTCTCAGTATTAAATATTGTCATTTAATAGTTTTATTCACCATTTAGGTTTTTAATAGAAAAATAATCTAGAAATAGAAGACATTAAATATATTACTTTATGTATTACTCTGAGTCCTAAGATTATGGTCCATATGTCTTATATACAGCAGATGCTCCATTAATATTGTTTTACTATGTAATCATAAAACGTATCTTAAAATTGGGTGAGGCTCAAGAGAAAGCTCATCTTAAAAGTTCTGAATAAATAGCTTCAAAAAGTTCATAGTCTTAGAAGATAATTTGAAAAGCAATGCAAAAAAGGTTAGACATATAAAAAGCTATCTAGATATTATGGACTAAAATAAAAATATGGCCCGGGTAGCACAGAATCATCTAACATGCATAAAAACATTTTTATTATTTGACATATGAAAAAAGCATGAAAAGTCATAGAGCCTGAAGCTATAATATAGTCAAACTTTGACTGTATATGCTTAACACCATATTGGTTTGCTCCCAAAAGAGAAAGAAAAAAAAGAATTGTGTATACATTAGCTAAGTTTCAACCCACACTATAGTTGAAACTTAATTATACAAAAATGCTTCCTTTAATTAAGTTTATTATAATTAATTTTGGCATGCATATGGACAGTATAATAATATCTATTTTGGAATTGCTTAAATGAATTAAGTAATGACCTCTATATCATTTTACTATAAAGCTTAAGGAAACAAGGTGATATTTTCCAGTGGACAATAAAGAGTAAAAAATATATCAGTGCATGTAAATGCAATAGTCAAAAGTATCCAGCCACTAGAGAAAACGTGGTTTACTGCAGCGGTCCCCGACCTTTTTGGCACCAGGAACCAGTTTCGTGGAAGACAGTTTTTCCACGGACAGGGAGGTGGTGGTGGGGATGCTTCAGGCGGTAATGTGAGCAATGGTTCAGGCAGTAAAATGAGCAATGGGGAGCGATGGGGAGTGGCAGATGAAGCTCTGCCCACTCTCCTGCCACTCACCTCCTGCTGTGCAGTTAAGTTCCTGCCAGGAAACCCCTGGTTTAGTGCTACCATTTAGTGCTACCAAGAATAATAAAAACCAAAAATACGTGCATACATACATACACACAAACAATAAGCCACTTTTATATATAGACCAGTTTATTTTTCTTTTTCCAAAAGTAAAATGTAACACAAAAAACTTTTGCCTGGGAGGCAGCAAAGTTTGCATGTTAAACCAAAAATTAAAAATAAACAGAGAACAAGAAATTCATATCTTAATAAAAAGGTACTGATATCACGGTAGAAATTACAATAGTCTTAGAAATTAATAATCATAAGACTTCTTGGTTCAGAAATAATTTTTTAAACCACAAGTAAAATGTATTTCTCTGGCAAATTCACATAAACATATATTTATACAAGCCTCCTTACTCTACAGACATAGGTCTTGAAGCTATATCTGCTTTTATCATGGACTTTTAGATTTTACACTTTGAAATAGGACTCTTGCTTATGACTGAAAAATAGTGTTTTTGGTTATACTTAGCATTACGTGGACAATGTGAAACTCCTAAAATAGACTGTAGAGAAACAGGTTTAATTTAAGTTTCCAGAAAGAAAGCCATAAAATTCAGTGCTATAAAACAAACTACTTGTGTCTTTAGAAAGTGAAACTAATAGTTATTTTAGTAGTTTAAAAAGATATTTGCTTTCTAAATGAAATGACCATGAGATGTGTTCTGAGGAGAATATTAATTTACCTATGGATGGTGCATTATTTGATCTCATTTCCACAACATTTTGCACAATGTTTTCTAATTAGGGAGTGCTCAATAAATGTTTGATGAGTGTATGAATGAATTGATTTCATTTTATTATATGTCTGGTAGTAAGGAGGGATTGGTGACTTGTGCGTAAGCTTGAAGCTTCATACATGCGTTGGAGCCATGAACACTTCAGAGTCTTTCCTGGTTTTCTGAAATTATGATCCCATACTTAGCAAAAACTATCTGGAAGTCCTGAGGGACAAAACTTTAGTGGGATTTTTTTTTTTTGTCCCCATTAAGTTTTTCCAAATTCCCAGAAAGTATTTTTGAATATTTTAGGGCAAAAATGTGGTCTGGCTCAAACCTGTGTTAAATACTTCATTTATATTATACACTTTAAGTTGTACTATTATGAAGTATATATCAGTAGAAAAATATTTTTGCATGAATGATCAACCACCTGTTAACATTATTGTTGTTATTTTGTTGTTTTGCTAGTGTCATTCGTTTGAAAGAAATCCTTAATTTCTATTACAGTACTATAATTGTTTGGCTTTATAAGTTGTACCTTGTGAGTTTAGTTTTAGTTATTTTATTTTTAAAATTTTTTATTGGCATATACTTGATTTATAATGTTGTGTTAGTTTCAGGTGTACAGCAAAGTGAGTCAGTTGTACATATACATATATCCACTCCTTTTTTTTTTTTTAGATTATTTTCCCATATAGGCCATTGCAGAGTATTGAGTAAGTTCTCTGTGCAATACAGCAGGTTTTATTAGTTATCTATTTATATATAATAGTGTGTGTATGTCAATCCCAACCTCCCAATTTATCCCTTCCCTACCATCCCCTCATAACCATAAGTTTGTTTTCTACATCCGTGACTCTACTTCTGTTTTGTAAATAAGTTCATTTGTACCCTTTTTTTAGATTCCACATATAAGTGATAGCATATGATATTTGTCTTTCTGTGTCTGATTTACTTCACTCAGTATGACAATCTCTAAGTCCATCCACGTTGCTGCAAATGACATTATTTTGTTCTTTTTAATGGCTGAGTAATATTTCACTGTATATATGTTCCACATCTTCTTTATCCATTCCTCTTTTAATGGACATTTAGGTTGCTTTCATGTCCTGGTTATTGTAAATAGTGCTGAAATGAACACTGGGGTGCATGTATCTTTTTGAATTATGTTTTTTTCTAGATATATGCCTAGGAGTAAGAGTGCTGGGTAATATGGTAGTTTTATTTTTGTTTTTTAAGGAACTTCCATACTGTTCTCCATAGTGACTGTGCCAATTTACATTCCCACCAACAGTGTAGGAGGGTTTCCTTTCCTCCACACCCTCTCCAGCATTTATTGTTTGCAGATTTTTTGATGATAGCCATTCTGATCAGTGTGAGGTGATACTTCATTGTATCAATAGTGTAATTTTAAAAGTTCTCCATTTCAAAATCATGGAGATATTTTTCTACATTTCTTTCAGTTACATCATATTTTTGTTTTTCCTTTTAACTTTAGGTCTCTGTACACATTCAGAATCTGATCCCAAATAAAGTATAAGGTTGCAATTCAGTTTTATCTATGATCTAATAGTAAGCCATTTCCCCATTACCCTCTACTAAAGAACCCTGTGTATTCTCATTAAATTATGGTAAATTTCTGTTACCATAAACAGAGCGAAACACAGAAAAAATGCATTTATATTACAGAATAAAAGATATTTTTTATAAAAAAAAGATCCTGAAAAATAATTGTTTTTTAAAACAAATATTTATTGATCTGTACTTGTGTCATTTGTGACTGACTTCTTTACCACAGCATGTTTTCAAGGTTCGTTCACGTTGTGGCATGTATTAGGAATTCATTACTTTTTATTGCTTGGTAATATTCCATTTCATGAATGTAATGCATTTTATTTTCCATTTATCATCACTTGATAAACATTTGGGCTGTATCAAATTTTTGACTATTATGAATAAAACTTTACAAACTTTAATGTAGAAGTTTTTGTATAGAAACATATTTTCATTTTTTTGAGTATCTACTAGTAATTGCTGGGTTTTATGGAAATCTATAACTCCCCTTTTCAAAGTACCTGCATGCACCATTTTATATACCAAGAGCAGCATACGAGGGTTCCAATTTCTCCAAATCCTCACCAACACCAGTATTTTCTATTAATCTTTCTTTTTGATCATGTTATTGATAATAGAGGGTATAAAGTATTATCTGGTTTTTAATTTTCATTTCCATTATTTTGTCATTAAATAAGTTAGTTGTGTTTTGTCTCTCTCTTTTTTAATTTCTTATTAGTTTGAAGGAAGAAGTTCCATTGTATCTTCATTTTTCTTTTTATCATGAAGGGGTGTTGGATTCTGTCAAATGCCTTTTTCCTCTGCATCTATTGAAATTATCATATGTCTTCTTTTTCACCTTTATTAAATTGACATGACATATTACATTAATTGATTTTAGAAAGTTAAACCAACTTTGCACTTCTGTGATGAATCCCACGTGGTCATGGTGTATAATCTTTGTTATATGTTACTGGATCTGCTGCATACAATTGTGTTGAGGGTTTTTGTGTTCAGATTAATTAGACATACTGGTCTGTAGTTTTACTTTCTTGTGATGTCTTTGATTTTGTTATCAATGTAACACTGGCCTCATAGAATGAGTTGAGAAATGTTCCCTCGTTTATTTTTAGAACAGTTAATAATTTCTATTATATCTGCTTTACATGTTTCAAGTATTCCCCAGTGAAGCTATTTAGTCCTGGATATTTTTTAGTGTGAATCTTTTGTTTGTTCATTGAATTCATAATTCAAACTTTTCACTTAAAAAAAATCTATTTAGATTTTCTGTTTCTTCTGGAGTGAGTTTCAATAGTTTTTGTTTTTCTAGGAATGTCTCCATTTCTTCATAGTTACCTAGATTTTTGGATATACAACTGTTCATTATGTTTCCTTATAATCCTTTTCCTTTCTGTAATTTCAGAAATAATACTCTCTTTATCATTCCTAATTTTAGTAACTTGATTATTCTCTCTGTCTTAGTATAGATAAGGATTATTCATTTTGTTAATCATTTCAATGGATAGACGTTGGTTTTGTTGATATTCTCTCTTCTTTATCTATACTCTATTTAATTCATTTCACTCTACAGTTTATGATTTCCTTCCTTTCTACATTTTCCATCATGTTAAATTAGAAGTTTAGGATATTGATTGAGATTGTCCTTGATTTTTACAGCTATAATTTATATTCTAAGCACTGCATCACCTACATCACATGGGTTTTGACATGTTGTGTCTTCATTTTAATTAATCTCAATTGATTTTCTTCTATTTTGATTTATTTTTGATTAATTGACTTATATGAATTGTGTTAATGATCACATTTTTGTGAATTTATCAAATTGTTTTTGATTTCTAATCTCATTTCAGGGTGGTCAGAAAACATACTTATTAAAAATTTCACTATTTTAAAATATATTGCAGCTTGTATTAGTAAATAATCTATCTTGAAAAATGTTCCATGTGCATTTGAGCATAATGTTATTCTGCTGTTGTTGACTGGAGTGTTTATCTACTCATTCTACTTGATTTATAATGTCATTCCAATGTTCTGTAGACTTGACGTTCTCCGGCCAAGTGTTGTGTCCACCACTGAAAGTGCAGAAATGGAGTCTTCAGCTATTCTTGTTGAATTGGCTATTTCTCCCTTCAATTCAGTCAGTTTTTATTTCATGCATTTTGGGTCTCTGTTGTTAGGTGCATATGTTTATAATTGCTACATATTCTGATGGATTGACTCTTTTATCATTATAAAATGTTCCTTTTCTCTAATGAACATCTTTTCTTTTCGAGTCTATTGTTTTGATATTAATATAGAAATTCCAACTTTCTATGGTTGTTGTTTGAACAATATATCTTTTCTCAACATTTTACTTTCAATCTGTTTGTACATTTAAATGTAGAGTATGTCTCCTATAGACAGTATACACTTGTATATATCTAGAAATTATCTTGTCTGAAAAATCTCTCCTTTTCATTGGATTTTTAATCCACTTGATTGTAATGTTATTATTGATATAGTTGGAATTATGTCTGCCATTTCCTTTTTTGTTTTGCAGACATTTTATGCCTTTTTTAAACCTCTATTCTTCTGATACCACTTCCTTCTGTATTAAGAAAATATTTTTGAGGGAAAAATTTTAATACCTGTAATGTTATTTTACTGTACTGCTTTAGTTATTTTCTTAATAGTTGCTCTGCAGATTACCATATACATCTTAACATATCAGAACCTGTCACAGATTTAATTTCCCTCAGATACAAACTTAATTTTAATGTGATAAAATTATTTCTATATAAGCCTATTCTTTATCACCCTCATTTTTGTTCTATTGTTATTTATAATATATAATACACATTGCATAACATATAATAACTACATATGTTTGATGCATGAATACAATTTTAAACAAAAATAAATACTATTAAATATTATTAAATATTTCAATCATGGCTTATCAGTATAATTATAATATTTTGATAAATAGGTGATATTCTTTGTTGAAATGATGAATAAAATACCTGGATATATTAATTTCCTCTTCATAAATAGCTTGTTGACACCTACTTCCTTCATAGTCAGTTGTGTTTTCCAGACACATTTTGCAAAACCATGTGGAAGTACATAGGCACCAATATCCCTTATCATCTTCTTTAATCAACCAACTACATCCATTTGCACATATCTATAAAAAATAAGAAATAAGAATTTTGTAATTGTCCATTATATACTAAAATATTACAATTATTTCTGTTTGAATTTCTTATTTTCCCTATGTATTAAATTCATGTGTTCTTTTAGCAAGGATAAAATATATTCACTTTTAATTTATATTAAAATTGTTCTCAACAGTCAAATTCATTTCATTCTCAAATTATAACAGTAATACATAAATTGTAAAAAGTTACATAGATCAATATCCACTATAAAGTTGTAGAAATTTTTTAAGCTTTTATTTATTCAAAATTTTATAGACATTGCTAAACTGTTAACTGTTATGGTAGAAATAGCATTATATTGAGAATCATATCCATGGAAAACCTGTTTCCTTTATCACTAAATAGCTTTTTCTCCTTGAGTGAGGTATTTGGATCTGCCTTTGAACTGACTGTAACATTTTATTGCATCCCTTATGAAAAATTAATTAAGTAAAATTTTAACACTTTATTTTATATTTGCGTGGAAGTCATAATTATACCTAGTCTTAAAAAAATTACCACTTTAACTATTTTTAGAGATCTTACACAGATATGCCCTATAGATTTACTTGAAAGAATTAGGCAAACTTTGTCACCAGAGAAGTGCTCATCTTATGGAATGCTTAAACTCAAGCATATCCTTTCCTAGGTCTCAGAAGAGAGTTCAAAACACAGTAGAACTTTGATAACTTTAAAAAAAAAATTTCCTCTGAATATTTCCATGTTTTCTTTATGTTTTTTTTTAAGTCCATTAAGTTATTTCCTATCAGTAGCAATACAATTAGGAATTTGGTTTTGCAGTGTGATCCTTTAATGACAAATTAATTATTTATAGAGTTCTAGTCTCTGTTGGGTAAGCATTAGATGAGAATCTGTTTTCCATTTTTTTATTCGGAGCTGAAGTCAATTAAGAATTCTAACTCCACTAGGAAGGAGAACAGGTCTTTGACATGGACAGATGAGGTGTTTTTCAAAAGCTATTTACACTTAGTCAATGACTAAAGTATTATAATTGAATTTACATGTTTTCTCTATGTGTTTGTACTTCAGAAAATCCTTATCCCTTACTGAGTGCCTAATCATTCCTACATACAGAGTATATTTGCTGTAAAGTTTCTTAAATTAAAGGAAAATTGTTATAATTGGTTTACAAAGTTAAATAAGCTCTTACATATAAAACACCAGATATTAGCATTTAATGACACTATTTTATTATTCTCTCTCTCCATATATATGTGTACATTATATATATTTATATATGTAATATATGTTTATATACATCTGTACATACATATATATTCATATTATTAATTTTATTTTCTGAAATTTGTGATTGTATTGCATTTTATCCTCAATTACTTTAATGTATATTCTTATAAAAACAAGGATTATACTTTTTCATTACTTCAGTAGTATTATCAAAGTTAAGAAATTAACTTTGATTTTAATACTATATTTTGTAACCTGTAAACTTTATTCAAATTTTGCCAATTCTTCTAATACACTATATAAAAATACAATATGTAAATTCTTCACTTTCAACACAACTAGCAAATACAAAGCACTAAAACTTCAATTACTCATAAGTAACATATACATAAACACCAGTAATTAATGGTTATGTTTTTTCTCCCTGTTTGTCTGTACTGTCTTGTAGAGATTGTATTGGAAATTTTGGATTTATATTTAAATTTTCCATTATCTTCTTCCATTATCCCATTTACCTTGGAAGTCCTCTTAGTTGATTTGCTTTAATTCTAAAAGGAATATAATTTAATTAGTCTTATTCTAAAATCTAATTTGGCTTATGTTCTGTACACATACACACAATATGTTTTCTTGATTTCTTGGTATAAGTTTTTTTTATTTTGTGAGGTATTAGTATTATTGTACTGTAGCATGCACAGTCCTGTTAAACTGTATGTACAGTCTGCTTGTAGCGAGGAAATTATATGGGTTTTCAAATAAGTAGACGAGACCCAGGCTGCACTGTCCACTGTGACCCCTCAGGAGAGAGCCACTTTGGGTGGTTATCTGCTTCCTGTGACTCAGACTCTAACCCTCTGTCTGTTACCGCAGCTCTGACACTCACTGCCCCACCTGTAACAGCTGCCCCATCTTTCCTGTTTGATTGTTTTTCTTGTTTCCTGGTCTGGTCAAGAGTATACAGATACATCCAGTTAGTCCATGAAAACTTGGAAAAGAGCAATGCTTCCCAGGTACTGGGTAAATACAGAGATTTTGTTTGTTTGCATGTTTTCAATATAGTTTGGGATGATTCAATAAACACAAGAAAAAAAAGTAGATATTACCAGCTAATCACGCTCAAAGCTTAGAATCTGTGAGGCTTCATGTAAGCTTAATTTTTGATTTATACTGAAAAACACAAAAAACTTCATAATTTGCTATTTTATGCTGGAGAGAAAAATGTCATACACTAAAGAATCATTGTATATTTAGTTATTAGAAATCTAGGCCACTAATACACAAAAAAATCATGACAAAACAATGTTTTAACAACAAAAAATAATAGTGCAGAATTCAGACTATAGCAAACTAGTATTTCCTATAATTATATGCCTTCCTTTTTGGTTTATTTTCAAAATAATTTATTACTAGGATTTAAGAAAAACTGAAAGAACCAAATGAAAACGTGTCTAATTTCCTCAACTATGTACCAAAAACCACACTATCCTTTGTCTAAAAATTGTGATATGAACATCTAAATTGCATTTAAAGCTTTGTTAAATGCTTTCATCATATGCTGATGGTAGTGAATTCTTTACTGCAATTCTTTACTGTATCTAAAAACCATTAAGTAGTTGCTGGCACTAAGAAATATCTAACTTGGTATTTCAACGGGGTTTCTTATCTATTCATAGCCTAGTCTTCTACCAGAGTTTTAGCTTTCTATAATTAAACTTAGAGATAAGAAGAGATCTCTCAGAAAAACTTATAAGACAGTAAACTCTATCAGTGGATACTTACTGAGTTGAATCAATCTTTCACATGTAGGGGAAAGATTTTTCGGTTTCTCAATATAAAAAATCAAGGAATCTACTTAAAAGGAGTCCATTAACCCTCTGAAATTTTATGAAAAACAGTGTGCTTGTGTGTACATAAGCTATCGTGAGGGAACTGTTTCCAGCTTTCATCAGATTTTCAGTGAGCATTTTGAGCAAAAAAATGTTGATATCTACTCATGTATGCCTATGATTAGAGTAAAACCTATAACTACAAATATAAATTACCCTGGAAAACTCAGTGGTTATACATAATACTACATATAATAAAAGTCACATTAGCAATTATAATTGTATTATGATATTTGTAATTAATAATTATATTATAATCAATTATTAACTTGTGTAATTGTACAAAATGCCATCATTAAAAAATACACAAAAATGGAATGATATTTTATTTTATTCTTAATATTAAAACTTTTTATTTGAGGCAGAAATGTAATAAAATTTTAAATCTAGCCTGTGGATGATCTTTCCTTTACAAGGAGAATAGAAGGAAAACAAAACTTCCAGAATTCCTTTTTCTGGAAATTCATTACTCCTGATGCATATATATTACAGAATATTACTACAAAAAATTAACTTCTGCTGGATAGAAGCTACATGTATAATATTTACAACATACTTTTGAAAAATGTTTTTCATATGCAAGTAAACAACTTTAAATTTGCTGTCATTTCATGGAATATCTTGTATGTTTCTATAAATTATTTTGTCATTTACACATTATATTAGTAAAGTCACTCAGCAAAGGGATCTAATGGGGAGAAACTCTAAGGCCTAATATTTGACACATATTTTACCATTTTTTGCCCCTTGTTAACTAAATAGATATGCAAAGAGAGTTCAGGGATAGGACTGAGAGACTTTTCTTTATCATAATATGCAGAAACTTGGATTCTTAGAAGAGTATTAATCAAGTAAAAATTGCACTGGACAAAGTTAAACAGGCAAGAAAGACTCTATTCATGACCATTGCAATAGAAGAGAGATGGAACTCAACTCTGCTGAGACAATACACATGTATGTTTTTAAGTACTGGCATGAGCTAGTGGAACAGTACTGGAGAAAATTAAGTAAGAGACTGACCAACGAGATGTGTGGTGTACACTGAGTTATTCCTGAGTTTGCAAGTGTTTTCCTCTGTGAGTAGGCTAGGCCTTCTGTGTTTGCTAATTATGCCCTTAACAGAATTGTTTGGTGGTCTTTTGGGGGGTCAACAGTGAACAAACACAACATTCTGCAAGGATCCAATTAAAATAGCCTCATTATCAAAGCTCAGTACTCTAGACTGCAAACAGTACCCTGATCTGAGAACACTGGATTTTCTTCTCTCCTACTACGACAGTAACATAGGTACATACAGGTACATTTTAGGAATTTTTTGATTATGTATTCCAATTGGATCTAAAGAGATGAAATCTCTCTCTGTCAACATCACTTCCTCTGGGGAATCTGTGAGAGTATGGTTAGGTCCTGTAACATCATCATCTACATGACGTAAATGAGTGATGATTTCAGATGGTCACATCAGTCTACATTCCGTGAACAGAATATTCCTTGAGTCACCTTTTCAAAGTCTTCAAAGTTTTTTTGGCACTGAGCTGGGACCAGCTTCTCTGGCAGGTTCTGGAGATGTAACACTGCACAGATGCCTGATATGTTTTCTGGGGTCCATCTGGTGTCTCTGGCCTTAACACAAACAATCCCCCCTTCCTGTTGTAAGTCATGGGCATCTCTCATTGTTATAATTTCTCAAGGACAACCTGCAATTGCAGTGGTCACTCTGGGGGAATTCTGACATGAACAAGATTGTTCACTTGACAGATGCATTAGAACAAAAAGGGAAAAGGTCTTGGGATCTGTGTCTCCCATGTCTAACAGAGAGATTAGTGTTTAATGCACAGGAATGTGTCAGGTCTTAGTTGCAGCATGCAGGATCTTCATTGAGTCATGCAGGATCTTTATTTGTGGTGTGGGCTCTTCATTGTGGCATGTGGGTTCCAGGGCGCATGGGCTCTGTAGTTTGCGGCACATGGGTTCTCTTTTTGAGGTGCACGAGCTCAGTAGTTGTGGCGTGTGGGATTATTTGCCCCACGGAATGTGGGATTTTAGTTCCCTGACCAGGGATTGAACCCAGGCCCCTTGCATTGGAAACTAGATTCGTTATCACTGGACCACCAGGGAAGTCCTGAAGATAGTTAACTTTTAACAATCATGACTGTATATCTGTCTGAAGCTAGCTTTCCTTCACTTCTTCTTTTTTGTTGTTTCTTCCTTGTTTTTCTTAGGAAAATTTTAAATTAATTGATCATAAATAATTTTCTATAATTATATGTACATTCTAGGACTATTGTTCACACAGTCAAAAATACAAGGAGAAGAAAATGTTTAACTGTGTTATATTTGTGTTTTCCTTTTGTCAAAAATTTAACAAAGCAGAAAAAGTGTACCTGTGTGTGCAGGTAATTTAATTAGTCTTTTAGATGAATAGAACACTAGGAGCTTAGAGTTCCGGCATGAACTCAGAAGTCTTGATTTTTTTAAATATGTGAGCACAGAGGTTTATTTATATTAAAAATAAATCTTATGTAATTTACCAATAACTAAAAGACTCCTTAGGCAAATTAGAACAATTTAACTTTTAAAAAGGTGTTCTATTATTGTTTCCCCAGATTGTTTATAATTATAAAAATATGAATTTGATGTAATTGAAATTGTATTTATTCTTTGAAATTTTAATAATGAATATAATTTAAACTGTTAAATCTAATTCATTTTCACTGACTCTACTACACTGATGTACTGGAGTGTTTTATTGATGATACTGCAAATTATAAGAACTTAACATGATATTGTAAATTACAATTTCCAAATCTTTGGAAGACCTTACACTGATACTAAATTGAATTAATAAATTATCTTTGGATACCTTAATAATTTTTAAGTAAGAAAAATAAACAAATATTGATCTCTAAATATAGTTTTAAATTACCATTTTTCTTATAGAATGGAAATTAAAATGTGCACATGTCATTAACTGATGTATATTTATGTTTATATAGGTATATTTATGTTTATTTTGACTAACAAAAAAGTTGATAAAGTGTTATAAAATGTGTGCTCATGAAAAAATAAAATAGCTAAAAATTATTGGATTGCTCTCTCTGTGTTTTCTATTAAGTCGAAAACAGCAAATGTTCATTACTTTATTTAAAGTTGGTAATTATTTTTAAAAAATACAGAGAAATAGAAATATGTATATAAGATAATATGTGATTTGCTTGTTTCCTAAAACAGTTACTTATTTAAATTAATATAATATATATTGTTTTTTAATATGTTGATAAGTCAAATGTTTCTTAAAGATAAAAACTTAATCATCTATGTGCATAGTTGTGTATCTGTACTTAGCTAAATACACATGTGAAAAAGTATATTAAGCTTAATACATATGTTCATGAATTTTAAAAACATAATGAAAAATATACTTGAGGGCATACGTGAAATTAAAAGTTCTGAAGAGTTTGAAGTCTGTTTGCCTGTATTTGTAATGCCTCTCTAGATGGTTGTATTTTATGTACAAAAAAACTTGCATTATTTTTTATAAAGTTGCTCAATATTAATGGATTTATTTATAATGAAAAGAGCTTAAAAATCTTTACTGAAAATTTTGTATGAATGATACACCAAACAGAAAATTACAATTTGGTTTTTATTTATATAAAATGACCAAATTAGGTTGTGTCCAGACAAGAGAGGTTACAAATATTAGGATAACTCTCTAAACTTTTTGGAAAACTCCTTAATCATTTTGACAAGAAGTTCCTTATCTACTTAAAATTAAAATTCTATTTTTTTTCCTGTTGTGTTGTTTAGAAATATCTATTTTGTACATGGTAGAGGTAAGATTGGGAAAAAGAGGGCCATTCTTTGTATCTTTGCCTTAAGTCCCACAGTTGTTAGTGGTAAGACTGACCAGAGACTAGAAATCTTCCAGAGATTTAACTACATTCCAAAGACAAGGGTAGTTATTTACAATCTTTAAACAAAAAAGTGGCATTATCACATCTGTGTTTGACTGTCTTTAAATCAGTCTGTAAGTTATAACATAAATAGGAGACAGAAGACTAGGAATAAAGTGATTCTTAAAACTCTTTACTACCTCTCTATATTATAAATATAAGACGTAAAAAGATTTCCAAGTACATTGTTGAGAATTTATGAAGTTATATTTAAGCTATGCACATCTCGAACATTGAATTTGCAAGCTTCACATTTCTAGCATTTTTCAGACAATTATGAGTTAAAGAGGCAATAAGAAGCTACTACAGAAATGTACCTCACCTTCCTTGTTCCTTCACGTAGGAACCAACACACATGACCAAGGGCTTTGGATCGGTTCAGACTGACAGCACCTTCCATGCAGCTGCAAGCGAGAAAGAAGTAGCTGCCAGTAACCACTTCATGATTTTCACCTTCTGATCCTTACAAAGAGATGAAACATTAAATAACCTTTCACACACTTGAATTCACATTGAGTTATTAAAGGCAGTTGTCACATTACTTGATAAATGCAATTTGGCAACACTTACACAAAATAAGCTTCTACATTTGTAGAATATTAGATTTAAAAGAGACCTAAAACAGAATAAGGCCCAACCCTCTCATTTAAAAAATGGACTAAAAAATACAGCAAGAGAATAAGACACAGTTTCCAGGCCATGTTATTTAAAAAACAATCAAATGCCAAATAAACTTCCAATTAATATTTATAAAAATAATGTAATAATGATAAACAATACATTTTACACAAAAAAAATGTTTGCTCTTTATCTATTGTAGTCGTACAGGGAACAATTTCAAAAGAAATTTGGAAAAATTCCTTAAAATATTTATAATAGAAAAATGGCCAGTACCTTATCCTAGGTTCCTGACAAGAAGGAAGAAAGTCAGGGAATATAAGTGTGTGTGTGTGTGTGTGTGTGTGTGTGTGTGTGTGTGTGTGTGTGTATACGTAGGTATAGACATACATAAACACATTTATACATATACATATATAATGCAGCTACTTCATGCTCTGATGTTAAAGATAATATCTGTGACACAATAAAGAATGAAATTGCTAAAAAGCAAAATAATGTGACATATAGAAGCAGACACACAGATAACCCAGACTTAGAATTATACTAAGACTGTACAATATCTGTGGTAAATGTGTTGAAGTATCTATAGGAAAAGATGAATATAACTGGTAAACAGATTTGGAATTATGGAATGAGAGATTTAGAAACTGTGAAAAAAAGCAAAAACCCAAATGGAAATCCTAGAATTGTGGGGAGAAAGGAGTTAATTTAGTCGAGCTGAGCACTTCTTATCTTTCATTAGTGGATGTAACATTTCCAGGTAATGAAAGAACATGGGGAACCTGATACAATCTCCTTGTGAATATAACTAAACCTCCTATAAAGGAGACTAAAATATTTCTTAGGGAGATAGTATTTATCTACAAAACCCTCTAGCTGATAGCCCTATTTTAGAATTGTTTCTAATTTACAAACCTACAATTCGTGAGACATGACTTCTTGCAAAATATCATCTAAATTATGCAAAGTACAGATGAATTATAAATAGAGAGGGTTCACAAGCTGAAATCTCCCTGCTGTGTGCAGACCTCATTTAGAAATCTCACCTATTACTCTGGGAAAAAAAGGAAGAAACTAGGAAGCCATGCAGAATGTTTCAAACTATTTTCAGCCTTACCAGTGTAACTTGACTGCTTGTATTCTTAAGATTATAAAATATTATTACTATATTAGTAATAAAATAATCAATGGATAGGATTATCAGAAGATCAGGCACAAGAAAGAGAAGTAAATTAATGATGTCAAAAAAAATCATATCTTCAGCGTGCTGAGAGAAAATAACTATAATATGGTTATGTCAGCCTGGTACAATGAATTCCTTTATTTCCTGAAGAAAATAGTATTACATTTAACTGTTTATTCAGTATTTGGGAGAACTTGGATATGAGACCCTATTTTTTGTGTATTCTTCATTGTGAAAAGGTTTTTTTTTTTAGTCTTTTTTTTTTTTTTTTAGATGTTGGGGGTAGGAGTTTATTAATTTATTTTATTTATTTTTGCTGTGTTGGGTCTTCATTTCTGTGCAAGGGCTTTCTCTAGTTGTGGCAAGTGGGGGCCACTCTTCATCGCAGTATGTGGGTCTCTCACTGGCGCGGCCTCTCTTGTTGCGGAGCACAGGCTCCAGACGCGCAGGCTCAGTAGTTGTGGCTCACGGGCCCAGTTGCTCCATGGCATGTGGGATCCTCCCAGACCAGGGCTCGAACCCGTGTCCCCTGCATTAGCAGGCAGATTCTCAACCACTGTGCCACCAGGGAAGCCCGTGAAAAGATTTTTTTAAAACTATTTTAGTCAATTACTTTAGAGCTTGTAGGATTATTCAGATTTTATACTTATTATTGAATCAGTTTACCAAACAAGTATTTTTTCTAGGAATGCATCTATTTTATGTAAATTATCCAATTTACAAAGCTTTCCATAATGATATATCTGATTAAACATTTGGATTTAACTGAGATATTTTTGCCTCCTCCTCCCCAGACTTCTAAAAGGAGGTAACAAAATAAATTAATTAATTAATAAAATAAAACAAAACTTTAATGCAGTGAGATAACTAGAGGGGAGAAAACAAATTTTGAGAAGCTGAAATGATGGTGGAGGCGTGGGGACTAAATTAGCAGAATGGGAACAGAAAAAACACAAAAGTCTAATTAGAAGGCATGTTTATGAAAAACAAAGTCATTTACCTAGATAATCTTGAGATGCTCAGAACTTAAAGATATCCAAGAATGTGGTACTGAGATGGGTTCTGGAAACAAGGAGATTAGTAACACAGCTTCTCTCCCAAATCACAAATTCGGATATTATACTGACTCTTCACTCACCTCCCCCAGGCCCACAAATAAATAATTTTCAAGGTTTATTCTTTGGAGAAAGGGAATCTTTTTATGTCTTCACCTCTAAATAGAGTCACCTGAAGTTGGCAGAAAGACTCCAAGTGAGAAAGAACAAAACATCGTTCAACTTACAGAAAATTGAGATACTGAATGGAACAGAAGAAAATTAAAACAAATCAAAGCTATAATAGTCTTATAGACATAAGAAAAGTTATTTTACTTATATAAAACAACAGAATATCATGAAAATGTACAATTTAGACAACTGAAATTCTCTAGACAATTACAAATATAATAAAACAAAAATTCAACACTAGTTTTGAGATATTAAATGGGGAATACAGTAGAAAATAAAAAAATAAAATAATGGAAAATAAATAAAAGATTATGAGAAAATGAAAGAATCAATTTAGAAGATGCAATATCAAAATTTTGGACTTAGGGGTACAGAAAAATAAAACAGAAAAAAATTCTTAGTGACATAATACAGAGACTACCTAAAAATTGAAAGACATGCTTCCAAATAAAAGGGTTTATCAAGAGATATTGACAAGATATGAACAAGAATACAACCATGGGAATGTAAATTGGTGCAGCCACTATGAAAAACAGTATGGAGTTTCCTCAAAGAAAATCAAAAATAAAATTACCATATAATCTAACAATTCTACTTCCGGGTTTTTATTCAAAAGAAACAAAAACACTAACTCAGAAAGATATCTGCACCCCATGTTCACTACAGCATTATTTACAACAGCCAAGACATGGAAGCTACCTAAGTGTCCATCAGTGGATGAATGGATAAAGAAAGTGTGGCAGATATATATATATATATATATATATATATATATATATATATATATATAATATATGTATATATGCATATATATAAATAAAATGGGATTATATATATATAAATATATAAAAATATTGTTCAGCCATAAAAAAGTGGAATCTTGCCATTTGCAACAACATGAATGGACCTCAAGGCATTATGCTAAGTAAAATAAGTCAGACAGAGAAAGACAAATACAGTATAATCTTACTTATATGTGGAATCTAAAAGAAAAAAATCTAAAAAAAAAATAAAAATAAAACCAGATTTGTGATTGCCAGAAATGGGGGGTGGGGGATAGGTGAAATGGGGCATAGTGGTCAGAAGGTACAAATTTCCAGCTGTAAAATAAGTAAGTCCTGGGGATGTAATGTGCATGGTTACTATAATTTATGGTACTGTACTGTACATTTGAAAATTGTTAAGAGTAAATCTTAAAATATCTCATCACATGAAAAAAATGTAACTATGTGTCGTGATGAATGTTAACTAAACTTTCTGTGGTGATCATTTCACAATATATACAAATATAGAACCATTATGTTGTACACCTGAAACTAATATAATATTTCAATGATATTTCATTTTTTAAGAAGAATATAATCCTCAAAAGTTTCAATATAGTGAAATTTCAGTACACCGAGACAAAGAACATAAAAAAAAAAAGACTTTAAGAGAGATGATCCCATGCAGAATATAAAGAATCAAAAGATAGCCTATTACATATACAATTCTACATTATTGCATGCCTTCCTTTCTTTTCCCTTTATCATATATCTCATAGATTGTCAAATCAGTACTAGTATTACACAGTCATTTCTACATCTGTGTTTACTCTTTTGCTCAAAGAGCCAATGATGCCATGCATAATCTTGCACCTATATTACTCATCATGTGGATGAGGACATGTGGTGGGAAAGCTAGGTCAAGAATTATATACATTTATAGTATTGATAAATATTGCAAAATTGCTCTGCTCAGATATTATAGTGATTTTCCATTTCAACATCAATAGATAAAATCAGCAAGTTGTCAAACTCTCAGTTTCGCCAGTCTTATAGGAGAAAAATTATATATTTATGGTGCTTTTAAAAATGTGATTTGCTCTCATTATAAGTAAAGGTAAGCATTTTCTCAAATATTTAGTAATACTTTCTATGCCTCATGTACAATTTTCTTTTGTTGTTTGCTTCTACGAAGTCTTCACAGGTAGACATTTTTGCTTTTCATGCAGTTAAATTACCAGTCTTTTCTTTGTGGCTTCTACCTTTTGTTGGTAACTATAAAGACCTCTCTCAGCCAGGTTCATAAAATAATACATCAACATTTTTGTGAGTTTTTTATCATCTCAATTTTTATATATAAAATCTTTATTGATATGAATTTAACCCAGAGTATTTACTAAGATACAAACCAGTCTTTTTTCCAGATGACGATTCTGTTGTTCAGCATCAAATATTGAATAGTCCCTATTTATACTAAAGATTGACATGGCAAATTCTATTATATGCTAAATTCTCTGCATATTTGGATTTATTTTTGGACTTTGCATTTTGCATATATTTTGACTATCAATGCAATAATACCATGCTTTTCATTATTGAAGCTCTATAATATGCTTTAATATCTGGCAGAGCTAAGTCTCTACCCCACCAACCTGCACCATGTGCTTTTTTTAGAGTACACCTGGCTTTGTCTATTTAGTTTTCTATGTGGAACTTAAAATGAATATAAAAACATTGTTCTTATTTCATTGAAATCTTAATAAATATATAAAATAATATGGTGATTTGAAATCTTTAATATGTTAGGTGTCCTCTCCATCAACATGGTATATTTTTAGAAATTTCTTTCCAGATATTGTGTTTGTAAATATACTGTGGCAATACTTAAAGTTTTCTCAACTTAGAACTTTAATGCTTTTGCTAATTTTAGTCCTAGGAATTTTAACTTCTGTTTACATAACATCTTTTTTTTTTTCATTGTATCATTTAGTTAGCTCTTATCTGTATTTGAAAGTCATTTATTTCTTTTTAGCATATTAATCAATTAACACAATTCTGTTACTGAAAACTGTTTTGAAAACATTATTATATGTAATATAAGTAAAAATCATTAAACCACATTTGGTTTTTAAAACTCAGATTTGTTATTTAAATCTTGAAATAAGGTCCTAACATCCTCAATGGATATAGAAAAATTGTAGGTATTTAACAAAAGCAGACTTGAAAGTGGAGCAGTATGGTAAGAAAAATACTTTTGATAAAGATTTCCTTAGAGATACAGGATTTTCTATTCTCACATTAATCATTGTAAAATTACAACAATAACTAATAATGAATTGATTGTAATTAATATATTGAAACATCTTCTGTCAAAAATATAATCCACTACTTCTTGAAGGAAAAAAAGAATTAAAAGTAAATATTGGTTTTCAATAACAGTTCACAAATACATAAATCACTATTCATTTACAAAAAAGTTCACTGGTACATATTAAATGTTTTAAATGTATATGTTTAATGTAGTTAACTAAAGAGAAATGATCATAAGCTTTAAAAAAATAAAGACATTCAAAGCAAACATCTCCTTTTTTGCTGTGATTTCATCTTTTCTTAACCATGATTCATATTATCTTATTTCATTTCACAACTCATTATCCACTCTGTCAGTATGTCCTTTTCTCAAACCTAATAATACATATAATGAACATAGATGATGACATTGAAAAGAAACAGTGCATGTCAGCTCTTTCTCAAGTTGTGCACCATAGACCAATTGTCCTTGAAGGGGCTTCCTCTAATTAATTACCCTCCCTTCTTTGTAGAGCAATCATATTGGCAAGAATTGATTGGGCGTGTAAGACACTTCATTTAGTTGGTAGAAAAATCTCTTAATTAAAATAATTTTACTGCTGGTAAAATTAATGCACCCCATGAAAATTTACCAGCTTGATTGTAATGTTCCTCTTCAATTATATTTTATGAGAGAAAAAGAAAGATCTTAACAGCAACAAGAAAAAATAGGAATTACATAATATATGTAATTCTATTTACATACTTAAATCTATCCTATATTCTTTTTTTAAAAAAAAAACTTTACTGAGAAAAGTTGCACTGCTGAATCCTGTACTGACATTAAAAAGAATTTAGGTGGCTCTGCTTAAATATTTTTTTGACTATTGAGCTTTATTGTACTGGCTTCTTTCACTTGGGACAGTCCAGGTCACTTAAATTCTCACATGTGGAGGTCACATAATTCTTATTTTTGTGATAATTAGATATATTCATTAATTTCTGAACCTAGATTCATTAAGGGATAATGACTAAGTACGCTTTCGTTACTTTGATGATAATTGCTCAGGGCTGATTTATCCATGAGCAATTTTGACTTCATATTACCCCTTATGTCCTAGAAAATATATGTTATACCACTGTCATTCATAAAATAAGTACATTTGCTCAGAGATGATTTATCCACTAGCAATTTGATTTCCTATTACTCCCCTTATTTTTCCTAAAAACACTATTTGGTACTTTATTGTTGTGAATACGTTCCCTTTACCAATTTTTAGTTTTCAAATAAGTTTAATGTTTAAAATTAAGTGAATGTATATATTCTATTATTCCTACTTTGAGACAAAGGGAAATGAAAATATAAAAATGATGCAGGCACTGGAGTCCATGAACTGATTTGGCTGGTAATAGAAGACTATGTTTCTCACTCTGCACATTAAACGTATTTTAATGGAACCTTAAAGATCTGTGTCCACCTCACTACAAAATTCCAGTTTGGTTGTTTTGTAGTGGAAGTCTAGCAGTAGTATGTTTTAAAAGTGTCTTGGGTGCTTATACTATGTGGCCAAGGTTTAAAAAGGACTGAGCTAACACAATCCCTAAATTGTCCTGAGACCAGATATTCCATGTAACTTCTCTAGTCTCAGTTGTTGTTCTTGTTTGTTTGGTTTGATTGTGTAATTTGTGAAATAGTAGGTATTCATACCAGAGCCTCTGAAGTTCCTTTCTGCACTAACATGACATAATCAACAAGTTATTGCTCTCTTCTTTCACTTCTGGTCTTGAGTGTGATTTGCTTAATGAATCACTATTTCTGTCATTAGGGGTTGTTAACTCTCCAGCACACCATCTTATGATCATGTTGAAATAAATTACCATGTCTTCTGTTTAAAAGGCTAATTTGTTAGTTTACTTCAAGACTGTTTTAATGTAATAGTACTCTTATAAGTGCAGCTGTTGTCAATTGAATAAAATTAGCCATTGGTTGAGAACAGATATGTCAAACCTACTAATTTGCTGATTGTTGATAAACTATAATGTCAAAATATCATTGACAGAGGAAATCTTCTTTAAAATAATTAATTGAAGTACTGTTCAATTTCAAGAATTTGGATCAATTTGCTTGAGCGAAGTCAAATAGCATTAAAAGATTAATCAAACAGAAAATTATGCTCATCAAAATAGATTTTGAATAGGAACTGCCATTGTATAAAACAATTAGTAATATATTTAACTAAATATGTATTGGAATTATTTTATTTCAAGAGTCAAAGCCAGAAAACTAGGCTTCCTCTTGACACGTCTATCACTTGCTCTTTGTATACAATCCATAAAAGGACTTTCCATCACCTCACAGTATGACTACAACTAACTCTATCATTTTTTCCCTCTCCAATCTATTTCTCCACCTGATCGTTTTTCAATTTTTTTTTAATGTGTCAAACGCTACAAGGATTTTAATCCCACATTTTAGTTTGGACATTACTTTCTTTCCCAAATCTTATTTTTACTCTTTTTCTCAGAGTTTCAGCCAGGACTTCAAAGGACCATCACTTCTTAGCGTTTGTTTTTGCTTTTATTTTTTTCCTAATGTGCTTTATTGGAGTCTGATTGACATACAAAAAGTTGGAGATATTTAATGTGTACAACCTGATGTGTTTAGAGAAAGTATACACCCGTGAAGCCATAAACACAATGTTGTCAATTTATCCATCACCTTCAAAAATTTCCTCCCACCTGCTCTGTTTTTGGCTTTTTTTTTCCTTTTGTTGTGAGACTATTCAACATAAGATCTGTCCTTTTAGAACAATTTTAAATATACAATGTGTTATTGTTAATCATAGGCTCTGTATTGTACATATTTCCAAAACTTGTATAACTGTGAACATTTGTACATTTTGAAACATTGTTATTTATAAAATAAAATTCCCTCAATATAGAATGCTGTCTTCTCCAACTTCTCTACCATGGCCTCGCTGTATTTATCTCTGTTACTTTTTTTTTTTAATTATTTATTTATTTATTTTTGTCTGCGTCAGGTCTTCATTGTTGCGCGCGGGCTTTCACCAGTTGCGGCGAGCGGAGGCTACTCTTTGTTGCGGTGTGCAGGTTTCTCGTAGCGGTGCCTTCTCTTGTTGTGGAGCACAGGCTCTAGGGCATGCAGGCTTCAGTTGTTGTGGCGCACAGGCTTAGTTGCTCCACAGTATGTGGGATCTTCCTGGACCAGGGCTTGAACCCGTGTCCCCTGCATTGGCAGGCAGATTCTTAACCACTGTGCCACCAGGGAAGTCCCTATCTCTGTTACATTTTATCATAGAAACTTTATCTGACCTCCCAACCTACTCTCCCAATTGCCCATATTTTCTTTTCTTTTCTTTTTTTTTTTAAACAGGTTCTTTGGTTATAAGTTTGCATAGGAAGATGTTTCTTTCTGTAGGAGCATTTTACTTCAATTTACAATTATATATTTATCATTGTGAGTATTTTCCCAATAAATCCCTCCGAAAAATAGTTAGATCTGTGAGAGTAGAGGGTAATTCTAGATATTTTCAGTTATATATCTTGCACCAAGCAGAATTCCTGGGATGAAGTAGATGATAAGCATATGTATGTCTTTTGAAGGAACACATCAGAGAATAAGAGTATTAAATTCATTTTTACTTTATTTTGTGTTTTGAGATATAAAGCATTTTGTGTGATTGGAAAATGAATACTTACCTAGTAAATTTTGAACTGACTTAAGCAAATTAAAAAAAAAAACACTTTAATTGAATTACCTGTAAATTTCAATTGCCACACGTATTTTAATTGAGGAGGGCTTGCAACTTCAGCTTGAAAAATACCATGGCTGATGGCTCCACAGTAGCAGGCGTTCAGATGAATTAAGCAAACATTCTTCACAAATCGACATGAATTTCTTGTGCACCCTGGAGTGCATATATACTAAGAAAGGAAATAATAAAATTGATTAAAAACTGAAATATGTTTGATATATAAACTTTTGCTTATACAAACACACAGCTAATTTCTAAAACCACCAATTTAAAAAAAGTCTATAGAAGACACATAATATACCACTCTTCTTATTCCTTCTATTCCTTTCTCTTCTCTTTCTGTAGCATCTTGCCTCATGTTCATGTTCATACTGCCTATGTGATATTCTTTTGGCTTTGACTCACTCCTTAACCTACAATGTTTCCTTATGTTCCGTCTGCTGGGTTATAATTTTTTTACAAATGAAAAATAATCATGGTACAAATTATGAGATGCATCATCTAAAACATCAGTGGATCACTTGGATTAACACAATGAAATGCCAAGGTACTGTTTAAGTTTGTCAGTTTTTTAAAGGTATATTATTTGAAAATATTTTAATATAATCAGGGCATATTTTCTAATAATATGATTCATCTGCAGTAATCTCTAGTATCTTCAAAGACAGAATTCATATCTGGTTATACCCACAATTAAATTAATTAAATTTACACAATTTTAAGTCACATTCAAGCTATCATTAAGTTTTAGTACATGCTACTTTACTGAGGTCTTAGGATGACATAAGTCAATAAGATAAATTTAAGCCCTGGAGACAGACAAGGGCCATATATTCTGTTTAGGGCATATCTTAAGCCATTTCTAATTCTCCTAGTTTCCAATGAGCAAATCCCCCCCGAATTTGGCAGAAGGAAGCACAGCTGAGTCATGAGGCACAAGGACTCACTAGCATCTAACATTTCCTTTAATGCAATTACTGTACTAAGCAAGCTTTGTTCTAATTGTTTCAGGTCATGATGGTCTTCTACCTGGATTCACAATAGAATTCCTAATGGCTACACAAAGTATGAATCTTAAAGTATGAATTTTTATATAAATTAGTACAAGACCATATATCTAACTGAAATCAACACTAAATACTAGAAACAATCTGAAAAAAATTATCATTTCATTATACTGAGTGGCTACCAAGAGAACACCATTTTGTAATAAATTTCTAAGACTTGAGACCACTGAAAGTTTTAACCCATAATTTTTATACTAAGACACAGAATTTAAACTCTCCAAATGGTATTAGCCAATCTTCACTGTCAGTGGATTTGTGATCTTCATTGTGATAAGAAATATGAAGGCCTAATAAATTTGAATTCATGACTGTACAAAATAAACAGCATAGTAGTATATGGTTTGTATTAAGAACCAGTAGAGTCATCTCTTTACTTAAAACAAAACAAAACAAAGAACATAAAACTCAGCTTAAACAAAGCCGTCTCTTAGATTTTTTTGTTTTATTTGTATATGTGTGTGTGCGTGTTTTAAACTAAGAATATCAGAGTCAGCTGCACCAAATATATGTGTATAATCCTCATTTCTGTCTGGAAAAGTCAAGAATGATGGGTCCATTTAGAAATAAGATTTTACATCCTCTGTAATAACTCTAGAGGAGGTGGACAAGTAAAAAATAGGGGACAGCTAATGATGACAGATGCCAGGCAAAATCATAGGAATAACATGGATCCTTGCTCACAGTGCTGTTATGGTGCTCATCCTGCTAGTTTGAATGTTACTTGAACTCAGGATATAGCTGAATAAAAAACCCAAAGCTCCCCATGAGAGTTTTCAAGGAAAGTCAGAACAATTTATCTATCTTTAGACCCTTCTATCCTGAACAAGGACACTGTGAAGGTTTCCTGTCTCTAAACAAAGTTTGGGTTTACAAGAACTTATTTAGGATGGGAAATTGGAGCCTTTATTACTATATATATAGATTATTGCAACACAGAAAATTGTGTCTGGCAGCAACCTGAGTGTTAGCAATTTATTTCCTTAGACCATATGTAAAGGTTAGGAGGTATCATGATATAGGTCTATTCTAAAGGTGACCTCAGTCAATGACTTGTGTGTTCATGTGAGAATTCATACCAACACACACACTCCACAGCGACAACAAGAAAATAAATGAAAACAGGTGAACAGAACAGAAATAAAGTAAAATAGTGAGATTGAAGAGTGGAGGCTTTTAGGCAAGTAAACTAAAACCTCAACTCTGAATAGCTCTGAGTGTTCTAGCGGCCAAGTAAAAATATAAAACATGAAAATATAGTGTAGGTCTTCTTGTTTATTAGAAGAGGTGGATTTGCATTTTGGTGGATTCATTTTTGTTTATTGGAAAAACCATATTTCCAGATGACACTCCTAAGGAATAGTTGTCATATGGAGGAGGATGTTAAACAAGTGATAACACTTTAATAATATGATATTTTTGTGGAAAATTATTTAACAATTTGACCATGAATTCATAAATATTTTTCTGCATAGTGCTACTTTGTACAAGTAAGATGGTTTTCAATAAATTGATTCTTTTCTTTTTGAGTATGAATTTTGAAAATGCCATTAATGGAGGAAATTAGTTATTCTGAATTCACATGGACATGATGACTCACGTAATACCTATTGCCCATTAAAACACTATTTTATAAATTCTTATAAACTTAAATAGACAGACAATTTAACAATTCAGAATCATTTGTATAACAAGATTGGCATCTTTGTGAATTCAGTTACTCTAAAGTGACCTCTTTTTAATATTGACACTAATTTCCAATAGAATTAATAGTCCTCTCTGTCATTAAGTTACCTGAAGTTCCACAGTGACCCCAGATGCCATGGTAATACTAATTTTTCTCTATCAATTTTATTTGGACCAAAGGGGATTCAAAGTTTTACAAGAAAATAATCATTTAGCTATTTGATGTTTTATTCCTCCCCAAATTAATACTTTACAAAATTAATACAAATAGTTGGAATTAATACTTTACCTTATTTTTAATACTATTATATATTTCCCATTCAATACATGGATTAAGTAACAAATATTTGTTAGAAAATCTGTGCTTGTCTAGAAGATCTATTTCCAGACATTCCAGATCTACTTCTTCAACATGCATAAGTTTCAACCTTCATCCATGAAATAGAAATATAATCCCCCTGAAATAAAAGGGGTTCACTTGCATTGGCAGAGTGTATTTAAGGTGAACAATTCACTTGTTTGTCTGGGACTTAATTTTTTTAGCATTGAAATCCCTATGTCCAGTGAAGGCAGTCAGTCCTAGGCAAACTGGGATGGCTGGCTGCCCTAAATTGATTATATACTCAAAGTATTATTCCTGAAATGAAGAACAGAGCTGCAGCTGACATGTCATGAGAGAGAGAAAAATGGTATTCTGTTGTTCTAAGCCTCTGAAGTGTGTGTGTGTGTATGAATATGCATGTTTGTAGGGGATTACCACAGCATAACCTATCTAACACACTTATCAAAGGTTTTCTCTATCTAGAGGTGAGACTAAACTCATTTGTTGAGGTTTGTTTCAAATATGAAATATCTATAATTGTATTAAGTTGGTGATATTCTTATAAAGTATATAGCTCACATATCTGTAAGAAAATTAATATTACATTTATTACAGTAAACTATAGGTGTTTATAAATTACTCATAAAATATACATGGAAAAGCAGTGTTAGTCTATCTTGTAGGTAACTGCCCAGTTTATATATAAAATTTAAAAAGAGCAAACAATTCAGCATTTGTAGTATTTCTTTTGGAATTGAGTGGGGTGTCAGTGGTGGGGATATACAAACATTCATTTGAAGGTGAACACATATCTTATTGTTGACAGTGAATTAATTAACTACCACATATTAGAAAACTAAACTTGAATTAACTTTGAACTTTCATAAGCTTGTAAAAGCATAATTTTGGTAAACAAGCAGTGAAATTAAGACAATGATGAAGTAGTTTTGCAATGACAGTAAAAAGAAGCAAGAGAATCAAGAAAATTGTCCGTAAAAAGGAAAGCAATCTATTTCTTATATCACGTGTCAGTATATGTTACATCAGTAAGAGCATATTTTGCAATACCAAAGTTTTGTGACTTTTACTTGATTGACAAAAAATACATATTCATAGTACTTTTATAACCCTAACTAACTGATTTAACATATCATGTGCTGAAAGCATTTGATGATGCTTTCTTAAGGCTTTTGTTTTTTATAAAGGGAAAAAATTTTGATTGATAGTATGAAGAGGATTTTTAAAAAGCTCTAGATGTTGAGTTATTTTAACAGCTATATTTCTTAGGCAAGATAATGATTTCTTTTAGATATTCTGCTTCCTGTGCTGTACAAGCATTTTAAACTTCTCTCTTTCAAAGAAATTGTATCCCCAAATCATGGCTCATACCTATCTTACTACATCTGTATTCCCTGATGGTTCTATGTAAGCATTTATGCCAGGGTTTAGAAATTGTGTTAAAAATATAGAATTTTTTTTCTTTACATAATGAAGATACTAATAATAAGGATACCACATCTCTCTCCCTTTGTCTCAGTGCTGTCACTCTCTCTCTCTGTCTCTCTCTCTCTGTGTTTGTGTGCATGTGTGTGAGAGAGAAAGACAGAGACCATTTTGCCATATATATGTTACCATTGTTCAAATGAGTTCAAAAGCATTGTCTAATTCATTTCATGTGAATTTTCAACAGCCTTGATAAAGAAAAGCCCTTTATATTTTGTTCTAAACTTCAGATAAAAAGACAACAATTATGAGATTTTTAAAAAGATCATACACTTCAGTTCTCACAACGCCAGGATATAAACATATATATTTGGTTTAAAATCATTTTACTTTATTTTTTGTCTCCTCTTTATTCTCCAATAGAAATGTTATTGGTACAAGTCTTAATCAGTTAACACTAAAGATATATAATCACTAGAAATCTGAAGTGTAAAATGTTATGAATCTGAAATTTTATTGTTTTTGTCACAACCTCTCCTTGCAGTACCATTTTTTTCTCACTCATTCTTCTTGAATTAGTACTAAAAAATCACTGACATTTTATTTATTTGTAAAATATCATATTGTACCTAGTTTAAAGAAATTTAATGATTTTGAAAAAACAATGATGAATTCACACAGAAAAAAGTTCAAAAACATCCAATGATATGCTGCCTACAAAAGGCTCAATTTAGCTTTTAGGACATACACACAGTGAGAGTGAAGAGATGGGGAAAAATATTTCAAGCAAACAGTAACCAAAAGAAAGCAGGGGTAGCTACACTTATATCAAACAAAATAGACTTTAAGCAAAAATTGGTCAAAAGAGACAAAGAGAGTTATTGTAAAATACTGAGTCAATACATCAAGAAGGTATACAATTCATAAATATTTATACACCCAACACTGGAGTAAATATATAAAGCAAATATAAAAAGAACTAAAAGGAGAAATAAATAGCAATACAATAATGCTTGGAGACTTTAACACCCCACTGTCAACAATGGATAGATCCAGACAGAAAAATCAAGAAGGAAGCTGTAGATTTGAAAAACACTATACTTCAAATGGATCCACCAGACATATACAGAATATTCCATACGATAACAGGAACACTCTTCAAAGTGCACATGAAACATTTTCTATGATAGATCATATGTTAGGCTGCAAAACAAATTTCACCAAATTAAAAAAGAATGAAATTATATAAAGTATCTTTTGACCATCAAAGTATGAAACTAGAATCAATAACAGGATAAAAGCTGTTTTCCACAAATATATGGAAGCTAAACAACACACTCATGAACAGCCAATGGATCATAAGAAGAAATCAAAAGGTAAAATTTTAAATTCCTGAAATAAATGAAAATAGAAACACAAGATACCAAAACTTACGGGATGCAGCAAAAGCAGGTCTAAGCAGGTCTAAGTGAGAAGTGTATAGGAATAAACACACAAGTCAAGAAAAAGAAAGATCTTAAATAAACAGCCTAACTTTATGCCTCAAGGAAATATAGAGTGAAATAAGAACAAAAGTAACAGAAGAAAAGAAATAATAAAGATTGCAGCAGATATAAATAAAATAGAGAATCAAGAAACAATATAAAAGACTAACAAAACTAAGATTTCATTCTTTGAAAAGATAAACAAAATTCACAAATTTTAGGTAGACCAACCAATAAAAAAAAAAAAGAGGACTCAAATAAATTAAATTATGAATGAAAAAGGTGGCACTAAGACTGCGAATAAAGTGAATGCAAGTTGAAAAGATCATAGGAGATCATTAATAACTGAACAAATTGAAGAGCCCAGAAGAAGTGGATAAATTCCTAGAAAGGTAAAATTGACCAAGAATTAATTATGAATAAGTAGAAAAGCTGAACAGAAAAATAAAGAGTAAGGAGATTGAGTTAACAATCAAAAACTTCCCAGAAAAGAAATTTCCCAAACTAGATGGTTTCACATTCTACCAAACAAAAAGAAGAACTAATACCAATACTTATCAAACTCTCACAAAAAATAGAAGAGAAGGGAACACTGTCAACAACATTTTATGAGGCCAGCATTACTCTGATACCAAAACCAAATAAAGATGCTAAACAGATGCAAAAATTATCAACACAGTATTAGCAAACCAAATTCAAGAACACATTAGAAGAGCATACACCATGATGCAGTGGGATTCATCCCTGGGATATAAGGATAGTTTAATGTATGCCAATCAATAAATGTAATGTACCACGTTAGCAGAATGAGAAATAAAAATCACATGACCATCTCAATAGATACATAAAAAATGAATTTGTCAAAATTCAACATTCATTTGTGGTAAAAACTCCCAAAAAATTGTGTACAGAAGAAATGTACCTCAACATAATAAAGGCCATATATGATGAGCACACAGCTTACATCAAACACAATGGTGAAAAGTTGAAAGATTTTCTCTAAGATCAGAAGGAAGACAAGGGTGCCCACTTCCAATACTCTTATTCAACATACTACTGGAAGTTCTAGCCAGAGCAATTACAAAAGAAAAAGAAATTAGATTCATCCAAATTGGAAAGGAAGAAGTAAAACTGTATCTGTTTGCATATGACATGTTATATAAGGAAAATCCTAAAGACTCCACCAAAATACCATTAGAAATAATAACCAAATTTAATAAAGTTGCAGGACACAAAATCAACATACAAAAATCTGTTGTGTTTCTATACACTAACAATAAATTATCATAACTAATAAAGAATATCCCATTTTCAATAGCATCAAAAGTAATTAAATACTTAGGAATAATTTTAACCAAGGAGATCAATACCTGTATGCTGCAAACTATGAGATATTGATGAGAGAAATTTAAAAGACACAAGTAAGTGGAAATATATTCTGTGTTCATGGTTTGGAGAATTAACATTATTAAAATGCCAGTACTACCCAAAGCCATCTATGGAGTCAATGCAATCTCTATGAAGATTTCAAGGGCTTTCTTTCTTTTTTTTTTCCAGAAATAGAAAAATAGTCCTAAAATTTGTGTGGAACAACAAAAGACCCCAAACAGACAAAACAATCCTAAGAGAGAAGAATGAATCTGGAAGCATAACAGTTCCTAATTTCAAACTATACTACCAAAGTATAGTACTCAAAACAGTATGGTAATGGTATAAAAACAAACAGATAGACCAATGGAAAAAAATTGAGAGCCCAGAAATAAACCCATGCATATATGGTCAACTAAGAATTGAAAAAGGATCCAAGAATATTCAGGGGGGAAATAATAGTCTCTTCAATAAATCAGGCTGGGAAAACTGGATATTCATAAGCAAAATAATGAAATTGGATCCCAATATTTACCATTCATAATACTTCACTTGAAATAAGTTAAATATTTAAATATGGATTAAAACAAGCAAACAAAAACTCCTAGAAGAAAATATAGGTAAAAATCTGCTTGATATTGGTCTTGGCAACAATTTCATATATATGATCCCAAGTGAACAGTAAAAAAAGCTAAAATAAACAAGTGAGACTACATCAAATGAAAAAGGTTCTGCACAGCAAAGGAAACATTAAACAAAAAGAAAAGACAACCTTTGGAATGGGAGAAAATGTTTGTAAACCACATATTTGATAAGAGGCTAATATCTAAAATATATAAAAAACTCACACAACACAATACCTAAAAAGCAAATCAAATTTTAAAAATAGAAATATTACTTAAAGAGGGGAGAGATATGGGAACATATGTATAACTGATTCACTTTGTTATAAGGCAGAAACTAACACACCATTGTAAAGCAATTATACTTCAATAAAGATGTTAAATAATAATAATAATAATAATATTATATATGACAGGAAAAAAGGGGAAAAAAAGGAAATGTTACCTGAATAGGCATTTTTACAAAGAAGATATTCAAATAGTTATTAAGTACATGAAAATGTTCTCAGCATCACTAATCACCAGGAAAATGCAAATCCACAATAGGATTACACATCTGTGAGGATGTGAAAAAAAGGGAGCCTTTGTACACTGTTGGTGGGAATGTAAATTTGTACAGCAACTATGGAAAACAAAATAAAATTTCCTAAAATAATTTAAAATAGAACTGCCATGCCATCATGCAACTCATTTCTGTGTATATATACAAAGGAAACAAAATAACTATCTCAAAGAGATATGTACACACCCATGTCCATTGCAGCATTATTCACAACAGTGGAAACATGGAAGCAACCGAAGTGTCCATTGATGGATGAACGGACAAAGATGATGTGGACTAATATATACACATATATATTATTCAACCATAAAAAGAATATATATAATATAAATAGTATATATTATACATAAATAATAAATAATATACAATGAACATTATATGATTTTATATATAATATCATATAGCATATATAACATTATACATGATCATTTAATATCTATATTATAATATATATAACCTCATAATATTATATGTATAATATGATTGCATATCATTTATTATATGATAAAAACATGTAATTATTATGTGTATAATATATTATATAATAAAATATAGTATATGTTATATGTAATTACTTTAATTATGAAATTATACATAATTATATATATTTTAATTATCTATATAAAATTATACATAACTATTATATAATTAATCTATATATAATATATACTATATATAATTATACTTATATAAGTGATATATATATCATTGATATAGTATATATTATATAATAGAAGATATATATAAACAATTATATAAAATTAATAATTCATATTAATACTATTATTTATATAAGATATTATATTTTATATGTGATATAATACATATCTTATGTAATTATATATCTGATATTATTTTATATTATAATATACAACTATAATGCATAATAATATATAATTATAGTATAATATATAATATAATATATCAATATATAATATACATATATAATGTAATTATAAAATTATAAATTATAAAATTCTACATAATATATTACTATATACATAATATAATTATATTAATATATATCATATTATATGATTTATAACATATATCATATATACCATATACATCACATATACATATCATAGATGTTATTATATATCACATCATTTTATATTAATATTATAATATATATTATATTATACAATATATATTATATAATGTGTAATGTATTATACACATAAAAATATATTAATTTATTATACACATATACATATATTTAATAATATATATTATCATACTATGTTATATTATTGTATTATCATATAAAATATATTATATGATAAATATTATAAATATTATATAAATTATTATTAATGATATAATACAATATTATATAAGCAATACAATATATGTAATATATATGATGTATTATATAATTACATATTAAATATCATGTATCATATAATTATATATTATATATCAGGTATCATATATAATATGTAAATAATTATATATAATTATACATAATTATATATATTATCATATATGCCATGATACTTATTGTTATAATATATTATTTTATAATGTAATATATTAAAATATAATATAGTGTAAATAAGTATATATAATATATGATATATGATATACAATATATACTGTAATATTGATAATTTATGTATACTATTAATAATAATATATTAATCGATTAATTATATAATTATTATATTAATTAATGTTATTTTTATAATTTTATATTAATAATAAATTATATAATATAGTTTCTAATATATATTAATATAACAATACATATATATTATTCAACCGTTAAAAAGAAGGAAATTCTGCTATATGTACCAACGTGGGTGAAATTTGAAGACATTTTTCTAAGTCAAATAAATCAGACAGGGAATGATAAATACTGTATGAGCTCACTTATATGTGGAATATAAATGAAAAAAAATCAACAGGGTATTCAGAGATATAGAGGTGAATGGTGATTGCCTGGTGGGGAGAGGAGAGGAAAATGGGTGAAGGTGGTCAAGATGCACAAACTTCAAGTTATAAGATGACTATGTTCTGGAGATGTAATGATGTAATGCACTTTATGGTGGCTATAGTTACCAATATTCTATTGTGCATTGCAGGTTGCTAAGTGAGTTGATCTTCAAAGTTCTTACCACACAGGAATTGTGAATATGTGAGTTGATGGATGTATTAACTAACCTTATCATGAAAATTATTTCACAATGCAGGTATTCCTTGTTTTATTTCACTTTACTATGTTTTTACAGATATATGTTTTTCACAAATTGAGGGTTTGTGGCAACCCTGCATTGATCAAGTTTATTAGTGCCATTTTTCCAACATCATTCACATACTTCACATACTTCATATCTTTGTGTCATATTTTGGTAATTCTCACAATATTTTTAACTTTTTCATCATTATTATATTCGTTATTGTGAACTCAGATTAGTGATCTTTGATGTTACTATTGCAAAAAGATTACATCTCACTGAAGGGCCAGATGATGGTTACCATTTTTTTTAGCAACAAAGTATTTTATAATTAAGGTATATACATTGTTTTTTTAGAAATAACACTATTGCACAATTAACTGACTTCACTATAGCATCAACATAACTTTTATATGTACTGAGAAACCAAAAATTTGTGTGACTTGCTTTATTGCAATATTCAGCTTTATGGCAGTGGTCTGGAAACAAACCCATAATAGCTCTGAGGTATCCCTGTATATACGTGTATCAGGTCATTATGCTGTACCTGTTAAACTGCACAATGTTATATGTCAATCATAAGTCAATAAAGCCATGAAAAAGTATGCTTACACATATTTTACTGTTTGGGAGTGAAGAAAAATTTAACTTATAAATAGTATATAAGTACATATTATATAAATAAATTACATAAATATATATTTATTAAGTATATAAATATAAATTTAATATAAACATGTGCAAATATATAATAAAATTTCACTTTACAGATGTTTACTTAGTAGGAGACATTTCCTTCCCCTTCTTAAATGTATAAATTTTATTAAAATTATTCCATATCAGGGCTTCCCTGGTGGTGCAGCAGTTGAGAATCTGCCTACCGATGCAGGGATCACGGGTTCGTGCCCCGGTCTAGGAAGATCTCACATGCCGCCACGGAGCGGCTAGGCCCTTGAGCCATGGCCGCTGAGCCTGCGTGTCCGGAGCCTGTGCTCCGCAACAGGAGAGGCCACAACAGTGAGAGGCCCATGTACCACAAAAAAAAATTATTCCATATCAGTATTATAAATGAGTATGGAAAAAGGGTAATATTGCCCGATTGCCCAAGGCTACCCCGTACTCTAATACATTTATCCTTCTGAAAGACTTTTGTTTCTAAATCTCTTAAGTACAGTGTCAATTATTAAACCCCTACCATTGCTTTAAATTAAATGAAGAAAATTAGAAAAGACATGGAAAGTCTTCAGAGAATAGAATCATTCTCTAATATCCAAACAGTGAATCAATCAGTCTCAAAAAAGTATCAAATAGGTCTGACTGTCTTCAATCTAAATCAACTTCCAGCTGCCAGTCTAAAAATGTCTTTGCCAGGATACTAAACACAGTGGTTGTGTCTCATACATTTTATGTCTTTGAATGCCAAATATCATTCAATTTCAGAAATCTATTTGATAGTCTTAGAGAGAGGAGAAATAATTACCTTTACCATTTACAATGATCTTAAAACTCTTGGGCTTTTCTGGTGGCGCAGTGGTTGAGAATCTGCCTGCTAATGCAGGGGACACGAGTTCGAGCCCTGGTCTGGGAGGATCCCACCTGCCGTGGAGCAACTAGGCCCGTGAGCCACAACTACTGAGCCTGCGCATCTGGAGCCTGTGCTCTGCAACAAGAGAGGCCGAGACAGTGAGAGGCCTGCACACTGCGATGAAGAGTGGCCCCAGCTTGCCACAACTAGAGAAAACCCTTGCACAGAAACGAAGACCCAATACAGGAAAAATTAATTAATTAATTAATAAACTTCCTACCCCCAACATCTTAAAAAAACAAACAAATAAAAAAACACCTCTTTCCCCTTTTTCAGTGGATATCTTCATTTATTTTTTTTTTCCCTTAGACTAGGTAACATTCATTTGTCTTATTTGTGACCTAATAAATGATTGTAGAAATCCAACATCCTTATTAAACTTTCCAGTGTAAACTTCTTGCAATAGTGGTATACATTAAATAAAACAATTAATTTATTAAATAGCTTCAGTTTTCTTTTTCAAGGTAACATATTTACTCTATGCTTTTACTTTAGCTGTAGTTAAATTTCACCTCTTCCAGAGAAAGAACAATCTGTCAACTCCTTTAAAAAAATATCCTTTGTTTCCACAGCATTTTCAGTTTTCTAACTGACACTGTTTTTCATTGCAAAGTCAAACATTTCTGATAAGATTGCCATCCCAGGGAGAGTACATACTTAACAAGCTGAGAGTGACTCAAATATCATTTTTTACTTGCTTAAGTAGTTGAAAACTTAGTTAATATTTAATCATTCATCTGCTTTAATACAAAATCAAGTTTTTTAGCATTTTTTTTATTATTTCAACTCATCTGTGGCTGCACTTTGCTATTTACATAAATATGTAAATGTAGTATTTGTGTCAAATATCTTTTCAATCTGTAAAAGTGTATATCTAACTGAATATATTTCCCTAAAAGACCAGTAATATATATGAATACTCAGTCTTTACCTTACTGATTTCAATTTTTGCATCCAGAAACTTAGATGTTAAACTTGTTTTCCCAAATTAACTCTTAATTTTTAAAATTTACTTTATAAGTCAGTTTTTAAATGATTTCTTATATGAATACTGATTTTGTCTATATACACCTCTGCAACGGTTGGGTATTCCTTCTAATTAATGCTATGGTAGTAACATAGGATTTCCTCAGACTTTGACTCAAAACATAATCTACTAAATGTTTTTACTTATTTTGTTTCAGACATATTGAGGCAATCTTTCAAAAGCAAAACTTCTACCCTTAGAAATCTGGTTAAATGATTTTGTTTATAAATAATTTTTTAAATGATTAGAAAATTTTATTACATGAGAAATATTTAAAAATCAATGTATGTATTTGATTAATCATTAAGTAGAAAATAATTATAGATGTGCTAGATTAATAATACTGAAATACAAAATGAATAAAATGTTAAACTATGATAATTTGGCATGAGTTGAAATAGCTCACTTTACTGCTGGACATGAGTTTAAGATTTTTTTTTTTTTTAAGATATGTTTTTAACTCTTGGCCATAATGAAGGAGACCAAGTTGAACCATATTAAAAATCCCAAAATTCAACATGGCAACCTTCTCTTTGTGGGTGATTCTAGATAACTTTACATTTCCTTCAGGTGTTTCTTTTATCTACATTTTATATCAGGAGCTTTAATGAGGAAATTCAAGGACAATGTGCTCCTCTGGGTCAACTAGAGTCATTTAAAGTTTAGCTCATTCATCCTGGGTGACACCAGTGAGCTCTTAACATCATTACTGAAAAGACAGAAAATGTGTATTAAAAGTACATGATTGGCCTATTAGAATGCTGTGGAGTAAGAAGAAGGGAGGCACCTAATTTTTTAAAACAAATTTATTTTATATTTCCTGATTCACAGTTCAAATGGAATGAGCAATTTTAATTTTCTTTGCATAAAAATTTAACTAGGTGATATCACGCCTTTTGGGTACAGTTATGTAATTAAAATTTGCACCTGATTTTAAGAGTTCCAGTCATCAGCATATTGTCAGAGGAATTTTTGTGAGTTGAGACAAACTGCTTGCAAAAAGACATACTAACTTTGTGAAGGGCAGCTAGAAAGATAAAACGAGTTAGGATTCAGGTTACTACCTGGCTGAGGAAATTTGGTTATTGACAAAGAATCAGTGAAGTAAATTCCTTTATTGGTTCTCATAACAGATGCAAGAATAATTAGAAACTGACCCAGATTTGCTAATAGTAAACCTATTCAAAATATAATGGGAAGAACCAACAAAATACTGTCACACCTATTCTTACCTACAACACTTCTATAGTGGTCATCCGTCTGCCTTCAATTCTTACTCCCTTTCCTGCCCAATCACAGGTTTAGGTCAGAAAAGATTATGAAGAGCTGAGGAAAGGAGATAGGAAAAAGACTTCGTATATTTTAGTCTACTTAAATATGCTTAAGTATATGTGGATCTGTCTTTCTCTCTTTCTCTCTCTGCACTCTGAGAAAACAATTTTTCTTCATCATTGGTGAACACTAATTAATAAACCTGAACTTTGAGTGACTATGACTCAGAGAGCTTCTCTAATCATTTTCAGTTAGCATATTTATTTGTGTGTTAAAAATAAATTTTCTTGAAATCTCTGTGTATTTATCTCCTGTTGCTGCTGTAGTAAATTACTATAACCTTAGTAGTTTAAAATATTTACTCCTTTATATTTCTGGAGGTCAAATATCTGAAATCTGTCCTACAGGGATCAAGCCAAGGTTTAGGAGGGCTCTGAGAGTGTAACCGAAAAGGACCCTATGAGGCCTTCCCAGAATAGACCCCAACGCGTGTCCTCCACCTGCCTTTTGTCTGTAGAAAATCTTTAGTCAAAGAATAAATTTAATCAGGGAACTGAGATAACGCAGAAAGAAAGGAAAACAGTCAAGCAAGACAAAATAATATTTTAGCCATTAAACAAAGTCAAGGACCTTTAGTTCTTCCTCACGGACTATAGATAATATTCTGAGCCATGTCCTTTGAGCTATTTTGCAGTTACCTAAACACCCACCAGGTGGAAGAAGTTAACTGTCTGCTGCCCACAAGCATGTAGACCCCAGACTGATTGGAACCAGAAGGTTGATGATGCCGACTCCCGATTACCTCACCACCAGCCAATCAGAGGAATGTCCACGAGCTGACCACGCCCTGCTCCTTGAACACTGTAAGACTCCTCACTACCCCCTCCAGGGTAGGGTACAGAGTTTTGAGGGCATTAGCCCACTGTGGCCCCCTTTGCCTGGCAAAGCAATAAAACTGCTCTTTTCTACTTCACCCAAAACTCTGTCTCTACATTTCTACTTGGCACCGGTGAACAGAGGTCGAGTTTCAGCAAGAAGGGGAGACTCCGTTTCCATGACTTTTTCAGCATCTAGTGACCACCTATATTCCTTGGCCTGTGGACTCTTCCTCCATCTTCAAAGAACATCACTCAAATTTCTGTGTCTGTCATCACATCACTTTCTCTGTCCCTTACTCCTTCTGTAGCTCTTTTATAAGAATCTTTGTGATTAAATCAGGCCCATCTGGATAATCTAGAATACTCTCCTCATATCAAGATCCTTGTCTCAATCACATCTTCAAAGTCTCTCTTTCCATATAAGATAACATTTGTCGGTTCTTGGGATTACACAAGGGCTTATTTGGAGTGCCATTATTCAGCCAACCATATGCTGGATTCCCAGAATTGTTTATGAAAGTTATGCCTTCGGTTTATTTAACATCTACTTCTGATGCACCTGTTTACAGATATTATGGCACTAACTCCTGATCATGAGCATTTAGGGAGGAAAGTAACTATCCTAAAGTTCCAAAACATGATACGAATGAGATTCATGTAAACAACTGCACTTTAAAAAGTAGTTTCACCAGTGATTTCTCCTTAATTTTTAAGCTGTGACTTTTAAATTGTAAAGATGTCTTCAAGCATGATTTTTTTCTATTCGTTTTTCTGTTTCATTATTAATGAAGACATATTGACACCTTTAGTTTATCTGAGGCATTTAAATTATTTACATTTGTTTCTTTTAAATATGAATGTTTCAACCATTCACAGAAAGTGCACTAATATAGATGAATTAAGCTGTCACTTCTAAAGGTATTTTAATTTACTTTTTCACTTGATATGAAAATTCTGCTGAAAATAAACAAGAGAAGTGACAAAATATATGCTTATAATTTCTCCATTCTTGCTCTTATAAATGGATAAGGGTATGAAATAAATCAAGTCAAATTTTAAAAGTGTGAGAGAAGTTTTTGAATATATTCATCGCTTAAAATTTTTCCTACTATATAGTTAGTGTTAATTATTATAATTAATGAATAAAAAAACATGTGGAATTACAAAATACTACTCATTGTAAACCAATTAATTTACAACTGCATGTAGATGTGACATGGACATAAACACTAATTCCTGAGTATTTCTATTTTTGTCCTAGAACTACTATTAAGACACTTGTAAATTTCCTGTACACAAAGTTCTTGACAAATAATAAAAGCTGTGTGGTAACTTTAATTTCTATTAATCCTTTTAAGTTGGAAGCTTTTGTTGCTTTATTACTGCTTGCTGCCTAGGAAAGCAAAGTCAAGAGGACCCAGATAATATTATGGGAGTCTAATCATCAAAAAGTTTCTAACACTTTCTGTAACTAACAACCTTAGGGCAATAAAACCATTTCAAAATTGCTTAAATATGAAACCTAGGAAAGATTTTTTTCTTGTGCTCTCTGAAAAATTTCTTTCAAGTCAAAGCATATAGTTTTCATTTACTTATTTAAAATGACAGTGATTCAAATGATTAAAATATACTGAAGAACTAGAATAAAGAAGTAACTACACTGATGAAAGTACTTTAAAACTAAAACCTAGTGTGAGGATGCTATTCTCTGTTAAAAACTGTTTTAGGCAGGAGCCAACTTCCCTGGCAAGACTCTGAACAAGAGCAGGAATAATTACACAACTAATGAAGGACACTCAGAAGCCATCGAGAAATCTGTCTAACCTCAAGATTATCATACTAAGTGAAGTAAGTCGGAAAAAGAAAAATACCATATGATATCACTTATATGTGGAATCTAAAATATGACACAAATGAACTTATCTATGAAACAGAAACAGATATAGAGAACAGACTTGTGGTTGCCAAGGGGCAGGGGTGGGGGAGGGTTGGATTGAGGTTTGGGGTTAGTGGATGCAAACTATTATATATAGAATGGATAAACAACAAGGTCCTACTGTATAGCACAGGGAACTATATCCAATACCCTATGGTAAACCATAATGGAAAGGAATATATATATATATATATATATAAATATATAAATATAAATATAAAATAGATATTTTAGATCTGATATTTCTTTGTTGCAGAGGACTCTCTTGTGCATTGTAGAATGCTTAGCAGCAAACCTGGCCTCTACACCAGACATCAGTAGAAGACCCAACCCCGATTTGTGACAAGCAAAAATGTTCCTAGATGTTGCCGAGTATCTCCTAGTGGGCAAAATCGCACTTGGTTCCTCTGGGGATCTCTTGTTTTTGACCTTAACTACTCTTTTCCACAGATGTCTGGATGTCTTGGTTCAAAAGATGACAACTACTAATCTAGTCCCTAAACCTGAAGAGAGTATCTCTGAGGACTGATAAGGAATGAAAATATTGGTGTGTTCATCTGGTTGGAAGCTTGGAATGTGATTCTTGGGGCCAATAGGAAATGGTGTCAGCTTTTCTGGTCATTTTGGAGTTTGTAGCAGATCATAGTGTGAATTTTAGATTTTGTCATATTTTGTATGTGTGTTAACTCATATTTTGAGTGTTCATATCATACTTGGCTTATCTAACACCTCTTTCTTTGATTTGTTGACTTTTAAGATATTTTACATACAAATTATTGGGAGTTGTTTTATTTATCACATAATTCTTCCCACCTTTCACCAAATGAATCTCTCTCCCATTTCCGTGTTGGACTGGCTGTGACTACTGCATTATTAAGAGAAAGGTCTCCTGTTAGTTTATAGAATCTGGGGTTTTCCTTCATAGAAGAGATGTTTCAAAGTTCCCATCTACTCCATTTGGCCTGACTTGCCTTTGCTGAAGTTTTGCTGCCTTTTCTGGAAGAAGTTAGTCATATGCAAAGAAACAATGAGATCTACCTTCATAGAGCTTAAAGTTCAACTTACTCTAGTCTGACAGATAATAAAAGAGAGACATGAAGAACTCTATTGTTATCTGGGAAGCTGGTTGGCGACAGCTATTAAGAAGAACCATAGAAAAAGGAAGTGACATGTATGGGCCTGGAAAACTTCAACATATTAGATTGGGCATCTAGGGAAGGACTCATTGAGGGTAAACATTTGAGAAAAGGCCTAACAGAATGGAGAATCCCACAAATCAGACATTTGGGTCAAAATGTTCAGTTCAAAAGCCCTGAGGCAAGAGCACACCTGGGTTCTAGGAAATTCAAAGAGGCCATTATTGGTGTTCTAGAGGGAACTAGAAGAAATAGGATTAATTAAGCCTCTGGTTAAACACTTACCTAATCTAGCCCTGGAAAGTCTAACTATGTGAGCCTTCGAATTCATCAGTGTGTGTGTGTGTGTGTGTGTGTGTGTGTGTGTGTGTATGAGAGAGAGAGAGACAGACAGACACAGACACAGGCAGGCAGAGAAGAGAGAGCCAGAGAGAGACAGAGAGGGAGAGAGAAAGAGAGAGATTCGGTTTAGACTTTCTGTTGTTGAAACTAAATTTTAGAATTCTAAATTCTACAACACATGCAACTTGCACTCATATTGAATTCTAATTGGAGATTTACTTTTTTCAGTGTGAGTCTGCATAAGTCACGCTTGTGGAAACTAATTGTTAAAAAAAAGATTTAACTAGAGAGGGGAAATAGAAGAGATAAATAAAATAGATGGTGATGTTAAACTAAATGAGCTTTAAAATTTGTTTTTTGTTGGTTCACCAATGAAGGCTTATAAGGACTTACACAAAGATGAAATAAAACATAAACTGCATCCTTCTATCTGTATTCCTGAACCAGTTGTAAAAGAAGAGAAACAAAAGACTGTGTACAAAGCTCTTGGGGCATTTTCTTTAATGGTATAACAAGCAGCAACCAACAATTCTGTCATAACATCAGGAAGCTATAAAGTATTTGGATAGACACAAACCAGAAATTGTGGTTCTAACTATGTGTATTAACTGTTAAAAATAAAATAAAATTTACTAGTAAATCACTGAAAGTCTAAGGAAAAGAAATTCTGAGTCATTGCTCTGAGGCAGTGTAAACAGTATATAATTGCATAGTGCCTATATTTTTAATAATGTGCATAATACCAATCAGATTTTTTAATTTAGTGGCTGTCATTTATTCATTTTTATAAACCTGAAAATTACAGTAAGTTTTTTTGCTATGAACTCAATGTTTTCGATGATTTATTCATACATAGTGATTATTAGAAATCTGACTATCAATTGTAAAGTAACAATTGTTTTACCATGAGGGCATATATATTATTAATATTGAGAATGTAATTGACATTGTGAAAGTGCTTGATTAGAAATTCTTCATTACAATTTCAATGAGAAAGTTTACCATCTTTAGGCCATTTCAATTAGAAAGAAATTGAATTGAAAATAGAGACATTTAACCCATGATGAAGAGCATGGCTTAGAATGAATAAGGTTCTGACCTATGGGCTTTTTTACCCCTAATATTGTCCAGCCTGTTGCATTTAATATAAACTTCTTAATCTTAAAGTCATTACAGGATACGCCTTATTCTTCATATTACTTCAATTAAATGAATAATCAAAAGATATAATTTTCTGATTATAATTTTAGTCTAATCTCATTAATTGGAGTAAACCACTGTCAAATTATTGGTTTATTTCATTTTAGCCTATATACACATCTGTATAATACAAATATCATCCAGACTCCACTGGCCATCAAAACTCCGATCAATCTTGGTCTTTCCTTACATCCGGGATTAACTCGGAGCCTCTCTGTGAATCCTCAAACCCTATTCTCCACACTTCTCTCTGGTTCCCTGTTTCTCTGTCTCTGTGTGTATTAATTTGTCCCTGGACCACGCAGGTCACAGACCTCAGAAACTTCATGTTTCCATAAAAGTAATTCAAATATACCAGGGAAATCTCATGTTTATTAAAATTTATAAAGTCCTAAATGATTATGGAGATGGAAGACATCAGATGCTACATCATCTTGTACCATCTGACTCACTCCCTCCCCTGAATGTTATGCGGCCTGATATACAACCTCTTCAGTTGTCTGAGCACTCTGGGAGGATGACTGCTGTAGGAAGAGAACTGCCATGACTGTTGACCTTTCCCACAACCCAGAAAGTTCATAAACAACATCTTATTTTGTTATGAGCAGCAGTTAATATCATATATATATATATATATAAAACTAAACTGTAGTTAGACTAATACAGCCAATTTTTACTAAACATTCTGATTTGAGTATTTTCCAAAAATCATGATACACTTCAAAAGTATAGACTAAATTGGATGTATGTTCTATTATCTGGGTACATTATAATTTTTAGCTATTTTTTGCTTAATTTGATTACTTTGATTCTAAAATAAGTAACAATATAGTGAATATTTCCTACATGTTTGATGTAATCTTGTTTTCTTCAGGTATTTCTAGATTTTGAATGATTATGGATTGAAAACCTTGGGTACATTCTACTAAATTGCCATGCATTGGGTTGATATCAAGTCCTATTTTCCCTGTATACATGTGAGAATGCTGTCTCATTCTTCCATGTGGTATGGAAAGGACACCAAGGATCCCGAACAAAAGTCTTTTGACTTTTCTTGGACTTGGAGAGAGAAAGCAGGGCTAGGGGTGGAGAAGTAGTAAGTTGGTGTGCAGAAGAATCCTCAACCACGGCCCCTCCATGAGGAGGTCTCCCTGGAGGCTCCTGGAACTGTCCCAGCTGAGGCCCTTGCACCACACAAAGAAACAGGCTTGGACTGGGAATAGAATGCATGTGAGCCGGGCTGAGGGGGGTTGGGGCATGGCTGAGTGTCGACTGCAACTCTTTCCAGGCACCTGTGGAGTACTGGCTGGGCACCCAGTCCAATGTGGGCCACTTCCCCCACGAGGCCTGCCCGGGCAATGCCTCCTAATTTTCTAGGGTTGAGGGTGAAAGGTCACACATAAGATTTTGGTCTAGAGCTAGACTCTGCATGTCTCCTTAAGGTCCGTCAATATTCCCCTATATATTTTTCATACATATGTTAATATATATACACAAGATATTTTTAAGTATATACAGCATTATAATTTTTGTATTTTCTTCATGAATTGAAATTATGCTATTAAAAATCATCATAAATTTCTTATTTTATGCCTTAAAGTCTAGTTTACATTAAATTAATATAGGCATCACCAATTTATTTTATTGATATAACACTGATATATCTTTTTCCATCATTTTATTTCAGTAAAGACATTATATTTCGATTGTCTCATGTAAACAATAAATATCTGGATTATATTTATTTTTAGTGAAAATTCAGTTTGATAATCTTGGCATATGGTTGCCATTTTTCTATGTTTTGATGAGCAGAAGCTTTAAACTTGTCCAATCAATTGGTTTTGTGTCCTTTGCTCAGTGAAAGGCCATGAGGAGTAGCCTTTGTTTTTCTGCTTGTTTTTCTTCCCTAGGAGCTTAATAATTTTATCATTTATTCTTAGACAAACTCACTGGTTAATTTTATATTTTTTAATTTATAGATTTTTAATAAACGGTCATGAGATATGTACATCGAACCCTCTTACTGCTATTTTTTCTGTCTTTATATTTTATTTCATTTACTTACTTTTTTAGACTGGTAAGGAAAAGAAGGAAAAAAATCTGAGTTGTCTAGTCCTATGTCAAATTAATTAAGCTTATAATCACAAACTCTCCCCCTAAGAAAACTCCCAGGCCAGATGCTTCAGTGGTGAAATCCATCAAATATTTGAATAAGAAATAGTCCATTATACACAAAATGTTACAAGTAATAGAGGGGGAGGGAACAAATCTTCACTTTTTTTTTTTTTTTTTTTCCGGTACGCGGGTCTCTCACTGTTGTGGCATCCCCCGTTGCGGAGCACAGGCTCCAGACGCGCAGGCTCAGTAGCCATGGCTCACGGGCCCAGCTGCTCTGCAGCATGTGGGATCTTCCCGGACCGGGGCAGGAACCCGTGTCCCCTGCATCAGCAAGTGGACTCTCAACCAGTGCCCCACCAGGGAAGCCCTCCACTCATTTTTATGAGGCTACATTAACCCTGACGCTAAAATCTGATAAAGACACTATGAGAAAATAAAAGTACAGTCTTATTATTTTAATAGTTATATATTATATACTATTTATTATTTAAAATTTAAGCATTTTTATTAATATATGAATACAAGTATTTTAGTAATAAGTTGAATACAGAAATAGATAAAATGTCTCAAGGCCAAGAAAAAGTTTTCTTAAGGATGCAATATTTACTCAGAATTCTAAATCAGTTACTATATTTCACCATATTAACACACTACAAAAGAAAAATGATATGATCTGCTAACTACATTCAGACATTCCGAATAAGCAATTGACAAACCTCACCAACCCTTCATGATCAAACTCAGTAAATTAGGAATCAAAGGGAACTTCTTCAATCTGATAGAGGCTATCTCCAAATATCTAAGGGTACAAGTGAAAGTCTGATTGCTTTCCCCCTAAAATTGGCAAATGTATGCACAGTTCTGTTCACCTGTTATTAGAAATTCTTATCAATATAATAAAATATGTAAAAGAAATAAAATATAAAATTAGGAAAAATAGCTGTAAGGGGTTTGATATACATATCTCATGGCTGTTCATTAAAAATCTATAAGTTACAAGAAAATAGAACTAACCAGGCCAATAGCATTCCTCTCTTGCTAATATTTTATCTAATGGAAGTCATTAAACTTAAATTAGAATTACCAACAAACAAAAAAAGAAAGAAAGCAGAGTCTGCAAGGTGATGAAAAGTTCAGTTAAATTTCTTAAAAGAAAAATTCAAATTGGAGTTAGAGTCAATAACATACAGGTAATTGTTGAGGCGCTATCAAAGGTGAGACCTCCCAGGGAAAATCGGCAGTGGAGGAAGAAAAACATAAACATAAATGTCAGAGATAAATACTCAGAGACTATCCTGAAACAAAACAGGAACCAAAACCAAAACATAAACAGGATAATATAAAATAAATTAAAACCAAAATGGGAGAGGCATTTCAACTAGACATTTTGCTACTCAGGAAAGGGTAGGTACATTGTAAAGGAAAAAGAAATGGTAATACATCCCTTATATTAAACACAGATATGTGTAGTGCTTGCAAGTATGAGTTCTGGAGTCGGAGTACTTTCCAATATGCCTCATCCCCATCAACAGATGTGAACCTGAGGACATATTCAAAAGCTCAGTAGACATTTTATTTTTCTATAAAATGCGATGAGATTTATGTGAAGATCAAATGAGGTAATAACCATTATGATACACTATAATGCCAAATGTATTATAGGTGCTAGAGGTTATGTTCTTATACTATGTATTCTTGTACAGTAACATTATTATATTTTAGGATGTTTGCAAAAGTACACATATATATTTTTCCATGGTTCATTCCATAAGCTGGATTCACATTTTTTTCAAAACATTTTATTAAAATATTTTACAACCCAGAAAAGTAGAGAAAATAATAAAATGAACAGCATGATCTTACCATCCTTATTTGCTAAAAGTTAATTAAAAACAAATAAAGCATTACAGATACATTGGAAGTCCCATCTGCCCCATTTCACTCCCTAACCTATATCCCTATAAGTGTCTTTCTAGTAAAGCCAGTGTGTGTAAATAACCCTCATGTAAATGTTTACTCTTCTGCTATAGACTATGCAATCATAGTAAATATGGATTTGCTTGTATTTCAAAATTTTAATCATTATCATAATTTACATATATAATTTTCAATAATATTTTAAAATTCAACATTATACTTTGATATTTATAAATATTAATACATGTTCACTATTTTAATCATTCTTTATAATCTCATGGTATGACTGTGCCAGGATAAATTGATCCATTTTCCTATCCATAGGCCTTGGGTTGATTCAGATTTGGAGTGAAAATTTTTGTACACATCTCTTTCAGTACAAACGTAATTGTTTCTCCAATAGACCTACCTAAAAATGGAACTTCTGAGTTGTAGGATATGCCTTACCATGTGTAACATACATACTCTGTTTTTGTAAAGTCATTTCAAAAACTACCCCCACAAATAATATATTTTATGCCCTAATAACTACCAGACAAATCGTATTTCCCACCTGGCTCAAGAGCTGAAGGCATTAGTAACTATGGCTTTATATATACAGACACATATAACCAGTACTCAATTAGTTATATACTTATTTTATAATAAATACACTGACTAGAACACTTAATAATGCCCTCTTATAAGTTAAAAACCTCTAGTCCTAAACCTTATATAACTCATATTTAAATATACAGAAAATGATATATTTAGCTGGCTTATATTGATAAAAGCATTTGAAATAGGGACTGACAGAAGCTGTTGCATTTTGAGGTGCTAAGTTACTTTGCCACAAACTAAATTACTTACTCTGAATCTTCCGATTACATTGAAACACCATCCTTCATTCAGACGGTTGATGGTGAAAAGTCTGCAGCGGTCAATTACTTTCTCACAGTTTTTTCCAGTAAATCCTGGAATACAACTGTAAATGCATCACTGTAAGTAAAAGAACTTGCAATTTAAATATTTTCACAGAAGTCTATTAACAGGCTGTCCAAAATAATAATGCTTTGTTTAAATTACATACAACATTTATTATCACATTATGTTTTCAATCATTGATTTTGTCCATGCATACTTGTGTTCTTTTTGTTTGTTTGTTTGTTTGCGTTCAGCCTGGGATCAGTTTATTTTATTTATTTATTTATTTTTACATCTTTATTGGAGTATAATTGCTTTACAATGGTGTGTTAGTTTCTGCTTTATAACAAAGTGAATCAGTTATATGTATACATATGTTCCCATATCTCTTCCCTCTTGCGTCTCCCTCCCTCCCACCCTCCCTATCCCATCCCTCTAGGTGTTCACAAAGCACCAAGCTGATCTCCCTGTGCTATGGGGCTGCTTCCCACTAGCTATCTATTTTACGTTTGGTAATGTATATATGTCCATTCCACTCTCTCGCTTTGTCACAGCTTACCCTTCCCCCTCCCCATATCCTCAAGTCCATTCTCTAGTAGGTCTGTGACTTTATTCCTGTCTTACCCCTAGGTTCTTCACGACATTTTTTTTTTCTTAGATTCCATATATATGTGTTAGCATACGGTATTTGTCTTTTTCTTTCTGACTTACTTCACTCTGTATGACAGACTCTAGGTCCATCCACCTCATTACAAATAGCTCAATTTCGTTTCTTTTTATGGCTGAGTAATATTCCATTGTATATATGTGCCACATCTTCTTTATCCATTCATCTGATCATGGACACTTAGGTTGTTTCCATCTCTGGGCTATTGTAAATAGAGCTGCAATGAACATTTTGGTACATGACTCTTTTTGAACTTTGGTTTTCTCAGGGTATATGCCCAGTAGTGGGATTCCTGGGTCATATGGTAGTTCTATTTGTAGTTTATTAAGGAACCTCCATACCTCTATGGAGAACAGTATGGACATACTTGTGTTCTTTACAAAGTAGAAGTTTTATTTGTTTAGAGGGAATGTGAATAAACTACATCTTCATTGAATGGTCTTAATATTACTTTTTGGAGATGTAAGAGTAAAGTCAACTTTGGCCTAAATGGATATTTAACAATAAAATATAGGTTTTAGAAAACTATTGGAATAAATGAAAGCATTATTGAAATGTGAAGAAAAATGGCAAGTGATGTTTCTAATGTCTAGTAGAGCCATTCTATACTGATGATATGCTCTCAGGAGTTAACAACGACACAGGAATTTTAGACATATTGTAAAGAATTACAGTGGACAGTGTATGGTCATAGCTGGGCCAAATATAAGGTTTTGTTTGTTTCTTTGTTAGTTGTCATAGTTACCTTTTTTATAAAGCAATCAGGCTTTTTGAGTGTAATCTAAGTGCCTGATATCAAGCTTTGGATTGCCATGGCATCCATTGTCACACATCCACCTGGAATAAACATATTGCCAGCTGTGTGATGCCTACTCAGGCCTAGACAAGAAGCCTGGCCTCACGTACCCTGGAGCTCCCCTTTTAGAGACCCCTGAGTGACCCAGGTAACTGGCCTCTTGAGTGACCCCACCTTCACACCTTACCCTTCCTGTTCCCTGATTCTCACTGTTAGGGTTTAAATTCACCAATAACGAGTGACCCCACCCTCAACCCCAGTAAGGCAGAGAGCCCCAGGCTCTCCTCTCTCTCTCTGTGTGTCCTTCTCTCTTCCCCCCTTGTCACAGGGCTATCGATGCTGGTGCCCTTTACCCTCCAGGCCCTGTGAGTATTATCAGGACTTTTCTTTTAAGTTCCCTGATGGTTGCTGCTGAGGTGCGTCTTGCGGTCATGATAAGGCCCACAAGGGCCACCCTAGCCAGAACATTGGTTCTCTTTGGGGAAATGTCCTTGGGGGCTGCCACAGGTAGTGCAGACCAAGTGAGGGTCCCGGGCATTCCTAGCCAATGGCATCACTATCTAAAGACTGAGACAGACAGGAAATCAATCTGGATTCCAGTCCACTGCAGTGCATTAGCTGCAATCAATAAGGTGCTAAAGAACACACAGTGGTGTTCAGGCTTTCTTTGCCTTCACTCTCATTGATTCATGAGAAATATTCCAGTCTTTTAACTCACATTTAGTAAACTTCTGTTATCAAGTGAATTGGGCATCAAATCAAATGATAATATGTCTCTCTAAAGTACACACTAGAGGATTATGACCAAAAATTATACTTGTTAAAATGAAGTTGTTACAAGCTGAGTTAATAATAAAATGAATTGTACCATATAGTCATTATTTTAAATTTATTAAGTACACTGTATAATTTCATAAAAGAACCAAAGACCACATTGACACAGTCCAACGAAAATAGCATCAGTAAAACACTTCAGTAATTCACCTTTCCTGCTGTTTGAGGCTCAGCTTTGCAAACTCACCTCGAGAATTAAATCATACCTTCATTCATCAGGAATAACCATGCATTTTTTTAAAGATCTACAATGTGCCAGCCACTAGGTTAATTATTTTCACAAATTTATTATTTTCTAATTCAATTTTTATAATTCTTGTGTGATATTGATTATTACCACTATGATATAAATGAGGAAATATATTCAAAAAAGTTAAGTCAGTTGCTTTGGTCATATGACTAGTTTTAGAGCTGTTATTAAAATATGATTTAAATTTAAATGTATTGTACTCTTCTACTCCACTGATGAAACCTGTGAAGCTATGCTTACTTTGCTTCTTTTATCCTGAGGAACTAACCAGAGATCCAGAAATCATTCCAAGTACCATTTAGTTATGAAAGGTATCATGTTTACCTTTTCCTAATCGGGATGTGGATGGCAGAAAGAGGGAAGCAACAAAATATCCTGAAATTGTGATGAGTTATGGCTATCATGTTTTAATTTTCCTTTTAAGTGGGAATGAATTAAATTGGACAAGACTAGCTATCAATATACTCACTTGAGAAAACCGAAATTCAAAAAGAGTCATGTACCAAAATGTTCATCGCAGCTCTATTTACAATAGCCCGGAGATGGAAACAACCTAAGTGCCCATCATCGGATGAATGGATAAAGAAGATGTGGCACATATATACAATGGAATATTACTCAGCCATAAAAAGAAACGAAATTGAGCTATTTGTAATGAGGTGGATAGACCTAGAGTCTGTCATACACAGTGAAGTAAGTCAGAAAGAAAAAGACAAATACAGTATGCTAACACATATATATGGAATTTAAGAAAAAAAAATGTCATGAAGAACCTAGGGGTAAGGCAGGAATAAAGACGCAGACCTCCTAGAGAACGGACTTGAGGTTATGGGGAGGGGGAAGGGTGAGCTGTGATGGGGCGAGAGAGAGTCATGGACATATACACACTAACAAACGTAGTAAGGTAGATAGCTAGTGGGAAGCAGCCACATGGCACAGGGATATTGGCTCGGTGCTTTGTGACAGCCTGGAGGGGTGGGATAGGGAGGGTGGGAGGGAGGGAGACGCAAGAGGGAAGAGATATGGGAACATATGTATATGTATAACTGATTCACTTTGTTATAAAGCAGAAACTAACACACCATTGTAAAGTAATTATACCCCAATAAAGATGTTAAAAAAATATATATATACTCACTTGTATTTGTATTATTCTGGAGTATGGTTTTAAAAGATGAGAGCCAGGGCTATGAATTAAATGAAGAACTAATATTCAGTCATTAATGAGACCAGGTTGACAGACTGCTAGATGAAGATTAGGCAACAGAATCTCTGAGAAAGATGTTTCTAAACAATCCAGGGCTTACTGATCATGAAAAATTGGCCCAAAATGTTAACACTATCATTACAAACCAAGAAGGAAGCCCCAAAACACCATATGTGACCCTTGACCCAGGGAAGTTTACCCCAAAGGCAGAGGAAAGCTGTTGAGTTTCAGGTAATCAACCATCATGTGCCTCCACGACCCCCACCCCCATGGCTTGAAATCTAAGAGAAACTCCAGAATCTCATTCACAAGTTATGACATCCTCATAACTCAGTCTGAGGTCAGGGAAATAAAACACTTAAATAACATTCTTAAATACATGATACGATGATCAGAGAGTGCAAACATTTAAATCAAGGTTTGTAGGGTGTGCAGTTACAGTTCATGATGAATAATAAGACATGACCATGGGGAATGGGTCAAGATTAGATGGAGGAGGAAAAAAATTATAAAATAACCATCAAAGGATTTAAGCAATCAGGTAGGTTGATTCCCAAGATGGATGCTGAAGTCATCAAGAAAGATGACAATAGTTGTAGAGAAAAGGACACAAGCCAGATGCTAGAGCCATAGTCGGGGATGGACAGGACCTGAGAGAAGAGGAGATGCTTGAAAGGAGCCTGGGGACAGAGAAAAAGAGTTAGGGAGAGAATGATCTATGGAATAGCTATGTGCTAAAAATAGACAGGCTTTTGAGGGGAAAGAAAACTGGTCTGGATACGGCAACAATGGCAAGGCTACCTACACTGTTCCTCAACAGATGTATGCAGGTTGTGGGTGAATGGATAGAGCCACCAAAGAAGACTCCAGGTTTCAGCCAGAAAAAAGAAAGGAAGGTATATAAAGAGAGTGTGGTGTTGCAGAATTTGCTGCTGACAAATGAGATCCCAAGGGCACAGCAGAGAATATTGGATATTGAAGTGTTAGAGGCTGTACAGAGCAGTGTGGGGCTAAGATCGATTTGATCAAGTATGAGCTGGAAGACTTGGAGGTTACAGGATACTAATTCAACCTTTATGTATATAGCTCTGTAGTAACTTCTGTCATTATGTTTTGTTAGTTATTATTCACAGGGAAATTAATAGGTTCAGGACTAAGAGAAGAAATTATACATATATTCTCAAAAAGAAGCACATAGGGGGCCAAATTTAAGGATGACTTCTGTCAACTATAACAGTCCCTGAAAATATAAAATTATATGAATAAAGCAGAAGGTCCTCTGATGAAGAAATGTAAACAATGTCTCAGATATCTTCAGTTGGAATAGAGTTTATAACCATAATCTGAAATTTTAATACTGTGGTTAAACTTTAACAAACTTTTTTACCATGTTAAATTTCAAAATTCAGAATGATTTATTCAAAAAGAAAGCTTAGCCTTATAAATATGGCTATTGATTTCAAGGAAAGAAAAATGTAGCAACCTAGCTTTTGAGATAATTAACTCCAAGAGATTGAGGTTTCCTGTTAGTTAGGAATTATTGGGTGACCAAGTTCCTCATCCAAATGTGTGATTGCTATTTTTAAAAGGATTTTTCAAAATTAATGTGAAAATATAAATTTATTATTTGTTGAAAGGAAATATGTTGACCTATATATGTCTGTGTTATGATGGTCTATTTCAAAGTCACAGTGCATGCTTAATTAGGTTTACTTGTGACAGACACTGAAAACCCTAACCCCACCATGGCTGATGTGGAGAGACATCATACAGACTAATGAAATGCTGAAACTGATGTGGGAAAAAAAAAAAAGTATGTTAATACACTGAATTGACACTTAAGCAGCTCAAGCTATAAATGCAACTCTGAGTAGCAAACAGGAAAATAAAAAAAAACAAGCTGAGAGAATAAAATAGAACATTATTATCCCATGAAATATCTTAGAATTTGAGTGGAGAAAATAAAAAGTTTAGAAAGCAAAAACATGTATATATAACATAATTTCTGATTTTTTAAAGCCATAGTACTTATTATTATATAGTTTATGGTGTCTTTTACAAAGATAACTCTCAATAAATATTTTTTAAACAATTGATTTTCAGGTTCGAAAAAAAAAATTGATGTAAGAGAAAGACACTAGCTGGTTGCATTACTCTCTATTTCCTGATTCGTGTTTCTTCATTTTATTCTGAATATTCAGAAGGCAATCATCTTTACATTAGACAATATTAGAGTCACTGCATTCAGTAAATATTAAAATAGCTAAGTGTGTGTGTCTCTGCGTGTGTACTTGTGTTTGTGTGTGATTGTGTGATTGTTTGTGATGACAGTATCAGAACAGTGTGTCCTGATACTCTTCAAAGCCCTCGTGTGGTCTCGTGGGACATGCACTCCCATCCCTGTTGTGTAGTGGAGAATGTAGAGTACTGCTCTCTCCAGTTGTGATGCCCTGCCCTCCAGTGCCCTGCGCCTTCAGCCCCCAGCCTCCAGGAGAGAGCTAATCAGGACCTGGAAGGCCTCACTGGAGCTGTGCCAGGCAGTGCCCTGAACATCACCTCTCACATAGGGAAAGGGGGCCCCAGAGACTGCAGCTTCAACATTGCCTTTGAAGGAGCTTCCAGGCTATCCACTGAGCTCCTGACAAGCCCTCACACCCCTAACTCCTTGCCAACACTCTCAATTGCCCCACTAGGATCTAACTTCAAGGCCATCAAGGTGAACCACTTATCACCATTTACCATGGACATCTCAAGAAGCCAGAGGATTTTCAGGAGGTAATTTTATTTCCTCTCTCATCTGATCATAGTAATTTAGACCTAGTCCATACGTTCAAGTAGAGAAACTGATAGCATTATCACCTTTCTGTTCTCCCCTCTTCATTTTACTCCTTTCCAACCCCACAATTTTTTCCCCAGATTCATAATAAAAAAAAGTAAAAGCTTGGGTTGAGATGTGTGGATGAAGTAGGCCAAAAGGTGTAGGAGGATGTTCTGCATTGATGCTGTTTGAACTCAGATCAGCATCTCTGGAGAATTTTGTAGAAATGCACATTTGCAATCCCCACCCCAGACTGACTGAATTGGAAACTCTAGGAGAAGGGAAAAATGATCTGTGTTTTAAACAGCCCTTCAGGAGTTTCTAATGCAGCTAAAGTCTGGTACAGCTAGTGTGAGAATCACTGTTCCAGAAACACATACCTTCTAATATAACAATGCACAGATAAATTTTTAACTAAAGGCATTTAAGTTAAAGGGTGTTTGATTTTCTCATTATTTTCAGTGATTCTCTTAATCTCCTTTGAGAAAAGAAAAGTCACTTTCAAGACTATTTTTTTCATTGTTTCAACTTCATGTTTTATTAGTTTATATTGATCATATGACCTTTACTTCATGTGAGTCAAAGTTAGCAACTTTTTTGCACTGTCATTGGTGAGTTTGTGGATGGGAGAATCTGGGGGCTGGAAACTGTTTTGTGTTCCCCACGTTCTTACTGATTTCTGAAGCTTGGGTTTTCACTCATCATTCAAATTAGTCTGTGTTATTTCTGCCCTTTGAATAAGTTTTATTTTTATTCTCCTGTCACTTTTCTTATCTTTCACCCTCTTTTAATCGGTAGTCTAATTTAATCAATAGAGGAGACAATGTTTTTAATTAAGTAGATTCAAGATGAGTGAGCACAATGTATATTGTGCTCAATGTAAATTTTTAAAGAATGTGGGCAATCTCAACAATTAGAATGCATACAGTGGCTCATAATAATTTCACGAGTAAGTTTACTTCAAAGTTGTTACAACTAGTTACCTATTTGACATATTTCATCCATCCTAGGGAAACCTAACGTGAATTTCTATAACTTTCATCCTATCTAAAACATGCTTTACAAAGCATTCAAGATCAAACTCCATCATTTTAAAATTAAATATATTAATTAATAATATAACAGTAAACTGAGTGATGGTAACAATGTCTCTAGTTATCTAGTTTTCCCTTTGATGATAAAATATAAAACAAAGCCTTCTAGACAACTAGAATAATGTTAATAATAAAAACCAATAAAAGCATCATACTTGATAAAAAATATACATATATGAATGCATATTTACCTATATTTATATAATGCTATCCATATTTTTAAAGCTGACCGCTTTTCTAAGTAGACTCACAAATATACTAGTCCTATAAGGCTCAGAACTAGAAATTATAAATTAAAAAGCCAATATTGTTAAAATATTGGCTTACCTCGATTTATAGGTAAGCTAATATAAGATTGAATGCATCCACAGATTTGACTTGATGGGTTGGATGTTCTAAGGTCTTTATATATTGAGGTTTCTCTCCATTCACTTTAGAAAATGTCAAATTTTAAAAACTTAATATGTTTTTTAACTTTGCATTTAGATTCTTTGAAATGGATGAAAATAATGTCCACTGTACATCTGTAATGCACATGCATCTGTGATATACGTGCAGGGTTTTTTTCAGTGTGCTTTTAAGGTTTTCCTGTACCACAGTTTTTATTTTTTTATTTTTTTTAATTATTTTTTTTATTCAAACAGAAAGTCACAAAAATTATAATCATCCTCATCAGTTTACTCAGTCCCTACCACAGCTTTTAATGTTCTGCTTTTATGGATATTCTAAAAGTTCTGAGCTTGTTTACTGCCCTTCAATAATGCCTAACAGAACTTTCTTTAAGCAGATAAAAGTCTAGCAAGATAAAAGTCAAGCAAGTGTGAAGAGTACAAATTACACTTCTTGATGGTGTGAGAAATTAACTATAAAGCTATTTAAAATGGTCTAAAGTGATAGGCCCAGATAACTAATTCACTTCTGTCATTTACAAATCGGTAATTTTTAGCAAGTCTTTATTTAAATAAGACACTGTTTCCTAAAACTTTGCCTAAAGATACTAAAGGAAAACTCTCAGCTGAGGTCTGTGAATTGCAGGAAGAGACAATGGGTCTATACTTTCAAACAATAATAGCAACGATGTGTGTGTACAGTAGAAATAATACTGTGGGCACTTACATTATCTCTTCCTTCTAGACCTTCAAATATTATCCAGCTATCCTAAACATCTTCATTACAAAACAAAGTAGATGTTTTAAGATGGTATGCCCAAATTATGATTAAGAATTGTTCCAGGGCTTCCCTGGTGGCGCAGTGGTTGAGAGTCCACCTGTCGATGCAGGGGACACGAGGTCGTGCCCTGGTCCGGGAAGATCCCACATGCCGCGGAGTGGCTGGGCCTGTGAGCCATGGCCGCTGAGCCTGCGAGTCCGGAGCCTGTGCTCCACAATGGGAGAGGCCCGCGTTATCACAAAAAAAAAAAAAAAAAAAGAATTGCTCCAATATTTATTTAAAACCAATGCCACAACATTTAAACATTTCATAGAAAAAGCATTAAGATTTTTCTACTTTAACTGGAAATAAAATATTATAAGCCATTAAAGTTTTTTAAGCTTAAAACAGAACATTGTTTTATTTTTGTCCACAGGATTTAAAATTTATATATTTTTGTTTAAAAATAGGAAGTTAATTATACCTGCAATGATAATCTTTCTCATATTTCATACTTGTGGCATTAATCTTGCAAGGAAAAGACTCCAGTGGTGTTTGAAGTTGCTTACAATGCTTGACTGTACATATTGGTGAAAACATGCACATGATATCCTAGAAAAGATTAAAAAGTATTTTTTACAAAACAAATCTGTATATCTCAAAGATAATGAAAGGATTCTTACATGGGGAGAAATGGAAATTATTTTCATAAGCAGGTAGTAGAAGTTCTCACTCAGTGCAACAATGTGGAAGATTCTATTTTCCAAAACGTCCCAACATTGTTTCCCATGTCACACACTCTTCCTACTACCTTATTTCAACGTCCCCCTAATTGAGAATTGGGGCCATATTTACCCCCTTGAGTGTAAGCAAGCTGTGACTATGGGGAAAGGATGCTCTGTGACTTTAAAGGCTAGGTTTAAAAAGGACATACAGAGTCTAGTTATCTGGGAATGCTTGGAACCCAGCCACCATGCTGTGAGGACACACAAGCCACACAGAATAGTTTTATTTAGGATATGGCTGATAGTTCCAGTTGAGGATGTGGTTGACAACCAGCATTGACCCCTGGACATGTGAGTGAGGAAATCTTTAAGGTATGAATATTAATTCATATTATGAATGAATCTTACCAAAATGAAAGATTGTCATTTGTGGGAACTACTAAATTATTTCCTATTCTTATTTATTTAACTATTAAATAAAATGTTAAAATGCAATAATATAAAATAATCAAATAATAAAGAAAATATTTTTAAATAACTAAAAATGAAAAGTTTACAACATTATATTGTTCATAAAGGAGAGTTCTGTCAGAATAACAAAAATTAAAATTGAAGAGTAGTTTTGAGATTGGGGTTTCTATTTAAAATGGGAACAGGGAAAATAAGCAAGTTAAATACATTTTCTGATGTTCCTGAGTTTGAAAATTGCAATATGTTAATTAGAAGTTTAATTATTTGTACTTTTCAAACAGCTTAGTAATGGTAAAATATATTTTAAAACCACTCCCTTGTATGTTAGATTCAGACTTACCGTTGGAATATCAATGCAGTCAGTAACATTCTGACATGGTTTTGGTGAACACTCATTGACATAGGTTTCACAGCTTTGATTGAGATATCCTTCTTTGCATTCCAAAATGTAAGCTGAGCTTTTATTTTGACTAATTTCTCCTTTCCAACAAGACTGAGAAACAAAATGTTCCACTGACTCCTCACAGAATGGACCTTAAAAGATGAAACACACACAGAAAGAAAATATGAACATAGGCATGTACAAAAACTTGGTATAGAAAAAGTCTCTAGAGTTCATGAAATCTTCTTAAACATGTTTATCATGGTATAATTTACACATCATAGAATTCACCCACTGCGAATCTATAAATCAATAATTTTTGCAAGTGTATATAGCTATTGGACCGTCAGCACTACCTTGTTTCAGCACATCTCCATTACCAAAAAAGGGCTTTTTTATGGTCACTCTTTGTCCCCAAATCCAGCCTCAGGCAACCATTAATCTTTCTGTCTCTACAGATTTGCTTTTTCTGGGCATTTCATATAAATGGAATGGTACAATATATTGTCTTTTGTGATTGGCTTCTTTCCTTAGAATAAAATATTTGAGAATTTTTCATGCATGTATCACTATTTTTACTCTTTATTGCCAAACAGCAATTCAAAATATATATAATATTTTGTTTATTCATTCACAAGTTGGTAAACATTTTGGTTGTTTCTACTTTTTAACATTTTTATTGAGATGTAATTGACACATAACATTCTTAGTCTCAGGTGTACAGCATAATGATTCAATGTATGTATATATTGTGAGATCATCATCACAATAAGTCTAGTTAACATTCATAACCACACACAGTTACTGTTTGTTCTATTTTTTCTCATGATGAGAACTTTTAAGACCTACTCTCTTAGCAACTAACTTTTATGAGCAATTAATTCACTCACAAGTATTTGGGTGGATATATACTTTAGTAGCTCTTGCACAGATTCCTGACAGAGAAATTGCTGAGGTGTAAATTTATTTGTAACTTTTTTTTTTTTTTTTTTTTGGTACGCTGGCCTCTCACTGTTGTGGTCTCTCCCATTGCGGAGCACAGGCTCCGGACGCGCAGGCCCAGTGGCCGTGGCTCACGGGCCCAGCCGCTCCGCGGCACGTGGGATCTTCCCAGACCGCGGCACGACCCCGTGTCCCCTGCATCGGCAGGCGGACTCTCAACCACTGCGCCACCAGGGTAGCCCTATGTGTAACTTTATAAGAAACTGCCAAACTGTTTTGCAAGGTAGCTGTGCCATTTTTCATTCACACCATCAATCTGTGAGAGTTCCTGTTTCTCACATTCTTGCCAACATTTAATATTGTCCATTTTCTTTATTATAGCTCTTCTAGTGGTTGTGAAATAGTATCTCAATTCAATTTGCATTCTCATAAGAATAAAGATTTTGAGTAACTTCTCATGTTTATTAACCATTTGTATGTCTTCCTTAATGAAATTTACCTTCATATATAGAGAATATTTTAAATTGTGTTATTTATTTTCTTATTATTGAATAGTGAGTGTTCTTTTCATATTCTGAATACAATTCTGTTATGATATATGTGACTTGCAAATATTTTTTTCCTTGTGTTGCCTTGACTTTTCATTTTCTCAGTTAGTGACTTTTGGATAGGAAAAGTTTTTATTTAATTAAGTCTAAATTATCAAATCTGTTTTTCACTTTATTAAGTCCAACTTGTAAATTTTATATATCATGGCTTTGTTATAATATCTAAAAAGTCTGTCTAACCAATAGTATAAAGATTTTCTCTTATGATTTATTAGACATTATCATCAATTTAGCTCATAATTTAGATCTATGATCCCTTTGATTTTTTGCATGATGTGAGATAAGGATATGTTATTTCATATATATGAATAACATGTTGTTTTATATATGTATAATTTTTTACATGTTGATATATAATTGTCCAGGCAACATTTTTTTGAGAAGACTGTTCTTTTTCTATTTAGTTGCCTTTTTCACTACTGTGGAAAAACAAGTGATCATAAACATGAGTTCACTTCTGGACTCTCAATTCCTTCTCATAAGCCTATATACTTATCCATATGCAATAATACACTGCCTGGATCAATGCAGATTGATAGTAAGTTTTGAAATTTGGCAGTCATCAAACTTTTTCCTTTTTTAAAAAATTTTCAGTCCGTATAAAGTTTTGTATAAGCTAGTCAATTTCTTCAGAAAAACCTCCTGGAATATTGACAGGGATTTCAATGAATCAATAGGTTAAACTGGGAAGAATTACCATCTCAAAAATATGGCGTTCCACTCAATGAATATGCAATACCTCTCCATTTGTTTAGATATTCTTTCATCTCTCTCCCAATGTTGTATAGTTTTCAGTTAAAGTCTTTCATTTAATTAATTAAATTTATACCTAAGCATTTTATCCTTTTGATACTATTATAAAGGGAAATGTTTTCTAATTTAATTTTTGAAATTTTGTTGCTAGTATATCAAAATACAATTAACTTTTGCATTTTATCTTGTATCCTGAAAGCTTTATAAACTCAATCACAAGCCTGGTAGTTCTTTTTTTGCATTTCTTAGTATTTTCTACATAAGATATTATGACATCTGTTAATAAAGGTAGTTTTACTTCTTCCTTTTCAATCCGTATGTTTTTCGATCTATTTTCTCCCTATCCAAGTCTGCAACAACCTGTAAAACATTGACTAGATAGTGAAAGTGGATATCTCTGTGCTGTTCTCGTACTTAGGGGAAAATCTGCCAGCACCACTTCATTAGGGTGATATTAACTGGACAATTGTCATAGATGCTTTTTATCAGGTCGACAGAGCTTTGTTCTTTTTCTAAGCTGTTTTAGAGTTTTTGTAATGATTGTGTGTTGGATTTTGTCAAATGGTTTTTGTCCTGGTTTTATATGGTTTTGTCCTTCATTCTAGTAACATTAATTTATTTTTAGATGTTAAACCAATCTTGCATTCTTGGAGAAAATTCTACTTTTTTAGAGTACAAAAACATGCTTTTTGTGTTTCTGGATTTGTTGTGCTCATATTTTGTTGGGGATTTTCAATGTATATTCATAAGTGGTTCTCTTACTTGTTTTTTGCCTGGTTTTGGTATAAAGGTAATATTGGCCTCATAAGAGTGTGTTCAAAAGTCTCCCCTTTACTTCTATTTTTTGAACATTTCATAAGGATTATGATTAAATATTTGGCAAGTCTGCATCAACTATCTGTTTCTTCTTGAGACAATTTTAGTAATTTGTGTCTTTCCAGAAATTTGTCCATTTCATTTAAATAGTCTAATTTCTTGGCATAATGGAGTCCATGGTATTTCCTTATAATCCTTTTAATTTTGAATGATCATTATTTATGTCCCCACTTTAAATTCTGGTTTTGTTAATTTGTGTCTTCCTTGTTTATTTCTTGGTCAGTCCAACTAAAGATATGTCAGTTTTCTTTTACTCAAAAACCAATGTTTTGTTTCATCAGTTTTTCTTATCCATTTTAACAATTTTTCCCTAATCTTACCACTTCCTTTCTTTTGTGTGTTTTGGGTTCAGTTTCTCTTCTTTCTCTAGTTATTTAAGGTAGAAGCTTAGAATATTGATTTAAGACCTTTTCCTTTTCTAATGTAGGAATTTAGAATGATAAAATTACCTGTAAACCTTGTTTTAACTACATTTCATAAATTTTGGTATGCTGTGTATGTTTGTATTCAATTGTAATGTTTTCTTTGACTCAGGTTATTTTAGAAATTTGTTTAATTTCCAAATATTTGAAGTTTTCTCAGAATTTTTCTGCTGTCAATTTCTCATTTAATTCTGTTACATTTGAAGAGTGTGTTATCATATAATTTTAATTCCTTCAGGTTTATTGAGGCTGGTTTTGTGGCCATGATCATCTGTTTATATAATGTCTATCAACAGCAGAGCTGAGTACTCAAATACTTGGCACTGGATGCAATGTGAGAGTGGGCACTTCCTGAAAGTCTGTGCCCTAAGAAAGGCACTTGCCTGCCTCTAGTCCCCACCCTGAGATCATGCGAAAAGAACGAATAAAGTACTGATGTTGAGGTCCAAGTCTGGTAGTTCCACTGCAGCTTCCATGAGACTGGAATCAATGTCTGTTTCATTGCTGAGCTGAGGTGTTTGTCGGATTCTGTTTAGCACATTTCCATTAGGCACCTCCTACTGGGTATAAAAAAGTACCCATGGTACTGGCCTGACATCCTTGCCATATCTGTTAAATCCTGGATTTCAAAAGCACAATTTACTCTTTTACTCCTTGTTGGGTAATGAATAGGTTTTTGGACAATTCATACTTGCTCGGGAGAGTTGAAAAGGGAAATATTTGACTTCCTACTAAAAATGGCACACCTGGCCTCCAGAAATTATCTACTGAAGTTAAAAAAAAAAAATATTTGTACTTCAAGTTCATAAACCTTGTCAACCAATCAGTATATGACCGAAGGCCAACAGTATACAACAGGTTCGTTAAAAAATCTTTATATAAAACTCATTCATTATTATGTGAACAAGAGCATCAAGAAACATTTAGCTACAGAGAATTAAGTTACTTAGCAAGAGAATACAAACCAAAAAAAAAAAAAGAAACAAAAACAAAACACTTAGAAGAAGATATGCTGTTAATTGATTTGAAGTTTGAATCATGTACCAAATTCTAAAATATAAAGGCATAATAGCAGTTTAAAATGTTGAGTGACCACACCACTGGTATTATGATATTAAAATAACTCAACTTCTATTTTGAGCACATGAAGAAGAATGAACATGCATTTCTCAGTGGTGTGATATATTAACATATTATTCTATTAAATATTTGTAAGAAATAACATTTAATTATATTTAAGACATCAGTGTTAATTGGCTCCATGGTAAGAAACTAGCTGAATGACCCTACCTCATATTTAGGTAATGCTTGGCATTTCCATAGCACTTATATCCATACAGTTTGATAAAATCCTTAAAGACAAACTTGGAATTTATAAAAGGCCATTATTATCCAGTTTTATAGTTGAATTTTTTTAAGTAAAAAACTAATTTTGCTAGAGGTTGAGCAACTTGCAACATGTCACACAGTTGGTTAATTAATGGCAGATTAATAATAAAAATATGTGAATTCCACCTAACCCCATTATAATTCACCACAACACATGCCCACTAGATCAGTTCTGTAAAAAAGGGTAGAAGACTCATATATTACTTCATTATTAGCATTAGTCCAATATCCCCATTCTAGGATACATCATATGTAAAATATAAAAAGACATAAAAATAAATAAAATCTTACTTTGGCTTCTTGTACAAACAAACAAAATTTTCCCAATTTATAAATATATCTCTGTGGAGATTTGTAGTGGCAGTTTACAAGGTAATCCACAGGATAAAGTAGTGAACAGTGAAATGTGCATTTTTCAGCACTTATTTTGAAATAATTCACATAAAGTTGCAAAGATAGTACCAAGAAGTCTTGGGTACAGATACATCTTATAGAACTATAATATAGTATCAAAACTAGCAAATCAACATTAGTACAATGTATGGATATGGTTCTATGTCATTTATCACATGTGTAGATTCAGGTAACCACCACCTCCTTCAAGGTACAGAACTATTTCATCACCACAAAGATTTCCCTTATGCTGCACCTTCATATTCTCACTAGCCCCTATTTGCCCTGCTATTTTTAGCTACTGGCAACCATTAATTTTTTCTCCATCTCTACAGTTTTGTCATTTCAATCATATTATGTAAGTAGAGCCATACAACATGTGACTTTTTGAAATTGGCTTTTATTTTTCCACTTATAATGCCCTTCATAGACTCTTAGTTCTATGGACTTAGCTTTCCCATTGGAAATTTAAAACAAACACTTATACAAAGTTGGTGTGAAGTAGCAGAGGATGAGGGCACACAACCAAAGTGGGCAGAAGTGACCCACGAGATGCTGAGGAAGTACCCAGCAGCCAGATTGCCAGCTGACATCTCGCTAAAGACAGCCACGATTTTTGGAACTATGTGGTGAAGACAGTAAAGTTCATCTGTTATTCCAAAGACTTCGAAGCCATCTTTATATGCCATACATGTTCTAGCCAATGAAATCCTAATAGAAATTCTGGGTGTTCAGTCCAGGTCAAAGCCTTTCCATCTCTCATCCTTTTTGCTCTAGCCACTTGGAAGCCACATATTCCATTTGGTGACTCTAAAATATTCCAGACACTTGGATTCCTAAGTCAATACTTGGGAAAGGTCTACCCTGCAGAGGCAACGGATTTCCAATGACTTGTCATGAGAAAATCATTGGGTTAAGGTGTATTTGTTGAGTTAATGTAATCTAGCCTAATATGACAACTACAGAATATTTTACCAAAACTGAGATTTTGCAATTATGGGAACTTAAAACTTCTGGTATTGGTTTAATGAGTGGTGGGCAGCAAGGAAATGTGAAAGGCTGAAAATGTGATGACCAACGTTACAAAGTATCACCTGACGTAATTTGAGAGGACTTGAAATGCCTGCTTATTCAACAGCTATAGAAGAAGTTGGAAAACACAAACTTAGTAGAATGATTCAGTTGCTATTAACTGCTTTTGATAAGATAATAAATGAAATAAATACACTAGAGACAATCTGCACACAAATAAAAGAATGAAAATATTGGGGAGCAATATTAAGAATAAAAATGAACTATGACTATTTGTGGGCACGGTTTGGTACAGCCTAGAGGAATATATTGGTTCTATTTCTTCAATGTATTAAAGTGTTTGCATGAGTCCCTATGTGAAATTAACCCCCTTTATAGCAAAATATGGAGCATTAAAAAAAAAAACCTGTTCAATGTAAAAAGAATTACTGAAGGGTAAATGCAAAAGTGGGTGATGCATCTTTTCATTTTAGACTTAGCAAAATACATATACAGTCATGTACATATAACACACATAACACAAATAATTTAAACTAAGACATTAAGCAGCAATCTTATTAAATCAATCTAAGTAAATTTTACTTTAATGGAGATCATAATGGGGTTTCTATAAAGCAAACTATCTCCACCATCCTAATAAGGTGCATATATCCATAAAAATCACAATAAATAGAAGATCATTTTAGATTGCAATGTTTTATCATTATTTCAGTAAGTTCTTTTGGTCAGTCCTCTTATGAAATGTCAAAAGTTTCTAAAGCAATTCTGTATAAAATAATGCACAGCAGTTAGTTGAACATTTTAGTCATGCAAATTCATTTTAGTCTACTTTCATGTAAGAACAAAGCTATTATGCTCTATGGATAGGCAAGAAAACTGAAGAAAGACAGCTAACTTGTTGACTCCTGTTTATTACAGCTTTAAGACTTTGTCAAGATGAAGAACTGCTTCAAAATAAGAAAGGATAATTGATGCAAATATTTAATATTCATACATGTTAAAAGTCATTGTGTAAAAGCTTGATATTTAGGTGTTTCAGATAAATGAAAATAACTATTTAAGTTATTAAGTTTATGCATGTTTTAACAAATACCATTTAAGTACTCTTACTCTCATATTATTAATTCAGTTTCAACCATGCATGGCATGAAATTTTAACAGTTAAACATATTAATTTTAAGTTCCTAAAGTGTGGCTCTCACTACACTGCTGTTCTACTCAGATTCCCAGGATTGAACCCACAACTTATTGCAAGGAGCTGAACACTTAATATTTTACTTTACAGCAAATATATGCATTATTTTTTACTAAAAAGCCAGACAGTACTTATTTTAGACTTTGAGGGTCATAACATCTCTTGAACCACTGAATTCTGCTCTTGTATCATGGAAGCAGCTATAGACTACATGCAAATGCCTGAGAATGACTGTGCTCTTTTGCTTTAATTTCTTTGATAAAAATGGACAGTTCTGGGCTCGGAGAGAGGGAAGATGGCGGAAGAGTAAGACACGGAGATCACCTTCCTCCCCACAGATACATCAGAAACACATCTACACGTGGAACAACTCCTGCAGAACACCTACTTAATGCTGGCAGAAGACCTCAGACCTCCCAAAAGGCAAGAAAGTCCCCACGTACCTGGGTAGGGCAAAAGAAAAAAGAATAAACAGAGGCAAAAGAATAGGGATGGGACCTGCACCAGTGGGAGGGAGCCGTGAAGTAGGAAAGGTTTCCACACCCTAGAAGCCCCTTCGCGGGCGGAGACTGCGGGTGGCGGAGGGGGAAAGCTTCAGGGTCGCGGAGGAGAGCACAGCAACAGGGGTGCGGGGCAAAGCGGAGAGACTCCCGCACAGAGGATCAGTGCCGACCGGCACTCACAAGCCCGAGAGGCTTGTCTGCTCACCCGCCGGGGCGAGCGGGGCTGGGAGCTCAGGCTCAGGCTTCGGTAAGAGTGCAGGGAGAGGACCGGGGTTGGAGGCGTGAACACAGCCTCAAGGGGTTAGTGCCATTGACTGGCCGGGAGGGAGTCCGGGGAAAAGTCTGGAGCTGTCGAAGGGGCAAGAGACTTTTTCTTCCCCTTTTGTTTCCCGGTGCGCTGAGGAGAGGGGATTAAGAGCGCTGCTTAAAGGAGCTCCAGAGATGGGCGCGAGCCGCAGCTAAAAGCGCGGACCCCAGAGAAGGGCAAGAGACGCTAGGGCTGCTGCTACCGCCACCAAGAAGCCTGTGTGCGAGCACAGGTCACTATCCACACTTGCATTCTGGGGAGCCTGTGCAGCCTGCCACTGCCAGGGTCCCGGGATACAGGGACAACTTCCCCGGGAGAACGGACGTTGCGCCTCAGGCTGGTGCAACGTCACAGTGGCCTCTGCCGCCGCAGGCTCACCCAGCATCTGTACCCCTCCCTCCCCCCTGCCTGAGTGATCCAGAGTCCCCAAATCAGCGGCTCCTTTAACCCCATCCTGTCTGAGCGAAGAACAGACGCCCTCTGGCGACCTACCCGCAGAGGCGGGGCCACATCCAAAGCTGAACCCCAGGAGCTGTTCGAACACAGAAGAGAAAGGGAAATCACTCCCAACAGCCTCAGGAGCAGCGACTTAAATTTCCGCAATCAACTTGATGTACCCTGCATCTGTGGAATACCTGAATACACAATGAATCATCCCAAATTGAGGAGGTGGACTTTGACAGCAAGATTTATTATTTTTCCCCTTTTCCTCTTTTTGTGAGTGTGTATGTATGCTTCTGTGTGAGATTTTGTCTGTATAGCTTTGCTTTCACCATTTGTCGTAGAGTTCTATTCGTCCGGTTTTTTTTTTTTTTTTCATTTTACTTAAATTTTTTTTCTTAATAATTTTTATTTTAATAATTTTATTTCTTTTTGTTTCCTGGGGCGTGAGGAGAGGGGTTTAAGAACGCTGCTTAAAGGAACTCCAGAGACGGGCGCGAGCCGCGGCTAAAAGCGCGAACCCCAGAGACGGACGGGAGACGTTAAGGCTGCTGCTGCCGCCACCGAGGGGCCTGTGTGCGAGTACAGGTCACTCTCCACACCCCTCCTCCGCGGAGCCTGTGCAGCCCGCCACTGCCGGGTTCCCGGGATCCAGAGACAACTTCCCCGGGAGAGCGCACAGCGCGCCTCAGGCTGGTGCAAAGTCACGCCGGCCTTTGCCACTGCAGGCCCGCTCCGCACTCTGTGCCCCTCCGTCCCCGCCGGCCTGAGTGCGCCAGAGCCCCCAATCAGCGGCTCTTTTAACCCCATCCTGTCTGAGCAAAAAACAGACGCCCTCCAGCGATCTACACGCAGTGGCAGGGCCAAATCCAAAGCTTAGCCCTGGGAGCTGTGAGAACAAAGAAGAGAAAGGGAAATCTCTCCCAGCAGCCTCAGAAGCAGCGGATTAAAGCTCCACAATCAACTTGATGTACCCTGCATCTGTGGAATACCTGAATAGACAACCAATCATCCCAAATTAAGGAAGTGGACTTTAGGAGCAAGATCTATGATTTTTTCCCCTTTCCTCTTTTTGTGAATGTGTATGTGTATGCTTCTGTGTGAGATCTTGTCTGTATAGTCTTGCTTCCACCATTTGTCCTAGGGTTCTATCCGTCCATGTTTTTTTTTTTAATTTTTTTCTTAATAATTAATTTTAATAACCTTATTATACTTTACCTTCGTTCTTTCTTTCTTTCTTTCCGTCCTTCCTTCCCTCCTTTAGACAACGAATCATCCCAAATTGAGGAAGTGGTCTCTGACAGCAAGATTTAGGATTTTTCCCCATTTACCTCTTTTAGTGAGGGTGTATGTGTATGCTTCTGTGTAAGATTTTGTCTGTATAGCTTTGCTTCCAACATTTGTCCTAAGGTTCTTTCCGTCCTTTTTTTTTTTTTTTTCTAAATAAGAAGTTTTTAATTCAATAACTTTATTATACTTTATTTTATTTTTACTGTATCTTCTTTCTTTCTGTCTTTTTTCCTTCTTTCCCTCCTTCCTTCTTTCCTCCCTCCCTCCCTCCCTCCTTTCTTTCCTTCTTGCCTTCTTTCCTTCTTTGCTTCTTTCTTTCTTTCTTCCTTCCTTCCTACCCTCCTTTCCTTCTTTCTTTCCTCATACTTCTACTAATTCCCTCTACTTTTTCTCCCTTTTATCCTGAGCCTGTGGATGAAAAGCTTTTGGTGCTCCAGCCAGGAGGCAGGGCTGTGCCTCTGAGGTAGGACAGCCAACTTCAGGACACTGATCAACAAGAGACCTCCCAGCTCCACATAATATCAAACGGCGAAAATCTCCCAGAGACCTCCATCTTAACACCAGCACCCAGCTTCACTCAACGACCAGCAAGCCACAGTGCTGGAAAACCTATGCCAAACAACTAGCAAAACAGGAACACAACCCCACCCATTAGCAGAGAGTCTGCCTAAAATCATAATAAGGCCACAGACACCCCCAAACACACCACCAGATGTGAACCTGCCTACTAGAGAGACAAGATCCAGCTTCATCCACCACAACACAGGCACTAGCCCCCTCCACCAGGAAGCCTACACAACCCACTGAACCAACCTTAGCCACTGGAGACAGACATCAAAAACAGGAGGAACTACAAACCTGCAGCCTGCAAAAAGGAGACCCCAAACACAGTAAGATAAACAAAATGAGAAGACAGAAAAACACACAGCAGATGAAGGAGCAAGATAAAAACCCACCAGACCTAACAAATGAAGAGGAAATAGGCAGTCTACCTGAAAGAGAATTCAGAATAATGATAGTAAGGTTGATCCGAAATCTTGGAGATAGAATGGACAATAGATTGGACAAAATGCAAGAATCAGTTAACAAGGACCTAGAAGAACTAAAGATGAAACAAGCAACGATGAACAACACAATAAATGAAATTAAAAGTACTCTAGATGGGATCAATAGCAGAATAACTGAGGCAGAAGAACGGATAAGTGACCTGGAAGATAAAATAGTGGAAATAACTACTGCAGAGCAGAATAAAGAAAAAAGAATGAAAAGAACTGAGGACAGTCTCAGAGACCTCTGGGACAACATTAAACGCACCAACATTCGAATTATAGGGGTTCCAGAAGAAGAAGAGAAAAAGAAAGGGACTGAGAAAATATTTGAAGAGATTATAGTTGAAAACTTCCCTAATATGGGAAAGGAAATAGTTAATCAAGTCCAGGAAGCACAGAGAGTCCCATACAAGATAAATACAAGGAGAAATACGCCAAGACACATATTAATCAAACTGTCAAAAATTAAATACAAAGAAAGCATATTAAAAGCAGCAAGGGAAAAACAACAAATAACACATAAGGGAATCCCCATAAGGTTAACAGCTGATCTCTCAGCAGAAACCCTACAAGCCAGAAGGGAGTGGCAGGACATACTGAAAGTGATGAAGGAGAAAAACATGCAGCCAAGACTACTCTACCCAGCAAGGATCTCATTCAGATTTGATGGAGAAATTAAAACCTTTACAGACAAGCAAAAGCTGAGAGAGTTCAGCACCACCAAACCAGCTTTACAACAAATGCTAAAGGATCTTCTCTAGGCAAGAAACACAAGAGAAGGAAAAGACCTATAATAACGAACCCAAAACAATTTAGAAAATGGGAATAGGAACATACATATCGATAATTACCTTAAATGTAAATGGACTAAATGCTCCCACCAAAAGACACAGATTAGCTGAATGGATACAAAAACAAGACCCTTATATATGCTGTCTACAAGAGACCTACTTCAGACGTAGAGACACATACAGACTGAAAGTAAGGGGATGGAAAAAGATATTCCATGCAAATGGAAGCCAAAAGAAAGCTGGAGTAGCAATTCTCATATCAGACAAAATAGACTTTAAAATAAGGACTATTAAAAGAGACAAAGAAGGACACTACATAATGATCAAGGGATCGATCCAAGAAGAAGATATAACAATTGTAAATATTTATGCACCCAACATAGGAGCACCTCAATACATAAGGCAAATACTAACAGCCATAAAAGGGGAAATCGACAGTAACACATTCATAGTAGGGGACTTAAACACCCCACTTTCACCCATGGACAGATCATCCAAAATGAAAATAAATAAGGAAACACAAGCTTTAAATGATACATTAAACAAGATGGACTTAATTGATATTTATAGGACACTCCATCCAAAAACAACAGAATACACATTTTTCTCAGGTGCTCATGGAACATTCTCCAGGATAGATCATATCTTAGGTCACAAATCAAGCCTTGGTAAATTTAAGAAAATTGAAATTGTATCAAGTATCTTTTCTGACCACAACGCCATGAGACTAGATATCAATTACAGGAAAAGATCTGTAAAAAATACAAACACATGGAGGCTAAACAATACACTACTTAATAATGAAGAGATCACTGAAGAAATCAAAGAGGAAATCAAAAAATACCTAGAAACAAATGACAATGGAGACACAACGACCCAAAACCTGTGGGATGCAGCAAAAGCAGTTCTAAGGGGGAAGTTTATAGCAATACAAGCCCACCTTAAGAAGCAGGAAACATCTCGAATAAACAACCTAACCTTGCACCTCAAGCAATTAGAGAAAGAAGAACAAAAAAAACCCCAAAGCTAGCAGAAGGAAAGAAATCATAAAAATCAGATCAGAAATAAATGAAAAAGAAATGAAGGAAACAATAGCAAAGATCAATAAAACTAAAAGCTGGTTCTTTGAGAAGATAAACAAAATAGATAAACCACTAGCCAGACTCATCAAGAGAAAAAGGGAGAAGACTCAAATCAATAGAATTAGAAATGAAAAAGGAGAGGTAACAACTGACACTGCAGAGATAAAAGAGATCATGAGAGATTACTACAAGCAACTCTATGCCAATAAAATGGACAATCTGGAAGAAATGGACAAATTCTTAGAAATGCACAACCTGCCAAGACTGAATCAGGAAGAAATAGAAAATATGAACAGACCAATCACAAGCACTGAAATTGAAACTGTGATTAAAAATCTTCCAACAAAGAAAAGCCCAGGACCAGATGGCTTCACAGGCGAATTCTATCAAACATTTAGAGAAGAGCTAACACCTATCCTTCTCAAACTCTTCCAAAATATAGCAGAGGGAGGACCACTCCCTAACTCCTTCTACGAGGCCACCATCACCTTGATACCAAAACCAGGCAAGGATGTCACAAAGAAAGAAAACTACAGGCCAATATCACTGATGAACATAGATGCAAAAATCCTCAACAAAATACTAGCAAACAGAATCCAACAGCACATTAAAAGGATCATACACCATGATCAAGTGGGGTTCATTCCAGGAATGCAAGGATTCTTCAATATACGCAAATCTATCAATGTGATAAACCATATTAACAAATTGAAGGAGAAAAACCATATGATCATCTCAATAGATGCAGAGAAAGCTTTTGACAAAATTCAACACCCATTTATGATAAAAACCCTGCAGAAAGTAGGCATAGAGGGAACTTTCCTCAACATAATAAAGGCCATATATGACAAGCCCACAGCAAACATCATCCTCAATGGTGAAAAACTGAAAGCATTTCCACTAAGATCAGGAACAAGACAAGGTTGCCCACTCTCACCACTATTATTCAACATTGTTTTGGAAGTTTTAGCCACAGCAATCAGAGAAGAAAAGGAAATAAAAGGAATCCAAATTGGAAAAGAAGAAGTAAAGCTGTCACTGTTTGCAGATGACATGATCCTATACATAGAGAACCCTAAAGATGCTACCAGAAAACTACTAGAGCTAATCAATGAATTCGGTAAAGTGGCAGGATACAAAATTAATGCACAGAAATCTCTGGCATTCCTATATACTAATGATGAAAAATCTGAAAGTGAAATCAAGAAAACACTCCCATTTACCATTGCAACAAAAAGAATAAAATATCTAGGAATAAACCTACCTAAGGAGACAAAAGACCTGTATGCAGAAAATTATAAGACACTGATGAAAGAAATTAAAGATGATATAAATAGATGGAGAGATATACCATGTTCTTGGATTGGAAGAATCAACATTGTGAAAATGACTCTACTACCCAAAGCAATCTATAGATTCAATGCAATCCCTATCAAACTACCACTGGCATTTTTCACAGAACTAGAACAAAAAATTTCACAATTTGTATGGAAACACAAAAGACCCCGAATAGCCAAAGCAATCTTGAGAACGAAAGAAGGAACTGGAGGTATCAGGCTCCCTGACTTCAGACTATACTACAAAGCTACAGTCATCAAGACGGTATGGTACTGGCACAAAAACAGAAAGATAGATCAATGGAACAGGATAGAAAGCCCAGAGATAAACCCATGCACATATGGACACCTTATCTTTGATAAAGTTGGCAGTAATGTACAATGGAGAAAGGACAGCCTCTTCAATAAGTGGTGCTGGGAAAACTGGACAGGTACATGTAAAAGTATGAGATTAGATCACTCCCTAACACCATACACAAAAATAAGCTCAAAATGGATTAAAGACCTAAATGTAAGGCCAGAAACTCTCAAACTCTTAGAGGAAAACATAGGCAGAACACTCTATGACATAAATCAAAGCAAGATCCTTTCTGACCCACCTCCTAGAGTAATGGAAATAAAAACTAAAATAAACAAATGGGACCTAATGAAACTTCAAAGCTTTTGCACAGCAAAGGAAACCATAAACAAAACCAAAAGACAACCCTCAGAATGGGAGAAAATATTTGCAAATGAAGCAATCGACAAAGGATTAATCTCCAAAATTTACAAGCAGCTCATGCAGCTCAATAACAAGAAAACAAACAACCCAATCCAGAAATGGGCAGAAGACCTAAATAGACATTTCTCCAAAGAAGATATACAGACTGCCAACAAACACATGAAAGAATGCTCAACATCATTAATCATTAGAGAAATGCAAATCAAAACTACAATGAGATATCATCTCACACCAGTCAGAATGGCCATCATCAAAAAATCTAGAAACAATAAATGCTGGAGAGGGTGTGGAGAAAAGGGAACACTCTTGCACTGCTGGTGGGAATGTGAATTGGTTCAGCCACTATGGAGAACAGTATGGAGGTTCCTTAAAAAACTACAAATAGAACTACCATATGACCCAGCAATCCCACTACTGGGCATATACCCTGAGAAAACCAAAATTCAAAAAGAGTCATGTAGCAAAATGTTCATTGCAGCTCTATTTACAATAGCCCGGAGATGGAAACAACCTAAGTGCCCGTCATCAGATGAATGGATAAAGAAGATGTGGCACATATATACAATGGAATATTACTCAGCCATAAAAAGAAACGAAATTGAGCTATTTGTAATGAGGTGGATAGACCTAGAGTCTGTCATACAGAGTGAAGTAAGTCAGAAAGAAAAAGACAAATACCGTATGCTAACACATATATATGGAATTTAAGAAAAAAAAATGTCATGAAGAACGTAGGGGTAAGGCAGGAATAAAGATGCAGACCTCTTAGAGAACGGACTTGAGGTTATGGGGAGGGAGAAGGGTGAGCTGTGACAGGGCGAGAGACAGTCATGGGCATATACACAGTAACAAACGCAGTAAGGTAGACAGCTAGTGGGAAGCAGCCGCATGGCACAGGGATATTGGCTCGGTGCTTTGTGACAGCCTGGAGGGGTGGGATGGGGAGGGTGGGAGGGAGGGAGACGCAACAGGGAAGACATATGGGAACATATGTTTATGTATGACTGATTCACTTTGTTATAAAGCAGAAACTAACACACCATTGTAAAGCAATTATACCCCAATAAAGATGTTAAAAAAAAAAATATTAGCCACACATATAATATTATAATTTTAAATGTTCCATTAGCCATACTAAAAAAAAAAAAAAAAAAAAAAAAAAAAATAATAATAATTTTATTTTATTTTACCTTACTTCATTTTATTTTATTTTAACCTCTTTCTTTCTTTCTTTCTTTCTTTCTTTCTTTCTTTCTTTCTTTCTTTCTTTCTTTCTTTCTTTCTTTCTTTCTTTCTTTCTACTTTTTCTCACTTTTATTCTGAGCCATGTGGATGAAAGGCTCTTGGTGCTGTAGCCAGCAGTCAGTGCTGTGCCTCTGAGGTGGGAGAGCCAACTTCAGGACACTGGTTCACAAGAGACCTCCCAGCTCAACATAATATTAAATGGGGAAAATCTCCCAGAGAGCTCCATCTCAACACCAACACCCAGCTTCACTCAACAACCAGCAAGCTACAGTACTGGACACCCTATGGCAAACAACTAGCAAGACAGGAACACAACCCCACCCATTAGCAGAGAGGTTGCCTAAAATCATAATAAGTCCACAGACACCCCAAAACACACCACAAGACGTGGACCTGCCCACCAGAAAGACAAGATCCAGGCTCATCCACCAGAACACAGGCACTAGACTCCTCTACCAGGAAGCCTACACAACGCACTGAATCAGCTTTAGCCCCTGGGGACAGACACCAAAAACAACAGGAACTACGATCTTGCAGTGTGCAAAAAGGAGACCCCAAACACAGTAAGATAAGCAAAATGAGAAGGCAGAAAAATACACAGCAGATGAAGGAGCAAGATAAAAACCCACCAGACCTAACAGATGAAGAGGAAATAGGCAGTATACCTGAAAAATAATTCATAATAATGATAGTAAAGATGATCCAAAATCTTGGAAATAGAATAGAGAAAATGAAAGAAACATTTAACAAGGACCTAGAACAACTAAAGATGAAACAAGCAATGATGAACAACACAATAAATGAAATGAAAAATACTCTAGATGGGATCAATAGCAGAATAACTGAGGCAGAAGAACAGATAAGTGACCTGGAAGATAAACTAGTGGAAATAACTATTGCAGAGCAGAATAAAGAAAAAAGAATGAAAAGAACTGAGGACAGTCTCAGAGACCTCTGGGACAACAATAAACACACCAACATTCAAATTATAGGGGTTCCAGAAGAAGAAGAGTAAAAGAAAGGAACTGAGAAAATATTTGAAGAAATTATAGTTGAAAACTTCCCTAATATGGGAAAGGAGATAGTTAATCAAGTCCAGGAAGCACAGAGAGTACCATACAGGATAAATCCAAGGAGAAACATGCCAAGACACACATTAATCAAACTGGCAAAAATTAAATACAAAGAAAACATATTAAAAGCAGCAAAGGAAAAACAAAAAATAACACACAAGGGAATCCCCATAAGGTTAAGAGCTGAACTTTCAGCAGAAACTCTGCAAGCCAGAAGGGACAGGCAGGACATATTTAAAGTGATGAAGGAGAAAATCCTACAACCAATATTACTCTCCCCAGCAAGTTTCTCATTCAGATTTGATGGAGAAATTAGAAACTTTACAGACAAGCAAAAGCTGAGAGAGTTCAGCACCACCAAACCGTCTTTACAACAAGTGCTAAAGGATCTTCTCTAGGTGAGAAACACAAGAGAAGGAAAAAACCTGTAATAACAAACCCCCAAAAATTAAGAAAATGGTAATAGGAACATACATATCGATAATTACCTTAAATGTAAATGGATTAAATGCTCCCACCAAGGGCACACACTGGCTGAATGGATACAAAAACAAGACCTGTATATATGCTGTCTACAAGAGACCCACTTCAGACCTAGAGACACATATAGACTTAAGTGACGGGGTGGAAAAACATATTCCATGCAAATGGAAAGCAAAAGAAAGCTGGAGTAGCTATTCTCGTATCAGACAAAATAGACTTCAAAATAAAGACTATTAGAAGAGACAAAGAAGGACACTACATAATGATCAAGGGATTAATCCAAGAAGAAGATATAATTGTAAATATTTGTGCACCCAACACAGGAGCACCTCAGTACATAAGGCAAATATTAACAGCCATAAAAGGGGAAATTGACAGTAACACATTCATAGTAGGGGACTTTAACACTCCACTTTCACCAATGGACAGACCATCCTAAATGAAAATAAATAAGGAAACACAAGCTTTAAATGATACATTAAACAAGATGGACTTAATTGATATTTATAGGACATTCCATCCAAAAACAACAGAATACACATTTTTCTCAAGTGCTCGTGGAACATTCTCCGGGGTAGATCATATCTTGGGTCACAAATCAAGCCTTCATAAATTTAAGAAAATTGCAATTGTATCAAGTATCTTTTCCGGCCACAACACTATGAGACTATATATCAATTACAGGAAAATATCTGTAAAAAATACAAACACATGGAGACTAAACAATACACTACTTAATAACAAAATGATCACTGAAAAGTCAAAGGAGAAATCAAAACATACCTAGAAGCAAATGACAATGAAGACACAACAACCCAAAACCTATGGGATGCAGCAAAAGCAATTCTAAGAGGGAAGTTTATAGCAATACAGTTCTACCTTAAGAAACAGGAAATATCTCGAATAAACAACCTAAACTTGCACGTAAAACAATTAGAGAAAGAAGAAGGAAAAAAAAAAAAACCAAAGTTAGCAGAAGGAAAGAAATCATAAAGATCAGATCAGAAATAAATGAAAAGAAATGAAGGAAGTGATAGCAAATATCAATAAATCTAAAAGCTGGTTCTTTGAGAAGATTAAAAAAATTGATAAACCATTAGCCAGTCTTATCTAGAAAAAAAGGGAGAAGGCTCAAATCAATAAAATTAGAAATGAAAAAGGAGAAGTAACAACTGACACTGCAGAAATACAAAGGATCATGAGAGATTACTACAAGCAATTCTATGTCAATAAAATGGACAACCTGGAAGAAATAGACAAATTCTTAGAAATGTACAACCTGCCAAGACTGAATCAGGAAGAAATAAAAGACATGAACTGACCAATCACAAGCACTGAAATTGAAACTGTGATTAAAAATCTTCCACAAACAAAAGCCCAGGACCAGATGGCTTCGCACGCAAATTCTATCAAACATTTACAGAAGAGCTAACGCTTATCCTTCTCAAACTCTTCCAAAATATAGCAGAGGGAGGAACACTCCCAAACTCATTCTACAACGCCACCATCACCCTGATACCAAAACCAGACAACGATGTTACAAAGAAAGAAAACTACAGGCCAAAATCACTGATGAACATAGCTGCAAAAATCCTCAATAGAATACTAGAAAACAGAATCCAACAGCATATTAAAAGGATCATACAACATGATCAAGTGGGGTTTATTCCAGGAATACAAGGATTCTTCAATATATGCAAATCAATCAACGTGAAACACCATATTAACAAATTGAAGGAGAAAAACCATATGGTCGTCTCAATAGATGCAGAGAAAGCTTTTGACAAAATTCAACACCCATGTATGGTTAATACCCTGCAGAAAGTAGACATACAGGGAACTTTCCTCAACATAATAAAGGCCACATATGACAAAGCCACAGCCAACATTGTCCTCAATGGTGAAAAACTGAAAGCATTTCCACTAAGATCAGGAACAAGACAAGGTTGCCCACTCTCACCACCTTATTCAACATAGTTTTGGAAGTTTTAGCCACAGCAATCAGAGAAGAAAAGGAAATAAAAGGAATCCAAATCGGAAAACAAGAAGTAAAGCAGTCAGTGTTTGCAGATGACATGATACTATAGAGAATCCTAAAGATGCCACTAGAAAACTACTAGAGCTAATCAATGAATTTGGTAAAGTAGCAGGATACAAAATTAATGCACAGAAATCTCCAGCATTCCTATACACTAATGATGAAAACCTGAAAGTGAAATCAAGAAAACACTCCCATTTACCATTGCAATAAAAAGAATAAAATATCTAGGAATAAACCTACCTAAGGAGACAAAAGACCTGTATGCAGAAACTTATGACACTGATGAAAGAAATTAAAGATGATACAAATAGATGGAGAGATATACCATGTTCTTGAATTGGAAGAATCAACATTGTGGAAATGACTCTACTACCCAAAGCAATCTACAGATTCAATGCAATCCCTTTCAAACTACCACTAGCATTTTTCACAGAAGTAGAACAAAAAAATTCACAATTTGTATGGAAACACAAAAGACCCCGAATAGCCAAAGCAATCTTGAGAATGAAAAAATGGAGCTGGAGGAATCAGGCTCCCTGACTTCAGACTATACTACAAAGCTACAGTAATCAAGACAATATGGTACTGGCACAAAAACAGAAATATTGATCAATGGAACAGGATAGAAAGCCCAGAGATAAACCCACACACATGTGGTCACCTTATCTTTGATAAAGGAGGCAGCAATGTAAAGTGGAGAATAGACAGCTTCTTCAATAAGCAGTTCTTGGAAAACTGGACAGGTACATGTAAAAGTATGAAATTAGAATTCTCCCTAACACCATACACAAAAATAAGCTCAAAATGGATTAAAGACCTAAATGTAAGGCCAGAAGCTATAAAACTCTTAGAGGAAAACATAGGCAGAACACTCTATGACATAAATCACAGCAAGATCCTTTTTGACCCACCTCCCAGAGAAATGGAAAGAAAAACAAAAATAAACAAATGGGACCTAATGAAGCTTCAAAGCTTTTGCACAGCAAAGGAAACCATAAACAAGATGAAAAGACAACCTTCAAAATGGGAGAAATTATTTGCAAAGAAGCAACTGACAAATGATTAATCTCCAAAATTTACAAGCAGCTCATGCAGCTCAATAATAAAAAAAAACAAACAACCCAATCCAAAAATGGACAGAAGACCTAAATAGACATTTCTCCAAAGAAGATATATAGATTGCCAACAAACACATGAAAGAATGCTCAACATCATTGATCATTTGAGAAATGCAAATCAAAACTATAATGAGATATCATCTCACACCAGTAAGAATGACCATCATCAAAAAATCTAGAAACAATAAATGCTGGAGAGGGTGTGGAGAAAAGGGAACACTCTTGCACTGCTGGTGGGAATGTGAATTGGTACAGCCACAATGGAGAACAGTATGGAGGTTCCTTAAAAAACTACAAATAGAGCTACCATATGACCCAGAAAACTCACCACTGGGCATATACCCTGAGAAAACCATAATTCAAAAAGAGTCATGTAGCAAAATGTTCATTGCAGCTCTATTTACAATAGCCAGGAGATGGAAGCCACCTAAGTGTCCAACATCTGATGAATGAATAAAGAAGATGTGGCACATATATACAATGGAATATTACTCAGCCATAAAAAGAAACGAAACTGAGCTATTTGTAATGAGGTGGATGGACCTAGAGTCTGTCATACAGAGTGAAGTAAGTCAGAAAGAGAAAGAAAAATACTGTATGCTAACACACACACACACACACACACACACACACACACACACACACACACATATATATATGGAATTTAAGGGAAAAAATATCATGAAGAACCTAGGGGTAAGATAGGAATAAAGACACCAACCTACTAGAGAATGGACTTGAGGATATGGGGAGGGGGAAGGGTAAGCTCTGACAAAGTGAGAGAGTGGCATGGACATATATACACTACCAAATGTAAAATAGATAGCTAGTGGGAAGCAGCCCCATAGCACAGGGAGATCAGCTCGGTGCTTTGTGACCACCTAGAATGTTGGGATATGGAGGATGGGAGGGAGGGAGACGCAAGAGGGAAGAGATATGGGAACATATGTATATGTATAACTGATTCACTTTGTTATAAAGCAGAAACTAGCACACCATTGTAAAGCAATTATACTCTAATAAAGATAAAAGAAAAAAATAAGAACATCTATTAGTTCAAAGACACCATTTAAAGGTTGAAAACTGAATAAGAGAAAGGGACAAAACACTTTTAACACTGATAACTAGCAAATGCAGAGTATATTAGAAATGCCTGCAAATGAATACAAATATGTAAATTATACCTATGTGTATATATTATGATTGTATATTACAAAAACTCTCTAGATACACATACATGTATGTATATACATAAAACAATCAAAAAAGAACTTAAATAGGTTCTTCACACAAAAAATCAAATTACCAATAAAGGTTCAAAGCACTCACTCTTATTAGTTAATATAGATATAAAAATTGAACCAAAATAAAGCACTGCTGTGTATTTTCAAGAGTGACTATAATAAAAATGGGTGACCTGCAGAGTGATGTGTGCTTGTATAGAAAAGGGAAATTCATACATGCTAATAGGAGTGTAAGTTAGCACAATCACTTTGGAAATGATCTGTTATTAATTACCAACATTTAACAAATATATTAAACATGACTGCAACATATATAGAGTGTATACACACTATATATAGTGCATACATATATGTAGTAGGTATACATATATACACCTATATATAGGTGTATATATGTATATATATACATATATACACCTATATATATATATATATATATATATATTCTTATAAAGAAGCCACAAAAACTAGTGCAGGAACGCTTATACTGGAATCATTCATAAGCGTCTCAAGCTAGAAATTGTCTAAATAATGACCATATACAATTAAAAAGCATACAATCATACATTTAACTAAATGTAAACTCTCACAAGCCACATGAAAATAAAAGGTTAGACAGTATAGAGAACATAGTGAAAAATCCCATCCGTATAAAGACCAAATGAAGGAACAGGAAACTAAATTATAAACATTCAGGAGAGTCTCTATCTTTGGCAGTCTAGGGTGGGGGATTATTAGTGGGAAGGGGTGTGAAGAGAGCTCCTGGATTGTTGGGAATATTTTAGTTCTCGGTCCATGTCCTAGTTATGTGGGATTTTACTTTGTGAGAACTTTGTTTTCATAACATTACATGCAATTAAAAAAATATGTGATTAAAAGTACATGCGCAAAATTGAAAGGAAAATAAATGATTAAAAAATAACTTCTATTATATGTGACAGTAAGATGTTCTTTCTTGTCTCTAGGTGTTTGCTTGTGTTATTGGTAATCAAATGTTAGCCAACCTCAAAATCACTGGAGGGTTTGTGAGTACAAATTGCTGGACCTCTTTTCCAAAGCTCGTGATTCAGTGGGCCTGCGTTCGATACCCAAAGTTGAGAATTTTCATTTCCAATTACCTCCCAGGTGCTGCTAATGATGCTGGACCCCACATTGTCAAGCATCGACTTTTGTTTTCTCTTTGAACTAGATTTCCCTCCACCCTTATAGTCACCCAACTGATTCACCCTTGCATTCATCCAGGCCCAGCCCAGTCACGAAATAGGTTTCCCTGTCCCCAACTATGACCCCAACCTTCTGTGCTTCCATAGTACTTTCCTTAGAAACTGGCCTATCCATTTTATCTCTCTTTCTAGGTTTTTAATTTCTCCACTATTTCTTGGGGTTTATTTTAATCTCTAGAATGATTTTTCTTTTGTCTGTTGGATAAATAAATCCCATCAATTTCTCAATTTCCTGCATGGTTTCAAATTTTTCTTTTGGGTTCTTGTGCTTCTTTTCTTCAATTATCCCTATTTCAGTCAAATTTAAGCCCAGATTTCTTAGGGCACCATTCCTCCTGTATACCTAATATGTAATGAACTGATGAAAACTTGTGCCCTGGCAGCCTCCCACCCTACTAACTCAAACCGAGATTGCAAAAGTTTTTCCTATATTTAAAATCTTACTTGCCTCCTTACTGACTGGGGGCACCATTCTTCTCAGTAAATTGTCAGGAAATTAACAATCCATTGCTTTCCTTTCATTGTGCCCCACAATGATTTTATTTCTATTTTCAGTCTCCCTTTTTCTCATCTAACCTTGCTCTTAAGATTTATCTAATGATCTATGTATTATCTCAGTTTTTCTTTATTCTAGCTTTACTTTCCACAAAAACACTTTCAACAGAAAATAAATACTTCTCCTGTGCTCTTCATTCTATGCTCTCAGAACCAAAACTTCCCTTGACATGTCCTTTCCCATCTTTTTGGGCCACCAAACCTTGTTTTTAATATACAATATTAAATAAGCACATTCATCCTGTTATATTTGAAAACTATGTTTCTATGTTTTAATCAAAAGTCTCTGTTTCATATTTCATCATATCCATCTCTTTTTATGAATCAGTACACAATTACATTTTTTAGAGGAGTTGTCTTAGGGAATATATCTCAATTCTATAAATGCTTTGGAATTTTGTTTCTATCACAGAAATATTCAAATACTTTGGTATTCAGATGATGTGTTATGTATTAATTTAGGTGTGTATAGATAATGGATCCATCACATCTGTCTGAACATTGCAGAAATATTATGTCTTCAACTGCTCTCTACCTTTCCAACTTTAAATGCATATAAATTCCTCTACATTATGGGAGGGAGACACAAGAGGGAGGAGGTATGGGGATATAAGTATATGTATATCAGTTTCACTTTGTTATAAAGAAGGAACTAACACACCATTGTAAAGCAATCATAGTTCAATAAATATGTTTAAAAAATCCTCTACATTTTCTGCTAAAATGTAATTCATGCCAGGAAGGTAAACCATAAATAAACTTATAGGTTGTTTTTCTTCTTTGGTGTCTCTATATCTAAGAGTGTTGTTCTAAACATTTATAAACAAAGAAAATCCAATGGCTACTATCATTTAATGTGCATTTCAGTTACAAAGCTCTGCTTTGACCAATCATTTTGGTCAATTGCAAAGCCTTTAATTGTATAAATATATGTTTGATTACAAAGGTACTGTTTAATACTGTGGTTACTTATTCTTTCAAAAGGGTGGGGAAACATTCTTTTTATATATGAATAATGACTGAAAACTTTACATTTAAAAAACCTTGAATTGCAAACTAATTCTGCCATATATATGTTCTCTGTAACCAGTGAGGACAATTGCATAACTAATTTTAAATATACTTAGTAAATGTACCTAAGTAAAACAAATAAAATTTTGAAATGTGATTTCTGGTTCAAAACTTTGTCCTCCATAGATATCTTTTTTTTGTCTTTTGAGAGCATATTTAAACAGTAGCTGTAATTTACTCATATTAAGGAATATCAGAAACCAATAGAACCATGAGAGCAAAGAGACCGAGTAGGTAATTGAAGTCTTTTTGTTTTTCTATAATTGTTGAGGGGGATATTTCTGCCTTTTAACAGATGATAAGCTTCACTAGTAGTCTGTGTGTTTTATTAGAGGCAGAAACAACAACTAACGTGTCTAAACCAAATTTGGTATGCTTTGATTTCTTCTCATGTGACTTTCCCTTTTCCATAAAAAGTTTGAAAAATGAATAGAGGCCAAAAGACTCTTTTATAAAATGTTGGCCTTTAAAGTTTCATAAAATGCTGGCTTTGAAGGGCAAATGTTTATAGTTCTTGGTTAGGGACTGTACTTATACTACTTTTTCAGTCTTCACCAAAGCCTGGTTATGGATATGACTGGTCCCAACAAGTTTTGGAACACTTGAGCATTTATGACAATACAATTTTCTTTCTGGAATACTAATGCCAGAGATGTAATATTTTTTATGACTATATTTACCCACCAAACTCAAATGCATAAAACAAACTAGTGATTATAATACAAAGACTTCTAAATAAATCAGAATAAACAGAAGTTCTATTTTATTTTTAACATTATTATTACTATTTTAACTTTTTCCTCCTTGTGTTAAACCAAATTGCTATTTCTTTGGCTGGTTATTAGATAAAATACAGAAATAACCTTGTATTTAGTGGCTATTACATATGGAAGTAAAATAATAGTTAAATAAATTACATTCTTCTAAATGTTAAAACAACGTGGAAAACATGATTGCCCTACTCTGGATCACAGTCAATGTGATATAATGCCTGTAGATTGAGCAGATCAATTCTCCCATTCCATACTCACTGAAGCACGTTTTCCTGAGGGGACTGTCCTGCTGTCATCTCCACTTTTTATCTTTTTTTAAAAATGATAGCCATCTTAACAGGTGTGAGGTGATATCTCATTGAGGTTTTTGTTTGCATTCCCCTGATGATTAGCGATGTTGAGCACTTTTTCATTTATGTATTGGTCATTTGTTTGTCTTCTTTGGAGAAACGTCTATTCAGGTCCTTTGCTCATTTTTTTTAAATTGGGTTATTTTGTTGTTGCTGTTGTTGCTAAGAGTTGTAGAAATCTGTTATATATTTTTTACTACTAACCCCTTATCAGATACAGGGTTTGCAAATTTTATCTGATACCATATCTTGCCTTTTCATTTCATTGATGGCTTCTTTTGCTGTGCAGAAGATTTTTAGTCAATGTAGTCCACTTCTTTTTGTTTTTTTCTTTTGCTATCTCCACTTTTTAAATTGTCCTGTTTCTCTCTATCAAAGCTGATTTTATGAAAGTTAATTGTGGGGAACAAAGAAAATACAAATGAATAAATTGGATTGTGTTTTTCTTTTGCTGTGTATACTTCTATAATATTCTCTTTTAAAAACATATGCAAAAAAATTAGAGTATGTATTATAATGTAAGAATTTTGTTATAGGGGTTTAAACAGAAGTTAATGAGTTGCAAGTCTTTTCTTAATAATTTATGTGATTTAATATACAACCTAAGTACTAATCTTTTAATTTTTACATGTATTGAAAGTTCTATTTTGTGACTCTGTTTAAACTTTTTTGTGTTTTAATTATTAGAAGTTCTTAATATTAAGGTATCAAATATATTAATATTTTCTTTTAGCTTTAATATTTTGAATGTGAATTTTATTTGTGTATATGTACTTGTGTTTTTGTTTGTGTGTGTTAAAAAGTAGTATTCACCATAGGGTGGTCTCACTCTTCTGCTCTATTTTTTAAGTTTGACCTCCTTTTTCTCCTTTAATTGGTGTGGGGATAACCTGTGTCCTGTTTCTACCTTCGTAATGGGTCTTGACATCTGTGAGGTCAAGTCAGTCCATTTCTTGCTGGGGTGCATAACAACCATCACCTGGCCAACCAATCAAAGTTTGCAATCATCTTATCAAATTGCTTGGTAAATTCCTTTTTTTTTTTTTTTTTTTTTGTGGTACGTGGGCCTCTCACTGTTGTGGCCTCTCCCGTTGTGGAGCACAGGTTCCGGACATGCAGGCTCAGCGGCCATGGCTCACAGGCCCAGCCGCTCCGCAGCTTGTGGGATCCTCCCAGACTGGGGCACGAACCCATGTCCCCTGCATCGGCAGGTGGACTCTCAACAACTGCGCCACCAGGGAAGCCCGGTAAATTCCTTTTAAGATATTGATTCAAATTACACTGAAATTATAGATCAAACTGAAAGTTAATTGACATAATTAAGATAGTCTTCTTGTGCATGAAAATGTTATATCTCTTAATATATTTATACATGTCTAAATGTATTAAGATCTAGATATGCTTTCCTATCTCATATTAGATTTGTCCTATAGTTAACCTATATATTTGTATTCATACTAGAAAACATTTCTTTTTAAATTGTGTGTTCTAACAAGCCCATTAAAAGTGTATAGAATAACATTGATTGTTATATAATAAGATTATATCCACTTCCCTTGCTTGATCCATCTTACAGAGTAAACTACTTTATCCAATATATGTTTTTAGATTCGTTTGCATTTTTCATGTAAAAATCTGCCTTCTTGATTCTTATATATTTCTTCTGACGTCTTGTCCTTTCTTCCTGAGTGTATATTTTAGAAGTCCTAATTTAAATCTTTCATTTTTTTCATTTTTCTGATAATCTCCTCACCCTCATATTCACTTTTCTTTTTTGAAAGATATCTAAGTAAACAATTCTAAATTAGGAGTAATTTTCTTTCAGAACACTGATAATGCTATTCCACAATCTTCTAGATTTCACTATTACAGCTGAAATGACAGCTGTCATATGAATTTCTTTATAAGTCTTCTATTATTTCTAGCTCCTCTTTCTTTCCCTTATTTTTGGAATGATCTGCTGTAGTTTTGTGTTTGAAAAAGACACTAAGATCTTGATCAAACTTGGATATATCTTAGTTATGTCATTTATTGTTGATCTTGGATAATTCCCTTCATGGGAACAATAAATAAAGCCAATATTGAACTTCCTCTATTGTCAGAATATTGCAGGCATTACTGCAATACCATACCATATCATTGTGCATACCGTAAGCGAGTTAATTAACTTGAATTAGTAAAAGCTCCAACTCTGAGTCTAGGTTTTCTTAACATTTATCTGGTAAGGGAGTGACACTAACAGAGGGCAATTGTACTTTTTCCATATTCTTCCCTCTCCATTCTCCATACACCAAACGTTATATTTTTCTTTTAGAAACACTTCTAAATGTATGGTTAGGTCTCTAGCTGTCCACCCAAAGTCTATGTAATTCACTATTTTCAAACTATGTCGAATTTCAAGAACTGTAATTTCATTAAACTGAGCATGGAAAATACACCAATCACAAATTTAGTTCTAATTACTGAAAAGAAATAGAAAGTAGTTTTGCTAGACTTTTTATGGTGATCATTTCACAATAAATGCATATATCGGATCATTATGTTGTACATCTAAAACTAATATAATATTGTGTGTCAATTATATCTCAAAAAGGTATTAACCAAACAAGCAAAAGCAGTTTAATTGTAGAAGTTTACTATAGACCTCCTAGAAGAAAGGAAAGATAAATAAGATTTTCCTAATACAGATTTACATGTTGGCCCAGTGTCAAGATAAAAGATTGCTGAGGGACTTGTCTAAATTCAGGTGCCTCCACAAAAGCAAGGCCCTGAAAGAGTCCTATTTTTCCTTATTAGTAATTCCAATTACCCAAAGATAAAGGGACTTATAATCTAAAATTATTTTTGAACAAGAAGGGACAAAATGATTGACAATGTGGTCATCCCAGGATCAAGACTTGACTTACTCTTCAGATTTTTAGACTACAACCAACAGAATAAAATATAAGAAAAAAAGAATAAAGATTCATAGATTTCAGGTTAAATATGTATATAACCAATGGATCAAACAAATACAGACTGACAATAGTTTTTTTGAGAAACCCCATCTCTTTGTAGAAGAGAAGTGCAATGTAGTTAAAATATATTGATATGAGTACCAATACATTAAAGTAGCACCAGCAGTAGCAGCTGCTGTAAGTTTATAGCTTACTATTTCACAGGAGTAAAAATTATATATATAGCTTCCTGCAGATTCTTCTTAGAAACAAAATTTTCCATGGGAAACTATCTTGCTTAAAAGCTACTTAAATTCTCCTTGAGTGTATATATGTCAGCATGAGCCAAGGCAATAATGAAGCTAAAAAAACTGGTCAGCTGAGACATTTGTTTTTGGCCTTGGTAAAGGAGGACAAGGAAAAGGTGAAAGAAAAGAGACAGTAAATTTGGACAAAGGTGTTAGGAGCCGGTGACAGATACTCTAAGGGGAGGGCAAGTGGAAAGTCCAAGGAAGCGAATTGAATTATGGACTCTCAAGAACAGAGGTAGTTATACTCAGCTAAAAGCCATTAGCAGGATGTAACGCCAACTCTCTTTGCACCCATTTTTAAATCTCTAACAATTCCTCATTCAGAAATGTTTTATGTTCTCTACTGAGAAACCTGTCGCATTTGATACTTAGATTCATGTTTTAAAGAACAGGGACTTTGTTCTTTATACTGGGAGCTTGACCCAAATCGATCATGTAAATGTAATTGCCCTGGTAATCTAACATAGTCTTGGAACTGTTCAAACTTGTACAGAATAGGAAAGAAAATGTTTAAAGTAATCATATTTGGGTCCCATAAGACCCTGCAATAACTAGGTTATTTTATGAAGAAAATATTGTGGTAACTATTTTGCATATACAATCTTAATTATTTGATCCTTATGGAAGCTCAGGGAAGAAGAAACATGTATGTCCTTTTTCTAGTGGAAGCACCTGATGGTCAGATTAGCGATTCCTCATCAGTATACTCCTAATAGTAACAAGGTTAGTAGTGCAGGACCCTGGTGTGGAACCAATGTCTCTGGTACTTAACCTTGTACTAAACCACCATGAAAAGATATTTTGAATGCAATATTTAATTGTGTACATGGATATAACCAAGATTAAAACTTATAAGAGTACTTTGTTCTGAAACATTAAGAATGTAGTATACTCAAAAGTTTTAATTTCAGAAAATCACATAAGACAATTTAAGGAACTAAAAAGTTTTAACATTGAAGGTATAAGATTAGAGGTACATTATTTTAAAATATAAAAATAGACATATGCATGAAAAATATAATTAACCTGTTTCACTACAGGAGTAGAACTAGAAATGCTTGTTAGGATAGGCGTCATATTTGAGTCAACATAAAATACACGCAATGATTAGAAACATGCAATAATAAGAGAGACTACATTTTGATGTAGTAGTATTTTGTTCAATATTGGATGTGAATCACTTTATAATGGAAATTACAGAAGATAGTCTTTCATATTTGAAAAAATTAATGCCATGGAAATACAGTATGTGGTTTATCATATTCAGAATATTATTTAAGAAATTGTAGTTAATGAAAACAGGAAATTCAAAATTATATATTTCACTTAGGTGTGTTTTCACTTAGGTAGTCCATGTAAAGAATAGGATATATAATTAAAACAAAACATGCATATTACATTTTATGATCAGAAAATAAAGTGATTTTTCTTTCCTTAGTAATAAAATGCAAATTAAAATAAGATATTATGCATATCAAATGAGAACATAAACTCAAGTTAGCAAATTTATTCTAATTTTTGTAATGATATTAAGCACTGTAGTGAGGGTAGTATTGATGACCTGTTTTATATACCAGTGGTAAGATTATAAATTTTCTTGCCAAATCGTGAAGGAAATTTCTTAGTATGCATATTTCAAGAATCACTTTCAAGAATCATTAAAATGTTCATATTTTTGACCTAATAGTTTTATATCTAAAATTTTATTCTAAATTTGACCACAAAAATAATCAGTGATATATACAAAGATTCATATTTATATGATAACATTATTTATAATAGCAAAATCTAAGAAATAAAAGTACAAATAGTAAATCACTCCGATGTCCATAAAGAGAAGTGTTAGGTAATAAAATACGCTTTCTAAGATGCTCTCTTCTCTGACTGCAGACTCACTCCTCAGTCTGCTAATTTACTTTGGAAGAAACGACCCTCCAGTTTACAACCTAAGAAGACAATTTGGGCACTTGACTAAGGGAAGGGGAAGAGAATAATCGGCATTGTCGTGAGAAATACCAGGGGTAAAGAATTCTTTCTTACTTAGAGTGAATTCCCAGGAAATAAGTAAAAATAATTTGTAGCTGAGGAAAACATCCTGTAAAATACATGAAGAAAATACCACTTGATAGGCAGAGAAAGGTCATTTTTAATTATTGTAATGACAATATTACTTAATAGTTTATAATAACATTTTGGCAGAGTTCTACCATCTTTACACAGATAGCTGCTTTATTCCTCCACTCCATCAGGTGGTTGTATTACTACCATTATACTTTAGGAAAATGAAGTATAAGGAAGTTGTGTCATTTGCTTAAATTGGCACAGCTATAAATGGTAAAAGCATTGTGTTTGACCCAGGGTTCCACCTGTATGTCCTGAGTTTAGCCAGAGATCATACTAATTTTGTCTTGCACCTCCCCAAGTTAACTTAACTCAGAGTCAAATTTCTTGAATTTTCTATGTCCACTGCTTCAACTCTAGATTTTCTTTCCATGATTTCAGGTGTGGACAAGATCACTAACCATCATCATACCACAGAATCCAATGACACTTTCAGTGTTTTTGTAATTTACCTGTCAGCAGAGCAGCAATTAAAGTGTGGATTGTTCCCTACATTTTTTTAAAAATTGTGAACACTTAACATGAGCTGTACTATCTTAAAAGTTTTATGTGTATAGTACAGTATTATTAAGTATGGGCACTGTGTTTTACAACAGACCACTAAAATTTATTCATCTTGCAAAACTGAAATTTTATAGTCTTTGGGAAAAAAAAACCTCCTATTTTCATCTCCTTCAGCTTTTGGAAAAGACCTTTCTACACTCTGTTTCTATGAATTTGACTATTTTAAATATCTTGTATAGGTGGAATTATGCAGTATTTTTCGTTCTGTGACTGGCTTGGTTTACTTAGTATAATGTCCTCCAGGTTCATTCATGTTGCTGTATATGTCAGGATTTCCTTCTATTTAAAGGCTGAATAACGTTCCATTGAAATTGTATACCATATTTTCTTTATTCATCTGTCACTGGGCATTTAGGTGTTTTCCATATCTAGGCTATTGTGAATAATTATGCAGTGAACACTAGAGTAAAAATCTCTTCTTTAGGATCCTGATGTCAATTATTTTGGCTATATACTGAGAAGTGGAATTGCTAGATCATATAGTAGTTCTATTTTTAATACTTTTAGGACCCTTCATACTCTTTTCCATAACAGTTGCACCATTTTATATTCTCATCAACAGTGTACAAGATTTCCAATTCCTCCATATCCACTCTAACACTTATCTTCTGTTCTTTTGATAATAGCCATTCTAATAAGTGTAAAGTGATATCTCATTGTTTTGATCTGCATTTCCTTGATGATTAGTAATGCTGAACACCTTTTCATATACCTGTTGGCCATTTGTATGTACTTTTTTTGTGTGGTACGCGGGCCTCTCACTGCTGTGGCCTCTCCCATTGCAGAGCACAGGCTCCGGACACGCAGGCCCAGCAGCCGTGGCTTATGGGCCCAGCCGCTCTGCGGCATGTGGGATCTTCCCGGACCGGGGCACGAACCCGTGTCCCCTGCATCGGCAGGCGGACTCTCAACCACTGCGCCACCAGGGAAACCCTGTATGTCCTCTTTGGAAAAATGTCTATTTAAGAGTTTTGCTCATTGTACACCTGAAACTAACACAATATTGTTAATCAACTATACTTCAATATAAAATAAAAAGTTAAAAAAAAGACTTTTGCTCATTTTTAAATTGGGTTATTTATTTATATTTTGCTATTGAGTTGTAGGGGTTCTTTGTATATTCTGTACATAAACACCTTATCAGATATATGGTTTGCAAATATATTCTCCCATTCCATAGGTTGATTTTTAATTTTATTGATTCTTTGTGCAGAAGTTTTTAGTTTGATATAGTTCCACTTATCTATTATTGGGTTTGTTTCCTGTGTTTTTAGTGTTATATCCAGGGAGTATTTGCCAAGAGCAATGTCAAAAATGTTTCCGCTATGTTTTCTTCCAGAGGCTTTTAGTTTCAAGTCTTATGTTTAAGTCTTTAATCCATTTTAAGGTGATTTTTGCATATGGTGTAAGGTAAGGGTCCGGTTTCATTCTTTTGAATGTGGATATCCAGTTTTCCCAACACCCATTGTTGAAGAGACTATGCTTACCCCATTTTGTATTCTTGCTCCTTTGTTGAAGATCAGTTGACTGCATATATGTGTGTTTATTTCCAGTCTCTCTATTTGTTCCATTTATCTATAGGTCTATTTTAAGCTAGTACTGTAGTTTTGATTACTGTAGTTTTGCAATACATTTGGAAATCAAGAAGTGGGATGCCTCCAGTTTTGTTCTCTCTTAATATTTCTCTGGTTTTTCAGGACTCTTTGTGATTCTATGTGTATTTTTGGCTGTCTTTATCTATAAAAAATAGCAGTGTGATTTTGGTGAGGATTACATTGAATCTGTAGATTGTTTTGGTTAGTATGGACATTTTAACACTTTAAGTCTTCCAGTATATAAATACATATTTCCACTTATTTCTGTAATCTTTAATTGCTTTCTTCACTTTTCAGGGTACATCTTTCACCTCTTTTTTTAAGTTTATTTCTAGGTACTTTATTCTTTTTGATGTTACTGTAAACAGGATTATTTCTTTAATTTCCTTCTCAGATAGTTTTTTAAAAATAAATTTATTTATTTATTTTTGGCTGCATTGGGTCTTTTTTGCTGTGCCCAGGGTTTCTCTAGTTGCAGCGAGTGGGGGTTACTCTTCCTTGTGGTTCACGGACTTCTCATTGCAGTGGTTTGTTGCAGAGCATGGGCTCTAGCTGTGTGGGCTCAGTAGTTGTGGTGCACGGGTTTGGTTGCTACACAGCATGTGGGATCTTCCAAGACAAGGGCTCAAACCCATGTTCCCTGTATTGGCAGGCAGATTCCCAACCACTGCACCACCAGGGAAGCCCCTCAGATAGTTAATTGTCTGTGTATAGAAACAAATTTTTGCATATTTATTTCATATCTTGTAACTTTACTGAATTTGTTTATTAGCTCTAATACTTTTTTATGGGGCCTTAGGGCTTACTACATATAAGATCATGGTGTCTGCAAAAGGGGATGTATTTACTCCTTTCCAATTTGGAATCCTATTTCTTTTTCTTCCCTAGTTGTTTTGGCTAGCACTTCCACTACTCTGTTGCATAGAAGTGGTGAGAGGGGCCATTTTTGACTTACTATTGATCTTTGAGATGGCTTTTATTTTTCTTAATTGAACATGATGTTAGCTTTGGGCTTGTCATATATGTCCATTATCATATTGAGTTATATTCCTTGTATACCTACATGGTTAAGAGTTTTTACAACACAAGAGTGTTGAATTACAGCAAATGCTTTTTTTCTGCATCTATTGAGATAATCATGTGATTTTTATCTTTCATTATATTAATATGGTGTATCAAGTAAATTGATTTGTATTTGTTGAATCATGCCTGCATCTAAAGGATAAATCCCACTTGATTATGGTGTATTATCCTGTTGAATTTGATTGACTAGAGTTTTGTTGAAAAATTCTGCATTCTGTATGTTCTGTATGTTCATCAGGGATATTGATCTGTCATATTCTTTATTTGTAGTACCTTTGCTTGGCTTTGTTAAGTGGGTAATCCTGCCTTTATAAAATGGCTTTGGAAGTGTTCTTTTCTCTTCAATTTTAGAAGGAGTTTGAGAACGCTTGGTAGTAATTCTTTAAATATTTGATAGAATTAACCAGTGAAGCCATGTGGTCCTGGGATTTTCTTTGCTTGGAAGTTTTTGATTACTGATTAAATCTCTACTAGTTATTAATCTCTTTAGATTTTCTATTTCTTCAAGATTTAGTCTTTTTAGGTTGTGTGTTTCTAGGAATTAAGCCATTATTTCAGAGTTATCCAGTATGTTGGCATGAAATTGTTTATAGTAGCCTCTTATGAGCCTTTTTATTTCTGTGATATCAGCTGTAAGTTCTTCTCTTTCATTTCTGATTTCATTTATTTGAGTCTTCTCTATTTTTTCTTGGTCTGATTAAGACTTGTCAGTTCTGTTTATCTTTTAGAAAACCAACTCTTATTTTGATATTTTTTTTTTACTATTTTTCTGTTATTTATTTTGTTTATTTTGCTCTAATTTTTATTATTTCCTTCCTTTCATAATTTTTGGCTTAATTTATTCTTCTAGTTCAATGAGGTCTAAAGTTAGGTTGTTTATTTGAAATCTTTCTTCATTTTTGATGTAGGTGTTTCCAATATAATCTTCCCTCTTAATAATGCCTCTGATGTCTCCCATAAGTATTGGTATATTGTGTTTTCATTTTCATTTATCTCAGAACATTTTCTGATTTTTTTTTTTACCTTTTAATTTTTTCTTTGATCTATTGGTTGGTCATGAGCATGATGTTTAATATCCACATATTTGTGAATGTTCCAATTTTCTTTCTGTTATGCATTTCTAGTTTCATTTCATTTTGGTCAGCAAATATATTTGAAATAATAAGATTTCAATCTTTATAAATTTGTTAAGACTTGTTTTGTGACCTAACATGTGATCTCTTCTGGAGGAAGATCTGTTTGTTCTTGAGAAGAATATGAATTCTACTGTTTTGGAGTGGAATACTCTGTATATATCTCATAGGGCCATTTGTATATGGCATTGTTCAAGTGCATTGTTTCTTTATTGATTTTCTGTCTGGTTGTTCTATGCATTATTGAAAGTGGGGTCTTGAAGTCTCCTACTATTATATTCCTGTTCATTTCTCCCTTCAATTCTATCACTGTTTGCCTTACATATTTAGGTGCTCTGATGTCTGATTGCCCTCCTAAATTGACTCTTCTATCATTATATAACATCCTTCTCTGTCTCTTGTGACAGTTTTTCACTCAAAGTCTACTTTTCCTGATATAAGTAATTCCATTCTTGCTCTTTTGTTTACTTTTTGCATGGAATATCCATTTCCATCCCTTTGCTTTCAGCCTGTATGTTTACTTATATCTAAAATAAGTCTCTCGTAAATAGCATATAACTATTTGTTATATTTTTACCCATTCAGTCACTTTATTTATTTGATTAGGGAGTTCAATTTATATGTCTTTATGTATCTTTTCTTTGTGGTTACCACAAAGCTTCCATAAGCAGCTTATATTTATGAGTCTATATGCTTGTCTTTTAACTTCTATAGTAAAATTTAAAAAGGGTTAATAAAACCCAATATTACAGTATGAGAGTATTCTATGGTGGTCTATATATTTACCTTTATCAGTGAATTTTATACTTTCATAGACTTTCATTTTGCTGTTTGTCAACTTAAAGAGTTTCCTTTAGTATGGTTTTAAAACAGTTCTAGTGTGTGTGTGTGTGTGTGTGTGTGTGTGTGTGTGTGTGTGTGTGTCTAAAAAAATATTTTTGTTTTCTTCATTTTTGGAGGACAGTTTTGCCAAGTCTAATATCCTTGGTTCATAGTTTTTGTTTTTGTTTTTTTCTTTTCAGTACTTTGAATATATCATTCCACTCCCTCTGGTCTAAAATATTTCTGCTAAGAAATACGCTGATGGTTTTATGGGGATTTCCTTTGTGCATGATTAGAGAATTTTCTCTTGCTGTTTTCAAAATTCATTCTCTGTCTTTGACTTTTGACAATTTGGTTATAATGTGTCTCATTGTAGACTTCTGTTTCGTTTTTGGGGTCCTTTGGACTTCACGAATCTTGTGGCTACTTCCTTCCCCAAATTTGGAAAGTTTGGGGGCACTATTTTTTTAAGCTTTCTGCACCTTTCTCCCTCTTACCCTCCTGGAACTTCCATACAATGTATATCTGTTCATTTGAGGTGTCTCATGAGACCCTTAGGCTTCCTTTACTCTTTTTTATTCATTCTGCCTCTCTGATTGAATAATTTCAAAAGACTTGTGTTCAGGTTCACTGATTCATTCTTCTGTTTGACCAAGTCAGATATTGAAGCTCTCTATTAAATTTTTAGTTGTATTCCTCGGCCCCAGAATTTATTTATTTATTTTTATGCCTTCTCATTGTTTATAACCTCATTTTTTTACCTATAATTTTTCTGATTTGTTTAGTTGTGCATCTGTGTTCTATTTTGATTTGCTAAGCTTCTTTAAGATGATTATATTGAACTCTTTTGCAGGCAATTCATACATCTCCATTTCCTTAGGCTTGGTTGCTGGAGATACGGTTTTTGTTGGGTCATATTATTTCTCTCATTCTACATGTTTCTACAAGAAACAGTCATGTCACATCTACATATTTGTAGAAACAGACACCTCTTTCCCAGTCCTTATAGACAGGCTTTGACAGGGAGAAGACTTCAATGATCAGCCCACCTAGAGAGTCTGGGAAACTCTCAAACTTTTCTAATGGATGTGCATGCTCCACATCTCTCCCTCCTACCTGAGTTGTGTGCCTTCTTTCATGTTTTTGGAGCTACACTGACCATGGTAAGCACCACCATTTTTCCTGAGGTAAATATGCTGAAAGCCAAGGATGTGGGATCCAGGCTCCACTCTCTTTCTCCCATGGGAGAATTCATGGGCAAGGTGAGCTTCCTTGGTGCTGAGCTGTGCCAACTTGGGAGAGGGGATTCTGTGGATAAAGTGAAATTGTGTTTCCTCCCTGTTCCATGTGGTTGCTATCAGGTTTGAGCTCATCAGCATACTATAACTAGTTAACTTGAATTTGGAGGTATTTTAATCCATATGCTATTTTTAAATCAGTGTTGCTTTTTGGGGAAAAGGACTGGGACTTCCCATTCTGCCATCTCTCTGAAGTCACTCCTCATGCCTTATGTTCTGAATGTTCCTTCACCTTGACTTCCGAACATCACCGTCTACCTCTTACATTGTTCCTTCTCAATGCCTTCATATTAGTGTCTCAGTGCCTCATATTTCATTTTCACTTTAATTGCTGATACTCCTCCATACTCTGTGCTAAAATCAGTTTTATTCTATTCAAGTTTTCTCCTTGAGTGATACTACCATATCCTAGGAGGTCAACTAATATGTGTATGATAATTATGATAAAATGAATAATATATTGTGTAATATTGGCTACAGTGTTCCTGTTCTGAATAGATTTCTTCTTCAGATATTTTGAATGTATTATATTTATCAAATGTATTTGTTCATTAATTATGAAAGTCATGTATTATTGGTGGAAACATTATCAAATGCTGAAAAATAATTTGATCAAATTGTGTTCTTGATTACATCTGATTGAGAAATAAGTGTTATTAGGTAATATCAGGATCAGATTATCTCCAAACACCCATTAAATAAAATGAAGTATGAAGTCAAAGTTGGCTTTGCTACGTTAAACTAGTAATTCCAGTAATAAAGCCTAACTTATTAAAACTCAAATTAAATGCATGAAGAAACAACTACAAAATTAAATGTACTTCATCATTTTATGAACTTGCCTAAATTTTCAAAGTTCAAATATAAACGTTTCATAATGTTTACACTTAACAGTGTCAAGCTAATATCTCTGGTAAGTTGTTGTATTGTCTTTTTTTTTTAAATATGGAATACAATAAAGTAAAATCCTTCACCAGATTCCTTCTGGAAAATAAGAAAACATCCAGTAATAATGGCATACTCCAAATCCACTTAATTAAAATCTTTAGTTCTATGAATCTAAGCAGATGAGTATTACTCAAAGTTGTAAAGGGAACATTAAAGGAATATTGCAGTATTTTCAGAGTAAATATTAAGCTTTTCATAAGACAGTATTGAAATAAAAATTTCATGAACAGGCTTTTTTCCCCCTGAGTTAGTCATTGGTATAAAAATCATGATGTTATTTTGTGTTAGGTGTTTTTCTAAGGCACTGGAGATAGAAAAATGAAGAAAACAGGTAAAAATTATCCCTTCCATGAGTTTTCCATGGGTTGAAGAGAAGAGTAAATATATACATATATATATATACATACTTATTATTATTATTATTACAACCTATAGCAAGTTAATTGGTGACAGTGAAAAAAAAGCAAAAGAGAGGATGAGGAGTGTTCAAGTGCGGACATACAGTTTATTTTAAAATAATGTGGTCAGGAAATGCCCACTCTACAGATCAACAAGGTGAGTAAGACTACAAAAGGGTAAGAGAAGGAGTGGTGAGATGGGAGGTGAGGTCAGAGATGGAGGTCAGACCATGTAGGTGACATCTTACAGGTTCCGGTTATAGTGATGAAGACAGCTATTAAGTGGAAGTTTTTAGCAGAGTGGCATGATCTGATTCACATTTAAACAGAATAATTCTTGCTGCTGTTAGAGTCTAAGGCAGAGGAAGAGTGATTCATTAGGAGAATAGGTCAGGAAAGATGACGGCACTGAGATGGTAGCAAACGAAGTAGTGAAAATCAGACAGATTTTAATTACATTTTGTTGGCAGGGGTAACAGGATTTTCTGAGGGATTCAGTTTAGAAGTAAGAGAAGAGAGAAGTCAAGGATAAATGCAAGTTTTTTGCCGTGACCAACTAGAAGAGTGGACTGATAATAATTAAGGTAGGAATAGGGGAAGGAATACATGATGTTTGTTTTGGGGCCTGTTGAATTTAAGACATGACACACTAATGAGCATTCAAGGAAACATATCAAGTTGACAATGAGATACAAAAGTTTGGAGTATATCGGAAAATCTGGATATTAACATTTTCTTCATAGGCAATTCTTTTTAGTGCTATGAAATTGTGACTTAGAGAATGTTTGAGGTTGGAAAAATCCCAGAAATAATTAAATCATGTCCAAACTCATTATATTAGAGATGAAAGTAATAACACCCAGTGAGGGTCAGTGACTGTAAAACATCTAAAAATTTGGGTCAGCCTAGAGGCTCTTAGGGATAGATGTATAAATTTCCTAAAGGCAAGAAAATAGAACTATTTCAGGAGTTGTTAATGAGATGATGACTTTATAAGGATATTTTCTAATAAAAACTAGTACCAGAAGGAACTTTGAAATGACTTTTAAAATTTGAATATACACTTACTTTCTACTTTAAATAGATTTAGTTTTGTCTCTTCAATTTATTTCATTTACTTTTAATCCTTGTTTTGGCCCAGAGGAAAAATTAATGAGTTGAAGTAACATGCTTTGTTTTGACAATGAGATTTGAAATATGAATTACAGATCCTCTTCAAATCACGTTGGTAGTTTACACAGTGATATCACAGAGCTGTATTTCCTACTGTTAAGCACATGCCCTCTTGAGAGTCAGAGTTTCAATGTAACCCCAGCTGATCTCATCATCTTCCCCTATAAACCTGCCCTTTTGAGTGAATAACGCTTTAGTAAAAATGAAATAGGGCCAAGTGGCTGGGGAGTAATGGGGAGGGTTTCGTGGCAAGGGTCCTTGGGAGCCAAGTTTTGCTAAATGTTACTGGGTCTTGATGAGGAATGAACCATTACCCACAGGTGGCGGAGAACATAATATGTTGCAGATAGAAAGGGCAATATTAAAAAGCAAAACAAAAAAATTATAATGGGTGCTTTCCAACATTTGCATATGTTTTACCTAAAGAAGCAAGCTGTCTTTAAACTGTATCACTTTTGAGAAGCTGCATGATGGAGACCTGAATCTGTCCCCTTCCTCATTCCTTTGCTGGACAAATCACATACTATTAGAAACACTGATGTGTGCCACTCCTTAAATCATCTGAAATGTCCCCTTTACGTGAAAACTATGTCAATATTTTAAGGCTTTATTTATATTCTTACTTCTCTGTGAAGACCTACTTTCCTTAATTCAGTCAAAATCTTCTCTTTATTTTCTGAAATTTTATAACTCAGTTATCTCTAGCATTCAAGGCCTGCTTAATACTTGTTATACCCATGCTCTTAAGGGCTAAAAGGCTAATATTCTGCAAGGTTTATATTGTGCATTGTTGCTGGGTCAGTTTGAATTATGAATAAATGAATGCATTAACATCACATTTGAACCTAAAGTCCCTAAATTTTATGTTTAATTAACTGAGGTTTTCTCACTAATTTAAGGGAAAAAAAATTGAAGACAAATTCTATATGAATGTGCTTCATTAACTGATTAAGTTACAGAGTTATAAAACAAAAAGTTGTCAGTATTTTTGAATGTTACCTATACAATGAAATGTTACACTTGTGCTAGAGTAAATGAAAATGCCATTGTAATCTTATTTATTTATGAAAGTAAAGGTTTAATGAGACTTAAAGATAGTATTGTAAGTCAAAGATTGTAATGCTTCACACTTCAGTATTTGCCATTTCTTAGTTCTATTTTCACTGCTTACCTGATTGAGTTTTTCTTTATATATCTGAGTACAAAGTGTATATTATTTAAAAGAAGACAAAAATCAGGAAAAATTTTAAGTAAATAATTATGTAAACATTTTTACAGTCATTGACAGAATGGCTAAGAAGTGTAAAGGGAAGGAGAGATTAAATTCTTAACAAGTGGAAAACAGGATGAAGGGTACATGGGGTCATTATATACTATTTCTTACAACTGCATGTGATTATACAATTATCTATAAGTAAAAATATTAAATAAAATTTTCACACTGACTATAACATTTTATTTAAAAAATGCATTATGTCTAAGAATACAAGAAGAGTCTAGCAGCAAACACAGTTACTGATGTAATTGGTCACATTAGCAGCCTAAGGAAACAAAATCACAGAATTATCTTATTCAATGCAGGAAAAACGATACTTAATAAAATTCCACAAACTCTGCATGTAAAATGCCAGAACATTAGGAATGAAAGGGGAATTCCTAAATCTGATAATGTATTTACTAACAACAACAACACACTTTATGTTTAATGGTGAAGCATTATAAACATTTTCTTTAAAAATACAGAGCAAGAGAAGGAAGACTGCAATCACCGCATCTATTCAATGTTGTCCTGAGGGACTCAGACTGAACAATGTGATGTGAATAAAAAGAAAAGAACAAATGATGTTATGATTGTCTACTCAGTCCTTCTCAGCAGTATTCATCTCAGGGGATATGCAAAAATTGCTAAAAAATTCAGGTCAATATCTTGCACAATTGTAACCTATTTGTGACACAGCAGTGTTCCACTACAAATGGTGGGAAACCCTGTACCATATCATAAATCCACGTTGAAAAAGACAGTCTTTTGGAAGAAAGTGTACATCGAGTTTGCTGAATAAATTGTCAGTGTAAAATAGATACATTTCTTATTCAATTTTAGCAAACAATTTGAGAAAAAGATATTCAAGACATCTGTGATAATTACAAAATATTTCTTACAAGTCAAAAGTGTTATTTAAATAAATGTAGGAATAGATATGGATATAATACTTAATATCTTATAGAAACTATTCTCCCTACAATCAATCTACAAATTTAAGGAAGTTCTAATAAAAACCCTACAAGCTGGTACTCAAAGGCAGAATCAAGAATAGCCAAGAAAACTTTTATCAAGCAAGAAGGGAGACAGATATTATCAGATATTTAGAGGTATATACTTTATAAATCTATAGTAATTAAGAGAGTATGGTATTGGGGGTGGGATGGTTAAAATGTCAATGGCAGAATAGAAAACCTACTTATAAGGAGAAATTTTTTTTTTTTTTTTCTTTTTTCAGTACGCGGGCCTCTCGCTGTTGTGGCCTCTCCCATTGTGGAGCACAGGCTCCGGACGCTCAGGCTCAGCGGCCATGGCGCACGGGCCAAGCCGCTCCGTGGCATGTGGGATCTTCCCGGACTGGGGCACGAACCCCTGTCCCCTGCATCGGCAGGCGGACTCTCAACCACTGCGCCACCAGGGAAGCCCATAAGGAGAAAATTTAACATTTGTGTTTTCCTTTTTGTTTTCTTCGTCTATACTACATTTGAACATTTTGAGGATGATTTTACTCAATTTATACAACCCTGCTGTTTCACTAAAGTAGTATTAAATAGAAAATTTGTTTCAAAATAATAAATTAATGTCCTGACAACTGCAATTATGAATGTTCTGAGTGTCAGAAATTATTTACAGGGGTAAAGTAGGAAAACATTAAATAGTGTTATGTAATGGTGACAAGGGCTTTAAACTGTTTTTGTGTTAGGACATTTCCCAATGCATGCATAAACATTAAACCCAGATGATAGTTGAAGGGCATAAGAGGAAATATTATACTTTCTTCAGCATGTAGTTTTTACATGGATAGTTTCTTTGATCTTGATTATCACAGATAGGATGGGAAATTGAAAAGAAAAGCGACCAATTTTAATTGGTTATTATATGACATTTAAGTATGAAATTTATTTAACCCACATAATAGTGTATTCACATATTACTGTAGTTGAAAGATTAAAGATCACAATGTATGCTTTTATAAGATCAGTTAATATGAGATTTATATCTTAAAATTTAATATATTATTATTAGCTAGAGTTACTATGTTTTACAGTAGATCTCTAGAAGTTATTTATCTTGAATCAGTGAAACTTTATACCCTTTGAACAATGCTTATTCCCCTCTCCAAACCCCTGGCAACCACCATTCTACTTTCTGCTTCTATAAGTTTGACTATTTTAAATTCATCATATTAGTTGAATCATGCAGTATTTGTCCTTCTGTGACTAACTTATTTCCCTTAGCATAATATTCTCCAGGTTCATTTGTGTTATTGTACATTGTAAGATTTCTTCCTTTTTAAATGCTGAACTATATGCTATTTTATGTGTTTATCTCATTTTCTTTATCCACTCATCTATCGATGGGCATTTAGCTTGTTTCCATATCTTGGCTATTGTGAATAACTATGCAATGAACACAGGGGTCAAAATATCTTCTTTGGGACCCTGACCTCAATGGTAGTTTTATTTTTAATTTTTTGAAGAACCTCCACACTTTTTTCCTCACCTGCTGCATGATTTTGCATTCTCAACAGCAGCGTACAATTGGGGAAGAATTATTCTTGTTTTAGTGTTATAACTCAATGTTGCCAATGTCTCCTTTATGTGAACATCTGATAAAAGACTCTCTGGCTTTATGCTTTCTGTAAATTTCAAGTTTGCCTTCTAAATAAAGCATTCTTCTTTTGGGGTATATTTATACTTTTTCTGACTCAGCTATGTACTCACAATTTCAATCCTAGGCTTACCCAGTTCTCATTTCTGCATCTTAATAAAATTAAATTCAACAAGCATTCATAGACATAGAATAGTATGAGATTAGAAATGCTGTAATGGATCTATCTCTAAAGTGCTAAGAAAATACAAATAAGGAAACTGTTGATAGAAGCCAGAAAAATCCAAAGAGAAAAGATGATATTGCAGTTAACAGGAGCTTGTTAAGTAGAAAAAAAGGTATTTCAGACACAAGGAACAGCATTATGAAGATTAAAGGGTGATAGAATTTTTAGAATAATGATAAGTGGTTCAATGTGAATAAAGCACATAATTGCTTGTAAAAGTCAAAGGAAAGAACGCATGATTACAGAAAAGCTTAAGATAAGGGTAAAACTGCAGTTCCAGTTGTCTTTTAAGCAATTTTACTCTATATAGGTGACTTCTAAACAGTCCTGAATGGAACAGAGTGTTCTATGGAAATAGGTCTCCAAGATGAAATAAGATTAAGATAAGTCTTGCTGGATTCAATACCATATTGCTACTGTAACCCATCTTGGTGTGTACAACACATGCCAGTATGTAAACAACCTGGAAGTCCTTCAGTAAAAGAAATCTTTTGACTTTTATTTAGTACAGTTTCTAAACTTTGGGAGATGAAAATTTCCCCAATTTTGAATACTTATTATAATATCAAGAAAAAATTCCAGGTTATAAAGTTTGGGGCATATGACTTATAGGATGCGCATTCTTATGATGCCTTCTACTTTATGTCTCACACGTAATTTTCTAATGTGCCTTTCCCACATCTCCAAAACATTCTCATCAAGCTTATTCATAAACCTGAAAACTCTGCTTGTTCTTATATTATATCCTTGTGCACTGAAAGCAGTTTGAGGTATGTCAAAAAAATCTTTGAAAAATGTCTTCTTTAGGACTAGTGATATTATTTTATATTTCTTTACTTCACCAGGAAGACAAGTGTCTGAGGAACATTCATCTACGTAGCTCAACAAAAGAATCTCATATATCATAGGAACTAAATACAAGCTTTTGGAGGAATGATAATATTCATTTGATAAACTCACTAACATCTTCGTTTCTCATGTTTTCTGAGCCAAAGAGCAATAATAAATGTATCCTTTGTTGATCACATTTCTTGCAGCATACTACTTTTGTTTGTATTTATTAGTGTCAATGTTTCAGACTCACATAGCATGATTTATACAACGCCCACTATTTTTCTTTAGCATTTTTTTCTTTTGTTTTTGTTTCTGATTTTTTTAAATTGAAATATATATAGTTGATTTTCAATGTTGTGTTATTTTCTGGTGATAGCAAAATGATTCAGATATATATATATATTTGTTTTGTTTTCAGATTCCTTTCCATTATGGTATATTTCAATATATTGAATATAGTTTCCTGTGCTATACAGTAAGACCTTGTTGTTTATCTGTTTTATATATAGTAGTTTATATCTGCTAATCTCAAACTCCTAATTTATCCCTCATTTTCTACATCTGTGTTTGTTCCTGTTTTGTAAATATAAGTGATATCATGATATTTGTCTTTGTCTGACTTACTTCACTTAGTAAATATGATAATCTCTATGTCCATTCTTGTTGCTGCATTATTTCATTATTTTTAATGACTATTAGTCATATATATATATCTCACATTTTCCTTGACCAATCATCTGTTGATAGACACTTAGTTTGCTTCCATGTCTTGGCTATTGAAAATAGTTTTAGCATTTTTTTTTTAAATTTTATATCACTTTCAGCATTTATATTTTTGTAAGGAACTTTTATTTTTTATACATTTTACACTATATTTTGACACTATACGTATATGTATATCCATTCTGTTTAAGAAAGCCCATGAACAATATTCTCCAAGTGTCTCAAATTTTTATTTGAAAATACACTCTGATAGAACCCTATTTTAGAAGCCATGAGTGTCATGAGATGGCATCACAAAACCTTTCTAGGATTTACAAAAATGAGCTAAAGTAATTCAGTGCTTCAACTGTTTTCTGTGCTGGCAGACAACTGCAAATCACAACTGTGTACATTCTGGTACGCTTTACATCTTTTGAAAGATTACGTTGCTATAATTGTAATGCATAATATTCTGAGGAAAACTGTTTCATTTCCTTAACACCATTTAAACGTGGAGTCTGTGAAATAAGCTAAAATGAGCAAAATTAACATAAAAAATAACTAAAACTGAAAGGAAATAAATATGGATCTAGCCAAAATTCTTCCGTTTGTAGAGAGAAGTGCCAGAGACCTGGAGAAATGAGTGGACCTTTGCTAGGACGCTCAGGAATACTATTTCCTGACTCTTGTGCAAGCATAGCTGGGGGCAGCCTCTCAAGGCCATGCAGAGGTCACACACAAAGCTGCCTAATTTGCTTGCTTGGAGGACTGACCAGAATTTCCTCAGAAAGGTCCTGAGAGGTTTTGTGGGTTTTTTTTTTGTTTTTTTCTATGACATGGTCAACTTTCTTTCTTTCTTTCTTTCTTTTTTTTTTTTTTTGAAACTCTTTCACTTTGCTCTGAGCTTATCAGGTATTATGTAGATTTAAAATTTTTTATTTTTTAAAAATTTCATACTGGAGTATAGTTGATTAACAATGTTGTGTTACTTTCAGGTGTACAGCAAAGTGATTCAGTTATACATACACATGTATCTATTCTTTTTCAAATTATTTTCCCATCTAGGTTATTAGAGAGTATTGAGCAGATTTCCCTTTCAAATACTACTCTTTTGTAACTGAAAACCTAGTTTCTTTTTGCTATAAACCCAACAAGAATTTTTATTTTATTTCATTTTTGCCTGCTTTTTTTATTTTTGCGGTACGCGGGCCTCTCACTGTTGTGGCCTCTCCCGTTGCGGAGCACAGGTTCCGGACGCGCAGGCTCAGCGGCCACGGCTCACGGGCCCAGCAGCTCCGCGGCATGTGGGATCTTCCCGGACCGGGACACGAATCCGTGTCCCCTGCCTCGGCAGGTGGACTCTCAATCACTGCGCCACGAGGGAAGCCCTTTGCTTGCTTTCTGACAGTGAGATGGCAATCTTTCTCTTGAGACTGACATCTACATCAATACAGGGACCCTAACTCTCCTGTTCTCCACTGTATCTCTTACCAGTGCCTGGGATAAACATGATAGAAAATGCATATTAACTAAATGAAAGAATGGATGACTGAGACTTTCTATACCCACAGTGATAACTTGATTTTTCATAATGTTAATAATTAAAATATAATTGAAGCAGGCGTACATTTTTTTCTTAAAACTATTAACAACATTGTGTTTTCTTCTTAATCCTACAAACCTCTAATTTGCCCAGTTGTTAGAGTCCGCTGTTTAAAGGACCAGCTAGCTCAACATTTCTCAGAGTGTATGATGAAACACCTGAGGCTTTAGTCTGCATCGAAGCATCTATACCTTCCTGTCCATAGTCTGATTACTCAGATTACACAGCAGGCCTACTGATTTTGATTACTAGGTTGGGATTATATGGACTCAGAATTCTAAACTCTGAAAAAAATTCTGATGCATTCTAAACTTTAAGAACCTAAGTTTTGGGCTTCCCTGGTGGCGCAGTGGTTGAGAGTCCGCCTGCTGATGCAGGGGACACGGGTTCATGCCCCGGTTCGGGAAGATCCCACATGCCGCGGAGCGGCTGGGCCCGTGAGCCATGGCCGCTGAGCCTGCGCGTCCGGAGCTTGTGCTCCGCAACGGGAGAGGCCACAACAGTGAGAGGCCCGCGTACCGAAAAAAAGAAGAAAAAAAAAAAAAAAAGAACCTAAGTTTTTTTTTCTTAATTCACCCATGATAGAGCTATTTATGACTTCATGCTGATATAAATTACTGTTTTGCTTTAATTCTGAAAATTAATTAATACTTATGTTTCTTACTTTCAATAATATTAAATATAAGTCTTAAGTTAAATGACCAAATCTGAAGCTAATCTTCAAGTTAGTTCCTGAAAGTTTTTCCTCATATTCATAGGATGAGAGACATTTTTAGTAATTAAGGTACAGGGAATAAGTAACAATAGCAATAGCAATTATAGACTTTAATAATATTCATTAAAGGAAGGTTCAATGGTTAAAGAGTTTCTATGCCTGGGTCTAAAACTTAATGAATAAAGCTTTTTTAGAAAGCCACTGATTCTATTCACATTACTGAAAATTGCTGTTCAAGCTCTTTTCTTTAGGCATATATATTCCCATCATACACCAGAGTCACTATTCTTCAGTATGTTCTCCAGATAGCTCTTTTGTTAATTTCAGTTCCTACTTTTAAAGTTTATTTTGCATAAATATTTCTGCAGTAAAATTTTGCTTTGCACATTTAAAATGCATTACCTAGTTTTGATGTAAAACAGGTATAGGCTGGGTCTCAGAATCAAGTCACCTAGTTTAGGGGTGATTTAATGGATATTTTTATTCCCCCTCCTTCACAAGAAGGGGTGCTATGTAAAGAGGGCACACACACAAGTGGGATTTATTTTGCCGCAGCCACTCACATGAAGAGAGCAGGGTACTGTGCAGTTTAGCGAAATAGGCAGTTTGCAGAGAGGCTGTATTTCAGCCCCTCACAGACACAGAAAGCTACAAGGAGACTGCCCTCGTGGTCCAGTTGTTAAGACTCTGCATCTCCACTCCACTGCAGGGTGCACGCAGTTCGATGCCTGGTCTGGGAACTAATACCTGCATGCTGTGTGGCGTGGCCCCAAAACAAAAATCAAACAAACAAAAAAAACCAAAAGCTACCTGACTTTGAACACATTACTGAGTACTTCTGATTCTTTGTTTTTTAATCTATAAAAAAGAGAATGACAGTAGCATCATAGTAAGGTTTGAAGGAGATACTTTAAGAAACACACATCTGACTGCTTCTGGTATTACCTAATGTTAATATATTTACATGGTATAAAGAAAATCTCACAAAATATCCTCTATGCTTCCCTGCATATTGAGGCAAGTATTCTGGTATGCCATCTACCTGAGGTCTGCTATATTGGGAATTTCTACTCTAGCCAAGATTAATATTTTAGTGTAAATATTGTTAGTTGCAATTATAAAGTGTTCAGCTACTGAGCCTATTAGACCATTTTTTCTAATTCATTTACTGCATAACAAAGTAACAACATCTATAAAATATTAAAGAATATGAACTATTTGATCACATTTATACTGAGATGCCAGAAGCATCTATGTATATATATATATATATATATATATATATATATATATATATACACATAGTTTTTACTCTTAACATTCAAATATTCACATAGGTTGTATATATCAATTTTCTCTCTATTAATCTGACAAAGGACCTCAAGAAGAAATGCTGCTTTAGCAATTGAAAATGAACTGAATTCCTGCCAAGTCCATAGTTTAAAAGTGTCTTTCAAACACCTTGGTTAATTTTTGTTGTTAATGTTTTGATAATTATTTGTGTTCAAGTTTATTTGGCTTTTCCTAATTTAAGAATCCAAGGGTCCATTTTCAGCTATCCACCATGTTTGAACGTTTCTCATAACTTTTTGGAAGGAAAATGTTCACTTTTATTAATTCTATGTACTAATCACATGAAAAGTGTCTAAGGCCTGCTTTTCACTAGCCCATAGTTTAAGTAAATTTATTATAGATGGATAATAATATTCATCTATTATATCTAACTCTAGAGCTCCTAATAATTGTATAAAGAAGAGAGAAAGATATTATAAATGTAATTACCTCATTCAACATTTTTTAATACCATAAAATTCAATTTGTCTGTTACTTTTATTTTTTAACTTGCTAAGTTTTAAATCCTTTCTACATTTAATGCTTTTCTCCTTGGTATGAGTTTAGATTCACTTAAAGTTATTTTTGATTAGAAAAAGTTTATATGACAATAAAGATGTGTTAAAAATGCTGAAAATTACAAAATTATGGGTTATTAATATGAATGCTGCCCTAAGACACAGTCTTGACAACAGCAGTAAACTGAAAAACTATTCTTTTAAACTCTTTGCCTTAATGTAGGAGTAACATTTCACTGTTTCATATTTGTCCATCTCCAGAATCCTTATATTTCACTCTGTCTATTCTACCTATATTCTGTGAAATTTACTTTTTAAAGGTAATTTTTTAACAAGTTAACCTAGCTACTGACTGTTTGAAGCCTAAACTATTTTCTAGCACAATTTCATGATATAATTGAACAAAACTTTTCACATAAATATCTCCCAGTTAACTTATAGTATCAATAAGATTTATGATTACTACCCATAATTTAGGGGAAATAAAAGTTTGACCCCAAAGCTATAGAGTTTGAAAATTTTCACACAGTGTAAAAAATAGTTTTAACCCCCAACAGTCTTGAAACAATCATGAAGCTATTTTTCTTGTTGCTCCAAGCAGTTAACGGACCAATTGATAACCCAATTTATCACATGTATAGCAGTTTTATAGCTCCTCTTTTATTAAAAATGTGTTAAGATATGACATATGAATATTGACAGATAAAAACTTATAGCAGCACATTAGAAAAACAATAAACATCTAATGAACCTAGTCAAGATATGCATTTTTATTTTGCAAAATGTCTTTCAAAAATTATGCTTAATTAATACTGTTTCATCAAGGAAAATTTCACTCGATATTATCCTTAAAGTACACTTACTTCAAAGAGAAAATTGTTTGAATCAAAAGGATTTTCTAGGTCTGAAAATTTGAACAACATATATTTATTTTTAAATGCTTTGATTTGAAGAGGTACCATCCTCTGTTTTCATGACTTTGATTAATTGCTGTGTAGACAGAGTTAAACTCAAGATAATACTGAGAGGTATGTTAGCTGTTAACTTCGCAGTGATTAATGGCAAGACAAGATATCAGGCATCGAAGAGTTGAAAAACTATTAACTTCGCAGAAAGCTGAAAAAGCCAGAGGGAAAAAATGTCACACTAACAAAAGGCAATGAAAAAGCAAGACGTTGCTCTTGATTGCATTTTGTTATATTCCTGAATCCATGCTAAATCATCAAAAGACATTTTAAAGTAGTGTTCATGTGGTCTAAATCTAAACTTGCCCATGAAATAGAACAAGAAACAAACATGTCACTACAGCAAAAATCAAAATATAATATATGAAACATAATAAACAAGTTATATATATATATATATAATTTTTTTTTTGTGTGGTACGCGGACCTCTCACTGTTGTGGCCTCTCCCATTGCCGGGCACAGGTTCCGGACGCGCAGGCTCAGTGGCCATGGCTCACGGGCCCAGCCGCTCCGTGGCATGTGGGATCTTCCCGGACCGGGGCACGAACCCGTGTCCCCTGCATCGGTAGGTGGACTCTCAACCACTGCGCCACCAGGGGAGCCCTTATATATTTTTGAATACAGAAAAATGGAAGAAATTTTAGTTCTTTCAAGATTTAAAGGTTTCAAAGTTTAAACTTTAGGGGTAAAGGCCAGGCAGAACAAAGACATGCTAAAAATGCTGTGTATGGCTCTCGTATAATATTAATTACTAGTTATTGAGAAACCCCACACTCCTGAAATTGTCTTAAGCCATTATATAACCAAACCTGATCCTCACAGAATACTCACTAGATAGGTACTTGCTTCATTTTGTAAACATTTTATAAATTTTATAAACTTTGTAAATTGAAATTCAGAAACATTAAATCTTTATTAAGGTTTCACAAGAGTAAATGTTTCATCACAGTTTACATCAGTAGTAGGGTTATTAATTGGCCTAATTTCAATATTGTTGTGTCACAGGGAACAGAGAGGCCCAGGGAGAGAGTGGGAGGGAGAGATGGGGAATGGCCGGTGGGTGAAACAGTCAGAACACACACATCATTTATCTATTAAGTTTGCCCTCTTACGTGGGTGTTGTTCGTGGCGCCCCAAAACAATTACAGTAGTAACATCAAAGATCATCGATCACAGATCACCATAACAAATATAATAATAATTAAAAAGTTTGAAACATGGCGAGAATTACCAAAATGTGACACAGAGACACAAGATGAGCAAATGCTTTTGGAAAAATAATGCCAATGGACTTGCTTGACCCAGGGTTGCCATAAGCCTTCAATTTGTTAAAAAAACAATACAGTATCTATGAATTGCAATAAACAAAACACAGTAAAACAAGGTATGCTTGTAATGAAACATGACGGACTTATGGGACATTTTACTAAGAAAAAGCCATGTGGATTGTAATTGGAAAAAAATGAGTTAGTTGTCTAGCTTCGTTATGACAGAGAGTGGGAGAAGAGAAAAACAATTCAGGAAGAGGAAATGGCATACAAAGACCCAAGTTAAAGAAAGCAGCATGTTCGGTTTGCCTCGGTGCAGAGTTTGTGAATAGATGGCAGATCTAAGCTTAGAGTCTGATGAAATTTCCTCTATCAGAGGCACTACTGGCATACTGGACAATTCTTTGTTGTTGATGGCAATTTTGGAGGGAGAGGTTTAACATCATTGGTCCCCATCAATTAAATTCCAGTAGCAAGCCCTAGTCCTTGCAACAGGGCAAACCAAACCCCTCCCCCACCCTGCCCACACTTTTCCAGATGCACTTTATGGGAATTGTAGTCTCACATACATACACACCCCATGTCACTGAGGAATTTGGACAATATTCAAAGGAAAATGAGGATAAAGATGTTAGGTGACTAAAATGACCACGTATGACATCGTACCACATGGTTGTACTGTATACTATTGAAAGCATAATTCATTTATGTGATAAGTAGTTTAAATTGTAAGAGAAAACAGAAATCATCCTTAAAGTGTGAAACATTTTATTAATATTCACTGAGAATTCAGTCCTGGAATGTGTTGGTTTTCAGGCTGTGACAGCCCAGCACTAACCCATCATGCCTCATCGACATGACACTGTGTCAGGGCACATCTTTATTGTATTAACACTTCTTCATGGTCTTCAAAGATAAATGTGATGGGTTATTTTATTTATCTACACACATATGTACATATATACACACTCATGTACTCACACAGACACACAAATACAGTTTGGGAAAGTATAATTTTAATTCTTGCAATGATTTTTTTAAGTTCTCTTAGCAATTTGGCAATTGCAAATGCAATGTTTTTAGTAACTACATTAGACAACAAATAACAGATTAAGCCCTGATGAAAATAATGGTCAAAACAAACTCATCTGTATTTCAGCCAAATTATTTCATGCAATGAAGCTGTGTCCACAACATATGATTTCCTGCAACATCGTTACATAATCTGCCTTGGTGTTCATCATGTTTGTATCTTCCATATTGTGACATTAATTTGAGTGCAGTTTTTAAGGTGTGTTATCAGCAGTGGAGTATGACTGCATCACATAAGCAGGTTAGAAGATTTGCACTCCTTTTTTCTTTAATGTCTTGGTTAAAAGGGTTATTTCCCTGACTATCTGGAGAGAAGCAAGTCTGACTCAGTGCCATTCACTCCATTCTGTTGTTTCTATTCCTCAGCAGCATTTGACTGGAAATCGTATGGCATATTATCTGGAAGCAATAGCGCATGACTCGTGAGTTAGAAACAGCTGTTCTGATTAAATGTTAGGTTTGTGAATTTGATTCTCACCTTAGGAAACTAACACCCACATCCATATGCACCAGTTAACTTGTTCCCAGTGCATTTGCTTTCCATCATAAACTATGGCCTAAGAAAAAATAATAACCTCGTCCAAGAGATTCTTGGGACCATCTGCTCCACTTTGCCTTATGAGACTTCCGTTGTTTCCTTTTACTAAATCATGGCTCCAGCTATGTTCTCCATGGCGTATTGTCTTCCTGCTGTCTATTCTGGCTTTCTTCCGATAAGGAATTTGAGAAATTGTCTCCAGCTGCCTATAGCTTAGATAGCCAATTATGTGACTTTGGCCTCATTGGGTGCGCATGGGATCTGTGAAGGATTTTTTTAATTAAAGTCTTTGAGTCGTTAACTCATAAAAGAAAATAATTTCATTTGGGATTTTTCTGAAATGTTTATAATAAAAAAAAAAGCATTGCGTTTTATCAACTTTCTCAAAAGTCTATACTTTTGTATTGCAATGTGTACAATTTAATACAAGAAGGAAACTGAGAATAAAGTTGGTATATGTTGTTGTCTATAATTATTAACTGAAAATAGAAAACTACTAGTAGCTGATTTGAATTTCATTCTGTTCACATTCAACTGTGAGGTAAAATGACAAGAAATAAAACTTGATTAAATCAAACAAACAGAAAAAATTTTCAGTCTTGTTTGAAAGTAAAGCCAAGAAAAACAAGCCTTTCAAAGAATAGATTTTCCATGTTCCTTCCCTTCCTCTCCTCAGAACAAGTCCTTTACTCCTTCAGTTCTCTCTTCTCTCACTTCCTGTCCTTCTATTCTTCCCTCTTCTGCTTTGAAGTAATTTTCTTTCTTTGGCATCTCAATTTTTTATCCCCCTTGTTTTCTTACAACCTCTCTGGGACCTTTTCCTCATTTTTGATGCTAGTTAGCACTTGCTAATTGAAATTTTAAAAGCTGCATATTATAAGGCCTTTAGCACATCACAGAATTCTGTGATCATAGGCAGATTTCAAAATAGTGTGTAAAACAGAAGATGCTAACGACTCTGCTGTCTTTTGAGGGAAGTGTGAAAAACAGAATATATGTCTAAATTTTACACTTATTTTCAGAGTGAACGTCTAATTCTGCCATTCTTACACAGTTTGAAAACAAACCTGGCTTTTATTGGTTTCTGACTAGTGAGATTACTGCCATCAGAATCCTGGACTATTAGTTCCTCCAAAGGCACCACAGATATCACAGATTTTACAATTTTCATTCCAGATTCCTCTGTGCCTGTGCTCCATAGTTGCTTACAGAAAACCAAATATGAGTAAATATAACAACCACCCTAAATCTAGGGAAAAAAGAGATCATTCTTAGGAAGTCGGATGTCATATGCCATTATTTTTTCCAGTGAAATTGTATTTATGAAATGAGATAGAAGCAGAGTGAGTGCGTGGAAGAGAGAAGGGCGGGGAGGACCTGCCCTGGACAGAGTTAGAGGTGGAGCGCCACCCAGTGGACAGAGCCTCTGCTGACCTAGGGATGTCTGCAGCTAAAGATGCCACGTCAGAGTGGTCCTGTTTGGAGTGGGAATGACTGGGCCCTGACCTGCGAAGGGTGTGACCTTGGGTAAGCAACTCCCAGCTGGGGCATTAAGACCCTCTGTGAGGAATGTGGACGCTGCATCTACACACCCAACACCCAAGAAATATCTCCCATCTCTGGACTTCTGCGGATGACTTTTGTTGTAAAACAAGACGTTGTCTTAGCTCATAGTTGTTATGGAAATTGTTGATATACTCAAAACTCACAATTCTATGGTATTTTTTTGTTTTATTCAAAATATATTTGAGCTTCACTATAAATTTTATCCCTGCGTCAGGTACTACTGTATAAACCTGATTTTTATTGACAAATTTTTAAAATGCTTTTGCCTTTTTTTCCCTCTTTGGAAGTACCTGTAAATATAACTACTAGTAAAAGTGCTGCTATTATTCATTCTTTAATTTCTTGGGTATTTTCTACATTAATTTGAAGAAAGAAAGCTTCATTTTCCTTTGAGTTGGCATAATCAACTCTAAGCATGCGGAATAAGAAGGCTTTTAATTCTGGTGCAAAGTAAAGAAAGATAATAAAAACTCATGCCTATGGTGTTTATTAGCAGCACAATTTAAACATTTGAGGATGACTAATAGAATACCTTTACTTTGTTTATATACACACCACACACACATTTTGACAACATTTTCATAACACTTTAATTTAAATAAGTTATACACTTATTACCTCAACCAAAATGTATTAATTGGCACCCCAGTAATAACTCAGATGTCTCTTCAGTGGTACTTAATAATTTTCCTTCCACTGTAAATGCTTAATAAATAAATATTTGCATGATAATTTATCACAGTCTTTAGAATTATAGAAATATACAATTTTGTCATATTTTTAACCTCAGAGATCCTACTTTTGTCATTAGCTTGAAGAACTTGTTCATGTACAATAAACAAAGATACATATAATTGTTTGAGAGTTAAAGCTGCTGTGAGTTTTTCACTTGCTGTCTCCACAGTGAGAAAATTCTCCTAATGAGCACTGCTTCTTAAATATAGGTACTGATCTCTACCTTTTCCTTCTTTAATTTAAATGCATATTTTAACATTTTTACCTTCATAAAGAGCAATGATTGCAGGTTAATTTTTATGCTAGTTAAAATTCACTCAAAGGTTTATTATAAATGAAAGATTTATTTTAACTATACATTTAAAATAATTTTACATCTTTGGCCCTGTTAAGTGTTTAAAAGGAATTTAAATATTTTTCTTAATTTGAAAACATTAAGAAAATTAGAGAAGCTTTACTAATATGAGTTTTCAATGTATCTATATGCAATCCTTAATAAAATGTAGTAATAATTTAATTAAATAAGATAATACATGTCACAAATTTATAACAATTCCTGATATTCAAGTGTAAAATGAATGTTAATTCATTAACAGCAACTAAGTAAACAAATAGCAGAGTATGATAAACTTTTCCAATAATAAGGCTGTCACGTTCTAAAATTTAAGAAATGTGTTTATCACTTTGATTAAAAAAGTTTTTTTTGATTGTAAGAAATGAAAAACATTTTAAAGAACAGAAATATGAACATAAATGACTTTTTACTAAATTAAATTATTCTAAATTAAATGAGATGTTCTAATATCAAACCAGATTTATCTGCTTGAAATAATTAAGCTTGTTGGTGTATACCAGACTTGTTTATAGAAGCCACTAAGGTAAGATTAATTACATTATAGCTTGTAATGTATTACCTCACTCAAGATAGTAATCTGTAATTAGTTGAATTCACTGGGCATTTTCAATCTGTATTCCTAATTTTAGAAATATTGCATAATTGAAACTGGCATCTGTCTACAGTCAAAATGTCATTTGGAAGATTAGCACGATGCTAGTGGAATCAGTGGAAAATGGCCCAGGGTAAGCACTGAGGTGAAGTGCTGCATTGAGGAGCTTTCTGTGCATCATCCAGCCTCAGGGAATTATGTGTTAGCAAAAAGAAATAGCATTCAGGTCTAAGATATGCAGACATGTCCATGCGGTAAATCATTATACTTGTGTGTGTCAGGTCCTTAGATCCATATCAGTAATCAGAGAATATCTAAATCTGTTGGATCCAAAAATGAGTAACGATCCATGAAACATCAACAAACTTTAACAAAGGCAATCTAACAGGAGACCTTCTTTTAAAGAAAAATTTGAAGGGTATCAAATCACAGATAAGATCCATAGGTCTTCAAAAACAAATTAAGCTATGAAGCCCAGGGAAATCTTTATAGATACACAAATTGAGATTGATTACATGTTCATCTATATTTATTTCCAATCACATAGTATAATTACAGTCTGCTTTTATATAAACTAAAAAGGTGAAGAACAAATTTTCAAAGATGTGTTTTGTGTGTGGGGACAAGATCAATGTTCAAATTTCACATTCACACAGTATGCATTTAAATATTCTAGCACCCTACACCTACCAATTGCACCAGTTGTAGAGTAACTGACCAAGAAATTTACACAGACTTTTGCATTTTATCCTCAAATCTATGAAGAATATCAATATTCTCATTTTGTGAATATAGAAACTTAGGCAGAGCTGGTCTTGAAACTCAAGTGTTTCTGACTTCAAAACTATTGTGACATTAGTGCATTTTACCAATATTTCTGGTTCTCCTGAGCACATGAAGATAGATATTGAAGCTTTTTACCTCCTTGAGATTAGATATGGCTTGTGATTGGTTTTAGCCAAAGAAATTTGTGCATATGGCACATATGTTCCATAAGGATGAAAGCACTTAATTGCAGGTAGAAGCCTCCAGGACACTCTTTCAATGTAACAGCAATCTTGGTTGATGTGGAAATGCAATGCTGAACTCTCTTTACCTGATGGTTGCCTTGGAATGTCAGCTAAGCTTGCTGTTGTGCTGGTATGAGTGGAAGAGTTTTTTTCTTTTCCTAAGTCATTGATGTTGTTTGGTTATGCTTGCATAACATAATATTCTGATGAATGAAAACAAATTCAAGCTTACTCCAGTATGTTACAATATTGGTGAAACAAGCTGAAAGTTATTGTAGAAAATTAACATTTTCCCCTACAAATTCAACTTAAACATAATCATGTTGATTCTTAACATGTACATGAAGCATTGTCCCTTTCTTACTGGCAATGCTAGCTCAGGCTTGTATCTTTAAATTGTTATAACCAGGTTTATTGCAACCTCTCAAACTTTTAATTATCCTCTAAAATTCAAATCTGATTATGCAGAAATTACATAATCAATATCAGTTATGGCACCCATGAACTTCTCTACCATGTGTCTTTTGTCTACTTTATCCACCAACCTGTGACTCATTCTAGGGTAGAGACCATGGATTCATCTTTTTATCTCAGTTCTTATCTTACCCTTCCCTTCCACCTCCACCTTCTATGCTTGTCCCCTACTTGGTCCCCAGCCTAAACACAAGGAATATTCATGGGAATCCTGGCTGGCAAATGAAAGCCACAAGGTAAAAATCCTTAAAAACAGCATAATTGATGCTGATCTAAATAAGGCTCCCTCACAAATGATTCCAGATCTTTTTGACTAATTTTCTCTTCCAATTTCCATGTATCACTTCAAAGCTGAAAAGAAGTCACGTGTGTTTGTTAAAATAACTGTTCAAAAATGAGGTTTCCATTAAATTCAGGGTTTGCATAAATTTGAGGTATCCACAGTATAAACTATATTTTTATATTTGTCCACAAAGCACACATACACTTATCTTACATGATTGTTGAAAATAGTTTGGGTAGATAAAGGATATTATTTTTATTACCCATTAGAAATATTGTAGTTTGCCAGGAACTGAGGCAAAATTGCAAAGTTTCAAGTTAAAAACCATTGCCAGAGCTATTTTAAATCTAAATAGCATCTAAAAATGTGCAGTTACTTGTATTTGTTTAAATATGTATATAAATTCAAACTGCAATAATAGAGCGATTTGCCAAGTCATATCTCTGTAATTAGAAAAATGTACTTGCAAAATAATCACACCAAAAATATTTAAAAATAAAGAAATTTATAGAATTTTAATAGGGTTGATATTTGAGAAGATATGTTCCTAAAAATTGCCTTCATAATTTTACCATTTAAAAAAATCAGAGAGAATAAGTTTCTGCTATGATAGAATTATATACACAGTTGTCAAGAGCTGATAAGATGATTCCTGCTAAGTGAAATTTGCCAAAGTTAATTATCAAGACTACACCTTCTGGTTTGAAAAGCCATCTGTAACAGTATATGAAAGAGTGAGATAGATGTGCTGAGTGCATATGTCACAGAGATAAGGTATATTCAATTAACATTTTCAAGTGATGTTTAAATGCCAGTGATATTAATTCAAAATAATTGTTCTCATTATCTTTACGTTATCTTGTATAGATGGGCAAGTTGAATCTAGAGACCTTAATAATTTAAATGTGAAACAAAATGACTAAAGAACCAATTATTTTAGCTTTCAGCATCAATATTAAGAATAATGCAAATTAGTAAGATGAGGATGTATATAATATTGGAGATAATCAAATATACTAAATCTTCAAATTTAATGTAAAGGAAGAAGAAAATAAAATATTCTTGTACAGTTTTTTCAAAGGTGATAAGGCGAGAAGTGCCTGACACATAGTAGATACTTAATAACTATTTGCTAAATGAATGAGTGAATAAAAGGTCTTTATATTATACTCTTCCAAATATCTCAAACATCTGTACACATAGAGCTTTATTTAAAAAAAAAAAGAAAACTGTGAAATATTCAAAGAAACTAAAATAGTGGAAAATAATCTTATAGTTAGGAGGTGTCAATAGTATAATAAATTTCTCATTTCTGGGGAGTGGTCACTGTATTATAGTTAATTCTCCCTTAAATTCTTCTCAGTGATGGTCCAAAGAGGAAAAAAGGAATGGGGATAGAAATAAAGAAAGAAAGAAAGAAAGAAAGAAAGAAAGAAAGAAAGAAAGAAAGAAAGAAAGAAAGAAAGAAAGAGAGGGAGAGAGAGAGGGAGAGAGAGAGAAAGAAAAAGAAAGAAAGAAAGAAAGGAAGGAAGGAAGGAAGAAAGAAAGAAAGAAAGAAAGAAAGAAAGAAAGAAAGAAAGAAAGAAAGGAAGGAAGGAAGAGAGAAAGAAAGAGAGGGAGAGAGAGAGAAAAAAGAAAGAAAGGAAGAAAGGAAGAAAGAAAGAAAGAGAGGGAGAGAGAGAGAGAAAAAGAAAGGAAGGAAGGAAGGAAGAAAGAAAGAAAGAAAGAAAGAAAGAAAGAAAGAAAGAAAGAAAGAAAGAAAGAAAGAAAGAAAGAAAAAGAAAGAAAGGAAGGAAGGAAGGAAGGAAGGAAGGAAGGAGAGAGGGACAGAGGGAGAGAGAGAGGGAGGGAGGAGGAAAGGAAGAAAGAAAGAAAATATCCAGGCAATTAGTGGGAAAGAGAGAAGAAAATCTCCATGGATTATTGTGTCTCCTAAACTTTATTCTCATCAAATGTTATCCTCCTAGAGATAATCACATCTTTGTAAATTAATATCTAATTTAATAAATCCACAAAAGAAAGACAAAGATTTCTATGTACAAAATATACATGTATACTTGCCATAATACAAATGTTACATTTTTTTAAATGCAGAATGAAAATGTGGCTTATGTCATCATACCATATTAAAGTCTCAAGGTCTTCCATCTTTATTATTTTTTTCTGTGTTTGCACTCTATATGGTTCAGAAAGCAAGGGAAATGCTCCATGTTTGTGAACTGTTTATCTCATCTCCCCAGCCCTGGAAATGTGCGCACTATCACCAGGCCATTTGTAAATAATTACAGTGTTAACAATAGGAGGAAGGAGATTAAATAACTGTTAGCTGAATCTATTCAGATTGATACTGATCCAGAGCCAAAAGCCGGTTTCAGTGTACCCAGATCTTCCCTTGGCCACTTCCCCTGTCAAGTACACAAAAATGTGTTTTGGTGATACTTAGTGATATTTTGGCCTGAATAATCAATGAGATTCTTAAATGACACAAGGGTTGTCAAATTAATTTGTAATATGTATCAATAGCTACACACAGACACACACACACACACACACACACACACACAGACTTCCACAGGCTTAAACTATAACATTAAATTGAGAAACTCTTCCATTTACACAATGCATTCCTTCAAAAGTCTTGGAATAGCTCTACTTTTAGGTAAGAAAGTTTACTAAATGGTCAATAATACTATCTTCAAATATGAGGATCAAATTTTGTTTCTATATCAAACATTAAGAAAGAAGTTATCGAAAAATGTTTCATTTTCTTATCTTCCAATTTTACTTTCTCAAACATTAGTAAAATGTTATGATTTTTTACAGAAAGTGTTACATGATTCATATGATTGATTGAATCATATCATCTATAAGACTCTATAACTCTGTTTCCTCTGTCAGCCAAAGGTGGTTCCTGTATATTGGCCCCTATATTATTTACTTCTTGACAGCAAGCTGAGACCATTAGCTCAAAAGCCCACCAGTGCCTGACTTAAATTTTTTCACATCCAATTGCTTTGCATATAGCCCCCAATAAGCATTATTTTAGCAAATTAAAGCCTCCCTGCATTATATACAGAGCAAAAGTGTACTGACATTTGCAAACCATAGGTAAGACATAACCTGGGACTACAAAAGACCCCTAGTTCCCTGCCCTGGAGACTCCCAGCTGCGCTGCTGAGGGACACCATCCAGACATGTGAGGCCCTTCTCCGCATCCCTCTTCCCCAGGAGTTTCTTGACCCTCTTTGCCTTCTGGGTTGTCACTCTGAGCTCCTGCCTCTGAAAAGTCTCCTGATGTGAGATAAAGGTCTTCTCACTTGTAATACTAACCAAACCCAAATGAAGGTCTCTGTGTATTCCTGCCACCTAGTGATCCTGGGTTTTCCCTTGATCAGCCATGAAATGTTTAAAGTCATTACCCCTTCTCAAGTTTCAAGGTTATTGAAAAAAAATTAAATCTGACTTTTAAAATATCTTGCACCACAATGAGTTATCACTGCTCCCTTATTAGAATGGCTAAAAGCCAAAAAAAAATAAAGAAACATTACAACAACAGTGTTACTGGAAATGCCAACTAACAAGGACTCATACATTACTGGTGGGAAGTGAGAATATAGGACAGCCACTTTGGTAAATGGTTTGACAGTTTCTCATAAAGTTAAACATTCACTGCCATATGACCTACTAATGCTATTCTCAAGTATTTACCATATAAAATAAAATCTTATTACCCTAGAGAATGAAACATAAGTCCTTTACATGAATGCTTATAGCAGTTTTATCTATAATCATAAAAAATGCAAATCACTCAAATGTCCTTAAATGAATGGATACATAAACTTTGGTACATCTACATAATTGGATACTACTCAGCAGTAAAAAGGAATGAACTATGTCTTCATGCAGTCCTTGGATAGATCTCTAAGATATGATGGGGGAAAGAACCCAGTCTCTAAAGCTTATGCAATGCATTATTCCTTTATATGATGCTCTTGAAAATACAAACTATAATGACAAAGAATTGAACAGTGGTTGCCAGGGTTCTGGATGGGGGAGAATGTGACTAAAAAGGAATAGCACCAAGGAAGTTTTGGGGGTGACGGAAACTGTTTTGCATTCTAATTGTAATGGTGATTATAGAAATCTATGTTATGTGTTAGAATTCATAGAATTGCAAAACACACACAGCCAATTTTACTGTATGCTACTTTAAAAATAAAAACTAAAAAATACATTTCAATGAATGAGGATAGAAAGTAGTATTATTAAACCATATTTTAAATATCATTTATCCTTGAATTTTGTATTTGCCTATTCCCATACAGAAACAACTTCTACATAAGTCAACTGCTGAAATATCCCATGATTATCATCACTGTACTTTGATTTCACACTATGATTCTTAAGTTTCACAAGAGCTTCTAAGTTTATAATTTAATGTAATCTCTCACTGAATTTAAAACTCTTTATTACCTCACAAGAGATACTTTAAATTATGAGTTATATGATTTACATTTTAAACTATGTGTACTTTTAATTATCATTATTATATGTTGTCAGTATGTCAAATTTTTAGCATATACACACTTTCCAATCTCATTAGTTGCAGTTAAATTTGCTGACAGTTTCTATTTTATGATTCAATAATTAAATTATTTTTGATTTACAAATATTCAAAATGATATTCTTTCATGAAGAATTTGATTTCCCAGCTCTGGATTATTGCTGCAGGATTCCTTACTTCTGCCTCAGCCCTGCTGTGTTCCACTCTCATCTCAGCAGCAAGAATCATCCTTCTGAAATATCAGGCCATTTTGCTTCTCTGCTCAAAATGCTTCAGGGGCTCCCTATATCAGGGTCAGAATGAAAGTCCTTCAGATGTGCTCTGAGAATCGGATTCATTTATTTTTCTGACTTTATTTCATCGTACTCCCACTTTTCTAATTATACCCCATACACACTCTTCCTTTAGGGATATTGCACTAGCTGTTTCTTTTGTCCAGAACTTTCTTCCTCATCATCTGCTGTGGTTAAATGCCTTACATCCTTCAAATCTGTGCTCAAATGTCATTTTTTACATGATATCTCTCTTGACCACCTTGTATAAAATTGGTACCCTCTGTCACTCAGCATTTGCTGATCGTCTCATATTGCTTTTCTATTTTTATTCACTTATCATTTATTAATGTAAAGTTATTTCCTTTATATATTTTTACTTATTATTTCTATTTGTGTCCAATAGAATGTAATATCTCTGAGAGCAGAAATATTGGTCTGTTTTATTCACTGATGTCTCCAAGTGCCTGGTATAATGCTTAACATACAGGTGACCAGTAAATATTTGTCCAGTGAAGGAGGAGAATGGATGAATTCATTTGTGCATAAAATATTTTATATTGCATATAAAATACAATAGGTTATGATCATATATTGGGTAAAATGTTTATGAAAAGAGTTTGCTTTCTTAAAACATGAGTCAAAATATTCCAAAAATTTTGTGATTAAATATTACAAAAATATAAAGAATAAAATAAAGTTAAAAATACAAAAAAAAATCTAAAGGATCACTGAGTCTGAAACATTTGGGATATACTTCAAATTACCTCTTAAGTGTATAATATATGCTTTTAAAAACTTTGATTCCATACAAACATGTGATTTGTTTCTTTCATCTTTATCCTAGAGAAAATCATTTTCTTCAGATTTCAGTGATATTTTCAATTTTTTATAGCTTATTAGATTCTCATAAATGGATATGAATTGTCATGTAACATAAGTCTACACAATAAGTCAGCTCCCTTTAGTGCACAGCTCATTCAAAAGTGCACATATGCATGCATTTAAATTGAAGTTTTAGACATACAACCAAGAACATGGAGGTATGGAGAGCTGAAACCAAGAAGAGCTTTTGATATAACTTGTTGGGATTAGATGAAAAGCTACAAAGGGTAGATTTTTAAAAAAAATGTTTCCCTTGACTGTATCATTTATTTAGTGTTAAATTTTATGGACCACAAAATAGAAAATTATATTGTCTGGCTTAAATGATGTCTTAGTTGTAATCACTGATAAAATATTCCCCAAAACCTGTCAAATATACCTGTGAAAATTGAAAATAAGACTAGTATTTGTAGTACAACTGAATCCCAAAGCTGAATTTCTACAGCAAGGCTAATGGAACCAGGATAAAAACAATTTGTCTACAATTTGTCTTTATATCACCTAAAAGAAGATAGGGAGTCACACATTTTCTAGTTTTTGATCCCTAATTTGTCAACCTAAAGTCTATACTTACAAGTTGCCTCTTAATAGATCAGAGCCCTATCTCTACTCAATCCCTTCTTTTCCCCAATCTTGTTCCATCTATTCAGAAACAGCAACTCCCTAAAATACTTTATGTGAGTATGCAGGGGTATAGTGTTGAAACTTAGTTCTTCATGCACTCTCTAGGTTCGGAGTATGAAAGTAAGATCAATCGGTGACAAAAGCAAAACTGACCATAGTAGTGCAGAGTTCCTATGGAGGTCTAACAAAAACCACTGACTAGGCTGGGAACTTAACTTTTGCTCCAGGTGTGTGGGACTGAGAAATTTATTCAGCCATCACCCATATGAAGAGAGAGCGTGGCTAAAGCAACCTTATGAACTGATAATTAAAAATTCCTGAATAAGTGTTGCTTTTACTTCTTTAGGTAATGTTGAAAAATTAGCAGCAATAATTTATGACTAAGTGATCCAAAAATAGAGAAAATTACTATTTACTTGAGTACTGAAACACATAAATGAGAAAACAATGTACAGTATGAATAAATAAAACTTCTTACTATCCAAGAACATATGCTGTCTATAAAATGGAAAGAGAAAAATATCAATAGGAAAAAATATTATAAGAGAATGAAGTGGAAAAGGAGGAGATGAACATGTTAGAGTTCATGGACAAATACAAATAGAATTAAATTGGCAACAGAGTTAGAAACAACAAAATTAACATTGCAAAAAAATCAATTTTTAAAAGATGAAATAGAGGAAATTCTTTGAATATCAAAAGAAAATCATACAATTTGAGAAAGAAAATATGTAATAGAACAGAGAATTAGCAAAATAAATTTTAATTACATTTAGTGTCCTAGGCAAAGTGGGATGTATGATAGACAAAACAAATTTAAACAATTGCCCCAGCCCATTATTACCTTGTCATGTATGATTATTTACTTATTATATGATTCCAAATAAGAATAAGAATTGGGCATAAGAAAGGGAATTGAGGTAATGGAGACAATAAATATGAGTTAAAGATTTTATTGAAGAATTTTATATATACTTTTTTTATTGCAGATGCATTAAAAAAGATGTTTCATTATTGACATTTAGAAATACATATAGTTTAAAAAGTGTATTAAGGGACTTCCTTGGTGGTGCAGTGGTTAAGAACCCACCTACCAATGCAGGGGACACGGGTTCTATCCCTGGTCTGGGAAGATCCCACATGCGGCAGAACAGCTAAACCTGTGTGCCACAACTATTGAGCCTGTGCTCTAGAGCCCATGAGCCACAACTATTGAGCCCAAATGCCACAGCTACTGAAGCCCATACACCTAGAGCCTGTGCTCTGCAACAAGAGAAGCCATTGCAATGAGAAGCCCACACACCACAATGAAGAATAACCCCTGCTCACCACAACTAGAGAAAGCCTGCACATGGTAACAAAGACCCAACACAACCAAAATAAAAGAGTGTATTAAAAAACAAAGAAATTAGTGGTAAGATTAAGTATGGGATGAATCATTTTCCAAAATGTGACATGAAAGATAAACAAAAAAAATGCCAAATAAAACAAACTGAACTTAAATAGGAAAAAGAAAAAGTTGAAACCAAAAGCATAAATTATGACAATAATGCAAATTAGTTGAAAGAAAGAGAACCCATAAAACAAAATATAATATATACCACTATGAGGAACAAATCCACTCAGGACACTTGAAACTAAATCATGGAAAATATATTGGCCAATGTAAATATTATATAAAATGGAGAGTTTTAGATTAGTTCCCTTTAACATCAGGAACACAGTCAAAAACCCCACTATTGTAAGCAGCACTTTGCTCCTTTCTTGCTCACCTATTTCTGTTCCCCTTAGACCTTTATCATAAAAATGAGATCACTAGGTAACATTTAACCTAACTCCTGACTTCTGATCTACTGACTGTACACAATGCCTTGACTTACTTGTTGATTCCTTTCCTGGATAGAGTAATAATGAAAAAGTAAGTAGTTAAAGAATGACTGACTCTCTACCCCTAGCTTCCCCCTTAGCAAATTTGCAGGTGGACCATGTGGACAAGCTTGCATCCAGAGGACGATCAGGAGAAGTCAGTAGGTCTGCCCACTGTGGAAAAATGATGAAGAATCTGACCTCCTACCTTAATGATCAACTGAGATTGTTTCCCCTTTTTTCCTTTAAAAATTGTCATGCCTCAGAATCTTAGATGTTGGTCTCAGGACATGAGTCCACCTTCTCCCCAGATTTCCTGCTCCTCTGATTAAAGCAACTTTCCTTTCTACCAACATGTGCCTCTTGATTATTGCCTTTGAGTGGCAAGCCGTAAAACCTGAGTTCCATAACACTATTACCACAACTATTTATTACAGACCTGGAGGTCTTGGTCAATTCAATAAGAAAAAATAATAAAAAGGAAATAAGAATTATGTAGGGGTTTGAGAAAACTGGGGACTAAACAAAGAAAAAGAAATGCCAACAGGCAGTAGCACACACCAAACTTTATTAGATGGTGCTTGGAAGGGTTGCCTGCAGGGGCAAGTCCCTCACAACAGGAGAGCTCTCAGAGGCTTAAGGAAAGAAGACCAGGTCCAGAAGAGATGGAAGGTGAGGGAAATCCTGGGGAAGAGAAGAGTGAGAGAGGGTGCTTGTTTCCTTAAGTGATGCCACTCAGCAGCATTGTGGGGAGTCTTGGGAGTCAGAGAGATCTGAAGGATGTAGTGGCTTGGGGTTTTATCACTGTAAGGCCATAACATCTCAATGGCCTGTAGATGCTGGATATAGTTTCCCAGGTTATACAGAGCAGACAAGTTTTAAATGGCTAATAATCGGTTTGTTTCAGCTATATTTAAAATAATTGGATATGGGAAAACTTTAGTTTGACACCACCAGGCTTTTGAGTAAACAGGTCTTAGCCTGCAGTAAAGAAATAAATGAATTAGGGACAAGTACACACAGATATATTTGATATAAGAATAGTAAGGGAAATGTTAGTATTATAACTATTTATAGAAAAATTAAATTATTTACCAAAAGAAAATGCATATAATGAACAGATAAATTACTCAATTAACATGAGTTGCACAGTGTTGCAGGATACAAAATTAACGTACAACACTCAATGCCATTTCCTTACTAAAATGTTAACAATTACAAAATGTATTCATAAATGAGCTATTCACTAGAGTAACAAAAACTATCTGACACACAACTCATATAAATATGTACACACACGAGTACACATACAAGATCCCTATGAGAAAAACTATAATAAAGGACATTAATAACTTTGAATAAATGAAGAAGTATTCCACTTTATCAGGTGCCATGAATTAACACAATGTCCATTTTCTCCAAATTACTCTGCTAATTTGGGTCACATAAAATTTCACATATTGAAATTCTTTAAATGATTTATATAGTTAAGTATAAGAGCCACAAATGGGTAAATTAGCATTAGAAAATAATAATAATGTGTAGGGGTAATTGTCCAGACATAATTAAAACATACTACAAAAACTGTATTAGTAAAAATTGATGGAGTATAGATTATTTTTCAATGAAATGTGCATTGGGCAATGTTAATAGGTTGAGGAATATATTTACAATATCTAAAAGTTAGAAGGGGTTAATAGCTACACTGTAAATGTTACCCTTGAAATTAAGTCAGATTAATGGCACTATGGGACCATGTACCTGCCCAGGTCTCTCCACTGTAGTCTCCAGACAGAACCTTAGTGACTTTTCTGTTGGATTTACACCATAGAAGAAAGGAGGGTGGATAAGGAAAGTAAAACCTTGAGTCTTCTTGTGACATTTTACCCTGATAAGAGACAGCCAGTTTTTTGATGTGCTGTTTTCAAAACCTTAAACAGGGAGTCTTGGCAACAGATCTCCTCTCTTCCTGAAACCGAGTCCCCCTAAAACTCAGTTCCTTTACCAAGTTTATGGTTAATCTCTTTATTCAAAATTTTATTCCCTTTCTTGTTCCCTCTGGCCTCACTCCTGTGCTAACTGAATACTAATTAACCATGTCAGGTGACTAAAATTGCTACTATAGATATCATGATTAACTTTCAAACTCAGATTGTTTCTCCAGGGCAAGATGAACTCCCAAGACCCTGAGCATAGACCACCTTTCCAGAGAATCCTAAACCAGAGACATCCTGACTCCTGAAACTACAATTAAGAAATGTCACAAGACCATGGTTAATCTTTGTTCTTCCCCGTTGAGAACCCCCGAACTCAGAGGATGAGTGGGGATGGATCTGAGGCTTGTCCCCACTCCCTAGCTTGGCATCCTGCAATAAACCCTTACTTTGCTGTGGTCAGAGTTTGGCTTTCTGCAGAAGCAAGCAAGCCCTTGCTCAGTTATACCTTCTGTACCTCCTCTCTTGTCTAAGGGACCAATTCCTTCCCTTGCAGAGCCAAAGCCAGGAAAAGAGAAATTGACATATGCATCTGACTTATTTTATATTTTATCTCCGTTTCCAAAGCATCCTCATGCTTTCTTGGGCAAGGAAGAGGGAGGTTTTCTACTACTTAACCTAGGTATTTCCTTATGCTACCACCCAGTTGGGCTAGCTGACGGATTTAGTTAAGAAATGTTCTGTGCACCAAGGAAGAAGTCTAGGACTGACTTATAGCCTATTTCCAGGCTTTTAAGGTCATATATTTTCTTGATGCATAATCCTATTTTGCCTGAGAGAAGCTGAATATAACCACCTTTCTCTGTTTGATTCCCTTATATTCCAGTTCCCCTTAAATTCAGAAAGGAACAAGAGGAAACATACATATCCATATACACATGATTACAATGTAGAGTAAGCCCCATTAGAACACTGGAGAAGGAGACTTCCTAAGGAGCAATTTCAGTTCTCTGTGGTTGCCAGGTTTCAAGAAATACAAACCAAAATTCTTCTCCACAAAAATATCTCATCCAGGTCCCTGAAACTCATCTTTAATGTCTTTCACAGCTGTTGAAACACTAGGATTCTTTGTGACATGGCATCAAGAATATTTTAGTACTTAATATATTTAATACTTAATATCTATGTGATTTATTTGGAGAAACAAAACTACCTGATTGATCTTGGATACCTCTCCTTACTTCTTTGGTCAAATTTATTTTTCTCTTGAAGCAAAAAGAAACAAAATCAAAATTCAAATTCCCTTCTAGGGTGCCAGATAATAATATAACATACAATTAGATTTGAATTTCAGAGAATTTTTTTCAGAATAAGAATGTGCCATTCTATATAGGAAAATCCATTGTTTATCTGGAATTCAAATTTAACTGGATTTTTATATTTTTATTTGCTAAATGCTATAAGCTCATGACTCCATTAAGCATTATATTGCAAGCAGTAGGGCACCAACAACCTTTTGAACCTTTAAGTAAATTACAATAAAATGATAATAATGTTGTACGTTGTTTAGACATAGAAAATCTAAGAAATTATTATTACTTTTATTTTATATTTGTAATAAATTATAAATTTATTTTATATTTATAACAGATTAGTTTTATTTCAGTGTAATCCTTTCACTTACACATTTAATTCTTCATAACATATTAAAATATTTCTAATATGATAAATATAAATAGATATATTTATTATCCATTGAATTTTTCAAGAACATAATATCCCTGTGTATGTTGTCATTAAATATTTCAGCTCAATAAATCTAAAGACAGGATAAAAAAATCAAAGTATGAAAAAAATGTTCACTTTTTCAAATTTATTAGAGTCACATGAACTTCCTGGGAAATAAGAATATTATTTTTCCCTTTAAAATCATTCTTATTGTTTATTTCTTTAAAATATTGATTTTGTACTTCTCAAAGAGGGAACAATTTTTCATTAATACTTGTGAATACAATTCAGCATAAAAAGATAAACAGTTAGTTGAAATAATCCTGAGAAATTCAAACTTCAACAAATCTCTCATTATCCATAAAGAACTTTCTTCCTTAGCTATACATAGCCATCTCTTTTGCCAAGCATCTGTTAAGGAAATGATGTAAGTAAATTTTGAAAGATTTTAACTCCCTAGCTTTAGCCTAAGTTTAGAAATTGCCAGATTGCACTGTGACTTAAAATTATATCAAAGGAAAATGCACAAGCATCTTCCATGTGGCATTTAAAAATTTACTTATGAATTTTAAAAATGATATATATTATAGATTGGGTATATAATAACACCTTCTAAGCAAATGGGTGTTTCTAGAAGACTTTGTGATGACACCATCTTCCTTTAAAAGTACCTGTTTTAAAGGAATATTGACAAGCAACAGAAAGGTCTATGCCAGAGACTTAAATGCTATCTCCAACTGAGCATTAAGAAGAAAAATCCCTAGTATCATTAATCTTTAAAAACCTTACTTCTACCAATAATTAGCTAAGGTTCTGAGAAATTTTCAAACTCATAAAAGCTTTCTGAGCTTACTTTTCTCTAATAGATATAAAGGGAAGTATACTGGGAGTTATTATATAGTACCATTTTGAAAATTACTTGTAAACAATGCATAAAATATGATTAACACAACATCCAGCATATAGTAAATAAAAATTAATGATCAGCACTTTAATTATTATTATTTAATCTACATGAGTTTAAAATATCAGATTGGCTTTAAAATTGAAAATCTTGATGTTCTTGATACAACCTGTTCAATCTCCATATGCATTCCAATACTTCTTTGCATTAAAAATAATATTCATTTAAGTATTAGACCTCAATATTTGATTAAAATTGTGTTAGTTAATCCAAAAACACAAAAACAATTTGAAATTGGAAAGCAACTGAGCTGATAAAAACACTGGTGTAAAGAGTTAGCATAAAAAAAGAGATTGAGTGAATCATAAGCCTCTAGTATTTGAAGTGTCATCCACATGAATGAAAAAGTTATTAAGTGTTCTTTCAAAAAGGGAAATTGTTGCCTAGATGCTAAATCCCTGTAGGAATATGGATGTGGATATATTATGCAGTTTTGAAGGTAAAGGTGGAGATATGAAAAAGACAGCATAGAAAGTTTGTAAGAGCTGAAAGTAAAATGAAGATGAATGTGGATGAACGCTAGAAACAGGGCTGTAAATTGAATTGGGAAGAGGGGAGAAATTAGTGGTTTTCAGGTCTTAAGACAACTTGCTCAGCTCGTACCACCAGCTCTTCTCTAACTCCTGTTTTGATATCTGGGTAACTGACACTGAAATCTACTATTATTCAGAAAGAACATTTACTCAAAAATTTAAAAATTCACAGTGGTATGGCCCCAGTATCACGGAATCCAGAGAAATTGGAAAGAAAAATATTCCTGAGTATAAAATAAAATGTTATGGAAAATAGAAGTTCACTGCTTTTTTTTTTCTCTACTTTGGATCACAGATTTTTGTATTTTGCTCTCAATGGGAACCATGTGGTTATACAAATAACTACTCTATTTCTAATAAAACATTTTAGGACATTTTTAACCTCAAAATAGGGAAATAGTACCATGTCATGTAAACATCATAGAATATCTATTTTAACATTTATATTTCATAAAATTTTCTCATTATTTTAGCTCTGGATAAAACTTAATCAGAAACTAAATTTAAGATCAAAATGGCAGTAGATATTTTGTTGGTTTATGTTATGTTTTATGCTATTAATATCTTTTCTATATAGATAATAGCGTATTTCACAGAATTAGAGCAAATAATTTTAAATTTTATATGAAGACAGAAAAGATCCTGAATAGCCAAAATCATGTTAAGAAAGAAGAACAAAGCTGAAGGTAACACTTTTCCTTAAAAAAAAATATTTAAAAAGCTGCAGCAATCAAAACAGTATGGTACTATACATGGTGACCTAAATGGGAAGGAAATCTAAAAAAATAGTGGATATATGTATATATATATATAACTGATTCACTTTGCTGTACAGCAGAAAATAACACAACATTGTAAAGAAACTATACTCCAATAAAAATTAAAAAAAAAAAGTATGGTACTGACAGCAAAACAGACACATTGATCAATGGAACAGAAATGAGCTCACACTTAAATGGACAATTAATCTATGACAAAGGAGGCAAGAATATACAATAGGGAAAAGAAACAGCCTCTTCAATAAGTGGTGTTAGGAAATCTGGTTAGCTACATTCAAACCAAACTCAATTACTCTCCCACATCATACACAGAGATAAATTCAAGATGGATTAGAGACTTAAATGTAAGATCTAAAACCATAAGAATTCTAGAAAAAACACAGGCAATAAATGGTTTGATATCAGTCTTAACAGTATTTTTTTTTTTTTGATCTGTCTCAGGCTTGGGGAAAAAAAAGCAAATATAAACAAATGGGACTACATAAAACTTAAAAGCTTTTGCACAGTGAAGGAAACTATTAACAAAGTGAAAAGGCCACTTACTAAATGGGAGAAGATATATGCAAATGACTTATCTGATAAGGGATTAATATCCAAAATATACAAAGAATTCATACAACTCAACATAAAAAAAAAAACAATTAAAAAATGGGCAGAGGATCTGAACAAACATTTTTTTTTTCCAAAGAAGATATATAGATGACCAACAAGCATATGAAAAGATGCTCAGTATCACTAATCATCAGGGATTTGCAAATTAAAACCAAAATGAGATATCACCTCACGCCTGTCAGAATGGCTATTATCAAAAAGGCAACAAATAACAAGTGTTGGTGAAGATATGGAGAAAAGGGAACCCTTGTGCACTGTTGGTGGGAATGTAGACACTATAGAAAACAGTACTGAGATTCCCCAAAAAATTAAAAATAAAACTATCATATGATCCAGCAATTCTACTCCTGGGTATTTATCTGAAGAAAGAGAAAACACTGATTAGAAAACATATAGGCACCCTTATGTTCATTGCAGCGTCATTTGCAATAACCAAGATATGGAAGCAACCTAAGTGTCCATCAGCATATGAATGGATAAAGACACACACACACACACACACACACACACACACACACACACATATATATATATATATATATATATATATATATACAATGGAATATTACTCAGCCATAAGAAGAATGAAATCTTGACATTTGTGATAGCATAGATGGACCTAGAGGGTATTATGCTAAATGAAATAAGCCAGACAGAGAAAGGAAAATACTGTATGATTTTAATTATATGTGGAATCTAAAAAAACAAATCAACAAACATAACAAAACAGAAACACCATTATAGATACAGAGAACAAATTGGTGGTTACCAGAGGGGAGGGAGATAGAAGGAGGAAAGAAATAGGTGAGGGAGATTAAGAGATAACAACTTCCAGTTTCATAAGAAATGAGTGAAAGGTATGAAATGTACAGTGTGGGGAATGTAGTGAATAACTATGCAGTATCTTTGTATGGCAACAGATGGTTACCACAATTATTCTGGTGATCATTTTGAAATCTATACAAACATAGAATTGCTGTTGTGTGACAGGAACTAACATATTGTTGTAGGTCAAATATACTTCAAAAGCAAACAAACATACTCAAAGAAAAAGAGATCAGACTCGAGATTATCTGAGGAGGGTGGGGGAGGGGGGATTGGATGAAGGTGGTCGAAAGGTACAAACTTTTAGTTGTAAGACAAGTAAGCACTAGGGATGCAGTGTACCATGTGATAAATATAATTATCACTACTGCATGTTATATAGAAAGTTGTTGAGAGAGTAAATCCTAAGAGATCTCATCACACAGAGAAAAAAATATTTTTAAGTAAATGAATGCATTTAATTACCATATACATGGTCTTGATTCACATTATCTAATTACTAATCAAATAGCATATTCTTCATATGCAATCTAACATTATGTTGCCAAATTCTATGCCCTTTGAAGGTAATCATGAGGCACACTGTAATATGTTTTTGGTTAATTTTTGCTCAAAAACAAAATCCCAGAGTTGGAAGATACTTATAAGAAGTGGTGTACAAATGTGGACATGGAATACAACATTATTATTTTTTTAAAAAGTCTGGATGTAATCTAGGTCTAGTAAACATAACCACCCTGGAAGAATATAGATTTATTTGGAAGATCCACATGTTCTCTTGAAAGGCAGTGTGCTATGGTGATAAGAAAAGGAGAGAAATTTTATAAATATTTTACAAATTATATTTTTTATATCATTATAAATTCAGAAACTTACATTCTTTATTATTTATTTATTTACTTTTTTTGCAGTACATGGGCCTCTCACTGTTGTGGCCTCTCCCGTTGCAGAGCACAGGCTCCAGATGCGCAGGATCAATGGCCATGGCTCACGGGCCTAGCTGCTCCATGGCATGTGGGATCGTCCCAGACCAGGACACGAACTCATGTCCCCTGCATCAGCAGGCAGACTCTCAACCACTGCACCACCAGGGAAGCCCAGAAACTTACATTCTTATGGGAAAGTTTGCAAAACATATTTTGACTTAAAAAATTTCCTACAAGTTCTTACAAATTTTAATGAGCTTTTGAGTAATATGCCTTGAATTTTTTTGAAGAACTCTGCATTGATCATGAATTACAAATTATTTAAAATTCACTACAGTATACCACTCATATATATAACACATAAATGGGAACATATCTTTATAGATAAAAGTTAATGGATATCATACTTGCTGTGTTCTTTCTGTAAGGAAGATAAAATTTATCTGGTGCCTGGAGGTGGGGTGAGGAAAACTTTAGGGAAGTTGAACAACAAAAATAACTTTGATATTTTGGAAAAGGCAATCAGAGGCGTGTGCTTTTAAGCACTTAACAAAGAAAGCAAATCAGTATTGAGGGTACTACTGAGTCTGAAGACTACACACATGCTTGTAAATCCATACAAAAGGTTGACATTTCCTCCACCAGTGATCAGTAGCCTTGAAAATGAGCAGAGAAAACACATGATCTGAAAATCCAAATATAACAGTATGCATCGCAGGATATACTAGAAGTGTGACACCTAGGTTTTGATTATTATGGAAGAAAAAAACATTATACAAGAGGAAACTAACAATAATCTAGTGCCTTCTAGATGCTAGAATTTTATTGATATATACAAGATTTAACACACACTTCAGAATAATGCTCTTTTTGTTTGTTTGTTTTGTCTTTCAACTGCTGCACATGAAGAAACATAACTTTAGAAAAGTTAATTATGTTTCTTGGTCAAGATTAATAAACATCAGACATGGGATCATTTCTAAGTCCTTGAACTTAAAAACATAGTTTTCTATCAAAAAAAATAGCCTCCACAGGAAAAAAAAATAACTTAAGCTCCAAAACAGAAATGCAGAAGGACTAAAAAACTGAAAGAATTAGAAGAATAACTTAATATTGGAGGATGATAAGTCCTTGGCATCTTTGTGGGTGTGTGTTGCTACAGTAAAATGATTGTGATATTCCTTGGAGTTGAAGAAGTCAAAGAATTTGCAATAAGATCTTAACATAGTGAAAATAGGATTTACAATGGAAAGAAACATTATAAACTAGGTGCTGGATCCATCAATTAATGATGAATAGCCAAGAAGACAGTAAATGACAATGCCAAAATCATTAGCCAGTCTAATATGAGGTGGCATGGAGCTCAAAGAAAGATTTTGAGAGATATGGCTAAAACAGTAGTCTGCTAAATGCAATTGTTGGCTGAGAGGAAGAAATAATGGCCTCATGGTACACATTTTATGGTAGAGTGAATGCCTTTCTCTATACCAAGCAGAAGAGGAAGCCAGAAAATCACTTAGGTTTCACAGGATAAAAAAAAGTGTTTTGTGACTTATCAAAAATGGCTGCAGGAATATTTCCAACTGAACGTGGTCTTCGAGAACCTTCCCTCTCCCTTCAATCCAATTGAGCTTTTATAACATCCTCAGCACATAGAATGTAGAGAGAATTATTTTGTCACTTCTGAGGCTAGGTCATAAGAGGTGATAGAGTTCATTCTTTGCTCTGGAAGCTTGTTGTGGAATCCTGGTACCATAGTGTGGAACCTAATGCCATGTGGATATGGTAAGAGGGTCCATGGAAGTGTTCCATACAACAGCACAGGTAAGTTCTCAGCTGAGAGCAAGCAAATACTGTGAAGTTCTAGCTAAAGAATATAAGCAATCTTCAGATGATTCTAGCACCCAGCCTAGGAGCCACCCCCAATGACAATTATCAGAGAAAAGACAAAGTCAAATTGCTGACTCATGAACAGAAATAAATGTGATCATTGGTGTAAGCCACTAACTTTAGGGTTCTTTTGTTACACAGCAATAGATAAGCAGTAAAAGCCCCATGAGGTAGTAGAAGATGTTAAGAGCATAAGAATTAAAAGAGCAGAAATGTCTGAAGAGAACAGTAGAGGAAGAAAAATTTAAAAAAGAATGAGAGCTCTTGAGAATATTAAAAAAAAAACTGTTAAAATAGACTTCTCTTTTGTCTGAGGATGAGAAGATATAGATCAAAGGTGGGGAAAGGAAATATGCTTGTGAGTGGGTTTTTCTTTTTTCCCCAGAATATTTTATCAACATTCAAAATAAATGTTGCTAAGAAATTAAAACTCTGTCTTAGAAGAAGTAACCACCTGCCAGTCAGTGTCTGTCTACCTAACTGTCTAATATATATTACATATCTAATGATTATTACATTTCTTTCCTCAAAGGGTAGCTGTGAGCACTGAGTGCCATATGCACAGAAAAACATTTTACAAACTTCAAGACACTAGACTGATACAGTCAGCTACCAAAGCTACTTCCCTTCAGTTAGTCAATACTTGTCATCTTCCATCTTTCTGCCATTGGTCTTATATATACCTGGTGGAGCAGTGAGTTCACTCACTGAAGATATTTCAAAGCCTAAAATAAACTCTTGAAAACTCAAGATCATAAGGTCAAATTTATACATATTTCTACACTATCAAAATTCTGTTAGGGGTAAAAGATGTTCCTTTGGAAATAAATTTATATTTAATTAATGATATGTAGCCAGAGAGTGAATTTTCTATGAGTAAATGCTGAAAAGAATACAGCAATATTTTGAAATTAACATCTCAGATCTGATCAGAATTTTACTGGCTTTTGAAAAGATTTACATGACATATATTGTTATACCTCACCTAAAGTTCAGACTCATTTTAAAAATTTTAGTCCCCACCTACACACACACACACACACACACACACACACACACACACACACACCTCTGCATTATCATAACTTTGTGAAGCAATTTAATTTATTCAAGTATTGTGTCCTAAGCTCAGAAAATAATAACTAAAAAAATATCATTGATCTGACCTTCTGAACTGAATTCAGAAGGCTAAGAGTGATGTTTGCTATGTAGTTCCCACAATATCGAATGAAATTCTTCATTTTACAAGTATAATATCTATGAACAATAATGAGTTAAGAGACACTTTCTCAGGGCAGGAGTATTAGGATTGTTCTCTTGAGTAGCTGTTGCTTTCCAAGAAGTAGGGGTGATGGGATTAGAAAAGCTTCATTTCCTTGCAAACCTTCACGTGAAGTGAAATCTTGGTCCTTAAACACCAAATGATGGGCTAATCTGCCTTAATGCATGCTGTTTGCAGTCTATTAGAAAACAGAATAAACTCTGTGAAAAGTGCTACTTAAAGTATCTAAGCTTTAGTATATCCAGTATATCAAGTATAGCCATTACAGTAAATCTGCCATAGATAGGGAGAGAGACACTGCTAGAATCAAATCTAATGTACAAGTGACAGAAAATAAGTTCAATTTTTCCCAAAATTACTCAATTGATATCTTATTAAAATGTACATCTTAATTTATTGTCTCATTGTTTTTAACGTTGCTCTTTAGCTTGAAGAAGAATTCCACTGAATAGAGGCACAATTTGGTATCAAAATGTATTAATTATTTGCAAATATTTCTCTTCAATCTATTGCAGGCCTTAACACAGCTTTTGGGTACGCCTGGCCATAGTGTTGAAGACTGTGCAAAAAGTGGAAATTTTGATAACTGTAATAAAGTCAGCATATTAAATATATTAATTATGATCATATATATTGAAAGGGATGTTTATAATGATACTTTAGCAATTCTTGCATTGGGAATTATAGACAGCATCTGAAACTGTAATATCATTGAGTATAAAACAGAAAATAGGACCTGTATGCAGAAAATTATAAGACACTAATGAAAGAAATTAAAGATGATAAAAATAGATGGAGAGATATACCATGCTCTTGGATTGGAAGAATCAACATTGTGAAAATGACTCTACTACCCAAAGCAATCTACAGATTCAATGCAATCCTTATCAAACTACCACTGGCATTTTTCACAGAGGTAGAACAAAAAATTTCACAATTTGTACGGAAACACAAAGGACCCTGAATAGCCAAAGCAATCTTGATAATGAAAAACAGAGCTGGAGGAATCAGGCTCCCTGATTTCAGACTATACTACAAAGCTACAGTAATCAAGACAGTATGGTACTGGCACAAAAACAGAAAGATAGATTAATGGAACAGGATACAAAGCCCAGAGATAAACCCACGGACATATGGTCACCTTATCTTTGCTAAAGAGGCAGGAATGTACAGTGGAGAAAGGACAGCCTCTTCAACAAGTAGTGCTGGGAAAACTGGACAGGTACATGTAAAAATATGAGATTAGAACACTCCCTAAGACCATACACAAAAATAAGCTCAAAATGGATTAAAGACCTAAATGTAAGGCCAGAAACTATCAAACTCTTAGAGGAAAACATAGACAGAACACTCTATGACATAAATCACAGCAAGATCATTTTTGACCCACCTCCTAGAGCAATGGAAATAAAAACAAAAATAAACAAATGGGACCTAGTGAAACTTCAAAGCTTTTGCACAACAAAGGAAACCATAAACAAGACCAAAAGACAACCCTCAGAATGGGAGAAAATATTTGCAAATGAAGCGACTGACAAAGGATTAACCTCCAAAATATACAAACAACACATGCAGTTCAATATCAAAAAATGAACAACCCAATCAAAAAATGGGTGGAAGACATAAATAGACATTTCTCCAAAGGAGATATACAGATTGCCAACAAACACATGAAAGAATGCTCAACATCATTAATCATTAGAGAAATGCAAATCAAGACTACAATGAGATATCATCTCACACCGGTCAGAATGGCCATGATCAAAAAATCTAGAACCAGTAAATGCTAGAGAGGATGTGGAGAAAAGGGAAGACTCTTGCACTGCTGGTGGGAATGTGACTTGGTAAAGCCACTATGGAGAACAGTATGGGGGTTCCTTAAAAAACTACAAATAGAACTACCATATGAACAATCAATACCAGTACTGGGCATATACCCTGGGAAAACCATAATTCATAAAGAGTCATGTACCATAATGTTCATTGCAGTTCTATTTACCATAGCCAGGAGATGGAAGCAACCTAATTTTCCATCATCGGATTAATGGGTAAAGAAGATGTGGCACATATATACAATGGAATATTATTTAGCCATAAAAAGAAATGAAATTGAGTTATTTGTAGTGAGGTGGATGGACCTAGAGTCTGTCATACAGAGTGAAGTAAGTCAGAAAGAGACAAATACCGTATGCTAACACTTATATATGGAAGCTAAGAAAAAACAAATGTCATGAAGAACCTAGGGTTAAGACAGGAATAAAGAAGACACAGAGCTACTAGAGAATGGACTTGAGGATACGGGGAGGAGGAAGGGTAAGCTGTGACAAAATGAGAGAGTGGCATGGACATATATACACTACCAAACATAAAATAGATTGCTAGGGGGAAACAGCTGCATAGCACAGGGAGATCAGCTCAGTGCTCTGTGACCACCTAGAGTGGTGGGATAGGGAGGGTGGGAGGGAGGGAGATGCAAGAGGGAAGAGATACAGGAACATATGTATATGTATAACTGATTCACTTTGTTATAAAGCAGAAACTAACACAACATTGTAAAGCAATTATACTCAAATAAAGATGTAAATAAATAAATTAATTAATTAATTAATTAAACCTAAAAAAAGAGAGAGAAAATAGGATAAAAAACTTATCTATAGATTAAAGTTAAATCATTTGGTAAGTGTAACTTTCTAGATATTCATTTTCAAGTTTTTTCACTAGCTAAAATTTGAAGCCATATGTTCAAAAATGTTTCTGTATCTAAAAAATAAGTTTATGGCTTTTCTCCATAAAACACATTTTGAAGTCCCAAGATTGAGCAATTAGAGAGTTTCTGCATGGAATTCTGTAAATTGTCACACCTGTTTAGTTGAACAAAGAATTAAGACATACAGACTTCAACAGAATTCAAGAACTCATTAAAAAAGACTTACACTGTACCAGCAGAAATTACTCAATAGAGGCAAAACATCAGTCATTTTCAGGCAGTCATCAAGTGATTTTTAAATCACTGAAACTGACAAATCAGAAGTGGAAAATTATCACAATTATATAGGCAGTGTTACTGCAATGTACAGAACATCTGTCACTAATGATAGCCAATTCAACATTCTATAGGGTGAGGCATCGGTGCATTCAATATTAGAAGGATAAAAGTAGTTATTATACTTTTTTCACTTTAGAAAGAAAGCAATCATGCAATTTTCATAGTTGGTATGTAAACTGAAGACATTCTGAGTCAAAGATAAGCAGGTATTCATATTATCTACATGGCTGTTTGTAGCAAGACCTTACCTTTCATTTTTAAGAAATGGTGTATTTCTTCCAATGTTCCTTTCAGTGACCTAATAAAACATGTAGTGAAAACTGTGACCCTTTCCATTTTATATATGACAAGAAAAGCGTAGAATACTCAAATATAAACCTTGACTCCAGATCCAAATTGAAAAAAAAAAAGTTTGCCTCATACTTATTCTGAAGTATATCTGTCTGAAAAGAATCATACTACTTTGAAATTTCTATAAGATTAAGAGCAAGCACCTATCTTTCACTTTCTCGATTATGAAACATTTATTCAATACCTTATATTTGCTATAAAATAGTCCTGTAAATTTGGCTAGACCATAGGCCTTGCTGCCAAGACCTTTGTAAATCAAAAAGAGTAAAGGAAGTAATTTATGGAGAAGTAAGGGAAAGGAAGAAAGACTTCATTCTAGAGAAGGTAAAAAATACTAGCTACTGCAGAGAATATGTGAACGTGTATGACTTGTTCATAATACAACCACTTAGAGCTATTAGATTAGAGCAGATGACTGGTTTAGAGGAATATTGAAAAATAAGTTTATAAAAGTAGGTAGAAGACAATTGTATAAATACTCAAATGCTAGAATAAAGGAGACTGTGTTTAACTGCATTAGTAAGATAGAAAAAATAAATATTGGATGAAGATTTGCTATATCAAACAATAGCAAAAATAAGAACAGCTAAAATTAATTGAATGTTTATTATCTGTCTGTCATTTTACTAAGTATTTAGCATGGACTATTTCATTTAATTCACAGAAAGACTCATTAAATAAATATTTATAATTATCAAAATTTTAAAGATCAGAAATTAAAATATAGAAAGCTTAAAGAATATTCTAAAAGTCAGGGAGGCAGGGAGTTGAAAGATGGTCTTGGAAAACAAGTCTGCTCAAGTCTAATAGCTATGTTCTACTAACCAAACATGGGATGCATTTCCTATCTCATTCATTCTACACAGCAAGAGGGAAGGTGTGCTATATTTCCTTCATTCTGTAGATGAAGTAACCAAAGATTATATGGCTAAAATATGTATTTCACTCTTATAGAATCTAATGACCAAATTTATATAACTCTCAAGTTCATCTCTCTGCTATGTAACATAACCAAAAATAATGTAATTAAAGTCTTTTGAGAAAGAAAATAGCATTTACAAAGGTATATTTAGAAAATTAAATTGGTTGTACTAGGAAAAATTATTTGGGCAGGACATAACATATTTATCATATCTACTCCATTCTTTTTCCCCAAAAGTTCAGCTTCTTGACAGTGCTCCATTTACAAAAGCTGTCTCATTTAAAATTGTAAATTTCATTTAAAAATAATTAACATATTATGTAAAGTGGAGTTAGGATCACTTTGCCGGAAATTGAAGTTTATGCCTAATTATACATATTTGATGCTTAAAATGAGATGTGTTTACCTGAAGATCCTTGTTTAGGGTCCCTGAAAAGTTACCTTATTCACCATAAACAGAGAAAAATCTTGGAGATTAAAAAACAAAACAAAAAACCGAAAGAGCACACAAGAGAAGTACTGACACTTGTGATCGTGATAGTGGTAGAAGAGATTTTATGGATTGAACTCACAAAAAAAACGTAAAACTTCATAAAAACACCCAAGCAAAAACTACAAAAAGTCCTTCATATATATATATACATATATATATACATATATATGTGTATATATATATATATACACATATATAAGTATATATATATATACACATACATATATAAACAGGAGTTAATCTGGGGAACAGAGACAATAAGAATGACTGAACTAAAGGGAACAGAGCCAGAGTGACAAGTAGGACAATAATAAGGTGTCTATCATATTTTCAATTGTAGAAGGAAAGGAGAGAGATTTTGGCAGGTAAAAAAAATAATTTAAAATAGTGGCTTAGGGGAAGAGCTTCAAGATGACAGAAGAGTAAGACGTGGAAATCACCTTCCTCCCTACAAATACATCTACATGTGGAACAACTCCTACAGAACACCCACTGAATGCTGGCAGAAGACCTCAGACCTCCCCAAAGGCAAGAAACTCCCCACATACCTGGGTAGGGCAAAAGAAAAAAAGAAAAAACAGAGACAAAGAATAGGGACGTGACCCGCACCAGTGGGAGAGAGCTGTGAAGGAGGAAAGGTTTCCATACACTAGAAGCCCCTTCGTGGGCGGAGACTGCGGGTGGCAGATTGGGAAGCTTTGGGACCACAGAGGAGAGCACAGCAACAGGGGTGCGGAGGGCAAAGCGGAGAGATTTCCGCACAGAGGATCGGTGCCGACCGGCACTCACCAGTCCGAGAGGCTCGTCTGCTCACTCACTGGGGCAGGGGGTGCTGGGAGCTGAGGTTTGGGCTTTGGTCGGAGCGCAGGGAGAGAACTGGGGTTGGTGGCGTGAACACAGCCTGCAGGGGATTAGTGCACCACGGCTAGCCGGGAGGGAGTCGGGGAAAAGGCTGGACCTGCCGAAGAGGCAACAGACTTTTTCTTCCCTCTTTGTTTCCTGGTGCACGAGGAGAGGGGATTAAGAGTGCCATTTAAAGAGCTCCAGAGACGGGCACCAGCCACAGTTATCAGCACGGACCCGAGAGACAGGTATGAGATGCTAAGGCTGCTGCACAGGTCACTGTCCACACCTCTCTTCCCAGGGATCCTGTGCAGCCCGCCACTGCCAGGGTCCCGGGATCCAGGGACAACTTCCCCGGGAGAATGCAGGGCGCGCCTCAGGTTGGTGCAATGTCATGCCGGCCTCTGCCGTCACAGGCTCGACCCTCATCCATATCCCTCCCTCCCCGTGACCTGAGTGAGCCAGAGCCCCTGAATCAGCTTCTCCTTTAACCCCGTCCTGTCTGAGCAAAGAACGGATGCCCTCAGGTCACCTACACAACGAGACGGGTACAATTCCAAAGCTGAACCCCTGGAGCTGTGCGAGAAAAGAACAGAAAGGGAAATCTCTCCCAGCAGCCTCAGGAGCAGTGGATTAAATCTCCATAATCAACTTGATGTACCCTGCATCTGTGGAATACCTGAATAGACAACGAACCATCCCAAATCGAGTAGGTGGACTTTGGGATTAACTATATATATATATATATTTCCCTTTTTCTGTTTTTGTGAGTGTGTATGTGTATGCTTCTTTGTGTGATTTTGTCTGTATAGCTTTGCTTTTACCATTTGTCCTAGGGCTCTGTCTGTCCAATTTTTTTTTTAATACTTAAAATTTTTTTTTCTTAATAATTATATTTTATTTTAATAACTTTATTTTATTTTCTTTCTTTCATTTTATCCTCCCTTTTATTCTGTGCTATGTGGAGGACAGCCTTTTAGTGCTGCAGGGCTGTGCCACAGAGGTGAGAGAGCCAAGTTCAGGACACTGGTCCACAGGAGAACTCCAAGCACCACATAATATCAAATGGCGAAAATTTCTCAGAGATCTCCATCTCAAAGCCAAGACCCAGCTCCACTCAACGGCCAGCAAGCTACAGTAATGGATACCATATGCCAAACAACTAGCAGGACAGGAAAACAACCCAATCCATTAACAGAGGGTCTGCCTAAAATCATAATAAGGTCAAAGACACCCCAAATTTGTACCTGCCCACCAGAAAGACAAGATCTAGCCTCATCCACCAGAACAGGCACTAGTCCCATCCACCAGGAAGACTACACAACCCACTGAACAAACCTAGCCACTGGGGACAGACACCAAACACAATGAGAACTATGAACCTGCAGCCTGCAAAACGGAGACCCCAAACACAGTAAGTTAAGCAAAATGAGAAGACAGAGAAACACACAGCAGATGAAGGAGCAAGGCAAAAACCCACCAGACCTAACAAATGAAGAAGAAATAGGGAGTCTATCTGAAAAAGAATTCAGAATAATGATAGTAAAGATGACACAAAATCTTGGAAACAGAATGGAGAAAAAAAAGAAATATTTAACAAGGACCTAGAAGAACTACAGAGCAAACAAACAGTGATGAACAACAAAATAAATGAAATTAAAAATTCTCTAGAAGGAATCAATAGCAGAATAACTGAGGCAGAAGAAACGTTAAGTGACCTGGAAGATAAAATAGTGGAAATAACTACTGCAGAGCAGAATAAAAAAAAAAGAAGAAAAAAAAGAATGAAATAATTGAGGATAGTCTCAGAGACCCCTGGGACAACATTAAATGCATCAACTTAGAATTACAGGGGTCCCAGAAGAAGAAGAGAAAAAGAAAGGGACTAAGAAAATATTTGAAGAGATTATAGTTGGAAAATTCCCTAATACGGGAAAGGGAGCAGTTAATCAAGTCCAGGAAGCATAGAGAGTCCCATCCAGGATAAATGCAAGGATAAACATGCCAAGACACATATTATTCAAACTATCAAAAATTAAATACAAAGAAAAAATATTATAAGCAGCAAGGGAAAAACAACAAATAACACATAAGGAAATATCCATAACGTTAACAGCTGATCTTTCAGCAGAAACTCTGCAACCCAGAAGGGAAAGGTAGGACATATTTAAAGTGATGAAGGAGAAAAACCAACCAAGATTACTCTACACAGCAAGGATCTCATTCAGATTTGAGAGACAAATTAAAACCTTTACAGACAAGCAAAATCTAAGAGAATTCAGCACCACCAAACCAGCTTTACAAGAATTGCTAAAGGAACTTCTCTAGGCCGGAAACACAAGAGAAGGAAAAGACTTACACTAATAAACCCAAAACAATTAAGAAAATGGTAATAGGAACATACATATTGATAATTACCTTAAGTGTAAATGGATTAAATGTTCCCAGCAAAAGACACAGACTGGCTGAATGGATACAAAAGCAAGACCCGTATACATGCTGTCTACAAGAGACCCACTTCAGAACTAGGGACACATACAGACTGTAAGTAAGGGGATTGAAAAAGATATTCTATGGAAATGGAAATCAAAAGAAAGCTGCAGTAGCAATTCTCATAGCAGACAAAATAGACTTTAAAAAAAAGACTACTACAAGAGACAAAGAAGAACGCTACATAATGATCAAGGGATTAATCCAAGAAGAAGATATAAAAATTGTAAATAATTATACACCCAACATAAGAGCACCTCAATACATAAGGCAAATACTAACAGCCGAAAAAGGGGTAATCAACAGTAACACAATCATTGTAGGGGACTTTAACACCCCACTTTCACCAATGGACAGTTCATTCAAAATGAAAATAAATAAGGAAACACAAGCTTTAAATAACACATTAAACAAGATGAACTTAAATGATATTTTTATAGGACATTCCATCCAAAAACAACAGAATACACATTTTCTCAAGTGCTCATGGAACATTCTCCAGGATAGATCATATCTTGGGTCACAAATCAGGCCTTGGTAAATTTAAGAAAATTGAAATCATATCAAGTATCTTTTCTGACCACAATGCTATGAGACCAGATATCAATTACAGGAAAAAAATCTGTAAGAAATACAAACACATGGAGGCTAAACAACACATTACTTAATAACCAAGAGATCAGTGAAGATATCAAAGAGGAAATGAAAAAAATACCTGGAAACAAATGACAATGAAAAGATGATGACCTAAAACCTTTGTGATGCAGCAAAAGTAGTTCTAAGAGGGAAGTTTATAGCAATACAATCCTACCTTAAGAAACAAGAAAAATCTCAAATAAACAACCTAACCTTACACCTAAAGCAATTAGAGAAAGAACAAAAAAAAAATCCAAAAGTTAGCAGAAGGAAAGAAATCATAAAGTTCAGATCAGAAATAAATGAAGGAAATGATAGCAAAGATCAAAAAAACTGAAAGCTGATTCTTCAGAACATAAAAAAAAAAGAGATAAACCATTAGCCAGACGTATCAAGAAAATAAGGGAGAAGACTCATATCAACAGATTTAGAAATTAAAAAAGGAGAAGTAACAACTGACACTGCAGAAATACAAAGTAGCATGAGAGATTACTACAAGCAACTATATGGCAATAAAATGGACAACCAGGAAGAAATGGAAAAAAATCTTAGAAATGCACAACCTGCCAAGACTGAACCAGGAAGAAATAGAAAATATGAACCGACCTATCACAAGCACTGAAGTTAAAACTGTGATTAAAAATCTTCCAACAAAAAATAGCCCAGGACCAGATGGCTTCACAGGTGAATTCTACCAAACAATTAGGGAAGAGCTAACACCTATCCTTCTCAAATTCTTCCAAAATATAGCAGAGGAAAGAACACTCCCAAACACATTCTACAAGGCCACCATCACTCTGATACCAAAACCAGACAAAGATGTCACAAAGAAAGAAAACTACAGGCCAATATCATTGATGAACGTAGATGCAAAAATCCTCAACAAAATAGTAGCAAAAAGAATCCAAAAGCACCATTAAAAGGATCATACACTATGATAAAGTGGGGTTTATCCCAGGAATGCAAGGATTCTTCAATATGTGCAAATCAATCAACATGATATAACATATTAAAAAATTGAAGGAGAAAAACAATATGATTATCTCAATAGATGCAGAGAAAGCTTTCAACAAAATTCAACACCCATTAATGATAAACACCCTGCAGAAAGTAGGCATAGAGGGAACTTTCCTCAACATAATAGAGATCATATATGAAAAACCCACAGCCAACATTGTCCTCAATGGTGAAAAACTGAAACCATTTCCACTAAGATAAGGAAGAAGAGAAGGCTGCCCACTCTCACCAATACTTTTCAAAATAGTTTTGGAAGTTTTAGCCACAGCAATCAGAGGGGAAAAAGAAAAAAAAGGAATCCAAATCAGAAAAGAAGAAGTAAAGCTGTCACTGTTTTCAGATGACATGATACTGTACATATAGAATGCTAAAGATCCTACCAGAAAACTACTAGAGCTAATCAATGAATTTGGGAAAGTAGCAGGATACAAAATTAATGCGCAGAAATCTCTTGCATTCCTATACGTTAATGATGAAAAATCTGAAAGTGAAATTAAGAAAACACTCCCATTTACCATTGCAACAAAAGAATAAAATATCTAGAAATAAAGTAACTTAAGGAGACAAATGACCTGTATGCAGAAAATTATAAGACACTGATGAAAGTAATGAAATGTGATACAAATAGATGGAGATATATACCATGTTCTTGGATTGGAAGAATCAACATTGTTAAAATGACTTTACTACCCAAAGCAATCTACAGATTCAATGCAATCCCTATCAAACTACCCCTGCCATTTTTCACAGAACTAGAACAAAAAAATTTACAATTTGTATGGAAACACAAAAGACCACGAATAAAAAAATCAATCTTGAGAAAGAAAAATGGAGCTGGAGGCATCAGGCTCACTGACTTCAGACTATACTACAAAGCTAGAGTAATCAAGACACCATGGTACTGACACAAAAACAGAAATATAGATCAATGAAACAGGATAGAAAGTCCAGAGATAAACCCATTCACATACGGTCACCTTATCTTTGATAAAGGAGGCAAGAATATATAGTGGAGAAAAGACAGTCTTTTCAATGAGTGGTGCTGTGAAAACTGGACAGCTACATATAAAATATGAAATTAGAATACTCCCTAACACCATACACAAAAATAAATTCAAAATGGATTAAAGACTTAAATGTAAGGTCAGACACCATCAAACTCTTAGATGAAAACATAGGCAGAACATTCTATGACATAAATCACAGCAAGATCATTTTTGACCCACCTCCTAGAGAAATGGAAATGAAAACAAAAATAAACAAATGAGACCTAATGAAACTTAAAACCTTTTGCAAAGAAAGGAAACCATAAACAAGACGGAAAGAGAGCCCTCAGGATGGGAGAAAATATTTACAAGTGAAGCAACTGACGAAGGATAAATCTCCAAAATTTACTATCAGTTCATGCAGCTCAATATTTAAAAAAAACAACAACAAGCAAACCAATCCAAAAATGGACAGAAACCCTAAATAGACATTTCTCCAAAGAAGATATATAGATTGCCAACAAAGACATGAAAGGATGCTCAACATCATTAATCATTAGAGAAATGCAAATCAAAACTACAATGAGATATCATCTCACACCAGTCAGAATGGCCATCATGAAAAAATCTATAAACAATAAGTGCTGGAGAGGGTGTGGAGAAAAGGGAACCCTCTTGCACTGTTGAGGGGAATGTAAATTGATACAGCCACTATGGAGAATAGTATGAACGTTCCTTAGAAAACTAAAAATAGAACTAGTATATGACCCAGCAATCCAACTACTGGTCATATGCCATGTGAAAACCATAATTCAAAAAGAGTCATGTACCAAAATTTTCATTGCAGCTCTATTTACAATAGCCAGGACACGGAAGCAACCTAAGTGCCCATTGACAGATGAATGGATTAAGAAGATGCCGCACATGTATACAATGAAATATTACTCAGCCATAAAAAGAAACAAAACTGAGTTATTTGTAGTGAGGTCAATGGACCTAGAGTCTGTCATACAGAGTGCAGTTAAGTCAGAAAGAGAAAATCAAATACCATATGCTAATACATATATATTGAATCTAAAAAAAGAAAAAAAAAATGGTCATGAAGAACCTAGGGGCAATATGGGAATAAAGAGGCAGACCTACTAGAGAATGGACTTGAGGATATGGGGAGGGGGAAGGGTAAGCTGTGACAAAGTGAGAGATTGGCATGGACATATATACACTACCAAACATAAAATAGATCTCTAGTTGGAAGCAGCCGCATAGCACAGGGAGATCAGCTCGGTACTTTGTGACCATCTAGAGGGGTGGGATATGGAGGGTGGGAGGGAGGGAGGGAGACACATGACGGAAGAGATATGGGGACATATGTATATGTATAACTGATTCACTTTGTTATAAAGCAGAAACTAACACACCATTGAAAAGCAATTATACTCCAATAAATATGTTAAAATTAATTAATTAATTAATTAATTAATTTAATTGGAAACATAAAAAATAAAAGTAAGAAAATAAAAGATAAAAAAATAAAATAGTGGCTTAAAGCTTTCCAAATATGATTAAAAAATTACTTTACAAATACAAAAACCTTGGCAGTCTCCATGTACAACAAATACAGCAAAAATCACTTTTAGGCAAAGTATAGTCAGTATTCAAAATATAATATCATTAAATCAGCTAGAGAAAAAAAGACATATCTGAGGGAAAAATAATGCAAATGATAATTGACTTTTTATGAGAAGCATTGAAGGCCAGAGGACAGGAGTATCAAGTCAATAAATTGCCTCTGTATTAAAACCAGAAAACATGAGTACATTAAACCCAAAGTCAGTAGAGAGAATAATAAGAAGAAATGAGTGAAATAGAAAACAATAAAGGAAATTAGCTAAGTTAATGTTTGGTACATTGCAAAGATCAACAATATTAAGAAAATCCTATGATGTTGATAAAAGAAAAAGGACTATCATGAATGAAATAATGGACATTACTTCTGATCCCACAGATATTAAAAGAGCAATAAGATAATATTATGAACATTATGCTGAAAGCCCAACAGCTAATATGTTATGAAAAACTTCCTTGAATAGAATAACTTCTGAAATCTGACAAGAATTGGAAAATATTAATGTATCTGCCTCTGTTAAAATAATTCAATTTATCCAAAATTTTTCAATAAATATATTACAGTTTAAGTGATTTCACTAATGAGTGATATCAAACATTTAGGCAAGAAATTAATACCAAATTTATATATCTTTTCAAAATGTAGAGTTCAGGTTAACCATTATGTATCAACATAAAGAAATAATTCTAGAAAACGAAATATCAATATCCTACATGAATATAACTGAAAAAGAATTTAACAAAATATTACCAACTAAACACAGAGCATGTAAAAATAATAATTTATCATGTCCAATTGAGTTATAGCCCAGGAATGCAAGGTTAGTTTAGATATGAAAATCTGTAATTCATGAATTAACTGAAGACATTAGAAAACCACAAAATTTAATTGAAACATCATAAAATCATCTCAATAGGTGCAGTGAAAACATTTGACAAAATTAATTGTCCAATTCTCATAAAAATTATCAACAGACTATAAATAGAAAGAGACTCTCTTTATTTGACAACAATGTCTATGTAAAACATACAGCTAACATTAGACTTGATGAAATACCGAATACTTAACATCAAGAAAAATGTAAATAGCGCATGAAAAGATGTTGACATCACTATTTATTAGAGAAATGCAAATCAAAACTACAATGAGGTATCACTTCACACCAGTCAGAATGGCCATCATCAAAAAATCTGTGAACAGGGGCTTCCCTGGTGGTGCAGTGGTTGAGAGTCCGCCTGCCGATGCAGGGGACACGGGTTCGTGCCCCAGTTCGGGAAGATCCCACATGCTGTGGAGCGGCTGGGCCCGTGAGCCATGGCTGCTGAGCCTGCACGTCCGGAGCCTGTGCTCCACAACGGGAGAGGCCACAAAAGTGAGAGGCCCGTGTACCGCAAAAAAAAAAAAAATATTGTGAACAATAAATGCTGGAGAGTGGGTGGAGAAAACAGAGTCCTCCTACACTGTTGGTGTGAATGTAAACTGGGACAGACACTATGGAGAACAGTGTGAAGGATCCTTAAAAACCTAAAAATAGAGCTACCATATGATCCACCAATCCCACTCCCAGTGATATATCTGGAGAAAACCATAATTCGAAAAGATACATGCACCTCAATGTTCATTGCAACACTATTTACAATAGCCAGAATGTGGAAGCAACCTAAATGTCCATCAACATATGAATGGATAAAGAAGATGTGGTACATATCTATAATCGCATATTACTTAGCCATAAAAAATAATGAAATGATGACATTTGCAGCAACATGGGTGGACCTAGAGATTCTCATATTGAGTGAAATAAGTAAGACAGAGAATGATAAATATCATATGATATTGCTTATATGTGGAATCTTAAAAAAAGCGTACAAATGAACTTATCTACAAAACAGAAATAGAGTTACAGACGTAGAAAACAAACTTATGGTTACCAGGGGTAAGGGTGGAGGAGGGATAAATTGGAAGATTGAGATTGACATAAACACACTACTATATATAAAATAGATAACTAACAAGGGTGTACTGTATAGCACAGGGAATTCTACTCAATACTCTGTAATGGCCTATAGGGGAAAATAATCTGAAAAAGAGTGGATATATGTATATTTATAACAGATTCACTTTGCTGTACACCTGAAACTAACACAACATTGTAAATCAACTATATTCCAAGAAAAATTAAAAAAAAAAAAAGAAAAAGGGAAGGATGCCCCCTTTGTTTTTAAACATTGTATCTGAGGACCTAGCCAGGTAATCAAATAAAATCATAAGTATTATATTAGAAAGGAATATATAAAAAGAAATTTATCTACAGACAATAAAATTGTTTACACAGAAAATCCTAAGGAATCTCAGGGAATAATTGGAACTACTAAATGCATTTAACATGGACTTAGAGTACATGGTAATTATATGTCTATATATAACAGCAAATTATTAGAAAAAATTTAAAACAATTATACTATCATCAAAAATATTAAAATACTTTAAAATTTAACCAAGTCATTTTAATGTGTATTTACTTTCCCCTGAAAATTATAGCATATTGCTGAGAGATTAGTAAAGTCCTAAATAATTAGAGCCATATATCATGCTCATAGATTAGAAAATTGAATATTGATAAGTTGTTGTCCTCCCAAAATTGAACAATAGATTCAAAACAGTCCATATTAAAAGACTAGCAGAAATTTTTAGATAAAATTTCAAGTTATTCTAAGATTTATATGGAAAAGCACAGGATATATAATAGCCAAAACAATCTTGATAAAAAAAGGAAGTTGGAAAACTCATGCTACATGACCTCGTTTCATTATATATCTATACAAATCAAGAGAGGGTGTTATTGGCTAAAAGGAGGACAGACAGATTGATGGAATAGAATAGAGAATGTAGAAATGGACACACACATGTATGCTTCATTGGTTTTTGACAAATATGCCAAACAAATCCAGGGGTAAAGAGAGTTTTCCTCAATTCTGCTGAATAACTAGATCTCTTTATATGAGAAAGAAAAAAGAATGTTGATTCTATATGAATCACAAAACTTAACTTTGAATAAATCATCAACCTAAACAGAGAGGCTAAAACTGTAAATCTTCTAGGAGAAACATAGGAGAATATCTTTATGTCTTTGGGATATGCAAATTTTTCCTAAAGAAACATAACACCCACTTAACATAAAAATAAAACAATATATATAAATTGGACCTCATCAACTTATAAAACATCTGCTCATCAAAATATATGAATTAGGGCTTCCCTGGTGGCGCAGTGGTTGAGAATCTGCCTACTAATGCAGGGGACATGGGTTCGAGACCTGGTCTGGGAAGATCCCACATGCCGCGGAGCAACTAGGCCCGTGAGCCACAGCTACTGAGCCTGCGCGTCTGGAGCCTGTGCTCCGCAACAAGAGAGGCCGCGATAGTGAGAGGTCCGCGCACCGCGATGAAGAGTGGCCCCCGCTTGCCACAACTAGAGAAAGCCCTCGCACAGAAATGAAGACCCAACACAGCCAAAAATAAATAAATAAATTAAAGTACCCTTAATTTAAAAAAAAGAAACAAATGTATAAAAAAAAATATGGATTAAAAGATGAAAAGACAAGCCACAGGCTGAAAGTATTTGTAATACCCATATACTAATTACTTCTATCAGGATATATAAAATTTTTCTACACATCAATAAAGAGAGACAACTTAAAGATGACAAAATGAGTAAGTCATATTCATTCTCAAGGTCTATAGGATACTACACAAATTACACTGACACTGCACCATTATTATTTAGTTATCTTTTCACTGAATAAACTAGCGATACAGCATAACATTGGTTTAAGATCAATATCACTACAGTAAAATAATCCAAATTTTGACTCTATTTCCAACATTTCCTCAAAAAGTAAAATAGAGATGAGATTATTTCATGGACTTGTTTTCTGATAAAAAGAAAGACACATTAAAAAAAAAAAGACAAAAAAAAAAGACAAAAAATGGCACATAATAAATAGTAGTTAATAAATGTTCTATTTATTGAATAATAATGAGAGGGCATTCAAATTGGCACAACATATATGTTTCATTAATTTAGCTAAATTATATGCTTTATTGAGCATTCAAGACTTTTTGTTTGTAATCAATTTATACTCTCATTCATACACAAGATATAAAAAATAATAATGATCATCCTGAGATCTCATAGTTATCAATAATTACAACTTATTAAATAAATAAGATATACCAGATACTTAGTTGGCACACAAATTGTCTTGAGACAACTTACGGTGGGATGGGGAGGAGTTGGATGCATTGCTTTGCCAGTCAGTCAAAGGAGAATTTATCACAATGGAAGGACACACAAAAATACAGAAGGCACAAAGGAAGCTTCAGTCCATCAGGCTGGAGTAGGGTAGCAAAGGAAATCCTTCCTGTTAGTAATTGGATAGAGAGCCTTTGCTTTTCTGGTGTTATGTTACTGTGGATTATGCTGTGCTTAGAAATATGGGTCACTATCAGTGCTGATAGTGATTGCAGTGACCAGAGAATCAAGAAGAAAAATACAACAAAAGTAAGGTGTTATGATGTAAATAACAATCCAAAGTACATAACAGCCTTCCTAGTCAACACCTAAGAACATTATTTGCATCATTAAGTGTGTAGTTTGTGTAACTATTTGCCATAATTTTAACTCTAAGTTGTATGAATGGGAAGCCATAGAGTTGATTGTACATGTAGTGTGCCTATTGGCTCGTGTGACATGATTAATTATCCACAATACTTAACAAATTATACTTATGAGAGCAGGACTAGGTCAGTTCTCTACGTGTCAGGGGGTTAGAGCTAGGGTGGAGTGGAGAGTGGACTGAGATTAGTTTTCTAGCCTCTACCAGAACTGAGTTTCAAATAGGATTAAAGTTCAATTATTAAAAATGAAAAAAAAGTGATATCTGATTTAGCTCCTACTAGCTTTCCTATCCATGGACAAAATACTATTCTCCATAAATTCTACCCACTGCTAGGGATTTTGAAAATGGGGGAATTTACTTTACCTTGAAAGCTTTTCTGCCTTCTTTCTGCTTTAAACTGCTAATGAAATGTCTTACAGCAATCTTCACTCATCAGATTAGACCTCTTATCAGTCAGAATGATACCGGGGGTTATCACATCCTGAAAAATACTTATTCCTCCAATGCAATGCAATGTTTTCCAAAAATCATTCACCTTGGGTATAGAGATCACAGCATTCCTTGCAAATAAACGTTCTTGAATCCTGAAACTAAAATTATTATCTTGCAGCTGTAATTTAGCCTTAAACTAAGACTGTGAGCTTATTTTCTGACAATCACTTGATACTATATCAAAATCATATTTGAAAATATGGAACAGACCAGGAGAATTTTAATAGTTCCTTGAATTGCTCCAAAAATACATGAAATTTTTTTTGCAATAAACCTTATGAAGTTATAAAATTAGAGATCATTTTATAATAGATACATAAATCTTGTATAACATTTTCAAGTTTGGAATTACAATGAAGAATACATTTTCATACAGTTTTAGAATAGATCTTTACTCCTTAATTTTACTTTTATAAGGTTTGTGAATGTAGGTTTACCTCATGGCTAATTATTCTTTTTTTTTTAACAACTTTATTGGAGTATAATTGCTTTACAATGGTGTGTTAGTTTCTGCTTTACAATAAAGTGAAACAGCTATACATATACCTATATCACCATATCTCTTCCCTCTTGCGACTCCCTCCCTCCCACCCTCCCTATCCCACCCCTGTACGTGGTCACAAAGCACCGAGCTCATCTCCCTGTGCTATGTGGCTGCTTCCCACTAGCTATCGGTATTTTGTGGGGTTTTTTCCAGGTTTTGTTTTCTGTTTTTTGTTTTTTGTTTTAACATCTTTATTGAGTATAATTGCTTTACAATGGTGTGTTACTTTCTGCTTTATAACAAAGTGAATCAGTTATACATAGACATATGTTCCCATATCTCTTCCCTCTTGCATCTCCCTCCCTCCCACCCTCCCTATCCCACACCACTAGGTGGTCATTAAGCACCGAGCTGATCTCCATGTGCTATATGGCTGCTGCTTCCCACTAGCTATCTATTTTATGTTTGGTAGTGTATATATGTCCATGCCACTCTCTCACCTTGTCACATGTTACCCTTCCCCCTCCCCATATTCTCAAGTCCATTCACTAGTAGGTATGTGTCTTTTTCCCTTCTTAACCCTAGGTTCTTCATGACCTTTTTTTTCCCCCTTAGATTCCATATATATGTGTTAGCATATGATATTTGTTTTTCTCTTTCTGACTTACTTCACTCTGTATGACAGACTCTATGTCCATCCACCTCACTACAAATAACTCAATTTTGTTTCTTTTTATGGCTGAGTAATATTCTATTGTATATATGTGCCACATCTTCTTTATCCATTCATCTGTTGATGGACACTTAGGTTGCTTCCATGTCCTGGCTATTGTAAATAGAGCTGCAATGAACATATTGGTACATGACTCTTTTTGAATTATGGTTTTCTCAGGGTATATGCCCAGTAGTGGGATTGCTGGGTTGTATGGTAGTTCTATTTTTAGTTTTTTAAGGAACCTCCATACTGTTCTCCATAGTGGCTGTATCAATTTACATTCCCCCCAACAGTGCAAGTGGGTTCCCTTTCCTCCGCACCCTCTCCAACATTTATTGTCTGTAGATTTTTTGTGTGTGTGTGGTAGGCGGGTCTCTCACTGTCGTGGCTTCTCCCATTGCAGAGCACAGGCTCCGGACGTGCAGGCTCAGTGGCTGTGGCTCACGGGTCTAGCTGCTCCGTGGCCTGTGGGATCTTCCTGGACTGGAGCACGAACCCGTGTCCCCTGCATCAGCGGGTGGACTCTCAACCACTGCGCCACCAGGGAAGCCCTGTCTGTAGAATTTTTGATGATAGCCATTCTGACCTGTGTGAGATGATATCTCATTGTAGTCTTGATTTGCATTTCTCTAATGATTAATGATGTTGAGCATTCTTTCATACGTTTGTTGGCAATCTGTATATCTTCTTTGGCGAAGTGTCTATTTGGGTCTTCTGCCCATTTTTGGATTGGGTTGTTTGGTTTTTTGTTATTGAGCTGCATGAGCTGCTTGTAAATTTTGGAGATTAATACTTTGTCAGTTGCTTCATTTGCAAATATTTTCTCCCATTCTGAGGGTTGTCTTTTGGTCTTGTTTATGGTTTCCTTTGCTGAGCAAAAGCTTTTAAGTTTCATTAGGTCCCATTTGTTTATTTTTGTTTTTATTTCCATTTCTCTAGGAGGTGGGTCACAAAGGATCTTGCTGTAATTTATGTCACAGAGTGTTCTGCCTATGTTTTCCTCTAAGAGTTTGATAGTGTCTGGCCTTACATTTAGGTCTTTAACATTTGGTAGTGTATATTTTAACACAATATTTGAGGTGTCTTAAAAATCAGGAATCTGTTTTTCCTAAAGTATCACTAGTTTTAAAATATGATTGATGTATTCCACATTATTTCTTTGCCATCTTGATTTAAATTTGCATTAGATATAGATTATTAAACTGCTTCTAGCATGATAGCTATACATTTCCGAAAGAAATGAGTTCCAAAATTCCCAGTCTGGAGTGAAACTCAAGAGCAGTGGGACTTTACCATAAAAGTTAATTTATGTAATAATAACTGATTAATAAGACATTGGAAATACCAAGTTTATGACCTTTAATATGATTCTTTAGAAAACTATAGTCTCAATTTATTTGTGAATCCTGCTTCACATATCAGATAATATGTAGTAATATGCACAGATCATCACACTGAGCAAAAAGATTATACATATATTTGTTCCTAAAGGTTTTTGAAGAAATTAATTAGAAAGTATATATATAAGATAATTGCATATATAGAAGGATAGATACATAGATAGATGTTTGATAGATACCTACATACATACGTACATGCATGTCTACATACATATTTTATGTTTTAAAAATGTGACACTTCCTGCACATTTTTGGCTAAGGCTTTAAGTCACAGAATAATACAATACATACCAAAAAAAAAAAAATCTCAATCTATTATTGTTACTAGGTCTTCTAATAAAGTCATCATCCTATTTTTTCCACAATAACACAAGTTTATGCTCATGGAGTGTGGGACACTATTTCTGAGATATAAATTCTCCCCAATTATCAAATGACCATTTTTCCTGCATTTTCTAACCAAGTAATATTCACAGTTGCATTAAAGTAAGCAAATGGGTTTGATATATCTCTACTTTGTACTTTAGATTCAGCCATGGTCTTTTCTAGGATACATAAGCAGTATTTTATTTGAACATGAGGACAAACTTGCAAGTTAACCAGTGATAACTACCTCTCTTTTCTCAGTCATTTTCAGATACAAAGGGTATTATATCTCTCATATAGGGCCGCTTGTGGATTTTGAAAACCAAGCTGCCACAAATAGTCACCTCCTTCTTAGCTTGGAGGAGAAAGATCTAAAGCTGCTCACTGCAAGTAAGCTGGGTCAGAGGGACCACAGGAAATTATGGATTATGTCTATGTTTTATATGAGAGACAAGCTGAGGACAAACATTTCTGTCATGGAGTTTGTAGAGAGTCTATATGTCTTTGCTATAGAGTTGATCGTTTGTTCTATGGTATAAATCAGGGGTTAGTAAATTACAACTGTGAGCCAAATATGACCTTCCACCTGATTTTGTAAATAAAGTTTTATTGAAACATAAGAGAATTCATTCATTTATGTATGTCTATGGATGCTTTCACGCTACTAACTCAATAGCAGAGTTGAGTTACCTTGACAGATACCATATGGCTCAGAAAGTATAAAATATTTACTATCTGATCCTTTTCAGGAAAAAGTTTGCAATCTTCTGGTATAAATATACAACTACTGTATTTTATTGTTTTCTGATATTTATTTCTTATTTTACAATAAATACTTTAAATGAAATGATATCAAAAATTATTTTTTTAACAAAAAGTATGTTTCAAATTTGTTTCCCTAGAAAGTTGGTAATGAATATGGAGTTTACTCCTAAACTATGTCACTTTAATGATCCACTGCTGAGTATGTTGACATCACTGACTACATGAAACCAGAAGACACGTTTTAGTTCAAAAACCATCAGCATCTATTTAAATGTTAGTAATTATTTTAAAAGACTCCCTCACATTGATGAGTTAAGTTCAGATAAGAAGGTATTCTTACATATCACTCTGTGAAGCATGTATTTTCACTTAGATAACACAACTATAGCAAAATTATTTTCCTAACTTTCTATTGCAAGTTTCTCTGTACATACTAAAAGTAAAGCGATTGTTATAAATGTGTTGGCTCAGTTAGCAGAATAAATTGACACAAAGATAAAAGATACCAGTCTATACTAGTAAAGTCAGAGGTTTCAAATACATAATCAGTTTATTTCAATAACAGTTTTGTTCTGTTGAAGGCAAGGTATCTGACAATATTAGGAATGCTATTGAAAATTCGCTAAAAATGTTCGAAGATAAAGTTATGTGCTCTTGTGCTAAAATTATAAGTATAAATTTTGTTAAGTTTATAATGATATATACATTGTTTGATCGAGTTGAGAAAAGGATGGAAAAAAATGTACTTGGAGTTTATTGTGGTTCATACATAATTCATAGTTTTAAAGCAAACCAGTTTTGATGCTCACACAAGTGGAATAGAATCTATAGTTACAAAATTTACAAATAATTTAAAATATTCACAGGACAACAGACTAAAATTTTTGGAATAAAGCTGATATTGAAAATAATGTAACATAGCAAAATGTGCTTTCTTTTGCTGCTGTCCGTTATCATTTAAATTTTAGAAATGCTTAAACTTGTGAAGAATGACTTTGAAAATAAATCCAGTATTTCAGGGAGGTTTTGGCATTTTAGTGAAAATATTGTAAGTTTCGGTTGCATCCCATTCAAAATGAGTTACAAACATTTAACCAAAAAAACAATATATCAAGAACAAAAGACTGGTGTTTGAAAGTTTTAGTGAAATGTACTTATTTTTAAAAAGACATTAAAGCTTATTCTTGCACAATACAATGAAAAACTTAAGCTCAATGAATTCAGAAGTGCTCGAGATCATAAATGTTATAACTAGGCTTTGAAATAGCTGGACTTATGGGGAACAACATTTGACAAAAATCCTATATTTCACAGATTATTTTTTTGTGCTAGGACATAGTGGAAATAAATTGAAGCACCTAAATTTTGCCAAACATTCAAAGGAATCATACATAGAGACCATTTACTTCCTGAGGATTCTCTTTGAAAATGTTTGTCAAAAAATAATTTTGAATAGAATAAAATATAGCTCCTATGGACATACTTTATTGATGTATTTTATACAAAAAAATATAATTGGGAATACTTAACATTTAGCAGATTTTCCTTTGAGGTTAGCAAGAACTTCAAAATATGTTCGGTGAAAATGTTCTCAAGATGGCACTGTTAGGAGAAGAGTAAACTGAAGGCATTAAATGACTTCAAATTTATTAGTCATAAATGCAACTTTGAAGAGGGTATAGATAGTTTATAAAAATTTATAATTATAAGACAATATTGAAAAAATACTCATTCTTCAGAAAAATAAGTGTAAATATAGTTTCTGCTTATATTATTTTGTAATGTTTCAGACAATCAATATAAAGTATGTTTTAAAATGTCCTTTTGATTTGCAGAGACCAAGTTACAATTATTGTCTTTGGAAGGAATTTTAGAAATTAATTTTTTGAATAGAGCTACATTATTTGTCTGCCTATTTAATGAAACCAACTTGCCAAAGAATAAATAAATATTTCAAATATTATATATTTGTAACTCCTTTTAGCTACCTGTTTTGTTCAAAAATGCCATGGTTTGGGAGATAAATTATATATTCTTCATACACCTGCAGGATATGGTAAGCTATTATAAAACACCTAACAACTCATAACCTATCTCAGGAAATAAATGACCTGAAGGGAAAAGCCCTGAAAACATTTCTTTGAAGACAGTTGTTGGAGTTCTTACCACCTGCACTGCTACCAATCCCTCCTACCATTGGCAGTGGCTGATACATTCTACCAGACTCTCAAATCTCTCTCAATTAGGTTACATGGAAGGATCTGCAAGAGAAACACTGGGAGTTATCACTTTCTGCAGTTTGGGAGACACTTAACTTTTGTTTCACTCCCATGAAAGGAGTCTTTAGGTACCTAATTGTGGCCGGAAACACCACTACCCAAAGACATTTTGAAGAGGGACAAATACACTGATGGTGAGTTATATTTCCCAGAAAATGGGAAATTGTGGAAGGGTTCAAAGATGAGATCAGGGTTTCCCTGGTGGCGTACTGGTTGAGAGTCTGCCTGCCGATGCAGGGGACACGGGTTCGTGCCCCAGTCCAGGAAGAGCCCACATGCCGCGGAGCGGCTGGGTCCGTGAGCCATGGCCGCTGAGCCTGTGCGTCCGGAGCCTGTGCTCCGCGACGGGAGAGGCCACAACAGTGAGAGGCCCACGTACCGAAAAAAAAAAAAAAAAAAAAAAGATGAGATAAGAGTGGTTTAAACACAGTTTCATTGTTAAATATTTAATCAAAAGTTAAGAAACTATTGGTTTAAACAGTGATTTTATTGACATCTTTAAGTTTATTTGAGAAGGAATAAAACATTTTTATGCTTCATGAAAGGGGATTTGTCTGTACTGACCTGTTACATAAGGAAATAATAGAGATATAATTTTGCAAATTACGGGCAAAATATACCTTTGTAAACATATTTTAGTACCTAAGAACAAAATATATTTTATAGTAAAAAAACAAACAAACAAAAACTGTTCAATTGATGGCTAAACTCTTCATATATTATGAAATATCAATATTTAGCAGAATAATCATTTAATTGTTAAACAAATTGATCTCTTAAATTTATTCTTCAAAAAACTCAGAGTATAGAACCACTAAACTTGTATTTTTCAGTAATAAATGAAACATTTCAAGTCTAATTTGAAATAAATGACAAAATTAAAATTATTTGTGTGTATGTATGCATACATACATATATGTGTATTTTTACCTGAAAATGGTTCCTCACAATCACAAATGAAACTATTTGCAGTAATATTTCTGCAGTTCCTATGGAAACAGATATGTGGTTGACACTGCCCAATTATTTCTGAACAATTTATGCCTATAAAAATAAAAGAAAATTAATGTTTCAACTAGATTAAAATATGTACATTATATTTATATAGTTAATTAAAGTCATAGATTTTTCCCAAATTTTTAATAATGAATAATAGAAAAATTTTGAATAGTGTAATTCTAAGACATAGTGCTTCATGATGATGGATTTAAATGGAAACAAAATTTAATTTTAATAAATTTGACATCAGTTTTTCCATCCTTTCACTGCATAATATAATATTAAAATATTTTTCTGATTGGTGATATTTGAGCTCTAGTTAATTTTTTATAATAATTTGAATGTGTTAATCATGTAGATAATATTAATATATGTAAGTATTAATTCTTCAACATATGCTGGAGCATTGCTGTGGTAATATACAAAGTGACACATTCAAATGTATAATATATTGTATCTTAGCCCTACTACCTAGCCAAGGTAATGATTCAAACAAGGAAAATGTGAAAGTATTATACATCTGAAGAGGAACCAGGGCATAAAGTTTCAGTTAAGCAAGAAAAATAAAATGTACAGACCTGTTGTGCAACATTGCACCTTTTGTCAACAGTAATATATTATACACTTAAAATTTTGTTTGAGGGTAAACCTCGTATTAATTCCTCATATTAATCATTCTCTCCACAGTAAAATCAAATCAAATCAATTCATATCGAATCTAATCTAATCTAAAAGTATTTGGAAGAAAAGAGGGAAGACTGCTTGGATTCTCAGAAGCCATGCACAAGCTTCTAAATTCTACACTTTCTTTGCTACTGTAACAAGTTTTCCAAATCCCACTTGTACAAGCTATCATGGTCCTACTACACAAAAAAACACAACCTTGCATAGCATATATTTCTATGTAGTTGATCATCTCATAATATCCTTCTTAGAGGAATGTGCTAACAAAATTCCAGGGCATGACACATGGACAAATGTCACTACAAAACAGTTGCACATGATTTGGCAATAAGCCTGCCACTTCCCCCATTCTAATTGAATTCTTAATTTAATTTGTGAGCAGTTTTCACCAGTTGATGCTTTTGAAATTCTTTATACACTGACATCTCTACCTCACTAATGCAGAACTCTTCGTCTTTAACTTAACTCCAAACAATCCCCAACACAATGAAAATGTAAGTAATAAGTAATTACAATAAGTAATTGTGTCCCAAAATATTTCCATACACAAAAGCTAGAGTATCAGTGGTATGTTCAATAGGTCATGTTCTCTTTCAGTCCTAGTGGATGTAATAGCTAAATTGTGACCACCCCCACAAAAAAATTCTTATGTTGAAATCCTAACCCCCATAACCTCATAGTGTGACTTACTTGGAGACAGGGTCTTTAAAGAGGTAATAAATGTTAAATGAGGTCACTAGTTTGGGTCCTAATCAAAAATGACTTCTGTCCTTATAAGGAGAGGATGCACAGGCACTACAGAGAAAAGGGATGTGAAAACACAGAGAGAAATGGCTGACCATGGACCAAGGAGAGAGGCCTTAGAGAAACCAATCCTCCTGACACCTTGATTGGGACCACTTAATCTCTAGAACTTTGAGAAAATAAACTTCTAATGTTGAAGCCACTCACACTGTTCTTTGTTATGGCAGCACTAACAAACTAGTACAGTGAACATTCACAGTTTCTTGGTAATCCTACATATTTCTGTATCTTTTAAGGTTTAAAATTGAAGTAATTGTGCATAATTAGAGTGGTGTCATGGTATGTGCTCAATGTCTTAAAAAATAAATAATGTTAGATACTTTTATAGAGTTTAAAATTTGATTATTTACATTATCAACTGCTGTGTTTCTAATAAACAAAGAAATAAACATTGGGATAAAACCATTCTATGCAATTATGATAACTAATTGAAATAATATTCCATGATTTATGATTATATCTATGCCAGTTAATATTATGTAGGTAGTAGAAATTTTCTGGTCAAATATTCTCTAAAGTTCTTTGGATGGTTTAAAACGTATACTTTAAAAGCTCTGGATTAAATTATTTCTCCATTCACCCTAAATCAGATATTTGAGTGCTTTTATTTATTTATTTATTTTTGCTGACCTGTTTTAATTTTAATTATCTGATATACTATGAGTCAGGTTAACTTACATCTTTTATCACCCCTGCCAGTAGAGTCAAATGCGAATTTGATCCCAGTTATACAGAGAGGATGCCCAGTTGATAATGCTGGGATTAACTTCTGAAATAGCCTCAGTACTTCTTCCCTAAAGAGTCTAAATTACATTTTAAATGATTGGCTTAGGTGAATTTTGGAGCCTAAAATGGCTTATAGAGTTCTTCCATTATACTTTATCACACAGTCTCCTCAAATCTAGCTTCAAGGGAGTCTTCCCTGTCACACAGAAGAGCAACCCTATTGAATCCTCCTAAGGCATGCCCTACAAAATTGCAGTTATATCACTGAGCCCAGTTGGCTCCAGTCACATCTGCTTCTCACCCCCCTTCCCCTCTCCTGACCAAAATGTGCTGTTAGTCTGTTGCGTGTTTTCTCATCCCGTCATTGCCAACGCCAGGCATTTCCCTTTGTTAGATCATCCTCCTTTTACCTTTGTAACTCTCCATGCCAGGTCTCTGAAACTGTAATTGAAAGAAATTCTTTCACACATTCCCAAATGTCAAATATTCCCTACATTTCTCAAAGTTCCTCTTCATTTTTCTCTGATGACCCAACTTCCTTAGTAAACTTTCAAATAGGAATAGTCTATTTCCCTTAAATCCTCACTTCAGCCTCAGGTAACCTAGTTTATTTACACTGTTTTTAGGTTGCCCTTCTTTTTGCTTCATCCACTCACCAAATATCTTCCTTTGCAAATGTTTGTCATCATTGCCTCTCATTTAGCTTATAAAAACCGGTTAATAATTTTAAAAAAAAAACAGTTGATAATTATATCACTCTCTTTCCCTCCTTGTTCTTCTGATTTATCAATTATTTTATAGGTGCCACACCAACACCATTGAGAACATTACTTTGGGTTCACAATCATCCTTTCTTCTCCAACTCTCCTAAGCAACTTCAAACCTTCGTCCCAATAATGTGTGTCCTTATTATCCTCGACTTAGAGCCACACTTCATTTCTACATTATCACCCAGAACTGCTTGCCCCAAATACCATAACCTTGGGGATTTCATTTAATGACTAAAACATATTATTCTGATAATCTTTTTTTTTTTTTTTGAATGAGACATTAAGAGTGGATTTGGGGAAAGATGTAAAAATAGGTATTTCAGGATAAAGCATATATGTTTTTAAGATATCCTCTTTAAATAAGCACAATTTTTATTTTAAAGAATGCCTGGGGCTTCCCTGGTGGTGCAGTGGTTGAGAGTCCGTCTGCTGATGCAGGGGACACGGGTTCGTGCCCGGGTCCGGGAAGATCCCACATGCTGCAGAGAGGCTAGGCCCGTGAGCCATGGCCGCTGAGCCTGTGCGTCCGGAGCCTGTGCTCTGCAACGGGAGAGGCCATAACAGTGAGAGGCCCGCGTACTGAAAAAAAAAAAAAAAAAAAAAAAGAATGCCTGATAGGATTTTTATATGCCTGGAATCAAAATTTAGCCCATTCTAAAAAAAATCTACCAAATTCTTAAAAACATAGCCTATTTTTTGGTAACTAACCATTTATGAATTCAGTCTATTTTACTATTTTAATAGAATTATGTTACTTTAAAAAATAAACTTACCTGAAATTTGTGGGTGACAGATACATTCATATCCTTGCTTATTCCATTTTTCTCTTTTATTAATGCCACTGCCATTATTTTTACATGGCTTAAAGGAACATGAATCCAGCTCCTGGCAGTATTTCCCATAGAATGGAGGCTGGCAATGGCAGCTGTATATCTTGCTCCAAATTTCAGTAAGACATGTACCATGCCCAGAGCAAAGCTCCGAACTCAGATATTCCTGGCAGAACTGCTCTTTCACTGTTACATTTAGTCGAAGTCCCAGTTGACAAAGGGATGGACCACTTGGCATTACTGTGATGAAATAATGTGTCCCAACACTCAGCCACTGAGAATTAACAGTGTGCATTCCTTTTAGATTGCAACCAAAAAGTAACTGATCTTCAGTTGTGGTATTTTGCAGACAGTCAATGAATGATGCTTCAGAAACATTCATCACATTTATTTCTGGATATTGAAGAGATGGTTCAGAAGAAATTACAAGGATGTCTCCTAATTGAATTTGCAAAGGGCAAATCTGGGGAACAACTTGATTGCCAGAAGTATTCATTTTAGTATTTACATCTCCAAACCAGCAATCCCCATAGAACTCCAGGCAGATGTTTTCTGTCACTGTCCAACTCACCACATATGTTGAGGGCTGTGTACGCCATTCTTCCGTCAAGTGCCGTTTACATGTTGTTCTTCCATTTATAAACATGCTGTGAAGAACCACCAGGCTCACAAGCATAATTAAATTGTCAGTCATTTTGGGAAATTGTGTTTTACAGTCTATCATGAAAGTGTCATAAATAATTGCTGCAAAATGGGCTTTCAGTATTGCTGGAAAATTCTAAGCAGATATTTTGTTCAAGGACTCCTGGGGACTGGCTTTCTTTCTCTATTCCCAAAGTGAAAGTAGATTTGATGACTGGATTTTGATCAAGAAACAGTAGAGTTCAATTGTTTAAAATATACCTTAAAACAGAAAAATAATACATTGTTAGTGAAGTTTTTCCTAACTTAATGATATAGAAAATTCTTACCTGTTTTCTGCAAGAACTGTGTCACCAACAGCTAGTCACCTTCTTTGTGAAACAAGGCCAGGAAAAATATGGTCAAGGTACGTTGTATCTCATCCTGCCATATATACTCACCTGCTTCTGAAAAGTGCTGGTATAATTACATAATTAAACCAGCAACGTACTACAGTCTTTTATACCAAGTTTCAGCATAACTGAAACACAGCAATAGTCAAGATCCTTTTTTATGGATGGTTTAATTTTTTTTCAGATACAAGTATCTCTCTCTGATTAGTTTTAGAAAAAAAATCTTAAAAACAACTAAGAATAAAAATGGTTCAAATATAATGTTTGTGTAATATTTTCTTACAAACATAAAGCTTAAGGTGCCTGTTGGTGACAAAACATGTTCTTGTAATCCAAGAGGAGAGAGCTCCCACATATGTAAAATATTCATGGAACATTCTGTTATACAAATGACTAAACTCAGAATGAGTCTTCACCCAACTTCTGCAGGAATGGTGGGAGGGTGGTAGGTAAAGATGGAAAAGGAAACATAAAATGGTTTAATGGAAGGATGATAAATAGAAATAGTGTGGCAGTAACGTTCTCCTTCATCACTCAACACTGATGTGGAAGGAGGGGTCAGGGGTCAATTCTGTTGGAAGGTACCATTACTGCCAGAGGGCAAGAAAACAAACAGGAATTTTGAGATTTAATATATTAAAATAATTTTAAAAAATAGTAACTAACACTCATTAAGGGTTTTCTCTGGCAAATCACTTTACTACTTAAGAAATAAGCTGTAATCCTCACAAAAAATTCAAATTTTCTAAAGAAAGATAAATGTAAAAGCATAATCTTTGGATTTTTGGATCAATGTTATTTATTTTTTCTATGTTCTTAGGCCACATGAGTTTTAATTCCCTCCACTGTTATATAGGTAAGAATATATTTAAAAGATTAATTTAAAGAAATTAATATAGTAGTATTGAATTAACAGGGCAGAATTAAAGATTGAATTAGACTATGTAAACCTATACAAGTCATTCATCAAATGGTAGCTTTTATTATTGTCCAATTTCACTCAGTAATCAACATCCACATTTGTCAATTTCAAAATCCCAGTATTCTCTAGTATACCTTGACTATTAATTAAAAATTGTTAACTGATTTTATGCCATTATATTATGTTATTAATTTGTTAGTTTATATCAGATATTTATGGTAACTAATATCTTGATGACTATTGTAAATCATGTAGAAATTAAATTTGAGTTATAAATTACCACTTTGCAAATTTAGTTGTGGCTATTATAAATCTGTAAAATACAAATTCACATAAGTAATATACTAGCCCTACCTTAATATTCATGTGGAAAATGTTAAATAATAAATTTCTTACAACTAAAAGTTATGTATAGTCATGTTCATTTAAAATATGTTAACCATAACTTTTGGATTTCAATTGAAAATATTGCTAAGGTTAAAAGAATACCTTAAACAAATATATTTGATCCCAATCAATGTGAAAGACAATATGCTAAGTACTAGGAATTCATCAATCACCAAGTGAAATTAGGTATCAGTGTAAAGAACTAAGAACTTAATGAAGGAGGTAGATGGTTAGGCAAGCAACATCATCAAGTTACTATCAAAAGAATAGTCTAGAGCACTATAAAAACATGCAACCGGGACATTTAATAGGAAAGAAGGATGAACTTGGACAATGAAATGGAATCATCTAGGAAAATTGCCAAGGGAGGAGAATTCCAGGAGAAAAAAGTCTGTATAAAGATTTTGAAATGAGTGTGACACTGGATACCTTCCAAGAAGTGAGAGAAGTTGAGCTTTTAAGTGTAAAGGGCAGAGAACATATGATAAAATATAAGCTTTGAATTTAGAGAGAGATTATATCAAGAAGGGGTCAGCATTTTTGGTAAAGGAGCTCACATTTTATCTAAGGAAAATGGGAGTCTCTGGTAGATTTTTTGTAGCAGATTAACAATAGTAAATTTTATTTTAAGGATGTCAGTTTAGTAGGAGTGTGAGGAATGTATCTATGGGTACACCTGGGAGAGTTGAAAATTTTGGGAGGGGTCAGTAACACTAATCTAGTGAAATAATAGGGATGGCATGATTACTACAGTGACAGTAGAAATATAATGATGCTGGTGGACTCCAAAAATATGTGAATGCTAGAATTATAAGGTCTTGAAGGCTGCTGACATAAGGAGAGAGAAGGAAACCCAGGAATAACAGGTGCAAAAATAAGATGGTAAGAGAGAAGGAATGTCAGAATCACTTAAGCATATACTGAATTTGAAGTGTGCCTGAGTGACTTTCTTGTAGAACTATCCAGATATCAATGGTGTATACAGATATGAGCACAGCAGAGAATCTGGACTAGGATTCTAAATCTTATCATATATTTTTGTATTTCGGTATGTATGTAAAATTTTTGGAAGGTTATTTTAAGATTGGAAAGTCTTGATCTTGTTAAAATTGTGAAGAAGGGATGCCTAAAGAAATAATAAAACAAATGAAAGAAGGCAAATGGCAATGAACACAGTGCAGGGTAGGAGGAAAGAGGAAAGATTGTTGTAGATTATTCAGCTTGTAACTTTGGTGGCAGGAAGTTGGGGAATTTCTCTTGTGGGATCTTCTATTTTCTCTGTGAGATAAGAGGTGATTGGTGGAAATCGTGTTTTTGGAAGAAAGAGGGGGATTAACAAGATTTGAAATAAACAGGGAAGAAAATGTGAGTGAATGCTCATTAAGAAAAAATAGAAGAATCACTAAGCAATATTGAAATATTTTTGTTTTTGTAAATCACAATCTTACAGTAGTATCAGCCTGCACAGGTGCATTTTTTTCCCAGTAGCCTAGTTAAAAAAATACAATAAAATATTAAGTAATTGATGGTTTGAAACAAACACAGTCACCAGCAAATTACATTTGCATTGAAACAGAATTAGATCTCTGTGATATTTTTAGACTAGCTGCAGATGTAAGCTCACATTACTGTGTGGCTAATCCTGTGTTTCTCAGAATTCTCTGCAACCCTAGTTATTGTGCATTTATATTTTCTAAGAGAAAGTGACTTGATATATTGTATTTCCATTTCAAGAAAAATAAATAAAACAGCAAGCCAAGAAAAAAACAAAACAAAACAAACAGAAAAAATCTCTATGAGGTCAATTTTCATCTATATGCTGAGAACAAAGTGCTTTGGATTTTATTAGGATCAAAATTAATATGAACATCACATATGGATGTATTTGAATAAGAAGCTGTGATTTGGATTAAAAAGTTAGGTATAAGGATGGGTGACTCTGTTCTTCATTTATAAAGACATTCTTCAAATCCCATCCAAAGTAGAAGCTTAGTGACACTCTGCTCACTTCTAGACACATACAGATGTTCACAGTGTATACGAGAGTTCAATTCAGGAATTATTTTCATCCCATGTGATATTGTCATCTTATAAATTCTTGAGCCAAGAAGCCTAGAAATCCAGCGACTATGATGGAGCCATTGTACATAATAACAACCTTAACATCACTGAACAGCAATGCTACCAGGATAATATTTCACAGGAAAAACTACTGAGGAATTTTAGATAATGTGAGATGTATCACTTTTACAGTAGCTTAGTAGTTAGGTTACTCTAACAGAAAAAGCCCAACTTAGATTCAATTGTTAAAGAAACATAGATAATATTTCTCCCATTCCAATATACAAATCATCTTAAATCACCTCCTTTAAAAAAAAGGAAATTGATTCAACCAAATAAATTTTATATAAGAAAAGACTGATTTAAGTATAAAATGCCTATTATAGTGTTCAGATTATGATGGCATTCAATAAAAGGTAACTGAGTGAGGATTAGAAATAATGTGTGTAACATTTGCATTGTGCTTAATACATAATATCATGAACTGTGGAAGCTTTTAATGAGTTTGTAGTTGATTCTATAACCAGTGATTTTTTTTTCTTTTTTCACCCCATTATGAAGTACAATCTACACAATAAATAGCTTTTTCTTTTTATAAATTATGTTATACTTGATAAAACATATACAGAAATGAAAATTAGAAGTGTAGAAAATAAGTGAACAGATATAAAATTTCTAATGTTCTGTACCTGACATTTAGAGTGTCCAGGGCACATTTGGGATACCACAGATTGGACTAAACTGTGGGTGGGGAAAAATTCATGTGTTTTGGAAATGCCAATATAGCTACCAGCAGCATGGAGGATGAAAATCCTAGCAGGGAGTCCAGAAAAGGGCAAGAATGGTAAATTTTTAAAATTAAAGTTGAGATAGAAGTAATGGAGAAGAGACAACCACCATAGAAGAATATTCAAAACCTGGTTACAAATAGAAGACAAGAGTGAGCCAAGGGGCTCAGATGAAAGATGGCAGATAATATAACAATAATGTTCAAGAGATTGGTGAAAGAAGATATTTCAAGATAACTGCACTTTTTGGAGGAAAACATTTCCAATTTTTTATTGAGTGAGTATTTATATAAATGATGTAGTGAGTTTACTAAATTTGATGATTACATGCAGCTTAATTGGTGTAACAAGAACAAGAAAGTTAGAGTTAGATGGTGGGTTTATAAAAGTTAAGAGAAAAATTCAATGTAGAAAACTCTTTGAAAAACAAATTGCTTAAGAGGAAAGGAGAGTGAATAAAGAAGTCACCAAGGTAGAATTAAAATTTCATTTTAGATATGAGGAAATTTCAATGAGGAAAAGCTACAATTAATGAAACCATGTAAATTATACCTGCCATAATCTAGTTAATATATAATACCTGAGCCCCAAATGGGAATGGGAATGGAAAGAAAAATCAATGTGTTTTACTTCTAATGAAGAATTCATGATACTTGGTAACTAACAGAATATAAAGTATAAAGGGGTCACCATCTTAAGGACTATCATTTTATTTACAATTATGAATTTTATATTAACTTTTCTATGTCTTGTGGTTGGTTAAACTGTATAAACCATTCCATTTCATATAAGGTATTGTTAAAAGTTATAGAGATTATTGTTGACACATTGGAATATACCCTGAGGAGTTAGAAATTATTTAATCCTAATTTTAAAATACTACCTCAGCAAGATTGCCATTTCCTGAAGGCTGAAATATTAAAGTTAAACAGAAAATGATGACACAATAACACCATGCATTTAACCAATGTAATTATTTGCTTTTAGGAAACAGAAAAGTTTTTGTGAAATTAAAATCAGTTAAATTATGCTTTATGATAGACTTCCTTTCTCCTCACATTTAACTAAGAATATTATCTTATTTTTCAATCGCTTTTTAATTAAATGAAACTTTCTTTCCATTGTCTATGCATTTTATTTTCCATAAAAATTAAAAATAGTAACCTTTCATTGAAATATATAGCTAAAATACATGAAAAAAACAGAAGCTATATGTGACTTATAGCCAAAAATGTTTTGAGAGTTGAAACTACCTTTCTAGTCCTTTCTTTCTAAAATCTGTTTCTTGGCAATGTTAAATGCCATAGAAGTCTTGGACTTTCCTAAATATTTTAGTATGTACTAGAAATATAATTACCCCTTGTTGAAGTTGAATGATTTTTAAATCTAGTGAAATCTGCTGGAGTCCCCTATTCATTGAGGATCTGAATGTCTAGATGTCTAAAGAAAAAAATTGGGGCTATGGTGGACAATGACACTGACCTGGACAGGGCCACAGAAGGCCTCCTTTGAGTCATTTCAGATATAGACCAAAATATATAAAATCAAGAAAATCCTGTTTTACCTTATATGTTAAAATAAAGCTTATAAGTTACTCTTTGAAAACCAAAACAGGAGTACGGAATTTGGGATGCTCACTCTTAAACTGAAAAAGTGGTTCTATTTGCAATGTAATTTGTGTGAAAATAAAACAAAAAATACTGTCATAGAAACAAACTCAAGACAATTCTTTCTTATTAAATGTTTTAAGGAAGTTAAAGGGAGAGTAAACTCCAGTCAAGAAAGGGTAAAAGTAGGGGCCATAACAAAACTGCTGGAAAAAAAGAAAATGAACTAAAAAAGATATTGTGAAAGTGAAAAAAAAAAGAAGAATTAAAACACAAAGACAGTGAAAAATGATATAGACAGCAGACTATTGTATGTGACCCTAACATAGCCAAAATAAAGTGTCTTCTATTAAAGTGACAAAAGTGTAGAATAAATTGTTTTCTGAACATACTCAAATTGTATTTTATTATCACTAAAGTTAAAACATTTAATAATTTAAATTATTAGAATGATATTTCATGAGGCACTTAATGAAGTGAAAGCAGTCCTCCACTCTCAGAATCAATACTTGCCTGTCCAACACCCCATAGACTGTACATTCAACTCTTTAATCGTTTTATCCTCAAGAAATTACTTCTATGTTGCCACATTATTTACATATATGTGTTTAATTTTTAACAGAGAGGTTTTTTTTATAGAAGAGTTTCAGGTTTACAGAATTACAGGAAGAGTGCAGTGTTCTTGTATACAACACAGCATCCAGTTTCCACTATTTCTATTGTCATCACATCATGTTGAAGGTACATAGTGTCAATATGACTAATCACTGTTTAGGTTAATCTTGGCCACCTGGCTTGAGGTAGTGTTTGTCAGGTTTCTCTGCTGAAAATTACTCTGTTTCACACTCCCCACACACCTTCCCCTGCCTTTTATTTCCATACTGTGTTGTTTGGAATGGGCTAAGACTGTGTTTAGTTTTATAAAAAAACTTCCAAACAATTTTCCAAAGTGGTGGTACAATTTTTCATTCCTACCAACAATGAATGAGAGTCTCCATTACTCTGCACCCTTGCCAGCAGTTAGTATTGTAAATTCTTTGGATTTTAATCATTCAGGTAGGTGTATAGTGGTATCTCATTGTTGCTTTAATTTTGAAATCAATAATGATGAATGATGTTGAGTACTTTTTAATATTTTTCACAGGTATATCTTCTCTGGTCAGATTTCTGATCTTTTGCACATTTTTAACTGGGTTCTTTTGTCTGACTGTTGAGTTCTATTTATTTAATTTTAAAATCTAGAGGCAGCTTTACATATGTGGAATAAATGCCAATTTTTCATGGTTTATGATTATTTTTATTTATTGTTTGATTCAAGTTGCTAGTATTTTGTTGAGCACTTTGTTTCTATATTCATGAGAGCTATTATTATGTAGTTTTCCTTTATTTTAATGTCCTTGTCTAGTTTGGGAATTAGGTTAACACCAGTCAGAGAATGAGCTAGGAAGTGTTCCCTCTGCTTTTATTGTCTGGAAGAGATCTTGTAGAATAGGCATCATTTTTTTATTGAAGAGCGGATAGAATTCAACAGCGAAATCATCTGGGCCTGGTGATTTATTTTGTGGAAGGACATTAATTACTGAATATATTTAATAGATATAGGCCTATTCAGATTATACCTATCTTCTTACATGAGTTTAGAGCGTTTATATCTTTCAAGGACTTGGTTAATTTCCTCTAACTTATCAGATATTGGGTCATAAAGTGGTTTTTATTGTCCCTTTATTATCCTTTTAATGTTCATAATAACAATAATGTTCACATCTATTTCATTTATGATTTTAACAGTTTGTTTATTCTCTTTTTCTCTACCTGCCTGGCTAAAGTCTTTTTCAATTTTATTTGTCTTTCAAAGAATGAGCTTTTCAACTGTTGATTTTCTTTGTTTTTAATTTTATTGATGTCTGTTCTAATTTTTATTTCATTTCTTTTGCTCATTTAGGCTGAAATTGTTCTTCTTTATTGAGTGTTCTAAGATAAAAGATTAAGTTACTGATCATAGACTTTTCTCTTTTCCAATATATCCATTTAATGCTATGAGTTTTCCTCTGTGCACTGCTTTTGCTGCATCCCCAAAAGTTTGATAAGTTCTATTTTCATTTACATTTAGTTCAAAATCATTTTTAAATTTTTTCTTAAGAACTCCTCTTTGATGAAAAATGAATTGTTAAATTTTTAAATATATGGACATTTTCCAGCTAACTTTGTGATACTGAATCCTAGTTCTATTCCATTGTAATTCAAGAGCATACTTTGCATGGTTTTATTTTTACAAATTTGTTCAGGTGTGTTTTAGGGTCTAGAATGTGGTCTATTTTATTGAAAGTTCCATGTGTACTCATAAAGAATGTGTCTTCTCCTGTTGACCGATGGGACATTTTGTCAATGATAATTAGATCAAGTTGATTGATAGTGCTGAAATGGTCAATAATATCTTTATTAGGTTTCTGCCTGCTTGACTAATCAGTTATTGACAGGGGTATTGGATGTGTCCAACTGTAATAGTGAATTCACTCTTTCTCTTTCAGTTTCATCAGTTATTGCCTAAAATATTTGACACACTGTTATTAGATACATATGTTAAGGATTCTTATGTCTTCTGGGAGAATTGACTCTTTTTTTAATCTAGTATCCCTTTGTTATTATCTAATACATTTGTTTCTGATAATTTCCTTTGTTTTTAAAAAAATGTTTTATCTGTAATTAATATAGCTACTCCAGCTTTCTTTTGATTAGTGGTAGTGCAGTATACCTTTTCCCATGTCTTTACTTTTAACTTATCTTTGTCTTTATATTTATACTGAGCTTCTTGTAGACACCATATAGATGATGCTAATTTTTTTTTCTCCATTCTGATAAAATGGCTTTTTTTCACTCATTTTCAGAGGTCTCCTTTTGATATGTTCTGATTTTAATTGGGTATTTCATATAATTCTTTTTGTCTCCTTTTTAAAGTATCAATTATACTTTTGTAATAAATTTTATTGCTTGTTCCAGAATTTGCAATATACTTTTTCAACAAATCCAATTCCACCTTTAAATAGTAATATTAATCCTCATGGGTAGCTCCTGTACCTTATAACAGAGTAGTCTTAATGTATCCCTCCTGTCCCTTGCAACATTACTGTCATTCACTTCACTCATCCATATCACCAAATATACTGTTACCATTATTACTTTGAATAGCTATTTTTAGATCAAGAAAGAATAAGAAAAATAAGAAGTTTAAGTTTTACCTTTATTTATTTCTTCTTCTACCCTCTTCCTTTCCTTATGTAAATCTGAGTTTCTGACCTACATCATTTCACTCTCCCTAACAGACTTCCTTATATCATTCTCGCCCAGCAAGTCTACCTGCATTGAGTCTTTCATTATTGTTGGTCTGAGAAGGTCTTTATCTTTCACCTTTAAAGTATAATTTTACTGGGTATAGAATTCTAGGGTATAATAATTTTTTTTTCTTTTAACTCTTCAAATTTATAACAGCACTCTCTTCTTGTTTTTTTGGTTTATGTTGAGAAACTAGTTCTTATCCTTGTTCCTGTATAGGTAAGGTGTTTTAACCCCTCTTGCTTCATTCAAAATTTTCCCTATCATTTTCTGCAGTTTGTATATGGCAATGGCTAGATAGAGGTGTTTTATTTTTGTTTATAGTATTTATTTTTTTGGTGTCCTCTGAGCTTACTAGATATGTGGTTTGTCATCTGTCATTAATTTTGGAAAGTTCTCAGCCATTATTTCTTCAACCATTTCTTCAGTTCTGTGCTCTCTTTTCCTTCTGATATTCCAAAACACATGTCACAACTTTTGAAATTGTCCTATGGTCATTTGATACTCTGCTATTTTTCTTGTTCATTTTTTTCTCTTTGTATTTTAATCTGGGAAGTTTCTGTTCGTATATTATTATCATTTTTTTTTAGGAGACTGTAATTATTTTTTTTTATTTTTTTTAACATCTTTATTGGGGTATAATTGCTTTACAATGGTGTGTTAGTTTCTGCTTTATAACAAAGTGAATCAGTTATACATATACATGTTCATATATTATTAAGCTCATTGATCTTTCCTCAGTTTTTCAATTGTTTCCAGTCTACTAATGAACCCATCAAAGCATTTTTTATTTGTGTTACAGTGTTTTTGACTTCTAGCATTTCTTTCTGATTCTTTCTTAGAGTTTCCTTCTCTGCTTCAATTATCCATCTGTTCTTGAATTCTTTCTTCCTTTCTATTTACAGTTCTTCACATATTATTCATAACTATTATAAATTCTCTGTATGATAATTACAACATCTTTGTCATATCTGAGTTTGGTTGTGGATGCTTGCTTTGTCTTTTCAGACTGTGTTCATTCTTGCCATTCAGAATGCCTTGCAGCTTTTTGTTGAAACCTAAACATATTGTGTTGAGTTACAGGGACTGAGGTAAATAGGCCTTTAGTGTGAGAATCTATATTAATCTGACTGGAACTTTGTCTTTATTTAGTGTTTGCTGTACCTATAGTTGTCAAAGACTTAAAATTCTTTTAGTGTCTTTGTTTTCATTTTCTCTTTTTATTTTGTTTTTTTTCTAAGCCTTTCTCTACAGGGAACGTTTCTCTACAGGGAAGTATCTGGCACATTCTTTAGCTGTAATCTACTGTTATTAAATTCGACCCCGTTGGTTTAGTGGCAAGGTTTAAGGGAGGACAAGAATTCTATCATCTTCCAATTAAATCTCAGTCTTTTATTAAGTCTGTGTCTTGAGTCTTTAGCTTTTACAAAAGATTCTTCTTATATAATTTCACCATCTTATGTGAGAAAGGAAGGCAAGAGGGGTCCTGAATGTAAGGAATGTCTTTCCCTGTACTTCTGGGACAAGACCCCAGTAAATTATTCCCTGGAGAGTAAGTTTTTATTATAAAGAAGATCTGGGCTTATTTCAAAAAGATTACTCTTCCCATCCCCGTGCCTGTGTCCCTAGTGATTATTTTCAAATTTTTATAGTAAGAACATGGTGGATCTCCTAAAGGTACAACTCATGAAAGTATGGGGACACACCTGAGACTGCAGCTCCTAAGAGTTTCTCCTTCTCAAATGAGTCTATACTCAGCCTTCAGCAATTCACTGAAATTCCCATTTTAGTGTTCTTACCAGTTTATACCTCCAGTGGTTTCTGCTCTAAATAAGAGATCTCTACTATGACTCTCTCTATTCACTTACCTTTTCAGTTTTCAGGGTGGCACTTTGCCCTGCAACCTCAGTTTTCTGGTGGCCTAAGAAAACTCACTAATTTTCATTTTGTTCAGCTTTATCTTGTTATGAGGATGGAAATGACAATATATCAGAGTTGTAACACAATTTATACATTGAATTTTACTATTTTTTTTCCCGGACTTTCAGATGTATTAGTATCTGTCTAATAGGCAAGAAAAGGATGTTGTATACTTTCACCATGAGTGAGCTACTACTACATATATAAACCATTATATGGATATACCACAATTTGTTTATCCATTCTTCTGTTGTTGAGCATTGATGTTGTTTCCAGGTATTGTCTATTACAAATAAAGCTGCTATAAACATTCAACTACAAGGCTTTTGTGGACATACATTTTTATTGGTCATATATGAATGCCTAAGAGATGAATAAGTCACATGATTAGTGCACGTTTACTTTTTTAAGAAAATGCTAAATGTTCTCCAAAGTTGTTTTACCATTATACATTTTCATCAACAGTTTTTGAGGTTTCAATTCTACATCATCTCCAACACTTGGTATGGGCAGTCTTTTACACTTTAGTTGTTCTAACATGTGTCTCATTGTGATTTAATTACGAATAATCTTGAACATCTTTTCAATACTTATTTTCTATCTGCATATGTTCTTTGGCAAATTATGTGTTCAAATCTTTTTCCTACTCTTAATAGAGTTGTTTGCTTTCTTATTGAAATTTGACAGCACTTTACATTTTCTAGATGCAAATCCTCTGCTGGATGTATGATGTGCAAATATTTTCTCCCAAGCTGTGGCTTAAATTTTTATTCTCTTAAGGGGATTTTTTAAAAGCAGGTCTTACTTTTCCTCAAAGTTCTTGAACTTAATATAAAACCCTTGTCAATATGATGACGTCTAGCAAGTAATTCCATTTTTGTTTGCTTGTTTGTTTCTCCCCTGTAAATTTCCATCTGGGATCTCAGGAATCTGAACTGACTTCTTTCCAGATGGAAGCCCAGCTGTCTTTCTGGAACTTCCTATCAAAATTATGCTGCCTATTCCTCTAACCTTACTTCTCTGCTGGATGCTTGGTTGTTGGACAACACATATATTTCTCAATGTGATTCCTTATTTTGTTGGTGATTATTTTCCAATAGTCCTTTCAGCAATGGTGAATGAGAGACACATTTGTAAAAACTGAAATATCAGAAAATATTATTAGATTTACTCTTTTGATATATATATTTTTTGACTGTTGTGGACTGAAGATCATTTTCTTGCAGGAAAGACATTATTTAATTTCCTTTATTTTTGTGGATAAAAAGTACAATAAGATTCTTATTTCTAATTCTTTGTATATGATTTTTCTTGGTTTATTTTTCTCTCACAAACCTTTGTCTCTGATATTCTATATTTTTCAATAATAAGATTTGAACTGTGTCATTTATCATACTTACCAAAGCAAGGTGTGTGTGTGTGTGTGTGTGTGTGTGTGTGTGCACATTGGTGTTATCAATTTAGAAATGTATATTCTTTTAGTTGTAAAATAATATTACTCAAGGTAATTATTTCAATTTAATGGCTTCTTTATTCCAGTGAGAATTATGGTGCAAGCAATGTTTAATTATCCACATAGTCTCCATTTACCTCACCTTTCTTTGAAGCTAAACTTCAGAACCATCTCTGACTGTACTTAAAATACTTTAAAGCTAATGTTTTTATTTGTGATTAAGAGACATTTTCTTATCAATTCTTTAACGATGTTTTTAACTTCTTACATACAAAGATCACAATTGCATTTTGACAGTCAGGCAATGAAATTGACAAACAGTAACTAGACTCTGCTTCTTTTATTTTTATTGTTTGCAATAATAATATATTATGCCTGACATTACTTAAAAGAGCTTTAAGAAAATAACACACCTGCTTATTTTCCTACTAACGGTATATGATATTTTTATCTTCTAGAGAGAAATCTTCCTCTATTATGTAAATAATTCCATTTTAAGCCAGAGAAAATATTTAATTAAAATTAGCTTTTTAAAGTATGCTTATTGCATGTATTTGTGAGTGTGTGTATGAAAAGAGAGTGTTGCAGTTCAATCCTACATTCAGGAGACTTTAGTAAGACAACAGCTGACCAGTGCTCCTTACAATTAAGATTGCTGTGCTGGCGTGGAAGGAGTATTACTCTCAGTACAGAAAATCAGACTTAGATATTCACCCTTCTGTGACCTGGAATTAACAGTCTAACCTGTTTGATTGTTTCATCTTCCAACTACATGTTACTCCGTATGCCTTATCACACAATCTAATAGGCAGAGTTCTCATAATTTGCTACATAGTGAAAACCACATGCCTGAAGCTAAATCAAACAAACTGTTTTCAATTATTACTTAGTCATCCAGGTGGATATTATTTTTTCCAGTCTAAAGATGAACCAAACTGATGTCAGAAAGATCAAATAACTCATCCAAGATGATACACTTTGTGTTGATAAATTGAGGATTCAAAATCACTCTGACACACTGGTCACCTTCAGGTCACCATTTCTGTGAAATTTTTCCCTACTTCCCCTGGCACTTTTAGACAATTCTACCATCCTGACTTACAAGTACTTCTACAGATACAAAATGAGAAAATAAATATATTGCAGATTAATTTTAATTGTAGGAATCTTTAGGCAATAATCTAAAACTATATGATCATTCCCTAGCATATTAAGTCTGAAAAATATTTATAGAAAGGCTACAGCAAGAGAAGGAAGGAAAAAATAAAAGAAAAGGAAGGAAGGCAGACAGAATGAAGGAAGGAAGGAAGGAAGGAACTAATAAAGAAGGAAGGATTAAGGCATAAGGATGTTGGAACCATTAAATGAGATGATATATATTAAAATCCTTAGCAAAATTCTGACACAAACTAAGTCTCAGTTAAACTTTGTAAGATGTGACTGATCGACTCCATAACCTGCCTACAAATATGAGGACTTTTCTACATATAGATGTACCCATTCTATATGTGAAAGTACATATTTCTCATGTAGATGTATCTACTTCTAAGAAATTAGGCCTGTAGTTAGACAAAGGTCATTGCTAATCCTCACAGCCATGAAGGCACTTTTAAAAATGGTGAATTTAAGGTCTCTAGAAATGAGACCTTAGCAAAGAAAAGAATAAGTAACTCTCTGGTGTCTCATTTAGGATTAGGACAGATGAAATGTCCTGGAAGCATGAATGATAATTTATGTTGCAGGAGAAAATGTGAATAAATATTGAAATGGAAATTCTAGTATAGAGTGAAACAATTTCTTAAAGATGTCAGAACAAGAGTTATTTTATTGGCAAGTACTCTTTTAATCTTTAACCTTTGAAATTAGTACAACTATTTACCTTCATTTTATATATAATGGTAAGAAAATGTACAAGGATGCATGTTGTTACTAACTGCTTTTTCACCATAAATTCCCTTAAAATTCTCTGCATCAAAAATAATTTTCTTAGAGACAATATAGTATAAAAGAAGAATAGTTCATGAGAAAACAGCAGAACAAGATTCCGGGCCAGACACTGCACTTATTAGTTAGAGAACTTATTCCCTCACTGAGGATAAAAATTTAGACTCAACAAACTTTCATACACCTTTCAGTTCACACTGTATGCTGCTGTCATACTTTCTTTAAAATAATTAAAGATTTGATTTATGATCATTAATTTAATATATCTATTGATTGTGTGTCTGGGAGAGGTTGGCCTGGGAGTAGTGCACTGGGTGGGGCTCATCTATTCTGGTGGGGCCTGAAAAGAGCAAGCAGAGGATGGCTGTGTACCTGAATGTGTTGGGACACTGGTCCTCTCCTGCTCTGGACTGAAAATTATAGCATATGCTCCCTGATTCTCAGACCTCGGGACTCAGACTAAACTACACACCAGTTTTCCTGGGTCTCCAGCTTGCAGATAGCAAATCATGGGACACCTCAGCCCCCACAATCACCTGAGCCAATTATCATAATAAATCCCTTTATGTATTTTTATAAATATATATGTAAATATATTTATATTTAAAGAGAGGGAGAAAGAGTGTGTCATCTCTCTAACCCTCAAGATCATTGGGGCATTTGTTCCAGGACCCCCAAGGATACAAAAGTCTACAAATGTTCAAGTTCCTCATATAAAAGAGTGTAGTATTTGCATATAACTTACACACATCCTCCAATGCACGTCAAATCATCTGTAGATTACTTATAATACCTAATACAATGTAAATGCTATATAAATTATTGTTGGAATGCAACAAATTTTGCTTTTTGGAACTTACTGGAATCATTTTTTCAAATATTTTTAATCTGAGGTTGGATGAATCTGTGGATGCAAAACCCAGGGATAAGGAGAGTGGCCTATGCATGTGTGTGTGTGTGTGTGTGTGTGTGCGCCCGCACGCATGTGTGTGTGCTTTCTTTCTCTGGAGAGCCCTAAAAATTATACAATTATTCCAGATCATATTCAGCTTCTGTGGAAAACAGCTCCATTATATTCAGTGCTCTCAGTGTCTATTATATGAATTGATTTCTTTATTTGCAAAGTATTCTAAACCCCAGTTTGCTTAACTACAATGCAACAGTAGCAAAATTATTGCTCTTAGCCCTTGCAAATTGGCTTATAAACCAAAGGAAACACCGTATGTAGAAGTGTACATATCTAACATATATTATTTTTTTCTATTGTAAACCTAGGAAAGATGTTATACCTTGTGTTTTTAATAACTTCTTGTCATTCCATGAGACATAGTTAATAATCACAGTAACAATCAGTGATAAAGGTTTGTCTAAACCTGTGTTTTTTTTTCTTAAAAATAGAAACCTAATCTTATTTTTGAAAGCACTAAAATCAATATTTCTTACTCTACACGAATTTGTCACTTAAGGATTTTTAACAATGAATTAATTTGGGTTTACGTGTATGTTAATAAAGTTACATTTGAAATGATATGTAAAGAGGTTAAAAGAAAAACTATTTCTAAATAATACTGCTACTTTCTCTTCAGGACTATAGCCATGCAGCCCATTTTAGGCATTCTGTGAGTTTACTCAACCTAAAGAAAACTAATATGTTAAAATAAAAAGGCTTAAATGAATTAACATTTGGAAATTAACAATTAAAGTATAGTGGCATCAAAGTAAAATTTATTTCTTTCAACCAACTACAGGTAATTATAGCATAAATAAGCCCCAATGGAAGTTTATTATCATTGTTGTAAATTATAGAAGTTGATCATGAAGGCAATCCAAAAATATATATATCCAAGAACATACAAGTTGAAAGAGTATAAATTTGAGTCAGGTTGGTTAAAATTCAACTTAAACAACTTCCATGTTTGAGTTTCCAGATCGTGTAGAAGTGGTCCCTGTACTCAATGATCTTCCTGTTTAGATAGATATCAGAAAAGAAAACCAATAAAAAAAGAGGGAACTGATAATAATTAACAATTATTGGCTCTTAATCTTTCTTTGAAGTGCTTAACATATATAAATTATCTAAGCCTCACAGGACTTTTAAGAGACAGCACTATTAGCCCCATTTGATAGATGAAGAAACTGAGTCCCAGAGTAGCATCCCCAGTGTCTGACAGCTGGGATTTGGCAGAGTATGAATATGAATCCAAGCATTTATCTTTAAGAGCCTGGGTTTTAATTCACTATTCTACAGTAGATTAATTTGAAAAAAAATATTTTGCAAAATTAAGAAGCACATGAAAATATGTATAACTACACATACATTATGAACACTTTGCTCTCCACTTCCATTCTTCCACATTTAACTCTTCCCTAAAGTGGCAAGAATGTTTTTTGTGTGCTTCACCAATATACAGCAAGTTGGCAAATATATGGTAAACATTTAATTATATCTTTGTTGAAACATCACAGTGTCCCATGCACATTAAAAAGGAAATAGATATTTCCAAATTTATTTGCTTCATATATAGTGAATATAACATCTAATTGAGAATGTAGTGCTTATTTTGTTTATTTCCTGATTTTTTTTTTTTTTAGGGTGCAGAAAATACTGTGGAAACATTTTAATCTTAGCATCTAAACTCCATGAGGACAAGGGTTTTTGTCTGATTTTGTTCACTGCTATATATTGAAAGCCCATTTTGGAAAAAAAATGTGGAAGAATTTAAAATGAGAAAAAATGGTTACTGCATGTCCTGTCTAGCACATCTGGAATATCTTTCATCGTTTTTCTATTTCATGAGATGTCCTATTGAGGGATATCTCCCTCTTTCATTATTTTACAACTCTTCAAATTATAGAATACCCATATCAATGCAAATGATTCTTTTGGGTATTGAAGTTCTCTAATATTGTATTACTGTGCATTCCTTCCTTTAGTTCTGTCAATATTTGCTTTACAGAGGATTGCTCTGATGTTAGGTGTATAAACAGGCACACCTCATTTCATTGTACTATGCAGATATTGCATTTTTTACAAATTGAAATTTTGTGGTAACTCTTCATCCAGCAAGGTTATCAGCACCAAATTTGCAAAAGCATTAGCTCACTTCATATATCTGTGTCACATTTTCATAATTCTTTGAAGAATTAATAGATAAATGTTGTTTGTGTTCTGATGGTTCCACCATTCAGGAGTTCCCCTATCCCTTGTTTCCCCTATTCCCTGAGACACAACAATATTGAAATTACACCAATTAATAATCCCACAATGCCCTCTATTGTGTTCAAGTGAAAGGAATAGCCACATGTCTCTCACTTAAATCAACAGATAGAAATGAATAAGCTTAAGGAGGAAGACATGTTGAAAGCTGAGATAAGTAGAAAGCTAGGCCCCTTGAACTAAACAATTAGCCAAGTAATGCAATGGAACTGATCTTGAAGGAAATTAAAAGTGCTACTACAATGAACACAAGAATGATAAGAAAGCAAAACAGACTTATTGTTGATATGGATAAAGTTTTAATGGTCTGGAGATAAGATCAAACCATCCACAATATTTCCTTAAGCTGAAGCCTATCCATAGACAGGTCTTAACTCTCTTCAATTGTGTGAAGACAGAGAGAAGTAAGGAAGCTGCAGAAGAAAAGTGTGAAGCTAGCAGAGGTGGTTTATGTGGTTTAAGGAAAGAATCCATATTCATAACATCAAAGTGCAAGGTGAAGCAGCAAGTGCTGAGGCAGAAGCTGCAGCAAGTTATCCAGAAAATCAACTTAAGAAAATTAATGAAAGTGGCTACAGTAATCAAAGATTTTCAGTTTGACAAGACAGCCTTGTATTGGAAAATGATAACACCCAGGCCCTTCATAGCTGGGAAGGAGAAGTCAGTGCCTGGCTTCAAAGTTTTGAAGGACAGGCTGACTCTCTTGTTAGGGGCTAAGGCAGCTGGCGACTTTAAATTAAAGCTAGTGCTCAATTACTATTCTGAAAATCCTAGGGTCTTTAAGAATTATGCCACATCTACTCTGTCTGTGCTCTATAAATGGAAAAACAAAACTTGGATGACAGTACATCTGTTTACAACGTGGTTTACTGAATATTTTAAGCCTACTATTGAGACTTACTGCTCAGAAAAAAAAAAAAAAAAAGATTACTTTCAAAATGTTACTACTCATTGACAATGCACCTGGTCACCCAAGAGCTCTGTTGGAGATGGACAGTGAGATTAATGTTGTTGTTATACCTGCTAACACAACATCCATTCTGCAGTCCATTGATCATGTAGTAATTTTAACTTCTAAGTCTAGTTATTTAATAAATAGTTTTGTAAGGCTATAGCTGTCAGAAATAGTGATTCTTATGATGGATTCTTAAATTGCAGAGTCAATTTAAAACCTTCTGGAAAGGATTTACCATTCCAGATGCCATGAAGAACATCTATGATTCATGGGAAAATATCAAACTGTCAACATCAACAGGAGATTGGAAGATGTTGATTCCAAACCTCATGGATGATTTTGAGGGGTTCAAGGCCTCAGTGGAAGAAGTGCAGATATAGAAATAGCAAGAGAGCTAGAATTGAAAGTGGAGCCTGAAAATGTAACTGAATTGCTGCAACTTCGTGATAAAATTTGAACAGATGCGAATTGCTTCTTATGGATGAGCAGAGAAACTTGTTTCCTGAGATGGAATGGACTCCTGGTGAGGATGCTGTAGAGACTGTTGAAATGGCAATAAAGGAGTCAAAATGTTGTTATGTAAACTTAGTTGATAAAGCAGTGACAAGTTTTGAGAAGATTGACTCCAATTTTGAAATAAGTTCTCCTGTGGATAAAATGCTGTCAAACAACATTGTATGCTACAGAGAAGTTGTTCATGAAAAGAAGAGTCAATAGACGCAGCAAACTTCACTGTCGTCTTTTAAGAAACTGCCGCAGCCAGCCCAGGCTTCAGCAGCCACAACCCTGACCCGTCAGCACCACCAACATGGAGGCAGGATCCTCCACCAGCAGGAAGTTTATGCCTCAATGAAGGCTCATATAATGGTTAGCACTTTTTAGCAATGAAATATTTTTAATTAAGTTATGTATATCGTATTTTTAGACATAATGTTATTACACATTTAATAGACTACATTATAGTGCAAACATAACTTTTACATACACTGGGAAACCAAAAAAATAATGTGTCACTTGCTTTATTACAATATCTGCTTAATTACAATGGTCTAGAACTAAACCCACAATACCTCTGACGTATGCCTGTATTTTTATCATTGTTAAATCTACCTCGTGGGTTGACTCTTTTATCATTACATAATGTCCTTTTTTGTCTCTTGTTATATTTTTAACTTAAGGTCTATTTTGTATGATATAAGTGTAGCTATTCATTCGATTACCAAATATTCTTGTTATATCTTTTTCCATCCCTTTACTTTTATTGTATGTTTGTGCTTGAATATAAAGTGTTTCTTGTAGACAGTATACAGTTATCCATTCTGTTATCCATTCAGTGTTCTATATATTTTATATTTAGAGATGATAGATAATAGATAGATAGATACATAGATGGATAGATAGAAAAGGATTTAGCATTACCATTTTGTTAATTGTTTTCTGTTTTTTCTTGTAGTTCTTTCATCTGTCTTTTTCTCTCTTGCTGTTTTCCTTTTTGTTTTGCTGATTTTTCATATTGATATGCCTTGACATTTCGTCTTTTTCTTCTGTGTAACTGCTATAAGTATTTGGGAGGCCATTGCCTTTGGATTTACATAAGATATACTCATAACAGTCTATTTTAAGCTGATAAAAACTTATGTTCACTCACATACAAAAACTCTATAATCTCCCCCTTCATATATTGTCACAATCTATATCTATTTATATTGTGTATCTTTTAGTGTATTCTTGGTAGTTATTATTAATACTTTTATCTTTTAACATGTATACTAGAATAGAAATTGATCATCAAACATCATTACAGTATTTCAGTATTCATTGTCTATATATTTACTTTGTTAACAAATTCCATATCTTCTTATGCTAGTATGTTGTTTAGAGTCCTTCTGTTTCAGCAAGAAGAACTCATTTAGCATTTCTAAGGTAAGTCTAGTGGTAATGAACTCCCTCAGTTTTTGTTTGTCTTCAAATGCCTTTATCTCTCTTTCAGTTTTAAAAGACAGTTTTGCTGGATGTAGTTTTCTTAGTTGGCAGTTGTTTTTTTTTTCCAGCATTTTGAATATATCATTCCTCTCTCTTCTGGCCTGCAAGACTTCTGTTGAAAATTTTGCTCTTAGGCATAAGGGGGTTCCCTTCTATGTAACAAGTCAATTTTCTCTTGCTTCTCACAAAATCCTCTGTCTGTGGCTTTTGACAATTTGCTTATAGGTGCATTGATGCAGATTTCTTTGGATTTATAATATTTGGATGATTTTGGAGTTTCTTGGATCTGAATGCCTATTTCCATCCACTGATTTGGGAAGTTTACTCGCATTACTACTTTGAATAAGATTTCTGGGCTTTCTCCATCTCTTCTCCTTCTGAAACTCCAATAATTAGTCAGCTTGTTGGTGTCCTATAAGTCCCTCAAACCACCATCACACTTTTTCAATCTTGTTTCTTTCTGCTTCCCTTACTTAATTATTTTCAGTGACCTGACGTTGAGTTTGCTGATCTGTTCTTCTGCTTGGTTACTCTTATATTAAACCCCTCTAGTGAATTTTTCTGTTCAATTATTGTGTTCTTCAACTCCATGATTTCTGTTTGACACTTTTTATATTTTCTATCTTTTTCTTTTCCATGCATTGTTCTCTTGGCTTTGTTGATCAAAGTGATCAGATGTGATGTGATGAGAGTATTTTCAATTTTGTCATGTAAATCATATAAATTCATTCCATTAGGTTCTGGAGATTTATCTTTTTTATGTTTGTTTTTTTGGATCCTACATTTTCCTTGACTCTCTGTGTTTGTGTCTCTACATTAGACAAAGCAGGCACCTCTCCCAGTCTTCAAGTCTCACAAAGGAGAAGATCCCCACAAATCAGCCTGTCCAGAGATTCCAGGGGCCTCTACTAGTCCCCACCACCCCCACCCAGGAAAAACCAGGCAGCTGTGTTTTTCCTCCCTCACTTTGCGCTGAGCTTTAGTGGAGTAGGGGTAGCTATGGCATCTACCAGTCCTATCCGCCATGTCTATTCTCCCCAAATACAGCCACACTGTGCTGAGCCTGTCAGAGCTCCAAGACAGGAAAATCAGATGTCATTTATTTGGACAGCCCAGAGAAGTTGGAGCACTGGATACACTCAAGTCTCTCACTCCCCAGGGGGAAGGAAGAAGTGGGATTTTTCATCTGCTCACTCTGTTGAGTAGGAGAAAAGATTAAGGCATCTATCAGCTGAAGCTACCATCTCCATTATCTCCTAGGTAATCAGACTCTCAAAACTCCAAGACTGGCAAGACAGATGCTGGTCTTCTGGGGATTCCCCTCAGAAGTTTGTGCACTGGACATGTGAACAAAACCCTTCCTTCCCCTAGGAGAAGCTGGGAACTAGGTTGTCTCTTTCTGATCTTATGATGCTGTACCAGGAACAGGGACGCTGGTGAGAGGAAGTCCCAGCTCTCACTACCAGCTTCAGTGAGTCTAGGTTCCTGTTTTTCTGGAGTGCAGGAGCAGTCAAATAGTTTCTGGAGTTTTCACAAAGGTAATTTGTCCATGAATTATTGCCAAACCAATATATTTGTGTGGGGAAGAAGGGCCTGGATCTTCCTACTCTGCTACCTTTTTGATTGCACTTTTCTGGTATTGAATAGTACTTGATATGCATCACTATACTCTGGAAACCTGATATGAAAGGGTTGTATGAAAATTATCATATTTTGAAAAAGAAGAACTACAGGCCAGTATTTGAATTTAGCTACTGTACTTTTTTATCAATTTGGATACATGAATAATTTACAATGAAAAAAAGGAGGTAAATCCAATGTGATTTTTACAAAATTCATGACTATAGACTTTTAAATAAGGTGTCTTTTTGTAATGACTATAACATGTATATTGCTAATCTAGAAAGTCATGGGTTGGGTAGAATATTTTCTTTAGGATACAAGAATAGGTGAGAAGGATGGACTGACCATAGTGAATTATTGTACTATCTAATCAATTTATAGCATTTCTAAGAAAGTCCAATTTCTTGGTTCACAAATGTTCTATCCTCTTACAATTAGGAACATGGATCACCAATTTTATAGAAAAATAATTTCATAGACAAAGGGTATTCAAATTTTAGTACTTGATTGCATATCAAAATATTCCTAGACATAACCTGAATATATTGCAGTCTCATTTTTTCCTACATATTTTAATGCTACTTCTTTCTAATTGCAGATGCAATTAAACATGAAGGGTAACAGAATTGAAATATGCAAAGTGATAATAAAAATTAGTGTATAATTTGGATGCAAAGATGGATATACATTCTTAAAATATGAACAATTACATGTATTTTTATATAAAAATATGCATATATATTTCAAAACTTAAGAACATCCCCATAAAATTCTTTAATTTCTCATTTAACTCATAATTACAAAGAAGGTATTCTACTGTTATAGAGCAATATAATTACTCACAGAGGTTAGAATAGATAGATTTTTATAAATCATGGGGAGTAAGAATGGCCTACCTTAATAGAATTAGGTGGTAACACAAATCATACCTGCTGTGCCACATGCAGTGTTGTAGCAGCTGTGACAATGTACCTCACAGATCCTAAGTCTAGGAAGCTTAATTGAAAAAAGACCACAACCTTTTTTGAAATTCATCACTGCTTTGAAATTCATCACTGCTTTTTCACTGTGGCTATGCTTCTAGCAGGGTGTTCTCAGCCAATAATTGAGCATAGTAGAAATACTAGCGGAGACTCATTCCTGACAGACACAACATTCTTCTGATGGCCATCTTTGGCTTGAGGCCTCTCTGGTGGCCTTGCTACATCTTGCTTTGATTTTAGAGTGATCTAGGATTCTTCCACCTTATCTTCATTCTTCATCAATATCTGTATCTGTCAGTGTTTTCTAGTGAAACAGAATCAGTTGGAGATATATCTATGTCTGTATATCTCATTATCTCTATCTCTATAGATAAATAGGCATACCTAATTTTATTGCACTTTGCAGATATTGTCTTTTACAATTTAAACTTTGTGGCAACTCTCTGTCAAGCAAGTCTGATGGCACCATTTTTCCAACAGTCTTTGCTCATTCTGTGTCTCTGTGTCACATTTCAGTAATTCTTGCAATATTTCAAATTTTTCATTATTATTATATATGTATGGTGATCAGTGATCTTTGCTGTCACTATCACAAAAAGATTATGACTCTCTGATGGCTCAGATGATGGTTAGTATTCTTTAGCCTTTATTTTTAATTAAGTTACGTACATCATTTTTTGACGTAATGCTATTGCACATTTAATAGTCTACATTATAGTGTAGACATAACTTGTACATTACACTGGGAAACAAAAACATTTGTGTGACTTGCTTTCTTGACATTGCAATTGTCTGGATCCAAACCGGCAATATCTCTGAGGTGTGCCTGTACTTACAGATATTTATAGAGAGATGATATAGATATAGGTATAGATATGTAGATACATCTATAGGTAGATATAGCTATATATCTATAAGTAGAACAATATAGAAATGGAGATAAGGATATAGATATGGAGATATAGATAAGTAGATACAGGTATATACATATATAGGTTTATAAACCAACACCTAGATTAGTATTTGATTGAATACCTAGATACTATAACCTAGCTAATTTGATACATAAAACCAACCATCCCAGTCTACTCTTTGTCAACTTGGCATCCATATGTATCTCTTAAACTATACTAAATCCCCAAATAAAGACATTAACAAAGTCCTACTTCAGTCCTGATACAACTATGATGCATACAACTAAAAATCCACTAATCCTTCCTTGGGTGTTGTTCAATCTTCTCCTTGAAATCCTATAGCTTGAATACTATGATATAAATTTAACTGTTATTAATATAGCTTATGTTAGATGATAAGGGATAAAAATTGGAGTTAAAGATATTTTATTATTATATTATATTATATTATATTTACACATATATGTATTTTATAGCTGTGATCCACATTTTCAGTCAGCTGACTTTAAGTGACGATTACCCTCAGTAATATAAGTTGGATTCATCCAATCATTTGAAAGGCTTAAGTGCAAAAATACTGAAGTTTCCAGAAGACAGGACTAGCACAGAAGTCATGCCTGAGTTTCCAGCTTACCAGCCCCTCAAATAGATGTCAGACTTGTCAGCCCCACTGTATAAATAATATACTGGAGAACGAGGATATCAGGTTCTCTTGGGAGAACCTGACTGATACAATATACAAACATATTCACAACAAAATAAGGAAGAAATCATAACGAAGCCCTAATGTCTGCGCTAGTGTCATCCATACTTATGTAGTATTTATAACTATCTTCTTCTACTCTCCATTTTATACAGTGGTCCCTCCTTATGGGGGATTTTGCTTTCATCAGTTTCCGTTACCTACCGTCAATTAGAGTTCAAAAATATTAAGTGGAAAATTCCAGAAATAATCATAAGTTTTAAATCGTGTGTCATTCTGCGTAGTGTGAGGAAATATCACGTAGTCCCACTCCATCCCACTCCAACCCACCTGGGACATGAAGCCTCCCTTTGTCCAGCATATATACCTGCCCATTACACACTTAGTAACCTTCTCAGTTCTGATCGACTGTTGCAGTATCGCAATGCTTGTGTTCTAGTAACCCTCATTTTATTTAATAAAGGCCCAAAAGCACAAGAGTAATGATGCTGGAATTTCAGGTATTCTCTTACTATTTCTAATTTATAAGCTAAACTTTATCATAGGTCTGTATGTATAAGAAGAAAGAGTATATATAGGGTCTGGCATTATCCATGGTTTCAAGCATCCACTGAGGGTCTTGGAATATATCTCCTGCAGATAAAGGGGAATGACTGTGCTTCCTTTTTCCTTAGCAAGCACCTCAGCTGGTGGTGGCTCTTTACTTGGTGAGTTGACCTGAATCTTCATTCCTAAAGTATCTGGGACTTTAGTAGTCTTACCTAAATTGGACTGTTGTAGTTTTCCATTATCTTTGATCATAGGGCATGGTAATACTAAGAGATGCCCTAAGGGATATCTAGTATTCCAGGCATATTCTTCCTTAGCTCCATTGTGAAGTGGTGGCCTAATTTCTTTTTGGTAATCAGAATCAATCAGCCCTGCCAGCCCAGTAACTCTCTTCTTTTCCTGTTGATTTAGAGGTATAAGGGGTCTAAAGTGGTTGGTTGGCCATTTTAGCTCCCAGTTTAATGGAATCATTGTGGTCCCTACTGGTGGAAGAGTTCTTCCCTTTAGAACTAAGACCTTTAGACCAGTGAAGCATAAGGTTATGGAGACAGGAAACAAAAATTTTCTGGTTGGTCACTAATGGTAATAATGCCACTCACATTTCTACACCTTGATCCTTGGACCCATGAATCTTTGCTATGAAAGAAATGGCACAGTATATTAAACACAGATTAAGAGCACATACAGCCTTCTAACCATCTTGTCCCAGCCTTTCAATGTACTACTACTTAGCTGGCACTGTAACTGACTTTCCAAAAGGCCATTCTACCACTCTATAAAGCCAGTTGCTTCAGGATGATGGTGAACATGGTAAGACCAGTGAATTCCATGAGCCTGGATCCAATGCTGCTCTTCATTTCTTGTGACATGAGTTTCTTGATCAGAAGCAACGATGTGTGGAATATACAATGGAAAAGATATTCTATAAATCTACAGATGGTAGTTTTGCCAGCAGCATTGCAGGCAGGGAAGGCAAATCTATATCCAAAGTAATTTTCTACTCCAATAAGGACAAAACACTGTCATTTCCATAATTTAAGTGATCTGGTACAATCAATGTGCCATCAGAGAGCTGGCTGATCACCAGATATTGTTGTCACATTGGGGAGTCAGTGTTGATCTCCACTGCTGGCAGACTGAACATTCATCAGTGACTGTAACAAGGTCAGCCTCAGTGAGTGGACGTCCATGTTGTTGAGCCCATTCATAACCTTCATCCCTGCCACCACAGTCACTTTTTTCATAAACTTGTGGGGCAATGACTGAAGTGGCTTGGGACAGAGACTGACTGTTATGCATAGAATAGGTTATCCTATCCACTTGATTATTATACTCCTCCTCTGCTGAAGTCACCCTTAGGCAAACATCTACATGGGACTCAAGTATGACCACTTTTTTTTCTTTCCTATTCAGAGAGGTCCATCCATATACCTCTTCCCCAAAGTTCCTTGTCACCAACTTTCTGATCATTTTCCTTCCAAGTCCCTGACCATCTATCCAGACATGGTCACAAAAACTTATATCATTGTCTGACAGCATTCCTCACCTTCCCACATCTCCCCCAAATTAGTCTTTGATGTTTCTTGTGTGCTTCTTAAATGACTCAAATGCACAAAAGTATCTACTGGAGGAGCAAAAGAGATTCTGGTATTTGATATGAAGCAACTGATTAGTGAATCTTTTCTTCTCCATATCTATAAGCTAGAAGAATCGAAAGTAGTTCATGTGTACATGACATGGACAACAGTATATCTTTACAATCTTGCATTGAGGCTGTTAATTCTCCTACTTTAACTCACTAAGTAGTTTGCAAAAATATTAATTACTTTGGCATTCCATAAAATAGCACTCTGATCCATTTATAGATTATATCCTGTTAATTAGACTACTGATAAAGAAATAGCAAGTGCCCTAAATGTTCTAATAATTCCATGCATGACAGAGAGAAGGAGAAAACCATGAAGATTTGGGAACCAATTATTAGTAACATTTTGGGGGGCAGTCTCTTGGCCTGGGGCATCCTGGAATGTTCCTTTTCCAGGAAAAAGTGTCATCACTCCTCTCAGCTCTCATCACTGTTCATAATGCACAGCACTTGATAAGGATGTTCAGATTTGTAGGTAGGAAATATTTTGAAACACTGACCCAACTTACTTTTCAGTTGACTCAGAAGGCTGCTCATTTTGGGATTAAATGGAATACCAGTGAAGAAAGGGCACTGCATAACCATATATGCACTTGAATATCCACTTGAATATCTGTGTGGCTGTTCAAGATTCCCTGGCACTCAGGCCAAATGATTCATCATATTTTATAAAGCTACAGGCATCTATTGAAATAGGAGTATGTGGAGTCATTGGTAAAACAAAATAGGTATGTCCCTAGGTTTCTGGAGAGCACCTATGCCTAGGTTTCTGGAGAACAGCTATGCCATTTTCTCTTTCTCAGCACTTAAAAAAATATTCCATGTCTGCTATTGGACCATAGTAAAAAATAAGTGCCAGGCTATGGGACTGAGTGCCTTTCAATGAGATGGATGTCTTTAGGTACGTAAAGTCCTGAGGTTGGGCAATCCCAGCAGCAATCTATTCTGCATTAGTCCTAGTGCACTCTGGTCAGACTCCAGGAGGTTGAGAAGGCCTTACAAATAACCTCCTTTGTTTCACTAAAGCCTCTTCCTTAACTCACACTATAGGGCCAGTGAGAGTTTCCTTATGACAAATTTACGGTAGAGGAAAATATTTGTGTAATACACGTGGGTTGGCTTGCAACAGCGCTATTCAGAAGCAGACTTCTTCATTAAAGCTCTACACAGGACAATGATAAACAGAAGTCCTCTCAATAGACAGAACCCTAAGTACTACATTTGTTCTCAACTTCAAAGAGAGTAGATGACACATTTCTCAGAAGTTACCCAGCTTCTCTTCAGATCTCCCCACTGTTAGCACAGGAAGGTCATGAGTTCTTGGTGGCAGTGATAGAGGCTATTCATGGCCTAAGAATATTGACACATTCTCATCAGGACTGATATAGTGATTCCCATTGGCCTGTGCTTGACTTGACAGGAGCATAATCAGATCTGAGCCCTGATATGGCACTGTCTCTCAGGGAGGAAAGTCAGATACCTGTGGCAATCCAAATACATTGGATCTAACTTAGATGAAAGCCATTAATCCATACCAGAACTGATAACTACTCTGCATCTGGGTTTGATTTTCGGCACATAGTACCTGCATAAGCAGCTCCAAGTGAAGTTTTACACAATGTCTTATCTATAAACATGATAATTCATACAACATCATCTCAGAATAAGAGACTAATTTTACAACACAAAGGTGTTCGTTCAATTGAGTTTATGACCAGGAGATTCACTGGTTGTATCATGTGCAGTAACCTAGAATCAGGCTAAGAAAATTGTTTGGTAATTGATTACTAAAATCTCTGGTGAGACATCAGCATAGTTGTACCATATATGTTAAAATAATGGCCAATATATGAGATTGTGAATTGACGTGAGTCCAGGAAATAAGGATGAAAGTAGAAATGAAATATTTCTCCAAACAATCCACTTCTGGAATTCTGTCCTCACAAACATGGACTGTTTCTGGTTTTTGAGCAGTACTCTCCCTTATGGACACTAAAAGTTAACTGAAATAGAAGCTGTAATTATAGTCTGACCACTTTGACTTCTCGTGTCATTGATTCAGCAGACAAAGTGTGTTTACAATGCAGGTTGAGGTAGTATGTTTGATACTACTCAATTACACCTAAGATGTGGAAGATGCACTCGGTATCATTTCTTCCTTGTTCCTTTAAATCTCTCTATGGAAATTTCAGCAATAACAATATAAAATTGCAACCTCTAAAGGTTCAGGCTTTTAAGAGATTAAATTCTAGATTTTTTTTTCTAGGCCAGTTTCTCAGAGAAGTTGACATACTACTGCAAGAGTTTGGGAAGTCCAGAATGGATGATCCAGGGGGAAGATGATAAATATCAATTAATCACTCCGGAGGAGCTACAGAAGCAAGGATTATAGTTTCATTGGCGTTTTTGTTTTATTTAGAAGATCACAATCAGCCATCACCTTGAAGGGGGCATTGCAATTAACTTCCCTACTGGGGAAGTAACTCTTCTTTAAAATAAATTGTAGTACAGGAACTAGGCATAATGAGATGGCATTATAAGCAATTCTGTCTGAATAATTCAAGGAGTGAAATATATTAGACACATTTTATGCTGTACTTAAAATGATCTCAACCTGACCCATGATCTTGCTTTTGGATGTTCACTTACTCTTAGCTCTGATTAAATTCTGTGACCAACTCTGTTAAGATCACTAGCTTTTATTAACTAAGGCTAATATCCAAAACCTATGGGCTAAACTCAAGGGAAGACAACATGAGATAGAATCTGGTTTCCGCAAAAGGTGCATAAGATACTGGGCAATTCAATTCAGAAGACCAGGAAAATGAAAATCTTATGGAACAAACTTTGACCAACAGAATACAATACAAAGCAGGACTGACTAATAAATTAGTTTTCTGTTACTTCCTCCAAAGAAATACACCAAAGCAAAGATTTCTTCTGTACACCCTCTCCAGGTTTGTCCTTGTGAGTCTGAAATACATTTTCTTTATGATGGAGAAGCCACCTTGGGATCACACCTTCTTGTGTTTGCTTCTTACCTTCCCCTGCCTTACGTTTTTCCTCAGTCTCACTGCCTTGTGTTTGTGTCTCACACCCAAATCATTAAAACCTAAGCTTTAACTGAGGCTTCTGTTTTTACAAAGGAACTAAAACAAATATAATCAGGTTATTGGCAATAGTCTCATCACTTGCCAGGTGACACTTAAAATGTGAAGAGGCTGCAAATCACTTTGTTTGGTGGGCCAATGGATGTAGTTTTTTGAGAGAAGAATTTCTCAATGTTTATCAAATTTTAAACTCCCATAATATTCGATCCAGCTCCAAAGCAGATGTAGGCCAACTACATGGGCCCTGGGCCAAATCCAGCCCACCACTTGTATTGTACATAAGGTTTCTCAGGACACAGCCAAGTACTTGACTTATTGCCCAGGGCTGTTTTGAGCTACAAGCAGGAGTTGAATGTTGTGGCAGAGACACATGGCACAGAGCCTACGACATATACTCTCTAAGAAGAGTTAGTGCAGCCTTGGTTTAAACTGTAAGTTACAAAATGGACATTTTTAAAGAAGCTTATAGAACTAGAATTTTTATGTCACTCCAAGAATTAAAGTGGATTCTTGCTCCTTGTTTCCCATGCCTCGTGACTTTATTTTCAGGTAATAAAATATATGTGCCATCTTGACAGCATCACTTAGTTAACCTCAGCCCTGTTACGTATCTGCTTTACAACTCTGTTTCTTGGTACATGAAAAAGAAAGGCTAGAAAAACACCATACATTCCCATTGCATTCTAAAGGAGATGGTATACTTAAAGTGCTTGGGCAAGGGCAAAGTTTATTAAGGCAATAACAAATTTTCTTCTTTTTGCTCACAATTAAAAATTGTCTGTCTCACGTATTTCCTTTTGAAAATTCCAATAAATATATTTCCTAGAGAAATAAAGGAACTAGATTGCCTCCAAACTTCCAATATGCTAGTTAAGATATTCAGCCTCTCCATTTTTAGGAACACTAATGAAAGATAGAATTTTGATTTTTTAGATTTCCTCTGCCTTAGAAATATACATGGCCAATCTGTGTTTCTTATGGCACAATGAAAAGTGTGGATAACTTACTACAATTTGATTCAGCTATTTTAAAACCCTTAGCCTTGTGGCATCTTATTGGCCCTTGATCAGGAAAAAACAATGAATGCTAGTAGAGTTCAGGATAGGAAATCTGACAGAAATAAAAACCCTCCATATAAGGGGAAATGAGCAGGAGTTTCTCCATTATATGGTTCAAGAGACATGGAACAGTGACTATGTTATCACTATTGCATTTGCCACACTTAACATGTGTGAGTTATACAAAGGATGCTTCATAAATGCTTCTCAGCAGCTGAATGAGTGAGTGAAAAACAAAGGACAGCACTGAATTCAGCATTCGAGCTGGGCTTCTGTGATTGACTGGATGAAAACAGGAAGATAAAATGTTGCATCTGGGAGTTCACTAGAGTCTGACAGAACCAGAAAGGTGGAGCTACCTGAAGGCTTGAATCTCAAAATTCAGATTATGTTGGAGGAAACAATCAAGTTCTAGGATGCAGATAGGAGCATTATATCACAGTTTCAAATGGATAGGGAAAACAAGATAACCAGTAAAAACCAGCATGAATATTAAAGCCAGGACAGGATCTACTCACTCTTGGTCTTATGCATGCTGCTCAGAGTTGGCACCCAGGTTGGCATGCACCTGTGGACCCTGAACCTGTGCCAAGGGTGGAAACCCACTGGTGCCACCAGATTCTGACTGAAAGACAAGGAGGCTAAATGGACTCGAGCAATCGAATTAAGAGCCACCATCAGAACCAAATGATATGCTAACATTTTGTTTCATCAATAACATTGAAAACATCTTGATTTTTATACCTTAATTAACCCAATGAATAAGATCTGATGTGATGATATGATTTATCATGACCTAGGATGGAACTGGTTAACTTTGTGTAAGGTGTTGTGTGACATATTAAATGAATTAATACATGTAAAAAAAATGCTTAACTATACTATGCACTTATTAAGCACTCTATATAAGTACATTTTTCTTATTATTAATATTATTTCTGTTACCATTTTATGCAAAATTCATAAGAAACAAAATTAGAGTTTTTAAGACTTAAAAATTTGGTATTTTTTTGATTTTATGAAAAAAATAAAACTCAATTTAATTAACTCACTTACAGGGCTTCTCTGGTGGCACAGTGGTTAAGAATCCATCTGCCAATGCAGGGGACATGGGTTCAAGCTCGAAGATCCCACATGTCATGGAGCAACTAGCCCCTGTGCCACAACTACTGAGCATGTGTGCCACAACTACTGAAACCCATGTGCCTAGAGCCTGTGCTCTGCAACAAGAGAAGCCACTGCAATGAGAAACCCACACACTACAATGAAGACTAGCCCCAGCTTGCCACAACTAGAGAAAGCCTGCACTCAGCAACAAAGACTCAACCCAGCCAAAAATAAATAAATAAAATAAAAACATTAAAAAAATTTGTTATATATAATGATTTGCTTAAGAAAAAATGAACAAATTCAAAAAATAATTTAAAATAAAAATCCTGAGATTGTAGTCAGTATTATAACTCAAAATATAATGGTGTTCATATTTATTCTTGTATGTATCTTAAGACCTTCATAGTCCTGTTAAATCAAATGATCTAAAGCCATAATGTTTTTCTTTGATCCTAAATTGTTTGATATCCCTACTATGGTACATGGTGTGAGAGTACTTGCTTTGTTCCGCCATGCTCTGGTGAATTAATTATCTCTAATTCTTCTTTTTCTGATTTAGCCTTTCTTCAAGATTAGATCAAAACATGAAGTATTACAGCTACAATCTCTGATGCATTAGTTAAAAAAGCAATGTAATATCACATTTGTCACTTGTTTTATCAAGCTATATATCAAGAGCACCTTACAGTTAAATGTGGAAAAGTGAAAATTCCAGCAAAATAGCCCAGATTTCAAAAAGAGAAAGTCAGGATTATTTATAAAATTATGCTGCCTAGGAGCACAGATCTAACAAACAGAATGATCAGGAATGACTCTAATGCATCCTCTCCCCACAGTTCTAGATGGATGTGTACTAGTAAGCTTTAGAACCAACATTACCAACAAATATTTCCTACCTCTATTTTCTCAGATTTCCAAATACCTTTCCTTTTTGGTAGAGTTTGGTTTTGGATTAAAAAATGAATCTCAGAAATTTATAAATTGCATTCACCCCCTCAAGTTAATATTTACAGGTACTATTTTTATAGTTTATGCTGAAAACACTTAAAAAAGAGAAATCCTATGTTTTTAATTAAAAAGATATATAAAAGTTAATAATATTAGCTACTTAATGAAATGTAGAGCTTCATCAATGTGTAATTAATTACCAGAATTAAACAAAAAATTGTATTTGTGATCATAATGAACAATTTATGAAAAATATTAAAGTTTTGAGAGTTCCAGTTAACACTGCAGCTTTCCCATGCTCACAGCTTCTAATGAGAGCAAACCTGAAGCCTTCTCTTTTTTCCACTAGAGAGTTTCCCCACTCCTTTTCCTGTTTTTAAGTCTCTGCCAAATGCATGGAAGGATTCTGACTCTCTTGCTATAACAAGCTCTGAATAAATAGCTTTTGCTTGTTCTTATTTCGGTGGCCTTTGTTTATTTCCACATTCATACCTGATTTAGCTGCTTCTGTAAAATACGATGTTTCTGTTTCCCCCTTTCAAATCTCCTTTTAATGCTTATTATTATTGGTAGAATAAAAAATCATGCTGACAAGGGAGTCTGGGAAATGTGGTTGTTTTAGTCAGAATTCTTAAGAAACCAATAGAATGTATATTGGTATGGATTTTCATATACATATATGATTTATTAAAAGGAATTGGTTCACATGATTATGAAGTCTGGCAAGTCCCAAGATGTGCAGGTGAGTCAAGTTCTTGAGCTTGATACCCAGGAGAACCAATGACTTACTTTTCATCTGAGTCTGAAGGTCTGAGAGCCAGAAAAGCACATGTGTGGTTCCACTCTGAAGGCTGAAAGCATAAGGCCAGGGAGAACAGATGTTCCCTTTGAGTTGAAAGGCAGGAAAAAAGCTGACATCCCAGCCATAAGGCTGTCAAGCAAGATGAATTCTCTCTTACTTAGGGAAGAGTCAATCTTTTTGTTTCATTTAGTCATTGGACTGCTTGGAGGAGGTCCACCCATATGAGGAAGGGATATAAGTTTTACTCAGTTTAGATTTAAATGTTAATCTCATCCCATGCACCTTCACAGAAACACCCAGAATAGTGTTTGACCAAATATCTGGGCACTTTGTAGTTTGGTTGAGTTGACATCAAATTAATCATCACAGTGTCATACAGGATTCTAGCACAAGGAAGAGAGGAAACCGTTCTGAGCATCAACACAAAGTAGAACCATCTGAGGTGACGTGAAGGAGGAGAGTGTGGGAGGGACTGAAATGTGGTGATGTAATGATGAATTCAACTTTAGATACATGAAGTTTAAGGTATGGTGATGTATTCAAGTGAATACAGGGAAGAGGCTGTGCATAGTATAATTGTGAATAATAAGAGAAATAAAGGTACTGCAGATATAAATTTCAGTCATGGTATATAGATGAAAAGTAAAGCATGGAGATAGAAGTTATTCCTCCTTAAAGACTACAGTTAGAGAAAATAATAGTTCCCAGGACTGAGTTCTGAAAAGTTCTAATACTTACAGACCAGATGGTAAAATAATATGGGAAAAAAGTGACTGACAAAGAGAGGCAGTTTTTTTTTCTTTTTTAGGAAAGTCAGAATAAAATGTCATGAATGGCAGATTAAGGTATTTTAAAAGGCTGGAAGATCATCTGTATCAAATGGAACTGGGAAGATGAATGAACATTATCAACTATGCTTTGCAATATGGTGGCCATCACTGGTCATGTCAAGAGCAATTTCTGTAGACTGGTCCAAATGCATACCAACCTCATGCGGTTTGAAATGCCTGCAAACTTTTGGTTTTGATCCTGTGTTGGACTGGCTATGGGTGGGTAATATCTAAAGTTGTTTTTAAAAATGTGATATTTTCAAGTCCTTGGCTAAGAAGATGTATAACAGAATGAAGTCATAGAGACCAGAAACCAAACAAGGATTGTGTAAGACCTTAACAGAGAAAGATATAAACCTTTATAAAGGAAGTAAAATACACATGATTCCTTAGGGAGACACAACGTGCTTGTGGGCAGAAAGACTTAATATTTTTAGGTTGTTAAATGTCCCTAAATTCATCTATAAATTTCAATACAATGCACTCAAAATCAAAACAGCAATTGGATTTTTTTCATGGAAGCTGAAAATTTTATTCTTAAATTCATATGGCAAAACAAATGAGCAAAGAATTGTTAAACAATTTTTTAAACTAAACAGACGGATATGGGTATCTGTTACCACGTATCAAAACATGTGCTATGTAGAGAGGGACCTTCAATATGGAGGAGGAGTAAGACTTGGAGATCACCTTCCTCCCCACAAATACATCAAAAATACATCTTTATGTGGAACACCTAATGAATGCTGGCAGAAAACCTCAGACTTCCCAAAAGGCAAGAAACTACCCACATAACTGGGTAAGGCAAAAGAAAAAAGAAAAAACAGAGACAAAAGAATAGGGATGGGACCTGCACCTCTGGGAGGGACCTGTGAAGGAGGAAATGTTTCCACATGCTAGGAAGCCCCTTCGTGGGTGGAGACTGTGGGTGGCAGAGGGGGGAAGCTTTGGAGCCATGGAGGAGAACACAGCCACAGGGGTGTGGAGGGCAAAAGTGGAGAGATTCCTGTACAGAGGATCAGTGCCGACCAGCACTCACCAGCCTGAGACCTTCCCGGGAACCTGTGCAGCCCGCCACTGCCAGGGTCCCGTGATCCAGGGACAACTTCCCCATGAAAACACACAGCATGCCTCAGTCTGTTGCAACATCACACTGGCCTCTGCTGCCACAGACTTGACCCGCATCCCATACCCCTCCTTCCCTACGGTCTCAGTGAGCTGGAGCCCCCTAATCAGCTGTTACTTTAACCCCGTCCTCTCTGGTTGGGGAAAAGACACCCACGGGAGACCTACATGCAGAGGCAGGGCCAAATCCAAAACTGAACCCCAAGAGCTGTGCCAACAAAGAAGAGAAAGGGAAATTTCTCCCAGCAGCCTCAGGAGCAGTGGATTAAATCTCCACAATCAACTTGATGTACCCCACATCTGTGGAATACCTGAATAGACAATGGATCATCCCAAAATTGAGGCTGTGGACTTTGGGAGCAAATGTAGATTTAGGGTTTGCTTTCTGCATCTAATTTCTTTCTGGTTTTATGTTTATTTTAGTTTACTATTTAGAGCTTATTATCTTTAGTAGATTTGGTTATTGATTTGGTTGATCTCTTCCTTTTTCATATATATATATATATATATATATATATATATATATATATATATATATATACTTTTTTTTCTTTTTCTCTTTTTATGATTGTGTATGTGTATGTTTTCTGTGATTTTGTCTATATAGCTTTGTTTTTACCATTTGTCCTAGGGCTCTGTCTGTTCTTTTTGTTGTTGTTGTTCTATTATTTTTAGTGTTTGTTATCATTGGAGGATTTGTTTTTTGGTATGGTTGCTCTCTTCTTATTTATTTTTTTGTTACATTTTTATTTTTTACTTTTAATAATTTTTTTATATTTTTATTTTAATAACATTATATTTTTTAATTTTTTTCTTTCTTGATTTTTCTCCCTTTTCTTCTGAGCCAAGTAGCTGAAAATGTTGTGGTGCTCCTGCCAGGTGTCAGGCCTGAGCCGCTGAGGTGGGAAAGCCAAGTTCATGACAGTGGTCCACCAGAGACCTCCCAGCCTCATGTAATATCAAATGGGAGAAAATCTTCCAGAGATCTCCATCTCAATGGTAAGACCAAGCTACACTCAATGACCAGCAAGCTGCAGAGCTGGGCACCCTATACCAAACAACTAGCAAGACAGGAATACAACCCCACCCATTAGCAGAGAGACTGCCTAAAATCATAATAAGTTCACAGACACCCCAAAACACACCACCGGATGTGGTCCTGCCCACCAGAAAGACAAGATCCACCCTCATCCACCGGAACACAGGCACTAGTCCCCTCCACCAAGAAGGCTACACAATCCACTGAAGCAACCTTACCTACTGGGGATAGACACCAAAAACCATGGGAACTATGAACATGTAACATGCAAAAAGGAGACACCAAACACAGTAAGTTAAGCAAAATGAGAAGACAGAGAAATAAGCAGCAGATAAAGGAGCAAGGTAAAAACTCACCAGACCAAACAAACGAAGAGGAAATAGGCAGTCTACCTGAAGAAGAATTCAGAGTAATTATAGTAAAGATGATCCAAAATCATAAATAGAATGGAGAAAATAAAAGAAACGTTTAACAAGGACCTAGAAGAACTAAACAGCAAAAACACACAAAAAATGAAATTAAAGATTCCATGGAAGGAATCAATAGCAAAAATATTGAGACAGAAGAATGGATAAGTAACCTGGAAGATAAAATATTGAAAATAACTTCTTCAGAGCAGAATAAAGAAAAAAGAATGAAAAGAATTGAGGACAATCTCAGAGGCCTCGGGGACAACATTAAATGCACCAACATTCGAATTACAGGGGTCCCAGAAGAAGAAGAGAAAAGAAAAGGGAATGAGAAGATATGTAGAGATTATAGTTGAAAACTTCCCTAATATGGGAAAGGAAATAGTCAAGTCCAGGAAGCACAGAGAGTCCCATGCAGTATAAATCCAAGGAGAAACACACCAAGACATATTAATCAAGCTATCAAAAATTAAATACAAAGAAAAATTATTAAAAGCAGCAACAGAAAAGCAAAAATAACATACAAGGGAATCCCCATAAGGTTGGGGATTCCCCATAACAGCTGATCTTTCAGTAGAAACTCTGCAAGCCAGAAGGGAGTAGCAGGACATATTTAAAATAATGAAAGGGAAAAGCCTACAATGAAGATTACTTTACCCAGCAAGGATCTCACTTAGATTCGAGGGAGAAATTAAAACCTTTACAGAGAAGAAAATGCTAAGAGAATTCAACACCCACCAAACCAGCTTTACAACAAATACTAAAGGAAATTCTCTAGGCAGGAAATATAAGAGAAGGAAAAGACCTAAAATAACAAACCCAAAACAATTGGGAAAATGGTAATAGGAAGATACATGTCAATAATTACCTTAAATGTAAATGGATTAAGTGCTCCAACCAAAAGAAATAGACTGGCTGAATGGATACAAAAACAAGACAGACTTGTATTAGTCTTCTATGTATGCGGTCTACAAGAGACCCACTTCAGACATAGGGACACATACAGACTGAGAGTGAGGGGACAGAAAAAGATATTCCATGCAAAACGAAAAGTAACAAGTGACACTTCAGAAATACAAAGGATCATGAGAGATTACTACAAGCATCTATATGCCAATGAAGTGGACAACCTGGAAGAAATGGAGAAATTCTTAGATAAGCACAACCTTCCAAGACTGAACCAGGAAGAAACAGAAAATAGAAACAGATCAATCACAAGCACTGAAATTGAAACTGTGATTAAAAATCTTCCAACAAACAAAAGCCCAGGACCAGATGTCCCCACAGGAGAGTTCTGTCAAACATTTAGAGAGGAGCCAACAACTATCCTTCTCAAGCCCTTCCAAAATGTAACAGAGGGAGGAACACTCCCAAACTCGTTTTTAGAGGCCACCATCACCCTGATACCAAAACCAGACAAAGATGTCACATAAAAGGAAACTATAGGCCAATATCACTGATGAACATAGATGAAAATGTCCTCAATAAAATACTAGCAAACAGAATCTAACAGCACCTTAAAATGATCATACACCATTATCAAGTGGAGCTTATTCCAGGAATGCAAGGATTCTTCAATATATGCAAATCAATCAGTGTGATACACCATATTAACAAATTGAAGGAGAAAAACCATATGGTCATCTCAATAGATGCAGAGAAAGCTTTCAACAAAATTCAACACCAATTTATGATACAAACCCTTCAGAAAGTAGGCATAGAGGGAACTTTCCTCAACATAATAAAGGCCATATATGACAAACCCACAGCCAACATCATCCTCAATGGTGAAAAATTGAAACCATTCCCACTAAGGTCAGGAGCAAGACAAGGTTGCCCACTCTCACCACTATTATTCAATATAGTTTTGGAAGTTTTAGCCACAACAATCAGAGACAAAAAGAAATAAAATGAATCCAAATCGGAAAAGAAGAAGTAAAACAGTCACTGTTTGCAGGTTACATGATACTATACATAAAGAATGCTAAAGATGCTACCAGAAAACTGCTAGAGCTAATCAATGAATTTGGGAAAGTAGCAGGATACAAAATTAATTCACAGAAATCTCTTGCATTCCTATAAACTAATGATGGAAAATCTGAAAGAGAAATTAAGAAAACACGCCCATTTACCATTGCAACAAAAAAGAATAAAATACCTAGGAATAAACTTACTTAAGGAGACAAAAGACCTGTATGCAGAAAACTATAAGACACTGATGAAAGAAATTAAAGATGTTACAAACAGGTGGAGAGATATACCGTGTTCTTGTATTGGAAGAATCAACATTGTGAGAATGACTCTACTACCCAATGCAATCTACAGATACAATGCAATCCCTATCCAACTACCAATGGCATTTTTCACAGAACTAGAACAAAAAAATTCACAATTTATATGGGCACAAAGGACCCCAAATAGCCAAAGCAATCTTGAGAAAGTAAAACAGAGCTGGAAGAATCAGGCTTCCTGACCTCAGACTCTACTAAAAAGCTACAATAATCAAGACACCATGGTACTGGCACAAAAACAGAAATATAGATCAATGGAACAGGATAGAAAGCCCACAGATAAACCCATGCACATATGGTCACCTTATCTTTGATAAAGGAGGCCGGAATGTACAGTGGAGAAAGGACAGCCTCTTCAATAAGTGGTGCTGGGAAAACTGGACAGGTACATGTAAAAGTATGAGATTAGATCACTCCCTAACATCATACACAAAAATAAGCTCAAAATGGATTAAAGACCTAAATGTAAGGCCAGAAACTCTCAAACTCTTAGAGGAAAACATAGGCAGAACACTCTATGACATAAATCACAGCAAGATCCTTTTTAACCCACCTCCTAGAGAAATGGAAATAAAAACAAAAATAAACAAATGGGACCTAATGAAACTTAAAAGCTTTTGCAAAGCAAAGGAAACCATAAACAAGACCAAAAGAACCCTCAGAATGGGAGAAAATATTTGCAAATGAAGCAACTGACAAAGGATTAATCAAATATTTTTAGAAGAATTAAGAAAGCAAGAAAACTTGAAGAGTAAAAGAGAATAGGAATAATAAATAATTTAATTGTTGGATAATTCCAAGAGTTCATTCGAGGCTGGCAATTGTATATCTCTAGTTTAGCAAATTGTCTAGATACAGTGTCTCCATACTTGCCCACTTGAAGAGATGATTTTTACATGTATGTGATATATACTTATATTTAGCATTCCCTTTGTACCAGGAATTGTTGTTAAACTATTGAAAAATATATCATCATTAATTCTCAAAACAAATTGCTATGTAAAAAGTAAATAATTACAGCTTTACCTGTTTTCACTATAACTTTGGAATAACCCCCGCAAAAAGTATAACCCCCCAAAAAAAGGGGATTATTAAGAATGACCCCCAAAAAAGTTTTTAAAAGGTAGTCTCACCATCATCCATTCCAATATTAGTTGTGATCTATTTATGACACAGAAACCATGGAAATCCTTTCAAGGTATGAAGAGATTATAACACTTTTTTGTTCCAAACCCTCCCATGACCTCTCCTAGCAATTGAAACCCCATATTGTAATAAGGCTTACAAGGCCCTGCATGATCTGGCATGCTGTGAGGTCTCTGAACTCAGACTGCTCTCCTCTCTCTCACTGACCCCAGACACACGAGAATCTTGCTACACCTTGAATATTGCAAGGGAATGCTCCAACTTCAGTGACAGAAAGTACAGCTTCTTTTACAATTCAGGCAAAATGTATAATATAGTTTAAAGGATAAGTGAACTAAATGGAAATTAATGAAAAGAAATGGTGAGCTTATTGAAATAATTTTATCTTTAAGTTAAATTACCCTCCATTGTATTTAAAGTGTTCATTTTTCTATTGTATTGCAAGATACTCTGCAAATTAAAGTACATCTAAATGGGAAATCTGTAACTTCTGCTTGTCTACTTTTGTAGTTAGAGCATTAAAAAATGGTAGCAGGTCCATCACTGAGGGGTTTTAACATTTTCCAAAATTATTTGACCTTAGACACATCTCATGGGAGAAATATTTCCCAGAAACCATTTTGGGAAATACTGCAGAAGAAAGAGTACTTCTCCCTCTCTGTTCCCTATTTTGATTTGAAATTATGGTACTATCTAAGTGAAGAACATAACCTCAATATCCTGTAAAATTTCCTAAACAATCAAACAAACAAACAGCTTATAGAAGATTGGTTAATCAGATGACACTTTCTGAGAAATCCTGAATAAATTTAGTTATTTATGATTAAAGATACTACCAGCATGGGAAAAACTGACGAATCAATGACATTTAGTTGAATAATCAATCTGAAACTTTCAATCTATTCAGTCTAGATGGATACTATAAAAAATTTGGCACATGTTATAGGTGTCAAACAATACTTATTAAAGGATGAATCCTTTAGGTACTATAGTAATCAAATCCAAATAGTCATTGCAAATATCCACATGACAACAAACATCATTTTGGCTAAATTAACTATGCTATAAAATTTTGGTTTAATCTTTATTAATATGAGTTTTAATGAAATGATATGTTACAATTCAGGCCTGAGACAATGAAAACAAGTGCTGATTGTCTGGTCATTGGCATTTATTCATCCTTGACATAGAGTGAAAGATATAGACATGTAGAATAAGAAGATACATTAGCACTCACATAGTCCAAAGAGCTCCTGTTACAGATGAGAAAACTGAGGCTTAAAGCATTGAAGTGATCGACCAACTTTGAAGGTCTCAATTCCTTGTGCTTGGTCCAAGAATATAAGCCATGTCTCTCAAGCTTTTTTTCCCAGTCTTTCTTTCAAATGTCTTTCTAATTTGTGTGTATTTAATCTATATCTTTGTCCACACAAACACAAACACAAGTGCACTTAGAGTCATACATTTTTAAACTCAAGATTCCATCTGAATACAAAAATAGTGAAACACTGTACTAATGTGTTTTAGTGTTCTTGTTTCAAGAATTTTAGTATGAAGGACAAACTTGTGTGCTGGAATCCTGGTCAGTCAATCACTAACTGTGTGTCCCTGATCAGGTGTTTTGACCACTCTGAGCTGGCTCTTCATCAGTACAGAATAACATATATTATTTCTACTGCACAGGGTTTTTGCAAACATCAAATAACATGATGCATGTAAAGGGACTTTAAAATTCATTATGTGCAACACAAATATAATGGACTGAATTATAGAGAATGGTAAGTGAAACCAAACAAAATAGTCATACATGAAATAATTTATAATGAATTATATTTGCAATTCAGTACATTATAATACTTCAAATCACCATGTTAACTTATATAGAAAGGCATATACCATTACAGTTGTGCTTATATGTGCCAAATATATATTGTCACGTGTAAGGGTCTCAGTTAGTAAGAATAACATGAAAGTAATGTTTGAAAATAGAGTCTGATGAAGCTTCATCTTCAGTAAAAATAAATATTAAAGCAGTTTACTGTAAAAAATTAAATATATGTTCTTTGAAGTAAAATCGATTTGAATTAAAATTTAATTCTTGAAAGCATTAACAATATTCATGAACTATCTATTGATTCAATTATCTCTGAAGTATAGTTCTTCAAACACTTCTGTCATGCATTCGATCCAACCAGGTGTGTGAGCCCAAGACCATGCAAACCAAAGGGGTGAAGCGGGTAAAGCTTTGCTGCCACTGCAGCTCACAGCCATCTGTGCAGCCTCATCATAACGTTGTTGCTTCAGTGGGTGTTGAGGTTTGCTTAAGGAAGCTCAAGTTGATATACTCTTGTGTCTTTTCACATTCTAAACACTGACATTAGTAGTGAATAGGAGTCCTATTTTGGGTTTTAAACAGTCGTATTTTCATCCTAGACCCAGAAGGGACACAAGAGCAGAGCTGGGAATGGAAGAGCTAGATAGGAAATCTCCTGTCTCCAACTCATGGCCTTCTCCGCCAAACCATTGTTCCAATAATAACACCAAGGTCATGATGCTTTAAAGGAATGGAGCAAAGTCTCTAAGCTGCTCAAGGTCTCGTTTCTGTGGTGTAAATTCTTTGTGCATCATAAAATGAGCTAAGGAAAGTGATTAGGAAGGGAAATTTCAAACGTCAGAGTTGATGTTTTAATACTGCCTCAACATTGCCATATTTGTTAAGTGAAAGTCAACTGGAACCTGTCCAATATTCAAGTCTATTTGTGTTTCTAGAATTGAGAATTGTAAAGTCTATTGATGTGAATGACATAATGTTAGAAGTAAATTAATTATTTAAACTTATGCCAAATACAGGCAAAATTCTTCTAAGGATGCATGTTACCATTAGCAAAGCAAGATTAATAAGTGAGCACATATTTTATATAGAGCAGACAGCAATATTATGTTTTAAATTGACAAGAAAAATAATTTAAAATCCCCAGTACTACAAAATTGAGATGTTTTATTTGTATTATTTTTTAGTACATATATTTATTCTTTCATTTGAATAAGTATAATTAATTACATGGCCTCAATCTCCCTGTCACTATATTTTTTCTGTTGGCCTCATATTTCTTTAGAAAATTTCCAGGAATATATCCCTTTAAGTTAGGTTGTACTACCTGATCACACATACATTGAATACAAAATAATGTCTTTTTCATCTAAAATATGTATACACACACACACACACACACACACACACACACACACGTGTATATGTATATATAAAATCAGAAATTCTAAATTAACTTAAAAATCACCACTATGATTTTTAAGTAATCACCACTATTACTTAACCACAGGTAAGTAAGATCTTATTTTAGGTAAACGAGTTTGACTCTCAAAGATTATTGAAAGTTACTGACAGTTGTGGAAGAATATATATTAAGTCATATAATTTGTAGTTTTTAAAAGATAATAAAACTGAATTTGGGGATGAGACAATCAACTGTTTCTGCACCTTTTGTGCTCTAAAATGACAACAAATTCACCTATTATTTTGTATGCTCCATATTATATTTTAATGCATCTTTCATCTTAATTGTTCTTTTAATTTAAACTTTAAATACTGAGTTTCCTATCAAAAAACCCTATCTCCCTTTCCAAGATATAATTACATTTAAAATTTTTCCCAAGGATTGATTTAAGCTGTCTTATAAATGATCCTGCCCCTGTCCCATGAGGATAGTAATATATTTATTAGAAACCATAGTCAGAGTTTGGCTGCAGCCCAACAATACTGCTTCAACTAGATATATAAATTATCTCCTCCCTCAAAATGAAAGTGTGTCCCCAAAAGATCTCTTTGATGAAAACCTACAGAGCATTGAAAATCCACATGATTTCATACTGACCAAGTGCTTACTGCTGTGGAGGATGGAATGTAATTTCCCTGGAACATAGAGATAGAGGAGCTTGATTTTCTAATATGCTAGAAGGCTGGTAGAGCATAAAATCTGAGAGACTAACATGGTTTGAAAGCTTAACCAGAGTTTATACAAATCAAATTAAGCATATTTACAATTAATATTAATATTCTTGTTATAAATATGTTTATGTGCTGGAATTGTACTACATACTTTGCATGTATTTAACTTTATTCTAAATTTAGGTATATTTGAATACCTTTAACTGTTTTGATTAAGTAGTTTATGAATTCTAAAGTCATTTCCAACTATCTGCTTATACCCAGATACATTTTTATTCCCAATTGGCTTTAAAAAATTGCAAAACATATATCACAAAACCAACTAGATGTAGAAAAGACATCTATCTGCCAATAACTAGCATTTGATTCAGACTTCCTAGATTAAAAAATATTTTTAAATACATCATTGCATTTGTACTTGAATAGCTTTTTTTAAAAAATAATTGTTGGACTCTAATTTAAAAATACTTCATATTCTTTTCAAATAGGAATTCATATTGAGAATTATCACAAAATGTGGTTAAGTGTAGCTACAGAATGTGTATATGTGTATGTAGTCATGTTTTGAAACACAATACATCTTTCAATATCAATCACAATTGGGCTTTATAAAAAGTGAAGAATCTGGTTTTGACTATACCCTTGGTTATATTCTATATTCCATTTTTGGTTATTATCTTTTAAGAAGACTATAAGGTAATTAACTAGATTTTACAGTACATAAAGGAAGGTGCAAAGTCTCACATGGTTTGTGTCTCCAAATCTATTGCAGTGACCTAAATGCCTGTTACTGGCAAAACCTTAACATTGACATTAAAAAGATGGTGGTAAATACTATTACAAGTAAATCTACGAGGGTACTAATTTTTGTAAAGGCATAGATATTTTAGCACTCAGGCATATTTGTAAACAAGAGATTATTCTCCTCACTTTTTTTTTTTTTTTTTTTTTTTTTTTTTGCGGTACTTGGGCCTCTCACTGTTGTGGCCTCTCCCACTGTGGAGCACAGGCTCCAGACGCGCAGGCTCAGCAGCCATGGCCCACGGGCCCAGCCACTCCGTGGCATGTGGGATCCTCCTGGACTGGGGCACGAACCCGTGTCCCCTGCATCAGCAGGTGGACTCTCAACCACTGCGCCACCATGGAAGCCCCTCACCTGTTATTTTGATAATATGAATACAAGAACCAAAATGCACAATCTCTCCTTTTTCTGAACTAATTACACTTATTACACATAAAATTAGATTGTGCATTCACTTATATAATTAGAACCTAATCAGAGTTTGCTGTTTTATTTTTATATTATTTTGCATTGGTATTTTTCTATTTAATTATGTTTTGTGCCTTAGTTTGCTACATATGTATGTGTGTATACATATGTAATTATGTTATCATTCTAATATAAGGTATTTTTTGCCTAACTGCGAGTTAATAAAAATACTTATTTTTTTCTAGCAAACAGAATCTCTCAGTATAGATCTTTTCAATATTTTGTTTTCTTTTAATTAATTTATTCTGTGTTCTTTTTAATCTTCTCCCTCTCATGCAAGAGTGAGGTCAGCATGGACCCCCACAGGAATCTGCTTAAAGTTCAACCTTAAAGAATCATAACTATATATATATATATATTCATTTGCTTTAATATTGTGGTTCACAATTTGCTACTTCCTAGGACAAAACAAGAGATGACTTTCAGAAAAACAACCTTAATTCTATTAAATTTCTCTGCTGCATTAAATAGTAAATTGTCTACTTCTCTCTACAGAGATGGAATGAAAGGTGTGAGGACTTGGTAGAGATGACCTGAGATTCAGGTAGAGTGTGGAAAATGTCAGTAGAAGCGCTGAATCAAATTTTCCACTTCATTAATGAGAGAGAGGATGACTTGCTGACAGACCCTACCTGAAGGAAGATTTGAGCGTTTGTTTGTTTGTTTTCATTGGACTCTTTCATGGCTACATGTGTGGCCTTTGCTTTGGAAATTTGATATGGTTTTTTGTTGCCCATTATATTTTATAGCAGTAGCTTAGGCAAGTGGTTTACTCATGAAAACATGTGGAGTGCTTACTAGAAATTATTTTCTTCAAATTTATTTAACTCTACTTTACTTTGCAGAATGTCTGTCTGTTTATAATATATATTTTCCAATTTAATAGTTTTATCTGATAGATAACTTTGGATCAAATTATTTTTTAAATTAAAAGACCTTGTAAATACTGAGTAAACATTTCATATAAGCAAAATATGAAAACCATCAAAACTTAAATGTGAGATTCCATGTAAGTGGTCCAATTAGTTTGAGAAATTTCTGCTTTGGTGCCTCATTGAGGCAAAAATTAACTAATATATGATTATTTTAACAAAACAAAATTTTTACACAACACATTATCCTAATCAAAATGTTTTCAAAAAACTTTTAATAGAATAATTTAAAATAACTGATAATCATAGGTAAATTAGTAATATTTGCAAGTTGTATGAGAAAAACAATTGTTTTATTTTAAAAAACATATTAATGACATTGAATCTAAATTTACCTGAGAAATTATAAGAAAAAATACATTTTATTGTAAAGATAAATAGGAAAATGGACTTCTCAGTATTCTGACATGCATTCGTTTAAAGAAAGTATAAGATGGTAGGGAGAAAAAAGTTCCTCTAAGCTTTAAAATAAGGGATGGTTTAGTTAGAATATATGAATGATGGGCTTCCCTGGTGGCACAGTGGTTGAGAGTCCGCCTGCCAATGCAGGGGCCACAGTTTCGTGCCCCAGTCTGGGAAGATCTCACATGCCGCGGAGCGTCTGGGTCCGTGAGCCATGGCCGTGGAGCCTGTGCATCTGGAGCCTGTGCTCCACAATGGGAGAGGACACAACAGTGAGAGGTCCGTGTACCGCAAAGAAAAAAAAAAAAAAAAGAATATATGAATGAATGTTCATAGGAACTGAGTATACCAGTGTATATTCCAAATTAGTATTTAGATATTAACTAATTTTTTACATGTTTATCTTTAAAAAATTACTTTATAGAACTTTATTTGAGCAGATGAAATCACATGGCAATTATCTAAAAAGTGAAATAATTAAAAAAAAATTAAAGGTCAATTTAAATATTCTAACCCATAAGTGTCGAAGAAATCTAAATAAGTACCTTAAATATATATATAAACACATATTAGTCGAATATTCATATATAGTCACACAATTCTGTGTGTTTGTGTGGAAGTGAATTACGGGGAGAGGCACAGAAGGAAGGCGTGATATCCTCTTATTTTACTGGGACCTCAGGAGGAACTAGACTTACATTATGGAAACCAGTAAGAAATGCAGGCCTTCCAGACAGGAGGGAAGGAGATAGAGATGTAACTGCTCTCATTGCTAAGGAACTGAAAATCTAACAGGGGAGACAAGTGACTCAGGAAAAGTTACTAGTTGCAAATGACTGTAGGGGAGGAAACATGATTTTCTATCTACACCTCTAGGTTCTTGTCTGAGACCCTTCCCTGTAACGAAAGACAGATTAACAACGGAAAAACAAACCGAAGTTTAATACCAAGTATACCTCCTATACACTTGGGAGAAACTCAGGAAAACTGAATAACTCTCTAAATGGCCCGAACCATCGCCTTCACACCATCTCCAGCAAATGACAGAAGAAAACACTGTGGAGATGAGGCAGTTCTGGGCAGTTACCAGGGAAGCACAATAACCAAGGGTATGGGTCTGGTGTAGATTTAAGTCCTTGCCTTCTCCATTGGTCAAAGCTTCCAGAGATTTAGTCATTCATCCTCTTCTTCCCATACAATAAGAGAAGCACCCTTACAAATGTAGATTTCTCTAACAAATGTAAGTGTCTCTTACAGAAGGGTAATTTCTACTTGGTTTTTCAGAAATTCTCCCATGTCTGTAGTTTTTTTTTTTTTAATAACCAGCTCACAATAATCATTATGCTAAAGAGCTATGTTTAAGGATGGTATATTTTGCTTCCCTTCATGCCAAAGAGTTTAGACAAACAGAATCCATAAATACTGAGTAGCTAATGACTTAATTCTTTGCCAGTCATTTGCCAAAAATAAAGAGCTTAAAAATTTTTTTTTGTAGTTGTCCTGATATATTTTGTTTACAATATTTATATTTTGTACATTTTTATAACAATTATTCAAAAATAAGTTTTAAAATAAAATTTATTTTATAAAATACATTTTAATAAAAATATTTTATTACACATATATTTTATTACTATGTATATAGACAGTATCAAGGACACATAACTTGAGTTGTAGGGAAATCTCAGTAGAACTGCAATCAAACCATGTTATACATCAGATGCATGAAGCATAAGAGCATTTAGAAATTATTGCTTTGTCTTTTATATTTCAAATAGGATAAAAAAAGTCAGTTCTATATTTTTAAAGTGTGAAAGTAAATGTATTTAATGATGTTTAGATAATCAAATAATATCATTTTGATCAACTAATTATTGATTCTATCATTAAGGATCTCACATTCTCTTTGGTAGAGTACTGATTCTTTTTATAAATTGTAAAAATACTATTGTTTTTTATTATTGACAAACTACAAAAGTAAAAATATTCTAAAGAACATTCTACAAATAACTAATATAACATGATCATAAGTATAAATTTATTGATGAAAGATACTTAATATAAAGAAATGGAATGTTCTTTCATCAGGTATAGCTCTCTACCTTAGGTTCTATTAAACTAAATTGAAGTTAAACTCTATAAACTAGTTTCACCGAATCACTAAGGTTATCGATTATGACAATATTTTTCCAATTATTAATATTAGGGGATTATGAAAAATTAAAATTAATCAAAGCTTTTAACTGAATTGTCATTTCATAATAACTATAAAATTCTATAAACTCAGCACAGTACCTCTTATAAAGATAACATAACTTTTTATTTTTAAGTTTTTGTGTTCCACAACCACCACTGTGTAATTTGTTCTCAATCCTTTCAAAGGAAAGACAATATTTGTCTGATACCAGGCTCCAGGCTCCACCTCCTGTCCATGATTCTACTTTTGCCAGCTTGGACCTGATGATAGAGATCTTTACTTTTCCTCACAAATCTCACTTTAATTTTCTTCAACTGTTCTATAATATAGGATTTCCTGAGTATTAAACTAACCCTGTGCAGCCCTGCCTCATAATCATCTCCCGGACACAAATACACAGTCAATCCTCTAAACTCTGCTCAAAGACAAAGCCAGTTCTATGCCTGAGGAAGGAAGTACTCCTGATGTGCTGTAGTAGATATTCCTGCACCAACAGACCCTACAGTAGCAGCCTGGACTTAATGCTTTTATAAGAGGGAAGGTATTAACTAAGTCTAGTTCAGAGAAGTAAATCCACATCACAAAATGCCCATAGAGAGAGGTGGAGATGCTGAGAGCTTCTACTATAAAATATTTTAAAATATATTTGCTTTACTTTGTCATACTTTATACCAGGGTTTGGCAAACAGCAGCCTGAGACCAAATCTGGGCCTCTGTCAGTTTTGGTAAAAAAAGTTTCATCGCAACCCACCACTTGTGCAGTCATTCACTATAGTCTGAGGTACAAAGGCAAAGTTGAGTAGTTCCTATAGACACTGTATCTACCTTACTCCCTGGTTGTCTTCATGAGCTGTGACCAGTGCAGTCTGTCACTCAGGGCTCCCCACACAAAAGGGCTTGTGTTTGAAGTTTAACACTCTAATCACAGTCATGGAGTTCTTAAAAATGTTATCTTTTGAATTAGGGCTTTGTGAAGCCTGTGGGGATAACAGACAGACAACATGGTGGGGACTTGTGTTTCAGCTCATCCTGCCTCTACCCCACAGAAGGATTCTCTGGACCACTGTTTCTGTGAACACTTACTGCCCATCCCCTTCCTTCTCATCCCTGTTCTTCAATGGCTGCCACCCTCACCCAGGGCCGTGACAGGGTTACCTTGTTCAGGGTGGTCTGCATTCCACCATTCACATGGCCTGCTCTTGAGTGCAGTGGAGTTGGGCTCAGACATCAGCCCCAGGAATCTCAGAGAGGGACAAGGGGACGACCTTCCCGTCCCAGGCTCGAAGTTCCACTGTGAACTTGGCAAGCGAGAAGGTGAGGTTTCTGGCCCATCCCATCCAGGTAGGAAACACTCATAGCCTTGCATTTGAAATCTCTAGGGCTGGGTGAGGCAGAGGGTCTCCTGGTAGGGAAGACTGATTTCCTCATCTCAGCAGGGGCCCAATATTCTCATTTTACACTAAGCGTTAAATTATACAGCTGGATCTGTTTATCCCCTAAGAGGGTGAAAAGTGTAGCTCTGACTCTACCACATCTTCCTGACCAGGAACAACCTCAGACAAGGGTGGATCCAGATTCCAGACTGGTCTCCATCTCCTTATCTTCCAGAGCCTCTCAAATGTGTCCCTGTTTCACCACCTTCTACTGTCTTCAAAAAGATTGTTTTTACATGCTGGGGAACATTTTCAGTGACCCTAAGCAAAAGGGATCCATAATTACTAGAAAGAGAACTCCATTAAGTATACATTTAAGAATTTAACATTGTTCTCTTGTCATTATAATAATTTTGATAGTGTATTTTTTTTGTAAATTATCTTATAGTTATGCTTAACATGAAAAGGAGATTGACTTGATGAGACATTACTTTAGATAACTTTACTCTAATTGCAACTTTCTTTTCAAACTCTACATGAACTATCAATGCAGTAGTAACATCTGAAGGCTTGCAGACTTTTGCATTTATCCAGAAACCATACACACAGATGATGCTGAAGACATTTTCTGAAATTTTCAAATTCATTAATCACATGGAGATGCATTATGTCTGGCAACTTAATTTAACAACTAAGAACAGAGGAATAGAATCAAGGATGGGTAGGTATCATATAAATTGGAACTTAATATCCTTCCCACAAGGGGTTCAAATTATTTTAATTTTATTTACCCTTAAATTGTGGTGATACTAATATAATTGTTTTGTATTTTACCTAAGATTGAAAATAAAAGCAGTAACCAAAATTATTAAATATTTATAGTCATGAGTTATAGGATATCTAGGAGTTCTGAGCCACAGACTACTGATCAGAGGCAAAGACCACTCAATTTTAAGGTACATATTTCAGAAAATAAAGACAAATATTTGAGGAAGTTGCATTAATAAATATATTTTAACTATTTTTTGGTTTGTTTTAAACAAAGAACTGACTCAAACCATCACTTTTGGAGACTGGAGCTTTGGAATTAGGATCTCATCTAAATTTGTATAGTGCAAGGGACAGCAGAAAAACTCATTGTTTTTAAGCTTCTATATGTCCACAGCTCTACTGAAGTCATTCTAATAGGAATCACTAGAAAAATATAAAATCACATCTATAGTCATATCTTCCCAAACTTATGACCTGATATATATTTTTTAATAAATAAATGCATCTGAAAGGTATATAGTAGCATGAAAGGGAGTTAGTATTCACACAAAGTTTAGAAAGGCTACTGTAGGCAATAAAAGATCAGGGCAACATATTATTCTGGGGTATGCTACAGATCATAATGTTTTGCTCTATGAAGCAAAACTTTAAAACTGTGTAGAATCATGAAAACAAAGTGATTAATGGGAGGCCATCTAGAACAAAAATCCAGGCTAGGTCATTGTCAGTGCTTCTGTCTAAAATTAACTGAGAGAAGTCAGTGATTTACATGTTGGAATTATATTGAACTATCGAGGGAAATCATACTAATGAAAAGAAATATTTTACCTACTGAGATTTTTTGTTGTCAATTTGATAAAAAATTAACCTAGTTTCTTTATTAATTAGATTTGCATCCTAGAAATCTTATTTTTTAAAACATGTTGAAACAAAAAACCAAAAAAATTAACAAAAATCTCTCTAAAATACTATATAATACAATGAGCATTTATGAGAAATTTGTGCTGAGTTTTGTATAGTTGATTTCTGTCAATGGATTAGTACAGGTGGCATTCCCTCTTTTAAGAAACTGATAATCTCCAAATCTTAAACTGATATTTATATTTAGCTTATGCAAAGTAAATTGTTATTAAATATCCATATAAATTTATCAAACTATGTAAAACCTGTGAGAGAGATACTTTGACAGAAAGGTACCATTCTCTTCTCCTATAAGGGTTTTCCAATAATTCAGTATCCACAGGATGTTCAGTAAATATCTTTGTCACCTACCTAGTATCATCTTGGTCTACTTATAATCAGTCAAGAAGAAGTTTCCATTTTCTTTAGGGATCCTTCCCCAACTCACTTATTTGGGTAAATGCCTTTCGTGTATGCTCTCTGTTATAACTTCCATACTTTTGTCACACATTGCCATGTTTGCCGATTTACTCATCTTTCTTCCTTGGTAATTACTGTTTTCCCTTTGTCCTCTCAGTCCTATTCACCACTTTCTCTCTGGCACCTCTGGCCTACTGCTGATACTCAGTTATTTGTGGGACAAATGAATGAAGTCCCTAGGTAAGATAGCAATGTCCCAACAGAAAGATTGTCAAGTAAGTAATAGTTGGCTGTTTCCTGACTTATAAAATGGCATAAAGGCTAAATATGGCAGGTAATGTCTAGCTAGGAAGCAACAGAAGACATTAAAGTCAATCCGTAGAGAGCACCATCGTCAAACTCGGAAATATTCCAGTTGTGCCCGGTGTCAGTCCTGACCTCAGCAGACATTTCACATTAAAACTCTCTAATTGGCACACTTATGCATTAACACTTTGTTTTCAATTTCTGCTTTGTCTTAAAATATTGAATTTGCTTTGTAAATTTTCAAAAAAAAATTAAATTCAAGTTGCATCTAGTGTAATTATATTCCAAAGACTGGTACAAAACAAATTTCAGAGCACTATCCCAAGATAGTCATCAGACAATAGAATTTGATGGTTATAGTTACTATCAATCGAAAGTACTAAAAGTGATTTCTGACTGAATAGTAAAATTTATGTTTTCATTATTTTTATGGTACACCAAAAATGACCATGAAATAAACTAATTCATTCTACTTTAAGAAATAAACTGAATTTATGTCACACACCATCACTAGCAATCCCACTTTAATAGATTTATAAATTGCCAAATAACATTCCTGAAGGTGCAATCAGAAATAAATTTACCACCTAAGGTTTTATTTCTTCTCTTCTCTTGTCATGCTTAATAATAGCTTAAATGTTTTATTTGGCTTTATATTTTGTAAAATTATTTTATAATAGATTAATTTATATTAATTATCAATATACTTCCCAATATCATAAATAATTCATTTAAATTAATAATGTTTATACATTTAATTTTTACCTTAGTTAAAACTACATTTAATACTTTTATTAAAAGGACCTGCATTACAATATAAAGTAATTAAACTTTGAACTTGTGATTATCCACAGAAGCCACTTCAAATATTTTCCATTCAATCTTAAAACATTAATGTTATAGTGATGTCTTGACCACTTTTATTAAATTAATAACTGCTTCGTAGTTCTGTAAGTTTTGTGAATCAAGTTAACTCTCTAGATCTGAGCTGTGTGATACAACAATGAAGAGACACGTGGCTGCTGGGCATCATTCAATTTGAGATGTACTCTGAGTGTGGAGAACACACAGGATTCTGAAGACAATAAAAATAAAGAATAATGGGAAATATTAATAATTGAATGAAAACATTTTTGATATATTGATTACATCAAATACATTATTAGAGTTAATTTTATCTGTTTTTACTTTTCTTAATATGGCTACTAGAACTTTAATATTATGTACATGGTTTGAATTTTGTGATTAATATAAAAGAAATATAATTCTACTGGACAATGATATTCTAGCTTTTGCTCGTTGGCCCTTCTGCACACTTTTTTCTTTAAATCTTCAACTATTTTCTTTAGTTTTCACCTGAAAAAAAACTTTATATTTAAAAAGTTGCCACTTTTGCTTCTTTGGTGCCAACCTACAATACTTGGACACTTAAAATCTGCATTACACATCCACTATTTGATATGAGGACAGGGTTTGCTAATTTTGTGTCTACACATGTGTACACATGTGTCCACATGTGTATGCATGTGGGAGAAATTTGAAGGTTTAACATGTGTCAATCCTCTTATAGTGATATTACATGAGACATCTCATTGTAATCAAGCAAGGTTCATTATTATTTCTATTTTACAGACTGAAAAAGAATTTTGCGGAAGATTGAGTAACTTGTTCAAGGTGCATTTTCCTAAGGAACAAATTTTAATTGAGAAAACCTTTATTTTGCAATATTATAATAAAAACTATTTTCTAAAAATTATTCGTAGTAATATTAGTTTCTTGGGCATTATGCATTTCAATATTATCAAAATTTCCTTTTAACATCTCACTAGTTTTACTAGATATTTCTTAACTTATTATTACACAAATCACTTGAGGCTACTGCAATATCCATTCTCATATTTTTAAATGGATTCTGTGTAACTTAATGCATGTAAGTCTTTAGAGTGTTTTTAAATTGTGTCTAATATTATGTATACTTATTTAAAGAATTTAAAGATGATTTGGATAACGAAAGCAAAACACAAACAGTACAGTTTGCTATAATAACAATATGTGGGGACAATAAATCTCACACTTCTGGCTTCAGTATACCAAGACTTCTCTGGAATCAATTCAAAGAGAGCTTAGTCATTAAAAACATATAAATAGAACAGTTGTCATTATGAGGAATGGTGATGTTCCAACGCATAACAAGAATAAACATACCTTCAGATTTAACACAGAGAAGAATGGGACAAAGAGATTCCCTTTCTACTGGACGACAAGAAGCACTGCCTAGTCATTCATCTTGAAAATGCATCAGGCTGGCCTGTGTTTAAAGAACACATAGAAGATAACTCTGAGGATGTCAAATCTAGATCAGTATACCAGTTGTTTCATTTAATAACACTACAATAGTCACAACTTCACTACATCCAAGTTTCTTCATTTATAGCAAGAGAGATTTTGATAAAATGGATAATTTTTAAGGATTTTCCAAATTTTAAAATGTCACAGTTCATCAAAATCTCTTAAGGAACACCAAAAGTTAATATTAATCAAAGGTCAGAATACATGAAGTAAAATAAAGTGCGATGGAGGAAGTATAAATAAAAGCTTAGATATAAAAAAAAAAACAACAACAATATTTTCCCTTTCCAGTCACTCCCAATAGATTTCCATTGAACTACAGGATCATTTTTTCTGTGCATATGAAACAACGGCCACATCTTCCTCTAAAACTAGGCTGCAAGGTATTTTGTGCATAGATATAGTTTTTCATTTTTGCACCTTAATGTCTCATCCCCAAATTGAGGAAGAACTCAACCTCATTTGACTATTGACCAAAAAAAAGTATTATGTTTTTAGTAGGTTTTGTACAGTTAAATAAAGTACACATTTGAGCAATTTACTGATTAATTACCATTTCAACAACCATTTTTAATTACTTTATGAAGTATATCTCCACATACTTTGATAGACAAAATAATTGTATACTTTTTTTCCAGTAATGGTTTCCAATTTTTGAATTTATGGTACCAAAATTACTTTATGTCTAATTTTTTAGTATTTTATGTCTAATTTTTTTGACGTATGTTTTAGATTGTGACTTTGGACTGACATTGATTTGAATTATGCAATCCTTTGAATCTTTTAAATTAAAAAAATTCTTTCAGTTTCACTAAAATATTTCAAACACTTTAATCACATTTTATCAAACGACATGAAAGAGTGTAGTTTTTTCTTTTTGAATACAATTTTTATGTTTTATCAAATTATTTATAATGATAATATCTAAAGTTACCAAATACATTGACAGATAAATAATAATCTGCATTCAGTGTCACTCATTCTAAAATATTACTTATGACCACAACACTTTTGATAATAGCACAAAATTCATAAAATTAATAATGTGCGTACATTGCTGTAACCAAAAAAAAAGATGTTAGACACTTCTTTGTGTTCATAGTTTAAAAGTCTGTGTATTTAAGTAAAGCTTTTACCCGTTGTATAGAGGATACTGTTCGCCATGATCTGAAAGTTATAATTCTTTATCTCTTTCATATTTCAAGTCTCAAGAATCTGAAAACTTACAACATTAATGACAAAGGATATAAAATGAATATTTATAATTTGGGTACCATATTCAGTTCTTTTTTTATTGAAGTATAATTAACATGCAGTACTATATAAGTTATAGGTGTACGAAATAGTGATTCACAAATTTTAAAGGTTATACTCCATTTATAGTTATTATAAAATATTGGTTCTATTTCTTGTGACGTACAAGATATCCTAGTAGATTATTTTATACATAGTAGTTTGTATCTCTTAATCCCCTACACCTATATTGCCCGTCCTCACTTCCTCTCCCCAAGCTAACCATTAATTTGTTCTCTACATCTGTGAATCTGATTTTTTGTTATGTTCACTAGGTTGTTGTGTTTTTTAGAGTCCAAATATAAGTGATATAATACAGTATTTTTTTCTTATCTGAGTTATTTCACTTAGCATAATATTCTCCAAGACCATCCATGTTGTTGCTAATGGCAAAATTTCATTCTTTTTTATGACTAAGTAATATTACATTGTATATATACATATATTACATATATCAGTCTATTCAGGTCTTATGCACATATTTTAATTGTTTTGTTTGTTTTTGATGTTGAGTTGTAAGAGCTGTTTATATATTTTGGCTTATCTGTCATATAATTTGCAATATTTTCTCCCATTCAGTAGGTTGTCTTTCCGTGTTGTCAATGGTTTCCTTGCTGTGCAAAAGCTTTTAAGTTTAATTAGGTCTCATTTGTTTATTCTTGCTTTTAGTTCCTTTGCTTTAGGAGACAGATCCAAAAAAAACATTGTGACAATTTATGTCAAAGAATGTTCTGCCTATTTTTCCTCTAGGAGCTTTATGTTAGTCTTACATTTAGGTCTTTAATCCATCTTGAATTTGTTTTCGTATATGATATTAGAGAATGTTCTAATTTCATTCTTTTACATGTAACTTCCCCCATAGTGAGTTCTTTATGATTTTGAGGTGTAATCTTGTAACTGTACTTTTCAAAGCTTCCAAATGATTCTACTGTACAGTCAGATACGAGAAGCCATAGTATTTAAGCCTGAAGATTCTTCTTGAAAAATCTATTAACCTTCATACTTTTCTATATTACTGCTATCTCTTATTTTGATTGTTGCTACTTTAGATAATTAATAATATCTAATATCTTCAAATTAGAAGTTATCTTTGCTGCTGGATTCACTCTTTCAGAAAATATTAACCAAAATATTTGAGGAAGAAGTACAGCATCAGTGTTATTTACTGCTATGTGTGCTGATCACACTTTGCCTCCAACTGCATGGATTTTCCTACAGGCAAATTGCGGTCAGCAGGCAGCCTAGATTGTCATCCATAGGAAGAGATAATTTACAGCTGTCTATTCACTATTATCCTGTAAATTGTACTAATAACATTGCATAGTCTGTAACCCAAAATTTGTGTAGGCAAACTAGTCCTATTCACAAATAAACCTTTAATGCTCTCAATTAACTGAAGAGAGTTCTTGATTCACCATTTTATTCTTTCTCTCAGTGATTTCTATCAGTTTATTTCTAAAGTCTTTCTGAAATCATGCCTTCATTGTCTCTTCTGCACTTGTTAATCCAGATGTTACCTCCCAGGTGTAGGTGTATCATGTTTATGTGCCTTGTTTTGCTTTTATAAATGGATGATGTTATGTATTAAGTGGTTGTATTTTTTTAATATTGTCAATAAGTAATGTAACAGTTTTATTTTAAAATATCAATATTTATAATATTTTGGAAATTAAGTACCTTTCAAATATTTAAAATAATAAATTTTAGATGACATCTTAAAATGTGTGAGGTTTTAAATAGTTTTTCAAAATGCTTATGGAGGTTAGAGATGCAAAAACAAAGACCTTTACCCTAATTCTATTTTAAATCTACTAAAATACATGTTTTTGTAATCTTGAGAGTGCTGATGCATACCATAAATCTTATATAACATGTCTGATATCTCTTTCATCAGAAAGTAATTTCCCAAGTTTATTAAAATAATCATGCAAAATAGAGTATTTTTACATAAATACTTCATATCATCCTAGTTTTCTCACCTAATTTGTTCATTGTAATTTTTTTCTTTTCATATTTTTATGAGCCAAATTAAATCCTTTCAAAAATATACAAAGAATAATTATGTCCATCTAAAGTATGCATGTTTAGTGGAGACAAAAAATTATTAGTCTAGTATCTGACCACTATATTTCCATTGGAAGAAGCTATTTTTGTTCAATAAATAATTTCTTTGACATTTTTTGTTTGCAAAACGTTCTCAGTGAACATCAGAAATGAACAGGAGTTGTGAAAGTGAGCTTGCACGAAAAGAGAAAATGTCAAATGAGAATAAGACAGCTGGACAATAAATCTCATAGCAGAGTAAAAATGACCCCTTGGAGTGTGGGTCATAGATAAAGACTTCAAAGAGGAAGTGATAGTATATTTTAATTGTCATTTGTAACTTAATGTTGTATAGTCCATTCTGCAACCCAAAATAGTAAATGTAAAGGTAGAATGGAAAGGATGAAATAACTGAAGGAACTGAAACATTAGCAATATCCCAAATTTAGTAGCTGTAGAAATGTTGATCTAAGTACACTATCCTCATTCACATCCCCATAGAAAGACTATCTGAGATATTTGGTTGAGGTCCTCAATTTCTCTCTATATATGGATTGAAGTTGGAGCTTATTTTATTTTGGATTTCAAGGAACAGATTGCCCTTAGCAGATATGATTTACACATAATTTGCCTGACTGAAATAAGATGGAATGAATATTATATTAATTAAGTTACTCATTTCTATAATCAGTTGTAAAAGTTTCCTTTGGTAACTGTTAAAAATAAAATGTGCTGTGATTTTAACAGTCCTCTGTATGAAGTAGAGTTTAAATACTTAATTTTGTAAAAATGTGATATTAATTGGCTGAGATTGCCAAGGCAATTATAATATCTGTGGGTGGTTTGGAGCTGACGTTGATCATTGATGCTTCATCAAGTTTAATAAAATGATACTGCTTCCTTTGCCAGAATAAGTTTTAAGCAAATGAACCATGTATTATCACTATCTCAGTAACACTTATGGAATTCTTAAAATGTTAGTTCTGGAAATACTTAAATATCCTTTAATCCACCTCTTTTATTTTACTGATAAAGAAATTATGGTCTGGAGAACTTGAGTAACTTGTCCAAATATTTCTATAACAAGACCCAGCTGATGAGAGGGACTTGAATTTATGTCTCCAACTTCCTGGTATAGTCCATACTCCATTCATCACAAAATATTACCCAATATTCAGTGAAAAAGATATCAATAGTTTATTACTAATTTTACCACTGGACACAACTGAATAAAAATAATATTGTGGTAATCTCTCTTGGAAAATACACTATATTTCGGAAACTCAGTAGAATATCCATCAAACACATAGGCAAGTTAAAGAGTATTAATAGAAGAAAAATATTTGAAAATTATGAATTATATTCTATTTTTAAATTAAATTTAATAATTAAAATATTCATCTAAATTTTCTTGTATGGGTTAAATGTATTTCTTATAGAAAAATCACTTAATTTCAATAATACTTCACAAACCACCAATTCTTTTTGAAATATGTAAAAATCATAAAACTATCTCAAACAATTAATTATGAATTTATATTCTCTGAAGAAAATACTACTTTCAAATAGATGTCCATGAAAATAGTATACATAGGGTATATAGAAATTTATTTAATTAATAAAGACCACCTAAAATTGTGAAACTGATTTAAGGTTGTCAAACTAGAAAGAACAGAATATTTTTTAAATGAGCTGTAGATTTTAGTTGTCATCATACACTAGCTCTATGATCTTAAGAAACTACTTCAAATGTTGGGATCTAAATTTTAACACCTGCAAAGTAAAAAAAAAAATACAAATAATGATTCCAGAGTTTTCTTCTTTTCTAAGTTTTTATGATTTAATATGTTAAAAGATCATATCCAAAGAGTTAGTTTAGAAATGAACAGAACATACAAAAAGACAGATAACTGCATTTTGTTTGACAAACTGTTTACCACAGAAACAAGGATTAAATAATGATTTAACATACATTTCTTAAAATGGTAGACCAAATGAAATAATAAATTTAATTAATATATATAACTATAATACAACTATAACTATAACTATAAATATATATATATATATATATATATATATATTTCTCATTTGTCTGCTTTATTTCTTTTTAACCTTTTGACCCTTTCATCTATTTCTCCACCACCACCCCTCTGGCAACCACCAATCTGTTCTCCTTATCTATGGGCTTGGTTTTTCTTTTGGTTTTTGACTTTTAGGTTCCACATGTAAGAGAGATCATATGGTATTTGTCTTTCTCTATCTGGCTTATTTCACTTAGAATATTGCCCTCAAGATTTATTTTTGTTTTACAAATAGCAAGATTTACTTTTTTTTTTAGTGGGTGAATAATATTTAAGGTTAAAAAAAAAGAAAACAGACAAATGAGAAATATATTTCCATTTACCATACATACTGTGTGTGTATGTATGTATGTGTATGTATGTATGTGTGTGTATGTATATATGTGTATGTGTATATATATATATATATATATATATATATATATATATATATATATATACACATACACATATACACACACATCACAATTTCTTTATGCATTCATCCACTGATGGACACTTAGGTTGTTTCCATATCTTGACTGTTGTACATAAAGCTGCTCTGAATATGGGAGTGCATATATCTTTTTGAGTTGCTGTTTTCATTTTCTTTGAATAAATACCCCAAAGTGGAATTGTTAGGTAATATGGTAGTATCCTGCAATTTTACTAAATTTGTTTATTAGTTTTAACAGTTTTTTGATGGAGTCTTTAGGATTTTCTACATAACATCGTGTCATCTTCAAATAGTGACAGTTTACTTCTTCCTTTCCAATTTGAAAGTCATTTATTTCTTTTTTGTGTCTAATTGTTTTGGCTAGGACTTTCATACTATGTTGGATGGAAGTGGTGAGAGTCTTGTTCCTGTTCTCATAGAGAAGGCTGTCAACTTTTTCAGCATTGTGTATGATGTTAGCTGAGGACTTGTCATATATGGACTTTATTATGTTGAGATCTTTATTATGTTCCCTCTATACCCACTTTGTTGAGAGTTTGTACCATAAATGGATGTTGAATGTTGTCAAATGCTTTTTCTGCATCTATTGAGGTGATAATTTTATCCTTCATATTGTTAATGTGTTGTATCACATTGATTGGTATTCAAATGTTGAACCATCTTTACAGCCATGAAAAAAATTCTACAAGATCACAGTGTATGATCTTTTAATGTATTCTTAAATTTGGTTTGCTAGTATTTTGTTAAGAATGTTTGCATCTCTGCTCATCAGGAATGTTGGCCTATAATTTTCTTTTCTTGTGGCATCCTTGTCTGGTTTTGATATAAGGGTGATGCTGGTCTCCTAAAATTCATTTAGAAGAGTTCTTTCCTCTTCTATTTTTTGGCAGATTTTGAGAAGTACTGGTATTAGTTCTTTCTTGAATGATTGGTAGACTTCATCAATGAAGCCATCTGGTCTGGACTTTTGCTTTTGGGGAGATTTTAGATTACTTACTCAGTAGCCTTACTAGTAATGTCTCTGTTTAGATTTTCTCTTTTATCATGATTCAGTCTTGGTAGGTAGTATGTTTCTAGGAAGTTATCCATTTTTTTTTAGGAAGTTCAATTTATTGGAAATATAATTGTTTATATCAGTTGCTTACAAACCTTTGTATTTCTGTGGTATCAGTTGTAACAAATTTTTGTTTCTATTTCCATTTATTTGAGTTTTCTCTCTCTTTTTTTCTTGAGTCTATCTAAAGACTTGTCAATTTTGTTTATCTTTTCAGAGAACCAGCTCTTAGTTTCATTGACCTTCTCTGCTGTCTTTTTAGCCTCTATTTCAATGACTTCTGCTCTAATCTTTTTTATTTAATCCCTTCTTCTAACTTCAGGCCTCATTTGTCCTTCTTTTCCTAGTTCCTTGAAGTGGAAAGTTAGGTTGTTTATTTCAGACTTTTCTTTCTTCTTGAGGTAGGCATTTTTACTGTGAACGTCCCTCTTAGAATTCCTTTAGTTCATCCCACAAATTTCGGTATGTTATATTTCCATTCTTGTTTGTCTCAAGGTATTTTTTATTTATCTTTTGATTTCATCTTTGACCCACTTGTTGTTCAGTAGCATGTTGTTTAATCTCCACGTATTTATGAATTTTCCAGTTTTCTTCATGTAATTAACCTCTAGTTTCATACCACCATGGTTGGAAAACATATTTGATATAATTTCAATCCTCTTAAATTTATTAAGACTTGTTTTGTGTCCTAACATGATCTAAACTAGAAAATGTTACATGTGTACTGGAGAGGAATATATATTCTATTGCTTTGGGAGGAAGTGTTCTATATATATCTGTTAAGTCCATCTGTTCTAATTTGTCATTTAAGGACAATGTTTCCTTACTGATTTTCTGTCTGGATGATCTGTACACTGATGTAACTAGGGTGGTAAAGTCCCCTACTAATATTGTGTTACTGTTGATTTCTCCCTCTATGTTTGTTAATATTTGCTATATTTAGTTGCTCCTATGAGGGATTCATAGTTATTTCAAGTGCTATATTTTGTTGGATTGATAACTTTTCCATTATGCAGTGTCTTTTTTTGTCTTTTGTTACAGTCTTCGTTTTAAAGTCTATTTTGTCTTTTATGAGTATAACTACTCCAGCTTTCTTTTGGTTTCCGTTTGCATACAATGTATATTTCCATCTCTTCAACTTCAGTCTGTCTGGGTCCTTACATCCAAAGTGACTCTCTTATAGGAAGCCTGTGAATGGGTCTTGTTTTTTTTTTTTTTTTAATCCATCCAGGCACTCTACATCTTCTGAATGGAGAATTCAGTAAATAGACCATGTAGTAAATAGAATAAATATAATAAAGGGAATATAAATATTTCAAATTCTAAATATTTCTTAAATATATGTGTATGGATTAGGCAATACCCCATCTAAACTTTATAGTTAGTATAAAAAGATAGGTAATAACTATTATGTAACATTTTAAATAATATAAGACCAAAGGATAGCATCATGTCTTCCAGTAGGCTACTGAAGCACTGCTTATCAAGCCCAAAAGGATCATTCACTTAAGTTTCTAGGAGACATATTTTTGTTTGATTTTGATTTTTTTTAATTTACTGTGGCTTCAGACTCAGTAAAGTTGTATGTTAATGTTTAGATTTGAAGCCAATTAAATGAATTTTCCTCAGTAAAAAAGATACCCCAAAAGTTGTGTAATGTTCTGCATTGGAAAAATATAAATGACAACAACAAGAACAAAAATGTTGAGCATGATCCTTTAATGTCAAGATTGGGTAGGCTAATTTCTGTGTGGCCACATCTTCCAAGCTGCTTTTGTTTTACAAATGGCTCATTTATTTTTGTTTTCTCAGGAAAAGAGGTAGAGGAATAATATTGTGTACCTCAGACTGTCTTTCCTAATTGTTGATCATATTTATTAAGCTGGCAAATGTTATTTGTGATTCATTTTGAGAATACTGAATTCAATAAAGACATAAGGATGAATATAAAACATTGGAAATAATAGGTGCAGGTGAATAGGGACTTTGTGAGAGGCAAGAGGAATCAGTATTGAAACATAGATTCAAGTATTCTAGGGGTCAAATATTATTCCAACTTCAATGCATGGTATGCTTTAGACTCAAAAACATAGTGTGGAAAAAAAATAGATATTTTCCTCTAGGGAAAAAGTAAAAGGGATTTAAGAGGATGCATTTTATTGTCCAACTCTGCATATATATTTGAGATTATTGAATATTTTTTCTACCAACTAAATAAAGTGTGCAACAAATAGGCAGGATTTAGCCCTTCCTTAAGAGTGGCAATGAATAGGCATGATGCTTTATAAATGATCTATGCAGAAAACATGCTAAATTATGCTTAGCAAATATTTTTTCCACAATCCTCAATGATTTACTAGGGTCTCTTTTTGAAACTCATCAGCAAGTCATTTTGAAGTTATCATGCTGTGATTAACTGCTGTGCCACTTCTCCCCTCAAAATTCATGAAAAATGCAGACTTACTACCTATTTCACCCATTGTATCAGTTTCACAACTGATTTTATCATCATCTCTCATGCTGGGTTTATAGATTGCTGGAGCTGGGAGTGAGAACTCCTGCTGATACTGTCACAGAACAATCTAGTCCCGCTCTTCTAAATGAATCTGTTAAAACTGTCAACAAGTAATAACCATTAACTTTGAAGATAAACAGAGATGGACTCTTTCATCTAATATATCTAGAAATAGAAGATGAAAAATAACGTCTCAAGTAAGATAGAGTTCTATTTGTTTTGTTTCCTTTTTGTTCATATTATTTTTCAGACTGCCACTTGAAACTTAAGCTTCAGAAATAAATCAGTCATTTTATTTTAATATGGATGTATTTAATGGATTACCAGAAGGTTAATTGAAGATTTTTGCATATAATTCTTTCTTTCTTGTGTATATTCTAAAAGAAATTTACTTTGGAAAGAATATATTTTAAAGATTCAATAATACATATATAGTTGACTCTTTATACTCACAATAACATGTTCTATAAAATTGCTACAAACACTGAATTAGTAAATGCTGAAATTTACAGTTGGGGGGTTAGATAGGTAGATAGATAGAGATATATAGAGACCAATAAAATCTACATTCATATATAACAGTAATATGGATTATAGATTATAAATCCTAAAAACAATTCATCTTATTATTTTCTAATTTCCTTATTTTACAAAAGAGACAATGAGTTTCAGAAATGTTATGTAATTCCCATGAGGCTGCATCACTGGCAAGAGCCAAGGCTTGGATTCATAATCCATCCAGCTGGTCCCAACCAGAGCTTCTTGCTCTACACAGAGATGCCGCCTCCCTCCTCCCCCCTCTTGTCATCTTGGCATGAAAACTGAAACAGGAAGGAGAGCATCACCTTGTTCAGTTTCAGCTGGGAACGTGCATGAAGGGCTGCTCAAGTTTTTTGTTGCTCTGAATGTGTCTGCAAATGACCATGAAAGCACTGCAAACATTAATTTGGGGGTTACAAATAAACTTTTGCAAGTAGGTGGATTTACAAATAAGGAATCTCCAAATAATGAGATGGACTGTAGTTTGTCTAGATGGTCCAGGAAAAATATATACATGCACACACACACGCTAATAGAGAATAGCAGAAATTTATTGTTTTTTGTTATTTATTTATAAACAATAAATCTGAAATTTATTGTTTATCTTCCTAGAATGTGAGTTACCTAAAGTCAGGGAAGATGCTACATGAATCTTTGGACACAGTGCCTATCACAGTCATGACTAGATTGTCTTTAATTCAGTTTAAAATTCTACAGCATAGACAGTGGAGTGTGTGTGTGTGTGTGTGTGTGTGTGTGAGTGTGTGTGTGTGTGTGTTTGAGAGAGCGAGAGAGAGAGAGAGAGAGAGAGAGAGAGAGAGATTTACTCTGAATCATATGGTAATGATGTAATACAACATACAGGGTTGCTTGGATAGCATTTTAAAAACTCATATTGAAAGCCTGTATTCCAGGACCTGTGAGTAGTAAACTTCTGTACTTCAATTACCTTTGTGGTCTTTTTTTGAATGACATCTCACTTTCCAATACCACAGGATTCTATTTAACAAAGTTATAATACTGTTTAATAGTTTGGCACCTTTGTCAAAAATTAACTGACCATTACAATAATCTTGAAACTAGAGAGTATAATACCACTTTACTATTATTTTTCAAAATTTTTATCATTATTCCAAGTCTTTTTCTTTCTCATGTAAGTTTAGAATTAGTTTCTCAATGTCTAAAGATGGACACCTAGATTATGCTTATCCTACAGTTGTCCAATGATTGCATAGTAATATCTCCTTACAAGAAAGTTTGAATCCTCATCCACAAAAATAAGAATATGTGAATTACTTACATAACATTTTATGGAGAAAATAAATTTGGAGGAATAAGGTAATATATAAAATATTTTTTATTTTAAAATAATCTATATTTACTAAAATAAAATTATAACTAAAGAAAATATAAGCATTATACTATCATGATTGGCTCTCTGGCTTATTTATATTAAGTTTTAGATACTGACAATATTTATGTTTTGGTGATCCATGATCTCTAATACTGGCAGTGATAAAAGCTTTAACACAGAAAGAAGACATTTTTAGCATGAACATATTTTATAAACTAGGAGATCTCCGCATTCTTAGATTAATCAACATTTGATTCTAGAAATGTGGGCTTCAGAAGCCTAATTTGCTATTGCTTTAAAACCATGCCAGAGGATCCACATGAAATTGATTAAGTTCTTTTTTATAATGATTGATCACCTCCTGAAGATTTCATTGTACCCATTTATAGAGTCCTGATAACCCTTCAATTCTTACCTGAAAGTAGGTTCTTAATGTGTGATTATGGACTACATTTAACTACCATTATCTTGATTGAGTGTTCATAGAACAATGTAGAAGATTTGACTTAACTAGTGAACCCTAAGGATTAATTTCTGTAGAAGAATGTGTTTTCTTGCAATAAGTTTTGAAAAATTTGAACTGCTGCTCTTGCCAGGCAATGAGTTTGTTATACAATGCACTAATTTTCTATGTGTCCTTTGTTGCCTTTTTTGGCATTTTCCCACAGCTTTTATCCTGTATATGGCAGTGAGATGGCATCTTGCATTTCCTTTTGCAAGAAAAGGCAATTCCCATTTAGATATGGAGCTTAAAATTGTAAATATTCAATGCTTGGTGTCATGAACTTCCATTTTGTTCATAATATTCTCTTAAAATCCTTTGTATTTCTGTGGTATCTATTGCTATGTCTCCTCTCTCATTTTTGATTTTATTTATCATACCCTTCTCTTTTTTCTTAGTGAGTCTTGCTAAATGTTTGCCATTTTTTTATCTTATCAAAGAACAAGCTCTTAGTGTCATTGATATTTTCTATTGTATTTTTAGTTTCTATTTCATTTATTTCTGCTCTGATCATTATTGTTTCCTTTCTTTTACTGACTTTGGGCTCCATTTGTTCTTTCTCTAGTTCCTTTAGGTATGACATTAGATTGTTTATTTGAGATTTTTCATGTTTCTTGAAGTAAGACTGTATTGCTGTAAACTTCCTCTTAGTATTAATATTGCTGTATCACATAGATTTTGGTTTGTTCTATTCTTCTTTCATTTGTCTTCAGGTAATTTTTTTATTTCCCCTTTGATTTCTTCCTTGACCTGACAGTTGTTCAGTAGAGTTTTGTTTAGTGTTCAAATATTTGTAATTTTCCATCCTTTTTCTTGTAGCTGATTTCTAGTTTCATACCATAGTGATCAGAAAAGATGCTTGATATGACTTCAGTCTTCTGAATATCACTGAGATTTGTTTTGTGTCCTACTATATCATCTATCCTTGAGAAAGTTCCATGTGCACTTAAGGAGAATGTGTATTCTGCTGCATTTAGGTGGAATGTTCTGTACAGATCTATCAAATCTATCTGATCTCTGGTCTAATGTTTCATTAAAGTTGCTGTTCTTGACCTTCTGTCTGGGTCTATCCATTGATGAAAGTGGGGTGTTAAATTACCCAACTGTTATTGTGTTGTGTCAGTTTCTCCCTTTAAGTCTATCAATATTTGCTTTCTATATTTTGATGTTCCTATGTTATGTGCAATATATTATTAATTGTGTAATCTTCTTGATGAATTTTCCCCTAATCATTAAATGATGTCCATTTTTGTCTCTTTTACATTTATTTGGCTTGAAATCTATTTTGTCTGACATAAGTATGGCTACACCCACCTTCTCTGGCTACCATTTGCTTAGATTATCATATTCTATCTCTTCACTTTGAGCCTATGTTAGTCTTCAGAGCTGAGATGATTGTCCTGGAGGCAGCATATAGCTATGTGTTGTTTTTTAATCCACTAAGTCACCCTGTGTCTCTGCTTGGTAAATTCAATCCATTTACACTTAGGGGTGATTGTTGATAGATGAGGACTTATACTGCCATTTTATCTTTTGTTTTCTGATTTCTCAATATCTCCATTGTTTATTATTCCTGTATTTTTGTCTGCTATTTTGGTTTAGTGGTTTTCTATTATGTTTTTTCTCAGTTTTCCCATTTTTTATGTTTTGTGGTGAGAATGAGGTTTATATAAAACATTTCTTAGATAAAATAGTCCTTTTTCTTCTGTTAGCATCTCTTCTTCATTTGCCTATATGTGATCCATCCATTTCTTCTTCCCTTTTTGTGTTTTTGTTCTCTCAAATTATTCCTTTCTATGTTGGATTTGTTACCAAAATGATGTAGCTATAGTTACTTTTCTGCTATCGCCTTTTAAACTTTAATAAATTGTTTAAAAACTTATTCTGATAAAGAGTTGCAATTTTCTAATTTTGTCTCAAATTTTTGTGTATTTTTGCCTTTTCATTTTAGGTAGAAGAGCTCCTTTCAACATTTCTTATAAGGCAGGTCTCATGTTGATGAATCCCTCAGCTTTTGTTTGTTTGGGAAAGTCTTTATTTTTCCTTCATGTCTGAAGGAAAACTTTGCTGGATAGAATATTCTTGGCTTACAATTTTTATCTTTCAGTATTTTGAGAATGTCATCCCTCTCTTTCTTGGCCTGTAGAGTTTCTGCTGAGACATCTGCCCATAGTATAATTGGGGTTCCTTTGCAGGTTAGTAAACTTTTTTTCCCTGGCTGCCTTTAAAAATCTTTCTTTGTCATTGACTTTTGACAGTTTTAATATGTCTTAGTGTTTTAAGGTGTCTTAGAAAAAGTATTTTTGCATTGAGGTAGCTAAGGATTCTCTGAGATTCATGGACTTGTGTATCCAGTTCCTTCCCCAGGTTTGGGAATTTCTCAGCTATTATTTATTTAAATAAACTCTCTGCTCCCTTCTCCCTCTCCTCTCCATCTGGGATACCCATTATCTTAATGTCACCCTCACTGAAAGGGTTGAATAACTTTCATAGGATTTCCTTATTTTTTATATCTCATTTCTCTCTCCTCTTCTACCTTATCATTTCTAGATTTCTAGAACTCTCTAATTCTCTCTTCCATATGGTCTGTTCTATTTCCAGTGTTTTGTAATGTGTTCTTTATCTTGTTTATTGAGTTGTTCACCTCCAGAATTCTTTGGTTCATTTTTAAAGTTTCAGTCTCTTTGGTAAAGTATTTATTGTGTTCATGAATTTTGTTTCTGAGCTCATTGAACTCCCTTTCTGATTTTATTGTAGCTCATTGAGTTTCTTCCTGAGAGCTATTTTGAATTCTCTATCAGTTAGATTGAAATATTCCATGACTTTAAATTTGGTTGCTGGAACACTGTCATTTTCTTTTTGTGGTACCATGTTATGTGTTTCTTTATGGTGCTTGATGAGTTGTTCCTCTGCTGGCATATTTGAAGTAGTGAACACCTTTTGATTGATTCTAAGGATTCAACATATTAGAAATTAAGGACTTTTCTTTTGCTTGCCGGTAGGTGGTGAGATACCATGAGTGTTTGGTTTCTTTTGCCTAAGCTGCCTCTGGTTTAATATTTGAGAGTCCTTGTGTTACACCCTTCACAGCCTTTCAAAGGTGTTGTTACCATGCCCTAATTATCACAGCCTGTGCCTCAGGGGTCACTAGTGCCTTGCTTCTGCTACTGCCTGAGGCACTGGTATTGTGGGCTCTTCCCTTAAGTCCATGATCCCCTGAGTTACAAGCTCCAGTTCCCTGGCAGGGAGAGGAAGAGTGTTAGGGAAAAGCCATGGTCATGAGGGAGCCTCTACTGTGTATGGTGCTGTAAGTTTCACAGGCTGCGCTGAAGGGGGTTGTGGGTGGGGAAGTGAAGTGTGGATGCCTCAGTGGCTGATGGGCAGGGTCTGAGGCTCCTCTGCTGCTGAGCATTTACTTGTGGCCATGGGTGTCACCATTGTCAGGAGGCCAGAGTTTGCTGCACTGCCTTCCCTACCACTCCTGGGTTCTTTGGATCTGTGAGTTCAGCTGCTATAGCCAGAGGGCCAGGATTACAGGCACCACCTCAGCTATTTTCTTGTTTCTACCTTTCAACATATTCCAGTCCACCCACCTTTAGATGTGGAGAAGTATGGAATCCCCAGGTCCTGGTGTTGGGCAGATGCACCTTTTCTGCACTGGGGGTGTTTTACTGGTTGTAAGTTGAAGGGGAGAGACAAAGGGAGTATCTCACTATGTCACGATGCTGACCTCACTCTTGCCCTAACTCATTTTATAAAGCTTCTATAAACTTGATTCTAAAAGAACCTAAAAACAGTATAATAAAATTTAAAACTATTTTACTTGTAAATACTGATATATATATATATATATATATATATATATATATATATATATATATATATGTAATTTGTGAATAGAAAGGAAATCCCTTAGCTGAGTAAGGGTTATCTGCAAAAATCCAATGTCAGTATCACTTTTAATGTTGAAACATTTTTAAATGGTAACATTGATAACATTAAATCAGGAATAATACAAGAAAAACTGCGATCATCACTTCAATTCAAAATTTTGTTTTATGACCAATACAGTTATAAAAGGAATGAGAGAAAAAATGTTCTGAGAACTATCAAGAAAGTAAGTAGATGATATGATTCTGTATATAAAATATCAAGAAAGAACATATATAGTATTATAATTAAAAGAAGTTAGCTAACATTCTTGATAACAATTCAATATGTTAAGACCAGTTGCTTTTCTAAACATCAAGAGTATTTGGATAGTGCAAATTTTCAAATACTCTTGAGAAAAAATGTGTAAATACAAATATGCACATGAATTTTTTGAAAAAATAAAAAACAAACTATGGTAAAGAGTAAAGAAGATCCAAATTAATGGGAACATATGCATACTAATAGATGGGAAGACTCAATATATTGAATATTCTCCATAACTTGATAAGTAGATTACAATAAATTCCAATGAAATTTTCAATAAGCATTTTGTGGAAGTTAAAAATCATATAATGAAATACATATAGAAAGGCAAAATCTCAAGACTAGAAAAAAAATAGTGATTTTTTAAAAGAACATTACCTAAGATGAAAAAGTGAAATTTACCCTAGCAAACATCAAAACATAAAAAAGCCATGTTTGTAAGATATTGTAATGTTACTCCAGGGGGGTCTTTTTAAATAACTAATGAAACAGGATACAGAGCTCAGCTATTGAAAAAATATGGCAGCATATGTCAGTAAGAAAATTATAGACTATTCAATAAATCATGCTGGGACAACAGTGTATCCAAACAGATAAAAAACTACATTCAATTTGTAGTAAATTAAATGCATCATGTAAAATGCAGTATGTTAAAAATCTTTTAAAATCTATATCTTAGTTCTAAACAGAAAAATATCTTTTCTAAAAACCACAGTAAATGAAAAGAATAATAAAACAACATTGTTTTGTCAATATATAAAAATTGTGGCAACTAAAATATGAACAAAGAACCTAAACAGGCATTAATTCATAGATGGATGGCTAACAAGTTCATGATAAAATGCTCAACATCACTAATCATCAGGGAAATGCAAATGGAAACCACAATGAGATATCACCTCACACATCTCAGAAAGGCTATCATCAAAAAGACAAGAAATGACAAGTGTTGGAGAGGATGTGAAGAAAAGGGAAATCTCATGCACTGTTGGTGGGAATGTAAATTGGTACAATTTAGTCCAAAGACTAAACCAAGCATGGACTGTGTTGTACTGTAGTATTTACTATTGAAAAAACACACATATAAGTGGACTCACACAGTTCAAACCCATGTTGTTCAAGGGTCAACTGTACAATGGAATATTACTCAGCTATATAAAAGAATGGAATATTGCCATTTGTGACAACAAGAGTGGACCTAGAATCATGTCAAGTGAAGTACATCAGAACAGAGAAAGAAATATACTGTATGTGTTCGCTTATATATGGAATCTAAGAAACAAAAGACACAAATAAATATAACAAAACAGAAACAAACCCACAAATACAGAGAACAAAGTAGTTGTTGCTAGAGGGGTTGTGGTGGTCCAAATAGGTGAAGGAGATTAAGAGGTACAAACTACCAGTTACAAAATAAATGTCACAGGTATGTAATGTACAGCACAGGGAATACAGTCAATAATATCATAAGAACTATGCATGATGTATAATGTACAAAAATATTGAATCATTATTTTGTATACCTATAACTAATATAATATTCTAAGTCAACTATACTTTAAAAAGGTTAAATTTCAATTAAATTTAAAAAATCATGACACAGCTAAAGAAAATTAAATGACATCTCAAATTGGTAGAAGATATATTTTACTCACATTAGACCAGTGGAGAAGAAGGAGGATATATCATATTTATTTTTATTTGTTTAGTCATATGTGTGGGAAGTAAAGAAATTTAAAATGTTTGTTTATTTATTTATTTATCCCCTATTAGTTTTAAGTTTTATACATAAAACTCTATAGAAAAACATTGGCAAAGTATATAAACAGGCATTTCAAAAATGGTGTCCATAAAAAATAAAAATTTCCATTTTTCTTCTGAGAGCTCATACCTGCTATTCTGGTAGATGCTAATAAGATGGACAATTTATTTCAATGCACTGAGGAGAGAAGTTTGTGTGAGCCCTTGAAATCTGATATGTGTGCTCCTAGTACATGTATAATTTAGTCTTTATGGTTGTTTTACTATAGGCATTGAGGATTAAGAAACTGAACTCAACTCCTACACATTTAAATTGGCTTTTCTAATAATGTAACCTCATTACAAATTTAAGAGTATAAATACTTAATTAATCTTTTATAGGATTTTCTTGCATATTGTCTATGCTTGCCATTAAAGAGGCATAGAGTTTGCAACTTTTCCTGTTTTCTTTTGGTCATGCAGCATTTAGCTGGGAGATTAAAACTCTATTTATTTGTATGTCTCTAGTTCTAATAATGTTCCAAAGCCATGTAAGAATAAGTTCAGTACAATAAACTTATATCTTCAGTTTTTCTTGATTTAGGTGGTTTACATTTTTATCAAATATGGCAGTCATCTAATAATGACAAACTTAACCTTGACTAATCAGAATTTTTTGGCCATCATTCTTTTGATTATATTTTTCTTGTTTTCTTCCTTCATCTACTTAAACATAGGAAGTGTTATGTACTAAATGTTTGTGTCCCTCCAAAATCCACATGTTGAAGCTCTCACCTCCGATTTGACCATATTTAGAGACAGGGCCTGTGAAAAAGTGATAGAAGTTAAATAAGGCTGTAAGGGTGAGGCCCTAATCCAATAGATTGGAGGAGGAAACCACAGAGCTCTCTCTCCAACATGTGAGGACATCATAAGGAGGTAGCCATCTCCAAGCCAGGAAGAGAGTCCTCACCAGCAACAGAATTAGCTAGCACCTTGATCTTGAAATTCCCAGTTTCTACAACTGTGGAAAATAACTTTCTATTGTTTAAGATACCAGCCTATGGTATTTGTTATGAAAGTCTGAGGAGGCTATACAACAAGTACTTAGAAAAAATATTAATAGGCCCATTTCAAGTAACTAGAAGGAGATATAACTTATAATCATCCTAGAAATAAGAATAAGGAAGCTTTATATTCACTGAAATTAAAAGCTTTCCAAAGTACAATTTTAGCAGGAAAAATAGGGAATGGAAAACAGCATGTTACTGTTTGCATAGAAAATTAATACATATATTCATAATGTCTCTGTAAAGATATGCCAGAAACTGCAATGATTCTGGTGTCCCGGAAGAGGATCTGTATAGTCAGGAGACAAGGAAGAGAGAATTTTTCACTCTCTATTCCTTTGTAACGTATGTTATTTTTCCACATGAATGTAAAATTTACTAAAAAACGTAAAGCTGCATAAAATTAAAAGGTTTAGTGGTATACACACGACCACACAAATATTAATATTAGCCATCACTATGACACATTACTAAATAATATGCTAGAATATAATTAATTGAACCACTTCACTTCACAGGCATAAGACGTTATTAGGTACTGGAGAATCAGTCACACAAGGTCTGTATCCTCAAGAAGAGCCCAGTAGAAGATTATTGTAAAGTCAATATGTAAATTCCAATATTAATTAAGCCACATGGAATGTATGTGTTAAGAGTTCAAATATTCTATTTTGGAAAAAGATTGTTATAAAATAAAAATTAGTGAGACCCAAAGGAAACTAACTGTAAATATTAAGTACATGATCAATGTAGTTGTTTAAAATTTTGCTGAGGATGCACTTATTAAAGATTTTGTATCCAAAAATAACTCATTAGATCTAATAACTACTAGTCTGAGTCCAATGGAATTTATAGAAAAGTTATAAAAGTCATTAAGAGACTCATAATATTTAGGATAATGAGTGTTAAGAAATCCTTTTTTTCATTGAAAGCCTAATTCTATATTTTTTTAAATGAAACTATATAGTGGTAGGAAAAAAATTAAACAAATAACATTTCTAAATAGTCTTTACATTCTGTTCTTTGAAGCAAGCATTTAGCAATCAAATAATATCTTACACTCTTCTGTTGTTTGAATGCCTTTTCTTTGTATAAAAATACAGCTAAATGGAACACAGTTCATCCAAAAAGGTCTAGTTCATAATTGGATACAAATTTAACCTTGATTCCATTACATTATAGAGAGCTCCTATTTCAAATTAATATAGTTAATGTGCTAACCAGAAATTTATAGTGTTAAATACTTCAACTTAAGATTTAAGTGTCATGTCTCTCCCCAATAGAGATATTAGAGACCATTTTTATCCTGAGGTAAGTGTGAACTACAGGTAATATATTAATACCCTAATATTTCAACCTGTAAGCATTAACATGCCAACTAATTTTTTGTTTAAATATAATTCAATATATTTTAATCTATTCAGTTGCAATAAGTAAGTTTGGTACTTTGTTTCCAATTTTTAAAAAGTGAAAACTTTTCGTAATAGATCACTTAAGAAATTATCTTTCAACATAATTAGAAATTAATATGTTATTAATAACTAATCAAAAGGACCATAAATTGATGTAGGGATTCTTTCAAACTTCATTATGTGTCTAATCAATGATATTTCACTTACCTACTGCCTTCTCCCACCCCATCCTTCATTCACTATATATAAAGAAAGGTAGCTCATGTAGACTAGGACTGGAGCAAGGGAAGTTTTAAGGATATGTGATTTAAAAAAGTGATACAGGAGAAATGACATAAAAGGAAAACCTCTGGTTTATTTCATATCAATTGTTTCACTACAATCCACTTGGAACTTATTTATTAAAACAAAAGTGAAGAAAGACCATGTTTGTTCTGCTTCTGTATAATCAAATAGTAGTAATAAATATAGATCTTTCAACTACATTGGCCAGAATTATTCTTAGTATATGTCAAAAATGTCACAGTGAAAAATCTGCCAAGGAAAGGTAATAATTAACAACTGGCAGTACCCCATGTGCCAGTTCCATGAGGAAAACGTGCTGTTTCTCAACTCCTGGAATCTTTAATGTTATTACGGATATTAATTACTTTGTGTAAGTCCAATGAGCTTGGTCCCTTAAGGATGTTACTATTGGCCAAAATTATTATTTTTATTCAAGTAAATAACAATTACATTACCCTAGACAAAAGATTTTATGTATATTATGCTCTTATTAGTAAAGTTAGTAAACATTAAAATAATTTATCAAAAATAATAGGATAAAAACCTGTTAAAATAAAAACATACATTTATTAGCAAAACAAACCCATCATGTTTATGTTCTTATGTATATCAAGACCTATAATGCACTATGTTCCCTATTGGTAATATTTTCAAAAGGATTTCAAAATCTATACTTGGTCTTTTACCAATATTTTGATGGAAACGTAGCTATGAAGTGATATTATTTGTACAAGTACTTTGTTATCTCATGGATATCTGTTATCTCATGTTATCTCATATTAAGATATTACCATAGTCACCAATAATCCCCACAGGGAACTTAATAAATAGAAACTCAATTTTAAGATTGTCCAATGAATTTATAAATTCTCCTTCAGTTCTGTTTATAGAGGTTTCGTGAGTTTAGATTTCAAAGAATAAAGACCAAAACTCATGTTAACTTCCGCCATGGAAACGTGTTGAAAGTGGTCTCACGTTTAATTGAAAGAGCAAAATGATACTTTCCTATCATTGAAAACAAAAATAAAAATGTTCTTTCCCCACCCTCAACAAATAAAAACACACTCTCCCAGCACCACCAACACAACCTCCATGACTCTGTAGAAAGAAGGAAATCCATTTAGGCTATTCCTAACTGAGTGATTTTACATTCTTAGAGTATCACAACCAAATAGTTTGGAAGACTCCTATACAAAGAAAACAGATGACAGCCAGAATAAGTGGAGAAGAAAGACGTCTAAGAAATGTTATGCTTTATTTTATTTTATGTTAAGCAACACTTCTTGCTTTTTTGAAAGACGCAATTATGTAAAAATGTTGGCTATTTATTTATAGTTGGAAATTCCAACTATAGTTTAATAATAATAGCTAATATGACAATAATGTACTACCTCATTTAGATACAATAATGGCTAGATGACTCTATTATTGATCCTTATGCTAGAGTTTAAAAAAAAATAAGGGGTACTGACTTTACCTAGCTTTTAAGTGACAAAAAAGAAATTTGAATTCAAAATCTCTAACTCAAAGGGGATTGTTTTAATTGTTATGCTATGCTTGCTCACAATCCTGTTCATTCACTTTCTGCTTCTCCAGAAGAAAATCTATATTGAAATACTCCAAATGTAGAGACTCAAGTCCATTTATTTTAATATTAATATAATAATATTAATATTATTTTAATATTGTTTTTCTCTGAAACTAATCTGTTATAAAAGCAATTCTACACAGGAGTATTAAATACAAAAATCCAGGGGGTAATTTGCATTAATGATATATTTATGTTATATTTTCAGTTAGACAAGCACTCTTCTTCTCTTTCATATGAGTTATTTTTTATTTGTTGTTGTTACTAAATGGTATTTGTCTGTTATGTCACAGTCACCTAAAGCGTGCAGAAACCAAAAGAAAAATCAAGTCTGATGCAACATTCAGCTACAAAGCATCTTTAATTCTGTGTCATTTCATGTGAATAGTTTTGGAGTCCTATTTACATTAATCTCTACACATTTTAAAATGAATAACTACACAAAGAAGTGAAAAGCCTCAACTGCTAACAAATCAACCACTTATTTATTCATAATGTGAGCCCACTACTGTAATGGCGTTTAGTGGTCACTGTATTAATAAAGCAATTAATACAATTGGACTTCACTAGTCTTGTCTTTAAATAATTGAGTTATTTACCTTTAAAATACAAGTGGACTTCTATTCATAGACAACCACTTAAGTGGAAAATATATTGTTTGGTTTTGTGTTTTACACAAAAGGGGATTTTGATGGATTGTTAATATCTTATGAAAAATATGATTTCAGACTGAAGAAAGGAGAAATGGAGACAGAAACCTTCTTGATCTTGCATTCATATTAAAGGTGAGTCAGAGCTGTATTTCAGCCATCCATGCCAAACAGAGAAAAGGACAGCAAAGGAGGAATCCCAGCTGTCTCTGCTCACTACTCAGCCTCTAATTAGCTGAAATAACTCACTTGATATCTATCTCCGCATTACAGTCCTACCACTTGGACAGTAAGGAGCTTCTTTTAGATCAACGGTACTCTACTGGAAGAATTTTGCCCCCATGGGATATTTGGCGATGTCTGAGGACAATTTTGGTATCACAAAAAGGCAGGGGCAGGGTGGAGATACTTTTAGCAGGCAGGTGCCAGGAATACTGCTAAAAGTTCTACACTGCAAAGGATGGCCCCACGCAAGAAAGAATTATCCAGTCCCAGGTAACTGCAGTTTTGAGGTGGAGTGACTGTATTAAATGATATTTATAGTCACTATATCTAAGATTTTAGCCTGGATTCCTTAGAGTTAATTGTGCAACATAAGGCACAGCAAAGGGCTGGAATGTCTCCTTACCAATTTGACATTTTTCAGACAAAAGTTTGAAGAGTCAATAACTTTAAGATCAAAACTTTCCTGTCAGAATCTGTCTACAAAATAGTTTCAAGTTAATTATTCCTCTTTGAAAGTACTATGTTAAGGCTAATCTACTTTCCAATGTGGACTTCTTTTCAATATTTATGATATTTACTGATCTAGTCTGGCAATAAAAAAATGTATCTCAAATTACTATAAAATTATATTAATGTGAATATTATAGATAATATGTATTTATTTTATAATCCACTTCAAAATATTTCTAAAGCATGAATAATATATGTATCTTTTGCAAACATATACATACATACAAATACTACTTATAAACATATTAAGAATTCAGCACTGTAGAAAGATATATACATGTATGTGTGCGTATATATACATATGGGAATGTATTTGTTAAGGATATATAAACCTATCACCAATGGCTTGTAGATATTATATACATATAATATACCTATATAATCAAATATATAATATTTTATTTCACTCTTTTATTTCCCTTTGCCCCCAAAGTATGTGCATTATTAATCTTAAATAAAAATATAATTTTATTTAAATTATATTTGTATCTTATGTTTCTATTCACAGCTCTTACAGAGTATTTTACAAAATCAGAATGTGGTCCTTTGCTATTTCCTTTACTGAAATCTTAAATTTTAAATAGTCTTAAGACCAACAGGAAAAAGAAAAAATTGCCCCTAATTTTTTAGTAAATATTTAGAATAAAGCATTACTTTAACAATTCAAGAGCTCCAAAATGTAAGTACATGAAATGGCTCACAGTGAGAAATAAATGCATAAACAGTGACATAAATGATTAGATTTGATTACTTTCATTGTCTACAAGGGTTATAGCTCTTTTGAATGATTACTCCTAATTTATTCATCTCTGACAAAGTACAATTATTTATTAAAATGAATGAACAAAGGAAATGAACAGACTGGCTCATTTTCATGGATGACTGAAGGAATTTAGAACTTGCTTCAATAATTCTTCATTCATGAACGTATGTTTATAAAAAAAATTGATAATATGAGAAATAATAAACAATTCTTTCTTTATGTAAAGAATTTAGAGTGAGAGTGATATAAAAACAATTTTATTACAGAAAAAAGTAAATAATATAATGAAATTTAGTGTTATTATTTCAATTACAGTTTTTAGTGTACTGTTTGGAGTGAAAATATTATCAGGTACTTTCTCATAATGAAAGGAAAATTTTAAACATCTTTTCATAATATTAAGCTTATCTAGCATATGAGACTACAAAATCACATGATTGTATATTGTATATTATATTTCAATGATGAATGTGTGATACCTAGAAAAAATACTTTATTAAAGGGAGATTTTAATAAAACTAAACCATATGAGAGTCTTAGTATAATTATTGTTCCAAGAGCTAAAATAGAAACTTACTTTTATTTAATACTTCATTTGCAATACAAAATGCTAAAAGATTTAATAAGTACCTAATATGAATTTGCCTCTTACTAAAATATGCTTCTGGAAGAAAAAAATAATATTTAATTAATTCAGTTTTATGTTGCTAATCCATTATCTGGTGATTTTCAGGCTCTATTTTGGGGCGATCTAGAGTTCCTTAGTGAATGTCTGCAATACAAAGGGTCAGGAGAGGGTGGTATTTCATTGGACACAAGTTCCTCATTGTCCTTTAATCAAAATAGCTTCTCTTAAAACTGTATACATTTTGGATTTCTCAAGGAGATCTTGACTAAGCAAAGACATTTATAGAACAACAACAAAAGGTAGAAAATTATGAATTAATGTAAATGTATGCTGTGCTGTGACACTGATCTCTTGGTAATGTAATTTAAACAAGAATTAAAAATTAAGGTTTATTATTAATTTTATAAATCATTTCATAACAACAAGGGACAATTTTTGAAATATTGGAAATATCTTGAACAGTACAGCCAATGGTGGAATTAAGGGAATACTCTTCAATGTAGAATATAACTGCAGTTCTTTAACTTGCTAAAGTCTTTATTAAAGGTAAATGTGACTTAACAGAACTGAGATACATGTGAGCACCTATGTACTCTTTATGAGGATAGTTAGGTAAAGTGACTAAGAAAAATGTGAAGTGTTTATTCCCTGCACTGGATAAGAATTGTATTGAGAAAGGTAAGAGAATATAATTTTGATAAGAAAATATGTCTTACTAGGAGGAATAAAGAACTTTTAAAGTAAAAGATAAACCAAATGACATATTGAGTACCCCTGTGTACATCCCCTGTCAAGTTTTATTATAGGCGAATCTAAATGTAGAGGTATTATACTTTCTAATATAGGCATACTAATTTCTTTAAGATATATTTTTCTCTTCTACAAAAGTGCCTTGGCGATTTCAGTACAATTTTTCCTCGTAAACATATTTTAAAATTCAAGTTCTGGATTACTTGACTCTAAATACATGCTTTTATTTTAAGTGCTTACAAGACAACAGTTATTAAAATCTGGTTGTTCAGATACAAAGAGTCTGACATTTGTGGATTACCTGTTCCACATAATAGAATACTATTTAAAGGGTGACTCTGAGAGCAAGGTGGGTAAAACCAGCATCACCCTTGTTTACTCTGCAGGGCCGTTCACACTGCTATGCATTATACTGTTGTAATCATCTTTCTTATAAATGATCCGTGGACTAAGTTCTTTACTTATTGGAACATCCCAATAGGTTCTAATGTGAATTTTAATGAGATGAATTTAAAGGTCCAAAATATATCTTTCTATTTGGACATCACTATCTGGAACTACGAATGCCAAAAAAATACTCAAGAAGGCTAACTGTAAACCTTCATTGAAAGGTAAAACTGAGCATAATATCTTAAATTGCACATACAATTATATTTTTAAAGTACACTGTAAGTTTGTGCCAGATGTAACTCACTCATTATATTTGCAGTTTTATAGAACATGAAAAAAGTTCTAAGGATTCAAAATTGCTCAGCTTTCATGATCAAACTTAAAGATGGCAGAGTGATGACTTAATCATCTCAGGCTTGAAGCATAAATCATTCTGGGACTGGTGTCCAACTGGTTATTTACATTTCCCCCAAGGAAAGATTGAGAAAATGGTATTAAAATTCACTATTATAAAGATGTTTAGAGGAATAACTTTGTGACAATGATTAAATTTTGAAAAATTTGATCCAGAAGGGAATGAAAGGTCTGAAATTATAATGAAATTTCCTTCGTTTCACATACCATCTACTGAATAGTCTTACCTCATTTTCTCTAAACAGTATAGATTGTACTGTCACATTTTTGTTTTGTTTTTGTCTGTCATAAACCTCCACTCAGTTTAACATTTTCACTTACTCTTTGTCCCACAAATCATTATTCTTATCATACTGCATACTATAAAATCCAAGAGGCTAACATAAGGAAAGAAATGTCACCTTGTTTTTAGAGATGACTCGAGATTTGTGCCCAACACGCAGCTGTGAAGGTACCTGCTGAGCCCCTCACAAGTGTGGAGATGGTAGAGGCAGTTTTATGCCGCCAAGGTCCTGGCAAATTGACATAAATCACACACACTTACTTGCCTGTTTCCCTACTGATTTCAGCTATTTCCAAAACTTTCTCCTTTCCTTATCACACCTTGGCATTCAAAATACAATATTACCAGATGCTCAGGATTTTACTTAAAAAACAATCAATCAAACAAACAAAAACTACCTGCTAAAGGGAAAATAATGACTCCATTTATCAAAGAAAAATCATTCTTATGCTTCTGGCAAAGTGAAGAGCTCTTCCATGAAGGCTTCCTGAAAACTACATTGATACATTTGTATAAAAATACATGGAACAGCATCTGTTATAGTTATGTGTCTCTTTTAGGATTCTATACACCTTAAACCTCACAGTCTGCAGACACCATGTTAATGCATTGAAGAAGGATCTTATATAACTTAACAAAGGTACTAATGTATCCTTGATACATTAATAGGATATATAGATTAAGCTTTGCTTTTAAAGTAAACATACAATCCATGTGGCAAGTAAATTATTTTGTAATTTAAAAAATTCCTAAATTAACTTTTTTCAACCATGTGAGCTTCTTAGATGGCACTTATCCTTCTGTGTAAACTCCTACCTCCATTCCCTCACCTCCTGATAATGTTTACTTTCTCCCCCATCACATCTCTTGAATTTCTGGGAACCTCCCAACCACCCAGTGGGACTCCCCTTGTTTCTCCTGCCCTGTGACTTCTAGCAAGATCTGCTCTCACTGACCATCCCTGCATGGAAACTATTTTGCTTTGATCCCAAATCCTTAAACATGGCACTCCAGGTACACTGGACTCCAGTTCTAAACGAACTTCAACACACCAGGACCCCTCACAGGGTGACCTGACCAGAGCATGCCGTTATGAATTCTGCTGATGTGACTGGCCTTTCCCAGTACCCTCAGACTCTTTCCTCAGACGCAGCTGTTCCTTCCTTCTTTACCTCCTTCTGAAATCTCCCTTATGTTTCAGAATTTACTTTAAATACTCTCTCCTCTTTGACATCTGCCTGAACACACTCAGGTATGCACACTTGTACACACAGGCACACATATGTATGTCCCCTCCACATCTTTGGGCAGAAATAGCTGATTCTTGTCTTAAATTCTTCTTGTATTCTCACATAGAAATTCATGTACTTATGAAGTATGTGTGCATGTGTTTGTGTATTATATGTATGCAATTTATACTACATACATGTAGTATATATGCATGTTACATGCATGTGTTATAGTGATTTACGAAGGATTTGCCTCTATCAGAAAGTTACTATTCCCTTAGGGACTGGAAATGTGTTTTAGTTGTTCTTATAAAAAGTGAATATCAACTGCTTAAAACCTGTTTTTTTTAATGATTTTAAACCTTAAAATTTAATTTTGAAGGCACATGTAGAACAGTTGGATGGATAAGCTATTTAAGTCAGTTCTGTATAAAGGGTGCTGCTTGCTTACTCTACCAGCAATACTGACTAAATTTTCTGCCCAAATTAAGAATGGTAGGTGACGACTTTAGCCACAGATGTCTAACTGGATTTATTTTGTCATTATATCTGACTTTCTCTCTCTGTGCTTCTGTCCCTGTCTTTCTTTCCCTCTCCTTCTGTCTGTCTTCTCCTTCTCAGGCTGTGTGAGTTCAGTTCTACTTATCATTTTCTGATCAGTCAGAGCATCCCAACCATGTCTACCATGGGATACTAATTTTCTGAGTCATGAGCATTATCCATTGTAAAGCTGCAAATTTTCTTGAAATTTCTCAAAGGTCAGATCAAATAGAGAATGTTTTGGAATTGTGTGGTTTACGGGGCTTTGTTTCCCTCCAGTTTTCCATGAAGATTTCCACCCTTCGGGTTTGCTCATTACTAGGGATTAGGTTTCCTACTCACGTGGCCTGTCCAGTTCTATCTCTGTGTTCTCTAGCTGACTGCCGGTGTTTGTCTCAATCACTGATGTACTTTTTAAAAAATGCTATTTAAGCTATACACATGGGAAAAGCAAGCTCTAGTTCCTGATTTGGGAATCAAAATGCATTCACTCAATAAGCAAAAGCATATAGCAAGACACATTCTGAGAAATCTTATGAATAATTGCACGTCTGCAGGCACTGAGGAATTTTTTTGTGTAGTAATTTCCTGCTTTGTCTTAGTTACCCAGGCAGGCAGCAGTTATGCATCATGTAAAATTTGAATATGAGTTCAAATTTTGAACTGTCCCATGACTACCTCCTGTTATAGCTGCCTCGGGTTTTTTCCTCCTCCCTAAATGGCAGCTAACAAACTTTCCGACTTTGATATATGTCTAAGAAATGGAAAAAAACTCTTTAAAACTCTGTAAGCAAGCAAACAAAATCCATGATCTGTGGCTTTACTCTGCTGCCATGTGCTTAAATATAATTAGCAGTATTTTTAATGATTATTTGCAATATTTTAAGTTAACATTTATAATACTTTTGAGAAAATATGTGGTATATGTCATCCTAAGTGTCCTTCACAATAATTATTGAAAATATTAAAGTTGAAATATTAACCCCAAGAGGAGTTATTTGTTTAATTATTTTTCCACCTGACATATATTTTTGTTCTATTCTCATATATCTTAATATAGAATTAGGAATTAAGAATTTGCTGAGTTTCTAAAAAAAATAAAAGTTTTTTTTCCCCAAAGCACAACATATAAATTACATGTGGATTTATTTCTGTATTAAAGGCCCAGATTATTATTTTTAGGAATTTACTACTCTTCTAGAATGCTTAGGAAACTAAGCCAGGCTGTATAATTTTTATAATTTTATATAAGTTCTTTAAAAGTATATAATATTAATGTTTCTAATATTTCAAAAACAAGAAAAAAGACTTTCTGTTAATAATTTTACCATTTATCCAGCACCCTAATTTTCTAACATATCAACAAAATAATTAATTTTCTTTGATGATAATGGTCAATTTTTTCATTGGCTTGAAATTTATTAATTTATGGCACTTTTGAAGTCAGTTATTTTACATACACCTTATCAGAAAATTTTCAGAGCACATGGCTTAAAACAAAACATATGGCAAAGTGAACTAAAAGCGTGTTGGGAATTTTTAAAGCATACGACAAAGAAAGGATTATAGCACCAAAGTAGACACCACAGTGCTTACTAAAATTCTACATTCTCTCCTAAATTTCCATTTTGTTGTTAAGTGGGTTCATGAAAATTGTTCTGACCAAGGGGATATAGGCAAACAGGAGGAGTGTCAAATCCAGGAAAAAACAAGGGAGAAGCAGCATGGGACATTCTAGCTGTCTCCCCAATGCCACAGCAACCAAGGAAGTCTTGTGTTGCAGGTAGTAGAGATTCCATCATCCTGAAGCAGAATCTCCTGCTTCCCCAAGTCAGACATAAACATGTCAGCAAAGGATCCTTTGCCATTCTTTTACACAAGCAAATTTAGAATATCTTGATTTACACAATTAAAAATAACAGAACATTCGTTTTTTCTTCCCTCAGTCTCATGAAGTGAAACTTTTAAATCTATCTTTAATCTACTACCTTCCCTTAACTCACTCTTCCCTCTGTGGCCCCAGATTGCACTGAACAAACAATTGAGCATTCAAGTTTTCTGGAAGTGAGAATCTTTATCCTCTGGAAACAGCATGGTTTTGCAACTGTATAACATATTACTTTCATTGATTTGAGCAGAGTAACTGTGACAGTAACTACCAAGATCATCCTTTCACGCATAAGACATAATCTTCCCTTTCCAGACATCATTCTTTGCGATGGCATGTCCTCCCCACCCATCCCTCTCCAGATTTGCCCACAAAAAGTGGAACTAATTGGATCTATGTGGTCCTGCTCCTAATTACTATTTACTTCACCTGTGTGTTTTATGTGCACACGTATGTGTGATTTCCTCACTATAATGTCTTTCCATAAGGTGAGAGATCACATGGGGAGGGTCCCTGGAATTAGAGTGAGTAAAATATAGCTTTGACCAACGTCTTCACCTACATATCAGATTTACTGTGTATTCTTGACTACTCTGACTCTTACAATTGAAAGAATGTGAACCATTCCATAATTCTAGTTTCCCTCTTCTCTCTGTCTCTCTCACTCTTGTTTAATTTTCCTGCCTCTTTATTCTAAAGCTCCAACTAGCTTTTCTGAAGCTGCAAATAATGCAAAAAGTTCTGCTGAATTTACTAATTTAACCACTTTGTGTGCTCCCCCACACTGGATGCATATACAGTTTCTTCTCCCTAAAACAATTTTACCCCTTATTTTTTGCCTGACTGCATACTGCCCATTCTTCAGATCTAATGCGAAATGTCCTTTTATGGTGGAAAAATTCCCCATATCCCACCTAGGTTAGGTTCAACAGTTATATACACTCCCATATACAGTTATATGTATTCTTAACATGAAACACAATTAAAATATAATTATTTGTGTGTATTTATAAGGAATTTAAGTTACACAAAATGTCATGTTTTACAATCATTAATGTCTCCAATCACTAGTGAGCACAATGTTATAATGAGTACATAGTAGGTCCATATAGTACAAATTATTATAGTACTGTACTTCAAACTCAACATTTTGAAAATTATATATTCATTATAATAATACATATCACCACTATGCCAAATTGTATAATAACTGTATTATTAGAGAATTTTTCTCATTATTTTTCAAAACACATTTCCATTCTATAGTTTATGATTTTTTTAGGTTTAATTGAAAAATTTGTCTAAAAAAGAATCTTTTGTAAAATGAAATAAAATTATCTGTTTTCAGATTACATGATCATAATGTAGAAAAACCTAGAGACTCAACAAAAAAACCTGTCAGAACTAATAAATTCAGTAATACAGGATACAAAATCAACATACAAAAAGTGGTGGTGGGACTTCCCTGGTGGTGCAGTGGTTGAGAGTCCATCTGCTGATGCAGGAGACACGGGTTCGTGTCTCAGTCCAGGAAGATCCCACATGCCGCAGAATGGCTGGGCCCATGAGCCATGACCACCTAGCCTGCGCATCCGGAGCCTGTGCTCCGCAATGGGAGAGGCCACAACAGTGAGAGGCTCGCATAACACACACACAAAAAAAAGTGGTGGTGTTTCTATATACAAAAACAAACTACACAAAAAGAAAAGACAATCCCATTTATAATAGCAACAAAAAGAATAAAATACCTATCCAAAAGCTTAATCAAAGAGGTAAAATATTTGTATACTCAATGTTAAGACATTAATGAAGAAATATTTAAGGAAAACACAGATAAGTGGAAAGATATTCCATGTCCATGGATTGGAAGAATTAATATTGTCAAAACGTCCATGCTACCCAAAGTTAATTAATGCAATCCTTATCAAAATATCATTGGCATTCTTTATAGAAATAGAAAAAAATTCTAAAATTCATATTGGACCACAAAACACCCCAAATAGCCAAAGCAATTTTGAGAAAGAGAAACAAGTCTGTAGGCATCATACTTGCCATTTTTAAACTATATTACAAAGACAGTAATCAAACTGGTATGTTATTGACATAAACACAGACATATAGACCAACGGAACAAAATAGCCACAAATAAATTCATGTATCTACAGTCAACTGATCTTTGACAAGGATTCTTTATAAAAAACAATTCAAAATGAATTAAAGACCTAAAATATGAAACTGTAAAACTGGGGAACAAACTTCTTGCCATTTTCTAGCCAATGATTTTTTTGGATATCACTCTAAAAGCACAGGCAGCAAAAGTAAAAATAGACAAGATTTTTCAAATTAAAAATTTCTGACCATCATAGAAAAATAATCAAGAGAGTGAAAGGCAACCTATGGAATATATGCAGATATAGATTGTGCAAATCATATATCTGATAAGGTGTTAAGATCTAAAATATATATATTCATATCTTGTGCTTCACTTTATTGTAATTCAGAGATATTTCATTTTTACAAATTGAAGATTTGTGGTAACCCTGTATCAAGCAACTCTATGGACATCAGTCGTTTTTCCAACAGCATCTGTGCACTTTGTGTCTCTGTGTCACATTTTTAGTTCTTGCAATATTTCAAACTTTTTCATTATTATTATGTTTATTATAGTGATGTGTGATCAGTGATCTTTGATGTTCCTACTACAAAAAAAATTGCAACTCAAGGCTCAGATAGTGGTTAGCATTTTTTAACAATAAAGTATTTTTAAACAAAGGTATATACATTGCTTTTTTAGACATAAAGCTACTTAATAGACTACAGCTTAGTGTAAGCATAACTTCTGTATGCACCAGGAAACCAAAAATTTGTGTGACTCCTTTATTACAATATTCTTTCTGTTGCAGTGAGCTGGAACTGAACCCAAAATGTCTTGAGATGCCTGTAAGCATATTATATAACTCAATACCATAAAACAAATAATCTGATTTAAAAATGAACAAGTGAACTTACTGGACATTCCCCCAAAGAAAATATACAACCGGTCAATAGATGTAAGAAATGGTGCTGAACATCACTAAACAACACAGAAATGCAAATCAAAACCACAGTTAGATATCACCTCATGACTATTAGAATGACTATTATCAAAAAGACACAAGGCGGCAGCCTTCCCTGGTGGCGCAGTGGTTGAGAGTCTGCCTGCCGATGCAGGGGAGAAGATCCCACACGCCACAGAGCAGCAGGGTCCGTGAGCCATGGCCACTGAGCCTGCACGTCCAGAGCCTGTGCTCCTCAACGGGAGAGGCCACAACAATGAGAGGCCCGTGTACCGCAAAAAAAAAAAGACACAAGGCAAGTGTTGGTGGGAATGTGATAAAAAGATAACCCTGTGTACTGTTTCTGAGAATGTAAATTGGTGCAACCATTATGGAAAAATAATTATGGAGGTTCCTCAAAAATTTAAAAATAGAATTATAATATAGCAATCCCACTTCTGGACACATATCTAAAGGAAATGAAATTGGTATCTCAAAGAGATATCTCCACTCCTTTGTTCATTGCATTATTATTCATAGTAGCCAAAATATGCCCAATGACAAATGAATGGGTAAACAACATGTGATCGATAGACAGATATAAATAGATAGATAGATAGATAGATAGATAGAACTCATTATAATAAGAAACCCTGACACATGCAACAGCATGGATGAATCTGTAGGACACTATGGTAAGTGAAATAAGCCAGACATATAAAGACAAATACTGCATGATATCACTTATATGTAGAATCTAAAATAGTGAAACTTACAGAAGCAGATAACAAAATGGTGGTTGGCAGGGGTTGGGAGGAGTAGTTATTGGGGAGATATTGGTCAAGGGGTACAAAAATCTCAGTTATGCAAGATGAATAAGTTCTGGAGTTCTAATGTACAGCAAAGCGACTATAGTTAACAACACCATATTATTTACTTGAAATTTGCTAAAAGAGTAGATTTTAAGTGTTTTTACTACACACACACACACACACACACACACACAAATAAAGAAAGAACATAGTTACTGCGATAGCTTGACTGTGGCAATTATTTCACAATGTATACATATATCTTACATCAAAATATCAAGTTATACACCTTAACTGTACTCAGTATGTATTTGTCAATTATACCTCAATAAAGATGTGGGGAAAAGGCATTTTTTTTACCATTCTAATAGCACTCAAGGGCTTAGGTCATAAGCAGTAAAGTTTAATTGTTTAGTATTGGTTTTAATTGCCTATGCTTGACAAATCACAATATAGTATATGCTTGAATTTTAAATATCTATAGTTATTTATAAATTATCTATTGGATGCATATGAGAAATGTGTAAATTTTCTAAAATTCAGAAGTACAAGTTATTATTTTAGATGAGTAATTTTAAAAAACTAGACATTTTAGTGCATTGTTTTTAATTGTCTTATTCTAATGCATAGTATTTACCTAAAATCCAGATATCTTCATATGAAGATAATAAAAACAATAAAAGCCACCGCTAACATCTCTCATTTGTAAGCATGAAGCAGGTGAATTGACCTTTATTATTTCATTTAACCCTCAACTACCTAATTGAGCAAATTCTTCTATTCTCATTTAGACATAAGAAAACTACTGTTGTAATTAGGTATTGAGTATTCAACACAGGACATAACTCAAATGTTCAAGATCTTTCCATGATGTGCCACTACTTTACTGACTTAAACAAAACTTAAAGCACATATATCTTTGAAATCTATCTATGGAGGCAGGGTAAAAAAAAAAAGTAAGAAGAATGATTGCTTAATTTTATTAAAACTCTTTTCCTAGTATAATTGACTGTGATGAGTTCATAAGTAAAATGAGTGAAACCTAACGCTGGTTTTAGCGTCCTTCTCTACCACATAGCACATTGTATACAACAGCATGAAAGCTGAGTCTTACTTCTGCCCCTGTTTCTAGGAACTTCAGAGATAGGAGTCAATGTTGGAGACAATATGGGAATGATCACAAATTAATGAACTTAATCCCTAAGTATGCTAGGAAGGAGCATGAGTTATTTTCACACAGTCCAATAAGTCCTTTGTTTCTATTTTTGTTCTCTGACCCACAACCATGAAACTTGTCCTGTTTTAAGAAATCCACATGTGAAATTTCTTGAGAAAAGTGCCATCTGCCTTTTCACAAATGTTTCCAAAAACAAACTCCTATTAACTACTTTACATATTTGAGTAGCATAAGCTATTTGTTAGACATAAATGGAAAAAATATAATCCATATTCTTCTGTTTGTTGGCAACCTCAGGAGTCCCCTGGGTGAAATTTGAAACTGATCCCTCTACACAGAGGGAAATAAGAGACTAGAAAGCTGGCAGACAATGCCAGATCTGTAGGTGGCAGGTTTAATAAGCAAGGGAACTTACAGACAAGGCTTGTATTAGCCACCACAAGATGAATAGATCTCTGAAGCTGCCCACCAGAATCCAGAGTTTATACAGAGGCCTTAATGAGGTTCAGTCATATGTACTGTCCAGATGGTCTCAATAACACATTATTATCTCAAGGCTGCAGCATTCAGAGGGCTCCCACTGTGGGAACAGAGGGCAGAGCATACATTCCAAGGACAGAAGAGGGGGTAAGGTGTCTCTGATTGCCCTGGTGCTGCTTGTGAGTCAACCAGTGGTCACATCCTCTCCATGACCTCCTCTACCATTTCAGAGACCATCTCAACAGACCAAATTGAGACTCATTGCTTCTCTATTATCTTTTATTACTTCATGGGCTCCTCTTTTTTTTCTCCTTTCTGCAACTCCAAGTGACTGATGCAGCTAACAGTTGAGAACTGACAGCTAGAGCACTACTCATCAATGCAGCTAATTATTAGAACCAGTGGGGAGCCAGTAAGTACACAAAGGCTGAGCCACCTCTCAGGACAGTTAAGTTACAATTGGATGTGCCAGGTAGTTTTAGTTTGCAAAGTTCTCCAGGTGCTTCTAATATGCATTCTCTGATGAAAAGTACTCTTAAGCAGTGAATAATCATAAATTTCTTGAGTTCCCCCCAAAAGTATATATTCTAAGTCAGTCATTTGAAATGGTAGTGTATATTAGAGTCACCTGGAAGTCATGTTAAATCACAAATTACTTTGTCCCACCCAAGTTTCTGTCTCAGTAGGTTGGTAGAAGGGCCTGAGAATTTGTATTTCTAGTAAATTCCAAGGTGATGCTTATGCTGTTGGTCCCCAGACTACACTTTGAGAACCCCTGCTCTTTGAGATGTAATACTCTGTTTACATTGACTGAATCCATCTCAGGGAGAGATTCACGAGTGTTCTACTTTATCAACAATGTCTGAAAGTGAACTTTTTCTTAAATGGAAATTTAAGTGCTGTTTTAAAAGAAAGAAGAATGGATGGCAGACAAGCAAGACTAATATCCATTAAAATTCCAACTGGAAAATCTTAGTGTGTTTCATCTCACCAAGCACAATATCAGTGCTCTGCTTCAGAGTTTTATGTTTCTGTTATGAGAATGCTAGTGTTTCATATCTTGAATATTTTAATTTTGCCACCATATCTAACTAAAATACACTACCAATCTCTGCATATTAGAATCCTATTTATCTACGTACTCCTCTACAGGAAACTCCGTTTTTCCCAAGATGTCACTTCTTGATTTTCCCTGCAGATATTAGAAAGAGATCATTTGAACCCTCATTGTGTTTTGTCCTTCTCTTTAGGAAGTATTTCTGTCAGGTAGTTATCTTACTTTCAAAATTATGATGAAACAGTGGTATTTTACATTAAAAATTAATGAATGAATGTAGAATGTGTGGAGCATTGTCCTAAGCATTTTTTCCAGCACTGATTCTTTAAAGCCCTATTGGTGTCTTCATTTTACAAATGAGGAATTTGAAGCATAGGGAAGGTCAAATAACTTGGCCCCAATCTCTCAACTGTTAAGTAGCAGAGCCAGGATACAACCCCAGAACCCTAACTGTCTGACACATAATAATAAGATGAAGAGTTAATAGTTATATAGAATTTAGAACAGCTTTCTGCATATTAAAACTGTTAGATAATTGATAAATATTATTGTCATGATCATTATCACTGTTGTTATTATGTGAGGACTAGTGTGCTAAGCATTGTACTAACAACTTTACATAGCTGTATGTATATTATTTACTTCATTTTATCCCCACAGCACTGTGTTCTCACAACAATCCTGTGAAATGGGAGCACTTATTATCCTAAACCACATGTTCCAGTCACACAGCCAGCAAGCAGATGAGCCTGAAGTCAAACACAAATTTAGGATTAAAGACTTTTTCTTATTCATCTTGTATCCTGTGAATGATTTAAAATACTACTTCTCAAACTATTGTCACTTTGAATTAAATTGAATTGAATTGAATGTGTGTATCTGTTTCCAATTTAATGACATCCCTTTGTGGAACTAAAAGGCACGTTTATTGTCCTTTTCTTTCCTTTTGAGGTTCTTATTTAACATCTTAGCTTAATGTTCTAAAAACAAAGCTCAGGTAGTAATATAACAGTTCACCTCTCAGGGAAAATGTAAATGAACAAATGTGTCTTCTGCTGTTAACATTTTAGAATTAGAACATGACTGGTCACCACATACAGCAGGGACTTGTGTGAGGTAGGTGTCCAGTGATCTCTGCCTCCTGGTATTCTCACTGGTGTGTGATTCCCTCTGCTTGAGTCTTGCCTGGACTTAGAGACTTGCTTTGAATGCATGGAACATAGCAAAGTGATGGAATTTTACTTCTAGAATAGGTTCTAAAAAGACTACAGCTTTGGTCTTGGCAGTTCAGTCTTGCTAACCGTTTGAGCCCCTCTCTCAGAGGAATCTGAGAGCCACCCTGTGAGGAGGCCACTGCTAGCATCATCTGATAGCTCTCACCGCAGCCAGCACTGACCTGAGGTTGCCTGAAGCCCCGGTAGTACGGCAGTCCTGCTAGTGACCCTGGGAATGGATGACCTCCCAGGAACTTGGAGATGATGTAGGTAACAGATTCATTCTAGCCTCATGAGAAACCTTGGGCCAAAGGAACCCAGCCCAACAATACCCACAGACTGGGAGATTTTGAAAATTTTCCTGATAAGGCACTTTGTTTTGGAGTACTTTTTAATGCAGCAATAGATAACTAGTCATTTATATTTTAGCTATGTAATACATATAAAATTCATTTTTGGAACCCTAGCATAAACTCCAAATAGATAGGGATTTATACAGCTAGGAAGCTAATATGAAAAAACAAAACAAAACAAAACAAACAAACAAACAAAAAACCCAAGAAGATGGCAGTGCGGGAAGATGCAGAGTTCGCATCTCCCACAACTAGGGCACCTGCTGGAGGCTGGTGGGAGACCCCATTGCCCAAGGAGGTGGGAGTAACCCCCAAGTGAACCAGTAGGACGTGGGGGGACTGAAGGGGGAAGAGAAGTGGACACCAGACAGGACCAGTGCCCCTGAGGGGTGACTGAGAAGGGGGAGTGGTTTCCACACCTGGAGGGACACTTGGAGGCTCGGATCAGGGGGAATGCACCCAGCATTTCCCCTGGCCAGTCAGCCAAGTAAGTCTGCCTGGCTCTCGGGCTGGATCCTACAACATCAGAGGTCCCCTCCAGGCCAGGTTGTTTCTGGAGGCATAGGAGGGACACCTGGAGACAACAGGAGAGGGAGGCAGGAGGGGCCCTCCAGGGACTGAGGAGCAGGGGAGCAAAGGAACAGAGGGCATTGACTTCGCCCACTCAGGCTTGGGGAGCCTGCTAGGCTCCCAGGCTTGTCTCCCACCCTCCAAAGCCCCCTCCAGGTCATGAGGTCCATAGGGGTATAGGAAGGAGACCAGGGAGATCAGGAGAGGCAGGTGGGAGGGGACCTACAGGACCAGAAGAGCAGGAGAGGAGCAGATGGTGTTTGCCCCACCCACTAGAACCCAGGAAGCCTGCTGGGCTACCAGGAGGGGTCTCCCACCCTCAGAGACCATAAGAGGCACGCCTGGGCCCCTTCTGTTCTGTTGAGCCTAAACCCCAATCCCCATGCTCTCCATGGCCATTTCCCTGTGGGTCCTAAACATAGGCACTGCACACTTTCCAAACCTCGCCCCTGCTTAGGCCTCACCCTCCACAGCAGAGACCTTTTCCACTTTTTGTTTTTCTCTTCCTGTTTTTTACTATTGTGGTTTTGTTTTACCTTCCTGTTGTTGTTTCATCTATATTTTTACTTTTATATTTTTTATAACATATCTGTTAGCTTCTTAATTTATTTTTTACTTTGTTATTTTTGCCTTTTTTTTTTTCTTTTTGCCGCCCCACACAGCTTGCAGGAAATTGGTTCACAAGCTGCAGGTCAGGACAAAGCTCCTGTGGTAGGAGATCTGAGTCCAAACCACTGGACTAACAAAGAATCTCAGATTCAAGGGAATACTCATCACAGTGAGGTCTCCCAGCGGTCCTCATCTCAGCACCAACACCCAGCTCTACCCAACAGCCTACAAAATCCAGTGTTGGAAGCCTCAGGCCAAACAACTAGTAACACAGGAACCCAATCCCACTCATTAAAAAAAAAAAAAAAAAAAAAGAGAGAGAGAAAAAAAATGAGACAGCAAAAAATATGTCACAGATGAAGGAGCAAGGTAAAAACCTACAAGACCAAATAAATCAAGAGAAAATAGGCAATCTACCTAAAAAAGAATTCAGAGTAATGATAGTAAAGATGATCCAGAATCTCAGAAATAGAATGTAGGCATGGATTGAGAAAATACAATAAATGTTAAAAAAGATATAGAAGAACTAAAGAACAAACAAATGGAGATGAACAACACAACAGCTGAAATGAAAAATATACTAGAAGAGATCAATAACAGAATAACTGAGGCAGAAGAACGAATGAGTGAGCTGGAAGACAAAATGGTATAAATAAATGCCAAGAAGCAGAATAAAGAAAGAAAAGAATGAAAAGAACTGAAGACAATCTCAGAGACATCTGGGACAACACTAAATGCACCAACATTCAAATTATAGGAGTGCAAGAAGAAGAAGAGAAAAAGAAAGAGTCTGAGAAAATACTTGAAGAGATTATAGTGGAAAACTTCCTTAACATGGGAAAGGAAATAGTCACCCAAGTTCAGGAAGCACAGGGAGCCCCATACAGGATAAACCCTAGCAGAAACACACCAAGATACATATTAATTAAACTAACAAAAAATAAATTCAAAGAAAACCTTTAAAAGCAGCAAGGGACAAACAAAAAATAACAAAGGAATCCCCATAAGGTTAGCAGCTGACTTTTCAGCAGAAACTCTGCAGACCAGAAGGGAGTGGCAGGATATACTTAAACTGATGAAAGAGAAAAACTTACAACCAAGATTACTCTACCCAGCAAGGATCTAATTCAGATTTGATTCAGTAGTCAAAAGCTTTTCAGACAAACAAAAGATAAGAGAATTCAGCACCACCAAACCAGCTTTACAATAAATGCTAAAGAAACTTCTCTAGGTGCAAACACAAGAGAAGAAAAATACCCACAAAGTAAAACCATAAAACAAGTGAGAAAATGGTAATAGGAACATACATAACGCTAATAACCATGAATGTAAATGGATTAAATGCCCCAACCAAAACACACAGACTGGATGAATGGATACAAAAACAAGCCCCATATATATGTGTAGAGAAGAAACCCACTTCAGACATAGAGACACATACAGACTGAAAGTGAAGGGATGGAAAAAGATATTCCATGCAAATGGAAATCAAAAGAAACCTGGAGTAGCAATACTCACATGAGATAAAATAGACTTTAAAATAAAGACTGTTATAAGAGATAAGGAAGGAGACATCATAATGATCAAGTGATCAATCCAAGAAGAAGATATAACAATTATAAATGTTTATGGACCCAACATAGGACACTTCAATACATAAGGCAAATGATAACAACCATGAAAGGGGATATTGACAATAATACAATAATAGTAGGGGACTATAACACCCTACTTTCACCAATGGACAGATCATCCAAACAGAAAATAAATACAGAAACATAAGTTTTAAATGACACAATAGACCAGATAGATTTAATTGAGATATATATATATATATATATATATAGAGAGAGAGAGAGAGAGAGAGAGAGAGAGAGAGAGAGAGAGAGAGCATTCCACCTGAAAGTGTCAGAATACACTTTCTTGTCAAGTGCACATGGAGCATTCTCCATGAGAGATCATACCTTGGGTCACAAATCAAGAGGCAGAAAATTTAAGAGAACTGAAATCATACCAAGCAACTTTGCTGACCACAACACTATGAGATTGGAAATCAGTTACAGGGAAAAAACTGTAAAGCCCACAAATAAATGGAGGTTAAACAGTGCACTACTAAATAACCAAGAGATCACTGAAGAACTCAAAGAGAAGTAAAAAAATACATAGAAATAAATCACAATGAAAACACGATGACCCAAAACCTACAGGATGCAGTAAAAGCAGTTCTAACAGGGAAGTTTATAGCAATTTAATCTCACCTCAAGAAAAAGAAAAATCTCAAGCAAACAATCTAACCCTACACCTAAAGCAACTAGAGAAAGAAGAACAAAGAAAACCCAAAGTCAGTAGAAGGAAATAAATCATAAAGATCAGAGCAGAAATAAATGAAATAGAAACGAAGGAAACAATAGCAAAAATCAACAAAATGTAAAGCTGTTTTTTTGAGAAGATAAACAAAATTGATAAAACATTAGCCTGACTCACCAGGGCAAAAGGGAGAATACTCAAATCAATAGAATTGGAAATGAAAAAGGAGAAGTAACAACTGACGCTGCAGAAACAAATGATCATGAGAGATTACTACAATCAACTATATGACAATAAAATGGACAACCTGGAAGAAATGGATAAGTTCTTAGAAAAGCACAAACTTCTGAGAATGAACCAGGAAGAAATAGAAAATATAAACAGACCAATCCCAAGCACTGAAGTTGAGATGGTGATTAAAAATCTTCCAACAAACAAAAGCCCTAGACTAGATGCCTTCACAGAAGAATTCTTTCAAACATTTAGAGAAGAGCTAACACTTATCCTTCTCAAACTGTTCCAAAATATAGCAGAGGGAGGAACACTCCCAAACTTATTCTACGAGAACACAGTCACCCTGATAACAAAACCAGACAAAGATGTCACAAAGAAAGAAAACTACAGGCCAATATCACTGATGAACATAGATGAAAAATCCTCAACAAAGTATGAGCAAACAGAATCCAGCAGCACATTAAAAGGTTCATACACCATGATCAAGTTGAGTTTATCCCTGGAATGTGAAGATTATTCACTATACACAAATCAATCAATGTGATACACCATATTAAAAAATTTAAGGAGAAAAATCATATGATCATCTCAATAGATGCAGAAGAAGCTTTCAAAAAATTTTAACACCGATTTATGATAAAAACCCTCCAGAAAGTAGGCATAGAGGGAACTTTCCTCAACATAATAAAGGCCATATATGACAAGCCCACAGCCAACATCATCCTCAATGGTGAAAAACTGAAAGCATTTCCACTAAGATCAGGAACAAGACAAGGTTGCCCACTCTCACCACTCTTATTCAACATAGTCTTGGAAGTTTTAGCCACAGCAATCAGAGAAGAAAAGGAAATAAAAGGAATCCAAATTGGAAAAGAAGAAGTAAAGCAGTTAGTGTTTGCAGATGACATGATACTATATATAGAGAATCCTAAAGATGCTACCAGAAAACTGCTAGAGCTAAACAATGAATTTGGTAAAGTAGCAGGATACAAGATTAATGCACAGAAATCTCTTGCATTCCTATATACTAATGATGAAAAATCTGAAAAAGAAATTAAGGAAACACTCACATTTACCATTGCAACAAAAAGAATAAAATACCTTGGAATAAACCTACCTAAGGAGACAAAAGACCTGTATGCAGAAAACTATAAGAAACTGTTGAAAGAAATTAAAGATGATACAAAGAGATGGAAGGATATACCATAATTTTGTATTGGAAGAATCAATATGTGAAAATGACTATACTATCCAAAGCAATCTACAGATTCAGTGCAATCCCTATTAAATTACCAATGACATTTTTCACAGATCTAGAACAAAAAATTTCACAATTTGTATGGAAACACAAAAGATCCCAAATAGCCAAAGAAATCTTGAGAAAGAAAAATGGAGCTGGAGGAATCAGGCTCCCTGACTTCAAACTCTACCACAAAGCTACAGTAATGAAACCGTGCAGTACTGGCACAAACACAGAAATATAGATCAATGAAACATGATAGAAAGCCCAGAGATAAACCCACGCACACATGGAAAACTAATCTATGACAAAGGAGGCAAGAATATACAATAGAGAAAAGACAGCTTTTTCAATAAGTGGTGCTGGGAAAACTGGACAGCTACATGTAAAAGAATGAAATTAGAACACTCCCTAACACCACACACAAAAAGAAACTCAAAATGGATTAAAGATCTAAATGTAAGGCCAGACACCATAAAACTCTTAGAGGAAAACTTAGGCAGAGCACTCTATGAATAAATCACAGCAAGAGCATTTTTGACCCACGTCCTAGAGAAATTGAAATAAAAACAAAAATAAACAAATGGGACCTAATGAAACTTCAAAGCTTTTACTCAGCAAAGGAAACCATAAACATGATGAAAAGACAACTCTCAGAATGGGAGAAAATATTTGCAAATGAAGCAACTGAGAAAGGATTAATCTCCAAAATTTATAAGTAGCTCATGCAGCTCAATATCAAAAAAACAAACAACACAATCCAAAAATGGGCAGAATACCTAAATAGACATTTCTCCAAAGAAGATATACAGATTGCCAACAAACACATGAAAGAATGCTCAACATCATTAATCATTAGAGAAATGCAAATCAAAACTACAATGAGGTATCATCTCACACCTGTCAGAATGGCCATCATCAAAAAATCTACAAACAATAAATGTTGGAGAGGGTGTGGAGAAAAGGAACCCTCTTGTACTGTTGGGGGGAATGTAAATTGATACAGCCACTATGGAGAACAGTATGGAGTTTCCTTAAAAAATTAAAAATAGAAATACTGAAGTACCCAGCAATCCCACTACTGGGCCTATATACTGAGAAAACCACAATTCAAAAAGAGTCATGTACCACATTGTTCTTTGTAGCTCTATTTACAATAGCCAGGACATGGAAGCAACCTAAGTGTCCACTGACAGATGAATGGATAAAGAAGGTGTGGCACATATATACAATGGAATATTACTCAGCCATAAAAAGAAACGAAATTGAGTTATTTGCAGTGAGGTAGATAGAGCTAGAGACTGTCATACAGAGCGAAGTAAGTCAGAAAGAGGAAAACAAATACTGTATGCTAACACATATATATGGAATGTAAAAAAAAAAATGGTTCTGAAGAACCAGGGAAGGACAGGAATAAAGATGCAGACATAGAGAATGGACTCGAGGGCACAGGAAGGGGAAGGGGAAGCTGGGATGAAGTGACAGAGTGGCATGGACATATATACAATACTGAATGTAAAATAGTTAGCTAGTGGGAAGCAGCAGCATAGCACAGGGAGATCAGCTCGGTGCTTTGTGATGACCTAGAGGGGTGGGATAGGGAGGCTCAAGAGGGAGGGGATATGGGGATATATGTATGCATATGTCTGATTCACTTTGTTGTACAACAGAAACTAACACAGTATTGTGACACAGTGATACTCCAATAAAGACCTATTAAAAAAAAAACAGAGGCCTATTTTACTGAATATTGGGAAAAACTTGACTTTTATGTAAAGGTCATGTTTAGACAAAAAACTGTGGTGACCAATATAAACCTCCAAATGAAAGACAAGTACAGACACTACAAATTGCAAGGTTTGGTGTGCAGGGATATTTCTCTCACAAGGGCCATTCTCCAAAGCATATTCCAAGTAGAAAAGCAGGAGGAACTTTTAATAAAAATGCTTTATAATTACTCTGAAACTACCAAACATATTATCTGTTTTCCATAAAGAAAACAGAAGTGTATGTCATATGCCTTCTTTTCTTTCACAAAACTAGAAGCATTCATTTAAATTATTTCATATTTAAAAATTGATGGGGATGAAAGAATATTGTTAAGATCTTATTCTAGCTATTTAGTGGGATAAGATTTTTGTTTCAGTAGTTCTAATAGGACACAGTCATTATTTAGGGGAATAATAGTCCTTCAGTTACATCATTAGAATGATGAGCTTCTGATTTCAGTAGAAAGAGAAGCCTGAGAACTGAAGCAATGTAAACCTGATGCATATTCACACAGGAGCTGAAGTACAAAATGGAGGAACACATCTAAACATTATGTTAGAGATCACTGTGTCCTTAACTGGTAATATACCTAGTAAGATATAAATAAGTATACTATTTTTAAAAAATGGTTCATGCTCAAAATTTCTGGTTAGACAGACTTGTTTTGGTAGGGCTCGCTAGTGCTTTAAATTATTCATGCATACTTTTAATCTCCAAGATGGAGCAAAGAAACAGCACTGACCCACCTTTACTTGAGCACTGAACATTTTTATGAAGGCTGACAGTTAGCCTTGCCCAGAGCAGTGTTCTACAGAGCAACAAATGAGAAATGCTGTTATATATTTTACTTCAAGGAGTTTCTAATAAGGTACAAGAGGGTAGGAATCATCTTGATCTACTCTCACTTTATCCCCAGCACTAAGCATAACACCTCACAGAGCAGGCATTATTGAGTGAGTGAATGGATGATAGATATCCCAACAATATAATTGGAAAGATAACGGTATTAATGGTTGAGGAGAGGACAGGGCTGTCCTGTTCCATCACTTTCACTTGCTAGCGGTTTCTCACCACTATAACCAGGGCTCTCTGGAACGCCTGACTCAGCCATCCCATTGCCTGCTGGTACCTCTCTCAGGGTCACCATATCTGCAATGGAGGTTGTCTCTTCCATGCCCCAGATGCAAGGAGCTGCAAAACCTGGGTGTCTGATGCCTTCTTCACTCCCTTTAGCTAATTTAGTTACCCAGTCTTGTTCAGGTTTTCCTTTATTGCTGTCTTTCAAGTCTGTTCACTTTTTTACACCCCCTCCATTGCTAACTTTGTGTATAATTTCTTACTCTGGGTACTTTGGCAGTCTATAAACTAATAATTCTACCTCCATTGCCTCTCTCAACCTGTTTTCACAATGCCAGAGGACCTTCCAAAATGCAAACTGGGCCATGTGACTCCCTGCTTTAAATCCTGAAATGGTTCTTTGAACTAGAATATAAATTTTAAATAAAATCCTGAACTGGTTAATAAATATCAGCTACCTGCATCCATATATTATTTTCAATTGTAGCCTTGCTTCAATTAATGATTTTTTTCAGCAAAAGCAATTTTCATTTTGAATATAGTTACTTAATAATCATGAATAAGTTTTTATGAATCTATTAAAGATTATATACATTATGGCTATTTCCTTTACTTCAAAAAATCTTCCATATGAGGAAGAAACTAATAGTTCCAAACATCAAGAATTAAGTAAAATATCCTTTAAAATGCTTTAGGTTTAAACCAAACACAGGGACTCCTCTGAGATCCAGAGAAAATCTGAGTGACTCTATTTAAACACCAAATGCAACAGCAGATTTTAAGAAGCAAAGTGGTCCAAAAAATTGTTCTTTATGCCATCCAACACGCACTGGGCCACTAAGAGGACCTGAAGCAGGCAGTCACTTGATACCTACATTCAGCTGCTGCCTACATGCAACAGACCTATCTGCATAGCTCACTGAAACACAGTCCTTAGGTACCTTGCTTGCTCCGTTAGACAGCCTTCCTCATTCCAGAGAAATATTGAATTATATCTCAGCTGTTTCACAGAGCTCCTCTGTACAAATTGTGTCCTAGTTTTTGTTCAGCACTTGAGTAAACCACAGGCTTACCAGCACATTCTCAACTGGACCCAGATCTGAAGAAAAGGATGTAGTCGTATGGTAGTTAGAACATGGTATCTAGAACTACATCGGTTCAAATTTCAGCTCTTCCTCTTACTGACTCTATGGCCTTGAATGAAACATTTAACTTTTGTAGATATTCAGTGTCTCCTGAGACAGCCCTGTTTGTCTCACTAAGAAAGTACCTATTCATGGATCAGAGTAAACCCTATCTTATAAGATCACATGGTGGTGGAGAAATTTTTAAAAATTGGACCCTTGAGTGTTTGATATGTCACCCGTTTCCTGTGGTTTCCAAACTGAAATCCAAAGACTCCTCATGTCTTGCTGACACCAGCCAGCAATGACTGCTGTTGCTGTGCTGGCTGTGAATCTTTCAGATTAGAAAGAGTGTTAAAGTGGTCACGGGATCACTAGGCTTCACCCCAGCTTATACTATTGCCCCCGTCACTAATGATGTCTGGCTATGATCTCATTTACCCCCAGCTCAGGTAGATGGTTATTTCACAACCTTTTGTGCAAGGAGGTCTGACCTCCTACAATACCCCCAGGAGCCTCTTGGTGAATTCTGTGTCCTAACTCACTCTGGAACCAATGGTAGATCAGAAAAACTTTAACTTAGAGCCTTTTCTGCCTAACCCTGCTGTACTGACAAGTAAATACGAGTGACTCCCCAGTGGTTCAGGTAAACCTGCCAGGAGCTTCTCATCCCAGGGTCCTGGACTCAAGAGTTTTCTGCTCAGAGCTATTCTTTCAGTGTATCCAACACACCTCATTTCTTTAAATGTCTCTCATCTTCTTCTTTAGTCCTAAGTTTAATGTCAACCATTCAGTGTTATCTCCCCCAAGATTTTTTGTTGTTGTTGTTTGTTTGTTTGTTTGCAGTACGTGGGCCTCTCACTGTTGTGGCCTCTCCCCTCGCGGAGCACAGGCTCCGGACACGCAGGCTCAGCGGCCATGGCTCACGGGCCCAGCTGCTCCGCGGCATGTGGGATCTTCCCGGACAAGGACACGAACCCGTGTCCCCTGCATCGGCAGGCAGACTCTCAAAAACTGCGCCACCAGGGAATCCCCCTTCCAAGATTCTTTTTATCTCCTACGTAACTTTTGTATTTTGTGCCTACAGCTGTATTACCAAACAGATGTGCTACAATTGCACAGGACATGTGCTCAGAAATTCGAATGATAAAAGAACTTCACCCCTTTATGTCTGTGAAGGATATGTTTCTGGGAGATTTGAAGGGTGTAGTGGCATAGACAAATCCCTATTCAGGAGAGGAGGTGGGCACACAGACTCTAGCACTTTAAAATGTGTGTTGACATTGTGCCCCTAACTTTAAATACCAATACAATTTATTGGTACTCATACAACTATATTAGTTCCATTAAGTCTGTTCCTGAAATGTAATTTTGATAAAATATATAAAGGAACTATATTTATCAACACAATAGTGGAAATTCTATCAGAAACACTATCTAACCTCATGGACTATCCTATAGAATTCCTTTATCCTTTTTGGTAAGCTACCAGAATTTTTGTCTTGCAAAGAAAACAACGATACTAGGGTTTTAATTATAACTCATATCACTTTCCATGTCTACCTGTATATATGAATTTATGATTTATTTTCAAAACTTTATAATTTAGATATAATAGAATAAAAACATATCTAGATATAAGTTATTATCACAAATAATGAAGTTAAGTAATTCAGAAGTTGTAAATTCACACCAATTTAAAATTAGAAAGCTTATGTAATGGCATTTATGAAGTTTCATAGAAACAAATATATCAGTGCTTACCTTTAAGGCATAGTCTAAATACATTGAGTCAATATCTTAAGATCAATTCATGATTAGTTTTAATTCTAACACTGCATACTAGAACCATACATTTGGTTTGGCAAAAAGTATAAAAACAACAAACCTAATAATCTCTACAAGGAAACTACATAATATCAGCAATGAAACAATATAGAAAACTCTGTTTATCAGCCTTTGTACAATTGTCTGAATCCCCATGGCTACAGTTAATTATGTTTCTTTTTTCACTGAGATACTGGTACCAATAAGAAAACAGTTTGTTCTACCTCCTGCTGTGATTTTTGCTGTTACCTCAAAATAATAAGAAATGGGTCCAGTCAATGCATTCGATAGATGCTAATTCCATTCACTGTGAGTCTATTAAATTCTTGAGATCTAAGATGGAATAATGTTTGAACTGAATTTCTCCATTGAATAAAAATACTAGTTGTTAATCAACCTTGAAACACAGATTTGTAAAATTGCAACTGGTTTTGAAAAGTGTACATGTGGCTAAATGTCAAATGTGAGACATTCTCCTTTCTTGACCAGTTAGGGGGAATAACAATGTTGAGAACAACAGTGTGGGAAGCAGTGCCTGCTCTTAACCTTCTAATATAGAAATACCAAAACATATAATTAATTTTTTTAATTGGTTAATTAAACACAAATACCTATTTATCTGTTGTATTCTGCTTTCACAGTGGGCTGTATAATGTTGCTATGAAAACATAACGATAATTGTGTTTTTACTGCCTCTGCAACAAAACATGACAAAACCATCTAAATGTCAAAGCTTTCATTGGTCTGAGGCTCTACCTGTGTGGGTGCCTAATTTTAGGTACCAAATCAAATGTATATTTTTAAAGGATATAATTACATCTTTCTTGGGACAGTTCTTTTCAAAAATTTTGTCAGTGCTATATTTTTCACGTCACTGATGCAACAAGACTTAGGCAAAAATATTAACACTAGTATAAAATATAAAAGTACAACTATAGGTAGGAAAATTCCCATCTTAATGATTTACCTGGAACTTATTATGTGTTCTAATTGGGTTATAATATGTGTCTTATTATGTTATAATAGAAACATATGTAGTACATGTAAAACATGTATAATACATGCTCACATTAAGTTAGGATAGGAACATATGCATTTTGTTCATGAAAATTATTTTAATTCTTTACTAAATTTGATCAGTTAAGTTTTCACAAATAAAAATAATTATTAATTAAATAATTCACGATTCAACAAGTATTCTCTGTATATCTACCATAGGCCACATGCTAAGAAAAACATTCATTCATTCTTTCAACGAATATTTATGGAGTTTCTACAATGTGCCAGACACTCTCTTCTAGGAAGCAAGAATGCATGAATAAACAAAAATATTCTAAAGTTTTGGACTTTGTGGTACTCATGTTCATGGGGTTGAATACACTGAACAAGAAAGGAAAGATATCTTTTGTTTGAAATTTACAATAAACTAGTCAACACATATCACGACACAGGGTAAGTGCAGGTTGTGATCATCTGAATGAACAGTGGGGCATGATACAGAGGAACAGGTGTGGGCCATCGTAGGAAAAATACAAGAGAAACTCTTTGAAGTGAAAATTCTGTGGTATGACATGCTTTTCAGTTTGCCTAGGAAAATTCCATTTTACACATATCCTGACATTCTGACTGAGTAGCATTTATCCCACTCAGCAAATAATGAGGGAAATGCCTAAGGTAGAAGAATTGACGTGGGTTAGGCAAGGGATCATTTTCATTAGGTCTAGCTGAGGTCAAAGAATGTGGATAGAGGTGATAAAAATACACTAAGGGATTTCCTTTTTAATCTATATTTTCATGGCATCTATCCACTTAAAAATAATTAAGAAATTTTCAAGATTCAGAAAATGAAACAAGAGAATGATACATGACTTCATGCTTCAGGGGTTATGGCCAATTGGAAAGGGACGAGGTGTATAAACATGCATAAAACCAGGGTTACAGTAATCCCAGGGTACTAGCCATGGAGGATAGCAAAAGGATACACAGAGTGATTGACCCTGGAGTTTGATTTGGGAGTGAGTTGTGGCCATATGGCAATAGAAATATTATCACTGTGGGCGTATGAGTTCCTCATATTGATAAATAAGAAATGTAATTTCCCTTCATAAATCACAATGCATTTTCCTGTGGAAAAATATTTTCATATCACCTATTAATGTTTCTTTGAATCTCATTTCACCTGAAAATGTAACCTATTTTGAAATGAAAGTAATGTGGGTTTTATGTGTTAACCTCAAAATATTTAATACATATCACACTAAAGCATATCTGTTACTCTGTAAATAATGTTCTGTCGATTTTAAATTAACATGATCTTTTATTATCTGTTTCTGATAAACCCCAGAGTTTTCTTCAGGATCATTATTAAAAATCTTCCAAATAGGACACATTAGACTGTATTCTTTTTTGCAAAGAGTTTTCAAAGAGATTTGTGAGCACAACCTGTTGAATACAATTATGGTAGCAAATTGTGTTTTGGTTTTGAAGTGCATGTTTTTCCACTTTTAAAAATAAAATTATCCTTGTTTATTTTATTATAAACAGCAGGTAGAAAAGCTGTCATACAGAATATTACCCATTAATTTTATGGTTGTGCAGCTTTTAGAATTGTCCTTGCCAAAATATTTCACTTAAGACAAGGACAAATCCAAAAGCTGACCAAATATATACGTTCTGGTAATTATATGTGAATTCTTTTTATGCTGTGCTCTTTAAGAAACAGACAGGGGAAAAAATTGTACCGCTGATGCACTAAGAGATCAAAGTCTTCTCTTCAACTAAAATATCATATTTTTCACCTTCTCTTACACAGGTTGCTTGGAACTGGTTTTGCCTTTAGTTAATACTCATGAAATAGTGTTCATTTTAGACCCTCTTTAGAATATGGGAGGGAATTATTGGTGGTAATTGTTGATTGTTTCCCTCAGCTTACCAATAAAACAGGAAGAACCCCTTTTAACATAATTACACTAGAATTACAGTTACCAGAAAGCAAAAAAATAAACATGCAGGCCATTATAGGGCAGACTCAGAAAGCAGAAAACTTAAAAGGGAAAAATCCATTCAAATAATTACATTTTAACAAGATATTGCAAGGTTAAAAAGAAAAAAAAAGAGAAAAGTAAAGACACATATGAAATAAAAGTGTCAAATTCATTACTATAATCTTGCTAAGGTTTTGATTATAGATTTGTACATATCTGTTAAATCTCAGAATGTACACTTAGATTTGTACATTTCATTGTATGTAAACTTTACATCAAAAGAAAATAGCAATTTGAACTCTATTAAAGAAATCAATGATAGGTATTTAAAGGAAAGTGTACTGATCTCGGCAATATATTTTAACTTGTATCCAAAATTAAGATAGATTAAACATATGAAATGGGTGAAGAGTGCATGGATTGATTTGTGCTACAGCATGTTTAGAAAAAGGGCAATGATAGACTCTAAATGGTAGATCAACACCATTCATTATAAAAAAAAATAACTTGAAGTTTTCATCATAAAGTGTTGAAAAACACTAAGTAATGGTCTCTAATAAATATTATAATACAATTCATTTCCAATATAAAATCTGGTGAAGTGTAGAGTAAGACATTTTAAAGAAAACCCAATGGACCATAAATACCTGTAAAAATATATGTTTATTGTCAATCAGAAAAATAAAAATTAAAAAATGTGATATTTATTTATTCTGCTATCCTGGTAAAAAAATAATCATACACAATATTTGGAAAGGTGAGGTGGGGAATTATATATAATGTTGGTATACATGTAAATTGATACAACCTTTTAGAAATGATCCTTTTGGAGGTGTGTAAAATAAATTTAGTGAGATTACATTTGACTCAGCAAACCAAATTTTAGAACTGCACTTCCATAAAACAACTGGACACGAAGATAATGCAATCATGTGTTTACAATTATCAAACTAAAAGTATAAATCTTAAATATGCAGCATAAAGAGTTTGGTTAAATAAATTATGTACATAAATAAAACTGAAGATTATAATCCTTTTGAAAGCATTGGTATATATTTATATTCACTGACAGATAAAGATATCCACACTTATTTTTTACTGAAAAAGGCAAATTAAGAAAAAATTATGTTGAATATATATATATATATGTATGCATATATATATATATATATATGAAAATTTAGAGTAAGATCAAAGTTGCTATCTCTGAAATGCTGTACAATCATCAATGTTTATTTTTTCTACATTCTGTTTTATACATTTCCCTATTTCGAAAAATAAACAACATTATAGATCAAAAACTGAGGAAATATTTTACATCAAATATAAGTAATATTCTTAGTATATATTGAGTTCTTACAATTAAAGCAAGCTACTAGTATCATTTAACTTTAAAAATAATATTCATTTAGATGATAAAATGGTAGATTCTTGGAGAAACAGAGAACAGGAAATAGGTAGTTCTTGTCTTGTAGGTGTTCAAAACCTGGATTCAAAAACATTAAAAATATTTTTGAACCACTCTAGGAGAAACATTAATTTTCTCTAGTCACAAGTGTGAAAATGATCATAGTGAAGTAAAATTATTTTCTGCTTTATATTTATATTATTACATATCTAAGGTATACTAGAAATTGCTTAGAACTGTTCTTATTGCTTAAAGGAATTGTACAACTTTATATGAATTGAGTATAATTTCCCAGAAGTCAAATTCTGAAATGAATTAATTGAATATTGTTTTGTGAAAGAGATAAGAAATAGCATTTAGATGATATCATTTATTAGTTTGAAGAGGAAAATAAATCTCCTTTGAACATGGGGCCATTCTGCAGCAATTAGATCAGTTTTGGACATGGAGCAGTAGAATTAATTATGATTACCATTCAGGACAGGGCACCACTCAAAATATGGAAAAGTGAATTTCTAAGATAAATATCTTCCCTGGCAGTACCATTTTTAAACAATTTCAGGAATTTAAAGTTGCTTGGAAAGAAGAGTATTTTAAGATGTAGCATTTGCCCACAATTTTAATCAGCTTAAGACATTCCTCCTGTAACTAAACATTGTGAGTTAAAGTGATACTAAAGTGATAAAAAAAAAGTGATATTAAGGGCTAACCAAAGAACCACATACATAAAATAGACAAGTTCACCTGCTTACTGTGTTCTAATTCTGTGTTGAATCAAGAGCCTCTATGCATTTTTTAGCAATTTGAATCAACTAATTATTTTAAATGATTGAAGAAATAATAATAGGATATAATGTTGAAGCAGGAAAAGCAGGAATTTATAATACTCTAAGAATGAGAATGAAGTATGAGAGATTCAGTTATGATGATTGAATAACTGATAAAAATGCTCTTGAAAAATGCACTTATTTTAGATTTTTGGTTTTTTAGTAATTATGGTTTAAGTCCCTGTGGAACTTGTGAAGCTAATGATTTGAGGAAATTTAAAATACTCTGTTAACTACTTGCAATTTAATTAATTAGTTATCACACATCAAAGCTGTTCATACTTGCCTCCAGAATTCATTTATGAGATTCGCTCTATATCAGATTTTCAGTTCCTCATGAAAATTGGCAGACTTCGCACAGAATTGTTAAGGCGACACAGTTGCTTTCCATTCCTTTTCTTTTCTATTCATTGTTTAAAACACTGTCACAACTGACAGAAACCACAGTAACTTCTTTCTAAACTTATCCTTTCTCAACTTTTTCACCCTTTGTGCTCTTGACAACTTTTCTGCAAATTTCACTCTAACAGATATAACTACCAAGACTTCTGCTGTGACTTTCCTCACTTCTCCCTATTAATTTGTCTGTTTAGTTAAGCAGCAATTTTTGCAATAATAGAACCACACCATGATATTACTGTGTTCCTTTTCATCACCTGTTGAATTTTAAAGAATTTTGTATTTTTAGAGGTCTTATGAATCAAAACTTAGATTTATTTTGTTTTGCATATCCTAGAATATGCATTATTCTCTGGATAATCTATTTGGAATATGACTGAATGAAATTCATCATTTCAGGTCAAAGAATGGAGATGAAAATTAATGATATTTAAAAGTACGCAAATACATTATGCAGATTTTCTTACCTTGTAGACTTTATATGCACAGAAATAAATGTCATTTTTACAGTTCAGTTGAAAAATGTAGTTGTTGAAAAATTATATTTCATTTTATGGGTCAATCTCTCAGTGGGAAATTACATGGGAAAGCAAACTAGCCTTTGATGAATGGAAGAAAACAGCAAAAGAAAAACAATTTAAAACTATACTTTCATATTCATATTTTATATTTGGTATTTATGTTCCTAAAGAATAAGAATATATCACACTATCCTTAAAAATTCTTGCTTTTGTTGGGGAAATATGTTCTGTGGTATTTAGAATGATAGATCCAAGATAATTACAAAATCTAATATCAATATTTTAAGAACAGTATAAAATTTAATTTTAAAATATATGAATTCTTTAAATAGAGAACATCTCCTCATTCTTCTTAATGTCCTCGTAGAATTTCCTTTTTTCAGGTGAAAAAAATATGATCCAAATTTCTTATCATCTAACAGGATGTTCTCATTTAGTATAACACCATTTCATTTATACTGAATATCACATTTCATTTCATCTATTCCATTATCTCACACACTTGGAAAGGTTTAAATTGCACCTGACAATGTGTTATAATGTCATACTTTAAGTTCACTCTTTATCAGATATCTAGTCATGTAATTCAAGTTTCATATTTCTTTGCAGTCAAAACATTAGTGTCAAAAAAATTCTTTAAGAAATTAGTTTCTCTGAGAATATTCTAACTACATCTCACTTTTCTGAACCAAATGCAAAATCTAAATGTGTTTCAAGTTCATAAATATGGTATATAAAATTAAATTGTTATGTTAGTAAAAATATAAGGCCCATATGTTGTATATAAATTTATCTTTTCTAATGTGTTGAATTTCAACTTTTGTGATATAGGCTCACACAATTACACACAAAAAAGTGATTTATCTTCCAAAAAATGTGTAACTGTTAACACCTCTTAACACTTCTATGTTTTATTAAATATATACATTAGCTACAAAATCATCAGTAATGTTACTTTTATAATCATTTGGCTTTTATGGATTTCAAAATGCTATCACTAACATTATCTGAGTAAACATTTATGACAATACTCTAAGGTAAATTCTCTTATGACTAAATTATGATTCTCCAAAAAATATTAATTAATGTTTGATAGTAGAGATATTGTTAAATATAGTGGTTTTAAAGCACATAATTTATGGGTTTTTTTAACATCTTTATTGAAGTACAATTGCTTTACAATGGTGTGTTAGTTTCTGCTTTATACAAAGTGAATCAGTTATACATATACATATATCCCCAAATCTCCTCCCTCTTGCATCTCCCTCCCACCCTCCCTATCCCACCCCTCTAGGTGGTCACAGAACACTAAGGTGATCTCCCTGTGCTATGTGGCTGCTTCCCACTAGATATCTATTTTACATTTGGCAGTATTTATGAGTCCATGCCACTCTCTCACTTCGTCCCAGCTTACCCTTTCCCTTCCCCATATCCTCAAGTCTATTCTCTATATCTGTGTCTTTATTCCTTCCTGCCCCTAGTTTCTTCAGAACATTTTTATTTTTTTTTTAGATTCCATATATATGTCTGGAATATTCCATATATATTTCTCTTTCTGACATACTTCACTCTGTATGACAGACTCTAGGTCCATCCACCTCACTACAAATAACTTAATTTTGCTTCCGTTTACGGTTGAGTAATATTCCATTGTATATATGTGCCACATCTTTATCCATTCGTCTGTCGATGGAAACTTAGGTTGCTTCCATGTCCTGGCTATTGTAAATAGTGTTGCAATGAACATTGTGGTACACGACTCTTTTTGAATTATGGTTTTCTCAGGGTCTATGCCCTGGAGTGGGATTGCTGGGTCGTATGGAAGTTCTATTTTTAGTTTTTTTTAAGGAACTTCTATAGTGTTCTCCACAGTGGCTGTATCAATTTACATTCTCACCAACAGTGCAAGAGGTAAAATATATACTTTATATTTTAAAAAGAATGAGGTTCAAAGAATGAAGGTTTTAACTTGAAAATTTATATATCAGCTTCCTAAAAGTAGACATTTTACCAAAAATGATGTCCAGGCTATGGAAAATAGCACAAGCTTGGTACCAGGTAGTTGGCCATTGGTTTGTTTTAGTTTGTTTTGTTTTGTTTGTTTGGGGGAAGAGTTAAGATACGATAACGTTTATTTTGAAATGGAGAGGAGGAATCATATCCTCTATGAGGATCTAAAATGCAGTAATGATGGGAATTCCCTGACTGCCCAGTGTTTAGGACTCCATGCTTTCACTGCCGAGGGTGTGGGTTCAATCCCTGGTCGGGAAACTAAGATCTCGCAAGTCACGAGGCACAGCCCAAAAATACATAAATAAGTAAATAAATAAATAAATAATTGAGAGGCAGTAATGAGAGACAAAGTAACTAAAGCATTAAAGAATATAGATAAATGGTTAGCCCTCACTTTCTCCCACTCTCTTCTTTCTGCTCTGGTCACACTAGTCGAGATTTTTCTCACATGCACCAGAAACCCCTTCATCTCAGGATCTTTGTGCTTTCTTAGAAAGTGCCTCAGTCTGGTATAAAGCTGCTCCCTTACTCACCTCACTACTGTGCCCCAGGGTGTATAACACAGCAAGTGCTCCACAAACACCTGCTCAAAATGACTTTTCTCAAAATCATGTTTAGAATGGAATTGAAACCGAATCCCCCTAAAACTGAGTTCCTCTGCTGAGTTTTTCATTAACCTCTCTATCGACAACTTTACTCCCTTTCTTTTCCTGAACCTGTTCCCCTCAAGATTGAGGAGTATCCAAGAGAAAGGGAGTATTGGAAACATATACAAGCCCCTATGTCCCTGTCCTCTGAAGTAAAAAGCTTTTGCTTTAGTCTCTTGAGCCTCCCCTGAATTTCTAAAGGTTGGCTCAAGAGTTAATGATTGGGAAATGTGAAGATGTATAAACAAAGAATAGCTGTTCTTTGCAGAACAAAGAATAACCAAGAAACTGTTAACAATTTAGAATACAAATCTGCCCCATAGAATCATCAAACTCACAGTTCCTGAAAGGTGCAGGTAAAGGCCTGACAGACATTCCTCTGTCAGATGAAAACCGTGGACCACAAGCACATAGACCCCAGACTGGTTGAAACCAGAAGGTTGACGACAATTGAAACCTCACCTTGATGCCAACTAATCCAAGAATTGTGCACAAGCTGATCACACACCCTGCAGCCCCCTCTCTCGCATGGCTTTTAAAACCTCTTCCCTGAAAGCCATCTAGTAGTTTGGGTCTTCTGAGTACAAGCTGTCTGTTCTCCTTTCTTGGTGCCCAGCAATAAACGCTGTCGTTTTCTTCAACACAACCCTGTGTCAGTCAATTGACTTTACTGTGCATGGGAGAGTGGATCCAAGTTTGGTTTGGTAACAGAATCAGGGTCCAAACCAGGTCTGTCTGTCTGTCTGTCTGAGGAGCCATTTGTTTGGCCTGGGAAGATTACCAGGACTTTCTAGTGACTTGAATTTTGTTTCTCCCCCCACCCTTCAAAGCAGAAACTGTGATAAGACTAGGCTGCTGGTAATTTATTGACAGTAATCCTAGAGAGCAGGCTGATGAGATAGGGAAGGAAGAAAAGCCAAAATGAGTCTAATCTCACACAAAGGAGTCCACCAATGCTGTGAGAACCTGCAGAGGTCCCGGGAAGGTGTGTGGGGACACCAAAGGTGCTTGTTTTATCTTCCTCATTATCTAGACATATTCTATGTCTTACAGCTGCCCTGTATTAATCCATAGAGAACTCTATTTTCTATAGATTAGAACATTCTATAGTTATCAATGTAAACTTTCAATTTTTTAAAACCCTGTTTTGTATAGCTATGACATGCTGCTTTTTCCCTTTTAGTCATCATTATGAAAAAGATTCTTATCATTTGAATTCAGTAAATTTTATCTGAGCCATGGATAACTGGATAAACAATCTTGTATAAAATCAACAGTTATTTGTCACTTCCAAATAAAAATCAAATTCAGTCATTAATTTTAGCTTCTTGAATTAATTTCACACTTATTTACTAAGTGTCTATTCTGTGTCAGAGGCTGTGCTAGACCTGGATTAAACAGGCAACATTCATATTCTCAAGAAAGTCAGAGCCTACAAAACTACTCTTTATACATCGGAATCTGTCTACTCATATTTGCAGGATTGACTTTATTTATCCAAACCTGAGGATGCACAGGGATTATTTATCTTCATTAGTACATCCCTAGGAATGTAATCTAAAGTGGCCAGACTACAGAGGAGGACATAAACTTTGTTCAATCATATATACATTTTATGTTTATATTTTCCTATTATGATCATTTTAACAGTGTCCACCACTAAAATTCCCAGAACTTCTACTTCTCTCTATCAAGAGGTCCATTTTCCCTTGTTAGTTTCCTAACCTATGTGCTATTAAATATAGGAGAGCTCAGTACATGTAAAATAAATCCTTCCATTCACATTTTTCATATCTTCTCTGTTACTGACAATATCTTAATTAATCTTAATTGTATCTTACTTAAAACTTCTAGAACTTTTCTAGTTTTAGTAAGGTATTAATTTTCACGAAACTGTTATGATGGTTGCAATATTCATCTTCCTGTGAACAAAGTCAATTCCAATCCTGCTATTTACTCACGAGAATACTAATTACTTTTTTTAAAAATCATGCCTATAATAATAAAAATATTGCTCTGTGTAATTTATACTTTTTCCTAGCACAAAGCTCATTAGCAGTCTTAGGACTCAATAATGTTAATATTCCCAAGATGACTGATACAAAAGATTCATTATCTTTAAGCCACACTAGAGTCATTGAACCGAATCATTTTATATCATTACAATGATCTTTCCAGCAAAGCACTCACATAAATTTAACAAAATGCTTAAGTGGCCTATTGACCCAAAGCGTACTGTTGATCTCTGGCTTGATAATTTAATATACTAATGCCCAGGAAATAATAAATACATTTTTATTACAAAGTTTTCCCTGTTCTCTTTTAAATCAGGTAGTTGTGTGGGTATAATTAGAATTCTGAAAAAAAAAGAAAAAGGCTTCCATTCTTCTTGGTTTCTCTTTCTTTATGTACACATAACTTCTCCACTTATTATGATCATGAATTGAGAACATTAAACCTACAAAAGTTCATCTTCTGTGTAATTGTAATTGAACACTTTAAGCCACATACTTTCAACCAGATTTGGTGAAACTTTTTTTTTTTAACATTTTTATTGGAGTATAATTGCTTTACAATGGTGTGTTAGTTTCTGCTTTATAAAAAAGTGAATCAGTTATGCATATAAATATGTTTCCATAACTCTTCCCTCTTGTCTTTTTAATTTAAAGCATTAAATGGATTATCTGAAAACACATATCAATTTAAGGTAAATCTCCAAATGTTGAATATAAAATGTGTATATTAGGAAGATTATTTACTAATTTTCTCATGAAATATTTTTAGTTTTATGTTCATTTTTCTTCATTGGAAAATTCCTTAAAGTCCTAAGTCAGAGCAAGTAGGGGAATACTGTTTTAAAAGAGTCAGAATTATACAGTGATTGATCAGAGATAGTTAAATATTGTATTTTCAAATCCCAATCTGATTACATTCCCTATTAAAACAGAAGAAATTGTGATAGTACGGAATTATCAGTTTATAACAAGATCCCAATCACTCCAGAGAAGTGTCTCTCCACACTGACTGCACACAGAAATTACCCATAGAGCTTAAAAAAATATTAATATATGGACCTCACACGCAATAATTCTGATTTACTTTGGGTGTTGCTACTCATCAGGATTATTGAAAACCCATCAAGTGTTCCTAAAGTGAAGCCAAGAACAAACACTGGTCAAGAGGTTTATGGAAAGAAGACTAGTTTAAACAAATACAAACTAGACATTCCCTTTAAACTTTTCATATTTATCATTAATTCATTCTAGTGATGCAGAAAACCTTGTAATCATAAATGAAACACTTGATAAAAGCCTTGTCTAAGCTAATTATCTTAATAATGTCACTGACAAACTCAAAAAGGAACACTCATAATGGTATAAAATACACTGAATTATTTAGGTATATCTTTCCAGAATTATAAACAGCTAAATACAGAATTGTAAATTATTGAATGCAACTTCACCAGGATTGGCATAGTTCTTTGAATGTTCCTTAAACTATGTGTGCATGATTATGTATATATATGGGTGCCTGTGTATATGCACATATATGTCATATGCATGAAATGGTCATACATGATTTTATATGGCCATATGCATGTATATATACATATACATTTATATATATATAAATATATGTTAGATCACTACTATTTTGTAGTGATAGTCTAGAGCTCATGAAATCTGATGAATTAAACTTCCTTGATACTGATTCAAATTGTTGTAGGTCCATCTAGCAGATTACTGCTCAAAGGAAAAATAGAGAGTTATATTGAATTTACTATGGACTGACTAAATTGATCCTTTTAAGCTATATTCTTAATTTTATTCAATAACTGTATAATGGAATAAAAATATTTCACACAAATAAACATCTGACCCCCTGAAAAAATAACACTGTAATTTAAATGATTGAATTGGTGAGTTAACTAGGGAACAACTATATACTCCACAATATGAAATGTTAATGTCATTTAATGAAAATGTACTATAGATGATGGTATTACATAATCAATCATCTTTACAGTATTAATCATGGATGTTCTCTTTCCATGTATATTATAGAAGGTAATTAATCTTTATTCTTGTGTGTTATTTATTAGGACTTAAGATATGTAAATGATCTCATATAAATTAAAAAATAGTTTATGGTATTTTTTAGGAAAAAATGTGTTCATTGTATTTCTTCGTTTAAATTGTTTTCTTTACTCACTTAATATTTTCTTCTTAAAAGTAAAGTTCAGCAATTTTTATGAAAAACGTCAAAGATATTTAGATGAGGATTTTTCTTGAGTTTCACTGTGTGAACAGGATAAGTATGTAAAGAAAATAACAACCTTAAAACATGAAGTTTTGGGCTTCCCTGGTGGCGCAGTGGTTGAGAGTCCGCCTGCCGATGCAGGGGACATGGGTTCGTGCCCCGGTCGGGGAGGATCCCATGTGCCACAGAGCGGCTGGGCCCGTGAGCCATGGCCGCTGAGCCTGCGCGTCCGGAGCCTGTGCTCCGCAACGGGAAAGGCCACAACAGTGAGAGGCCAGCGTACCGCAAAAAAAAAAAAAAAAAAAAAATGAAGTTTTTTTATTTCTAAACATCCCAAAGTCCCCTTAAATGAAATATATCCAGAAGCAGTTTGGTTTAGGAACAAAGTTTACTTTGAGCATATTAAGTTCTCAGCCATTTTCTTCTCTCTTATCATTTTCAGTTTCTTACCATTCTTGTGAGTATAATAGTACATACAAGAAATTACTTAAGGTTTGTGAAGATTAAATGTGATAAATTAGAAGCACCTGGCATGCAATAGGTGCTTGAAATATTAGTATATTCGTTGAATTAATTAATGTTATTAGTTAGTAAGAAGACTTCTCATTAGATGGGGCAGGAGATCCAGATAAATCCTTTTCATGAATATTTTTCAAGCAATCTTGTCAATAACTGATCATTCACTATAATGATTATTAAAAAAGGAGAAAATATCCATGATGTTGGAAATTTGCATTTGAGACATAACTTTAACTCTGTTGAGGTTGGGTGAGATCATGTTTTTTGTTTTTTTTTTTTTGTAGTGCGCGGTCCTATCACTGTTGTGGCCTCTCCCATTGTGGAGCACAAGCTCTGGACATGTAGGCTCAGCAGCCATGGCTCACGGGCCCAGCCGCTCCGTGACATGTGGGATCTTCCCGGACCGGGGCACAAACCCGTGTCCCCTGAATTGATAGGTGGACTCTCAACCACTGCGCCATCAGGGAAGCCCAAGATCATTTTTAATTGAGAATGTGAGAAAGAACTAAACTCAAGAAGATTCTGTATGTGAACACTGGCAGGAATTCAAATGAATGACCTGCTTAATGCTCAAACAGAATTTATCTAAATCTGTTCAAGGGAAAATGTTGACAAGATTTAGGGTAGTATTTTATAGGTCCTATAAAATAATGAACATTTCTTTGACTGTAAGCCATATGGACAACAGAAAGTAAAGATCCTGGTAATTCTGTTTCTTAATTGAGTACTGATTTCTTTTTTTTTTTTTCCAGATGTTGATAAAATGATATATTCATTTTTTTTTAAATCTAATTATTCCTAAAGTTGTCTCTACAATTCTTCTAAGATATGGTTATGTGAAGAAAAATGTTCTGACATAGTATAATCAGAAATGAATTTTACATAAACTCTTTTGAGTTTCAAAACAAAAAAGACAATGTCTAGAGTAACATCAAATATTAAAGATTTACTTTTACAATCTTTTTATTTTTAAATAGCTGATTTTATGAAACAGTATCATAGCATAATAGAAGATTACTTACGATCTAATTTAAAAATCCAGATTTTATTCTGCATTTTTTTTTCTAATGTAACGACATTGTTCTAGTGGTAATAGTCATATAAAGTGTTTGTACTCTCTGAGTTAATTCATTAATTTATTCCAAAGTTTTAGTCCTCTTCGATTTTGTTTTACTTCACTCAGAATTATTTATTCAATATGTAGAAATTCATTACATTTGCAAATAATTGGACCAATATTTAAGGCAATTGATGTATTAACTTTGCTTGCTTCAAATAATGAAGCTACAAATTAGACCAATTTTAGGACTAATTTTACCAAGAGTTAGAGGTTTTAATATGGCATTATTTGCCTCTATGGTTTAACAAATAAATATTCATTTTTTTAACAAAACTAAGGAAAAAAATTAAATATTTATCTTAGTTCATATTTTAACTTCAGATGGAGGATTATCACTATAACTCAATAATACATATAGGCTTCTAAAAGTGTTATTATTTCATTGGTCTGTTTAAAATAATTCAGTATTGAGCATGTACATAAACAAACAAAATCTAGTCAAATACAGTTACAAGAAATGACTTCTGATATTAGATATGGGTTTTTAATGAAAAGAGAGAATGTTACATATGCTTTGACCTTCAGTTTAGATGATTTTGAGTAACTTTAATGAGTTTAGTTGTGCAGATATTTATTGAACATTAAGAGTGTTTGAAACTTATGTGTAACCCCAAAGTGTTGTTACCTGTTTTACTTCTGACCTATATTTGATATTAATTGACCAGGTTAATAGTATAAGTTAAGGACTTAATAAACAAACCCATTAAAGTTTTTACAAGTGGCTTAAAAAATTTAGTTTCCTAAACACATTAAGAATGCAGAATTCTAAAAATAGAGTTACCGTATGATCCAGCAATCCCACTCCTGGGCCTATAACTGGAGAAAATGCTAATTTGAAAAGATACATGCAACCCAATATTTATAGCAACACTTTTTACAATAGCCAAGACATGGAAGCAACTTAAATGGCAGATAAATGGATAAAGAAGATGTGCTACATATATACAATGGAATATTAGCCAGCCATGAAAAAGAACAAAATAATGCCATTTGCAGCAACATGGATGGACCTAGAGATTATCATGCTAAGTGAAGTACTTTAGAGAAAGAGAATATCATATGATACCACTTACATGTGGAATCTAAAAGAATTGATACAAATGTACTAATTTGCAAAACAGAAATAGATTCACATACATAGAAGACATATTTATGGTTACCAAAGGGAAGAGGGTCGGGGTGGGATAAATCAGAAGTTTGGTATTTTAACAGATACACACTACTATATATATATAGTATATATATATATATATATATATATATATATATATATAGTATATATATATAGTATATATATATAATGTTGTTTGTTGTTTAGACAAACAACAAGGACCAACTGTATAGCGCAGGGAACTGTATTCAAAATCTTAATAAACTTAATGGAAAATAATTTGAAAAAGAATATATATATATGTTATATATATATAACTGAAGCACTTTGCTATACACATGAAACATTGTAAAACAACTATACTTTAATAAAAAGCGTGCAGAATTAAGTAGAACAAAATAAAATTATTTGTTATTATTTTAAGAAATATTCCTAGCACATATCTATTGGAAAAAAATGGTTAATGATACCAAATTTAAATTAGATAAAATTAGAAATGCATATCCTGTATAAGATTGTGCACTATTTATGAGTTTCATTTTAAAATATTTCCTCAATGTGTCTTCTTTTCTGAGTTTTAATATTATGAGTCACCAAAATACAGATAATGACAGCATTGCATGAGAGAAGCTGAGTCACCAGATATTTGTAAAACTGTAGTGTTATGCTGTCATTTTCTTTCCCTTGTGGCAAATATTGTTGCAAGTTATAGAAGGAATATAAAAAATGCAAGCAGCCTTCTGCTTTTTTATTTTCCAAGCCTAAGGCAGAAGAGAGAAAGAGGACTATAAATTTAACTGAACAGCTTTTAAGGTTTATATCAGCAATAAACAGATGTCTGAATTGAGAGGAGAATGAGGCAGAATCAGTGTCCTTCCAGGTGACTCTGTCTGGGCCTTGTTCTGCTCCCTCCAGTTGGTTAGGTTGATCTATTGTTTTCTTCTTACAGGTTGGAAACAGAGAGAGAGCCTTTGAGAGATGAGAAATTTGTTTTGACATTTTTTTTCTCCATTCATACAGGTCAGACTGAATACAGTCATCCTGCACTAAGTTACCTGTAAGTAAGGTGCCAACTGCAAGTATCTGGAAATATATTAGCTTTTTATTACTTTCCTGACTTAGAGATTTCAAAATGACTTTTGCTGTTGTATTCAATTGTGCTTAGGAATATCTTCTAATTATTATATGATTAAAATAGTAATAGGACCTGCATTTATTTAAAGTTCACTTAAAAACCTTATATGCATTATTTCGTTGTGATGAGTATTTTTACTCATTTAGTTTCTATACAACAGTTTTATGAGATGGTGATGCTAGATTTATCTTTCCTTGAAATGCTAAAAATAAATATTTAGGATGCCTGATTTGAATTATTGTATTGAAGAAGAATGCACTTCTCAGGATATGTTCATTGTAACACTGTTTCAGACTTATTGACATCATGGGTTATTATTGGGTTACTTATTGAGACTACACACTTTTATTACTTTTTAAATTTAATTTAATTTATTTATTTTTTATACAGCAGGTTCTTATTAGTTATCTATTTTATACATATTAGGGTATATATGTCAATCCCAATCTCCCAATTCATCCCACCACCACCATCCCTAAGATTACAAATTTTTAAGCATTTAAAATTTTAACTTTAATGTGTATCAATAGTGTGAACAAAACTGAAGGGCACACAAATTGAGTATGAATATTTACTAAAATCATATTACAAAAACAGTAAATAACTTTACTGTATAAAGAGAATATACTTATTGCTAAAAAAACACAAATGATCCAATGAGAAAATATGAAAATATAATGGGTTAACACTTCATAAAAGAAGATATAGAAAAAGCTGACTAGTTTATGAAAATACATTTAACTTCACTAATAAGGAAATGAGAAATAAGTCAATTATTAAATATTTTTACTTATCATATTATGAAATATTTATCAAATATAGTAATAATATGCTGATAGTGGTTTGGTGAGAAATGTGATCTCAACATATTGCCAATACGTTTGTTTTTTGATTGTTTGTTTTTTTGTTTGTTTTTGGCCAAAAAAGATTTCATTTATTTTTAAATTATTGTATGCTTTTTGGTATTTTTACGGTAAAGAATAAGCACTACAAATAAAAATGTTCAGTGTGAGAACTAAGAAGTAAAACAAATGCATTCACATATTCTAAATATTTAGCATTTGTGTAATATGCTTTTTTCCATATTAGATGAACAAATAGTTCATAGATTCCAAAGGATCAGAAAATACATTCTTTAACAGACTCACATGATATATAAAGCAGTTTTTGAGAAACTATCTTTCAAACTGCAGTTGCAGTTTGAAATGAGACTACACTTTTTTAAACTTTTTATTTTATATTGGAATATAGTTGATTAACAATGTTGTTTTAGCTTCAGTTGTACAACAAAGTGATTCTGTAATACCTATACATATATCTGTTCTTTTCCAAATTATTTTCCCAGTTAGGTTGTTACAGAATATTGAGCAGGGTTCTCTGTGCCACACAGTAGGGTCTTGTTGGTTATCCATTTAAAATATAGCAGTGTGTACATGTCAGTCCCAAACTCCCTAACTATACCTCCCTCCCCACACCCTTCCCCCCAATAACCATAAGGGCATTCTCTAAGTCTGTGAGTCTGTTTCTGTTTTGTACATAAAATCACTTGTATCATTTTTTTGATTCCATGTATAAGCAATAGATATCATACAATATTTCTCTTTCTCTGTCTGACTTATTTCCCTCAGTATGACTTACAGCAACATGGATGGACCTAGAGATTGTCATACTGAGACTACACTTTAAAATATTTTTTTCTTTTATTTTTTAATTTATTTATTTTATACAGAAGGTTCTTATTAGTCATCTATCTTATACATATTAGTGGATATATGTCAATCTCAAACTCCCAATTCATCCCAGAACCACCCCTCCCCCCGCTTTCCCCCTTTGGTGTCCATATGTTTGTTCTCTACATCTGTGTCTCTATTTCTGCCTTGCAAACTGGTTCATCTGTAACATTTTCTAGATTCCACATATATTTGTTAATATACAATATTTGTTTTTCTCTTTGTGACTTACTTCACTTTGTATGACATTCTCTAGGTCCACCCACATCTCTACAAATGACCCAATTTTGTTCCCTTTTATGGCTAAGTAATATTCCATTGTATATATATACCACATCTTCTTTACCCATTCGTCTGTCAATGGGCATTAGGGTGCTTCCATGACCTGGGTATTATAAATAGTGCTGCAATGAATATTGGGGGGAATGTGTCATTTTGAATTATGGGTTTCTCTGGGTATATGCCCAGTACTGGGAGTGCCAGACTATATGGCAATTCTATATTTAGTTTTTTTAAGGAATCTCCATACTGTTCTCCATAGTGGCTGTATTAATTTACATTCCCACAAACAGGGCAAGAAGGTTCCCTTTTCTCCACACCCTCTCATTTGTTGTTTGTAGATTTACTGATGATGTCCATTCTAACCAGTGTGAGGTGATACCTCATTGTAGTTTTGATTTGCATTTCTCTAATAATTAGTGATGTTGAGAAGCTTTTCATGTTCCTCTTGGCCATCTGTATGTCTTCTTTGGAGAAATGTCTATGTAGGTTTTCTGCCCTTTTTTTTTTTTTTTTTTTTTTTTTTTTTTTTTTTTTTTTTTTTTTGCGGTACGTGGGCCTCTTACTGCTGCGGCCTCTCCCGCCATGGAGCACAGGCTCTGGACACAGGCTCCGGACATGGAGCACAGGCTCCGGACCCAGCCGCTCCACGGCATGCGGGATCCTCCTGGACTGGGGCACGAACCTGCGTCCCCTGCACTGGCATGTGGATTCCCAACCGCTGCGCCACCAGGGAAGCTCTTCTGCCCATTTTTTGATTGGATTGTTTGTTTTTTTAATATTGAATTGCATAAGCTGTTTATATATTTTAGAGATTAATTATTTGCCCACTGATTCATTTGCAAATATTTTCTCCATTCTGAGGGTTGTCTTTTTGTCTGTTTATAGTCTCCTTTGCTGGGCAAAAGCTTTTAAGTTTCATTAGGTCCCATTTGTTTATTTTTCTTTTAATTTCCATTACTCTAGGAGGTGGGTCAAAAAGATCTTGCTGTGGTTTATGTCAAGGAGTATCCTTCTGGTTTTCCTCTAAGAGTTTTATAGTGTCCGGTCCTACATTTAGGTCTTTAACCCATTTTGAGCTTATTTTTGTGTATGGTGTTAGGGTTCTAATTTCATTCTTTTACATGTAGCTGTCCAGTTTTCCCAGCACCACTTATTGAAGTCTTATTGAGGTCTTTTCTCCATTGTATACCCTTGCCTCCTTTGTCATAGATTAGGTGACCATAGGTGTGTCCGTGTATCTCTGGGCTTTCTATCATGTTCCATTGATCTATATATCTGTTTTTTGTGCCAGTACCATATTGTCTTGATTACTGTAGCTTTGTATTACAGTCTGAAGTCAGGGAGTCTAATTCCTCCAGCTCTGTTATTTCCCTCAAGATTGTTTTGTCTATTTGGGGGCTTTTGTGTATCCTTACAAATTTTAAGATTTTTTGTTCTAGTCCTGTAAAAAATGCCATTGGTAATTTGATAGGTATTACATTGAATCTGTAGATTGCTTTGGGTAATATAGTCATTTTCACAATATTGATTCTTCCAATCAAAGAACATGGTATATCTCTCGATCTGTTGGTATCATCTTTGATTTATTTCATCAGTGTCTTATAGTTTTTTGAACATAGGTCTTTTGTCTCTTTAGGTAGGTTTAGTCCTAGGTATTTTATTCTTTTTGTTGCAGTGATGAATGGTATTGTGTCCTTAATTTCTCTTTCTGATTTTTCATTGTTAGTGTATAGGAATGCAAGAGATTTCTGTGCATTAATTTTGTATCCTGCAACTTTACCTAATTTATTCATTAACTCTAGTAGTTTTCTGGTGGCATATTTAGGATTATCTATGTATGCTATCATGTCATCTGCAACAGTGGCAATTTTATTTCTTCTTTTCCAATTTGTATTCTTTTTATTTCTTTTTCTTCTTTGATTGCCATGGCTAGGACTTCCAAAACTATGTTGAATAAGAGTGGTGAGCATGGACACCTTTGTCTTGTTCCTTATCTTAGAGGAAATGTTTTCAGTTTTTCACCATTGGAAATGATTTTTTCTGTGGGTTTGTCATATATGGCCTTTACTATGTTGAGGTAGCTTCCCTCTATGTGCACTTTCTGGAGAGTTTTTGTCATAAATGGTGTTGTCATATCTTGTCAAAAGCTTTTTCTGCATCTATTGATCTGATCATATGGTTTTTAATCTTCAATTTTTTAATATGGTGGATCACATTGATTGATTTGTGTATATTGAAGAATCCTTGCATACCCATGATAAATCCCACTTGATCATGGTATATGGTCCTTTTAATATGTTGTTGGATTCTGTTTGCTAGTATTTGGTTGAGGATTTTTGCATGTATATTCATCAGTGATACTGGTCTGTAAATTTCTTTTTTGTAGTATCTCTGTCTGGTTTCAGTATCAGGGTGATGGTGGCCTTGTAGAATGAGTTTGGTAGTGTGCCTTCCTCTACAGTTTTTTTGAAGAGTTTGAATGGGATTGGTGTTACTATTCTCTAAACTTTTGATAGAACTTTTGGACTTTTGTTTGTTGGAAGATTTTTAATGACAGTTTCAATTTCATTACTTGTGATTGGTCTGTTCATATTTTCTATATTTTCCTGGTTCCATCTTAGAACTCTATGTCCATTTTATTGTCATAGAGTTGCTTCCAGTTGTCTCTTATGATGCTTTGCATTTCTGCAGTGTTCGTTGTCACTTCTCCTTTTTCATTTCTAATTTTATTGATTTGAGTCCTCTCCCTCTTTTTCTTGATGAGTCTGGCTAAAGGTTCATCAATTTTGTTTATCTTCTTAAAGAATCAGCTTTTAGTTTTATTGATCTTTGCTATTGTTTTCCTTGTTTCTATTTCATTTATTTCTGCTTTGACCTTTATGATTTCTTTCCTTCTACTAGCTTTGGGTTTTGTTTGTTCTTCTTTCTCTAGTTCCTTTAGGTGTAAGGTTAGATATTTTATTTGAGATTTTTCTTGTGTCTTGAGGTAGGATTATATTGCTATAAATCCCTCTTAGAACTGCTTTTGCTACATCCCATAGGTTTTGGATCATCGTGTTTTTGTTGTCATTTGTTTCTAGGTATATTGTGACTTCCTTTTTTATTTCCTCAGTGATCTCTTGGTTATTTAATAATGTATTGTTTAATCTCCATGTGTTTGTGTTTTTTAGGTTTTTTTCTCTGTAATTGATTTCTAATCTCATAGCGTTGTGGTCGGAAAACATGCTTGATATGACTTCAATTTTCTTAAATTTACCAAGGCTTGATTTGTAACCCAAGATGTGATCTATCCTGGAGAATGTTCTGTGCACACTTGAGAAGAAAGTGTAATCTGCTGTTTTCAGAGGGAATGTCCTATAAATATGAATTAAATCTATCTGGTCTATTTTGTCATTTATTGCTTTTGTTTCCTTATTAATTTTCTCTCTGGTTGATCTGCCATTGGTGTAAGTGAGGTATTAAAGTCCCCCACTATTATTTTGTTACTGTTGATTTCTTCTTTTATAGCTGTTAGCATTTGCCTTATGTATTGAGGTTTTCCTATGTTGGGTGCATACATATTTATAATTGTTATATCTTGTTGGATTGATCCCTTGATTGTTATGTAGTGTCCCTCCTTGTTTCTTGTAAGGGTCTTTATTTTAAAGTCTATTATCTGATATGAGCATTGCTACTTCAGCTTTCTTTTGATTTGCATGGAATATCTTTTTCTATCCCCTCACTTTCAGTCTGTATGTTTCCCTAGGTCTGAAGTGGGTTTCTTGTAGACATCACATATATGGGTCTTGTTTTTGTTTCCATTCAGCCAGTCTATGTCTTTTGGTTGGAGCATTTAATCCATTCACATTTAAGGTAATTATTGTTATGTACGTTCCTATTATCATTTTCTTAATTGTTTTGGGTTTGTTTTCTGTAGGTCCTTTTCTTCTCTTGTGTTTCCCACTTAGAGAAATTCCTTTATCATTTGTTGTAAAGCTTGTTTTGTGGTGCTGAATTCTCTTACTTTTGGCTTTCTATAAGGCTTTTGATTTCTTCATCAAATCTGAATGAGATCCTTGCTGGGTTGAGTAATCTTGGTTGTAGGTTCTTCCCTTTCATCACTTTAAATATATTGTACCCCTACCTTCTGGCTGGTAGAGTTTCTACTGTGAAATCAGCTGTTAACTTTATGAGAGTTCCCTTGTATTTAATTTGTTGTTTTTCCCTTGTTGCTTTTAATAATTTTTCTTTGTCTAATTCTTATCAATTTTATTACTGTGTGTCTCTGCATGTTTCTTCTTGGATTTATCCTGCCTGGGGCTCTCTGCTCTTCCTGGACTTGGGTGGCTATTTCCTTTCCCATGTTAAGGAATTTTTCAACTCTTCAAATATTTTCTCAGATCCTTTGTCTCTCTCTTCTCCTGGGACCCCTATAATGTGAATATTGTTGCATTTAATGTTGTCACAGAGGTCTCTTAGGCTGTCTTCATTTCTTTTCATTCTTTTTATTTTTCTGTTCCACAGCAGTGATTTCCACCATTCTATCTCCCAGGTCACTTATCCGTTCTTCTGCCTCAGTTTTTCTGCTATTGATACCTTCTAGTGTATTTTTCATTTCTGTTATTGTATTGTTCATCTCTGTTTGCACTTTAATTCTTCTAGGTCTTTGTTAAACATTTTTTGCATCTTCTTGATCTTTGCCTGTATTTTATTTCCAAGGTCTTGGATCATCTTCACTATCAATATTCTGAATTATTTTTCTGGAAGTTTGCCTATCTCCACTTCATTTAGTTGTTTTTCTGGGGTTTTATCTTGTTCCTTTGTCTGGAACATAGTCCTCTGCCTTTTCATTTTGTTTATCTTTCTGTGAGTATGATTTTCGTTCCACAGGCTGCAGGATTGTACTTCTTCTTGCTTCTGCTGTCTGCCCTCTGGTGGATGACATTATCTAAAAGGCTTGTTGAGATTACACTTTTAATGAATCTCCTTTACTAGTTAACAGTAACCCTTCTGTTCCAGTACCTTAGCTGTGGGATGATGTCCTGGCAAGTGGTAGGCCTTACTTCTGACTACAGAACTGGACAGGAAAAGAGCCTGAGCACTGGGAACAGGAGCAGGAAAAGAGCCTGAGTGCTGGGCACAGGATGTACAGTTGATTATCTCTGGATAGCATCCTAATATTTTCCTGTATTTACTCAGTCTCCTCTTTTCATGGGAAATTAGTAAAAAAACAAGGGACAGCTGAGTCATTGTCCAGGAGGAACCAGTAGGAGAGATACTTTGTAGTCATATTACTACTTAAAAATCAATCACCTTAATGTTTAAGTCTCCTATATGAAAAATAATGTTTATCCCTTGAAATCAGTCACCTCAAAATTTAATCCAGATATTTCAGATAATTCCATAGTCCAAAATAATTTGGGTAAGTTTTCAACAGCTACTTAAAATAAATCCATTTTGGGCTTCCCTGGTGGCACTGTGGTTGAGAATCTGCCTGCCAATGGAGGGAACATGGGTTCAAGACCTGGTCTGGGAAGATCTCACATGCCGCGGAGCAACTGGGCCCATGAGCCACAATTACTGTGCCTGTGCATCTGGAGTCAGTGCTCTGTAACAAGAGAGGCCACAATGGTGAAAGGCCCATGCGCCGCAATGAAGAGTGGCCCCCACTTGCCACAACTAGAGAAAGCCCTCACACAGAAATGAAGACCCAACACAGCCGTAAATAAATAAATAAATAAATTTAAAAATAAATAAATAAATATAAAGTAAATCCACTTGTCCTTGAGCATAACTCATACCCTTTGGTGCCAAATAGTTACCTAATTTAATCCTGGCTTTGCCACTTAATAAGATTTAGTTCTTGAATCAATTCATAGTTCACCAAATGTGCATTATTTGTGAATGAAAAGTAACATATGTAAATCTCAGAGTATGCCTAGTACACCGTAGATGTTCACTGAACAATGAACAGTGCATTCAGTTTACTTTTGGAGTAGTAGAATGGGACAGAAGAGTGTTAATATTTTTGTCTATTTCTTGTATAAATTTACATAATTCACCATTCTGGAATATAGCCTCATGTTGACTGTGAAGTAAGGATCTAGATAAGAATAAGAATAGGTATGTATTGAATCATATAAAAGTTTTAATCTTTTACTGGAATCATGAAAGAGATTTAAATCTTTAAGGGAGTTGTTCCATTAAGTCTGCATCTCTCTGGAAATCTCTCTGTGATTATTTGAGAATTACAATGACCCAAATTTCTGAAAATGTGAAAAAGGTTAAAAGAAAATCTGTTAAACTCAAGAAACAGGAAATTGCCTTATTCTCTCTTTTGATGTAGTCAGGATAGATAAGGAAAACCAAGGAACTCCTGGAGGTCAAGCCCAAATTTATGCAGAACAAGGCATTTGGTTGTTAATTTCAAAGAATGGAACCAGGACCTAATCAAGGAATATACATTAGGTGCAGTTTAAGGGCCCCTCCAAACTTCAGCACAGCTGGATGTTGAAATTGCTCCTGGCCAATAACCATTGTGTTTCCTGTTTTCATTTCATACTTTTATTGTGATTTTCCTGTACCTTCTTCACTATTTGGTGATGAAGTGGTGATCTCTAAATCAAGAGATATTACATCCAGGTTTTATGCAGAGACTAGCACATTACCTAGAGTTCCTGGACTTTAGTTAGATACTGAGACTGGTGGGAACTTTGAATTTCCTTCTTGGGAAGGCAGGGAAAATATAAAGCTAAGTCTCATAGAATATCTTCTCACTTTCATTTTCTTGATAGGATGTTTCTCAGATTTTTACATTCAAACTTTGCAGAATTTATATATCTCTCAATCTAGTTTTTGACCAATATATATTTGGAAAAATCAAAAAAATGTAATACAACATTGCTTTAACAAAATAATATGTGGAAAAGTCTTGAGTTGCACAGCAATTTCTGTGGATGGAACTTCTAAGTAAATTATATGTAGATATTTTGAAAACATATGGGAGACACTGTTTAATTCTCAGAACAGAGGGAATGATCCCTACTTTATATACGAATAAATTTAGTCACAAAAACATTATGGGAAGCCACATGCCCTGGTCACACAACCATGATGTGATAAAAATGGGATTCAAACTCGTTTCAGAGCCTATACTCTTAACTTCCACTCCCACTAAACACCAAAAAGCCCTGAAAGTTCTATGAGCAGCAACAGTAAAAAGAGGGGAAATGAGATGTAAGGCAATGATAAGGAGGTTATGAAAGTGGCTGTCGTGGGGCTGAATGTAAAATGCATGTGTGGGGCTTCCCTGGTGGCGCAGTGGTTGAGATTCCGCCTGCCGATGCAGGGGACACGGGTTTGTGCCCCGGTCCGGGAGGATCCCACATGCTGCGGAGCGCCTGGGCACGTGAGCCATGGCCGCTGAGCCTGCGTGTCCGGAGCCTGTGCTCCGCAACGGGAGAGGCCACAACAGTGAGAGGCCTGGGTATCACAAAAAAAAAAAAAAGAAAAGATAAAATGCATGTGTGTTCGTACTTAGGTGCATATCTGGATGCTTCACAGATACCAGCTTTTCTCTGCTCTTCACCAATAAACAGATAGACGTTCTTGTTTTTCGCTTGGCAAATTAATGCATTCTGGTAGTGTAGCTAGTAGAATAAAACTCAAAAACCATTGTCTATTAAGTTTTGTCAGTTGCATGAAGGGCTTCCTTGGCTCAGGTCAGTATGCTATTATTCATATTCTATCATATTCCATACTTTTTATGCTGTAAGTTGACCTATCAAGTGCCATTTTCAGTTTCCATTGAAAGGTCAGTGTTGCTGTTTGTGTCGTCTTTGAAAGGAAGGAACATGCATTCTGAGCAAAGCGTTCAGTAAGTATTAAGTTATTCATTAATTACTTGTTCTGTTGCTCACTGACTATAAGAATATAATATATGCCCCCAAGTAAATTATATCCTTTTTTCTGAAGCAGAAACATAGACTTGAAGAACTAGAAGATATAACAGCTAGTTTAATGTCCACATTATATGAGAAGAAATTGAGTCCAAGGTAAGTGAAATAATTTGCCCAGAGTTTTAGAGCAAACTGAGAAATGGGGATAAGTTTAGAGCTGTAACTGAGGGTTTAGAAACCATGTCCCAAAGTCCCAAGTCCATGTCCCAAATGGCTGTGTAATCAATAAAATGAAAATATCAATGTTACACGGAAAAGTATGTCTATGTATAGAAATTCATTAAATGCATTTTATATAATATATGAGAGTTTATAAAGATGTACTAGTTTAGGGCTTCCCTGGTGGCGCAGTTGTTGGGAGTCCACCTGCTGATGCAGGGGACACGGGTTCGTGCCCCGGTCCGGGAAGATTCCACATGCCGCGGAGCGGCTGGGCCTGTGACCCATGGCCACTGAGCCTGCGTGTCCGGAGACTGTGCTCCGCAACGGGAGAGGCCGCAACAGTGAGAGGCCCGCGTACCGCAAAAAAAAAACAAAATGTAGTTTAAAGATACCATATAATGAATTTTTCTCCCAAACTATAATAGATCCACTACATTAGAATTATATTTTCTATGAACTATCCATGATAGGCTTTATTTTTCTGATTTTTATATATCTATTCCTTTTTCACTTACGTCTTCCAATAATTCACATCTGAGTTCACTTCCCCCTCCTCACGTGTCTCATCATGATTAGGCTACAAAGGTAACATTTTACCTTCCTGCAGTGTGTTATATTTCATTTTGTAATTGTATAAAAAAGATACTTTCAAAAAAGCTCAGCATACTTGATGTAATGAATTTTGTGCCTGGCCTGTAAGTACCATATACTTGTGAGTACCAGGCAGTTTTCAAAAGCACATTCATTTCACTTCACATTGTTTCATTCAATTTTCCCAGAAATCTGTAGAGGTAGGCAAGACAGGTTTTATTATCTTCATTTCGTTAATGAGAAAACTTGGCACTGCAAGGTTAAGTGACTTACTCAAGGTCACATTCATGTTAAGTGGTGAAACTGAATGTAAGTCTACTTTTTTTGTCTGTTATCTAGTGTTCTTCTCACTAAAGCTTTCTGAGATCATCAACCTTACTATACATTAGCTACCTGGAATATACAATATAAAATAGCTACTGGCCCACTGCATCCAAACAAAAGCCCCATAATAGGCTCCTTTCATATTTCCTAAACTAGCAGAAATCAGCAGACTATTACCCACAATTCAAATTTGGAGTGTTGCCAATTTTTGTAAATAAATTTTATTAAAACACAGCCACACTCACTCATTTGGATATTTTCCATTGTTGTTTTTCCACTACAATGGCAAAGTTAAGTAGCTGGAGCAGAAACCACAGGGCACACAAAGGCTGCCATACTTATTCTCTGGCCCTTTGCATTAAAAGTTTTCTGACCACTGCAATAGCGTAGGAAAAGCTAAAATACATTTCTAGACTATCTTGCAGCTACTTCTTTAAGAAGCTGCAGAAATTTCAGATTGAGGTTTCCAGAAAATGATTTTTAAATGCATAGATTTGACTGGCATGACTGTTATTTCCTTTCCTGTGCTTCCTTCTTTCTACCTGTATTTCACATGAAGTTACAGTAGCTACTTTAAATCCAAGTATAAGGATACATGGTGGTTGCGTAAGAGGAAGAAAAGAGCCTGGGCAACTAATTGCATTACAGAGTAACCTCAGCAGCAACCCTGGACTTCCTGGATATAAAGAACTCCCTCCGCTTTTAAGACCTGTTTGTTTCTGTCAAGGAAAACATTTACAATGAATGCACTGACATTTAGTGAAGCCATAATAATGTGCTAGCTGCTATTAAGACCACTAACTACTGACCCTGTCTAGGGTCCAGCACATTTATCCCTCTATCTACCCCAACTCCATTGGTGATCTTATCTAGTCTCATGAATATAGATCACTTTTATGTGATAATTAGTCCTAAATGTATCAAAAACCCAGTCAGAAATCCCACTCACTGCTCAGAACTCTTTGTGGATGCTCAATTAATAGGTCCAAAACCTGGGCCCCTGAGGATTCCACCAGTCTAGATAATAGTAATTTTATATTTCCAGTTGCTTACACCAATAATTTTGGATTTGCCTCTTTTTTTCTGTATATTCACTAGTTTAGGAAATCTGATTGACAATCAAAATATACCAAAAGTTTCAACTTTCCTCAACATCCCCTCTCTACCATCATTGTCTCTTGCCTGGATTATTGTCATATCCCCCTCACTTTTCTCTCTGTTTCTTCCCTTGTCTCAATTCATCCTACTCACCACACCACAGCCAGGATGATCCAGTAAAAATGAAAAGATGATGCCACTTCTCTGCTCAAAATGTTTCAATGATTTACTATCCTTCTTATGTAACAGCTAAAGTCTTGACAATGACCTACAAAGCACTATGCCACCAACCCATCTTCTATACCCAACCCTGCCCTGTTATCTCCCTGACCTCATCTTATATTATACTCTCCTTCACTCACTGTATGGCAATTCTGCAAGAAGACTAGTCCTTTTCCTGTTCACCTTTGTCCCAAAGGTGTATTCTGTAGTGCACCTTATTGTGGGACATTCTCCTGTTAATTTCCTTCCTTCCTGTAGAGTCTGAACTTTGTTCTATTTTCCCACAGATATGTCAAAATAAATGTTCATATTTACTGCAACCCACAAGTACCTCTCCTGGTTCCAGTTTTTTCTTCATTTTTAGCCTAGTTATCACTTCTTTCCTCATAGGATACTCGGTGCTTTTAAGAAGATTTTTTCAATTTACAATATTAGGAATTTTTAATTGAAGCTTGGTTCAAATAATCTGACCGGCCATTATGGGAAACACTGAGTCTATAGAAAATATCTTCAAGAATAATTTAGATTTTAAAACTTGACATCACTTGCAAGACTCAACATTATCTACAATTTCCTGTTACTCTAGAAAGAGGGTTTTTTAAAAGGTTATAGCAAAAGTTCTTTCCTGAAAATGTATCCAATCTTAAAACACACACACACACACACACACACACTTTTACAATAACTAAAGCTCCAAAAAGCTGATTACTAGGAATATAATGAACCTTTTTTCTTACTCTTCACCAAATATAAAATTATCAACAAGTATCCATTTAAATAATAAATTAAAAATAATTTCATAAGATAAAACTGATACCAGAAGATATGTGGATCATTTGCTAGTATTTGGCAAATACTTGTTTGATGCATGAACGAACTGCTGATAAATTCAAATTAATCTCTATCTGTGATTTCCTTAAAGTAATATCTCATTCTTTTTGATTAGATTGTTGATGAGTTCTGTCCTTTCTTCTAACTGGAACTGTATAGTTTCTCCCTGTGAGGTTTCAAGAATTCAGGATGAAGGAATGGCTGTTCTTCCTCCCTATGAGTCAATAGCTTTGATGTAATGGGGCATTTGAGTACATATCACTTCTGTCACTAGAGTGATCATACTATGGAATAGAGAGTGAGCCCAAAACCACCTGTGGAAAATGATATGTACTAATTTACACAGAAACATGGAGAAAGTCAAAGTTGAGAATATGAACAAAATTTCATTTAAAAAAAATAGTTTTAAAAAGAAGAGCAAATGCATAAAATATGTTATATATATGATATTAACTCAAGAACTATTTACAACTAGCATTAAATATATGGAAATGGAACCTTTTGGAGGGAATCAGCATGCTTGTGTTTTTGATGTTTTATCTGAATGTTTTTATGGCCTACATAACTTTCTCTGAATGAAGGCAGGGAAAATACAGAGGAAAGACTCACTGAGTGTGTGTGTGTGTGTGTGTGTGTGTGTGTATTTTACATATATATAACACCATAATATTATGCACAGAAAACATAGCCTTTTGTTATACATCCATGAGCTGAATATTTGTATGTATTTGCAACCCAAATACAGCTCTCCCACTCAGCACAAATGCTGTCTCTGATACTCTGAAGTATATAAGGCTATGTTCACAACAGATGCTCAGCCTCACAACTCAACTGAATTCTAGCTGTAAAGAGATCAACACTATTTAGCATGTCAGGCTAGTTTATAGTAGAGCAGCCATAAATTTCTTTTATTTCACTTTGATTCTATGCTGAAATGCATCACCAGGTCCTCAGTGAGTTGGAAATAATGCAGGATTATCGCAGAAATCTTTGTGTCTTTCCTTCCATTATGTTAAAGGTAAAGATCCATTTAACTGTTGATATTGACCAGTAAATATGAATGGAAAATTATTGTTCTTCTGTTCTTCTGTTCTTTCATTTTGATACAATTTTTGTTGAAGTCCAAATTTACAGGCGTTTGGGGAGAATGTTTCCTCTGGGGAAACAAAGTTTGTTAACAGTCCAGGCGAGTCTAGGCATGGAGCAAAAACGGCTCTATAAGACATGCTGAGAGTATTCTGTGTCCTTTTCCATTTGTCTTTAATTCTTTGTTATTGTTCTTTTATTATTTTTAAAAGATCTTATGTCTCTAAAAATCTTATGTCTCTAAGATGCCATTAACATCTTAGCAGGAATCATTTTATCACTTAGTTTGCTTCAGAGAGCTGAAGCTCAAGGAAATGGGACTTGGTTCAGCTTTGTTTTGAAAATGAGAATGCTGGACAACAGTACAAGAGTTTCCAACTAATGTAAATATGAACACTCTTTTTAACATAATATGTCTGAATGACTATTAAGATATATAATGCCAAAAGCCCATTGAGGATTCAGCAATATTTTATAACTAGCAATTAGGAATTGTATTGGAGAGAGCCACTCCTGACAGGATGGAAATTGGAGCAGCCGATCATTTCCAGGAAAAGGCCCTGCATGCTTTTACCTAAAGGGACTGTTTAAGTTATTACATATGAAAAAATAAATGGCAGAATGGACTAAAATATGTTTGCTTTGTTAATGTTACTGCCAGAAAATGCAGGCTTGTAAGAAGGATTGTATTATTTTTATAGAATAATGAAACAATTTTCTTTAGAGACAATGTTTATAAGATAGTGTTTCTGTGTATATGCATGATGCTAACTTCCATTATCTCCGTATGTCGCATTTCCTGAGTCCCAAGACTATATTTAGTCTTATTCTGTCTCCATTTATATGCCTTACAGATACTTCAAACTTAAACTTTCAAAAATATAGTTCATCATTTCTCTTCTCCAATCCCAAATGTACTCCTTCTTGGTTTCAGATCTAAATGAACAGTACCACAGCCTGAAGAGGATTGCTAGAGCATATTCACCCTTTCCCTTTCCTGAAAAAGTGACCGAACTTCGGGCTTTACTAGTATCCAGTTGGAAATTCAGCTGCAGCTTGTAACCAGTCTCTCTAACCACATTGACTTCTCTGAGGTCTGTTGTCTATGTTGTATGAAGAGTGGCTCTTAGAACATAAAATATCATTTTTACTTTAATAAGAGATCGAAAAGAACAAAATAAAAGTGACTAATTATATCATCATGTAGACTTTCCCTGTTCACATAAAATATTAACTAAAAATCTGTTGACATGTGAGATAATGGGAACTACAAAAATGTATCCTATGTGAACTGAAAGTGTCCCTGGAGCCCTCCCCTCACAGGTTTTGTACATAAGGGGGAGGTTCCTTGCCTCTGTGACATCTGGGCTTCCTGTACTGAATTCTGACATAGTATCATCATGTTATTTTATAATTTCCTGTTCCTTCCTAAAAGTTCTGTGTAGTCAGCTTCTGGAATGGCTCCTGATAAAACAAGCTTCCTAGCACTCATTCCTACTCTCCCTTGGAGCGGGGTCTGGACCTCTGATGCACAGAGTACAGTGAAAGTCCTGGCATGTCACTTCCAAGATTAAGATAGTAATGACCATGACTTCTGTCTTGCTGGTATTCTCTCTGGCTCTTTTTCACTTGCTCATTCTAGGAAAGCTAGGAAGTTGTGAACTGCCCACTATAGAAACCCAGACGTGAAGGACTTGATTGAGAGCAGCCTCTGGACATTAACCAGTGAGACACTGAGGACTCAGTCTAAAGCCTGTGAGGACCTGAATCCTGCTGATTACCACGTGAGTGAACTTGAAGCAGGTGCCAACCTAACCTTGAGATAATTGGAACCTTGTAAAAGACCCTTAGGAGATCCAGTTAAGCTGGACCTGGATTCCTGACCTAAAGAAGTTATAAAATAATAAACCTTGTTGTTTAAGCCACTGTGGTTTGGGATAACTTGTTATGCAGCAATAAATAATATGTTCGATTGAAAACTCCTGGAGATAAAAAAAAAAAGATATCTTGTTTTACACTAAATCCCTAGCACCCATCTCACTTTGATAGAATTAGGCAAAATGGAAACCTCATTCTCTTGATATACACAGAATTCAAAGAAGCAAAAGCAAAATATATTCATAATTAAAATACCTATTAAAATTTTGTGTCCTGAACTGGAGAGAAACTAGAATGTTTTGATGAAAGAAATGAGAAATGATTGCAAAAAATTGATTCATATGAAACAAAAGAGAAAATGTTTTTTGTAAAAAAAACTCCTTATTAAATTCTGTATATACTAAAAAATGATTTTTTTTTTCCTCACTGGAAAACAAGATTGAGTGGTGAATGCAAAAGTACTTTTGTGGTTAACTTTGGAAGTTGTATTGTTTGGAAAGATATAGGGAAACTAATTAGACATGAGGCAATTGGGAGGAAATATGTACTAAAACTAAAGGGGAAACTAAAGGGGAAAAGTGGGAGAGAGGAGAAAAAAGAGAAAGAATTTCCTGGAGAAGCACAATAAGGGTTGGTGGTTTGTTCATATCAATTTTTCAATATTTTGAAGTTTTTTAATGTGTGTTTAGTTCACAGAAAGGGCTGATCCACCTCTGAGTAGTTAGTACAAATATAGACAGCTCCTGTTCAATGGAGAGGATTATATAATCTTTTATAATTCAGTAGGAGATGGAGCTCTGAACTAGAGGTCATTGAACAAAGAGAACCTCTAAAATTTAAAGACATCCCAGAGAGAATATAAGACTTTCCCTTGGCAGTGCAGTAAAGCTTTGAGCTAATGTCATCTAGACCTTTAAGTCCGGCAGGACTCAGGTGAGACATCAGTTACATATATAAACCTGAGCCTAGTTAAGTGAACCATGAGACTGTATTTATAATAAATCATTACATTTCAAATCATACCAAGAAAGTAGAAACCACTTCAAGTATTTTCAACCAGAGATCTTTTAATTGGGTTGCATTGATGGTAGAGAAGCTGAAACTCAAACACCGGGAAGCCATTTCTGATTCCATTTATGAGGGATAAAATGAAGAGGAAGTTTAACGCAAGCCAGGGGCAGTGTTAACAGACAGAATCTGTCTACAATTAAAATCATGTGAACATGTCCTGAAATGATGGAAGCCACAGGAGACAGAGATGCTGGACCCTGCTCAATGCCAAGAGGAAGATACGGGGGGATATCTTGCATTCTCTATTTCTTGCATTATTTGCTGTCTGTGCCTTCCGTTTTCCAACCCCGCCCCCCAGAAGCAGATGATAGGGTTACTTGGGAAATAGAGGATTGGCACTCCTGTTACACAGAGCAGAGTAGAAGGACAAAAAAAGAAAATTAAACCCATCCATGTTGGGCACAACTTGTATGTAAGGGCAGTGTCAAACTTCATGAGAAGTGTGAATCTAGAAGTATAAATTAATGATGAAGATACAGTTGCCATGAAACAATTTTCCAAACATCAGCTCTGATTCACACTCTGACTTCAGAACTACCTTAGGATAAAAGTCAAGGAAATTCAACTTGGGGGCCCATTTAACTCTATGTAGGTGCCCACTTCAGCTCAGATCCCATATCATTGCTATGCCCCTAACCTTTAAACTGATTCTGGGGCAGGCCAACTTTTAAATCTGACTTAATTGTATGAGTCTTCCAGGTGCTGAGTTGCTTTGGTGAATTGTTCTTCCCATCTGGAATCTGTTTATTCTCAGCAGCGTATATCAGAGACAGGAAAATGCAGTCAGTTTTTTTTTTTTTGTGTGTGGTACGCGGGTCTCTCACTGCTGTGGCCTCTCTCGTTGCGGAACACAGGCTACGGACACGCAGGCTCAGTGGCCATGGCTTACCGGCCCAGCCGCTCCGTGGCATGTGGGATCCTCCCGGACCAGGGCACGAACCCGTGTCCCCTGCCAATGGTTGAGAGTCCATCGGCAGGCGGACTCTCAACCACTGCGCCACCAGGGAAGACACAGTCAGGTTTTTGAGGTAGCTAAAGTCATGAATGTTCAAAACCTCCTCCTCCCATTATTCTAAACAGATTTCTAGGGAATAACCAATTACTAGTACCTTTAATGTTTCCATAAAGTCAAAGAACCCCTACCCCACCCCTTCATGTTTTCTATAAGGACAAGGAAGGTAACTCCCAACAGTAAAGTCTTGTCTGTATCTTCCTCCATCATCATTGAGGCCAATATAGTCTCTATGATCCAAAAGCTATCATCTTCATTTTCTGCTGGGGACATCTGACACTTCCTCACACACAAGAAAAATAAAGTTCATTGGTGTAAAAAGTCACAGGATGATTAGAAATATTTTTATTTATTTTGCTTTTAGCATTTCCCTAAAATATTTACAAGTTAGTCATAAATTGACAGGACAACAATTTGACTTTTTCTTCATTACTTATCAGTTCTCAAAACAATTCTCCTAAAGTGTGAAAGTTTCTATAGAAATAGCAGCATGCAAACCCTTTCAGCTAGAAATAGCCTATGAGTTGATGGTGTGTGTGAATGTATGTTGTCTTCCTTTGTCTCCTGTAAGAGTTACACTTTGGCCTGAGCTTCAGTGATTGGCTTCTTTTATAAATTAGAATAAATCAGATTTTATATGTGACATATGATAAGAAAATACAGCTCTTGGGCTTGGTCATTAGTCTTTGAAAACCCAAAGTTTTTCCAAATGGTTAACAAATAGGCTGTTATCTTATTTACTTTTGTGAAATTTACTCTTGCAAAAAACTTTTTCCCCAGATGTGAAGAAATGGCTTCCTAGTTTTTTGACCTGATGCTTGTAGGCTTGAATTCAGTTTTTCTCTCAACTGGTAGATATCAGAAATTCTATCAAACATGTTAAAGATTTTGAGCTATATGGCACTGGGTGTCAAAAATTTATAGCAGGATCTCTACACCAGGTAAGAGTCCATTAGAAAGGCCACCTAGTTCTATTCTCACAGCTATTGTCCATTGATTTGAGTCAAGAAATGCCAGTAAAAGAAGGAAATGAAATTAAAGCTGTTGTTGACAAAAGTAGATCATTAAAAGGAATGATTTAGGACCACAGCACTGAGATACACAAAGCAGTGCTAGAAACCAGCTGGCTTTGTAATGGAGCAGGACCCTGTGGGGAAAGCCCCAGGACAGACACTACTCCCCATGTCCTCCACCTGCCACTTGTCTATAAAAAAACTTTAGTCAAAGAATAAATTTAATCAGAGAAATGAGAAAATGCAGAAACTAAGGAAAGCAGTCAAGTAAGACAAAATAATAATATTTTAGCCATTAAACAAGTCAAGGACCTTTAGTTCCCTCTAGAAAGCTATAGGTAATATTCCAAGCCATGTCCCTTGATCTATTTTGCAGATATTGAAACTCCCATCAGGTGGAAGAAGCTACCTACACGATGACCAGACTGTAGCCATGACGTAAGCTGCTCCATATTGTACAATTCCAGGAACTGGCCTTAAGGAAATGGAAAGGAACTGACCCTAGAGTTGAAAATGAACTGTACTTAAAACAATCAAGATGATGCTGATCAGACCACCGCAGGACAAATTTCAAGATGACTCTTGGAGCTGACTTAGCCCTCCCTGCCTCCTGTATACCCCTGAAAGTCCCCTCTAAAAGTTCCTGCCCCCAACTGGTGGGACATGAGTCCACCTTCTCCCCAGGATTGCTGGCTTCCTCCATAAAGCTGTTTTTCGCAACCCCACCCTCGGGTCAGCATGCCTGGTCCAGGTGCCATGCTCCCCTGCCCTCCAACTCCCGCAGCCCCTAGGACACCCCTCTGCCACCTCCCCAAGGGGAGGGCCTCCTAGCCACGTCTCTCTACCTTCCTCCCCCTATCAGCACCCCCTGGCCTCTCTGGGAACACCACCTCCCACCCCTGGGCTCTCTCCCCTGAGCCCCAGGCCCCACCCCCAGCACCTCCCACCTCTCGTGACCTGCCAGAGATCAGGGAAAAAAGAAAAAAAATTACCCTATCTTTCCTTTTACCCAACGGTGGTCTCTCAATATTGGATTCTTGAGCAATGAACAGCTGAACCGGAGTTTGGCAACAGCTAAGTATGTGGTATACAACTATGGTTATTTATTTTTAAGAGAAATTATTAAAAGAACAAGTCAAGGAAACTTCAGAGGGCTGCACTTATTTAGGTATATATAACCACCATAGACAGATAGTAAAATATTAAATAATTACACCAATGGATATCTCTTTTGAGAACTTTTTTTTCCCAGCTCTATCACAAACATTTTGACGTGTTTGATTTGTTTACCATTTGTTTTGTTTGTGTGTTTTGCTTTTTACTACTCACAATGAGGGAACTGAGGCTTAGAGAGGTTATATAAACTTAAACAAAGTAAGCTTACACAAGGCTGTGTTACAATGTTAAAATATTTCAGTAGTACTTTATAATTTACAGTGTAGTTTCTTTTTTAGCTCACTATAATAAACAATATTTAGCAGTCACTCTTAGGCTTTAATAAGAACTCAGTTTTGAATAATGTACTCTTCTTGCCATGATGATGCTTACACTTCAGTGGATGAGAAAGGAATTGTAGTATGCACTATTTCTATAATTGAAGTATAAATAAATTGCTATGGGAGAACAGAGGAGGGTAAGGCAAACTCTCTTTGGAAACTGGGATGGTTTCATAAGAGAAATGCCATTTGTACTACTTCTAGGCAGTATTAGCATTATATAAGCAAATGTATGAAGGTGGTAAAACTTGTGCATGCATAAGAAATAAAAGTTCGGATGAAGAATAAAATACAAAGTAAATAAGAGTGGGAGTTAAACTTGGAAAAAGTTTATTAGGCTCATTTATAAATACCTTAAATTCCTAGTTAGATTTACAGAATCTCTCTTTAATGTGGTGAGAGGAGACATGATGAAACCTGGAATAGGCAAGGAGGAGATTACTTAAAAGGCACAATTTATTAAGCACCAGAGATAAGAAAGCGGTGCAGAGACTTGGCTACAATTCACCAAATCCATTTTATTTTTCTCTTGTTCACAATGTTGGACCATACTGATGAAATTCCCTTGAAAGTAAGATTCAGAAAAAAGAAAGACAAGGGAATTGCTGGGACACATACATAAGTATTTCAGTAGATAATGCAGATATGCCAACAGGGAAAAAAATAATATATAAGAGACAAGTTCTGAAAGTTCCACCAAATTCACCACTGAATTTCTGGAAAAGAAATTCACTCAGATTTGTTGAAAAGAGAAGTCCACTGTGGCTTAATGAAATAGCTTATCTCCAAGGCAATGTTTGATCTTGAATCAGCCAAAGTGTGATCCCGGGTCACATTAGGATGATTTTGATACTTTTTCACATTCAAAAATACACTGGTTTTGCAATGCAATATTTTATCCCGAGGACAAGGGGAACATAATGGTAAATGAGAATACAAAAGAATTCAGGATATTTATTTTTCTTTGTTAGCTGTTTATAAATTTGGAACTAAATATTTATTTTACTTTAATCTTCTGTAAAACGGTTTGTAAATAAAATTTCTTCTGAAAAAATGTACCCTCTATCTGTCTTTTGCCCCTTCTTCTAGTCCTATATCCATATACAGGGTGATCTTGGAAGCCTTAGGCAAAGATGGCAGCATGGATGATAACCTAAGTTACCAAATAATGTGTCACCAATTAGCAGCCCCAATTTTGGAATTTCAGTTAGTGAGTAATAAATTTTTCATTATTTTAAGTACTAAGATTTGGGGCTTTATCTTTAATATGTGCTAGTGTTATCTTGAATAACACTAGAGAACACTTGAATAACACTAATATCTTGAATATTCATCATTATTACAGAATGGAAATAGAAAAGGAAGATGGAAGAAACATAAGAAGCTGGTCAAACTTGTTTCACAAAACATGAGAAAATAAAGACAAACATCACCAAGTTTTGCTTCTAGATAATCAGGTCCTGGCAATACAATACCAAGATAGAGTGTACAATGCAGAAAGTTAATTTTCTCTGAAATTTAATGATAGGCAGTCAAAGTGTATGATTAACGTTTAGTGAGAAAGGGCCACCAAAATAAAAGAAAATATTTAAAGTAATATTTTGGAAGAATTTTGATAGTTCATTGAAGCAGTAAATTAGCCATCATATGGGGATTATCAGAATGTCTCTTATTCCTTTACATGTACTGTACAGTTTAGTATTGTTTATAAATTACATGCTGGGAAAGCATATTATATTCAGTGTTTAGAGCCTCTAAAAGATTCATGCTGGTTCTTTTAAGAGTATGTCTATGTCTGGGTGTCTAAAGACTAGAAATGTGGATGTTGCCCAGGAGAGAAACCAATTCTAAAACTATTAGATACAGGAATCATTCTCTTAGAAGTGATTTCTAAAATCATGAATTTACATAGTGTCTCAGGAGCCTGCATTGAAATATAAGAATAAAATGCCATTGAGGTTTACCTCTATTTAGTGAACAAAAAGGGTAATTAGCAAACCTAAGTGTAATCAAGAGGTAGGAGCAAAAGATGAAAGCAAGAAGTAGTGAGAAGAGTCAATAGCAAATTTCACTGAAAATATCCCATATCAGAATTACTGGGCCCATCAGGGAAATGATTCTGGTTTATTTTCAAAGTGAGCAAAAGTATAGTTTTTAAATGTATCTGTCATGATTTTGATCCTGGTCCAAAAGCAAGCTGAACCCATATGGACGTGTGATGAGCAGATAAAGTCATATATTCACATATTTCAACTAAAAAGCATATTAAAATAGACTAACAATAAGAGAAAAAATAAAACAGAATGACCACCTTCACTAAAACTTCTCTCCCAAATATTATGGTTGAAAGCATACTTTGTATACTAGAAGAAAATGTAGCCTTAGATGTAACTGAGTTATAAGTGTTCAAGGAGTGTTATGGAAATGAAAGCAGAAGAGAGAAAGAAGAAAATCAACCAGGGTCTAATAAAGCAAAAATAATTCAAGACAATATATTTTTTGGGCTGTGAATATTTTAGCATGCAAGCTGAATGAAATATATTATGGAAGGTATAAGAGAAGACTCTCTGAAGAAGTAAGGTCTGAGAGGAGTTTGGAAGAAAAGAAAATACTTTGATAGACAAAAGAAGATAAAAGCATTAATAAACACTATGTAACACAAACTTGATAGAGAGGATAATTAACATAGGCTGATTCTCTTGGTTCAGTATGAAGCCTCTCTACCCACAAGTTAGTTGACCTTAAGCAAATTACCTCCCCTTCATATACTCACCAGTAAACAGGTAGAAGAATAATTTATTATTCAATTGATATGATTAGAAGGATTAAACAAGGATCTTATTAATAATTATGTTGTGACAACAGGTGCACAACTAGGACAGACTAGAATATCTTGTCACCCTGTTAAGTAGGCAAAATATTGAGGTTAAGCAGATTAGTGTTTGCTGTTTTCTCTCTTCAGTTTTCAGTGTTCTTTCTATCCTGTAAGTAGCTCAAGGTCTGTAATAAGATATGTCATGCCGTCTCACTCTGCAATCTGCCCAAAAGAAAATCAACCCCTAGTATTCCAGGTTAACCCATTTTTGTAGTCAAACATACCTGGTTTGCTACTTCAGGGTTGTGATCAGCCATCAGCTGATCAGTTTTTTTTAATCTTCATAAATGGGCTAAAAAATAAAATAACTTAATCTAATAACTCTATGGTTATACTTCAAATGTAAATAGGGACATACAAGTCATAATGTTTTAAACCCACATATCTAAAACCTACAGGAAGAGATTAAAGTTTGAGAATTGAAGGATAAGGGAGAAAGCTTATTTGTCCTAGGGGTTGCCATTAAATCCCTCAGATAATAGTATAGTTAAAGCATACTTCCTTTCCTCACTTACCTTTTAGAACTCGCTCTGAAGAGCATGGGGATCATAGTCTGAGTTTCAATTCAGGATTTGTTTATTATAGCTGTGACTTCTTAAGCAATGGCCAATAATCCATGGTAAGCTACACTTTATTCAACAATAAAATGAGGTTATTTCCTTTAAAATGGCACAATGTTTTTTATGAAGATTAAATGAAGTAGAAATGTTGAGTACTTAGTATGATGTCTGACCTACGAAATATTCAAGATATGCCATTTAGCAATCCTTAATATTACATTGTAGAATTGTTGGTATTTATGCTGTCTTGTAATAGATAGTTTAAAAATTGTGTAATGCTCTGCAAAGAGCAATTGTGAGACGTTTTTTATTGTGTTCTGTACTTATGTCCATCATTTGTGTAAAAGATTCACAGAATTAAATGAAACTCTGAGGGGTCTCTACTCTTTAAATTAATCATTTTGATCCCAGTCCTAAAATTACATAACCACAGTAAACAAGTCTCCGAATAAAGTATGTATGGATAAACTCTAAAGACTTTCTATTCCCAAGATACACACAATACTCATAATTCAATTTAGGCCATTCCTTCATGAATCATACACACTCCCAGTCATTAGTGTTGTTATTATCTCTCCCATCTGAAGTTTTCAAATGTAAAGGTGGCAATATTTTTCCAGTTTCCAGAGAGCTTCAATTTGTTAGTATGTAGAAATTTACTTTCATGGGCATACTTCTTGTTGCATTTCAATTAACAATCCAAACCCCTTTTTTTACATTGCAGGGTGGTGCTGATTAGATTCTTTGTTTAAAAAATAAGTCTTTTATGTCATTTCCGTATAACCAAAGCAAAAATAAAGGAATATAAATTGTGTGTGTATATTTGGAAAAATAGGAAATAACCACTGCAAGCAATATAATAGATTGTCATATATTATTCTCATAACATCTATAAACATGAGCCAATGTCTCTCTCTTTTTTCTTTTTTTTTTTTAGTGTAAAGACAATTGTGTTTAAGAGCAGGGGATTTGGAGTCAGAATGACCTGTATTTGTTCCCATCTCCAATTCATATTTGCTCTATTCCAACTAAGGTTTATAATTTCTTTAGTCTTGGTTTTCACAATTTTACAATGGTGTTCATTATGTGTGTATATATATATAGTATATATATATATATATACACACATAATATCTATATATTTATATTATATAATATATACCCATAATATATATTTTAACATAGTTACTGTAATAATTTAATGAGTTATATAATTAAAGTTTCTAGCAAATTTTCTGTCACAAAGTAAATAGTCTTTAAATTGTGGTTGATAATAGTAACGTTTTTAGTAATATGTTCTTCACTGCTTTTCTATGGATGTTAATTAAATAAAATATATGGATTATTTAAAATTTGACATCTCTGAAATTATTAAAATATTCTAAACAATAGCCTTGGTGGGCTTATACTAATGAAGAACTCATACATGAGTATAAAGCAATTTAATATCCGTTTTCCTCTCAAATCCAAGAATAAAGGAAGTTCTTAGTGTACTGTTTTTTACTTCATTTCATTAAGCTAAGGAAAGATTTAGAAGGAATACTCAAAATGATAGGTAGAATTAATTTAAAAAATTAAGATTGCTGGTAAAGTAAAGCGGTTATAAAAAGTTAACATACAATTAGGCTACTGCCACATCTCCTAGTCCACTGCCCTTCTACACCTCACAACCCTTACAGCAGCCAGCATGCTTTTTGTGAAACATAGATTATGTGACTGCTCCCTTAAAAATCCTTCATTGCTTCCATTACACTTAAAGTACAACATAAATTCTCCATCAGAGATTAAAAATCCTGTGTGATCTCTTCCTTGCCTAACACTATCCCCTGAGGACAAATGCCTTACTCTCTTCCTAGTTTGTTAGGTTTCACCCAGAGCTTTCTTTCTATTCTTGGAACACATTTATGTTCATTCCCAGAAAAGACATTTTGTACTTGCTACTTCCTCTGCCTCAAAAGATCTGGACCTGGATTTTAGCACAATTGTGGTATTTTTGTAATTCTCATCTTAACCCAATGATGTCTCTTTTCAGAGGCCTTCCCCAACTATTAAATCCAACATAGTCTAAACACCTTCCCTATCACTAACACCCGAATAATTGTCAATCACACCACTCTTGTATTGTCTTAGCATTTATTACTCTCTGTAAGTCCCATTCATTCATTCTCTTGCCTGTTGATTGCAAGCTTCTTGAGACTAAGGATTTCATTCACCTTTTACACTGTTGTATTTCTAGCATCCAGAACATTATTTCCTAAATGATAGTAACACAATATATATCAGTTTAAGGACCAAAATATGTATATATATATATGAATTAAAAGAGAAGCCTGTCTACATGATCTCATTAATTATTTTTTAAATGTTGATGAAAAATATTCAGTGGCAATGAGCAGTGAATGGTGTCTCACCCTTCACAATTTGACATGTTTTGTAATACAAAAGCAATTTAAAAAGAGTTAAGTGTACTTACACCTAAAGCAATTAAAGAAAGAACATAAAAACCCCAAAGCAAGGAGAAGGAAAGAAATCATAAAGATCAGATCAGAAATAAATGAAAACGAAATGAAGGAAACAATAGCAAAGATAAATAAAACTAAAAGCTGGTTCTTTGAGAAGATAAACAAAATTGATAAAACATTAGCCAGATTTATCAAGAAAAAAGGGAGAAGAATTAAATCAATAGAATTAGAAATGAAAAAGAAGTAACAACTGACACTGCAGATATACAAATGATCATGAGAGATTACTACAAGAAACTCTATGCCAATAAAATGGACAACTTGCAAGAAATGGACAAATTCTTAGAAATGTACAACCTTCCGAGACTGAACCAGGAAGAAATAGAAAATATGAACAGAACAAGCACTGAAATTGAGACTGTGATTAAAAATCTTCCAACAGGGCTTCCCTGGTGGCGCAGTGGTTGAGAGTCCGTCTGCCGATGCAGGGGACACGGATTCGTGCCCCGGTCTGGGAGGATCCCACATGCCGCAGAGCGGCTGGGCCCTTGAGCCATGGCCGCTGAGCCTGCGCGTCCGGAGCCTGCGCTCCACAGTGGGAGAGGCCACAGCAGTGAGAGGCCCGCGTACCGCAAAAAAAAAAAAAAAAAAAAAAAAAAAAAAAAAAAATCTTCCAACAAACAAAAGCCAAGAAACTGATGGCTTTACAGACAATTTCTATCAAACATTTACAGAAGACCTAAGACCTATCCTTCTCAAACTCTTCCAAAATATAGCAAAGGGAGGAGCACTCCCAAACTCATTCTACAAGGCCACCATCACCCTGATACCAAAATCAAACAAAGATGTCACAAAGAAAGAAAACTACAGGCCAATATCACTGGTGAACATAGATGAAAGAATCCTCAACAAAATACTAGCAAACAGAATCCAACAGCACGTTAAAAGGATCATACACCATGATCAAAGGGGTTTATCCCAGGAATGCAAGGATTCTTCAGTATACGCATATCAATCAATGTGATACACCATATTAACAAATTGAAGGAGAAAAGCCATATGATCATCTCAATAGATGCAGAGAAAGCTTTCAACAAAATTCAACACCCATTTATGATAAAAACCCTCCAGAAAGCAGGCACACAGGGAACTTTCCTCAACATAATAAAGGCCATATATGACAAACCCACAGCCAACAGTGTCCTCAATGTTGAAAAACTGAAACCATTTGCACGAAGATCAGGAGCAAGACAAGGTTGCCCACTCTCACCACTATTATTTAACATAGTTTTGGAAGTTTCAGCCACAGCAATCAGAGAAGAAAAAGAAATAAAAGGAATCCAATTTGGAAAAGAAGAAGTAAAGCTGTCATTGTTTGCAAATGACATGATGCTATACATAGAGAATCCTAAAGATACTACCAGAAAACTACTAGAGCTAACCAATATATTTGGTAAAGTATCAGGATACAAAATTAATGCAGAGAAATCTCTTGCATTCCCATACTAATGATGAAATATCTGAAAGTGAAATTAAAAAAAACACTCCCATTTACCTTTTCAACAAAAAGAATAAAATATCTAGGAATAAACCTACCTAAGGAGACAAAAGACCTGTATGCAGAAATTATAAGACACTAATGAAAGAAATGAAAGGTGATACAAATAGATGGAGAGATATGCCATGTTCTTCGATTGGAAGAATCAACACTGTGAGAATGACTCTACTACCCAAAACAATCTACAGATTCAATGCAATCCCTATCAAACTACCAGTGGCATTTTTCACAGAACTAGAACAAAAAATTTCACAATTTGTATGGAAACACAAAAGACCCTGAAGAGCCAAAGCAATATTGAGAAAGAGGAACAGAACTAGAGGAATCAGGCTCCCAGACTTCAGACTCTACTACAAAGCTACAGTAATCAAGGCAGTATTGTACTGGCACAAACCAGAAATATAGATAAATGGAACAGAATAGAAAGCCCAGAGATAAACCCAGACATATATCGTCAATTTATTTTTGATAAAGGAGGCAAGAATATACAATGGAGAAAAGACAGCCTCTTCAATAAGTGGTGCTGGGAAAACTGGACAGCTACATGTAAAAGAATGAAATTAGAACACTCCTTAACACCATACACAAAAATAAGCTCAAAATGGATTAAAGACCTAAATGTAAGGCCTGACACTATAAAACTCTTAGAGGAAAACATAGGCAGAACACTCTATGACATAACAGCAAGATCCTTTTTGACCCACCTCCTAGAGAAATGGAAATAAAAACAAAAATAAACAAATGGGACCTAAGGAAACATAAAAGCTTTTGCACAGCAAAGGAACCCACAAACAAGGTGAAAAGACAACCCTCAGAATGGGAGAAAATATTTGCAAATGAAGCAACTGACAAAGGATTAAATTCCAAAATTTACAAGCAGCCCATGAAGCTCAATATCAATAAAAACAAACAACCCTATCCAAAAAATGGGCAGAAGACTTAAATAGACATTTCTCCAAAGAAGATATACAGATTGCCAACAAACACATGAAAGAATGCTCAACATCATTAATCATTAGAGAAATGCAAATGAAAACTACAATGAGATATCATCTCACACTGGTCAGAATGGCCATGATCAAAAAATCTACAAACAATAAATGCTGGAGAGGATGTGGAGAAATAGGAACCCTCTTGCACTGTTGGTGGGAATGTAAATTGATACAGCCACTATGGAGAACAGTATGGAGGTTCCTTAAAAAACTAAAAATAGAACTACCATACAACCCAGCAGTCCCATTACTGGGCATATACCCTGAGAAATCCATAATTCAAAAAAGGTCATGTACCACAATGTTCATTGCAGCTCTATTTACAATACTCAGGACATCGAAGTAACCTAAGTGTCCATCAACAGATGAATGGATAAAGAAGATGTGGCACGTATATACAATGGAATATTACTAAGTCATATAAAGAATCAAAATTGAGTTATTTGTAGTGAGGTGGATTGACCTAGAGTCTGTCAGTCAGAGTGATGTAAGTCAGAAAGAGGAAAACAAATACTCTATGCTAACACATATATATGGCATCTAAAATAAAATAAAATAAAAAATGGTCATGAAGAAACTAGGGGCAAGATGGGAATAAAGACGCAGACCTACTTGAGAATGGACTTGAGGATGTGGGGTGGGGGAAGGGTAAGCTGTGACAAAGTGAGAGAGTGGCATGGACATATATACACTACCAAACGTAAAATAGATAGCTAGTGGGAAACAGCCACATAGCACAGGGAGATCAGCTCGGTGCTTTGTGACCACCTAGAGGGGTGGGATAGGGAGGGTGGGAGGGAGAGAGATGCAAGAGGGAAGAGATATGGGAACATATGTATATGTATAACTGATTCACTTTGTTATAAAGCAGAAACTAACACACCATTGTAAATCAATTATACTCCAATAAAGATGTTAAAAAATTAAAAAAAAAAAACAGTTAATTTTGGACAGAACTATCAGTATATACACCATGGAATTTGTGTAATACACACAGCCAATTCATCACTAAATTGTGCACAATCTAATTCTTCCATAGACCTCACATCTGGCTCTCCCTCTGGATCCCCTTTGACAGGCTTTATTTCAGGCTCTCTGCATCATTCTCTGTCTTCTAATTAAGTAATGTGTTTAAATTATGAATTTTATTCTCACTTGAATCAAGAATCAGTGGAAATCACTGTTGTAATCAACAGGTTAATTCATATATATATATATATATATATATATATATATATATATATATATATATATATATATAATAGTTCCCTAAAATCAATTTCTTTAAAGTGAAAGCCTTACTTTGATTTTTCAAAATGTCTTTCATAAGTACTGCATCATCATATTAAGTAGTCAATAATTTAATATTTTAAAATTTTATGGCAGGACTTGGCAAAATACGACTCAGGAACCAAATACAGTTGGCTATCTGTTTTCATAAGTAGAATTTTTCTGCATCACAAGTACACCATTTTTTTATATATCCCTTATGGCTGCTTTAATGCTATAATGGCAGAACAGTTGCAGCAGACTCTAAGGCTTAAAAAGCCAAAAATATGCATTATTTGACACTTTTCAGAAAACATTTTATTGTTCCTGTTTTGTACCATTGGTTTGTAGTGATTAGAAAAGCTGAATACACTTCAAATCATTTACTTGCAGCAATTTTAAAAGACATACTAGTCTCTTTATTTTCCCATGCAGCCTATAGGATTACCTCTCTGGGTCTCTTATTAGCCTTTAAACATTGATGACACGGCAAACAGACATTGCTTCATTTTGACTAGGCTCTTAATAAAACTCTTTATTGACAAGTTACTTTGTTTAGCAGGAAATCAATAAACCACAGTGTAAGTCAGTAGACAATGCTATTTTAAACTTTCTAGGTAATGATTAGTTTCTCTCTAGGGGTGGGAGATTACTATCATTGCAAAATAACTTTGTACCTAGAAATGAAGTTCTTCTATCTGTTTCACACAGCTGCTGTCCACAGCTTTTTGATGTGGTGTATACACAGTTAAGGACTGTAGATTTTTAAAAAGCTTAAGTTTATATATGTGTGTGTATATATATATATATATATATATATATATATATATATATATATATATATAATGCTTATCTAAAATACTTTCACTATTAATTGGCATATCATTACTCATGGTAATAGGAAGAGCCCTCACTTAGTGAGGAAAGTTTTAATTTCTGACCCACACCAGGTAAAGGGATGCTCTTGAAGTGTCTGTTCCCAAACTGTAGATGATGAAATTGAGGACTCCTAGATGAATTCCCATACATAAATGAAGTGGCTGATACAGCCATGACAAAATGAATTTGGTTTGGAACTTAAGCCCTTTTTCAGAAGCATAGAATTTATGAGAATTTATATATATATATATATAAAGACTTTTTTTTTAATTTAAAGGCTTCAAGCTTTCTTTACAGTATGGATTATAATGATGGAAATTTTCCTTTCTGTAATAGGGTTTCTGTCCTCTTTGGACCTTCAACAATATTAGCTATGGCTTAGGATCAGAGAAAAATAATACCAATTGCTGGAGATTGCTTTGTCCTTCAGGATGTCAATAGCCATCCCTCACTGGTCACTCTGATCTCTGCTTGGCAGCTTCTCTGCCTACACACAGGCAGCTATGATTTGTAGGTTTCAATTTTAGAGCTAGGATAGCAGTGCTATATTAAACTCATGGTCATTATCATTCAATGAGTCCTTAATATGGCAAGACAACCTTGCTTCCTTTTCCAGTCAAATTGTTCTTTCCCTCATACTGTAGTTATTTGAAAATTATGCATCAAAACGGAGTTGTTGGGAACCTGCCCTGTTGGGCACCTGTGAGTTGACTTTGGCTTTGCCACATGGGTGACCTGGGGACAGGGGTTAACCTCTCCCCTTCTCAGTATCCTCTTTTGTAAAATGATGATGGTAATAAAACCTACGAGGTACACATGTGATAGCATAAATGGAACGTAACATACAGTAAGCCCTAATAAACAGTGAGTTATTGTCACCATGAAGCTCCTCTCTCCTTACTGCCATCATTCTCAAATATTGAACCCATTTGCTACTCTTTCAATTGAGAAAGTAGAACCAGTTCCACAAGATTAACCCTGAGTCCTTCTGTCTCTCCTTGTGTCATGTTTCTTCCTATCTAAGGCCCATTTCTCTCTATTCTCTATTCTCTATGCCTTCTTATGGAATGCTAGTTGGAACAACAACTAGTTGTTCTTTTCTGGATCTTTCCTGAAAGATGTAAATGTTCTCTCATTAAAAATAAACTATGGAACTACAGAACTTCTGTTGTATGGCTCCTTTTTCATGGGTTCAGAATTTGGTTCCCCTTGCCTCTTCAGGGTGGTAAGACCTTTTCCTTGCTGCTAGTCATTAGGTGCTTCATCATCCTGTATGTTTCATTATCCTCCTCACAAGTCTGTAAATAATTACTTCATTGAAATGTCATATTTAAACTCTTTCGTGTGTGCTTCTGTAGTGTGCCCAGACCATAACAGACATGGATGCCTGTGAGTTTCATGGAGTCAGTGGGAGTGCTAGGTTGACAATTTTAAGATTTCAATCATTGAAATTCTATTCATGGCTTAGTGCATAGAAGGTGCCGAGATATTTCAGCAATCAACAATGAATGGTGACTGAAAGCGAATAGAAAGTGCATGATCAGACATGTATTTCATGAAAAGAAGCTTATTACTTATCTCAGGAACTAATTTCTCTTCTTTTCCAAAATAAACACCATTTCCAGCCCTCAATTTATTCTAAAGATTAGAATATTTACTCCTGATAATTACATATTTAGAAACAATATTCATTTAACATAAAAAAGGAGCAAGTGAATTACTCTCTTTGTTTCTTTGGCCACAATTAAAGCTGTCCCACAGAGGAGAAAGCACAGTACATGCGAGAGGCACCTATATTCCTTTAACTAAAACACACCTAACAATTCATCTTTTGAAGCACAAAGAAAGCGTAAAACCTTAGGAAACACATCTTCAAATATTGTTAAAAATCAGTTTGTCTGATAATGACATCATGGAATATTACTTATTGTAGTAATGGCATACATAGAATTTAAAACTCAAAGCCATGTTAAATTTGAACTCTACGCATATACTCTTCCCTTTTTTCCTGTTCCCGCCTCCCACGTGTGATGGCATCTGTGAAGATTACAAAATTGCAAGCACCAGATGGCAATATGATAATTAAGTTCAAACCAGTTTCATTTCTTCATGACATGAAATGATACAATTCGCAAATGTTTTATTCATTACTATTATTTTTTACATGAGAATAGAGTTGAACTCTTGAAAACAGATTATATCTGTGAATTACAGTACTTTTTCCCCACTAAACTCACCTTGGAAATTTGTAATATTTGATTGGCTAAACTTTGTTTTGGAGATTATTGTACTAACGAACGAAATTGGGGCATTTGAGGAGATATGGGTGGACCTAGAGTCTGTCATGCAGAGTGAAGTAAGTCAGAAAAACAAATAACATATTAACGCATATGTGTGGAATCTAGGAAAATGGTACAGATGAACCTATTTGCAGGTCAGGAATAGAGACACAGACTTAAAGAAGGGATGTGTGGACATGGTGTGGTGGGGAGATGAATTGGGCAATTAGGTTTGACACGTGTAAAACAGATAGCTAGTGGGAACCTTTTGTATAACACAGGGAGCTCAGCTTGGTGCTCTGTGGTGATCTAGAGGGTTGGAATGGTTGGGGGGAGACCCCAGAGGGAAAGAATATATGTACACATATAGCTGATTCACTACATTGTACACAGAAAGTAACACAACATTGTAAAGCAACTATACCCCAATTTAAAAAAGAAAGATGCATAGTTAATAACCTATACCATGAACAGAAAAATAATACAAAATATGAAATTCTAAATATCATATTTAAAAAAAAACAATTTTTACAACTTTGTTGATACAAAAATAAATAGTAATGAAAATCCAGGAAAATATTGTTCCTCATTAGGAGGTGATATCAGCAAGATGGTGAAATAAGAAGCCCCACACCCTACTTTTCCCACTGAAGTACCAATTTAATAACACATGGACCAATTCCCATTGCAAGACCAGAAATAAGTTAAGAGGCTCTTCTATTACAGGTGAGGATTAAGCCAGCTGTGTCAAAGCAGGTAGTTAAATTTGTGACACTTACTTTCTGGGGTCCCTGTTCCAGGCTCACAAGACACAAGCAAAAGGAAACTCTCAACTCTAGATTATCCCTGGAGAGGGAAAGAGGACACTGGAACATTCTGACTTTTTGAGAGACTATGTGAGGCACCAGTTTCTGTCTTGTCTGAATCTACGTCCTACAGGAAGGCATCAGGATGTGGCACTGAGGACAGAGGCATTGGCTTGAACCAGCATGACTCTCACTTGTCGTTACATCTCTCCTTGGCTCAGTGCAGAGTCTTGCCCAACTCAGAGAACTGACAGGACCTGTGAACTTGAGGTGCCTGGGGGCCACTGAGAATAAGAAAAACAACAAAAACTGGGCTGCTTAGGACAGCTCCAGAGAACCGGCAGTACTGTAGACAGACACAATGAGGAGCAGGATATTACAAGCTCCTGAAAAAGTAAACTGGCTAAACCTCTCTAAATGGAAATTTACACACACAAGTTCAGAGAAAACTATTTCACAGAAAAGGTTTGAGAGAGCCCCAGAATCTCTAGCTTGGTGAAAATCTACCTATGAAGCCAGTCCATAAAGACTGGGAGAGAGAGCTGTTTCTTAAAATGTGTAGATTCTAACACAAAGTAACAATGCACACATGCAATAACAAACAAACAAAACAACAACAAAAAGAGGAACATGGCCCAACCGAAGGAAAAAAATAAATCTCCAGAAACTGATCCTAAAGAAATAAAGGTATATTAATAACCTGACAATGAATCCAAAATAATTATCAGAAAGATGCTCAATGACCTCAAGATAATGATGAATAAACATGATGAGAATATTGAGAGAGAGAAAAAACAAACAAGTTAAAAAATGTAGAATACAATAGCTGAATTAGAAATTTCACTAGAGGGGTTCAACAGCAGACTTGATCAAACAGAAGAAAGAATCTATGAACTAAAAACAGGACACATTAATTATCCAGACACAGGAACAAAAGGGAAAAAAAATGATGAAGAAAGAGAAGAAAGCCTAAGGGCTTTCTTAGGCCTAAAGCCTAAAGATGACTAAAATATACACTATGGGAGTTTCAGTAAGATAAGTGAGCAAAATGAAGCAGAAAGCTTATTTGAAGTAATAATGGCTGAAAACATCTCAAACAAGGGAAAGAAATGGAATCCAGATTCAAGAGGAACAAGAGATTCAATTAAGATAAACTAAGCACACACACATAGGCACACATACACACAAACACACACAACTGAGACACATTATGTTCAATTTCTCAAAACTCAAAGACAAAGAGCCAATTTTGAAAGCAGCAAGGGAAAAGAAACTCATCACATAAAAGAAATCCTATAAGCTTATCAGCAAAATCCTCAGCAGAAACCTTGCAAGGCAGAAGAGAGTGGGGTGACATATTCAAAGTGCTGAAAACAAACAAACAAACAAACAAAACTTTCAACCAAGAATACTATACCCAGAAAAACATTCCTTAACAAATGAAGGAGACATAAATTCCCAGATAAACGAAAGCTCAAGAAGTCCATCTCACTAGACCTGTATTACAAGAAATGATAAAAGGAATTCTTCAAATTGAAATAGAAATTCATTAGATAGTAAGATAAAACATATGAAAATATAAAGTTTAGTGGTAAAGGTAAATATATGGACAAATACAGAATATGTAATAATGTTACATAAACTACTTTTAACTCTGGTATAGAATTTAAAAGACAAAAGTATAAAGATAACTGTAACTATAAAAATATGTTAATGGGCACTCAGTATAAAAATCTGTAACTTTTTACATAATTTACAAAAATGTGTATGAAGAAAAGAGTAATTTTTATATATGTTGAAGTTAAGTTGTTATCAGTTTAAAATATGTTGTTATAAGATGTTTAATGCAAGCCCCATAGCAAGTACAAAGAACATAGCTAGAACAAATACACACAAAAAAATGAAAAAGGAATCAAGGTATGTCACTATAAAAAAAAATCAATGAAACACAAAAAAAAAAAACAGTGAGAGAGGAAAAGAGGACAAAAACACCTGCAAGACAGGAACAATTAACAACATAGTAATATCAGTAATTACTTTAAATATAAATACAATAAACTCCAGCAATTAAAGTCTGAGTGAATTCAAAAACAAGATCCTGCTCTATGTTGTCTACAAAGGACCCACTTTGGATTTAAAGATACACAAAGGATGAAAGAGAAAGGATGGAAAGAGATATTTCTTGCAAATGGTAACTGAAGCATAACTATGCTTATATCAGGCAAAAGTAGCTTTAAGTCAAAAATTGTCACAAGACACAAAGAAGGATGTTATATAATGATAAAACAGTCAATTCACAAGGAAAATAAAACAATTATAGATATACTTGCACCCAACATCAGAGTACCCAAATATATGTAGCAAACATTGACAGAACTGAAGGGAGAAATAGCAACACAGTAATAGTGGGAGACTTCCATATGCCACTTTCAATTATGGATAGAAGAACCAGATGGGAGATCAGTAAGAAAAGAGAGGACTTGAACAACATCATAGAACAAATGGACCTAATTTCACTCAACAGCAGCAGAATGCACATTATTCTTCAGAAAACATGGAACATTCTCCATGATAGATCACATATTCGGTTACAAAAAGTCAATAAATTATGAAGATTAAAATCATGTCAAATATATTTTTGATAACATAGAATCAACACAAGAAAGAGAGCTGGAAAACTCACAAATATGTGGAAATTAAACAACACAATTTTGAACAACCAATAGATCAAAGAAGAACTCAAAAGTTTTTTTTTTTTTCCTAATTTCCTGAGAAAATATCTTGAGACAAAAGAAAATGTAAACACAACATACCAAAGCTTATGAGTACACCAAAACCAGTAGTAAATAGGAAGTTTATAACATCAAATGCCTGAATTACAAAAGAAGAGAGATCTCAAATAAGCAACCTAATTACTTCGTTTGGAATTAGAAAAAGAATAAACTAAGCCAAAAGTTAGCCGAAGCAAGGAAACTATAAAGATTAGAGTAGATATAAAAACAACAGAGAATAGAAAATCAATAGAAAACATTTTAATTTTTAAGTAAAAGTTTCATTTTTTAATTTCAATGAAGTTGGTTTGTTAAAGGTTAAAAATTTGACCAAACCTTAGTTAAACTAACTAGGGAAAGAAAGAGAGAAGACTCAAAATCAGAACTGAAATAGGATATATCACATAATGATGCCACAGAAATGAAGTAAATCATGAGATTCCTATGGACAATTATAAACCAAGAAGTTAGATAAACAAAAGAAATGAATATGTTCCTAGAAATATGCATTTTACCAAGACTGAATCATGAATAAATGGAGAATCTAAACAGACCAATAACTACTAAGGTGATTGAGTCAGTAATCAAAAACCTCCTAATAAAGAAAAGCTTAGGATCAGATGGCTTCACTGGAGAATTTTACCAATCATATAAAGAATTAACCGAAATCCTTCTCAAACTCTTTCAAACAACTGAAGAACAGAAAATACTTCCAAACTCATTTTATGAGGTCAGCATTATTATCATAGCAAAGTGTGACAAAGACACTGCAATAAATAAATAGCTGAAGACCTGATAAATATAGATGCAAAAATCCTCAACAAAATAGTAGCAAACCAAATCAAATAGCACATTAAAAATGTCAGACATCATTACCAGGTGGTATTTATTCATGAGATGCAATAACCATTCAACCTACAAAAAAAAAAAAATCAATCAATGTGATATACCACATCAACAGAGGGAAAGATAAAAATCACATGATCATCTCAATAGATGTAGAAAAACATTTGACAACATTCAACACCTTGCTATATAAAAAACCCTCAACTTACTAATAAGAGAAGGAAATTACCTCAACACTCTAAAGACCATATAAGCAAAGCCCAAAGCCTCATAATCAATGGGGACAAACCAAACTCTTCTGCTAAGACTGGGAACAAGATAAGGATACCTGCTCTTCACCAAGTGTATTCCAAATAGTACTAGATGTCCTATTTAGAGCAATTAGATGGGAAAAAGAAGTAAAATACATCCAATCAGAAAGGAGGAGTAAAATTATCCCTGTTCACAGATGACATAATCTTATACACAGAAAACGCTAAAGATTCTACACAAACACACACAAGTTAGAACAAATAAACAAATTTAGCTAAGTTGCAGGATAAAAAAATCAGCATACAAAAATCAGCTATATTTCTATACACTAGCAAAAACACAAAAATAATGTGAAAAGGAAATTAAGGAAACAATCTCATTTATAATAACACAAAAATAATAAATTACTTAGGAATAAACATCAACAAGGCAGTGAAAGACTTTTACATTGAAAACCACAAATATTGGTGAAACAAGTTAAACAGGACACTAACAAAAGAATGGTCATGGAAAGTAAGAATGAACATTTTTAAAATATCTATTCCACCCAAAGTAATATACAGGTTGAAAGCAAGCACTATAAAAATCCCAATGGCATTTTTATAGTGCTTGCTTGAAACAGAAAAAAAAATCCTAAAATTCATATAAAACCACAAAGTACACCAAAAAGCAAACAAACAAACAAAACAATAAACAAACAAACAAAAAACCTTGAGTAAGAAGAACAAAGCTGGAGTCTTCACACTTCCTGATTTCAAAACATATTACAAAGCTAGTAATCAAAACAATATGATACAGGTATAAATACAGACACATAAATCAGTAGAACCAAATAGAAATAAACTCACAAATAAATGGTCAAATGCCTTTAACAAGGGTGTGAAGACTACACAGTGTTGAAAGGTAGTATCTTCAACAAAATTTGATTGAATTTGGTATATGCAAGAAAAAGAAGGAATTGGACCCTTACCTTACTTACACAAAAATAAACTGAAAGTGGCTTAAAGACTTAAAGGCAAGTCCTGAAACTATAAAACTCCTAGGAGAAGACACAGGAAAAAGCTTCATAATTTTTGTCTTGGCAGTGATTTCCTGGATATGATACCAAAAGCAGAGGTAACAAAAGCAAAAATAAACATGTGGGGATACAGCCAACTGAAAAGCTTCTGAACAGTAAAGGAAACAATCAGCTGAGTAAAAAGGCAATTTAGAGAATGGGAGAAAATATTTGCAAACCATCTATCTGATAAGGGGTTTATCATATATATATATATATATATATATATATATATATATATATATATATATATATGGAACTCACACACCTCAATACCAAAAAACAAGCAAATAAACTAATTAAAAAATGGACAAAGGATTTAAATAGACATTTCTCCAAAGACATACAAATGGAAGACAGGTATATGAAAACTTTACTAATCATCAGGGAAAGGAAAATGAAAACCACAATGATATATCATCTCACACCTCTTAGTATAGCCACTATCAAAACAAAAACAAACACAGAAAATAACAAGTGATAGTGAGGAGTTGAAGAAATTGCAACCCTTATTATACTGTTGGTGGGAAAATTAAATGGTGCAGGCACGATGTAAAACGGTATGGAGTTTTACCAAAAAGTTATAAATGAAACCACCATATGATCCAGCAATACCACATATGAGTATTTATCCAGTAGAATAGAAAACAGCATCTTGTAGAGACACCTGCACTCCCACACTCATTGCATCATTACCACAATAGCCAGGACGTGGAAACAACCTTAATGTCCATCAGTGGATAAACAAACAATAAAAGTATGTACAGATCTTCCTCAACTTACAGTTGGAGTTATGTCCTGAAAAAAACATCATAAGTTGAAAATACTGTATATCAAGAATGCATTTCATATACCTAACCTACAGAACTTCATCGCTTACCCTAGCCTACCTTAAATGTTCTCAGAACATTCAGAACATTAGCCTACAGTTGGGCCAAATCAACTAACACAAAGCCCATTTTATAATAAAGTGTTGATTATCTCATTTAATTTATCAAATACTGTACAGAAAGTGAAGAAAAGAATGGTTATATGAATACAGAATGGTTGCGGGTGTATCAGTTGTTCACTGCTGTGATTACAGGCTGACTGGCAGCTGCAGCTCACTGCTACAGTCCAGAATCACTAGAGGTATCCTATAGAGCATACTGCTAGCCTGGGAAAAGATAAAAATTCAAAATATGAAGTACAGTTTCTGCTGAAAGCATATCACTTTTCCAACATTGTAAAGTTGAAAAATATTGAGTAAGATTTTCATTGTAAGTAAAAAAAATCATTGTAAGTCAGGGACTGGCTATATACATACAGTGGATGATTACTCAGCCTTAAGAAAGAAGGAAGTCCTGTCATATGCAACAATATGGATGGACCATGAGGACACCATGATAAGTGAAATAAGCCAATCCCTGAAGTACAAATATGGCATGATCTCATCTGTATGTCATCAATGTAGTGAATCAAACAGAAACAGAAATTAGTATAGTAGTTGCCAGCAGTGGTGGAGGGGAAAACAGGGAGTTGGGCACTGAGTTTGGGGTTTCAGTCATGCAAGATGAAAAAGGTTCTACAGATCTGCTCTCCAAAAATGCACATATATTTAACATACTGTATGGTACACTTAAAATTTTGTTAACAGGGTAGATTCCAATTTGTGTGTTTTATTTATTTATTTTTTAACCACAAAGAAAGTTCCTTGTTGTGACAAAATTAAGAACAAGAAAATCTCCAATCATTGATTATTATAATTCTGAGATTACTGTGTGAACTGTTTGATACAGGTTTTAGGTTAAGCAACCAGTCACTATTAACTTGAAATATCTCATTGTGCATATATTTGAATTAGAATAAGGTCTAATGTAAATCAAAAACTGAAATAAAACAAACACATACACTGAGCAATACAAGACCTATAATTCTAATTCCAATCTCAGCGATCTGAAGTCATTATTTTTCAATGCTTTGATTTAGCAGATAGGGATAAATTGTCCTATTTCTTAGTGCTCTTCTAATAATACAATATTATAAAGTACAGTATGTTAAGATAATGGAGAATTATACAAATGAACAATAAGATTATTTGGGCAATGGTTTTCAAGTTGGCAGCATAATTGTAAGAACAGAGAATACAGGAGTGCTCTTTTCTTATCTATGCCACTGGCTGCCTTGGACAAGTCATTTACTTCTATGTTTTATGCCAGGGTATCAACAGAGGGCCAGTACTTTTTTTTTTTCTTTTTTTGCAGATAGGATAGGTTTATTTATTTATTTATTTATTTATTTATTAAACATCTTTATTGGAGTATAATTGCTTTACAATGATGTATTTGTTTCTGCTGTATAACAAAGTGAATCAGCTATATATATATATATATATATATCCCCATATCATCTCCCTCCCACCCTCCCGATCCCACCCTTCTAGGTGGTCACAAAGCACTTGGCTGATCTCCCTGTGATATGGGGTTGCTTCCCACTAGCTATCTATTTTACATTTGGTAGTGTATACATGTCCATGACACTCTCTCACTTTGTCCCAATTACACTTCCCCCTCCTTGTGTCATCAAGTCCATTCTCTATGTCTGCATCTTTATTCCTTTCCTGCCCCTAGGTTCTTCAGAACCATTTCATTTTATTTTAGATTCCGTATATATGTGTTAGCATATGGTATTCGTTTTTCTCTTTCTGACTTACTTCACTCTGTATGACAGATTGTAGGTCCACCCACCTCACTAAAAATAACTCAATTTTGTTTCTTTATATGGCTGAGTAATATTCCATTGTATATATGTGCCACATCTTCTTTATCCATTCATCTGTCTATGGACACTTAGGTTGCTTCCATGTCCTGACTACTGTAAATAGAGCTGCAATGAACAATGTGGTACTTGACTCTTTTTGAATTATGGTTTTCTCAGGGTATACACCCAGTAGTGAGATTGCTGGGTCGTATAGTAGTTCTACGTTTAGTTTTTAAGCAAACTCCATATTGTTCTCCATAGTGGCTGTATCAATTTACATTCCCACCAACAGTGCAACAGAGTTGCCTTTTTCCACACCCTCTCCAGCATTTATTGTTTGTAGTTTTTTTGATGATGGCCAATCTGACTGGTGTGAGGTGATACCTCATTGTAGTTTTGATTTGTATTTCTCTAATGATTAATGATGTTGAGCATTCTTTCATGTGTTTGTTGGCAATCTGTATATCTTCTTTGGAGAAAAGTCTATTTAGGTGTTCTGTCCATTTTTGGATTGTGGTGTTTGTTCTTTGGATATAGAGCTGCATGAGCTGCTTGTAAATTTTGGAAATTAATCCTATGTCAGTTGCTTCATTTGAAAATATTTTCTCCCACTCTGAGGGCTGTCTTTTCACCTTGTTTATGGTTTCCTTTGCTATGCAAAAGCTTTTATGTTTCCTTAGGTCCCATTTGTTTATTTTTGTTTTTATTTCCATTTCTCTAGGAGGTGGGTCAAAAAGGATCTTGCTGTTATGTCATAGAGTGTTCTGCCTATGTTTTCCTCTAAGAGTTTTATAGTGTCAGGCCTTACATTTAGGTCTTTAATCCATTTTGAGCTTATTTTTGTGTATGGTGTTAGGGAGTGTTCTAATGTCATTCTTTTACATGTAGCTGTCCAGTTTTCCCAGCATCACTTATTGAAGAGGCTGTCTTTTCTCCATTGTATATTCTTGCCTCCTTTATCAAAAATAAATTGACGATATATGTCTGGGTTTATCTCTGGGCTTTCTATCCTGTTTCATTGATCTATATTTCTGTTTTTGTGCCAGTACCATACTATCTTGATTACTGTAGCTTTGTAGTAGAGTCTGAAGTCTGGGAGCCTGAGTCCTCCAGTTCTATTCTTCTTTCTCAATATTGCTTTGGCTCTTCAGGGTCTTTTGTGTTTCCATACAAATTGTGATTTTTTTTTTGTTCTAGTTCTGTGAAAAATGCCATTGGTAGTTTGATAGTGATTGCATTGAATCTGTAGATTGCTTTGGGTAGTATAGTCATTTTCACAATATTGAATCTTCCAATCTAAGAACATGGTACATCTCTCCATCTATTTGTGTCATCTTTAATTTCTTTCACCAGTGTCTTATAATTTTCTGCATACAGGTCTTTTGTCTCCTTAGGTAGATTTATTCCTAGGTATTTTATTCTTTTTGTTGCAATAGTAAATGGGAGTGTTTTCTTAATTTCTCTTTCAGATTTTTCATCATTAGTGTATAGGAATGTGAGAGAGTTCTCTGCACTAATTTTGTATCTTGCTACTTTACCAAATTCATTGATTAGCTCTAGTAGTTTTCTGGTAGCATCTCTAGGATTCTCTATGTATAGTATCATGTCATCTGCAAACAGTGACAGCTTTACTTCTTCTTTTCTGATTTGGATTCCTTTATTTCTTTTGCTTCTCTGATTGCTGTGGCTAAAACTTCCAAAACTATGTTGAATAACAGTGGTGAGAGTCGACAACCTTGTCCTGTTCCTGATCTTAGTGGAAATAGTTTCAGGTTTTCACCATTGAGAAAGATGTTGGCTGTGGGTTTGTCATATATGGCCTTTATTATGTTGGGGTAAACTCCCTCTATGCCTACTTTCTGGAGGGTTTTTATCAAAAATTGGTGTTGAATTTTTTCTATAGCTTTTTATGCATCTACTGAGATGATCATATGTTTTTTCTCCTTCGATTTGTTAATATGGTTTATAACACTGATTTGTTTATTTATATTGAAGAATCCTTGCATTCCTGGGATAAACCCCACTTGATCATGGTGTGTGATCCTTTTAATATGCTGTTGGTTTCTGTTTGCTAACATTTTGTTGAGGATTTTTGCATATGTGTTCATCAGTGATATTGGCTTGTAGTTTTCTTTCTTTGTGAAATCCTTGTTTGGTTTTGGTATCAGGGTGATGATGGACTCATAAAATGAGTTTGGGAGTGTTACCCCCGCTGCTATACTTTGGAATAATTTGGGAAGTATAGGTGTTAACTCTTCTCTAAATATTTGACAGAATTCACCTGTAAAGCCATCTGGTCCTGGGCTTTTGTTTGTTGGAAGATTTTTATTCACAGTCTCAATTTCAGTGCTTGTGATTGGTCTGTTCATATTTTTTATTTCTTCCTGCTTTAGTTTTGGAAGTTTGTGCTTTTCTAAGAATTTGTCCATTTCTTCCAGGTTGTCCATTTTTTTGACATAGAATTGCTTGTAGTAATCTCTCATGATCATTTGTATTCCTGCAGTGTCAGTTGTTACTTCTTTTTCATTTCTAATTCTATTGATTTGAGTCTTCTCCCTCCTTTTCTTGATAAGTCTGGCTAATGGTTAATCAATTTTGTTTATATTCTCAAAGAAACAGCTTTCTGTTTTATTTATATTTGTTATTGTTTCCTTCATTTCTTTTTCATTTATTTCTGTTCATATTTTTATGACTTCTTTCCTTCTGCTAACTTTGGGTTGTTTTATTGTTTGTTTGTTTTTTTCTCTAAGTGCTGTAGTGTAAGGTTAGGTTGTTTTTTTGAGATGCTTCTTGTTTCGTGATGTAGGATTTTATTGCTATAAACTTCCCTCTTAAAACTGCTTTTGCTTCATCCCTTAAGTTTTGGGTCAGAGGGCCAGTTCTTATCCTGCTCTTAAAACTGAAGCCCTCCACTGCCCACATGACTCTGTATCAGACCAGATTCAAAATCCTACTGTTGGTAAGGCATAGGTAAAGAGGATGATGCAAGGTTTACTTTATTATAACTATTTGGGGTCAGCTGATACGGGAAAATACATCACAAAAAGAATTTCATAACAACAGTTTTGTGCTCATTCCAAATTACTATTTCATTACATTACAAATATTTTGAAGTCCTATTGCTAAAAAATTTCCAAAGCTGGTCTAATGGCTGCATCAGAATTTAATATGGTAGAAGGTAAGAACGAAACTCCCTTTAAGCAGCCTATTGGTAGTAATTTTTAAAGTATGCATACTCTTCTTAGCCCAAATCCACTCCATGTTTGTAGGACAATCTTTGGATTAATCTGGAGAGGGGAAAGGTAGGGATGAAAGAAAAATCATTCCTGGTTTTAAAAATCTCTTTAGTAGATTCTCATACATGTCCCTTTCCAATTTGAGAAGTACTGGAGAACAGTGAAAGAAGCTGAATACTAAAATATGCATGAATTGTTTGTGAACGTGTTGAAATCTGGTATTTAATCCCAAGTTTTACAATACTGGTCTGCTTCTTCTACTGATTTTTCTCAAAGTGTGCTACACCTATGATTTCTAAAGACTTTTCCAGACCTACTGAACAAGAGTCATAGTGAATGGCTCCCAGGAATCTGTATTTTACATAGAATCTCCAAGTAAAATTAAAGCATAAAAAATTTGAATGTGAAACTTATATGAAAGTCACTTTCACTTATATGAAAGTCTGTATTTACAGGGGACCCTTGAACAAGATGTGTTTGAATTGTGCAGGTCCACTTATGCACAGGGTTTTTCCATAGTAAATATTACAGTACCACATGATCCACGGTTGTTTGAAGTCAGGGATGCAGAACAGCACATACAGAGGAACTGTGGATACTGAGATCTGATTATAAATTATACCTGGATTTTCAACTGCACCAAGGTTTGACACCCTTAACACCTGCATTGTTCAAGGGTAAACTATACAGTTATTGTCTGAGTTCCCCAGTATTCACACAAAAAAGTAAATGTTATTAATCAAAACTATGTATATTGACATTAAAGCCATATTTTAGATCTGGATTTTGATTAAAATATGGGTCACATACCTTCACTGAACACTTCCAATAATGCAAATCATACTTGACAATCAGTACCAGCTTCAGCTCTAGACAAGTGAGTACAGTTACTTACAGGTCAGTCACACTATGAAGTAGATTTAGAAGTTCCAAGTCCAGCATTAAATAAGATCCTGATGATCATACTCTGTTTCTTTTCAATCTCAAATAAACATCAATTCAAAAAAAATTGGTTTTGAAATTTATTGAAAACATCATCATTTTATTCATCTATAGCATAGAAAAGAATCTAAAAGTCTACTAATAGCAGTATAAGAAATTGGCTCTTTCTATATTCTCAATTTCAGTCTTATTATATAACCTAATAACAAATGATTGTCAACTTCTACAAGTTGATCCATATTTTATTCTTTATAACACAGTTTTGCTGTACAACGTTCAATTTTATTGACAATTAAGATAATGTCTTTATTAATTAAATCTAACAATATATTGTTTCAATGCCAAATACATTAATTTTATTGTCTTTACATAAGAACAATCTTTGAAGAAAAGTTTATTCAAACTAAGTCAACAGTAAGATTTCCATGCCAAACATGAATGAGGATGGGAATATAATAAGGGAACAGATGTTTTATGTTAGGAACTTTATGTTATTGCATGGCTGAGTTTCAAGGTCAGGTTTCAATCCTTTATCCAAGATGGCTCCTTAGACATGAACTATGTGCTGGCATAAGACATGAGACTCCTGGGTAAGAGATGAAGACTTTATCATCCACAGCATAACAGACAGCATGAAAATCAATTCTCCATGTTTTCTGATCAAGATGGCCTTAAAATTCATTCCCCTCTGCTTGGCTAAACCTTAGGCAATTTCTTCCAGCATCCAGACCACTGACTTCCCTTTTCTTTGAGCATTTATTGTAGAAAACTTTAAATTAACCCATTTTGAGTTTATTTTTGTATACCATGTTAGAAAATATTCTAATTTTATTCTTTCATATTTAGCTGTCCAGTTTTCCCAACATCACTTATTGAAGAGATTGTTGTCTCCATTATACATTATTGCCTCCTTTGTTGTAGATTAATTGACTATAATTCTGTGGGTTTATTTCTGGGCTCTCTTATCTGTTCCATTGATCTATGTGTCTGTTTTTGTGCCAGTACCAGACTTTTAATTACTGTAGCTTTGTAGTGTAGTATGAAGTCAGGGAACTTGAAAGCTCCAACTCTGTTCTTCTTTCTCAGGATTGTTTTGGCTATCCAGGGTCTTTTGTGTTTCCACACAAATTTTAGTATTATTTGTTCTGGTTCTGTGAAAAATGCCCTTAATATTTTGATAGGGATTGTACTGAATGTGTATATTTCCTTGGGTAGTATGGTCATTTTAGCAATATTAACTCTTTCAATATATGAACATGGTATGTCTTTCCATCTGTGTCATCTTCAATTTCATCAGTGTCTTATAGTTTTCCGAGTATAGATCTTTTACCTCCTTAGGTAAGTTTATTTGTTGGTATTTTTTTTCTTTTTGATGCCATTATAAATTGAATTGTTTATTTAATTTCTCTTTCTGATAGTTCATTGTTAGTGTATAGAAATAAAACAGATTTCTGTATATTAATTTTGTATCTTGAAATTTTACTGAATTCATTGATGAGTTCTTGTGTCTTTAGGATTTTCTATGTATAGTATCATGTCATCAGCAAACAGTGACAGTTTTATTTCTTCCTTTTCAATTTGGATTTCTTTTACTTCTTTCTTGTCTTATTGCTGTGATTAGGACTTCTGATACATGTTGAATAAAAGTGGCAGGAGTTGGCATCCTTGTCTTTTTTCTAATCCTAGAGGAAATGCTTCCAGCTTTTCAGCATTAAGTACAATGTTAGCTGTGGGTTTATCATCTATGACCTTTATTAAATTGAGATATGTTCTCTCTATACCCACTCTCTGGAGAGTTTTTATCATAAATGGATGTTGAATTTTGTCAAAACCTTTTTCTCCATCTATTGAGATGATCATATGTTTTTTTATTCTTCAATTTGCTAATGTGGTGTATTACACTGATAGATTTGCAATTATTGAACCATCCTTGCAACCCTGGGCTGAGTCTCACTTGACAATTTAATAAACCAGAAATGTTTTTGTCAAGGACCTGGGATCTATCCGTTTGAAATGTAATCATTAAGAAAGATAGTGCTCCTACCTCCCAGTCTCTGTGAGAGTGGGGGTCTAACTCTGATAAACACCATTTAGTAAACACAGGTGGTATAATCCTACCAATAAACCTCCTCCACTAACCTCCTCCAGTACTTTTCCATTAGTTCACACTAGTGCTTAAAACTCTACTTTTGTTTCAGTGGAGTTGAGTTCAATGTCTCTCCTCCATTACAATAGTCTTGTGACAGAATAAAATCCTCCTCATCTGTTTAATTCTACTGGGTGCAATTTTTCTTTGACACCCTAAAATCCCTAGGGAGCAATAAGGGGAGGCCCAGATGATGGTTCACTAATAGTGAGTTTATGTCATTGTTGAAGAAACGCAAGTTTAGGAACACGTCTTATAAAGGTATTGCTAGCAAATCTTCCCAACATGTGTGCTGGAGTGAGAGGAAAACAATATATTTGTTATCCTGGTCAAGAGTCAAGAGATGAACCTGCTCTCTGAAATAGAGGGAAATTTTATCTCTATCTGTCAAGGCTCTTTACTATCCCAACACATATCTGATAGACAATCTTTTATACAAGTAATAATGCAATGCACATCATCAATGGTTAATTCTTTTGGTACATAATCATTTGAAAATATTAAAATGTACTTATTTTTATGTGAAAGTAATTTAAAATTTATTATTCAATCACTTATGTGTGTATTCAGTCATATATTCAAAACATTGCGGTACACGGGCCTCTCACTGTTGTGGACTCTCCCGTTGTGGAGCACAGGCTCCAGACAGGCAGGCTCAGCGGCCATGGCTCACAGCCCCAGCTGCTCCGCAGCATGTGGGATCTTCTCAGACTGGGGCATGAACCCGTGTCCCCTGCATCGGCAGGTGGACTCTCAACCACTGCGCCACCAGGGAAGCCCTATTCAAAACATTTTGATAGCCTAATATCTATCATGGCAAGGTGAGGGGGAAGGGGCCAGCAATTAAGTGTCTCTACATCATTTTGTAGGATGAGTGTGTATAATAACTTCAAGGCCCTTGGGGAGACAGTACAGATGATAGGTTAGCCAGTGCTCTTTCAAGCGGTCCATCTCATGAGAGGCCGTATTGGGGATAACAAGACATGGAGCTGCGGCTTGTGCACAGGTCACTGGATGAGGGCAGAGCCTTATCAGGCCTCTGTGTGAAGTCGAAGTTTCTCTAGCACTTCCAAAGAACAGCAAGCATCTTCCCTGAAGGAAAGTCTCTCTTTGATGGTGGCCACATGAAGGCATTAAAGGCTGTATTTCAAGAGCATCCATTGCATAACACTCCATCCTCCAATCCCTTTGCTCCTCTCCTCTATAGGTCCTTAAGCCTAGAATCAAGGGTGAGGCCTGTGCTGGGGGGGAGAGAAGCTGTGGGTATAATATTAGGTTGAAGGTTTTTTTAGATGAAGTAGACATTTTAATAACTAAATATGCCAGAGTTACCTTAATAAGTTGTTTTCTAGAATTGAAATAGATTGGGAATCCATTGGATATACTTCGAGTTAAGAAGGGAATTCAATGAAGTATGACTGAAGGCAGAATTTGGAGGAAAGTAAAGGTATTTTCCTATTTACACCGCATAGAGTTCAACCCCCCTCTCCAATTCAATAACTCAGTTGTTAGACTATTAATCATTTTAAGCATTTGTTCAAATTTTCTTCTTGCTGTTTTAATCCTCTTTAGTTTGGTTATAACAGAAGAATATATATGTCCACATGATGTGAGAGGAGGTGACATGCTTAAATACTTATATTGTCCTTTGTAATCTCTTCAATATATGTTATATACTGAGTCATTCACATTCTAGAAGATACAGTAATGTTTGCAGTACATCTATTTAATATTTCAATGCTCAATATTTTAATTTTTCAATTCATACTGAATATGTTTGGTCACTGCTCTACAGTAAGCATAGTGGACACTGTGATACACTTCCCTGGTCCCCCTTAAGGACTGAAGAATTTATTTCCCTAGCTGCTGGAAATGCTCCAACAGGCAGTCCTCAACAGTTACTCAACTTTAGGAATCACTGCAGCTGAAGAGTGTTGCTTTGACAAAGACTGTTGCCTTTCCTGGCAGCAGCCTGTATCCAATGACAGGTGGATGCAGATGTAGGAAAAATCCTGTTCCCCTCTCCTCTACTTGAAGCACTCCGATATTTTGAGGGGCCATTATTTAGACTCTATCAGAGCTCATCTTCTCTGTTTAGCCAATTCTGTTTCCTTCCCTGACCTTCTACAGGTGTTGACCCCAAGAGCCCTTAATTGGTACAAATATCCACTTCTGCCTCTTGAATCTAACCTGTGACAGAAAAGATTCATAAGGCAACCTCGTCCAAGATAAGTAACCATTTATTACAATGCCATTTATTGAATCATTATCTTCTCTGTGGTTTTCTAATAGCCCCTTGATCATACAGTAAGGAAGTCTATATAGTGGAGTCAGTGTGGTTTTATGATTGTATAGATAAGTGTGTCTGCATGTGTGCTTGTGCTTGTACACACACACACATGCAAACACACACACACACACACACACACACATTGGAAGATAGCAGAATTCATGTGTTTGATAAAGAAATTAGAAAATAAAAGATGAATCTACATTATAAACTCTTTAAGTGTTACCTAAGGAATATTAACTTATCCCTTAACTAACATGGTGTTTCTAAAACAGGAAAGTGTAACATCCAATTTTTTTTTAATAGAAAAGTTGTAGCAGTGTGGTATACATCAACAGGGTCAATTTAGAGGTTATTATAGCAGATGAAATAAAAGATGATGAATATCTGAAGTAGGATATTGACACTGACAAACGTTATGAAAGACTCATTTGAAACAGTTACAAAGCTAGAATTGATAGGATTTGGTGACAAAATGAAAAATTGAGAGAGAGCATTTATTAATGTCATAAACAGTTTAAATACATTTTAATAGAATCCAATGATATTTTAAATTTAAAATATTATAAGTATACTTATTTTATTGAAATAAAAGGGATAATTTATTCTTTAGTCACACATTTATACCTAGGCTGGTACCATAGATGGGTGATAAATGATGCATTAACTACATTATAGTTGGTCTTGTGTTTTTGAAACCAAGAAATGTTCAGATTTAAATTTGCACATCTTTAAAGCATAAAAATTGCACCTGAATAATTTATGAGCTGTAGCACTGAGACTACTTAAAAGGAATACAGCACAACTTTAAAAAGTAACTTCCTAAAAAATTTGCAAGGTCCTGTATGCAAGGAAAAGGATAAACTCAAGATAATATTTCAGGATCTACAAACCTAACAGTTGAGTTGAAAATTTTCAGCTTAACTATGACATGTGCTGAAATGAATTGCAATGGAAAAATGTGAAAGATTTTGGTAAATATCAAGGTCAAAGACTCCACAACTTTTTAACTTTTGAAAATTAATTAATAAATCAGTTAACCTTGAATTAATTAATTAAATTTCCCAGCACTAAATAAACCTGTTTCTGGGAAAAATCTAAATACATAAAGATTCTTTAAGAAAATTAAGTTAAATTTAAAAGTAGGAAAGCAGTCACCTTATTTTTACTTTGGTTTGCTATGATATATATGTGTGTGGATATCTGTTTATATAATTTTGAGTTTTTTGTAACCCTGTAAGCTTATGAAATTAAGGAAGATATGTTGGAATTGAGGCTCTGGTTGAGGCTTAGACCTCAAAAATTAGCTCCTTTATTCTTCCCTTTCATCTCCTTCACCTTTTCCTCCTTCTTCTTCTTCTCTCATAAGACTTGAGCCATAGTTTAAAAACAGAACTGTAGTAGTCCTGGTTTACACAATGCTAAATAAAAGAGGTTATATGGCTTTTAAGGGACCTTTTTTTTTTAGTACCATTCTGATTTCTTAAATGAGGTTCTATAAAAAGAAAAATTATTTTATAGTAAAATCTACTTAAGTCACAAGTGTGATGATTATTATTAGAGAAGTATTAACACTGTGATAATTGTGAATTTTTAAGTACAAAAATGATGAGAGCTAAAATTAGGAAAGAAAAATAGGGGCTGTAAAGACTTGCTTTTATGTATCTGAGTTTAGATTGCACTTTAAAAAAGGGACACTAAGTAAATGCAATGAGATCTAGGAGACTGCATAACATGGGATGTCCTATAGATTTGTCTTTGTTTTAATTGTTTTAGTGTTTATTACTTTCAAGAATATTCTAATTTGGACGCTATGGTCATGGACCAACATGAAACTCCACAGGGAGGATGAAGAAGAAAGACAATATCTAAGATCAAAACAAGGAATATGAATCTTTGTTCTACAGCTAAAAAGGCTTCTTTAAAAAGCATGAAAAATAAAATATATGCACTCTGCTTACATTGCTATTTAACTGTTTTTAATGTTTATGGAGCTTAACTACAGTGCTGTTTGGCTCTTACAATTTATTTTGTCCTTTGAAGTCATGATATAAATTTAATCTCTTTGATTAATGTGCAAAGAGACCTATTTAGTTTTTTTTTTTTTAAAGAAATGTTTTCATAGAAGCAGGGACTACCTTCCCTATCACCATCAAAAAAAATAAACTCAGAATGGATTAAGGACCTAAATGTAAGGCCAGACACTATAAAACTCTTAGAAGAAAACATAGGCAGAACACTCTATGTCATAAATCACAGCAAGATCCTTTTTGACCCACCTCCTAGAGCAATGAAAAGAAAAACAAAAATAAACAAATGGGACTGAATTAAACTTAAAAGCTGTTACACAGCAAAGGAAATCATAAACAAAATGAAAAGACAACCCTCAGAATGGTAGAAAATATTTGCAAGTGAAGCAACTGACAAAGGATTAATCTCCAAAATATACAAACAGCTCATGCAGCTCAATATCAAAGAAACAAACGACCTAATCAAAAAATGGGCAGAAGACCTAGGTAGACATTTCTCCAAATAAGGCATACAGGTGGCCAACAAACACCTAAAAAGATGGTCAACATCACTAATTATTAGAGAAATACAAATCAAAACTGCAATGAGGTATCACCTGACACTGGTCAGAATGGCCATCATCAAAAAATCTACAAACAATAAATGTTGGAGAGGATGTGGAGAAAAGGGAACTCTGTTGCACTTTTGGTGGGAATGTAAATTGATATAGCCACTATGGAGAACAGTATGGAGGTTCCTTAAAAAATTATAAAGAGAACTACCATATGACCCAGCAATCCCACTACTGGGCATATTCCCAGAGAAAACCATAATTCAAATAGGTACATGCACCCCAATGTTCATTGCAGCACTACTTGCAATAGCCAGGGCATGGAAGTAACCTAAATGACCATCAACAGAAGAATGGATAAAGATGGGGTACATATATAAAATGGAATATTACTCAGCCATTAAAAGGAATGAAATTGTGTCATTTGCAGAGATGTGGATGGACCTAGAGACTGTCTTACAGAGTGAGATAAGTCAGAAAGAGAAAAACAAATATCAGATATTAATGCATATATGTAGAATCTAGAAAAATGGTATAGATTATCTTATTTGCAAAGCAGAAATAGTCACAGATGTAGAGAACAAACATATGGATACCAAGTGGGAAAAGGGGGGTGGGATGAACTGGGAGATTGGGATTGACATATATACACTACTATGTATATTTTATACTATATATAAAATAACTAACTAATGAGAATCTAATGTATAGCACAGGGAACTCTACTCGGTGGTCTGTGGTGACCTAAATGGGAAGGAAATCTAAAAAAGAGGGGATATATGAATACATATGGCTGATTCACTTTGCTGTACAGTAGAAACTAACAGAACACTGTAAAGCAACTATACTCCGATTAAAAAAAAAAAGACAATAAGGTAGGAAGACTTATACTACCTAACTTTAAAGCTTATTCAAAGCTCTAATAATTAAGACAGTGTGATATTGGTATAAATATAGACAAATAAAACAAGGGAACAACAACAAAAAAGAAGCAGGGACTAGAATCATGGTTGCCAGGGGCTTGGGGGGAAGGGAAAACAAGGAAGTATTGATCAAAAGGTACAAAGTTTTCATCATGCAGGAAGAATAATCCCTAGAGATCTATGTACATCATAGTACCTAGAGTAAATAATACTATATTGTATACTTAAACATTTGCTAAGAAGGTTGTGTTTTTATCAGCAAAAAATGAAGTAAATAATAAAGAGGTTAGAGGAAATTTTATAGGTGATATGTTCATGACTTTGATTGTGGTGATAGTTTCATCCCTGTACTGTATACTTATCTTCAGACTCATTAAGTTTTATGGATGGCTTTTTGTATGTTAATCAGACCTCAATAAAATGGTTTAAAAAACAGAGAGATATGGGGCTTCCCTGGTGACGCAGTGGTTGAGAGTCCGCCTGCCGATGCAGGGGACACGGGTTCGTGCCCCGGTCCGGGAAGATCCCACATGCCGCAGAGCGGCTGGGCACGTGAGCCATGGCCACTGAGCCTGCACGTCCGGAGCCCGTGCTCCGCAACGGGAGAGGTCACAACAGTGAGAGGCCCGCGTACCGCAAAAAAAAAAAAAAAAAAAAAAAACAGAGAGATAAATATTTACACCTAGGCAAACTAAGGTATCCGTATCCCTGCATGGTCTTAATTTCTAGGTTGAGAACATTGTCCCTGAGTAATCAGCAGTGTCGAGGCAGCACAGCTCAGGTAACCCTAATTCTAAATACCATTGAGTTTATACTCTGAGGTCATCCTATCTGACTTGGAATCCCAGTTCTAATACTGACTGGCTATTTGACCTTCTGCAGATTGATGAACTTGTACAGAAAGATGTTAAGTACCAACTAAGTAAGTCATTGTGTTGTTATGCACTTAAAAGATAGATATTTGTAAAGCTTTTAGACATTGGTTATTTATTAATATTTTGTCCTCCTATGTCAGATTGAGAATACAAAGAAGAAAATATGCTCTCCCAACTCTCAGTGTATTTTTAATCTCAGAAACAGAGTTCCATGAGAAAAAATATAACAAAGTATAAAGTTTGCTATAATGACTAAAAGTTTGCTAAATATATGACAGGAAAATTCCTTAAACTCCCTGGTAAAGTCTGAGAAGATATCAGAATGAGGGAGAATTAGAGGTGAGATCTGAAAGCTTAGAAAGAATTGAAAGAGAGCAGAGGCAATAATATGATCAAAATCTACATATTACAGGGAAGCTACATCTTCTTCAGTATTATTGGAGTATTGCTGGAATAAATGTCCTCTGCAAAGGCAAAGAGGTTGGCTAGGTGCTTAGAAATAAATGTATATTCTGTTTCTTAGATGATTGGGCAACACAGGAATTTTCAATGGAGTTATGTGTGTATTCTAAAAATATCACCTTCATGGCAATGTTAAGTATAGATTGCAAAATTATAAGAAAAGAGACAACTCATGGTATTAATCATTCTGTTTGGTGAGATTATGACAAATAATCTTAGAGTAGTATTATTTATATTTCCTGAAAATTTCAAAAGGTTTATAGTTAACAAGGAATGGTGTTAGAACACAATTTTGTGTTTTAAAAGGCAGGCCTCGTTACTTTTTTCTATCATTTCATAAAGTCAGCTTCAATTCAAGGATTCTAAGAAATACTACTTCATTTGTTGGATATATTTAAGATACAATATACTCTTTTCATTTTTCTTCATGTATCATGTGATAAGACTTTACAGTGGGAGAACAGGAGGGTGATAGAAGTCAGTGAGGGAGAAAGGGTTGTGTGATAACCATAGTCAATTTGTACCTACTGAAAAAAGCAGGAATCAATAATTATCATTCTTCATGCTTTACCTTCCTACCTTAGCAAGTTATGTTTAAATGTGACTTTATAATGTTCATTTTATAAGGACATATCTGCACGGGTGATAAAACGCTATCAGAAAACTGATTTTATGTTGACTTTTATGGAAAACTTTAATTCATTTGTCAAGTATGGAGTTATATAAACGTAATTATACAGTTATATAGTGACATTTTGGCTAGTCTATATTCTGTGAATATTTAAATACACACAGAGCTCTGTATTTTTACAAAATGTTTAGAACTGGCAAGTTAACTATAATTCTGGCATTTTATTCTGAAATTTGGTAAAAAATATTTATTCTAAATCTTCATAAAATCCTAGATTTCCATTGGGATTAGTCTCATGAGGGGTCTATTTTCCAATGCATGGTTATTATACTGGAAGGGAATGCTCTGTCCTATTTTGGCCAGAAAAATTTTATAAGCTGACCTAATAGGTTGCTTTCCAATTCAGCAGTCTTATAAAACAAAGGTTTCTTTTGCCTCCAGCAGGTAATATTGAATGAAAGTTAAAAATTCTATTCTATTATTCAAAACTTCTGACCTTGGTTCCCTAGCCAACACCTGTGATCTCATTAAACACTTTCAGGCAAATTCTCAGAGATGGATTAAAATATGTCATGTACTGGTAAAAAAAAAAATCCTATAGCATTTATCTGAATATCTTTATTTATTATTACCATATTTGGCTTAGAGTACAAACTGATACTAAAGTACAATTTAATGTCTTATATATATTACATAAATATACTATATGTCTATTAGAAAATTCTCAGTTGGTCATTTTAATCTGATTTTATAATTTATTTTGAAAATAATCTAGTTGCATTTGTGTAATATATTTTACAAAGAGTTTTGATTTTCTTAGCTGTTGCCAGTATTTCAAATCACTTCCTCTGTTTTTGATAAATTAAATAAACAAATGAATAAAAATTAGTGAAAAACATGTGGAGAACTAAGAATATAGACATTTTCCAAAATTTTCAATTTTTTTAAAAATATGTAAAAGTGTAGTACAATTTATCTCACTGGCAAATATAAAATGGTCCATGAATCTTGTAAATTATAAAAATAGAATAATTTTCACATGAAGAAATAATTCAAAAATTATTTTGTCTTTTTAATTACAGTTACAGTTAATTTTAATACATATTGCTTACAATAAAAATGAATTGAGAATTTAAAATCTCTCAAGAAAAAGACAAAGAAAATTAATCTCTCAGAATGTTTAGAATATAGAATTGCTATTTATTCTATAGACTTTCCCACTTTAAAATTAAGATCAAATGAATAGTATATGTTTTTAACCTTTAAAATAGACTATATATATATGCCAGTGAATTCAGTGTGGATAAAAATGTACCTTTATCCTCTTAGTTTCAAAATTATGATTAATAATTGCTAATAATTAAAATGAAAAAGTTAATGTTCAAAATATATTTGTAGTTATAGCTGCCTCATCATATACTTTAGACATTAAAAAATTTTTCTTTCACATGCTAAAGTGGAATTCACGTTAAGTACAGTTTCACACAAGGTGGCTTTTACCGTAAGTTTTCACTGCAAGCGTGCTTCACAATGCACATGTGATTGTCAGGCTTGAGTGACTGTGGAGGATCTGATCTGCTAGTCTGTCTACATAAGCAGTTACTCAATAGATCAGACATTGATCATCCATCAATTTGATTTGCTAATCTTATGAGACTCATTGTAAACAATATAGGTAAATGTTTACAAGCCCAAAGAGAAAAATACTACAACTATGCATTTTATTTCTGTTTGACCTAAGCATTTTTCCCAAGTTTAAAATCAAAATAAACAACCTACAATATTTTTTCTCTTTCTGAGTTTTTACCAGATGATTAGGTCTTAGGCATTTAGAATTTGAAAACAAAAACAAAAACAAAAATTATTCTAAATTGTAGAAGAGCCTGGTTTGTGAAGTAATAAAATTAGGAAATGGAACCAGCACCAAGCATTCATCAATGAAGACGTGAAATCATGTCACTTCATCTACCTTAGTCACAACCTGTCAGTATGCCCAATGCCTAATAAATTGTATCCATAGCCAAAGGTTTTAAGGCAAAAGAACATATTTTCAGAACCTAGAAATCAAGCTAATATGTGATATTTCAAAGATACTGCATTACCACAATTAATACACAAGATAAGTAACTTATTTACATGCCTTACATTTTAAAAAGAGCTGCTAAAATACTTGTCCATCTCATGAGCTTCTTACACTAGCACAGTAATATAATATTTATGTGTCCCTGACAGGGAGGATGGTGTGTAAATCACTATCTGGATGAAAGACTCTAGTATTTCAAATAGTGTATCTAGATAATACCCATTTGGCAGGCAAAGGTGCAAGTGGCGCCTTAGTTATTCATAAAAAATGGTTGTCTTACTAAGCACTTAGGCAAAAAATAAATAAATAAAATAAAATAAATATAGATATAGATATACACACAAAAGATAAATCTTTATATAAATTATATATATATATGTTATTTGCATTGAAACATCTAAGTTCTTTTACTTCTTAAATGAGAAAGGATAATCTCTGTCTATAAACAGAGATCAGGTAGATTTAATAAAATATTTGTCATAATGTAGTAAATAGCTGCAACATCTAATGAAAGGATTTGTAACTAACTCAAAATACCTGAGGGCCTTATGTAATTAGTACTCTAAAAATAAAATTAAAAATAAATTAAAATCCTGTTTTATTAGTAATTATGATTTTTCTCTGAGTACAAATTGACAGAGGATATAAACTAATAAAGACTATTCACAATTATTTGTGATATTCCAAAATTAATTAAGAAGGTGTTCATCATTTATACTCCATCTAACCCAGATTACGTCCCTGAATGCTTGTCTCACAATTTCCTTGAGTGTGTTACCAAAGCTGCTATGTCTGCACTACCGCTTTGTGTGTTTCCCTGCACCCCCTGGTTCCTGTGACCTGGAGTACTGAGGCACTTACCAAGCCACACGTCTATATACATTATTCTTTGACTCCTCATATGCATTTCCTAACTGAAATTCCATGACCTTTGCATCAGCATGGTTTTTGCTACCTTAATTCCAGAGTTTTGATTTCTTCTAAAATCCCCCACAGAAAGCAGTTAACAAGGATTGTTTCATCATAGGGAGGGCCAAGGAGTAAGTCTTCTTGATAGTGTTCAGAACAGATTACTTATTAGTAATTTCCTAAACTAAGACTTCAAACTAGTCAAGTAAGTTAAACAAAATCACCCAAGTGCTCACCTTTGATCAATCATGGGTCTTATATGCTATTCATCAATTAAATTTACGTCTTATTTAAATGTTTCTTCTGAATTTTCTTACCTTTTAATTAATGTTAACAATAACACTTGATTTAGACCAGTTTAATTTATTACATTCCACTTGCACATTTATTCATTGATCATCATGTTTATATTTTTGTTGTTGTTATTGTTTTGAATTTGGGTGAATGGGGTTTCTTGGATGCTTATTTGTGCTCATAATGAAGTTGACCTTCGCATAGTTTTACCATTTCCAAAATTTTTCAAAGTTGTGTATTGGTATTTTACAAGTCATTTTTTATTTTAAAAACATATTTTATTTTTAATTGAAGATAATTACAAATTTCCTTTACTAAATGAATATTTTTGAATTCTACTTTATGTTATGAATCATACTAGGCACTGCTTGATTGCAAGAAAAATTTAGATGCAGACTTTCCTTTGAAGGAGTTCACAGTGAGGTGAAGAGACACAGGAGTCAAGAGATGAGCAGTAGTGAGATCCTAGGTTTATACACAGACAGTGTCTGACATGAGTGCACAGAATAGCTGTTAAACAACCTGATCTGGGTCCTCCATTCATCCTAAGGCATTGAGAGCTTTTAACTGATTAGGTTATAGTCAGTGAAGAGTCAGAAGGGTAAATTACTGACATTCTTCTCTAAAATGAAGAAAATTATAAGAGAACAAGAATGGCTGGAGAAGAAAGGCTGGAAGGACATGGTAGGATATGGGAAAGGGGTGGTAATCAAAGACCAGACAATGAAGGTCACATACTAACAACCAAGCTGAGTTTGGATTTTATTCTTGAGGCAATGTATAAACATCAAAAGAGTTTTAAAAAGGGAGTTATAATCACATTTTTATTTTTGGAAAGATCATGCAGTTTTATAGCTTCCAACAAGACCAGACCCTATGAGACCAATTAGGAAAACCATGGCAATAATCCAAACAAGGGACTATAAGAACTTGTACCAAGACTGTGCCAGTGATGTGGGTAAAGGAGGGAAGAGATTTTAGAGGTAGAGATTAGGAGTCAGAGTCTGCTTGTGACAACTGTAAAACAACCGGTCCAGGTTAAAACAGAAACATCCTAAGGTTAAATGGGAGACCATGGTTACATGTATGTTAAATATCTTGTCACATTTTAATTATTTTAACTTTTAAAACATATATTTAAAATTTTAAAATTTAAAACATATATTAAAATCTTATGGTAGTATTGAATGAAATGCTTTTTCTTATTCTATGTTAGCTGTAATGTTTACCATATGTCATCAAATCTAGGGCACACTTTTCCACATTTGTCACATCTGATATTGGAGTGCACCTTATATTTCTCCTTACTATTAACACATCAAAATTACTGCTCATCACAAGGCCCATTTCATGTTTCATTTTGTCTCTACTTCCCTAATCCCTGCCCCATTGCCTTTCTCTCAGAGGAAACCGTTAGTGATGTGTTTGATATATGTTCTTAAGCTTAAATGTATCCTTATAAAATATGGTGTGGTTTCTGTGTGTTTCAATTCCATTAGGGTTTTAGGAATTCCACCTGTGTCCTAGTTTTTTTATCCAGCATTGTTTAGGTACCAGTCCATGTCACATATCTGGTTTATTGCTTGCAATTGCTGTGTGGCATTTCATAGTATGATTCAATACATTTTATGTATTCATTATTTTAGAGATGAATACACAGGTTGATTCCAGCTCCCTGTTGCCATATACAGCATCTTTGCATGGATCTTTGCAAGAATTACCCTGAGGTATGTATTCGGGAGAGGAATTCTTGCATGCACTTTTCAACTCATTTTCCTCAATGAGTACTGAGTAATTTCTTTGATTATGGATCTACAAATATTTTAAATCATCCTTTCAATATTCAACAAATGACACTGAGGCAAGAGGCTAACTATGTATACAATAATAAGATGTATTCTATTTTAGTTCTTACGCCAAAATGAATTCCACATGGAAAAACTCAAACATTGAGAAGAAATGAAGTCATATTAATAGTGGGAGAAAATGCAGAAGAATCCAGAGATCTATTTTTCTTGTTCCTCTACTATCCTCCTTCATTTTGCCCATCTCTCTGCAATCCATTCTCCTCAAAACGGCCACACTGATCATTTTTAAGAGACTGACCAATAATATGTCTCTTCTGTTTAAAAAAAATAATCTCCCAGCTTTCATTTGCCCATTTTAGTACCTGCAGATCTCCTACCAAGGTCTAGAGCAGGCTCTGACTTGTGCCTTCTCTTCAAATGCATCCAGTACTGAGTTCCCTTTTGCAGGCTGTGCTACAGTTGATTATGCCATACTGTCCCCTACTCAGGGTATTTGCACTGTTCCTGCCATTTGCCTAGGTGTTCCTTTCTCTGCTATTTGGGTGGCCAGTGCACCTCCCTGTTGTTAAGATGTCTGTTTAAATGTCAACTTTTGAGGCACCTCCTGACTATGCACTCAAAAGCACCCACACAGGCAATGGTTCCCCACTAGATTTGAATCTTCTTTATAGGGTTTATCATTGATTATTTTCTTTTTTATTTGTATGTTGATTTTTCTGTTCCTCTTCAGAAATAAAAGCTTAACAAGATTAGAAACCTTTCTTCTCAAATTAATTCCTGTTTTCTCAGAACCTAGAAAAGTGCAGGGAACATACATGCACACAACAGTTTGCTGAATAAGTAAATAAATGAATCAAAGCATACACACATATATGGAGGCATTTATTTTTAGTAGAAAACTTTGTAATTTCATCACAGTTTAGGAATATTTTATGACGTATTTAGTTGCATTCCTTTAATAACTAAGCATATTTCTCTGGCTCCAGTGTAAATCCACAAAGGCAATATTAAATGTCTAACATCAAGCTGAGGCCAACAAGATAATCTCAGCATGTTGTGCCCTCTAGGGTAATGACTGGCCTCGCAGAAGTCATTCTCTCCACACACAGGTGCTGAGGAGGTTAGGAGCCGTTTTCTCCCCATGCTATGCTCATTGGCTCTCTTGTTTACTCTTGTTCTGGAGGGAGTATTTCTCTATCTTGTCTCTTTGATTTTGCTTTTTCAAAAAGAAAAGGATCTTTTTTCCCTATTAATTGTATTTGTATTCAGTAGAGCGAGTTATTTATTTATTTATTTATTTATTTTTGCGGTACGCGGACCTCTCACTGTTGTGGCCTCTTCCATTGCGGAGCACAGGCTCCGGACACGAAGGCTCAGCAGCCATGGCTCACGTGCCCAGCCGCTCCGCGGCATGTGGGATCTTCCCGAACCGGGGCACGAACCCGCGTCCCCTGCAACGGCAGGTGGACTCCCAACCACTGCGCCACCAGGGAAGCCCCTAGAGCTAGTTAATTTTATATTAAATTTCTAACAGTTTCAAAATTAGGTATAATTTATAAACAAAAAATACTATTAATTTGAGTTTAACTGACTTGGTATTTATGTTGATTTGACATGATTGACTTTATTATTTTTTGTAACTACCAAAGAAACAAACTAGCTTATCAAATACAAGGCAATGTGTGTCTATATATATATATGCACATATGTACATATATATATATATATGTATGTATCTGTGTATGTTAATTTTATGTGTTAACTTGGCTAAACCATGGTACCTTGTATGGGGGCAAACACCAATCTAGATGTTGCAGCAAAAAAAAATGTTTTAGATATGATCACATTTAAATCAATAAATTTTGAAAATAGGTTCATTTGTACCTTCTTTTTTTTTTTTTAGATTCCACGTATAAGTGATATCATATGATATTTTTCTTTCTGTGTAACAGAAATAGAGTCACCAATGTAGAAAACAAACATGATTACCAAGGAATTGGGGGAAGAGAGATAAATTGGGAGATTGGGATTGACATATACACACTATTATATATAAAATAGATAACTAATAAGAACCTGCTGTATAGCACAGGGAACTCTATTCAATACTCTGTAAGGCCTATATGGGAAAAGAATCTTAAAAAAAAAAAAAGAGTGTATAAATGTATATGTATAACTGATTCGCTTTGCTGTACACCTGAAACTAACACAACACTGTAAGTCAACTATACTCCAACAAAAATTAAAAAAAAAAAATTTTGAGTAAAGCCTTTTACCCTCCATAATGTGAGTGAGACTCATGTAATCTTTTGAAGGCCTTAAGTGAAAACACTGAGATACCTTAAAGAAAGAATCCTGCATCCATACTGCCTTAAGACTCAGAGCTGCCATGTTAACCCTTCCATGCATCTCCAGCCTGCTCTACTGCTTTACTGACATAGGTATACATTCACACACACACACACACACACACACACACACACACATATATATATATTCCTATACATATATAGAATAAGAAATTATTTAGTTTATATAAAGAAATTTTTTTACAAGTTAAATTGTTAGTTGATGACTTCCAAATTTATATTATAAAATTTGAATGAAACTTTTAATAAATGTTGTTTTAATACTGTATATTAACGTATAAATAAGTTAAATAGATTAATATTAAATTTTGATTAAGATTATATTCCATTCAAGAATTTTAATAAACAAAATTCATTGGTTCCATGTGTATTTATTTTCTCCAAATAAAAAACTGAGTTTCTATTCATATATAAAAATATAAAAATGATCCATTTATTATCTGTATTATATTCAACTTATAATGCTATGGATGTCAAATTATTACTTTGAAAGTAATGGAAGATAACTCTTTGAGTTCTGATAAATATATTGATCTAAAATTGTGAGAAGGTGACATTATCATGAGTAAAGTATGTTATTGATATTTGGAAAGTCTAATGAGGTTCTCCCAAAGGTTTGAGGAGAGAGAAATGAATCGCTTTCTGGGAAGTAAATGTAAATTTATCATGTATTAGATTAGCATGGAGCTACAGGGTCACTTCCTTTTTTTTTTTTTTTTTGCGGTACGCAGGCCTCTCCCGTTGAGGAGCACAAGCTCCGGACGCACAGGCTCAGCGGCCATGGCTCACGGGCCCAGCCGCTCCACGGCATGTGGGATCTTCCCGGACCGGGGCACGAACCTGTGTCCCCTGAATCGGCAGGTGGACTCTTAACCACTGCGCCACCAGGGAAGCCCCAGGGTCACTTTTAAGATGTCTTCCGAGACTGTCAGATCTGGCTGTAATCTCATAAGGGCAATATTAGCATGTCTGGAGAATGACTGAGTGAATTGGAAGTGGGGGTCCTTGAGAAGGAAGCTGAAATGAAGCCATGAAAGCAACCAGTTTCTAAGGAGGGTCACATTCTGACATAAAACCCTACTGGTACAATCCCAGTGTGTTAAATATACAACCAATGTGCACACAGATGCTTTGGGCATTCTTTGTGCAATAAAGCATGCAACCCACATAATAACTCATAATCCCTCACGTATAGTTGAGTTAATTCACAAATACTGTGGTAAGCATATTACATACAATATTTTATTTACTCCTCAACTCAACCAGATGAGATATGTAATTTTATCTCAATTTCATGAATGAGAAAAATTATTTGCTCTAATTTGCAAAGTTAATGTGACAAAGTAAGTTTTCAAACAGTTGTTCTGACTTTAGAGTGCATACTCAACTCATGGTAAACTAATAGTTCCCTTATTCACATTCTAAATTCAAAAACTATAGTTATGATCATAATTCAGGTTTACATTTCTTTTTTCAAAGGAAGAGCATGTGCCTGATGGAAATTCTGATGCCATTCTATTTCTTGTTGTAAAATAAGATGGACAAATTTATAACTTAACCTTCAATTATATTTGATTTCTGAGCAGCTTTCCAAAATATATAAAGTGTAAAACCAAAGGCTGAACACCTTCTCTTTCTTCAGTAAAGTTAGCACCATAAATTTAATAACTACTGTTCTGATCATCCACATTAGAAAATGTACTTTGTTAAAATGAGCATGACCTGGAAAATGGGACCCAGCATGGTATGACCTCAAATCAGTTTTCTCAGAACAGAAGGAAGCTGTTCAACCCTCCAAGACATGATACCCTCTAAGCTCTCCTTAAGTGAAAACCAATATACAGCCTGAGTCATAATTCAATAATTTGTGTTTCTATTGTTTATCCAAACATAAGCACTGTTTCTTCAGCATTATTTTCAAGAAAAGACCTTCACAAATGTTAGCTTTATGACCTTTGAAGGTAGACTTTTCTCTGGGAACACACAGTTTTTATGAAATTGTATTCTTTATTATTTTCACTTTTGGGATCTCATTACATAGAGATAGAAGTGAAATAAAGCATTTACTTATATCAGTTAGGATAGAAAGTAACAAAAAGATTTAAATTTGACTAGACTGCCTCTTCCAAGAATATATGGGCAACACTGAAATTTCCATAAGCCCCAACAAGTATAATATATATGTTTTTATTGTGATTATTAAGTGATTATCCTCCTGACAACTTGGGCCATACATGGGGAACAATGAACACTTTGGGTGCTGCTTTTCAGGGCAAGAACCTGGCAGAAATCTAAGGACCTGTGTCACGTAAGGTGAAAATGTAAGTCTGGAACAGCTGATGGCGAGCCTAATATGCTCAGGGCTCCTTGGCAAGTCTCCACCAGAAATGTTTCCCTTCCTTTGTTGGTTTCTTTCCTCTTTTTCTTTTTTCCCTAAGAAACTTACTATTTTTTTAAAAAAAAATTGAAGTATAAAAAAGAATGAAATAATGCCATTTGCAGCAACATGGATGCCCTATGTGATATCACTTACATGTGGAATCTAAAATATGACACAAATGAACTTAGAAACAGACTTACAGACATAGAGAGCAGACTTGTGGTTGCCAAGGGGGAGGGGACATGAGGGAGGGATGGACTGGGAATTTGGGATTAGCAGATGCACACTATTATATGTAGAACAGATAAACAACAAAGCCCTACTGTGTAGCACAGGGAACTAGATTCAATATCCTGAGATAAACTTACTATTGTTTTAAAACAACAATAGAAGTGGAATGTGGGACTGAGTTACTCAATTCAGTTTTGTTTTTTTTAACATGCTAATTCAATATTTGTTCAATCCCTCCAAATGACAGGTTTGGTATCAAGTTTTGAGGATTCAGTGAGAAGGAAGGGAGCTGTGGTTGTTCCATGTCCTCACAAATTGTATTATCCAGTTAGTTATAATGCACAAAATCTTAAAAATTTGCTCTTTTTTTGTTTTTGTTTGTTAATTTGTTTTTTAGCTGCTGAAACATGCAATTTTCTTCTTTCAGGTGTTTGAGTTCTTGAACACTGAGAAAAATTTATTATTAATAATTATAAAGCTGTTTTAGTGAAGATTAAATCAAGATTGTGGCTTTTTCATTTCTAAATAAAGACAAAGTGATCTAAACATCTCTTTAGTTTATAAGAGCCAAAAACCAATTAAAATTTTAATTGTAACATACCATCCCAGAAAGGTAAAGACTAGAAGAGTCTGTTAATAATTTCTTAAAAATCTGAGTTGTTAATTTTTTCTTGAGAATATAAACACACTTAATCCACTAGTAGTATTGTATAACCTGAATCTTGTTAATAATATAAACTGACATCATTATTACTTAAATATTAAATAAAAATATCCATTAGAAATGATAGCATACATATAGAATTACACTACATTACAAAATTTATATACATGTATCAATATTGAGCATCATACATATTTTATGAAATTCAACATTTAGTCAACTTTATGCAGAATAATAGAAAAAAACATATACTCATATTAGTCCCCATGACAATATTTTATAATACTATTAGATTAATTTTTAAAATAAAGTTCACACTTACTTTAAGAAACAGTCTTGTCATTTTAATATAATGTACTAAGCAATTATTAGTGGTTCAAAACTCATAATTTCTTGAATATTTCAATAATTAACAAAATATTTTAAAATTAATTAAAATCTTAAGAGTTAACTAGTACTGATGATTCCTATTGAACCATAAATCACCTAAATAATAAAATGAGATTGGCAGGGTGTTAATGAGGTAAGAGTGTGTAACATTTAAAACTCTTTTACATTTTCTTTTTAAAAATAAGTATCTGATAAATTATGGGAAAGTTAAATTAATAACAGCATCAAAAGGAAATGCTGTCTCTAGAGTATCATCAAGGGGGGGAAACTAGAGAACATTAACATGAGAATAAAAGGCACTTTCAAAACACTGGTTTAAGTATTTCCAAATTTATGATTAACATTGTAAACAAGGTGTGAAAACTATACAATTTCTTTTGCAACTGACATTTCAGAGCACTATGTATGCTGGTAGACAATGGTAGAAAACTTTAAAAATTTGAAGCTATCATAAGCACTTTATGATTAAATGAAGACTCTTGGCAATCCCCCAGATTCTATTGCTCAGAGGAGTTGAAAATTATACTCTCTGTTTGCAGATCCAAAGAATACAAAGCAATTTTTTCTTGACTTAAATACAATGAATATCTTTAAGCATATGACAAAGAAGATTTTGCTAAAAGGTTTTGTAGAGAACAGGTAAAAATAGTTGTTTAAATAAACACTTCTGATGGCTATTAGAGATCTTTTAGGTTGTATTCAGCTAGGCAGTTTTGTTATCTTTTAATAGGAAAGTAATTTCTAGGTGGAATCAGATACAACTTACCCTTGATTTTCAACCATTAGCCAAGGAAACTTGCAACCCTGGGACACTTCTGATTACTGTTAATGTCTGTACATGCCTATGCTATATCACTTTTTTTCTCAGAACCCTAGTCAAATAAGTTTTCTTTTATATGTGGCTCCTGAAATGAAGCACTAAAAGCCCTAACCTGTAGCAGTGTAAGTGTAAGCTCATTAAAGCCATGTGCAGGCTGACATAAGGCTTGGCCTTTATTTAGCTAATCTTGAGATGAATACAGAAAGCTACCATCTGGAGCTTTGTATAAATCCATAAGCAAAATACTCCTCCACAATTTAATTATTTCCAATTACATTTGTAACTCACCATTTTCATTGCTAACTTCATATGTGTCTGACTGAGTGTTTACTTATGTTTTCAGGGATTATTACAAATTGAATTTCTTTTTCTTAATTCAGATATAGACAGTGGGAGAAAGAAAAAGGCTTTTCGTTACTAGGGAAACCCGATGCTGAAGGTTTAGTGACAACCTCAGATGGTTTTGTACAGAAAAGTCTGTCAGGAGGAGAGAGCAGAAAGGGAGACTGCTGATGTGAAGAATGAATTTAGAATGTTACTTATTGATTCTTCAATGATCTTTACAAAAGAAGTAATGTAGACTCTGCCTTTTTCTAAAGAAGAGTTATGGAACTATAATAAAGAAGGCCTCAAAGAATTTATATCCTTGTAAGGTAGAATAAATGGAATCTCACCTCCATCTGTGAGTTTACAGAAAGAACAGGAATTACTGGATGCTTTAGAATTTTGTCAAATTAAGGTTGTATTAGTATATCTGAACCTGCAGTTCTATTTGAATACTTGCCTTACTTTTATCTTTATGTTTTAAAATTACTGAATTAATCATAAATCATTTGTATTATACTTGATCCTATAGTATGTGAAAAATATATTTCATTTGTCTTCTAATGAAAGTAATACTAATTTAAAACAGTAAAACTGTACAATAGAATAAAGCTTATTTCTATTTGTAGAAATAAATGAAATTATAGATATATTTGTTTTTATATAATTTTTATTATTTACTATATATAGTTATATATTATTATATTTTTTTAATAAATTAAGATGCTGTTAAAATTTTATAATCCAAAGAAAAGACATGTTAGGTGTTGACTCAAGGAAATGAGTTACTCATGACTATATGGAGGCCTCCCTAGACACTGCGCCATTTATAAATATAACAAACTACTATGATATGCACATCCATTAATATCTAGGAAACATTTCACATAGATATTATGAAACATTGTTTTTCATAAGACTAGTAGCAAATTAGTTCAATTTCCTTTGATAAAGAGGTATGCCTTTTTCTCATCTATCTTCTTCTCTGTCTTCTTTCCTCTCTTTCTTTCTCCTTCCTTCCTTCCTTCCTTCCTTCCTTTCTTCTTCCTTGCTTTCTTTTAAATGACTTGGGAAGTCTTCTCTGATAAAGTGACATTTGTTAAAAAATAAAGGGAAATACAGGAGGGAATTTAATTATATAGACATCTGAAGAAGACATATCTAAGTAGAAGGAATAGTAACTAAAATATCCTAGAGCGAGCTAGAGAAGAACAAAGTAGAAACACTTGAGAGAGAAGCAGAAGAGGCTAAGGATTTAAATGATGTTTCAACCCTAATATGTTTCTCTTGGCCATTTTATGGACTTCAGCTTTTACTCTAAATACAATGGAAAGCTCCTGGAAATTTTGAAAAGAAGGCATGACTGATTTATGTGTTAAGGAATCGCTCTAATTGTTGCATGGTGACGGAAGTGAGTGGGGAGTGGGAAGGATTGGAGCCACATAGGAGGCACAGACCAAACGTAACTTGGATCAAGATGGTGGTAGAGAAGGTGATAAAAAAAAAAATCAGACTCTGGATATAATTTTAATATAGAATTAACAGGTGAGCTGAATGTATTTACTGTGGGGCATGAGAGAAATATATTTCAAATCTAACCACTTCACATCACTTCTACCACTAATCACCCTGGTCAGAACCATCACCGTTGATCACAAGGGTTAGTGCAAAGCCCTCTAACAGACCTCCTTGTTTCTACTCTTGCCCACCAACCCCATTCCATGTTTATTCTCAGGAGAGGAGCCAGAGCAATCTTTTCAAACATAAGATATATAATGTCAAACATCCACTCAAACTCTATCTTACTTCCCATTTCACTTAGAGTAAAAGGCCATGGTTGTTACATGACCCTAAAAGGTCTTTCAGAATCTGTTCGTTACATCATCAATTTTCTTTTCTTGATGACTCTGTTTCAGACACAATGCTTTCCTTCTAGTTCTCAAAAACTCCAAGTATGTTATCTCCTTAGTTTTCTTCTCTTTGTCCCTTTTCTGAGAACACTCCTCTCCCAGCTATCTTAATTCCCTCAGGTGAACTGTCTCACCATCAAGTGCTTCAATAATTCCTACCTTTTCAGTGAAGCTTATCTTAACCTTCCCATTTAAGATTACAACTAATTTTCCTCCTCCAAATCTGCATCAACTTGTTCCATTTTTAATTTTTGCCAGTACTTGTTATCTTCTGTGATACTATATTATCTGCTTATTACTATGTGTGTTGTTTATTGTCAATATCTTCCTTCTGGATTGTGTTGACCTGAAACAAATAGACTGTGGGATATTTCCCAAGAAAAGATGGGCTTATTCAGAATCAGCAGAGGATTGCAACGTGGGTCTGCAAACGTAGTTAGCCATGTGCAAGTCTCCCACACAGCAAGACAGGGAGGATGGTTTGTGGAGGAGAAAATGAAGTTGGGGGCTGTAGTAAACAGAGTTCATGCATGGCTTTACATCGGATGAGTCCTTACCAGGAAAGAAGAGGAGTCTCTCTTCTTCCATTTGGGCTCTGCTAAGGTTGAAGGACATGAGAGCTCCCCCTGCTGGTTTCCTGACTCTACTTAATTGAGGTTTCTATTTAAAGTGTTTTTTACATTTCCCCTTTTGATCAAGATCTTTCTCTGAAACCATCACTGATCAAAAGTCAGTTTTTCTAGTTTCCTCAGCCTTTTATTTCTCTGTGTTAGGAAGGACATTTCCTGGGTGTACTGTCTCACATCAGAGAAACAGTGAGCAAATTGAAAACTTAGTAAGGTCACATTTGAATAACAAGAAGGGGTAGGAGGGAGAATTCTCAGGCACTTTTTATCTAAAGTGTATGTTGCCAAAATCACAGATATTGGAGATTATCTTTTATATAATAGCCAAAGGTTTGACAAGAAAATTCCAACAAGCCTGGCCCAGATATCTTGGGAAAGCTGTCTCCTCAGATGTCATCTGCTTCGATTCTAGGAAATCTTTACTTTCAGGTTACCAGATGATGTGTAGGTCCACTCAGAGTTTGGTACTTTCTTTAGGTTTGTCACATGAATCTAAGCATCTATTTCTTGGAGTTTGGTGGCACAGGGGTTGGTGAGCAGCACCTGATAGGAGCCTTTCCAACAAGATTGAAGAAACTTTTTCTGGAGGTGTGTAATTCAAAAGACAAAATCTCCAGGTTATAAAGTGTGATGCTTCATCTCCCAAGAGGACACTGTGAAAACATACCTCTACCAAAACGTGGCTATTTTTAATAGAAGCATTTAGGTCTTTGCAATATTGGAGTATCTCTCCATTTATCAGTTGTGGGTCAAAAGAGGCAGGAGCCAAGGTCATTGGGTGTCTTGTGACTATTTCTAACGGTGTCTATCTCAAAGGGTGAGATTTTATAAATTCCAAAAGGGGTGTATCTGAAATTTAGCAGGGCCAATGGCAACACTTTTGGTCAAAGTATTTAGAGGGCCTCTACCAACTTTGCCAGTTGAGTCTCAATAATGATGTTAGTGTGTTCGACTAAAACAGGATTGAGGGTGGGGAGCTCAGTGAAAGTGCTTTAAAACCACCCAAACGGCAGAGACTTGTCAAAGCACCCGGCCAGTAAAATGGGTTCCTCCATCACCATGAAGTTCAAAAAGAGTTCCCCAGGTTGAGGTAGTCTTTTCCGAAAGGAGCTTATTCACAGAAGAAACAGTAGCCTGTCTATAAGGGAAGGCTTCAGTCCAGTGTGAAAACACAGATCATGACTAAAATATATTTATATCCATTATGCAGAGGAAGTTGTATGAAATCCATTTGCCAGACTTCAAATGGTCCATTAGGCAGTTTCAAAGGTTTAGGAGCAGTATGAACTTCCCTGGGTTGTACTTTGGACAACTGAAGGAGACACCTTTTATGGCCTTGTTAATGTTTCCCCACCAGTATTGATTCACGAAGGCTATCATTTTCTTAGTAGACCAATGGCTTAATGCATGTATAGGGTTGAGGAGTTGGAATTTTAGAGTGTCTGGTAAGACAGGGTGGTTATATAGTCCAAACCAGAGCTTTCTCTCTTTATCAAACCAAGAATTGTTGAATTGCCAATCTTGTTTTCCTTTTTCTGAGGCCAATTGTTGGGCTTCTCTAACCAGTTTTTCTAAATTAATATTTGGAGAAGGAGCCCTTTGCACCATAATAGAAGTTTGGCTGTTGTTGGTCTCTTTAAAGGCAGCATTCCCTGAAGAAATATCAGTGATTTTCCTTAGCTTCCAGAGAGTCAAGTTTAGTATGTCTTGGAATCTTAATAGCTAAAGTGTCTGGTAAAAGTACCACATTTGGTAATTCTTGAAAATAGGAGCCATTCAAAATTTTATTTTCACTGGAAGTAAGGAAGCCATGTTGCTTCCACAACATTCCAAAACTATGAGCTACTCTTAAAGTGTATCTACTGTCAGTATAAATATTTGTAATTTTGTTATTTTCTAAAGCACAAACTTATATAATGGTGTATAATTTAGACTGGTGGGCTGAAGTACCCGTAGGTAAAGATTCTGTCCCAACAACATCAAAGGAGTTTTAATAGCATATCCAGCACAATATTTGCCATTGTTGTCTTTTAAATAATAACAATCAGTGAACCATGAGAAGTCAGTATTACCCAGAGGAATTTCCTGTAGATCATCACAAGGAGTCAGGAGGTGGCTCATCAGCATTAAGCAGTCATGAGGGACTCCATGGGTATTGGAGGAGAGAAGAGTAGCCATATTAAGGTTATTACAATGCAAAATAATTATGTGAGATTCAGCTAGCAAAAGGACTTCATAGGAGGTGAGGCAGCTGGCTAAGAAATGTTGAGTGTGATGAGAATTCATGAGGGCTGTACCTTATGAGGTACAGGAATGGTTAAAGAGGTTATCACAACAGTATTCTTGGTGGCCTTAACCAAAAAGGCAATGGATGTAATAACTCTAAGGCAAAGGCAGTATCCCTGAGCCACAGGGTTCAGTTACTGGATAAAATGTCTTTGTGGGTCAATGGTGGACCCCTTTTATGAGTGAGTACCCCAATGACATTCCCTTCCTTCCTATATACAAAAAAGAAAAAGGGAATCTGATAATTGGAAAGACCAATGGCAGGTAAGTTCATCCAACTCTTCTTTAAGCCCTTGAAGGCTATGTGGTACAGTTCTCATAAAATTGGGTTGGAGTTGTTATTGTTGAGTAAAACAGAGGTTTAGTCATAAGAAAGTGATTTGGGACCATTTTAGACAATAACCAGCTAGCCTGAGAAAACCTCTCAGTTGGCACTTAGTTTTTGGTTTGGGGAAACTTAGGACACTATATAACCTGTATGGATCTAGGGGTAGCTTGTTCTGGTAAAAGATGCTCTAAATATCAAATCTGGGTCTGGGAAAAATGCAATTTTTCTTTGCCAGCTTTTTGTCCCTTTAAGGCTAAAAACTTTTATCAAGTGAATGCTCTCTTCCTGTGAAGAGTTTTGAGAAAGAACACAAAGAAGCAAATCATCCACATATTGCAACAAGGAAGAACTTCTAAGGAACTTTTATGTCATCCAGATCAACCTTCAGGATTTGGGAGAAATAAGAATTTTCAGTATAACTCTGAGGTGTTACTGTCCAGGTGAATTGTTTTTCTTCCCAAGTGAGAGCAAAAAGCCATTGTCTAGCTTCATAAACTAAATACTAAAGAATGGACTAAATAAATCAATTATGGTGAAGAGTCTGCTTCCAGTGGGAATGGATGTTAGTAACACATGAGATTAGGAACAACAGGGTGTCTAGGGGTAACAATGTTGCTTATTGCTCAGAGCTCCTGTACAAACCTCCAGCCCGGGCTCTTAGGTTTTCTCATCAGTGTAATGGGAATATTACAGAGGCTGGTACAAGGGATAATGAGCCTTGTAATCTTCTATTATGGGCTTTATGCCTTGAAGGGCTTCTCTATGGATATTGATTAATTCTGGAAAGATGCTTTGAGGGGTCCATGCAAATCTTGATGGGAGGTGCGCTGTGAATTTTGTCAACATCATTTGGAGATCTTTGCCCAAGAAAAGTGAGAGCTGAGTGTATAGGGGCAAATTATCAGTGTTTACAGAAGCAGCTCTAGACCTATCACAGATGGAATAAAATATGTCAAAGGGTCATTTAATTTACCTGGTGGGTTATTTGGTGACTACTGTCAAATTCTAAAAATAGTTTCCCCTTTTGAGAGAAGGAAATTTAAGCATGATACTTCTCTAAGAAATATCAGCCTAATAAAGGTTATGTTGTATGAACTAAGGAGAAAGCATGGGACCTAAACAAAAGAGAATATGTTCAGAGTCAGAAACCTGTTGAGATTCATTCAAAATCCCCACTATTCGAACTGTTTTAATACTCTTATGTGGGGCTGTTTTATAGTAGTGGGGTTAAGCACTGAAAGTGTGGCTTCACTGTCAGTTGGGACCAGAAGTGATTCATCCCCAACCTGGAGAAATGTTTTTCCAAGCTGATTAAGGGGGAAGATTGGGAAGAGCCCCTGGAATTCCTCAGAGTTCAATCACTGAGAGTGGGAAGACATTAAAAGCCTGGTTAGAGGGTTGAAGGTGCCCAAAGCACTTAAATTTGTAAAAAAATCGCTTTTGTAGTGCCCCAGGTGTTTGCAATAACAGCAGAAACTAGAAGGGTTTTTGCTTCACTTAGGAGCCTTCATTTGGTGGTGTTGAATATTAAGAATTTTGATGATCTTCATTGGAAGTGGCTCATCTAGAGTGTGAGAGAACTGGCCTGCTAGATTAACTAAATCTGGAGTGGACATAGTTTCCCATTCTATCCTGGTTGTGTTTACCAAAAAGGTTATGATTAGTCCATTAATAAACATAGGGTTAGCAGAAACTAACACACCATTGTAAAGCAATTATACCCCAATAAAGATGTTAAAAAAAATAAAATAAATAAAATAAACATAGGGTTAAAAGCTACCCAGGTGGAATCAACATCTAAAGGAAGACAAGAATTTTCTTTAAAAACAATCTGGTCATGAACAGCTTCATCAAATTTTTGTGTGCAAGTCTGAATCGACAGGCTTTGGAAGAGCCCAGGGAACTGCCTGATGAAGTTGCCTAGCAATTACCTGAATCTGATCATATAATAAATTAGTAGGCTGATCTCCTAGTTGTAATTCTAGAGACTTTCTCAGTTAGTGGTTTTCATTCAAAGCTGGGTCTGGCCTTCCTTGACAACATATGAACTTGCTGATATAAGTCATAGAAGCCAGGTTGATAAATTTAATTGACTGCATTAAATTCCTTAGCAAATGTGGGGGGACTTCAGTTACTGTGACTTACAGTTCAGCTTTGGTCCAAGGAGTATAAAAAAACTAATGGTTTAGACTCCGGATCCTCAGAAGGCTTCATTTTAAAAGCACAGTTTCTAAAAAGTTCAGAGAAGGGAGTAGGCAGAGTTTCAGAGAATAGGGGAAGTTTGGCTAGAAAATTAGCATGAGGGATTTAAGGGTACATTGGAAACATATGTGGTGTAGAAGGGAAGGAGGAATATGGTTCCAGAGGTGGAGTCTGTCCATGAGGATCCCAAGGAGAGAAAGATGGTGCTAGAGGGGAAGCCTGAGTCAAAAATCCAAGGGAGAAGAGCCTGAGACTTTGGGAGCCATTTTATCTTTCTCTAATTACTTGTTTGCCTTGGTTAATCTTAAAATCTTGTTTTGAAAAGAGGCAACTTTAGACTCCTGATAATGTTGGGAAGCCTCAAAATGCCAATTAAAATAAACATTCCACTCAGTTATGGAAATTTTTGAGCTATTGTAGTCCATTTCAATATTAAGGAAATTAAGTTTGAGAATTTCAAAAGTTCCTCATAGTGGCCACTGATATTCTAAATTGCTTTTGCTCAGGTCAGTCTAACTAAAGTTAGAAATGTGCATAAGAAGGACTGCAATTTTTAAACATAAAATCAGGCAGAGTTCCTGTGTGTGTGTGTATGTTTGTGTGCAGGAGAGGGGCTTAAAGATATTTAGATATCTGGGATCTCATTTCCTAGAGGTTTTTCCCCTAGAGTAAAGAATAATTTTCAAACAGCTTACAGCACAAATGGCTTAATTCAAACAGCTTGCAAGCCAATCCCAGCCAGTCCAAAGGAGAGAGCTTGGTCTCAGAGGAGCCAGGCTGAAGGTGTGTTTTGTTTTGTTTTGTTGTTTTTTTTTGCCAGTCTCCAGCACTGTTTCAGAGAAACAACCCCTGTTCCCACAGGAATCTGTTGAAGGCTAGCCAGTTTCAGGGTAAGCAGCCCCTGTTCTGAAGGAAATGGGCTGAAGATTAGCCAGCTTCAGTGAAACAGTCTGGTCTCAAATCAGACTGAAGTGCCAAATGATTACTCATATGCAGAACAAGGCTTTAACCAAAAATAGCAAACCTTTAAATAGATCTTGAATAAAGCCTGGAGAGCTTCAAATGCAAAGAGGGTGTGAAGTTGGTTCCAAAAATATATTCAAACTCCAGAGTTGACAAGAAAAACAGTAAACAGCAATGGGCTCAATCATGGGGACAGCATCTGTTTGCTCACCAAACCAGGAACTGTCTGGACTTTTCTCTGGTCCCCACGTGGGCCACCAAAATACTGACCTGAAACTGCCAGATATTTCTCCAGCAAAGATGGGCTTATTCAGAACCAGCAGGGAATTGCAATTTAAGGTCTGCAACCATGGTGAGCCATATGCAACTCCCACATGGCAAGGGAAGGAGAAGGCTTTTATAGAGGGAAAAAGGAAAGCAGGAGGGATCTAGTAAACAAAGAGTCCATGGCTTTTTATTGGCTGAGTCCTTGCCAGGAAGGAAGAAGACTTTCTTCTTGCTATTGGCTCAGCTGTTGTCACAGGGCATGAGAACTCCCCCTGCTGGTCTCCCAACTTTATTTAATTGAGGTTCCTGTTTGGTTTTTGAAATCGTAATCATTAAGAGGACAGGGATCTTTGTTTTCTCCACTGCTGTACAATTGCATAGCACAGTGTATGGCACTTAGTGGTGCTCAATACATTTTTGCTGAATAAGTAAATGAAAGAGTGAGGACTGTAAGTTTTATAACCTGAAATAATGGAAAAATTGAGTTATTTACTTGTGGGGGAAAATATGGGAAAATTAAGTTTGGGGTGGGGTAGGGAAAGGGTTCAATCATTAGCTCCTGGCATATTAAGTTTGATAGAACTTATTAAACCTGCAGTGATGAAGTTGTGGAAACAGTTCAATGTTCATGTTTAGAGGTCAGAAAAGGGATTCAAGCCTGAGATATAAATTCAGGAGTTATTTGCATATAGATCGTCTATAAAGCTCTGAGACTAGATGAAATCTTCATTTATGGGTCACAGCAACATTTTGAGATGGTGAAAATGAAGAAGAGTCAGAAAATGAAAATGCAAAGAGATGGGAGGGAAAACGACAGTGGTGTCCCAGAAGGCATTTTAAGAAGGAGGGAGTGAGAATGTGTGGCATATTCTACAGATAGATTTGGGAACACTGGAAACAGGCCCCACTCAGTTACTGTGACTGTCACACATAGCTGAGAAATGGGACAGAATCACATCCTGCCCAACAGTCCAAGGAAGCACAGTCCAGTGGGCTACCTCAGGGCTATTCCCTTCCTGGCATCCTTGAGGCTATCTCTACTTTATGCCCCCATTCCTATGTGGTAAGGAAGACAGATCTTAAATTTCTTGATGAGAGTAAGACCACAGTCCCTTTCTATTCTCTGTTCCCCAAGTTTAAAAAGAAAGCTATTTTCTTCCTCATCTCTCTCAGCCTGAAAGCAAGGAGGAAGGGAAAATATTCTTCCTCAACCATGACTCTTTCCAAATATTCTTATTCATAAATTGAGACTTTTGAACTCAAAAGCCAAAAATAATTGCCATTTTCCCCTGTGATTGCTGTCCTGGATATTCCACGTAAGACAGATTAGGGATTGGAACCGTCACAGTATTACATCTTGTTAATATATTAGCTAGGAAAATTAGACCATCCTGCCACCGTCATGTGGTCCACAGAGCTGTCATTTGGAAGACAGACCACAACCTAATTTTTCACCCCAATATTATCCTCCTCCCAGATCATTCAGAATAAACACATCTGGAAAAATCTCTCACTCATGGGGAATTTTCTTATCCCATGGCTGCCCCAGGAGAATAAGCATCAGATCATGAGTTCTTCCCCCAGTGTCTGTGTTTTATAGAAGCCATGGAGCAGTGTCGTTAAGAACTTAGCTCTGGAGTTGTAAGTCCAGGAATCAAGCCTGGCTACTCCAATTACTAGTTTTGTGACCTCAGGCAAATAACAAATTTTAATTTCTGTAAAACTGGCTGATAATTACACACACACACACACACACACACACTTACAATACAGGTAAACATTTGTCAAACAGACACACAAGGGAAAAAAAGGAATGAGACTCCATCCACAACAAAATCAGCCTTTTACATTAGGGATCCCATTGCTTTCTTTCTTATGTCTCTCAAATTTCGCCATTCCAGGATGGAGTCTTTGCCTAAATATTCAAGCAATTTTTTTTTTCAAAATAAAGAATACATTTGGTCTCAGAAAATAACTCAAATTCTCAAAATAATTAAAAATAAATATACAAACAATGCTAAGAGCTAAAACAACAGAGTGTTCCTTCACTTAAAGGTCTCAAAAATATTTAAATATGTATATTTCAATCATCAGCTAAAGAAGTGCATTCCAGAAAGTGATAATGTTTGATTGCTATTAAAGCTTTATTCTCTGCAACCTTCTTACCAGCAATTATAATTCCACCTATCCCTGGATATCTCCCCTTTGACACTGTTAATCCCTTGAGTTACTATCTTTGTCTCCACTTTCTTGAAACTTGAAAGACCATTTTCTCACTATCTGTTCACTTTTTAATCTCTTTCAATCTCCTTTATGCTTCCACAATCCTCCTGAAATAACCTTTTTGATGATGTCCAGTATTCTCCTTATGACCGCTTCAAAAGACCCCATAATTCTCTCTTTTTCTAACATCTAGGATTGAATTTCAGTTCTTCATTTTATTAGTTGTATGACTTTGGTCAACCTATTACAGTTTTTGAATCTCAGATTTTTACTTCTCAGAATTCTTGTAAAGAGAATATTCTAAAACATATCTGAAAACACCAAGTATAATAAAAACACCCATATAGATGATATTCCTTTTTCAGCATGCCCATCCTGCCTTCCTTCCTCTGGCTTAAGTCTTTTGGCTCTGGCTCCCTCCTTGAGAATCTGTTTCCTTGGCTTCTCTGACTGACACTATACTCTCCTACCCCTTGTCTGTCTTTCACTTCTCCAGCCCTGTGTTTGTCTCTAAAGTGGAGTGAATTCATATTTAATGGCACTGTCTAACTTAACCTCAGTTCTTTCCAGTCTCTCTACCATTGACCTATTCTATGCTAATGAAAATCTAGGTTCGTAATTTCAAATTTTACCTGGCTCAGATGAACATCTTCATCTTGTTTAAAAAATCAATTCTTCATTTTGTTATTTCCATATAAGCCTTCATCAAGTCTCTTTCAGCTCCTCTCTTGCCATGAATCCAGGCATAGCTATGACCAAGGTCATTATTTGATCAGTGCTAAATATTGGAGAGTATTTTTAAACTGATTATTGTCTCAATATCTTAACATCAAATCATTTTACATTAAAGAAATAGCTCTGATCAGGTCACTCTCCACATCAAAATTGCCCATTAGCTAGTGCAACCTAATTCTAATTGTGGTATTACTTAATCATCTGCTTAATACATTTTGTTCTATTAAACAATATACAGATACTATCATATTAATAGATCAAGAGAACCTAGTGAAGTGTGTATTTCCTCCCATTTCTCAAATGAATGTCAGGAAGATTAAGCAGACCATGTAAGACCACAAGACTTTGGATTCATTCTTGGGAATTGCAGACTTCAAAATCTGTGCTCTTTCTACTGTATTATATCACTTCCAAGATAAGATAGGTATCCACTTCCAGGGTCCATAAGGTGGAACTATCTTGTCATCTGTCTTTGAGTCTTGTTTCAGTTTTACTGTCCACTCACCTTCAAATTCTATATTATTCTTGTGTAAAACCAGCCTATGTATATGATATTCTGGAAAAGAAAAAAAACAAAAAAACTTGTAGGGACAGAAATAGACACACTGACTACAAGTGGACACAGGAAACATTTTGTAACCTTAGAAATGCTCTATATCTTGATCTTGATGGTGGTTATATGACTGTATATGTTTGCCAAAACTCACATAATGGTATGCTAAAGAGGGTGAATTTTACTGGATATAAATTATATCTTGATAAATATGACTTTCAAAAACCTGCCTAAAACACCATTTTATTACTGAGGTTCTCCAGAGAAATAAAACCAATAGGAGATCATATACATATATGATTTTTATTATAAAGAATAGGTTTGTTCCATTCTGGAAGCTGACTAGTTCTAGGATCTGCTGGGTGTGATAGAAAGCTGGAAACCAGGAAGCTGAGGGTATACTTCCATTCAGAATCCAAAAGCCTGAGCATCAGGAGAGCTGATGGAGGGATTCCAGTATGAAGGTGGGCAGGCTGAAGACCCAGAAGAGCAAATATTTCAGTTTGAGTCCAAAGGCAGGAGAAAGTCAATGTCCAGCTCAGAGGCAATCAAGCAGGAGGAATTCTCTCTTACTCAGGAGAGGGTCAGCCTTTTTGTTCTATTCAGGCCATCAACTGATTGGATTAGCCCCACCCTCATTGAGGAGAACAATCTGCTTTACTCAGTCTACCAGTTTAAATGTTAATCTCATCCCCAAATAATGATTGACTAAATATGTGGGTACTCTGTGGCCCAATCAAGTTGACACATAAAATTAACCATCACAAATATTCAAATTCATAACCCTTAATATTTGTGTCACTGCACCTGTCAGACTTTGCTTCTCACCATATTCTAACTGCATTTTTTTCTGTTCATCCAATTTCTTTATTTCTCCTTCACATACCCTGCTTATAGAGTCATTTTTTCATTTTCTCATTCATAATTTTCATTATTTGAAAGCCAGTTGCCTTTTTACTGAGTCAAATCATGTATTTCAAGACCTAGCTTCAGAATTACTAACTTCAACATATAAAAATAAAATAAATTACCTATCCATATATTCATAATCATAATCATGACATTTAGGAAGACAATAAAAATTTATGATTATTTGAACCATTATCATTAATATTAGAAAGAGGTTTGAAAATTTTTATGTATTTTAAAATTTTAAAAATAATCAGATGGTCAGGAGAAAGAGAGAACACATAAAATGAATAATTTTGAATACATGGTTTTTGTCATGCTTCATGTTAACATTTTTACAAGATATGATGCTTTATCCTCACAACAATCTTACAAAATAAATATTAGTAATAATATTATAAATGAAAAATTAGGCAATTGACACTAAATAATTTGCCATAGTTCAAAATGTAAGTACTGATTGAATAATCATAACCCAGCTTCATAATATGGGTTGTATCTTTTTCCCTTGTTGGCAATAGCAATGTTATTTGGGGAAGGTTTAAAGTTACATTTAAGATTCACTCAGATATTGTTCCCTGTATTTCAACATATATTTAATAAGATTTACTGGTTATTATGACCTGTATATTTCAGTTTTTTAAACAGACCATTCAAGTTGTTTTTAGGGGTTATTAGTAAGATGAATAACACACAGGCATGTGCATTGTGGTTTAGAAATAGATATAATTCAGCTAGAAATTATTTACCTATAAAATAAGTGGGTAATCTTTAGAGAACACAGATTTTTAAAATTACTTTTATACAGGAAATTGGGGAGTATAATGGTAATTATGCATTCTTTTCATTTTCAGTTGAAGGATTATGACACCTTGATGACTTGAATGTTGCTCCATGGAAAGTGAATGCCAGGGACAAGCTTGCAGCTATAGCTTCCAAGCTGCCAAGTTAAGCACCTGTTTTCTTTTCTAAGAGAAAGCTAGAGATTACTAATAAGAAAATACCATTTGTGATTTAAGGCAGACTTTAAAGATTAGTTCACTGGAAAGAAATTGTAAAATAATATGTATAAACAATTATTTAAGTTGGAATTGAGCCAGAGTTGAAGGATTAGCAAACATACTTTAAAAAAAATGGTTGATCACTGTTTAATAACTACATATGGCCACCTAGTTTTATATTGCTACTGTATTCCCTAAAAAAATTCCACACTCGGGCTTCCCTGGTGGCGCAGTGGTTGAGAGTCTGCCTGCCGATGCAGGGGATACGGGTTCGTGCCCCGGTTCGGGAAGATCCCACATGCCGCGGAGCGGCTGGGCCCGTGAGCCATGGCCGCTGAGCCTGCGCGTCCGGAGCCTGTGCTCCGCAACGGGAGAGGCCACAATAGTGAGAGGCCCGCGTACCGTAAAAAAAAAAAAAAAAAAATTCCACACTCAAATCCCAACATTATTTTTATAAAGAAGCCAGTAGCTGATTATATTCATGTCCTACAAAATGCTAAGGACATATTTTTATTATGCTTAGGGAAAGTATATAGTGGTACCTATATTTTTTAAAACACATGATGTTCTATGCTTAAGGTGACTCTGACATTAAAAATGAGTATTATTCATTTAAATATTGTTTCATTAATTTATTGTTTTGTGCATAACAAAGTATTATGAACTTGGAATACCAACAGCTAATTTTTAACAATCTGTATTATTTTTAATAATTATGTATTATTGTAACAATCTCTGAACATATGAATAATAATAATCATAAATAAACATTTTTTCAGATTTAGAATTCATCTGTTCTTGTGATATGCAAATTTAGGCTAAGCTTTTGAAGTACTTTTTATTTTGAAACCAAATGCTAAAATCAAGGTTATTTGCATTTCTTATTTCAAAGTATGAATCAATTGCTTACTTAAAGGAACAGTAGAAAAAGGTTTAGAAAATTTCCTCACAGCATGTAATAAAGATATTGACATAAAAGTGAGTATTAAGCAGACAAATGAATGAATATTTCAAGTTTTAAATAAACAATTGATACTTGAATGTTCCCTATATATTTCACTGAGATAAATATATAAAATAATTTCCAAATTTAATTCTTTTTATATTTTTAATTGATAACTTTAGAAAGATTATCTTATTTTTAGAATTTTTTTTTCTGTAAGGATACTTGTTGTTCTATAGCTCTCCACCTATACATAGGAAGAGCTACAGCTAGTAGCCATAAGATAATGATTAGTATTCAATAAACATAAAATTTTATTATTCTTGACCTAGGTATTGGACACTCATTATTCCTATTGTAATAGATTATACTTAGATATATTTGGAATCAAAATGTCAGCTGCCTTTGGGTACCAAATTTTTTCAGTTTATTGTTTTAACCCTCCTATTTAATAGCTTGTTACAACTGCTTGAGCCTTCATGTGCTAGGAAAACAAGTATATTCCATAATGTTTTTCTGGAATTGTTGGGAATGGAGGTGACTGTAGTTCCTTATGGTTTTTCCTGTGATTCCCAGCTCCAGTTTTTTACCTCCATCAACTTCTCCATCCATGTGCTTGATTCTCATTGGTGTTAGGTTTTCAGACCATGTTGATCACCAGTGGATGTTACTCCCAATCCCTAGCTTTTCAAAAGACCATTAAAACAAGACTGTGGACCAACATTTTACTGAAGATCTGAGGAAAATAATGAAAACTAATAGCATAGTACTGTATGAGCATCAACTAAAAACTGAATATTAGCCTTTATTAAATTACCTTTTACTGACCACTTATTGCTTGGAGGATCTCTTATTGACCCTCTTCTACAGTCTGGATTTGATGTAACTGCTCATGTCTCCTGTTCTGTCCTTTCATCACCTTTTTCTAGCTGCCAAGAAATGCCAAATTTTTCTTATGTTACTATGAAAAATAATTATCTTATTTGGCTTTATTTACTTTCATCTAGATTAAGTCTCTTAATATCTTCTAAATTCACCAGCAAAGTATCTTCTAAATTCACCAGGCCTTTTCTTATTAATTAAAAAGTATGTTCCATATACTAATTATGCTACTTTCCTTGATAATATGAGTTATGTTTTTCTTAAATAGTATATTTCCCCATACCTTTGTATGATAAAATCATTATGAGTTTTATGAAATGTACTTTGCTATGTGTGAATTAGCCTTTCTAGAACATATTTTGTAGAATTAACATTTAAGGTAATTATATTAAATATTTTATCTTATTAACCAAGAATCTTAAAAATTCAGAGAATCACTTAATTGAATGAATCATATGTTTTCTTATTCAGGTAATAGAGAATGAAGAAAAAATAATAACATGAGCTTTATTGATATAATAGCATTGACAAGAATAAAATATTTAGGAAAAAATTTTAACCAAGGAGGTGAAAGAGCTGTCTGCTGAAAACTATAAGAAATAAATGAAAGAAATTGAAAATGTCAATAAACAAAAATATATTTTGTTTTCATGGATTAGAAGAATAGATATTGTTAAAATATCCATACCACCCAAAGCAATCTAAAGCTTCAATGCAACCCCTATCAAAATTCCAGTGATGCTTTGCACAGAAATAGAGAAAATAAGCCCTAAGTATATATGGATCCACAAAAGACCCAAAAATAGCCTGAACAATCTTGGGCAAGTATAACAAATCTGTAGGCATCACACTTCCTGATTTCAGATTTCATTACAAAGCTATGGTAATCAAAACAGTATGGTACTGGTTGAAAAAGAGACACATAAACAAATGAAAGAGAACAATGGGACTATATCAAATTAAAAAGCTCTGTACAGCAAAGGAAACATTAACAAAACAATAATGCAATCTATGAAATGGGAGAAAATATTTGCTAACCATGTATCTGATAAGGGAATAATATCCAAAATAAGAAGAAACTCATATAACTCAAGAACAACAACAACAAATCCAAATAACCCAATTAAGAAATGAACAAGAACCTGAATAGACATTGTTCCAAATGCCCAACTGGTATATGCAAAGATGCTCAACTTCATTAATAATCCAATAAATGCAAATCAAGACCACAATGAGATATGACTTCACACCTGATAAAATGGCTATTATCAAAGAGACAAGAGATAACAGATACTGTTGAAGATATGAAGAAAAGGGCATCCTTGTCTACTTTTGGTAGGAATGTAAATTGGTATAGCCACTATCAAATATGGTATGACGGTTCCTCAAAAACAAAAATAGAACTACCATGTGATCCAGCAATCCCACTTTTGTGTATATATCTAAAGGAAGTGAAATAATTATCTCAGATATCTGGACTCCCATGTTGACTGCAGCATTATTCATACTACTTTAGCTATGGAAATAACTTATGTGTCCAATGACAAATTCAGCCACAGAAACAGAAGGAAATCCTTCCATTTGCAGCATTATAGATGGATCTGGAGGAGATTATGACAACTGAAATAAACTGGTCAGAGAAAGACAAATACTACTTGATGTCAAGTATACGTGGAATCTAAAAAGATTTAACTCATAGTAGCAGAGAGTAGAATGGTGGCTTCCAAAGGCTAGGTGGGTAGGGCCAGGGTGAATTGGGATATGCTTGTCAAAGTATACAAATGTTCACTTATAAGGTTTCATGGGATCTAATGTCCAGCATGATGAATGTAGTTAATAATATTGTATTATACACTTGAAATGTGCTAAAAGAGTAATATTAAGTTTTCTCACCATACATTAAAAAAAAAGATAACTATGTGATGTGATGGATGTGTTAATTAACTTGATTGTGGTAATCATTTCACAATGTATACATATATTAAATTATGCTGTACACCTTTAAAAATATATAGCCCACAACAGAGTGCCATTTCTTTAATTATATTTTTACTTATGAATACAATATAAGGAAAATAATCAGAGTTAACTATCTATTTTCATTAGTACAGCTTATACATTTTAAACAAGAAGTGTTTTATGTAATTTTATCTCCATTTGAAATCTCTCCAGGATGCATCCATCTGGGACTTCCCAGCCATGAAAATACCGATCACGGTATTTACAAGCTCCTGGGGAGGATTTTTCCTCCTAACACTTCCTTCTATCAAAAATAGAGGCAACTTCTATCCTTTGTGTTAATGATTATGGAATTTACATTTTCCCATTGTGTCCGGAAGGCACACATTACACAACCAGTTGTTCTTAATCTGTTTGATAAACTATATATTCACTCCTAAGAAGAATACACAAACATAAAAAGTTAAAAATGATTTGACTAGACACTAACCTTGGGAAAATGATTAAGCTTTTCTAGTGAGCCATGTTTCTCTGTGAAGCCCTCCTTCACCCCCCACCTATGAGTCATTTCAATCTTCCCAAACCATCACCCGTTTGCTGTCCTATGTCACCTAACTCTAGCGTGTTCCCTACCAAGGCACATGTGTCCACAGTGATTCTCCATGCTCTACATCTGTCCTCCCCTCTTCCACAGTAAAACCAGCATGATGAACCTTAGATTCGCTAAAGATGCTCAGCTTGTGTGCAACCAATTAAATCTAGGAGATTTATTTTTTAAAAAAACAATGTAATTCAGAGTCACTTTCGTAGTTATGGATTGATATTTGAAGGAGAATTTTTGAAAGTTTTAAAAAGTATTGTAGACAATGCACAAGGGAAATATTTATGATTGGGCTCCTTCTTAGTACATTTTAATTTAAACTAAACATACAACAAATTGCCAAAATCTCAAAAGATATCAACGTTGAAGGATGTAATAAGGGCAACAGAAGAGCATTAATAAGTCTTTCTAATAATTTATCCATCTATGCATATCATTATATTTAGTTTTACATTATCAAGAGAAGATCTGTTAAAACATTTTTAGTTTCCTTTGATTTCTTTAGGATGTCATGAACACTTTCTTCCCTTTACTAGGTACCCAACTGATTTTTTTTTTTTTTTTTCTTTTTGCTGTACGCGTGCCTCTCACTGTTGTGGCCTCTCCCGTTGCGGAGCACAGGCTCCGGACGCGCAGGCTCAGCGCCCATGGCACACGGGCACAGCCGCTCCGCGGCACCTGGGATCCTCCCGGACCGGGGCTCAAACCCAAGTCCCCTGCATCGGCAGGCGGACCCTCAACCACTGCACCACCAGGGAAGCCCCCCAACCTGATTTTTATGTATGTTTAGATACTATTTAAATGCCAGATCACAAACTATTTAAGATATAAGCATTGAACAAAATTTTTTCCATTACAATTTAATTCAAAGAAGTCCTCAGAAAAGAAGCAAGTTAAATGAATACGCCACATTTGTAGGCCCATTAATGTACATAAATGCCTAATTTTAGTTTCTTCCAGGTCTTTCTATTCTTGTCATAGCTGCAGAAATTGAATTGTAGTCATCACTGTCACATAGATATAAAGTTTATTTACCATTCCACTCTTCAGTGATATGTGAGATAAATCCCTGGCACTACAGGAATATTTGTTAAATATCACTGATGTCAGCTGTCAGGTCATATCACTTAAAAGGAGGAAAACTTGGCTCCTGGCTCTTTCTGTGTATTTTTGTTTCTTTAGCTAATGCCAACTGAATCCTAACAGCCTGGGTGTACAAGATGATGGATACTATTTTACAGCTTGGATTCTTTTTCTGTAAAACACTGAAATTTATCTACCCATTATCATTCATGCTATAAGTTATGGATGTGCATTTATTCTTTTTCTTTTTTGAGCTTAAAAAGATTGTGAAATTCTCTCCCAAAGCGCAAATTAATGTACTTTTTGTCTACCGCGTGAATAGGGTCTAATATATATGGTAATTTGACTCAAACTAGTAGACAGAATTCATTTTAAGTTAAGATAATAAGCATGAATTTCACAATTAAATTTCCCTATTGGCTACTTGTTGGACAAATGCATTGATTTAAAACTACTCTCATTACTTAGAGACACTTTATCCCCAGACTAGCATAATTTAGACAGCATAATTCCAGTATGCTTTGGTGTACATTGACATCTAGAGACATAATTTTTTTTAAAAAATCCTCATAAATGGCAACTTCTTTTTGTAGATCCATTTTTCTTGGTTTTCATTTTTGACAGACACTATTAAGTTCAGTTTTTAATGATTCTTGGAAAATTTTCATCTTATTTTAGACAATAAAGACTCCTGAACTTTATTTTTTCTCCAGAAATTTCAGATATCAGTATTCATTGCTCCTATTGATACACCATGAACATGTTTTACACACTCACATGCTCACACACACATGTACATACACTCACTTTCCCTGACCCCCAGCTTTAGGGAATTATATTAACATCCTCAACAAAATTGCATTTCCTCAAGGATCTATAAATTGTGCTAGAGCTTTATGTTGGTATGTCAAGGCAAAAATTGCACCAGACAAATTTAAACTGTAAGGAAGACTTTATAAGACTACAGTAATACAGAAGAGAGAGCAGAACCCCAACTAAACTCACCTCTGCTGAAACAAAAGTGAGAGAGTTCTAAGTGCTGGGAACTAGTGGGAAAGTTCTAGAAAGAAGTTGACCAATGAGATGTGTGCTGCACATTGAGATATTCCTGCCTTTGCAAACGCTTTTCTCTGTGCTGAGGCCATCAGTGTTTGCTCATCGGTGCTCATCAGAAATGAGGCTCTCACCCTCCACACAGATGGGACATAGTGGCATAATCTTCCTTGAAGATTACATTTCAAAGGAACGGATTCTAGGTCTGAGAGAGAGACATCCCTGGGTCATAAAACTGGCAAAAATGGCTTTTAAGAAGATTTTCATCTAAAAGGGGCAGAGAAAGAATTTAAAATTACAAGTTTTCTAAAGAAAATGTCCTAAGAAAAGAAAAGTCAGGGCCTAGACTCAGGAAGAAGCCCAACTAAATTCTATCAAGCTGAGTTAAATTTTAATGCACTAAATAGGATTAATATTTACTTTATACTTTGAGCAACTATCTCTCAGCTATAGAATTTTCAGCTATGTTAGGTCACTACTTTGCCTTGCCAAAAACAATATAAAGTTCATAAGATAGGCTCTTGTGTTTGTTCTACATTCTAAATATCCAGAAGAATGTCTGGCATATAATTAATTTTGAATAAACATCTGCTGAATAAATGAATTAATTAGGAACTATTTTACTCTCAATATTTTCATTTTAATAAAATGAATATTACTAGTCTTTTCAATCATTCTTCTAGAGCTGACAAAAGCATTCAAAATATTTTTTGTCACTGCATTATTACTATGACACATGACCCTCATACTAAATATTCAAGCAAGTTAAAGGTATTTAAAGAGTAACAGAAAAAAAGGAGAGTGCAAACTAGAGTATATTGCATAATTAGTGAATAACACCTAATGTCAAAGCACTGTATTAAGACCTTACATTCACATTTTTATCCTTTCCATGTCAATTCTTCATTTTCCTATTAATTTTCCACTCAAAGGGCAGGGTTATATCTTTAAAATGCAACTCTGATCATATCTCTCCTCTCATTAAAACCCTTGAGTCTCTTTTTCTCTCTCCCCCACCACCCCCCCACACACAAAGACGGAGTAACACACTATTCTAAGTGATGTGCATTTATTAACGCAAACATTCCTTAAATCAACCTATGAAGTAGTGGCTATTACTATTCCTATATTTACAGGTAAAAAATCTGAAGTAGAGAAAAGTTAAGAAACTTCCCCAAAGTCACACAGCTACTCAGTGCAGGAAGCCAGACTCTTCTCACAGTGGCTGGTGTGAGTGTGTGCTCTCAGCCGCTGTCCCAGCTGAATCTAGCATCCTCATCTTGGCTTGCCAAGCCCTGCACTAGCTCAGTCCCCACCTGCCTTGCATCCTCATCTCATTAGGCTCTCCTCCCACCTAGCTCACTGCAGCCCCACCAGCATCCTTTGTGTGTGTGTGTGTGTGTGTGTGTGTGTGTTTGTTTTTTTGGCTGTGTTGGGCCTTCATTGCTGTGTGCGGGCTTTCTCTAGTTGCAGCGAGTGGGAGCTACTCTTTGTTGCAGTGCACGGTCTCTAGGTGCATGGGATTCAGTAGTTGTGTCACGTGGGCTCAGAGGTTGTGACTCATGGGCTCTAGCTCACAGGCTCAGTAGTTGTAGATCACGGGCTTAGTTGCTCCGCAATGTGTGGGCTTGAACCTGTGTCCCCTGCATTGGTAGGCAGATGCTTAACCACTGTGCCACCAGGGAAGTCCCCAGCATCTTTACTCTCCTCAAACACTGAGCCATTTCCTGCCCCAGCCTCTTCTCTTAACCAAATCCTTCCTCCTAGAAGGCGTTACCCAGGTAACCACCATTCTCAGCCTAAAAATCACATCCCTTATCTCCTTATTCAGGTACCTCCTTACCTCCCCACTCATCACCGATCCCCCTTCTCCTAGTCAGTTATTTCCTTCATCTTATCACAATTTGTGATTCTACATTGTCCTGTTTGTTTATGTACTTACTCTCCGATTCTTCTCCAGACTTTAAGCTCAATAAAGACAGGAAACATAACCATGGTGTACCTAGTGCCTCCATAGTAGGACTTCAATAAATGATTATAGAGTAAATAAATTAAATATGGTTATGATTCCCACAAAATTTACAAAAATTATGTAATTGGATGCATAAATATATTCAAAATGTGTATAAACCTCATCAGCAGCAGTAACACGCCTTGTTCTGTTTTCTGTCAGGCTCCGTCAGACTGAAGGTGAAGTTGAGGTAGAAAATAGCAATAGATCTTTTCTATTATAGCATAGTATCAGCTAGACCTAGTCTAGTCCAACCTCCACCTCCAAAAGCCTGGGGATGAGAGTGGTAAATTCAGAATCCTGGGCATCCCCAGGGTCTTGGTTCCCGGAGTTTAGGTGGAGGGCAGCAGCTTCAGGATGGCGTTTCGATGCCTCCTGCCCTGATGCTGCCACCTCCAAGGACAAATGTTGCACTGCAAAGACACTGTGACTGCCAAGCTTGATGCTGCTCCTGGGCTATTGTTCTCACGAATGCTCTTGATCCAGTATCGCTGTCTTTATGTGTTGGCACCTGTGCTGAAGTCCCAGGGCTGCATTTTCATTTATTTTGTACCCTAGAGCCTACAGAAAACCTTGACCAAAATGATCTTAACCAGTTAAATAACTCAGGCCTGACAGTATCTCACTGCAGTCCAAGGTTGTTTCTGTAGATCCTTTTGCTTTCCTTCTTCTTTTAGCACTGGGGGATTGACAGGAAGCACACTGCTCCTCTTGGCTTTTGTTTCCCAGTGGAGGGCAGCCGAGCAAGCACTGAAGAAGGAGCATGGGCTGGGGTAGCATGCCCTCTGCTGGAAGCCTGTCTTCCTAAACCCTTCCTTCTTCTGATTAGCTCAGTCCCTGAGCCTGACTGGCAAATTAAAATGATTCTTTTTTGTCATCTCTTTAAATCTTTTGCTACGCAACCATAAGCTAAGTGTTCTAGGATTTTGAGAATCATGAAAACCTGGAACATTTAAAGATTCCTGGAAGATATAAAATTTAAGAGAAAGGTAAAGAGAAGAAGGAACTAGGTGATTCAGAGTATAGACAATGATGAAGTTTTCAATTCAAAAGTGTGAGTGCATGTTACATTTACATCATTAGAGCAGTGGTGAAAGAAAATGAGATAAACATAATGGGATCAAGTGAAGCAGGTGCATTTACAGGTCATGGGAAGGAGTTTGAATTCATAGGTACAGTTTCATAGGAGTTAAAGTTTGAGCTTTGTAGTCAAACAATTTGAGTTCAGATTTTGACTCTGTGCCTAACTAGATTTGTGATTTTCTCAAGAGACTTAACCTCTGTCAGGTTCTGTATGCTCATGTTAGTAATAGCATAATATACACTTCAGACTGATGGAAATCCTGTACTTACATAACAAAGCACTTACTTGGTTATTTGGTGCCTCTTTCTAACCATTATTATCTTTATTAGCATCATTATTTGTTGTAAAAGGTGACTGAGTAGGGGGAGTGCTCATGATAAAGTCTCCAGAAATTACAAAGTATGACAGCAGGTGTTCACGAAGCAAGAAAAGTTGCAGCATATAACTACTTGAGGGATGTTTTGTTAAGACATCTGTCACATGATATACACTACTTAAAAAATGCACAGGATGTTATGCTAAGCAACATAGCAATGAAATTAAACAGACATTTATGATTATAAGACTTTCTGTCTTATCCCTACCATAGATGAGTGATGGACTAGAATTTGACAATGGCTGAAAATGGTCATTGCTGGCTACTTATTGTTTCCACACTATCCAAAAGAACTAAAAAGATATAAAAGTTAAAGCATGGTCCTTAGAAGCAAAAAAAAAAAAAAAAAAGTCTCACATAGAGTGATACAGTATTTTCAGTAAAGAAACTTTGAATCAAGGAACAATTTGATAATCTGTACACATTTTTTAAACAAAGAAAATGAGTATTCAAACCTTATGGGATTCACATTTCCCAGAGCCAGCCTGAATGAACTAGAGGAGATTTCTCCTAAATTCTAAGTTTCAAAAATCTCTGGGAAGTGCCAATATTACTTTCCCAATCTACTACACTAGGGATCTTTAGCTGGAAGCCTGACGTGTGGGGTGGCAATGGCCTTTCAACTCTCCCCATAGCATCTCCCTGTTTTTAGAGCTCTATGAATTTCTATCAGCAGATAATCTTTAAGGCTTCTGCTTAGGAAATACAGGATTTGTATTAGGATTTGTGACTGCACTAATGTGCTCTTTGAATGAACATAAGGTTTACTTGGCACATATTAGACTCTGAACATTTAAAAAAAAATTAAACGCTAAACTGAATGTGAATACTTTGACCTCTATATCTTGCCTTTTGGCTCCTAGGAATTTGAAGTATTTTGTATATCAGGTAGCAGAAAATGTCTGTTGAAAGAGGGGGAAGTAATTTTTTTTCCCCTAAAGGAAACTGAGTTCCTAGAAGCTCAAAAGGAATCCCTGTAAAAAAAAATGATTTAAAAACATAATAACTCTCATAATGAAAGTATTATACCAGATATGGGGTATTGCAGTGAGAATTCCCATATGTGCCAATGTATAATGCAAGCCTGGTCTCCCATGCCTGAGCCTTTTCAGAGCTCCTTTTAAATTCCCCTGGACCTGCTTTCCCATCCTCCTCTTTGTCACTGAACCTTTCATTCTTGAATCCTATTGCTCTGCCTGGCTTCTCCTCATGCATAACTTATAACAGCTTATGCCAGATAACACATTGTATTAACAACAAAGAGATGTAAGAACATCATTTGAATGCCGAGTCTGCTGGGATGCTACTGTTGAATAACCATTTGAACCCATAATGCTTGTTCTTGGACACTCATTACTTGATACTATGTATTCAAATTCAGGTTAAAGATCACCATTACTCTATATGTAGAGATACAGCTCTATTTTTCAATATCAGTATTGACATATAGAAATGTATGGATAGATCTAGACCTATCATTCACCTGACTTTGACCTCTAAATAAGTATATCAAAGTAATGTATGTTCTTTTACTCTCTCTCCAGAAAGATGAAGGTGAAAACCCACCATGTCAGAATAGGCTAGAGGTTCAAAACACTGTATTGAATCAGACTCTCAGGTTTTGAAATCAATCTCTATCACTTACTAACATTTTGACCATAGTTATCTATCTCTCAGACTCTTCATGCCCTAATTTTCTCAGCTAAGACAGTAGAGATAATAATAATACTTTTCAGGGACAATTCAAGTGAAAAACTTAGAAGAGTCTGTCACATAGTAGATATTCAGGAAATATTAACTATTATCATAATTAGAAATAATGTAATTGCCTGCTGACAGGGTACAGCTCCATTGACAGAAATGTCCTAGAAGATTAGTCATATATAGCTGACTTAACATGATTTTTAATTCATATAACATAGGGTTGGCCAAAAAGTTCGTTCGGAGTTTTTCATATTACGGTACAAAGTGTCAGGTACTATGCTATATATCAACAATGAAAATAGAAATAGCATGGCTTTGCTAGAAAAGTATGATAACTACAAGAAGATGAGGGACGTACGTCAGTGAAATCTCTATGTGAGTTTTGTAGAGCATTTGCCATACCTGGGTTTTCAGGAAAGGCTTCCAGGAGAAGAGTTTACTCAAACTGAGTAATAAGAATGGAAGTAGGCCAAGTAAAAGAAGTTTCAGGAGACCCTTCCAAGAACTAGGAGACATGACTAAAGATATACTGGATGGAAAGTAGTGTGTGAGGGAACAGCATATAGTTCAGTATCGTTGGAGCAGAAATAATAGAAATGTGCACAGAGAGAAAAATAGGGGCCGAGTTATAGAACCACTGACTTACCTGTTAAAGAACTTGGCTTTGCTCTCGTTATGGAAACTTGTTGAACTTCTTATAGTATAGTAAAATAGCAATTGAAATGTTCTGGAAGGGATTTGATAAGATACGAATAAGAACAGTGGAAATATAAATAGAAAAATAGGAATACAGTAAAAAAATTAAACGTTAATATTCAGAAAACATTTCTGTCAGAATAGGTTTGATGTTTGGTACTTGGAGAAAGGATATACGATCTTGTGAATATCCTTAATACTTCTGGTTTATATTATTGAATAATTATATTACCAACAGAGATATGTAATAGATTGTAACTAACACATTAAGAAAATTATGGATTCTGAGGCCTTCAGATTGATCTGTTCAAAGATCTTTTTGTCTCAGGAGCAAGGAGAAGGTCATGCCTAGAGGTATATTTGAAAGTCTTTGGGAGTTAAAATAAGTTCAGTGGAAATGTTTGCCAGGATGAGTGTGGAGAGAGAAAAGCAGTGTGTCAGGATCAAACATGGAGGACCATAAAGCTCCAAAGAAAGAAGAGACTTGATCTCCACAAAGGATGAGAATAGACGTCAGAAAGTTAAAAGAAGAACCTGTTGAATGAAGATTAAAGAATAAAAGGATAATTTCATTTAAAGTAGACATGAACAGTATTAGCTGTATCAAAATATTTCAGTAACATGAGATGAAAAATTACCCATTAGGTTTTTCAGTTGGAAGGAAATTCATTGGATTGATTAGTGTTAGTAAATGATGGAGGTAAAAGACTTGTACTAGGCTGATGTCTAAATAAGTAGGGGGAGGGGTGGAGGAAGGGTGAGTAAAGTTATAGTATAGAAATTAATATTTTATGAAACTTGAAGATGTTAAAAATGGGAAGGAAAGAGTAAAGGGATTTTGACAGAGGTGAATGAGAAAGACTTGACCCTGTTTATTGATACAAGAGTAAAGTTCATGGAGTGAGGGGCACTATAAGAGAGAAGATGAGGTAGCTGATGGAAGAAGTTCCTAGAGTAATGAGAAATGAAATTTCCCTCAGACAGAAGGAAGGACATCTTGTTCCAGGAAATTGAAGAAAATAATATATTTAGATATAGTAAAGTTTGTAGGTTGAATGACAGGAAGTTGGAAGAAAAATGAAAAATCAAAGGATGGGGTATTTCTTTCAGGGGGTAGAACAGATGATATGGTAACAAGGAGTATAGAGAGAAGATATATACGGAGATGTAAGCAAGAAAAAAAATCCAAGTTTAACAGAGCAGAATGGATTGAGAGGACTAAATTAATTAATGAATAGTCAGCGATGTGTCTGTTCAACAGTATTTGTTTAGTATTTGAGGAAGTTTTGAGAGTGACAAAATAACCATAGGGAAACTGCAATTTGTAAGATTTGTGCAAAATAACACTCAGAAGTGACTCCCTGACATTGTCACCAACATCATACTGACCAGAAGGCCAGCAGGATCAGGGAACTGTGAGGCAGTAAGTCAAGTGAGAGTTCCACGGATATCCTTAGAAGCTGGAGAGTAGAATTATATTTAATCTTTAAAACAGAACAGAACTATAAACATTTGACCTTCCTGCCTTTTCACCACCCATCACTCACCTCACAGCACTTATCTCCTTCCTCATCTTACAGTCTAGTGTACATCACTGTAATTGTTCTCTTATAGACAGTCAAAATCTGTTTGTCCTTTCTTTCCACTTTAATTTTTATTGCATTTAAACATTCCAAAAATAGCAAAACCCTATTTTCTGCCTACTCTATGCCTGAACTCTGAAACTGAATTTGTCTGGTAAGAACAGTCAACATTGCTAAATGGCTTAACTTTAAAATAATGATGAAAATCTCAGCTATGTTTCATTATTGGACTATATATCCATAGACAGTTTACTTCCAAGTTCTCTGAAAACAGCATTTCATACTTTTCCCTCTCTTATTGTATAATTGTGAAATAAAATCTGTAAGACAAGATCTTCCATATGCTTTTACTACTATGTCTACAAAACCACATGCATCTGGACACCCGTACTTCACCCTCCCTCCAGTAACAATGAGAACTCCGTTTGTGTTCCTATGACCAACCCAACTTAAAAATGGAATATGCTTGCCTCCTTTTGGACTTTACTTTTAAAGTCATCCACTTTTCATCCTGCGTCCACAACTTATGCTAGACATACAGTCTATACTCTCCCCAGCAGCTTACAAACATTCTTTAATACCTCTCATATTAAAAACAAAACTAAAACTAAAACATTTAGAACCCATAAACTGGGTGGCTTATAAACAACAGAAGTTCGTTTCTCATACTTCTGGAGGCTAGAAGTCCATGAACAGGGTGTCAGCATGGTTGGTGCCAGGGAGGGCCTCTTCCAGGCTACAGACTTCTCATTATATCCTCACAAGGTGGAAAGCAGAGAGAGGAAGTAATCCCCTTAGCACTCTTTAAGGGTACTAATCCCATTAATGGGGGCTCCATCCTTATGACCTTAACTAAGCCCAATTGACTCCCAAACGCCCCACCTCCAGGGTAATAACATCAAGAGGCAGGGTTCAACACATGAATTTTGGGGGAACACAAAATTCAGTACATAACATACATCAAAATGAAACAAAGGAAAGGTTAGGCTGTTTCTGACATATTAAAAATAAGGGAAGTGATGGAGAAATGAAGCTGCTTCAAACCTTCAAGGACAAACACTCCTGAACAAACTTCCCTAGCCTTATACAGGAGATGCTGAATTATGGCAATAATTATTCAGAAGAAGGTGAACTATGTGTCATGATGAGTTCAATTTCACAGAAATATAACATCTTACCCCAAAACAAACATATAGAAAAATTCTGAAGCCTTCATGAGAATGGTAATATGGAAGCAAACTTCTGTTCTCATTTTGTTTTCACTATGGCTGATGTGTTTTCTGATTTATAAAATATGTGGGGGTTTGATTACTGTTTTGTTAAACAAAAACCTCTTATTCTTTAAAAACCACTTGCCTGGACCATTCAGTAACATAAATACAAATCAAAGAACCAAAATGTCCCTGATTTCATTTGTTTTTTGTTGTGTTATTCAGCCTCAAAGAAGGTAAGTATATATATATATTTTGGTGGTCTGGTATTATTTTCTATTATATTTAGACAGAGCATTTTCTCTGAAGACACTTGTGTGTGTGTGTGTGTGTGTGTGTGTGTGTGTGTGTGTCTGTGAGAGAGAGAGAGAGAGAGAGAGAGAGAGAGAGAGAGAGACGAAAGGGGCTCTGAGAGTAGCTTCTTGTTTCTATGTTGTTTATGCTCACAGTCTTCAGAAACCAAGACTTAGAAATGTATATGAAACCTGATGAAATAATTTTCACTTTACCTTAGAGGAGAGATTGCAAAGACAAGGAATTGTGTGGTTGGGAGACTGAAATGATTGATGTTATAATTGACCAAAATTTTTATTTGAATTTTAACATTGAAATACATACATATAAATGCACACATATGATATACTGTACATGTATGATATGAAATACATATATGCATGTGTGTGTATATATACACTGTCAGTTCATGGTTATGTGCACACACACACATACACACACACCCAGAATCACAAGTACACAGGCAGTGAAAAGGGGGATGTTTTCACTATTTTCATAGTAAAATGAGAAGTGAAGATTTGTGTATATAGTTTTTATCACAGAAGCTTGATATCATTTGTGTACCTTTGGTTTTGTGTTGATCTTCAAGAAGGACTGAGCAAGATCTAAGTTAAATGTTGCACCAGACTCTCATCGTGTTCCAATGACCAGTCACCCAAGAAGCTGTCTGGTCTATAAGGCAGGGTAAGCCAATGTGCAGCACTGTGGATCTAAGCAGAGGAAAGTATGGATGGACTGATGGAGGTATTGGCTGGGAGAAAACAGAGAGTAGTGTGGGAGATGCCTATGGGCCCAGACTAGAAGTGGTACATGTATTTTCTTCTCAACCACTATTAGTCGAACCTTAGTCAAATGTCCCCATCCAAATGCTAAGTTTAGAAATACAGCCCATGTTCAGCAGCCATTGCTCAGCACTACTCTACAATACAGGAAAAGCTACTTTTCTACCACAATCTGGACACATCCTGGGATCCCACAGGATAGAAGGGAACTTCTGAGATGTAAACATTAGGTTATGTAATGTTTGCCGCATAGTCAACAAAAAGTATTTGCTGTTTATTATTCCCTAGCATTCAATAAGCTGTTAACCCAGCCTGGAGTCAGAGATGGTTTAGGGATTTTGATGGAAGCTGCCACTTAGGCAAGAGTGTTAAGTGGAGCAGAGCATCCTTACCTAATCAGCACTGTAATCAAAACATGAGTTAGTTAAAGACGGCAGATATAGGAGAATTTTGATACATCAGAGCCCGAGCACCAGTTCCCTCTTCCTATACTGAGATCATCTTTCTAAAACGTATCTTAGATGATCTAATGTTCAAAAATATTTAACAGAAAGCTGCTATAGTTTTTCACATCACTATCTTGTTTACTAAGTTTAGAAAGAAATGTGAAGGGATGTTATACAACACAAGTCATGATCTCCATCGTGAGCCCAGCATTATATGTATCTTATTATTATTAGATTCTTTATACTAATGAGGTGGGTATTCTACACTGACTCTAACAGGCAGAAAAGTAAACAGATATGTAAGCAGGTAAAATCATTACTACTCAAAGGCACAGAAAAATTATCTTCATGACTTTTCTCTTCATTTTTAACCTGTGTTACAGAAATCATTGATCCTATTAAGGAGGTTTCTGAATTTTAATTTTCAGTTAAAGCCAGTATGTTTTCATGTTCTGTTTTACAGAGAGTTAAGAAGGTCATATTCTAGCTCAAATTAAAACAATAACTGCAGAAACAGCCATTTTTCAAAAGAACACAGTATTATTGAATGCAGATTAAATAATATTTATCTTTAACTCTGGGTTTTAAAAATCTTACAGGAACGCCAGAAGCATCCTATAGCATTATTCCTTACAGAAAACAGACAATGCTGCAAGGTGTTGAACATCAGTGGAGATATGTGTATCTTCTATAAATTATAAATCAGTCAGCAGAACACATAAAGAAAAAGTATGAAACAGAAAATGATGCAGTTCATAGGCAAGAGACAGCACAAATATCACACTACAAATTTGTCTTTGAAAATCTGTCAGCTATTTCCTTATAGTGTGTTAACTGAAGGAGAAAAATGGAGCTCCAGGACGTGTGGCCATGCAGCACTTCAGCTGGAGTTTCCTAATTGTAGAAGCTGAAAAGCCATTCTTTCTTTCCAGCTCAAAAATGGTGAAGTTTTGTGGCCAGAGGGCAACTTGTTCAGATTTCAAATCCCAGTCTTCTTTGCTTCATGTGATTATATTACACTGGATTTGTAGTTACCTCTTTTATTTACCCAGAAGAATAAAGTGCTACTTTTTCTCAAAAGTAAATGTTTCAAAATTTGAATTTTTCTACCATTTTTCTTATAGTTTTTATTTTACTTATCTTGTTTTTGATTCTGTATAACTAGAGATATATTTTTGAAGATTTCATACAAACACTACCAGAGAAATTATATATATATATATATATATATATATATATATATATATATATATATATACACACATGGTATTTATTTGAATCAAGTAAATTAAAATTATAAAATACATTTTAACTTTCTGTTAAATTAAATGCTAAAGAAAGGGCTAGGGAATGATTTGTGTATGATAATGATAATTGTCACAATAAATGGACTTGAATAATTGAAAATTCAAATGGAACATGAGTATTGCAAGAATTCCTTCCTAAAAGACTAAAGTATATTTGATATTGCTGATAAATGAGATAAACTAATCAAGCAAACATTTCCAAAAGAAACATGTGTCCTGAATTTTTTGAACATTTCAGCACATATGTCTTTGACTTTTTTTTTGTAGTTTGACATTTTGGATCATGGATTGTATTCAGGTCTTCCAAAAGCAAGTGTAAGCTTCTACAAATTTTACCATATGATTTTAATTTCCAATGTGAATAACATATTTAAATCATATAAAATATTTTGGATGACTTTGCTATAGAGATGTTTTAGGTGACTCATCCAATACTTTTTCAAAGAACCAAAGAAGATACGTGTGTTCATGTTCTGAGTCAAATGCCATTCTAGATCTGAATTTGGTTAATGTAATGCAAATTATTTTGGAAACCCATTGCTTCTAAAGATGCAAAAGTATACTGTTTGAAATCTTTCTACAGGTTTATCAGTTTTGTTGACTTAAAAGAACCAACTTTTTGTTTTACTCATTTTCTCTGTTTTCCATATTCAATTTCAATGACTTCTTATCTTTGCTATTTTCTTCCTTCTACATTTATCTTGCTTTACTTTTTCTAGTTTTTTGAGGTAAACTGTTTATTTGAAACTTCTCCTCATTCCTAATGTAAGCATTTTAGTACTATACATTTCTCTCTCATTACTATTTGAGTTGCATTCTATATATTTTGACATGTTGTTTTTAATTTTCTTTCTACTTTACATGACTTTTAAAAACTTCCCTTGAGACTTACTCTTTGACACACGGATTACCTAGAAATACACTATTTAATTCCCACATGTTTAGAAATATTCTTGTTGTCTCCCATTTTTTATTTCTAGTTAGTTTCCAGTAAGGGTGGAGAAGACACTGTGTATAATTTATATTATTTTAAATTTGTTGGGTTTTGTTTTATGGTACTAGATTTGGCTTACCTTGTTGAATATTCCCTGGGTGCTTAAAAAATGTGTATCCTGCTTTTATTAGGTGCAGTGTTCAAATACATGTCCATTAGACTTTGTTAGTTGATTGTGTTGTTCAACTATTCTATATTCTTGGTGATTCTCAGTTTAGTTATTAAATTAATTATTGAGAAAAGGGTTTGATATTCTATAATTCTAATTATGGAGTTGTTTATTTGTCCTGTGATGTATACCAGGTTTTGTCTCATAAATTTTGAGGCTCTGTGTTTGGTGCATACACACTCAGGATTATATATATTCATGGTGGATTAATATTTTATTAATTATATAATATACCTCTTTTCTCTAATAATTTTATTTTCTCTGAAGTCTACCAAATATTAATATAGCCACTTCTGCTTTCTTTTTGATTAATGCTTGCATGGAATATCTTATTTTTCCATTCTTTCACTTTCCATTTACCTGTATCATTGAATTAATTTAAAGTGAGTTTCTTGTAAGCAACATATAATTATATGCTAGATATAAAACTTTTTGTTTGCAATTTACAGTTCTTAACTTGTAACTTACAGAAATTCAATTATAATTTGTCTCAATGTAGATCTCCTTGAATTTATCCTTTTCGGGATTCCGTTGCTCCTTGAATCTACAGATTTGAGTTTTCATCAAATTTGATACATTATCAGTCATTATTTCCTTGAATATTCTTTAAGTCTCCTTTTGTTCCCCTCTCCTTCTGGAACTTTGATTATACAAATGTTCAATCTTGAGTTATTGTCTCACAGATCCCTAAGGCTTTACTTCTATTATCTTTCTGTTCAGATTGGACAAATTCTATTAATCTGTCCTCAAGTTCACTGATTCTGTCATCTATCACATCCAGTTTATTATTGAGTCTATTCAGCAAGTTTTTAAAAAAATTTATTGTATTTTTTCTTTTTAAAATTTTCATTTAGTTTTTTTAATAATTTTGATTTCTTTACTAAAATTTTCTAGTTTGCAATTATTTCAAAATAATTGTTAATTATTGAAAGATTTTTGATAGTTGCTTTAAAATCTTGTCCTATAATTCCAATAGATGACACTGCTTGGTGTGGATATCAGTTTATTATCACTTCCTATTGAAGTTATGATTTTCTTAGTTCTCAGTATGAAGGGTGATTTTTTTTTATTAAATTGTATCCTAGACATTTAGTTATGTTAGCAAACTCTTAGCAACTAAGAAAAGCAGTATGTCCTCCCCTGTGTGGGTGAGGATCATCCAATATGTTGAGGGACTGAATGGAACACAGATGTGGAGGAAGGAAGAATTCTGCCTGATTGTTGGGCTGAGACATGAGTTTAATCCTGCCTTCTGTGCTCCTGCTTCTTAGACCTTCAGACCAGAACTGGAATCTATATTATCAGTTCCCGTGTTCTCAGGAATTAAGATGCAGACTCAAATACACCACTGGATCTCCTAAGTGGAGGTCAGGACAGAAGATTCTGGAACTTCTCAGTCTCCATAATTGTTTTCTCAATATATCATGTATATACATATATCCCCTTGGTTCTGTTTCTTTTGAGAACCATGGGTGACAAATACACAGTGTTTCCGAGTTCTCTTATGGTTGCCTCTTCTGATATTTCCAGAAATTTTTGTAGTTAGTGGGGAGAAGAACAGAGAAATGAGTCTGCATCATCTTGTCTAGACCAGAAATCCTAAAAATATATTGTGGTAAAATTCATGAAAATGGTTTCAAACAATTTAGATAAAATTATTTCCATCTCTAGAATATCTCAATTTCCTCCATTTCCCCTTCATTTAAGATACTGTGACTTGCTGGGGATAACTTGTCACAGCATCAAAGATGCCCAGTACAGATTTGTCTTCTCTAGGGATTCACTGTTGCTGACAATTATTTTTACACAACTGTTATGGCCTCTGTGTTGCATTTACCATAGTTGTTGGCTAGATCATCTTTACTTCCTCAGATCTCTAACCAAGCAGTTGTCACCCTAACTGGTGGAAGGTATTGTAGTTACTATAATTTTAATGAAAATTCAAGTCATTTGACCTAAAATTCCTGTATAGTCTTCCTCTTTACACCAAAATCTACCTTCCCCCTTTCTGTCCCATCTCTCGCAGATAAAAAGTATCCCCTTTCTGTCCCATCTCTCGCAGATAAAAAGTATGTCCCTTTTTAGTCGCCACTGTTCATTCCATTGACATAATATTTGGGCCTGAATCTTTCACCTTATCTCCCTTATAATTCTAATTTTTTAACAAATTACTCATTCTTTTCCCTTAATCCAATGAAATGAGTGTCCCTGGAGTTAGGCTTGGTGGAGATAATATGAACACAGATCTAGAAATTTAAGAATTATAAGAAAAATATTTTTAGGATTTAAAATACTCTAATATATATTTATTACATATAATATATTATCTATCATACTATATATTTTATATTATATAACATATATCATGTTATCATATCTACTTTATATAATATAATTGGAATATTGATTTTATATTAACAATAATATAACATTAATATATTTTATATAATACGTTGTATTCTAATATAATATAAATATAATTATTTTACAGTAATTAACATAATGATATAATATTAATATAATTATTTTATATAATAATATGTATTATGCCATATACTATATATCATATATAAAATATTAAATTATATATGATATATTATAATATTATCAAATAATAATATATATTGAATTATATATACTATTATATATTATATGATATACACCATTTATATAAATTATATGTAATTATACATAATTAATATATAAAAATTAATACAATTATAATATATAATGATATATGTTATATCATTATTACTAATTATTATTATATTACATAATTATATAGAATAATAATATGCACATATATTTTACATAATATCTGTAATATCATATGTATTACATGATAAATATTTTTTAAATATTTAAATTATAATTTTATTGATTTTTTTTGTTTTTTTTTTTTTTGTGCAGTATGTGGGCCTCTTACTGTTGTGGCCTCTACCGTTGCAGAGCACAGGCTACAGATGGGCAGGCTCAGTGGCCATGGCTCACGGGCCTAGCTGCTCTGCGGCATGTGGTTTCTTCCTGGACCAGGGCACGAACCCATGTCCCCTGCATTGGCAGGCGGACTCACAACAACTGAGCCACCAGGGAAGCCCTTATTGATATTTTTGATATAATTATATATTAAATATCATATGGTATGTTACATTATATATAACATATCATATTATATATAATATATAAATATAACATACAGGATTTTATATAAATTATATATAATAAATATTCAATTATAAAACCTATATATATAATTTAATATATATAATCATATATATAAGTATATATACACATATAATATATAATGTATATTATATATTTTATATAATATAGGATATATAATATAATGTAATATATCATATAATATAAAAATTATATGTAACCTATATTTTATATTAAATATACTCTATTTTATATATATTATTTATAAAATAAAATATACATATATAAAATTGTATATAATCTTTATTTATATATATTTGTATATGCATTTTTATATAACTTATTTTATATATTTTATATATAATATAGTATATTATATGGTATACATTACATAGTATAATGTAATAATATATAATATAATTAATTGTTATTAAATATAATACTAATATATAAATATGTAAGGATTCTATAAATTTTTGTTATTTAAAAAATATAAATATATAAATTTATATATTATTCATATTATATATAAATTTATATATTACATAAATATTAATGTGTATAATATATAAACGTATATATTATACAAATAAAATATATATAATATATAAGGATATCTTATATCATATATTTATATTATATTATATATAGTTACATAATATATATTACATACAATCATATATAATTATAAAATATATTTATATAATATATAATATATAGTGCTTCCCTGGTGGCGCAGTGGTTGAGAGTCCACCTGCCGATGCAGGGTACGTGGGTTTTTGCCCCTGTCCGGGAGGATCCCACTTGCCACAGAGCAGCTGGGCCCATGAGCCATGGCCGCTGAGCCTGCCCGTCCGGAACCTGTGTTCCACAGTGGGAGAGGCCACAGCAGTGAGAGGCCTGCATACCGCAAAAAACAAACAAACAAACAAACAAACAAACAAAAAATATATAATATATATATTATATATAATATTAAATTCTATATAATTTATATTTAGAAATATATATTTAATATAAAATCATATATAATATAATTATAATATATAATAATATATTCTTTACATCTTATATATTATGTAGGTAATATAATATTTATAAAAGCGTATAATATTTTTAAAATATACATAATAATTATAATTAGTATCATAATTAGTGTTAGTAATACTAACAATTATTATTAGTAATAATACAATTACTAATTATTAGTAGTAATTAGTGCTACTTTATATATGTGATATTTTAAATTGTATATGATTATAATGTATATTATATAATATTTAATATATATTTATAATATTATTATTACATATATCATGTTATATAATATATTGTTCTGCATAATCTTATAAACCATATATATTATACAATTATATGTTATACATTTAATATATTTATATTATATTATGTGTATTATACATATAATTTTAAAATATGTACAGAATATATATTATATTATGTATAATATATATAAAATCATATATATTAATATATAATTATAATATGTATTATAATCTATAATTATAATATAATTATAATATGATTATAATACATAATGATATGTAATATATAATTATTGCTAATTATCATTTTATATAATATATATGTGTTATTATATTTTATATAATGTATAATATATAACATATATAATATATAATATATAAATAAATATATTTTATATAATATATAAATTAAAAATATATATTTTATATAATATAAATTATATATAATGTTATACTATATATAATAATATAATATTATAGATCATTTTTATGAAAATAAATAAAATAATAAATGAAAATATAATAATTTAATATATATTTATAATATTATAATGTTACATTATATATTATAACATGTGTCATATTTTGTATACCATTATATCATAGATATATATTATAGAAATACTATTATTATATAATGAAATATAATATATTATTATATATTATGTTATTAATAATATATAATATACTTACACATAATTATTATTATATATAATAATCATAATTATATATTAATTATATATATATTTCTGAAAAATTAATTATCTATATACTTTATCAGTTGTAAGGAGTTGTAAAATATAAGGGAAGTCTAGATCCTTTTCACAGTTCAAAGATGAATTCTCTAGAAACCCTTTGTGTATTAAAATACTCTTCATGTGTTTGCCATATTTGAAAGGACGATTGACTTATTAACTTTAAAATATCACTGACAGACTTGCTTATATTCGATCATGTTTAACAAGTTACAATTCTGGAATTATAAACTGACACCTTAAGAGGGATTCTGGCAATTTGAAATTTATTATTCAGTGAAGTTGGAGGTACCTTATATATTAAAATATTACAAGAACCTAATCATCTTGAAATGAGAAACTAGAGAGAAGAGGTAGAGTATTACTGCTGTTTTCAAAACTTTGATCTCATTTCAAGGGTAATAGAGATAAGATATTTTTCTATATTTTCCAGATGATAATGTCTGGACCCAAGGAAAAAGTCCTAAAGAGAACTAGATCTTAGCACAATATGAGTAAACATAAATAAAAAAGAAAATAATAACAGCCTAAACTTCAGCAATGTTAAAAGATGAAGTAGTTTCCATCAGGAAGTGTCGAGTTACTCATCTATCAGTGGAGTTACTCTTATGGTTTGAATCCATAATGAGACTGGGCTTTATTCTCACAAAGGTAGTGAGAAAGGATTGAAACATCAAAGGAACTTTAGATCAGATGTCCTCTAATGCCCTTTCCAACCTTGGGACTATAAAATGTAAACTTCACCAATTTCCCCAAAAGAGAATAGTGCATTTATACCTCTGGCCAAAGGGATCTTTATAGTATTCATAAACAACAACAGAGGAAGAAATGTTTTTAAATTATTTACAGAACTACTGACAGATAATACATATAAACAAATAAATATGATTTATTCCAGGACTTCCAAAATATAATGTCTTTGTTCTCCTTGTAATTCATCATTTTTTGTGTGAATATTTAAACATTTTTATAGTAGACTGATCTAATTTAATCATTTTGCACTTTCCAAAATAATAGGATTAAATTTGAGATTTATTTCTACCTCTACAAGTCAAATTCTTCCTTCATTAAAGGTATATTTATTTACCCTACCTACATGACTTAGAGTTATTTATAGAATTTGCTTTAAATTTAATAAGATATAGACCCAGTTCTAGTGAAGTTTTCTGATTTTAAATTTTCATATGGAGGAATGTCAAAGATCATTTATAGCTTTGCTAGCAAAATGAGTTCATATATTTTTTAAAACAAAAACTTGTACTAACAAAACCACTTGCAAATTTGCTTATTTGTGGTTTTTAATTTTCAAACTTTTGTAAGAAAATTCAGCCTTAATAATAGTCATTTCATAATGTCTTCAGAAAGAAGATTATCAATTTCAGTGGTTTGAGAATAAAAGAAAGCCGACTGTAGTATAATTGGTGGAAAGGGCACTATAATACGCTTACCTATGACTGTAAGTGAATCATCAGGATTTCAGTATACTTTAAAGTGTGTTACTTAAACCAACTACATCAGAGTTACTTGGGAAGTGTGTTGATAGATCCAATCCTAGGCTTTCAGAATCAGATTTCTGAGAATAAAGTCAGAAAATATGTATTTATTATAAAGACACATTCAGGTCTAATGACAGGGATAATTAAAGAAATAAATAATAAAATAATTACTGAAATAAAATAAAACTCTTTATGGAGTGAGAAAATATTTTTTAATGACTTTGAAAGGCTATGAACTTATGTATAAAACCTAACACTTTGCCTTGTTTCAAAAACAATCATGCTTGTCTCCATCAGAAGATGAATTCTCACCTGTGCTATTTAGTTAACAGAAACTACTTTGAAATTTCTATAATTTGCATAAGTAAAAGCAAGCTGGAACTTGCTTTTATGTAAGACTTAATATTTGGGAATAACATTTTCACAAATTGTAAAGTTGTAGAGATTTAGCTCAAAAGTTCCTAAGTGTGCTCAAAAGTTCCTAAGTGTCTGTCCAAAACGGGATAAAAAGCTTTGCTCTCAATGTTTTAATCTGCTTGAGAAATTACTGCGGAAAGAACGAGGTGGGGAGGGGGGAAGGGGAGCTCCAGGTAGAATGGCTGAAGGAGAGTTGACCTAATCTGGCCATGGTAAGCATACCTCATCAGGGAGAGGCTCTGTGCTGATGCTACTGTGTCCACAGGTAGAGCCTTTCCCCTCCTGGTGTTTGCTACCTGTTCATGTGCACTCTGCTGTCCAAAGGTTGTCTCAGATTGTGTGTGTGTGTGTGTGTTATCCAGATCCAAAGCTTGGTTTTGTCATTGGTTTTCATGACAACAAGTCTGCACACATAGAAACATTTCATGATTATTGTACTTTATTCAATATTGAAGGAGTCTTAAGTGTAACAAAGCAGACAGTCTTCTGCAAAATCTATCTCATTTCCCTTTCCTTTCTCTCTCTCCGTTCACAGAACTTGTATATATCTGCACTATATCTTCTACCCTAAAAGAATTTTCAAGGAATATTTTTCAATTACAAATAATTTTATCTATGTAAGAACTCCTGAAGACACTTTCTTCCCCCATGAGAACAGAAGTTCTTTCCAGGCATGAATTTTTGTTTGTTTTTGTTGCCTTTTATCAAATCCCCAGGGACTTTGTCAAATGCCTGGGACATAGTAGACCCTCAACCACTAATTGTTGATTTGTTAAATGAGATAGATGCTTTGTATACTGAGTGTTTTCTTACATGGAGTCAGAATCACATGTCTTACTAACCCTGCTTTAACTTTCCTTCCACAGGACAAGAAAAAATTCTCGCTGGTTCAGGCCACCTCATAATACCTATCTTCACTGTAGCCAAGTGAGCTAGGAAAGATTCCTGTCTTCTTATTGTCCAAATAATAGTGAGTCCATACCTATTTCTGCAAAGACACACACACACACACACACACACACACACACACACACACATACACACACACATACACAGCTCAGAGACCTGGTCTAAGTTTAAGGGACATTCTGATGATAGGGGAAAACACTGTTCCAGGAGGAAGGTACTGGGGTGTGATAGACTGAGTCATATCTGTATCAGATCCAACTCCATAAATGAGGCTAATGCTGCTGGTCCCAGCCTGGCTGTTCGGTCTCACTTCCTGAGTTTCTCACTCTCTTAGTCTTGGTTTCTTCCTCTCACTCCTCTTAAGAAGAAGCCACATTTGCACTTCTCTGTGAACTACTCCCACAATAACTCAGGTAGACTTGGATGAATTTCCCAGACAGTACTTCATCTTATCTTACTGACAGTTTCATTTGTATATATGGTTATTATTCCTCTTCTTTCATATTTTCTAATTACAAATACTTATATAATAGTGTCATATTTATTCTGGTACAGGTTTCTAGTTTCTGGGAACATGAAGTACTTCTACTTCTCCAACTGGGGCTCTTCTCCCTCTTCATGAATCGCTCTCTGTTTTCTAGAATTGGGTTTTTGTTTTTTTTTTTTTAAGTTTCTAGGCCATAAATAAAGATGGAGAATCACTCTTCTTGCCCCAGGAGTAGGGTGGGGAACATGCTGCAATACAAGGACATGCAGTGTGTTGGTTGGTGCTCCAGACATGTCAGCTTCTAAGAATTGCATCTCCAGTTCTTTTTAAATTTATTTATTTATTTATTTATTTATTAGGCTGCATTGGGTCTTTGTTGCTGCGCACAGGTTTTCTCTAGTTGCGGCGAGTGGGGCTACTCTTCGTTGCAGTGCACAGGCTTCTCATTGTGGTGGCTTCTCTTGCAGAGCATGAGCTCTAGGCTTGCGGGCTGCAGTAGTTGTGGCACTTGGGCTCAGTAGTTGTGGCTCACGGGCTCCAGAGTGCAAGCTCAGTAATTGTGGCTCATGGGCTTAGTTGCTCCGCGGCATGTGGGATCTTCCCAGACCAGGGCTCGAACCCGTGTCCCCTGCATTGGCAGGTGGATTCTTAACCTACTGCACCACCAGGGAAGTCCCTCCAGTTCTTATAAACATTATTAGCTGCCAGAATCAAAACAAAATGAGAAAGGGAAAATAAGATAAGTGGGGAGAGAGGATGTTGGCAGCAGCCATTGATGGATCATTTATAAAAGTGATGTTCAGAAGTAGAGAAGGGTCTAATTTTAAAAACTACACCAAGACTTGTTTGCAAGAGTCTTCTATTATCATAAAATACCATCCTGCTGCATAGAAGATAGAATTTGATTTTTTCTCCCTAAAAATCATCACCTGATATGCAATATAAGTCTCTGCACTTTAAAAATAGTTTTACCACTTGTCTCCTGGATGGTTATTTTACAATCCAATATAAATATAATAATCTGAATAAGAATGTGTGGGGCTCTCACAATTTTAACAACAAGGACTCATAAAGATATTATTTCACTAATATTAATATAGTTACTCTTTTAGTATTGAAGGTAACAAACCTTTAGTAGCAGAAAAATGTTAGGCCTCTCATTTTTGTTTACCAAGCAGCATTTCATGAGATTTCCTGTCTGTGTCATTACCCATAGCGGAAATGTTAGTTTTATAATGGAAATGCTATACAGCATACCAGTAATCACCGGCTTGTCTACATAAGTAACACCAATGTGGATTTCCATCAGATAATTCACACTCTTTCAGCTCCATTGGGTCACAGTAGAAATAGGTGTCGTATATGGGCTTTTTACCCAAATAAACTCCTAAATTACAAATCCTCATCCCCAACCATGATTCATATCCTGTCCTCTCCCTCACTCCTCATGTCAGAGATGTTGCTGCTGCCTTTGTCATGATAAATGCTGTGAAAATAAAGCAACAACTCACATGTGAACCCCAGTTTTCAGAAAATATGTGAGTTCCAAAATAGAAGCCAGAGGTATTAAAAACCTGAAAGATTGATTCCAAGTATTGAACCAGGAACAGACTCAAAGTTGGGGCTGACTTCCCTATCTGTTTAAATCCAAATACTCCTACCCAGCTGTGTGGGCCCAGAGGACAATGCCATAAACTGTGTACTTCACTTTGATATACTGTCAAATCCTAACAAGACATTCAGGTGGGTGCACACATCTTTAAACAGTTCCTTCCTCAGCCATCATAGCCCTAAATTAACTGTGTCCAGTAGATATAATAAAGCAATGTAAGAGGCTGAAATTTAGAGAGTCTGTTTGCCAGGAAATGAGAAAGAAATGCATAAATTTAGTTAGGAGGGTGTCCCAATCCCAATAAATTTCATTATGAAAACCAGTGTCCAGTCCACTGGTATTGCCTTGTCAATATGATGTACTTTTTAAATAAAAATAACACATTAAATTATGTCTTTGGTTCCTGAGGATTTTGGGGGGGCACCTTCTTAAACTTTATGCCCAAGTTAAGTACCTTACCCCCCTATAGTCCTGTTTTCTGAGTGCCAAAGATGAGTTGTAGATATTTGAATTGTTTTCAGTGGCTAGCCCTGGACCACAGTGCTGACCAGATCAGTTTCCAACTCTTCCTTTCCCTTGAGCCACAGGATCCTTTGACCTCAGAAACCAAGTTGCCAGCCATTAGTTACAGACACAGTTAAATCAATAGATACATGTCTTGCTTTTTGTTGTTATTTTTAATAACAGCATTTCTATGGGAAATGTGTTTAAAACTCCAAGTAATTATTTTTAAGAACTTGGTTTTGGAGAATATGGAAGGGAGAGATTGATGTTTACACACACACATTCTTCCAGAGTCTTCCCTGAGGAACCAAAATAGCTTCACTTCATTTTGCAGACATATTCAAATGCATGATCTATTGGTGATATTTCCTCAAGTACATGCAAGTCTCATACGACAACCCTTAAGGTGCAAGTCACCATGTTTGGGGTAAGGAAACAAGTTAATACCTGGTTCCAAAGTCCCAAGAGTGCACATGGTTTCACTGGGAAGAAAATATTGACATTTGCTGGGGACCAGCACACTGGACCTATATCAATCAGGAGCCGTTGATGGTGCCTCCAATGTGCCTCTCCACTCAGATGGTAAACCTCATAGGCTCATAGCTCCCTTTTCAGCTAAAATGACTGAATCTAGCCCTTGTTTTTGGAATGACTGCCTCACTGCTTTCATTACAACCTATTTGTCCACATCACCAGCAATGTGGCATTCTCCCTCCACACAGAACGTCTGATAGTTGGCTATGGGAATAGGGCGAGAAATACAAATGGAGGTGTTGACAAGTATTCCTTCATGGGATATGCAGAGTCTGAGGTCATCTCTTGCTGTCTCCAATGTCCGTGTCAGATTCATGACCAAACTGCCCTACTAAGGTGTGCAGACTAGGAGCAGGTGAGGGAAATAGAGTGATAAGTTATTTGGATAAATTTTGAGGAGGATGCTTCAATAATCAAGGACACCAAATGCCTGTGTCTATTAGGGTATGTGGAGACTCTATTGAAAACATTGGTTACCAGACAATTGTTGAGTGGCTTTTGTGAAAAAGTGTGCTTTATTATCACATAAGATTGTCAGAAAGCTGAAAACAAAACACAGATTAATTTCAAAAGCCATGATCATGTGACCAAAGGCAGCTGATCACACTAGAACAGCACCACCATATCTTGAAAAAGTGTCCACTTTGGTGTGGCCCCACCAAATAGTCATGAGAATGGTCAAAGTCCAGTACAGGCAATCGGTGTGCCAGGAGTGAGCAGGGCCACAATCCACACCGTGTTGTCATGAGACAAATGGACCAACTTCTGGCAGGAGCCACAAATCTGGCAGTCAGTGCTGGCCTCCGCATCAGACACATAGGTCTGTTTACTCCGTGCCTAGTCTAGGAGAGCAGTTCTGTTGCCATGTTTGGTACAATTATCAATATAGGCAGCAGTGGGGACGATCTGGATTTTAAGTCTCTTGATGAGGAACTTGACTCCATTTGGTCTTTTCAGTTAAAGGCCCCTTACTGTGGGCATCTTTGTGATGATCGAGAGACTGACTAGTAGCCATGATTTGTTTCCACCATGTGCATCTTCCAAGAGTGGTGTCTTTAACCCACCAGTCCCTAGTTTTCTAAAGTAGGAGATTAAACTGGAACCCAGCCTCTTGGGAAATAGCTCAAGCATCACTGAAAATATTATCACAAGGCTAATCAAGGGTACTATTGTTCAGGTAAACAAGAACAGCCTTTGGTTTGGCCCACTAAACAAGAGACCGTCATTTTAATCTGCATAGCTGATGATGAGATTGAACAGTGCAGCAGGCTCGTGGACACCATCAGGTTCCACCTTGGCCAAACCATCCATGAACCATCTGTGGAGCAAGGGCCCTGTTGAGGCAGCAGCTTTGCTTCAGTCAAGGGAGTGGGGATGAAATTTTCCCTAATTAGATAGTTGCCACTTTTTCATGAAAATACTGAGAGGCCACTGGAGCAAGTCAGCTGTGCTCTGGCATATAACTTTTCCGTTTGACTAGCTAGGTTTCCGGGACCTACGTTCTTTGTTAATCATTGAGTCTGAGTTGATCTACCCCCAAACAGGAATATCGGGCTCGGCAGTCACCAGACCATGGGTCACGTGCTCAGTTTATACAAGAATTTCATAATAAACTAATGGCTGCTTTTGAAAATAAATGTGTCTGGTTGACATGCCAGGGAGAGAACGAGCCCGAATCCTCAAGGCGGGCGGCTTCCCATTGTTAGAGGTCCCAGTTGTCAACATGGTCAGGCACAGAGACTCACAGCTCTGAGGACTGTTAGAGGGTGAGACCCCAAAGTCCCCAGCACTTCTCTACATGTGGCTTTTTCTCATTTGGGGAATTCCTTTTGCTACTAATGGGAAGAGGAAGTAAAAGCATTTAACACTCGATTCAGATGTAGAAACAACCACCACAGTGTACAGAATAGGCTGTAGAGGCTCCAGAAGATCTTCCAGAGCAAGGGCATACACTTCCTTGGGTTGGGCAGATGGGGTGAGGGCCAGTCAGAGCAATCTAACAGGGCATTGAGCAGGGTCAGGGGGCGTGTCTACAGGTTAGACTCGGAGCACTGCTGTTTCCCCAAATCCACACATGGGTTCTGCTATGACTCCCTCCGCCCACATTCATAAGTGAAAAACCTACTGTCCAAGGTGATGGTATTAGGAGGTGAGGCCTTTAGAAGGTGACTAGGTCACGAGAGGGACCCTTCATGAGTGGGGTTAGTATCATTATTAAAGAGACTCCAGGGAGCTGGCTTGACCCTGCCACTGTGTGAGGACACAGCAATAAGCTAGCAGTCTGCAACCTGGAAGAAGGCCTTCACAAAACCAACCACACTGACACCTGATCCTGGACTTCTGGCCTCCAGAACTGGGAGAAATATATTTTTGTTGTTTATAAGCCACCCAATCTTGTTAGAACACCCCAAACGGACTAAGATAGGCTCCTTCTAGGCTTTTTCCTTAGCCCTGAGAGTTCTACCTTCCAAAGTTTGAGGCTAAATTCTTAACTTCACTCCAAGCAGATTAATGATCTACAGAATGATTGAGGGGAGACCCCTTTTGGCTTTGTTGCAGAACCCTTCTTTCCAGCTAGACTTGTTTCCCACACATTGGAAAATTATGGGAGAATTCACCCTACATTTCTGGCCTAGTTCCTGACTCTTCACCATTGACTCAGAATACAGAAAATGCCTCACATTGAAAAGTCACCTTATGTCTGGTTGGGAGCAGGTTGTATTTCCCTAAGATGCCACAATATCTCCCATGCTACACGTTCTTTATACAATGGGACTTTGACAATTTTTCCATTGAAGCATGGGATGCCTGTCCCCTCCCCTTGAAATTGGGCAGGATTTTGTTTCAACCAATAAAGTAGGATGGAAGCAACACAGCATGACTTCCTAGGCTAGCTCCTAAAAAGTGATTCAGCTTCAGCCTTTGTCACTGGAATTCTCGCACTCATTTAGCCTTCAGCTGCCATATTAACAGTTCAACTGCCCTGAGGCCACCAATCCATGAGGAAGCCCAAACTGTTCCATGGAGATTACGTGGAGAAGCTGTGGGACCACATGGAGAGAGAGTGAGCGATGCATCTAGGACTCAGCTATTCTATCCATCCGCTGTTCCAGCTCCAGTCACATCTGACTACAACCACCTGGGAGATTCTAGGCCAGAATCACCTCGCTGATAACTTTCCAAAATTCTTGTCCCATGGAAACTATAAGAGAAAATAATGTGATTGTTGTTTTAAGTCTAAGTTTAAGCCTAAATTTGGCGTGATTTGTTTCAAAGAAATGCATAACCAGAACTTCTAGTTTCCAGTCTGTGATCTCAGCACCATGAGATAGTCAAAATTTCTGCCGTTTCTTTACTCCCCTATAAAGTCTGTTCATCAGGGCCAGTAGAAACACAACTTGTGCCAAGATATGGCACATTCCCAGGGGAATGAAATGCTGGCAAACATTTCATTTCTATCTTTGGAATTTTAGAGCATCTGGTCCTTGTTGCTTCCTTTCATTTCTTATGTCTTTAAAAATAATTTTTTCTTTTTGTTTTACAATGTATTCTTTTCTTTTCTATTTACTGTGGTAAGAATCTTGGCCTTTCAAGACATAATGCATCCTGTTCCCATACTGTTTAAAGGTAAATATCCCCTTTGCTCCCTATACCTATTTCAAGCTTAATTTTTCCATTTACCTCTGTCACTATTTAGGACAAAACACACACACACACACACACACACACACACACACACACACACACACACACACACACACACACACATTTTTTGGTGTTTGTTGTAATACCCAGATACTGAGCAATAAGAATCTAGGATTTTCTGACTCCAAAATAAAGTTATAGACTTTCCATTTCTTGTTTTGAATGATGGATATTTTATGTTTTGTCTTTTTGGTTTTTTTTCTAAAAAAAATCACCATTTCAGAGTATTATGGCACTAGGTAGCAAAGCCCTAAAGCAAATAAAATGCCTTAGGAGAAGCTGCCTCATTTGTTGATGGACCCATTTGGACCACACTCCCCAACCACCATAGTACCTCTTGGATGTAGAAACTGATAAAAGCCAGTTAAGGCTCACTCCTGGATTTGGGGCCAGGGGGTTGTGTTAGGATCAGGGAGTAAATGCCCAGTTACTATTCTTAATACCAAATAATATAATACAACTTACGTCATTTCTGCTGAAAAAAAAATACTGGACAGTTATCAGGAGGCCCAGAAAATATATTATCTAGCTAACCAACTACAGAAATGGAATGGGGCACAAATTAAAGAAAACCCCATAAACCAAAGAATCTGTTAGGGCGACTCCACCTACTAGAAATTTGTTGCCATGCCACAGGATCTAGATGTTCCAGAACATTCACCACCACATCTCTTAGCTTCCACTTCCTATGCTCCTACTTATTCCAAAATGATTCTGAGAAGAGGCCTGTTGTCCTCATTTAATATTCTAACCCTGACAGCCAGGCCCCATATCCAACTTTTCTTGGTTATATCCAAAATATTTAGAAATTGCATAGTAAAAGAAAAACAACAAAACAGAAACAAAAACAAATGCTCATGGCGTGCGTTCCCCTTTTCTGTGCAATATTAGTCAGACACCTTTACTTGCCAACATACAGTATAGTTTACTGTTTCTCAAGTACATCCATTGCATTAGATTTCAAATTCAGTCTTGCTCCAGATGCTAATGACCATGACCAAATTATATCTAGTGCTGCTGTAATAAATTACCACAAACTTCATGGTTTAAAGCAACTAAACGTTGTAAATTTCCAGTTCTATTCGTCAGAAATGTGATATGGGTCTCATTGAGTTAAAATAAAGTTGTTAGCAGGTTGCACTCCTTTCTGGAGGCTCTAGACTTTTTCCCTGTGATGTCACATTTGCCATGGTGTCTCAAAGTTTCTCCATTTTTATTAGATTGAATTCATTCTGACAATCTAGGATAATTTCCGCATAACCTTAATTATACCTTCAAAGTCCCTCTTGCCATGTAGGGTTACATTCACAGAATACATGGACATTGGGGGACATTGGGGAGAGGGGTGGTACTCTGCGTGGGTTTTTTTGGTTTGTTTTTTGTGGGATTTTTTTGTTGTTTTTTTTTAGAGCATTTGCTTTATTTCTGACACGTGAATCTCAAGACAGCGACAGATTCTGGGTGGAGGGGGTGGGTGTCTGCATCGGGGTTGGAACTCCACCCTGAGGGTGGGGAAGGCCTCGCCCTGCACCGACACCATGTGTTACGGCCCAGCACCATGATGTTCTGTGGGTCGTGTGTCTCTTGGACCACAGCGCACTGTCACAGAATCGAAGGCGAGATCAGAGTCACCTGTAGGCCACGGTCCCACTACCGCTTGCCGGCCAGCGGAGCATCCAGGACCGGCCGCCTGCCCTCTTTCTTGCGCTGGCCTAGGTCATTGCTGACTAGCTGAGCAGTTGCGCTGGACCTACGAGCAGGTAGGCGGGCTGAAGTGGACAGGCCTAGAGCAGCCGTCTTGGGGACTAAGGACCTTCAGGACAGGAGCCCCTGGCCGCCCTTGGCACTGGGCTCCCTCCAGGCGCAGAGTTGGCCGAGTTTGGGCAGCGTCACCGTGGTGGCTTTGAGCGCCGCGCTGCCAGCGTTGGGGAGAGCCAGGGACTCCGGGTCCTGCTGAGAACCTCTGTCCCGTCGGGCCTCCTCGGGGCGCAGCATCTCGGGTTCCACCATGCAGATGCGGCGGGGTGAACAGCGAGGGAGTAACTTGGCCCCCAAGCCTTCCGAGTTCTCATCTGAGTCCGCGCTGCAGGGACCGGCGAGCAGAGGGTCCGAGTCCAACAAAGTGTGCCGGGAGCCGCCAACCGACTGGACAGCGTCACCTCAGCCACCGGAGCTCCCTCTCGCCCGCCCTGGTACCGCCCCCTGGGACCTGGCACTACCGTCCTTGGAGCTGCCGGGAAGCCGGTGCCACTGCCATGGCCTCGGGGCGCTTAGACACGTGGGGGCGACACCAGGAACTGGTCTCCGTCTGGCGGGAGGCTGCGCAGCGGAAGCTCAGCCCCTCCTCGCTCCCAGAGAGGGACAGGTCCTCGTCTACGCGGTGGAGCGCGAGGAACCGAGCCGGCGGGCAGCGAGGGCCAGGCCACCGCTGGAGATGCCTCCGCCTCAGCTCTCCGCCTCGCCCCGGGCTCAGCAACCGTAGCCGCGGGATGCGGGCGAACAACGGCGCGCGGGCCGGGGCTGCAGGCGGCCGACAGTAGCCTCGGCGTTTCCTCCTCCTGGCCGGCGCCGTGGTCCCCGCAGGGCTCAGGCACGGGCCCGCCTGCTTTGCAGTTTGGGCGTGGCCGCCATCCTGGGCCCGGGGGCTGTGGTCCCCCCACAGGGGGAACCAGCGTCTCCATCCCGGAAGCTTGGGGCTTGCGGACTCGGCCGGGGAATATGGAGCCACCGCGGACCCTGGGGCCTCCTGGACACCAGCCTTCTTGCCGCTGACCACCCAGTGGAGGCCCTCCGGGGCACCTCCCGGGCATGCGTCCCAGGGGCGTCCGGCTTTGCCTCCCGGGCCGACGGGGCTTCTTTATCAGCCTGCGAGGGGCCTAGGCCTGGGGAGCGCCTGCGCTTGCCCGGCGACGGTGTTGCCTGGCCTCTCTCCTGGAGCTGACCCGGGAGCCCACTCTTTCTCGGCTCGCGGCTCCCCGGGGCCCCGCCAGGTCCTGGGGGTTAGCGCAAGCTCCGGCAAGAATCCCAAGTGCTGCGGGCAGACCAGGCGCGGGTGCGCGCACAGTGTCAGCAGCCCAGGCGAGTCCGCCGGCAGAGCTCCTCGGGCTAGGCCGGCAGCCGCCCAAGATCAGGGGCGTGACGCTCAGGCAGACCAGGAGGCGCAGGGTTTTGACCCCGCGCTAGCCGCGAGGAGCACGACACCCAGGTTGGATGAGAAGTCCCCTCTTCCCTGGAGACCCCGCCCGCTGCCCGTCATGTGTGGCCGACTGTTGAGGATGGGTAGGCTGTGAGGGCCCGCCGCGGGGGTCGCCAGCAAAACGACCCCCCAATCCAGGTGTCTCACTGGCTTCCAGGAGCTCGTTGACCAGCACTGAGAAGAAAGCAGCGTCACCAAAGCCGCTTCGAAGATGTAGCCGCAGGGCCTGGGAGCCTGAGCACACCCGCGGAGGTCGGCGCTCCAGCAGCTGGAGGGGTCGCCGGCCCAGCGGCGTGACCACCTGCTCAGAGAGAACTGGGGAGGCCCTCAGAGGTCGGCATGCACGTCTCCTTCCCGGAGTGTGGACACCGGTCAGGTGCGGCCTTTTGATTCCAGGGACTACGTGGAAGGTGGAGAGGGGTGCACACTCTTTCTTTGTCTCTCCGAAGAGGATTTTAGCACGGGTTATCCCGTTCTCACTTCCTCCCCATCTCACCACCTCTCGATGGCACTTCTCTCCCCATCTATTGTCATGACAGCATCTCCGGATTACTCGGTGACGCTTTTGGGATCACTGCTAGGGCCACCGGGACCAGGCTGGGCTCCCATGAGAAGGAGCTGATCCTGCTGTTATGGAAAGGTGTGGATCTGGCCAACAAGAATTTGGGACAGTTGTACGAAGTAATAGACCAGTTGAATTGGAACTGACCAAGAATTAATTGTGTAAAAGAAACTAAGATGGAATGTAAAAGCCTGTTCTCCGTGCCAGCTGGGCCAAGCCCTCCAGTAGTTTAACCAGTGGACAATCAACTGAACCCTGGGGTAGGAACCTTCTTCTCTCTCTGTACTGAAGGGCAGCTTCATGTCAGGCAAATCCTGCATCATGAGGTTTCCAAGAAGAAAGTATTACTGATTGAATGTTTCTATTCCTTTTTTGATTTCTGTAAAGAATTCAAGAAGTGTTGCCTTGGTTCACCCGATATTGACCAACTGGAAGTTGCAGTAATGACAGAGTGTTGAAATGTTGAGAAGAATAGTTCAGCCTCCCAGTATGGAGCTTCTCAAGTTGACGATATGGGGAATATAATTTAAGCAATGATTTCAGAGCCTTATAATCACAGGTTTTCAGATCCAGAGAGAGTAAATCACAAATTTGAAAGTGGCACTTACAGCAAGATTATTGATAACGAGACTACAGCCAGGGCTAGGGATTTATCTTGGCAGCCTTCATTTCAAGATATTTCAAGATTCTTGAAAGGACTCAGTATTGCCAAGAGAGGTGAAGCACTTCATCTGAAACTGCAGGGTCAAAGGAGTAGAGAAGCTCTGGTTAGGTTTGTGAGTAACACAGAGACCTAGCATTACACAGGCACAGACATCACGTGGGGACCTAGTACACTGAGGCGTACAAAGCAAACAAGTGAAGATTTTCTTAAAATTGCTGGTGGTGCATCCAAAGAGGTAGCCCAATTTTTCTTGCCAGGAAGAAGTCATTGCCTGCATTCAGGGACTCCCTTTCATGGCCACAGCTGAGGAAGTGACCTTCTTTGGACAGCATCACCCCATCTCTGTGGAGAAGGCATCCTCTTTGTTACCCACCAGATGGCAGGCCAGCAGGGAATGCCTGTGTCTTCTTTGCTGTGCCCAGAATGCCTTGAGGTAGCATAAGGACTTGGGTAAAGGATACATTGAGCTCCTCGGGAGCACAGCAGCCGATGGTCAGCAGGTGGATTGGGCTGCTGTGCTCCTGGAACGTGGATGTGTTCCCCAACCCTGAAGTTCTCTGAACCCAGTACTATTGGGATTTTAATGAGGCTTCATCACAAAGGCATGACTGATTACTATCCATTACAGCCCCTCTCCTCTCTCTGGAGAATGAGAGGTGGGGCTTAAAACCCCAAGCTTCTAATTATGGCTTGGTCTTTCTGGTGACCATCCCCCATTCAGGAACCCAGAAAGAGTCACCTCATTAGAACAAAAGACACTCCAGGAAATTTCAAAGGATTTGGGGTTTGGTGTCATATATTTCTATCACTCAGAAAATTTCAAAGATCTCAGGAGCTCTGTGTCACCCACTGGGATCAAGGACTAAAAGTTAAAACAAAAGATTCTCCTATCACCCCTCTTTACAATGGGTTTAGGAGCTCTGCATCAGGAACTGTTTCAAGAGACCAACACATATATTTCTTATTATTTCACTCCAGGATAACTAGTCTGTTTTTGTCATCTTACACCTCATCTTCACTCCTTCCCCTACCACATAGTTTATGTGGTTAAACCAAAATCCTAGGCTGTTAAAGATTTTAGATGAAGCCACAGCTCTGATGCTAAGAGGCCGTCTGTATGTTTTCAATTGCTGCCTAACAAATTACTACTAACTTTGTGGCTTAAAGAACGTCCATGTATTAGTTCACAGTTCTGTAGGTTAGAAGCTGGGTGGGCTTGACTGTGCATGAGGTCAAAATGAAATGTTGGCCAGGCTGGGCTCTTACACGGAGGTTCTGGAGAAGAATCCACTTCCAGGCTTATTCAGGTAGTTGGCAGAATTCATTCTGTATGGTTGCAGGACTGAGGTCCCGTCTTCTTGCTGTGGGCTGAGGGTCACTATCAGTTCCCAGAGACCATTCTTGTTCTTTCGTGTGGCCTCCTCCATCTTCAAGCTGGAAGCGGCATGTGGGCATCCATGCCTTGTCCATTATTGGGCTCCAGCATCTCAGCGCTACATCCAGTCAAGAGAGAGGCTCTTAAGCGCAGCCTCTTTTCCCAAACTGCCAAAGCCACTGGGTCATGGCAGCTCCCTGCCAGTTTTCCAGGCAGCCTCTAGAGCCCCCTGCTCAGGTCCCCTGGACTAGGGGGAAATTTACTAGTGGGAGCCACGTCTAGCCCACCCAGATGAGGATGGCCACTTTTTTTTTCTTAAAGCCATAAAGCTCAACATTTACAAGAACAGCTCCATACTTGGTTCTAAGAATATTGGCCACATAAAGAACTGTTTACTTCTCATAACAAGAAAAACCTAAGCATATGCCTTACTCTTAAAATATAGAATAACAAAATTTAAAACTCAAAAAATAAGCCACTTATTGAATGCATGCCCTTTATCCTTCTGGGAAACAGCATAAAATCAAATTATGTCAGGGCTCAGGGCCTTCCTATCAGCTCCCATGACCTGCAGCTGTGGCCCTGTAACTTTAAAAAGGTCATCCTTTTCACAATGGCCGAAGTGAGCCAGAAGGCAGGCCTGGTGAGCTTACAACACACCTCTTCCCACCCACTTTGGGAGAGGTAAGTACTGACTTGCTGGGAAAGTTCCCAGATGCAAAGTTTGCTCCTATGCCTGCTGGGGTTGAAGGGAGCTTGGTGATCCCTCTGGCCCTGAGTTTTGCTTCCTGCATTCCAGCCCTGACTCTCACTCCACCAGGACCTGTGGCTGCAGAGCTTTAAAATTTCCCCCTGCACTGAAGCTAGCTGCCCTCCCCAAAGAGAACAAGTCAAAGAAGATGCCAGTCCAGCTCTTTCTTTCTGGGAATCATATCTCCCTGGGTCTGGCAGAAGGAGCCAACAGAGTCTGGCCAGAAGACATAATGATCCCAGGTGTGGAGGTGGCATGGCAGCCCCAGGTGCCAGCGAAGAGCCCTATGAGTCTGCTGGCTCGACAGCTCTGTTGCCAGCAAGTGCAGAGTATAACAGACATTCGCACAGAGTATCTGCCAACTCCAGAAAGCACAGTCCGTGCCCCAGAGAAGCCAGAGCACAGCCGCTAATGCGCAACTAGTCACTCCATGGAGAAAGTGGGTGGAGAGACACAGAAGATAGTTGAGAATGATGCCTTCGTGAGTGACCTGGGTTAGAGCTGTTGTTGGGGTCTTTCAAGCCACTGGATTCATTGGTGGGATCATCACTGTGGTCGTGCAGAACGTTTCCAGAAGGTACCCTCAAGAGCTGAAGAACTGTGCCCTTCTTCCACCATCATTCAAAGATATAGTTTCCAATTTCCCCTGTCCCCAAACATGTGGGGTAAGGTGACCCATGGAAATGCTTGGCCACCCACTCAAAATCCATGATGATCCGTCCGCTTGCCAACAGCAATCGAAGGAAAGATAACTCAGAAGACTTGCTCCTTTAAGCATTTGTCTTTTGAAATTTTTTTTAAACTTTGTAAAAGTTGATTTGAAGGGAAAAATGCATAGAAAGTGGAGCAAAACTATGTAAATTGGTTTATAACTTAGATAAACAATATAATTCAATCAATGTTAGAAAATGTAATTGTGTCTTTGTACCAACCATTCTCTGGTGTTATTAAAATGCAAAGGAATTTGGAAATATTTATATCAATGGAGTCCTTGGGTTTGGTGCTGTGTCAGTAAGTGATATAAGCCTTCTGCAGTTTTGGATCTGTTGAAATGTACATATTCCAGTCTAGTTTGGTCTATTTTTAAAGCCTGATTTGGTGTGAATGATCAAGTAGAAAATCTAAAGTTAGATAATATGTAATGAGCAACTGCCTTCCACAAGTCCAGATAAATCATTTCAAAAGCATCTATTTTAGATCATAAACAGGAAGCCTATACTTCTGAGAAGGCATTTTGATTCTCACAACTAGGCCACTGGGCAGGCTCTAGGCTTGCTTTACTGCCTTCTCCAGCAGTGACTTGATGACGCAAAGCTTTGCTCCTACCTGTTCTCTCTACTTCCCTCAGATAATGGGGACCCAGAGCTAAGGAGATGGCATTCTCTCTTTCCAAGACACAAGTCCTTCAGATTGGCTCCTTTGCTCTGGAATATGGGGATCTCAGCCCTGTATTCCCAGGAAGCTGCTGGAGACCCAAAGGTGCCAGAGGCTCAAGTGTACCAGAAACCAAGAACCACGGTTGTCACCAAACATAAAGAAACCCTGTCTGTGCCTCTGGAATGGGAAATAGCACCTGCCAGTTTTCTTACATTCTGTGTCAGAGGAAAACTATGGGAGCAAAAATAACTTTTTAAAATGCTAATTTTAAAGAAGCAGCTAGATTTAAAGACTGGATTTTAACATAAAAGATATTCTCAGTCTTCATAATATACTACATAGTTTTGTGGGGTCATAATTGAAAAGAAATAAAAATAAAGGAGCCCAAACTGCCTTTCTGTATTGGTACCATTCAACTTAGTTCATTTCCCTCTGTATATTTATTGAATTATTTTTCCTAAACAATAATATTTTTACACTGAGCAGATGCTCTGTTGTGATTGTGGTTGTATAATTCTGATATCCTCTAAACTTGTAAGAGTTCATAAAACAAGAAAAAGTAAAAAGCATCAGTTGAAAAGCATAGCTCATTTCGCCTACTTTGGGCAGTAATATTGTGGATGCTATTTTAAACACTGTGCCCTTGTTTTGCCCAGTTCCAGCTGATCTACCAGCCCAGATTCCATATTTGAACGTCAGCTGACTGAGAGAAGGGGATTAAGAACAGCTTAAAATCCTTGCATTTCATCACTCAAATTCTGGAACAGGACTGAGGAATAATGTCTGTTCTTCTTTCCTATTCTTTCTTTTCTCCCTCACCCACGCCAAGACCACCCCAAGTCATACACTGGACCTGTTCCCTGCTGGGACAGGACTGTGGGTTTCTTTGTAACATCTGCATTGGTGCTCAATGCAGTGTGGACATGTTGTAAAATAAACCAGGTGGTGGCCTATATAAAAAAAGGCCATATTATATTTTCCTTTCTTGTTTTTTTTTTTTTTTTCTGGGTGGTAAAAATATGGGCAACTTTTGTTCTCTTCTTTACATTTCTTGCAATTTCTAATTACTCTACAACTAACATTAATTACTTACATAATAAAAAAGCAACTATTCTGAAAAGTTTCATTTCCCTTCTTAAGAAAATACAAATTCAGAGAGAAAATTATCATTTTTATATATTTAATAAACTTCACTTACTTAGACATTTTATTTTTTTAACATTTTTATTGGAGTATAATTGCTTTACAATGGTGTGTTAGTTTCTGCTGTAAAATAAAGTAAATCAGCTATGCATATACATGTATCCCCATATCTCCTCCCTCTTGTGTCTGCCTCCCACCCACCCTATCCCCCCCCTCTATGTGGTCACAAAGCACCGAGCTGATCTCCCTGTGCTGTGCGGCTGCTTCCCACTAGCTATCTATTTTACATTTGCTAATGTCTATATGTCCATGCCACTCTCTCACCTCGTCTCAGCTTACCCTTCCCCCTCCTCATGTCCTCAAGTCCATTCTCTACATCTGAGTCTTTATTCCTGTCCTGCCCCTAGGTTCTTCAGAATACTTTTTTTTTTTTTAGATTCCGTATATATGTTTCAGCATACGATATTTGTTTTTCTCTTTCTGACTTACTTCACTCTGTATGACAGACTCTAGTTCCATCCACCTCAGTACAAATAACTCAATTTCATTTGTTTTTATAGCTGAGTAATATTCCATTGTATACATGTGCCACATCTTCTTTATCCATTCATCTGTTGATGAACACGTAGGTTGCTTCCATGTCCTGGCTATTGTAAATAGTGCTGCAATGGATATTGTGGTACATGACTCTTTTTGAATTATGGTTTTCTCAGTGTATACGCTCAGTAGTGGGACTGCTGGGTCATATGGTAGTCCCGTTTTTATTTTTTTAAGGAAACTCCATACTGTTTTCCATAGTGGCTGTATCAATTTACATCCTCACCAACAGTGTAAGAGGGTTCCTTTTATCCACACCCTCTCCAGCATTTATTGTTTGTTGATTTTTTTGATGATGGACATTCTGACTGGTGTGAGGTGATACCTCATTGTAGTTTTAATTTGCATTTCTCTAATGATTAGTGACATTCAGCATCCTATCATGTGTTTGTTGGCAATCTGTATATCTTCTTTGGAGAAATACCTATTTAGGTCTTCTGCCCATTTTTGGATTGGGTTTTTTGTTTGTTTGTTTGTTTTGTTTTGTTTTGTTTTGATATTGAGCTGTGTGAGCTTCTTGTATACTTTGGAGATTAATTCTTTCTCAGTTGCTTCATTTGCAAATATTTTCTCCCATTCTTTTTGTCTTGTTTATGGTTTCCTTTGCTGTGTAAAAGAGTTTAAGTTTCATTAGGTCCCATTTATTTATTTTTGTTTTTATTTCTATTTCTCTAGGAGGTGGGTCACAAAGGATCTTGCTGTGATTTATGTCATAGAGTGCTCTGCCTATGTTTTCCTCTAAGAGTTTTATAGTGCCTGGCCTTACATTTAGGTCTTTAATCCATTTTGAGTCTGTTTTTGTATATGGTGTTAGGGAGTGTTCTAATTTCTTTCTTTTACATGTAGCTGTCCAGTTTTCCCAGCTCCACTTATTAAAGAGCCTGTCTTTTCTCCATTGTATATTCTTGCATCCTTTAACAAAGATAAGGTGACCATATGTGTGTGGGTGTATCTCTGGGCTTCTATCATGTTCTATTGATCTATATTTCTGTTTTGGTGCCAGTGCCTTACTGTCTTGATTACTGTAGCTTTGTACTAGAGTCTGAAGTCAGGGAGCTTAATTCCTCCAGCTCCATTTTTCTCTCTCAAGATTGCTTTGGCTTTTCAGGGTCTTTTGTGTTTCCATGCAAATTGTGAAATTTTTTGTTCTACTTCTGTGAAAAATGCCATTGGTAATTTAATCAGGATGGCATTGAATCTGTAGATTGCTTTGGGTAGTATAGTCATTTTCACAATGTTGATTCTTCCAATCCAAGAACATGGTATATCTCTCCATCTGTTTGTATCATCTTTACTTTCTTTCATCAGTGTCCTATAGTTTTCTGCATACAGGTCTTTTGTCTCCTTAGGTAGGTTTCTTCCTGGGTATTTTATTCATTGTGTTGCAGTGGTAAATGGGAGTGTTTCCTTAATTTCTCTTTCAGAATTTTCATCATTAGTTTATAGGAATGTGAGATATTTCTGTGCATTAATTTTGTATCCTGCTACTTTACCAAATTCGTTAATTATCTCTAGTAGTCTTCTGGTAGCGTCTTTAGGATTCTCTATATATAGTATCATGATATCTTCAAACAGTGACACTTTTACTTCTTCTTTTCCGATTTAGATTCCTTTTATTTCTTTTTCTTCTCTGATTGCTGTGGCTAAAGCTTCCAAAACTATGTTAAATAATAGCGGTGGGAGTTGGCAACTTTGTCGTTTTCGTGATCTTAGTGGAGGAGTTTTCAGTTTTTCACCATTGAGAATGATGTTGGCCGTGGGTTTATCATATATGGCCTTTATTATGTTCAGGTAAGTTCCCTCTATGCCTATTTTCTGCAATTTTTTTTTATCATAAATTGGTGTTGAATTTTGTCAAAAGCTTTTTCTGCATCTATTGAGATGATCAAATGTTTTTCTCCTTCAATTTGCTAATATGGTTTATCACATTGATTGATTTGCGCATATTGAAGAATCCTTGCATTCCTGGGATAAACCCCACTTGATCATGCTGTGTGATTCTTTTAATGTGCTGTTGGATTCTGTTTTCCAGTATTTTGTTGAGGATTTTTGCATCTATGTTCAGCAGTGATATTGGCCAGTAGTTTTCTCTCTTTGTGACATCTTTGTCTGGTTTTGGTATCAGGGTGATGGTGGCCCCATAGAATGAGTTTGGTAGTGTACCTCCCTCTGCTATATTTTGGAAGAGTTTGAGAAGTATAGGTGTTAGCTCTTCTCTAAATGTTGCTGGAATTCACCTGTGAAGCCATCTGGTCATGGGTTTTTGTTTGTTGGAAGATTTTTAATCCCAATTTCAATTTCAGTGCTTGTGATTGGTCTGTTTCTATTTTTTATTTCTTCGTGGTTCAGTCTCAGAAGGTTTTGCTTTTCTAAGAATTTGTCCATTTCTTCTAGGTTGTCCATTTTATTGGCATATGGTTGCTTGTAGTAATCTCTCACGATCCTTTGTATTTCTGCAGGTTCAGTTGTTACTTCTCCTTTTTCATTTCTAATTCTATTGGTTTGATTCTTCTTCCTTGTTTTCTTGATGAGTCTGGCTAATGGTTTACCAATTTTGTTTATTTTCTCAAATAATCAACTTTTAGCGTTATTGATCTTTGCTGTCATTTCCTTCATTTCTTTTTCATTTATTTATGATCTGATCTTCATGATTTCTTTCCTTCTACTAACTTTGTTTTGTTTTTTTCATTCTTCTTTCTCTAATTGTTTTAGGTGTAAGGTTAGGTTGTTTTTTTGAGATGTTTCTTGAGGCAGGATTGTGTTGCTATCAACTTCCCACTAAGAACTGCTTTTGCTGCATTCCATAGGTTTTGGATTGTCATGTTTGCATTGTCTTATTTTCTAGGTATTTTTTTTATTTCCTCTTTGACTTCTTCAGTGATCACTTCGTTATTAAGTAGTGTATTGTTTAGCCTCCATGTGTTTGTATTTTTTACAGATCTTTTCCTGTAATTGATATCTAGTCTCATAGCATTGTGGTCGGGAAAGATACTTGATACAATTTCAATTTTCTTAAATTTACCAAGGCTTGATTTGTGACCCAAGATGTGATCTATCCTAGAGAATGTTCCATGAGCACTAGAGAAGAAAGTGTATTCTGTTGTTTTTGGGTGGAATGTCCTATAAATATCAGTTAAATCCATCTTGTTTAATGTGTCATTTAAAGCTTGTGTTTCCTTATTTATTTTCATTTCGGAGGATCTGTCCATTGGTGAAAATGGCGTGTTAAATTCCCCTATTATTATTGTGTTACTGTCGATTTCCCCTTTTATGGCTGTTAGCATTTGCCTTATGTATTGTTGTGCTCCTATGTTGGATTCATAAATATTTACAATTGTTATATCTTCTTGGATTGATCCCTTGATCATTATGTAGTGTTGTTCTTTGTCTCTTGTAATAGTCCTTATTTTAACGTCTATTTTGTCTCATATGAGAATTGCTACTCCAGCTTTCTTTTGATTTCCCTTTGCATGGAATAACTTTTTCCATCCCCTCACTTTCAGTCTGTTATGTGTCCTTAGGTCTGAAGTGGATCTCTTGTAGACAGCATATATACAAGTCTTGTTTTTGTATCCATTCAGCCAATCTATGTCTTTTGGTTGGAACATGTAATCCATTTAAATTTAAAGGAATTATCAATATGTTTATTCCTATTACCATTTTCTTAACTGGTTTTGATTTGTATTGTAGGTCTTTTCCTTTTCCTTTTCTTGTGTTTCCTGCTTAGAGAAGTTCCTTTGGCATTTGTTTTAAAGCTGGTTTGGTGGTGTTGAATTATCTTAGCTTTTGCTTGTCTGTAAATGTTTTAATTTCTCCATCGAATCTGAATGAGATCCTTGCTGGATAGAATAATCTTGGATGAAAAATTTTCCCTTTCATCACTTTAAAGGTGTCCTGCCACTCCCTTCTGGCTTGCAGAGTTTCTTCTGAAAGATCAGCTATTAACTTTATGGAGGTTGCCTTGTAGGTTATTTGTTGCTTTTCCCTTGATGCTCTTAATATTTTTTCTTTGTATTTAATTTTTGATTGTGTGATTAATATGTTTCCTGGCATGTTTCTCCTTGGATTTATCCTGTATGGGACTCTCTGCATTTTCTGGACTTCATTGACTATTTCCTTTCCCATATTAGGGAAGTTGTCAACTATAATCTCTTCAAATATTTTCTTAGTCCTTTTTCTTTTCTCTTCTTCATCTGGGACCCCTATAATTCGAATGTTGGTGCATTTAATGTTGTCCCAGAGGTCTCTGAGATGGTCCTTAAATCTTTTTATTCTTTTTTCTTTATTCTGCTCTGCAGTAGTTATTGCCACTATTTTAACTTCCAGGTCACTTATCCATTCTTCTACTTCAGTTATTCTGCTATTGATTCCTTCTAGAGAATTTTTAATTTCATTTTTTGTGTTGTTCATCATTGTTTGTTTGCTCTTTAGTTCTTCTAGTTCCTTGTTAAACGTTTCTTGTATTTTTCTCTATTCTATTTCCAAGATTTTGTATCATCTTTACTATCATTACTCTGAATTCTTTTTCAGGTAGACTGCCTATTTCCTCTTCATTTGTTTGGTCTGGTGGGTTTTTACCTTGCTCCTTCTTCAGCTGTGTATTTCTCTGTCTTCTCATTTTGCTTTACTTGCTGTGTTTAGGGTCTCCTTTACACAGGCTGCAGTTTCATAGTTCCCATTGTTTTTGGTGTCTGCCTTCAATAGGTAAGGTTTGTTCAGTGGGTTGTGTAGACTTTCTGGTGGAACAGACTGGTGCCTGTGTTCTTGTGGATGAAGCTGGGTATTGTATTTCTGGTAGGCAGGACCATGTTCTGTGGTGTATTTGTGGTGTCTGTGAACTTATTCTTATTTTAGGCACCCTCTCTGCTAATGGGTGAGGTTGTGTTCCTGTCTTACTAGTTGTTTGGCATGGGGCCCAGCACTAGATCTTACTCGTCATTGAGTGGAGCTGGATCTTAATGTTGAGATGGAGATCTCTGGGAGAGCTCTCACTGATTGATATTATGAGGGGCAGGGAGGTCTCTGGTGGACAAATGTCCTGAACTTGGCTCTCACACCTCAGAGGCTCACACCTGACACCCGCCTAGACCAGCAAGACCCTGTCAGCCACACGGCCAAGTAAGTGCTGAGTTTCTTGCCTTTTGGGAAGTCTGAGGTCTTCTGCCAGCATTCAGTATGTTTTCTGTAGGAGTTGTTCCACATGTAGATGTATTTTTGATGTGTTTGTGGGGAGGAAGGTGACCTCCATGTCTTACTCCTCTGCCATCTTGAAGGTCCTCCTATATTCCTTTCTTTGGCCAAGAAAATTACTAACTACAAGTTATTAGTAGTAATTTTAAAGTTGAAGTTCATGAATATATTGAGTAGCTTAGTCCTTTATTGGAAATACTGGTATGTATAGGTGCTTACTTTTTTTCTAGGTACATCTTTATGTAGAAATTATGAATATTTGTAGCTATGCTAAAAATTATTATACCCAGAATAAGGTTAATATTAAAACAAACAAACAAACAAACAAACAAACAAACAAAACTTCACCCAGGTTTCTCACTGTCAGAGAATGAAATTGAAGATAAGCAAAGGAGGAATGCTGGAAGGAAGATTTGGTATTGAAAAAAGGAATAGATATTGGGTTGGCCAAAATATCCTTTTTTTTTTTTTTTCTGTAAGATGGCTCTAGTAGCACTTAGTTGTCTTTAACTTCATTTGAAACAATTTTGTTAGATTGTATGTGACAGCTGTCATATCAGTGTGCATTTAAAAAAGTCTTACCAAAATTAGTGGATTTTTGTTTAGCCATTTTAATATAGAAGATGAAAGAAATGTAACACTTCCAGCATATTATGCTTTATTATTTCAAGGAAGGTAAAAATGCAACTGAATCTCAAAAAAACATTTGTGCAGTGTATGGAAAAGGTGCTGTGACTGATCAAACTTATCAAAAGTGGTTTGCAAAGTTTCATGCTGGAGATTTCTAACTGGGTGTTGCTCTTCAGTCAGGTAGAAACATTGAAACTTATAGCTATCAAATTGAGACATTAATTGAGAACAACTGATGTTATACCACGTGGGAGATAGACGCCATACTCAAAATATCCAAATCAAGCATTGAAAATATTTTGTACCAGTTTAGTTGTGTTCATCACTTTGGTGTTTTGGTTCCACATAAGTTAAGTGAAATAAACCTTCTTTACTGTATGTCTGCATGTGATTCTCTATTTAAACATAACAAAAACGTTCCATTTTTAAAACAAATGTGAGGGATGATGAAAAGTAGATACTGTACAATAATGTGGAATGGAAGAGATCATGGGGCAAGTGAAATGAACCACCACCAACCACACCAAAGCCCGGTCTTCACCCAAAGAAAGTGCTGTTGTTTATATGGTGGGATTGGAAGGGAGTCCTCTATTATGAGCTCTTTCTAGAAAACCAAACAATTAATTCCAACAAGTACTGCTCCCAATTAGACCAACTGAAAACAGCACTCAATGAAAAACATCCAGAATTAGTCAACAGAACTTGCATAATCTTCCATCAGGATAACACAGAACCACATGTTTCTTTGATGACCAGGCAAAAACTGTTACAGCTTGGCTGGGAAATTCTGGTTCATCCTCAATATTCACCAGACATTGCATCTTCAGATTTCCATTTACAAAATTTCCTTTACAAAATTCTCTTAATGGAAAAAAAATTAATTCACTGGAAGACTGTAAAAGGCACCTGGAAGTGGCACCAGTTCTTTGTTCAAAAAGATAAAAAGATTTGGGAAGATGGAATTATGAAGCCTGAAAAATGGCAGAAGGTAGTGGACCAAAAGGGTGAATATGTTGTTCAATAAAGTTCTTGGTGAAAATGAGAAATATGTCTTTTATTTTAAGGCAACTTTTGACCAACCCAATAGATAGATAGATAAATAGAAAAATACATCAGAAATGAAATATAGATGAGTATTTAGACATGGGTTAGCTTACATATATATATATATATATATATATATATATATATATATATATATATATATATATATAGTTTCTTATCTCTGTCTACAGAGAGGACCTAGGAGATGTGGCATTCAAATACCAGGGAGCATACCTCATGTCCAATATTGTTTCTAACTACCATCATTCAATAAAAGTTGCCAGGGTTCTTTGGAGACCTCTTTGATTCCAGTCCTGGGGCAAGAAGAATACAAGAGGAATGTGAGAAAATAAATCTTAACCTGGATTTTTTAGTGTTACAGTGTAAGCCTTGGTCTCCTGAGCCATGGGAAATCTTACATCATAAAGATAAAGAGGGACTTCCCTGGTGGCTCATTGGTTGAGAGTCTGCCTGCCGTTGCAGGGGACACAGGTTCATGCCCCGTTCCGGGAAGATCCCACATGTCATGGAGTGGCTGAGCCCGTGAGCCATGGCCACTGAGCCTGCGCGTCGGGAGCCTGTGCTCCTCAACGGGAAAGGCCCGCGTACCACAAAAAAAAAAAAAAAAAAAAAGTGTTTGCTGTCACTTCTCTTAAAGTATTTTACACTTTACATACAATGAAAAATAGACAGCCTTCCCCCTGCCCCCAGCTAATGATGGAGCTAATTGATTCCATCCAATAACATTTCTCTTATCTCTCAGAGACCCAAATGTTAGCATTCAAGGATAGGCATCTAGGTGAAAGCATTATCTTCCTAGGTGTTTACATTTCAATTAGGATGGAATCCTGGACAGTGGTGAGAAAAGAGTTTATCTTCCCCTTGGAGTGATACATTTACTTGCCAAAGTGTTATCCTAAGGATCCTTTCCACCCTGTCTGTAAGAGAACTCAGAAAATAAGAGGTGGGAATGGATCAGGGCAGTGAATGGTGTCTTTTCTCCTTTTAAGTGGACAGAATTCCTCTTCATCTCTTGCCTGCAGTAAGCCTGCCCTTTGCATAGATGTTTTTGTATCTGGCTATTCTTGGGTCACTTTTGAAGGGACTATTCTGATTGTTGATTGTGCTATAAGTAGAATAAAGTTATTTTTTGATACTGGTACCTCTTGATATCAATAAAAACATATGTATTTCAATAACTATATATGCAATATATGTATATCAGACTTTTAACATATAAGTCTGGAACATCTGTAGTGCCAAAAAGTGAGGAAGTTCTTTTAAAAAGGATGAAGACGTGTCATAAAGAACACAGGAACCAAACTCAAAGTGCTTACAAAGGTCACATCTATAACAGTCTCAGTAGTTGTACTAGTAGTAGTAGAGTCCTAATAATAATAATAATAATGATAATAGCAATCATAATAATGTTTTTACTGGATTATGACCTTATCCAAGTGTTTAAGATTAATATCACCAGTAATAAGACTCGATATCTTGCACTCACTAAATTCACATCACCTCTGTGTTATTCTTGCCCAAAATTCCAAACTTCAATCAAATTTTAAGGTAACATCAGACGAACACAAATTGAGACACCTTCTATAAAATATCTGACTGAAGGTTTTCAAAAGTATTAAGGTCTTAAATGCCCAAGACTGCCTGAGTGTCAAAAATTGTACGAGATCAAAGACACAGCAACTTAATGCCATGTCAGATCCTTAGATTCAGTAATGGAAAAAAGACATTAGTGGAAAAACTGGTGAAATTAGAATAAAAGCTATAGTTTGGTTAATGTTATATAAATATTAATTGTACTATATAAGATGTTAACATTAGGAGAATCTAGATAAGGGTATATGAAACTCTGTATTATTTTTGTAAATATTCTGTAATTTTAAAATTATTTTAAAATGCGAATTGTCACAAATTATGGCCAGGAAACACATTATAAGTTAATAAACTAAAAATATGTTACTTAAAACCTGTTACACAGTATAACCAATATTTTACACTGTAATTGATATTTATTAGCATTCCTATAACTCAAAATTTTAAGTGAATATATATTATGACATTTATAATCACAAAACTATTTAAAATATAAGCAAGGAAAGCTGAATTGAATATGCAAAAGAACCATAATTCAAAAACTGGCGAGAGTCTGCAGAGTGAACAAGACAGAAACAATCTTTGCCTTCAGGGAACACACACCCTATTTTGGGAGGCAGACTAAAATAATATAACATAATACAGTGCTTAATAACTAAAGGAAACGCTATAAAGAAAACAAAAAGAGTGACCAAGATAGAGACATTACTTCCAAGGCAGTGAACGTGTGTTTTATTTATTTATTTATTTATTTATGGAGTGAATGGGAAGGTGCTGAACGTCTGTAAGCAGGAAACACCGTTTTAAATGGAGGGGTGTGTGTGGGGGTGTGGACTTCCAGGAGGGGTTTCTTGTCCAAGTTCAGGTAAGACGTAATGGTTCCCTGGCCGAGGGCTTGCATTGGAAGTGTAGAACGAGAAGCAGCTTGATCTAAGTTTGGGAGAGAAAATAAACAAGAGTTATGGTGACCTGGATATGGAGGGTGAGAAGAAGGGAAAAGTGGAGACTGACTCTGAGATTCTTCTATTGAGGAATATTGTGAGAAGAAGGAATAAACAAAAAAGAGGTTTGCTCTTTTGGGAAGTGCATGCTCACCCTCCAAGAATTGTTTTGGGGTTGGTGAGATAGAAAGTTTGGGGTCAAGAGTGAGCAGACTCAGTAGGAGACAGGAGAAGGTAGACATTTCTGTAAATTAATTTATGTTTAAGAAGGCTATTTGAAAGGTGGACTAGTGTCACAAGTGTAAGAGTGTTTATCCAGTAGAATATATGTGATGTATTGTCTTTTGAAACTTGAATGTTCTTACTCTAATTGCCAAAATGCAGCAAGCTTTCACTACAGCAATGCTGATACCCCTTAAGTAGCTGTGTTAGTGCAGCAGTATTTCTGGATAAGAGGTAGGGAATAGGAAAAGATTATTTCTGGGTAGCTGAGCTATTTTTTTCTTAAATTTTTTTTCCTTCCTATTTTAAAATATTTCATAAAGTGAATCTTATTACTTTACAACTTAAAGTAATAGTATTTATAATGTTTAACTAAAGAAGGTGTTCCAAAGTATTCTGGCTTGATGGAAAAGAAAAACTATAACCGAACAGTTGTTATAGATGGATATTGATTGATTTCAGGATCAAATATATATATTTTTTTCCTTTGCAAGGGAATTAACATATTAAATACAAAAGCAAATGTATGTTAGTACTCACAAGAATTGTAGACAGAAATGTTATTTTGAGTTGTCATTTTTTGAAGTAAGGTATTTTGAGTCATTAAAAAAATCGCACTTTCTAAAGGATATTATTCTCCTATATCATTAATGTACATGTAAGTCTTCAAATTTTCCTAAATTTTACTTATTAAATAATGATATATTTTTTAAAAATGCAGTTAGTGTAAAAAGAAACTGACATATATATATATATATATATATATATTTTTTATCTGAGTGTACATTGTAACAGATAATTCATATCAGTGGTTGACCTTGACTTGGCTTAAGGGAGTCAAATGAAGCTTTCATGCTTAAAATCTGTTGAGAAGAAATATATTTTATTCAAAGCTCTTAAAGTGCTTTGAATTAATATAACTGATATCTAGATTTCAAAATCACACGATTCACTTTTACAGTCACTTTTCCCTAAAGTGTGAGAATACCTACTGCTATTAAAATCTAAGGACATTTTCTTTTATATGGACTTAGTTTACTTCAATAAATATAAATTTTTGTCTTTTTCATAGTATGTTTGGTGACAAGGAAGAAACCTACTTAAGTTAGCTTCAGAAAAAAAAAATGTTTTTAACAATGAATTAAACAATGACCTTATGGGCACCCCTCTGTAGAGAATTGTTTCTGCTTACAATACTCAGTACCTGCTGCCCATAACTCTGGTTTGCACATGACCCTGGCTTCTCAAAATCCTAAACCTCTTCTTAATTTTCTGTAATTCTAGACCTCCGGTGCCCCATACTGTTTATGTTTCACAGACTCAGAGGCTTGTCTTCAATTAAGAGTAAAGAGAATTTAGTTGACAGCTGACTATGGCTATTTTAAATAGCTAAGCTTCAACATTTAGGTTTTGGGGTAAATGTTCTTTTATTCCCAAGAGAGAAAGCACAGATTGGATCTTTTCCATTTCCTTTAGTTCAGAGACTATAGCTTCAGACTTGCACCGTGGACTGAGGGAATATAAGTACACAGTAGTAATTTTATTAAAGCAAATTCTATCAGTATTTATTGGAAGTTACATTCAGTTGGCAAGTTTCATACCAACTGATGTCTTACTAAGTAGTGTGGGTATACTGTTGAGAAAGGTTCTAAGACAATCTGGGTTCAGTAGTCAGGATGCCATGTTAACAAGTGATTCAGCCTATTGACACGGAAGTGTGAGAAACAGACTTGGATGCCACGTTTGCCATTATACAAGGATAACAAGCAAGTGATAGAAGAATGTCAGTCCTCAACAGCAACATTTTCAATCGTTGGGATGTGAGCTTATAAAAAAAATTAGATTGCCAATATCCACTAGAGATTATTATTCAGTAGGTTTGGGATAGGGTTCCTTAATCAACATTTCTTTCAAGCACCCATATGCATCTGATTATAATGCAATGATATCCATACTGTGGGAGCAATGTTCTTTACTTTCTGTTCTCCCTAGAGCTCCGAGAATACTGATAAACTAGGTAGTTCACTGAAAATATGTGATTCAGATAATTATTCAGACTGTTTGTACAACCCCAGGTTGGAATACCTTTGATGTCCTAAAGTATTTTGATGATTTAATGGGTCAAGTCAATTTATCTATAGATGCCACCAACTAGACCTGGTCCTGTCTTTTGGGATGAATCCAGGTAATTCTAATCACTTGTCCCACAGGAATCCTCCTATATTCTCTTTTCCAAGTACCCTCCTCTCTTTAATATGTCCCCGTATGAGTGGTTTAAGTCCCTTTCCCATCTGAGTGATCCAGTGGTTTGTTAATGACACTCAGGTTTAAATATAGTTTGCCATGTGCTCTGAGGGGTGAATAGTGCAGTTTTATCTCCTTTCATCATTCAGCTACTTTATATCCATTAATGTAGCAGTTCAGAAAAGTCCTAGAGAGATTGCACTATAAATAGTGATTAAACACATGAGAGTTGTCCTGAGGAAGAAATAGGTTTGGATTCTGGCTCTGTTACTTACTGTCTGCAATTTCACAAAACTGTTACATATGCATGGATGGTAAGTAATTTTTGAGGAAATGTGTTTAATTCATTTTCTATTCACAATGCTGAAAAAATAATAGAAAATGTGTTAGTATGACTCGAATGAAAAACATCAGTTTTTATATTTTAAGTCATTTTCACTGGAGGAAAAATTTAAAAAGAAAAACAAATAAGAAATATAATTGTGACTGTTTGCTGTTACTAGCTGTACAGAGATTCAGATTCTATGACCAGATCCTTATCATTCCAAATTGAACTACTCACAATTAGCACTTCAGACAAGATCTTTTCTAGAGCCAGTAATCCCACTGCCAACATGTCCTGTTTGCTCGGATCATATCAACAAGCTGACACACCTACCCAGTCACTGCCATTGCTTCCTGCCCGCCTCCTGGCATCCTGAGCCTGGGCTCCAGGACAAGTGATCCAATCTCCCTCACCACATCCTACAATCTCATTTTTTCCTAGCATCAATTCTTAATTATCTAATTATTGTCCTTAACCCCGGTGGCAGAAACTGCTATTTTCCTATCCTTTACCAATTCTCATCTTCTTCCTCAACAACGGAATGCTGATTTTGTTGGGAGTGGAATATTACTGGCAAAGAAAACTGCAGTTTCTAGTCTCCTATACAAACAGGGCTGGCCTGTAACTAAGTCCTGTGGCCTGTAACTAAGTCCTGGTCAATGAGATTTAACGATAGTTTCTGCTCATGTACATTGGGAACTCAAAAGAGGAGGGGATTTAAGCCAACTGGCATATGTCATTTTGTCTTTCCTCTTTCTTACTGACTGAAAAGCAAATGGGATGATGAGAATCCTGGTTGTCGTCTTGTAAGTGCAAGTTTAGGTGCTTTGAGGATAGAACCTCAGGATGCAGAGCACATATACAGAAAAAAGCAGGAAATCAATAACACTGTTGAGTTGGCCTGAAAAGCTCAACTGTACATTTCATTATTTGAGAGATACATGAGTCCCTATCTTATTTTAAGAATCATTTTTTGGCTTCTGTTACTCCAAGTCTAGCATATTGATGCATCACTCTGAGCAAAGTGACTCAGATAAAAAATGTTTCTGATAATGGTTTCATAAGAACCTGTAATTTTCCAGTGGAACCCTTTCTGAAATTTAAACTTATTTATTTATTTATTTGAACTATAGAGGGGTTATTAGGAAAGAAGGGGTTGCCAGTTATTTCAGTTGCCAAAAGCTTAGAGGAAATTAAATCCTAAGCCAAATGTTTCCTACTTGTTTGTAAAGTGTTAATGAATAATAAAGAGCTATGAAAATTTGGAGAACCCAGTAAATAAGCATGTACAGTAAAACACATTCTATAAATGTTCTAATCCATAAAATATTCACATTGCTTAAAATTTGTTAGAGAAAAAAAAAAACAAACAACCTCACTGGTTTTGAAGTATTATTGGGACTTTGGGTGGGACAATAATTTGTAGTTAGGAGTTACCTATACATTTCAGAAAGTTTAACATTTTTGGATTCCACTCACTAAAACAGTATTATATCCCCATTCATTGCAAAGGTTAAATAATTCACCCTGAGGAGATATTGATCCTCTGTTCGTCCTTCTCTCACCTCTTCCACCCTCACTTAACTGTTAAAAAACACTGGAATCAGATGGAATCTGAGAAAATTCTGCCTTGAGAACATATTTCATTTATTCTTCTACCTATTTAACCTGTTCCATATTTAAATCTCTATTTATCTCTGTTGATTTAAAATATTGAAGTCAGGTAACCTTCATTTTTCTCTAATAATGAAATTCTGTTCATCTGTCCTCTCTGGATTTCCATGAAATATGCTTGAAGATCATAATTAGCATAACTCTTGAGAAGTACATATTAATGAAGTGGTTAGGGATCTATAATGGAAAAAACAGGGAATTTTAGTCTAACTTGGTGCAAATCTCTTGAGTTTTTATTCATCAGTGAAGTATGGTTAACGATATCTTCAATTACTATCACATGGTAATGCTATTAGAATCATATGGAATAATGTGTGTATAGTAATCATTTTACATGAAGCACTGGGATAGTGATATTTATTTGAAATATAAAACATTTTAAATATCTATATATTCATCTATTCATGAATATATTTCTTGAGGCTCAAATAATCAGATCATTAGATCCATCAGTTTCAGGTTAGTTACATGAAAATTATGAAGATTTATATTTATGTCTATGTTTATATTTATTTATTTATATTTATATTTATGACTGTGGAATAATCACAGTTATTTATAACCATTCTCCATGACTCTCAACTCCTCTATACTGATATGACTGAAGTATGCTTGGTATAGTATCTGTTTTCTAAAAAAATAAATGTATATATTTAACAAACACTTATATAGCATACACTTTGTGCCAAAATTTGTTTACCAGTATTAAGTAATTTAATCCACTTAACAAACGTATAAGACAGATACCATTACTACCTCATTTAAAGATGATAAAACTAAGGCACTGAGAGTCTAATTCACTTGTAAAAGGTCATGTGGCATAGAACAGATACTAGTTTACAAAAAAAAAAAAAAAGGACAACTGTATTGCACAAACTTACAAAATATCATCCCTGGTATGTCACATTACAATTTAGTAATTAACAGATTTCTTTGCATGTGTCCTTTGCTCTCTGGGTCATTCTTCTTTTGGATATCTAAATGATTTACATCCTTACCTTTTTATAATCTGCTCAAATATCACATTCAAAGTGAGCATTATTTGGCCCCCTTATTTAAAATTGCACACACACTCCCTAGTACCCCGTCCTACTTAATTTTTCTCCATATTACTTATTTGTAAATAAGATATTACTGAAACACAGCCAAGCTTATTTACTTATTTATCGTCTGTGGTTGCTTTCCCTCTGCAGTGACAGGTTTGTGTAGTTAAAAGAGATACCATATAACCAACAAAGTGTATACTATTTGGCCCTTTACAAAAAAAGTGATTGCCAGTCTATGCCCTAAATAATTTACTTGTCTATTATGTTTGTTGTATATCTCATCTCACTAGATTATAAATTCCATGGGAGCAAAGATTCTTCTCTAGATTTATTTTTCCTCTTTATTATTTCTATAGCCTCAAGTCTTGTAATAACATATGGAACATAGTAGTCACTTAATAAATATTGATGTATAAAGGGTGAATAAACAAAAAAATAATGAAATGTTAATCGCTTTCTCCATGTTTCCTCTCTTCAGTGGTTAACCCTTAATGCTCTTTAAAAGACAGTTTTGCATTTCAGAAAAAATAGCAGTCATATATAAACGTAAGAGATGAAAATGAAACCATATATAAAATTATTTATGGCAAGCTTTATATATTGTGGCAAACTGACTATAGCAAAAATAAAAATAATAAATTGCCAAATGATTTATAACATGGCTTTTTTAGTAATGTGAATATGTTGTGTTTCAAATTTTTATATTGGCTACATAAAATCCACCTAGTAGAAAGTAAAACAGAAGTACTGTCATCTCTTTGAAAGTCAAAGTGACAATTGATATTGCTATTTTGTTTTTAATGTGACCAGATATGAAAAACAAGTGTATGATATGGAAGGAACCTAAAAGGAACAGTCTGCTTCATTTTCTTCATTTTAGTGTTTGTAATAGACAATGAAAGTAATGTGAAGAATTGTCAGAGTTGAACAAAAGATATTAGGAAAGTAGATTTCAAAAAGGTCATGAGAAATATAACATACAATTTCAACAGCCTTTAGGTGTGACCATAGCTTAAAATGAATGGAAAAGTGTGTTAAAGAATTTATGAGATATGGGGATATAAGTATATATATAGCTGATTCACTTTGTTATACAGCAGAAGCTAACACACCATTTTAAAGCAATTGTATTCCAATAAAGATGTTAAAAAAAAAACAAAACATGAGACAGTATCAGTGAGGAAGAAAAGGATGAAACACTTAAGAAATCTGAGTAGTTGCTCAAGGTATTGTTATGTTAAAAGCTTATGTACATAAAATTGTCAAGCATTTTCAATAAAGTAAATCTGATTGAAGCTGAGCTGAAAGTTAAAAAACTGATGAAGGCCAGAAAAATGCATGTAATTATTTGTAAGAGCCAAAACATGAAAAGGAAAAAATTGTGCCCACTAATGGGAGAAGATAGAGTAGTGCTCTATATTGAAAATGAGAAAAAATAATTCCCCACCTGACTAACAAGTTGGGTTCCCAGATGCTAGAAAACAGATTCTGAGACAGAGATTAGCCTGAAGGATGTTTATTGGTGAGTTCTCTGGAGATTGACACCCGTGGAAGGGAGGAAAATAAAAACTGCGTAAAGGGAGGTGATTTGCATTCCCAACAAAAAGGGCACATTAGGTGCTCTGCAGTGTGATGGCCCCTCAGAATTGCCCTTCAAATTGATCAGTCACTGAGTGAGGCTGCCACTGGAAGGATTAATAATGTGGGTCAAGGCAAGTTTCTCCAGCATAACAATTTGTAAATAGGGCTTAAATGTCTTCCGATGGACCTTTCTTGCTGAGATACTTAGAGAATGAAGGTTAATGGAATAAATGTGAGCCCTTGCTTCTGCAGCTAATTTCAGGACCACAACAAGACAGTCATCTCCATCCTCTGCTGTCCATTTTTAATCCCCCTTACCTTCTGGGGTTTATTTTATCTCATGACCAACATCTTATCCCTGAGGGTCCTAAGGCATTGGTTACCATGTCCTTCCCAGGCTAAGGTTGCTTCACACTTTCATTTATTCTTATTGTTCAGGGATTCTATACCTTTGCTGATTTGCGGTCTAGTAAACTTATCCATCACTGAAGTCCCCAACCATTACTATTGATTTGCCTATTTCTCCCTTAAATTCTTTTGGTATTTGCTTCCTATATTTTTGAACTTTGATTTTACTTGTATGTATATTTACAATTGTATATCTTCATAATAATGAACACTTGTATCATTATGAGATATTTTTTCTTTGTCTCTAGCAACACATTTTAAGACCCATTTTAATGGAATTAACAACCATTTCAGCTATTTTATGTTTTATTCTTACAGAATATGTTTTCCTTCATCCTTTATTTTCAGCCTATGTGTGTCTTGATGGTGATAGAATTCTGGGTTGTGACTTGATAGTTTATATCTTTTATCCCCTTTCACCAATTTATTGATATCATTGTCCTCTAACTTAGGTAGTTTCACTCTAGAAGTCTTCTAATTTCTTATTTTTTCCTCTATGTATAATGTCTTTTTTCTCTGGCTTCCTTCAAGAATTTTCTTTATCTTTAGCCTGTAGATTTGAATATGATATATCTAGGTGATTTTTTCCCCTCCAGGGAGACATTTTTCCTGCTTAGTTTTCTCTGAGATTTTTGAGTCTATGGCTTGCTCTTTGTCATTAATTTTGGAAAATCCTCTACCAGTATATCTCAAAATACTTTTTATTATCTTTCTGGGATTCAAATACATGTATGTTACAATATTTGATGCTGATTCATAGCTCCTCTTGATTTTTTTGCAGTTTTTCCTCTTCCCCCTTTTTCCCCACTGTGTTTCATGATAAAATTTGTTTCAGGATAATTTTTAATGAGTCATCTTCAAGTTCACTGATTCTTTCCTTGGATATGATGAGTTTACCAAAGTTCCTGTAAAAAAAAACATTTGTTTCATATTTAAAAATAAATTATGCTATCTTCATTTGATTTTTTTTTAGTTTTCATCTTTTAAAAAACTTCCTATCTGATCTGACGCCTTCTTCATTAGCATTATTAACATATTAATTATAGGTATTTTAAATTCTGTTAGACAGTGTCATGCCTGTGTGTGGTTCTGAGGATTGCTTTGTATCACTGAATGACCTTTTTCTTGCCATTCATTATGTGTCTTTGTTGTTGTTGCTAAAAGCCAGGCATCTTGTGTAGGTCAGTAGAGACCAAGGTAGAGGTTATACCTGGAAACGGGCACTACTTTTCTTCTACTGAGCCTTTAATGCAGGATATTAAGTTAACATAATCAGAGTACAGTTGAATTTGAATTTTTGCTCTCTCTCTCTCTCTCTTTTTTTTTTTTTTTTTTTAGCTGCTATGGCTACACTCAATGAACTACTGGCTTCAGATTCCTACAGATATATCTAGTGCAGATTGATTTTTCAGAGCGATCGAGTTGAAATGTGAAATTTCACTTTTCCCTTTGTGCTGTGCCTCACAGAAAGTTGTTGCTGGCATTCTCTCATTCCTCTCCTGTCCTTCCAGGAGTCATCTGCTATGGTTTGTTATTCCAAGTTTGCTAGCTTGACAGTGAAGAGGACAGTTGGAGGAGTTAATTCTCTGTTTTTCTAATTAAACCTTATCCTTAGGTATGCATTGTGTTTTTGGGTCTCAAGAATGTACCCTCATTTTCCTTCACCCTCCAGTGACTGTAGTTGTGGGCTGATTTGTATTCCAGTCCTTCCCTTAGGAGCAATTTTCTTTCCACCTTTCTCCTTCTACCAGATGCAATGAGTTTTTACCAGTGCCCAAATGGCAGCAATGCTTTGTGTCCTTAATCCCACAGATTAAAGCTTTGTTTCACAGTGGAGGTGGGGGGAAAGGTCTGGGTGAAATTCCTTGCATTTTCTGTACAGCTACTATTCCCACACTCTAGGATTGCACCTTAGTGAACAATCTTAGGGATATTTCTGATATTTTCTGACAGTGCTCAGTAGAATTTATGGAGAAATAGCCTTCAAATAGACTTCCTCAATTTCCATAGTCCCAGGTCACAGAATTATACTGTCCATGTATAAATATTTAAAAGCCACATTCAGCCTTTACCGATTTTTCAACTATTCTATTGAAACTCTTCTTACTGATGTCCACTTGCTTCTACCCCAGGTGAGAAAGTACTCACATCTTCTCTTTCCTAAGAGAAATCATATCTCCTTTTAGCTAGTTTGTTGTTTGTTGTCCTGCAACTTCAGCTATGAAATGAGTTTGAAAAGAAAAAGTCCTGAATTTGAAGTTAATTGGACTCTTTTTTAATCAGTAATTATTTTCAGCTTTTTTATTATTTTTACAGATTGTATTAACAATACAATGCAAACATAATAATGGCCACCCAATTCCACTGTCTTTGCAGCCATGATTTCTCTTCTATTATACTTCTCATCTAAGATTTCACACTTTGTGTCAGTGTTCCCTCCACAATATACTATATTGATTTACCACCACTGAAGGTTTTATAAGTTACATAGCCACCTTTTGTCAGGTACTATTTATGCTTCAACTACCTCCAATGACAAGTGTCTCATTGTTGTCAGAGCAGCAAGTGTTTTGACTCCAAAATTCCTTCTTAAAATTGCTTTCTGACCATTCCTGTCCCCCATATATTCAAGTAGGATTCCACAGGAAGAAGGATATGGGGTATTACCTGTGAAGGACATTTACAGGGCAGTGCTCTTGGAATTGACATCCTTGGAAGAGAATAGAAGGAAGGAAGGTTGGATGCATGGAAAAGTTGAACGAGTGCATTCCCAATAAAGGTTTCCACTGACCCCATAGGGATTTCTGGAATGAAGATGGCACGTGAGAGTTGTATTGAGTTGGGAGGAGGGCCTTTATACTTCTGTGTGGTGGATCATTTCAGGGAGCTTCCCACAGAAAGAAAACGACATTGAGAAAAGTAGTTTCCTTCAGCTGAGACTTGTAGCCATGAGTTGTCAGTTAGCCACACTCAATAGGTGGTAGAATAACATCTCTATTCCAGAACAGAGATGTGTGTCGCACATCACAGAATTCATTATATTTACCTCTTACTTATCCTTTTTTTTTTCTATCAAATAAAAGTATCTTAAAATAAACAGCCATAAGTTTTAGGGATCTGAAAATATTCACATTTCTTGTCCCACAGAGGCCACTGACTAGTTGGGAGAAAGAAATGTAAGCAGGAAATAAAACTACTGTAGGGTGAAAATCTACATCACGTGGTTAGTGCCTTTCTATTCTGGAAAGTGCTCCTACCTCTTCCTACCTCAGAAATAGAAGCCCTGGTGTCAAGATAACTTAACTTCCTGGGTGAGGATTTCTTGGAACAAATATTTGAGACTGAAAACCAATAAATAACTTCACAGTTTGCTTCAGAAAATTGTTGCAACAAAAGTGTCAGAGTAAACAGTTTTCTCATCTGAGCAAACAGCTGTCACAAATTTTTCACACCTGGAGAAACAGCTCACTTATCATGACAAGAGCTGTATCAAAACTTATCTCAAAATTCTTACCCCACTTTTCTACTGATCCTATACTATTGTGTAAAAAAAAAAAAAAGTTCAATTTTAAAAATTTCCCCACCTCAGAAGACCCAATTTAAAGCACTTGAACTGAGTCTTTTAATCCTATAAATAACCATCCCTAACTTGGTCTGTTTAGACACTACAACAAATGTGGCAAGGTAGTGTTCTCTGTTCTTGTGGAGAAAGTTATACATCTAGGTTGACTTAGTCAATGGATTTTTCTGCTGGTTTGTGGGGGAGATTATAAGTGTTGAGTCTGAAGGTCACTTCCAGGGCCTCCTAATATTTTCTTGCTGGTCTGTTTTAAGACTCTCTACTCTGAAACAGGGCCTCTGCTCAGGGCTTTAAGTATCCTGTCCATGGATCTCTCTGACAAGAGAGTGAGTTATTCCCCATGTTTAGACTGAGTTCTGATTTCTGTTTGTCTAAATCCAGAATTGTCAAGCTATGACCTGTAGGCTGCCATTGTTAACATCTGTCCTGTGGTGTATTCCCTGTCACAACCACAAAATTTGATAATGGAACTGAGACAATAGGGTCCATATAGCCGAGAATATTTCCTATCTTCCCTTTCAGAGAAAAGGTCACTCATCTTTTGTTTAGATCCTAAATGTGAGCTTATTTTATCTCCTGAGAATTGGGATCCCTCTTTTACAAATCATTTAATTATGTGCTCATGAATCATACACTTTTATCTTTGATGAAATTTTGACTTTCAAAAGCAACACTATATTTTTCCTCTCTATGTCCTTGTCACTTTCGGTTTTGAGTCTGAGAGTCTTTTTTTTTTTTTTTTTTTCCTTTTTCTTTTTCTTTTTAGTAGTAGATCTGTAGTTGGAATTGTTTTCTTTATTAAAGGTACTCAAGGAACCATGTGAGAGAAGCAATTTGAAAATTACAATTGAAAAAAGAAAGTAACTTTAAAAAATTTCCTACAGATTCTCACAGATTAGATACAATTCTTTTCTTTAGACAACAGTCCACTTTAAATCTGAGAAGTTTTATAGTGGGTTAATGAAAGTTTCAAATATATGAATCTCTTTTAATTGAAAAAAAATAATGTAGCAAATGAATAAAAGTCCAGGAACATGAGAGCAGATACTCTGTGTGAAGTATCACTGTTTCACTGCTACAAATGTGTGTTGGTTAATTCTTTGCTTACCTCTTTCTGTATCAACCCTATTTTGTTGTTTATCTCTGAGATCACTAGTATGTACTGATTTTATGTTAAAACCAGATGCATTCTCAGTCTTTATGAAGGATAAAATTGATGTTCAGCTGTATTTTCTTTACAAAAAAATATACGAGTAACTTTTCTAGAGAAATGTCTTCTTTATAGGTCTACCTATGACCTGATTATGGATTGTGCTCTTAAAAAAAATTGGGAAAGAAGGAACAAAACAAGTAAGCAGTTTCACATAGTGAAACTGTTTACAAAATTATTTAGCAATTTTAGACAATGCTGAAAAATAAATTGTGAACATCCAAACTGCCAATGCCTCCTGAAAATATGTAACTTTTTGTGAAGATGATATTTTTTCAGTTCAAAAGACTATTTCTTCCCAAATATGGAAATAATTAAAAAATTCTACCATCAACTTATTTGAGAGACAGCAGGCTTAGATGACTAATTTTCAACTTTCTTTGTAAAGAAATCTTACCTTTGGGTTTAGTCTCTGTTCAGTGAAGGCATTCAGGACTGACCAACCCCAAATATGCCACTTTGGTGTATTGATTATCTTGAGCTAAAGGCACTTGAAAAACAATAGGTGTAAAAATGGCACTGTGACCTCCCCTGGTCTCCCTGAAAGCAGGATGAGACTCCCATGTGAAAGATGCCATCTCTATACCAGGAGAAAAGAAATATTTTTTATCACCAGAGAAGGGGGTGTGCAGAGCAAGAGAAACCTGTACAAATGGACTTTGTGAGAGTGACTCCCATCTTCCTGAGATTGTTCTGCATCTTTTAGTTACTTTTCCACTATTGCCTCTTTGTTCAACCTGGCACATAGGCACTTGACTTACTCTCTTTTCAGTCTTTATTTTCCTGTGGTGACTCCTATGTATATGGAAGATTTATTAAATAAAATGTGTACAGTGTTCTCCTATTAATCCATCATATTGTTACCAGTAGTCCATCTACCATGTTAGTTCAGCCACAGAACCCAGGAGGTAGGAGGAAGTTTTTTTCCTTGCCTTCATCAGTTTTGATGTTCTTTTCTTATGGCTCCATCAGAATGCCTGAATGACCCTGGAAATGTATTTAAGTATTTTTCTTAAAATAGTTGTTTCAAAATTTTTCCTGATTTTAAGTCTCTATGAATGGTCAAAAAAAGGTGAAAAAATATTAGTGACCCACAAATCTAAGAAATATGGTGCTGTTTGATTTATAATGTTTATACATACTTTTAAAAGGAAAATGTCTGATTGTCCTGAAAATAATCTAGAAAAATCATTTTAAGAATTGAAAAATTTATTAATTACACTATAATAGTGTATGTCTGGGTCTCTTTGTATTCACTTAATAAAAAAGAATTGTGTGTCAAAAAGTTTCATTAAGGAGGATTGGGAAGATGGCGGAAGAGTAAGATGCGGAGATAACATTCCTCCGCACAGATACATCAGAAATACATCTACACGTGGAACAACTCCTACAGAACACCTACTGAATGCTGGCAAAAGACTTCAGACATCTCACAAGGCAAGAAACTCCCCATGTACCTGGGTAGGGCAAAAGAAAAAAGAATAAACAGAGACAAAAGAACAGGGATGGGACCTGCACCAGTGGGAGGGAGCTGTGAAGGAGGAAAGGTTTCCACACACTAGAAGCCCCTTCGCGGGCAGAGACTAAGGGTGGCGGAGGCGGAAGATTCGGGGCCGTGGAGGAGAGCACAGCAACAGGGGTGCGGATGGCAAACCGAAGAGATTCCCACAGAGAGGATCGGTGCCGACCAGCACTCACCTGCCCGAGAGGCTTGTCTGCTCACCCGCAGGAGCGGGTGGGGTTGGGAGCTGAGTCTCAGGCTTCGGTAGGAGCTCAGGGAGAGAACTGGGGTTGGCGGCGTGAACAGAGCCTGAAGGGGTTAGTGCACCACGACTGGCTGGGAGGGAGTCTGGGAAAAACTCTGGAGCTTCCAAAGAGGCAAGAGACATTTTCTTCCCTCTTAGTTTCCTGGTGCACGAGGAGGGGGGATTAAGAGTGCTGCTTAAAGGAGCTCCAGAGATGGGCGCGAGCCACGGCTAACAGCGCGGACCCCAGAGACGGGCATAAGACACTAAGGCTGCTGCTGCCGCCACCAAGAAACCTATGTGCAAGCACAGGTCACTATCCACACCTCCCATCCGGGGAGCCTGTGCAGCCCGCCACTGCCAGGGTCCCGGGGTCCAGGGACAACTTCCCCGGGAGAACACACGGCAGGCCTCAGGCTGCTGCAATGTCATGTTGGGCTCTGCCACTGCAGGCTCACCCCGCCTCTGCACCCCTCCCTCCCCACGGCATGAGTGAGCCAGAGTGCCCGAAGCAGCTGCTCCTTTAACCCCGTCCTGTCTGAGCGAAGAACAGATACCCTCCGACGACCTACAGGCAGAGGCGGGTCAAATATACAGCTGAACCCCATGAGCTGTGCTAACAAAGAAGAGAAAGGGAAATCTCTCGCAGCGGCCTCAGGAGCACTGGATTAAATCTCCACAATCAACTTGATGTACCTGCATCTGTGGAATACATGAATAGACAACGAATCATCCCAAATTGAGGAGGTGGAGTTTGAGAGCAAGATTTATTATTTTTTCCCCTTTTCCTCTTTTCGTGAGTGTGTATGTGTATGCTTCTGTGTGAGATTTTGTCTGTATAGCTTTGCTTTCACCATTTGTCCTAGGGTTCTATCCATACATTTTTTTTTTATTTAAAAAAATTTGTTTTGTAATAATAATTTTTTTATTTTAATAATTTTATTTTCTTTTCTTTTATCCTCTTTCTTTCTTTCTTTCCACTTTTTCTCCCTTTTATTCTGAGCCGTGTGGATGAAAGGCTCTTGTTGCTGCAGCCATGAATCAGTGCTGTGCCTCTGAGGTGGGAGAGCCAACTTCAGGACATTGGTCCACAAGAGACCTTCCAGCTCCACATAATATCAAATGGCAAAAATCTCTCAGAGATCTTCATCTCACCACCGACACCCAGCTTCAATCAATGACAAGCAAGCTACAATGCTGGGCACCCTATGCCAAACAACTAACAAGACAGGAACACAAACCCACCCATTAGCAGAGAGGCTGCCTAAAATCATAATAAGTACACAGACACCCCAAAACACACCACCAGCCATGGACCTGCCCAGAAGAAAGACAAGATACAGCCTCATCCACCAGAACACAGACACTAGTCCCCTCCACCAGAAAGCCTACACAACCCACTGAACCAACTTTAGCCACTGGGAACAAACACCAAAAACAATGGGAACTATGAACCTGCAGCCTGCAAAAAGGAGACCCCAAACATAGTAAGATAAGCAAAATGAGAAGACAGAAAAACAAACAGCAGATGAAGGAGCAAAATAAAAACCCACCAGACCTAACAGATGAAGAGGAAATAGGCAGTCTACATGAAAAATAATTCAGAATAATGATAGTAAAGATGATCCAAAATCTTGGAAATAGAATAGAGAAAATGCAAGAAACATTTAACAAAGACTTAGAAGAACTAAAGATGAAACAAACAATGATGAGCAACACAATAAATGAAATTAAAATTACTCTAGAAAGGATCAACAGCAGAATAACTGAGGCAGAAGAACAGATAAGTGGCCTGGAAGATAAAAATAGTGACAATAACTGCTGCAGAGCAGAATAAAGAAAAAATAATGAAAAGAACTGAGGACAGTCTCAGAGACCTCTGGGACAAAATTAAATGCATCAACATTCGAATTATAGGGGTCCCAGAAGAAGAAGAGAAAAAGAAAGGGACTGAGAAAATATTTGAAGAGATTATAGTTGAAAACTTCCCTAATATGGGAAAGGAAATAGTTAATCAAGTCCAGGAAGCACAGAGAGTCCCATACAGGATAAATCCAAGGAGAAATATGCCAAGACACATATTAATCAAACTCTAAAAAATTAAATACAAAGAAAACATTAAAAGCAGCAAGGGAAAAACAACAAATAACACACAAGGGAATCCCCATAAGGTTAACAGCTGATCTTACAGCAGAAACTCTGCAAGCCAGAAGGGACTGGCAGGACATATTTAAAGTGATGAAGGAGAAAAACCTACAATGAAGATTACTCTACCCAGCAAGGATCTCATTCAGATTGAATGGAGAAATTAAAACCTTTAAAGAGAAGCAAAAGTTGCGAGAGTTCAGCACCACCAAACCAGCTTCACAACAAATACTAAAGTATCTTCTCTAGGCAAGAAACACAAGAGAAGGAAAACACCTACAATAAGAAACCCAAAACAATTAAGAAAATAGGAATAGGAAGATACATATTGATAATTACCTTAAATGTAAATGGATTAAATGTTCCCACCAAAAGACACAGACTGGCTGAATGGATACAAAAACAAGACCCATATATATGCTCTCTACAAGAGACCCACTTCAGACCTAGAGACACATACAGACTGAAAGTGAGGGGTTGGAAAAATATATTCCATGCAAATGGAAACCAAAAGAAAGCTGGCGTAGCAATTCTCATATCAGACAAAATAGATTTTAAAATAAAGACTATTAGAAGAGACAAAGAAGGACACTACATAATGATCAAGGGATTGATCCAAGTAGAAGATATAACAATTGTAAATATTTATGCACCCAACATAGGAGCACCTCAATACATAAGGCAAATACTAACAGCCAAAAAAGGGGAAATCAACAGTAACACATTTATAGTAGGGGACTTTAAAACCCCACTTTCCCCAAATGAAAGATCATCTGAAATGAAAATAAATAAGGAAATACAAGCTTTAAATGGTACATCAAACAAGATGGACTTCATTGATATTTATAGGACATTCCATCCAAAAACAACAAAATACACATTTTTCTCAAGTGCTCATGGAACATTCTCCAGGATAGATCATATCTTGGGTCACAAATCAAGCACTGGTAAATTTAAGAAAATTGAAATTTTATCAATTATCTTTTCTGATCACAATGCTATGAGACTAGATATCAATTACAGGAAAAGATCTGTAAAAAATACTAACACATGGAGGCTAAACAATACACTACTTAATAACGAAATGATCACTGAAGAAATCAAAATGGAAATCAAAAAATACCTAGAAACAAATGACAATGGAGACACGATGACCCAAAATCTATGGGGGGCAGCAAAAGCAGTTTAAGAGGGAAGTTTATAGCAATACAATCCTACCTTTAGAAACAGGAAACGTCTCGAATAAACAACCTAACCTTGCACCTAAAGCAATTAGAGAAAGAAGAACAAAAAAACCTCAAAATTAGCAGAAGGAAAGAAATCATAAAGATCAGATTACAAATAAATGAAAAAGAAATGAAGGAAATGATAGCAAAGATCAATAAAACTAAAATCTGGTTCTTTAAGAAGATAAACAAAATTGGTAAACCAGTAGCCATACTCATCAAGAATAAAAGGGAGAAGATTCAAATCAATAGTGAAAGGAGAAATAAAAACTAACCCTGCAGAAATACAAAAGATCATCAGACATTACTACATGCAACTGTATGCCAAAAAATGGACAACCTGGAAGAAATGGACAAATTCTTAGAAATGCACAACCTGCCAAGACTGAATCCAGAAGAAATAGAAAATATGAACCAACCAATCACAAGCACTGAAATTGAAACTGTGATTAAAAATCTTCCAACAAACAAAAGTCCAGGACCAGATGGCTTCACTGGCAAATTCTATAAAACATTTAAAGAAGAGCTACCACCTATCCTTCTCAAACTCTTCCAAAATATAGCAGAAGGAGGAACACTCCCAAACTCATTCTCCAAGGCCACAATCACCCTGATACCAAAACCAGACAAGGATGTCACAAAGAAAGAAAACTACAGGCCAATATCACTGATGAACATAGATGCAAAAATTCTCAACAAAATACTAGCAAACAGAAACCAACAGCACATTAAAAGGATCATACACCATGACCAAGTGAGCTTTATTCCAGGAATACAAGGATTCTTCAATATACACAAATCAATCACTGTGATACATCATATTAACAAATTGAAGGAGAAAAACCATATGATCTTCTCAATAGATGTAGAGAAAGCTTTTGACAAAATTCAACACCATTTATGATAAAAATCCTCCAGGAAGTAGGCATAGAGGGAACTTTCATCAACATAATAAAGGCCATATATGACAAACCCACAGACAACATTGTCCTCAATGGCGAAAATCTGAAACCATTTCCACTAAGATCAGGAACAAGACAAGGTTACCCTCTCTCACCACTCTTATTCAACATAGATTTGGAAGTTTTAGCCACAACAATCAGAGAAGAAAAGGAAATAAAAGGAATCCAAATCAGAAAAGAAGAAGCAAAGCTGTCACTGTTTGTAGATTACATGATACTATACATAGAGAATCCTAAAGATGCTACTAGAAAACTGCTAGTGCTAATCAATGAATTTGGTAAAGTAGCAGGATACAAAATTAAAGCACAGAAATATCTGGCATTCTTATACGCTAATGATGAAAAATCTGAAAGTGAAATCAAGAAAACACTCTCATTTACCATTGCAAAAAAAGAATAAAATATGTAAGAATGAACCTACCTAAGGAGACAAAAGGCCTGTATGCAGAAAATTATAAGACACTGATGAAAGAAATTAAAGATGATACAAATAGATGGAGAGATACATCATGTTCTTGGATTGGAAGAATCAGCATTATGAAAATGACTCTACTACCCAAAGCAATCTACAGATTCAATGCAATCCCTATCAAAGTACCATTGTCATTTTTCACAGAACTAGAACAAAAAATTTCACAATTTGTATGGAAACACAAAAGACCCCGAATAACCAAAGCAATCTTGAGAACAAAAATCAGAGCTGGAGGAATCAGGCTCCCTGACTTCAGGCTATACTACAAAGCTACAGTAATCAAGACAGTATGGTACTGGCACAAAAACAGAAAGATAGATCAATGGAACAGGATACAAAACACAGAGATAAACCCATACACACATGGTCACCTTATCTTTGATAAAGGAGGCAGGAATGTACAGTGAAGAAAGGACAGCCTCTTCAATAAATGGTGCTGGGAAAACTGGACAGGTACATGTAAAAGTATGAGATTAGATCACTCCTTAACACCATACACAAAAATAAGCTCAAAATGGATGAAAGACCTAAATGTTAGCCCAGAAACTATCAAATTCTTAGAGGAAACCATAGGCAGAGCACTCTATGACATATATCACAGCAAGATCCTTTTTGACCCACCTCCTCGAGAAATGGAAATAAAAAGAAAAATAAACAAATGGGACCTAATAAAACTCAAAGGTTTTGCACAGCAAAGGAAACCATAAATAAAACCAAAAGACAACCCTCAGAATGGGAGAAAATATTTGCAAATGAAGCAACTGACAAAGGATTAATCCTCAAAATTTACAAGCAGCACATGCAGCTGAATAAAAACAAAGAAAACAACCCAATCCAAAAATGGGCAGAAGACCTAAATAGACATTTCTCCAAAGAAGATATACAGATTGCCAACAAACTCATGAAAGAATGCTCAACATCATTAATCATTAGGGAAATGCAAATCAAATTTACAATGAGATATCATCTCACACCAGTCAGAATGGCCATCATCAAAAAATCTAGAAATAATAAATGTTCGAGAGGGTATGGAGAAAAGGGAACACTCTTGCACTGCTGGTGGGAATGTGAATTGGTACAGCCACTATGGAGAACAGTATGGAGGTTCCTTAAAAAACTACAAATAGAACTACCATATGACCCAGCATTCCCACTACTGGGCATATACCCTGAGAAAACCATAATTAAAAAAGTGTCATGTACCAAAATGCTCATTGCAGCTCTTACAATACCCAGGAGATGGAAACAACCTAAGTGTCCGTCATCGGATGAATGGATAAAGATGTGGCACATATATACAGTGGAATATTACTCAGCCATAAAAAGAAACAAAATTGAGCTATTTGTAATGAGGTGGATGGACCTGTCTGTCATGCAGAGTGAAGTAAGTCAGAAAGAGCAAGACAAATACCGTATGCTAACACATATATATGGAATTAAAAATAAAAAATGTCATGACGAACCTAGGGGTAAGGCAGGAATAAAGACACAGACCTACTAGAGAATGGACTTGATGATATGGGGAGGGGGAAGGGTAAGCTGTGACAAAGTGAGAGAGTGGCATGGATGTATATATACTACCAAACGTAAAATATATAGCTAGTGGGAAGCAGCCACATAACACAGGGAGATCAGCTCACTGCTTTGTGACCACTTAGAGGGGTGGGATAGGGAGGATTGTGTGGAGGGAGATGCAAGAGGGAAGAGATATGGGAACATATGTATATATATATAACTGATTCACTTTGTTGTAAAGCAGAAACTAGGATACCATTGTGAGACAATTATACTCCAATAAAGATGTAAAAGAAAACAAAAGTTTCATTAAATATCTCCTGTTCTGCCAGGTTCCTATATTTACTTAGACAACAGTCTATACAGAATTTACTGTCAGGATAGTCTGAATATCAAGTATACTGCTTTGTATCCTGCTAATTTCAAAAGATATATAGCTCAAATGTGAGGATTCTATTGTATTCCAGATGAAAGTTTACAGGAAAGTACAGATATATTTAATAAGCTGAGCAAACCTCCATTACAACTTGTTACAGCCATAAAAATGGAAAAGGATACTTTACTGCTGTTTGCCTACTATTTTCATCCTGCAATTTTCCAACAATCGAAGACTATTACAAATGAAGAAAGAAGTTTCTGTGCATTTCTAACCTCTGAAAATTAAAAATATATCTAAGGCTTTGCATTCTATTGAGCATCTTACCTTAGTGCTTCATTAAGTTATGAGGAGGCCACTTCAGCTAATATTTTGACATAGTTGGAAGATGGATTTCTGATGCTTCATTTTGTCTATTTCACTTACTGACCCTGTTGTCACATACAGGTCAGTTAATCTTGCTTGCCTCCAAAATAAAAGTTTTAAAGTAGGTTTTATGCAGCAAATTGGTGCATTTTGTTTCAGTCTCTCAAAAAGAACGCTACACTATTTCAAGAGTGGTGGTAGATAACTTTAATAGGATTTCATTAATATTTTGAAATTATTTACTAAGATTAAATAAAATGAAAATTGAGCATTATTGTACAAAATCATTGGAATTTTAGCATGCAACTATACAAAGTTAGTTTTTCAAAATAAATAAGTTATATATGAAGATGCTGCACAACTTTTTTTCCCCATAATCTCTATTTAATTGTGTCTTTTTGAAAACAATCTAAAAATATTTCAAAACTGGTCTTTTATGTTACTGGAGTATAAATAAAACATGGGAACATGAGGGATTCAGTAATGTGATAACTGAGTTAAATCTTTATCTTCAAAATAAAATTCAAGGTCATTATAAAGCATGGAAGGCAATGAATAAGTTATAAGTAATTAAGATATACAGTCTACCCTCAGGAACAAAGTATAGTGACATAGTCAAAAAATTATATTTAAATTGAAATATAGTACAAAAATTTGGAACATTGCATGAACCAGTGTGCAATTAGTTAACAAATTACAACATCAAGTGATAATTCTCAGAGTTCAGTGGAGATATATGCTCAAGGCACTAAACAGTTCTGGGATGACTTCATGGAAAATGGTGGGACTTGACTTAGGCCTGGAAATATCAACAGGGTTTGAAGGATGAAATTGAATGGTGACAACATGACATGCAAAAGTGATTAAAAGAGCAGAACTGCAAAGTCAAGACTGTGCAAGGTATTTTGGGGGTTCCAAAAAAGACATTTATTAAACCAGATGTTTTATAGGGGAGTTGAAGAGGATATGGTTTAAAAGATAAGGTGGGACAAAATTGCAGTGTTTTGAATAATTAACTCATTTAGACATGACATTAGAAGCAAAAAAAATTTTGAGTAGGTGAGTGGCATGATAAAAATATATTGCTTTAGGAGGATTACAAAAGAATCAGTTGCATAGGAAGAATTTATCATTGAAATCATGATGTATTATTTTTTTCTGTAAAGTGAATTCTATCATATTGATCATTACTCTCTAGAGATGTGGCAGAACATTTATTTTTGAACACCTTCTACAATCCAGAGTTGGTACATTTCATATCCTAAAAATATGCAACTATTGGGAAAACCTAGCACAAGTCTGACATGATTAGTTAACTTCAAATTTTTACTCTATCTTGTTCGAGATATTTTTTGAAAGAAGTATAAAGAATGATTTTGAGATGAGAGTCTCAGTCCGTTGGCTGTGTGGGAAACAGTAACATTGGCTAGAGAACTGTGGAGGCACCTCAAAGTAGAGATAAATGACAGTGTTCATTAGATCCGAGGTAGGATTGTGACGGAGAGCACAGAACTGAATATACTCTGGAGACACAGAGGGCAGGATTTGGGATTAAATAGGTGTGACAGGAAAGGAAGGATGAGTGAACAGTGAGCCCAAGTATCCCAGCTTGAGTAGCAGATTGGATGACTGTGCCACTGAATGAGAGGTCAACTATGTAAAGACGAGTACTTTTAGGAGAAATAAGTAAATACTTTCTGAATGTCGTGCTTGGAGATAATTATGTTGAGAAAGTTCTGAGAACCCTCAACAGTTAGGATGTGATTGTTAGAAGAAGACCTCATGAGGGAGATGTAAGATGCAAGGTTAGATGCTGTGAGGAGAAGCAGGAGGTCAAGGATGTCATGCAAGCCGAAGAAGGAGGGTCTCAGAGAGAAGGAGTGTGGGGCAGAGAAGCCCAGTAACATAGCGCCTGCCAAGATAATGAAGCATCCGAGTCAAGTATTAGTCTAATGAGACTGGTAGGTACAGTTTATAAGGAATTAGTGACTGTTTTTCTTTGAGGAAAAATCCTTGATTTATATTCACTACAATGCACTGCAAGAATAAGATGCTCTATTTATTGTAATAAATTTTCTCTAGAGCATATTGAACTTCCCCATTAACTAAATAATACCATAATTTATTTCTATTTATGCTTTATTATTTTTCACTGGTGAAATCTAAAATATTCTTAATATCTTTGGTTAGAATACATAGTACATTTTTGGAGCTACGGTGATTCTTTCCTCTTCATTCAATGGATTGAAGACAAGAGTGTACGGGGTATCCCCGTGCAATGTGGGCAAATTGACTTCATTCATCTCTGTGATGAGGGACAGTTTCACATTCATCCTGGAAATGATCTCCTAATGTAATCAGTTCTCTTGATGTGTAAATTACTTCCTGTAAGAATTGAATCATTTTTGAGTCAACACTAATGTTTGTAGGTCATGATTAGTTACTGACACAGGCCAAGTTTACATAACAGCCACAAAAGGAATGTTGAAAAGGAAAGAATTATGGATCTTTAATTTATGCAGACACATAAACATGTAAAAATGTACATTAACACAGACAGAATCAGAATTTAAGATAACGACCTTCTCATTTGTACCATTATTTTTTCCCAAGAATTCCTTTGCTCATTTGTTGATTGAATAATAGATAAATTAATTTCACCATTATTCACTGATTGTGTAATTGAGCCAAAACTATTCTAGCGATATCTAGGAGTATAGTAGGGAAAATACTATATATTTTTTTTTTCTTTTTGTCAAGAGGCTTACAATTAGTAGGGGTATAAAGGATAAATAAAATAAGTTAGTGAATAAAAATATTACTAAGTGGTATGAAGAAACTAAAATATAGGAATCTGATAGAAAGTGAATGGTTAAGAGTGTTTAACATAAATTGGATGATATTTTTTGGTTGCCCATCCAACATTCACTCTTCTCTCACTCCATCTCAACATAACCACAGTCATTATGTGTCCAACCTCCTGACACCATGCAAAAACTTGTCAGAGGGAAGATGATTCCATTCAGAGCGATAGTCAATCAACACACACTCCTCTGTTGACTGTGCAGGTGGCTGGTAACATGACCTAAGTTTTGTCCAATTAGATAGAAAGAAAGGACTTTATTTCATGGGTGAGTAAAAGGATGAAAAGTTCTTTGTCTCATACATAGTGATGTGAACAGGAAAATATTTTACTTGAAGCCATTCTATAGTCAGAAATGAAACAAGTCAGGAAGAAGCTAGTTGATTGATGGTGCAGTGGAGAGAAAGATTGAATGTAGATTTCTCCTGATATCATTAAGCTTCTCAATCAATCAATTTTGAAACTTATTTGTATCTGCAGATTGGCTTTTATATAAAATACATTTTTAAAATTATTTAAGGCAATCTGATTTGAAGTGAATGTTACCTGCATCCACACAAACTGACTAATACCAACTAACACATACTAACATACTGATTAATAGAGGTGTATCCCCTCTGAGAAAGATACATTTAATTTGAACACTAAGTTCAGGAAGGCGACAACCATGCAGGTATCAGCAGAAGAAACATTCCATGTAGTGGGAACAGGGCAAAAATCTATGAAAAAAATGAACCCAAAATGTTAGAGTGCAACAGAAATACCAAGGTGGGTAGAGTTTATCAGATGAGGGGACCAGAGCTCCAAATACATTGTGAAAGTAGGTGGGGCCAGATCAAGCAGAGCCTTGTAGGATAATTATATATGGAAATTGTGGATATACATACAGTGTGCTGAGTAGTCTAGATCTTATATAAAACTCAGGCAAGAGGGACAAAGCATCAAACATTCTGTAAGAGGCTATTGTATTTTTGTTTTAAATAAAAAAGCATTATGTAAAGAATTTAGGTCATTTTTGCCATTTTTAATTTTGAATCATTAAAAAACATTGAGCTATTTGCATAAGTAAAATGGTATGAGATCGTAGAAAAAGAGGAAGAGTCCTGATTATGTCAGTTTGACTATTTGCTTCATGCATATGTAGGTTCATAGACACACGGTGGGAAGTTATCACTAAGAGCCTTTTACAATTTATTGCAAAGCTCTTTGAGAATAAGCTATGTAAGACATATTTTCCTGCAAGAGGTGGGTGGACTTTCTTGTTTCACTCTCAATATAAAAATCTTCATATTATTAATAATAATGATGTTATTTTTTCTATAATTTATTTAATTCTTATAATTCATCAGATACTTTCCAAGCTCCTACTTAAGTGTTTTGCACTCATAGAAATACTATGGGAAGATACCCTCATTATCTACACATTTTACAAAGGAGACACTAAATCACAGAGAAGTTACATAACTTATCTGCTTCTACTCAGAGGTAGGTGGTAGAATGGTGACATAAAACCAGGTTGCCTGGCTGTGCAGTCTATACTGTTAACTAGCATTATGTTTCCAACTGGGCTATTAATAACAACACATTTATTAATAACTTATAATCTAATAATCTATTGATAACAAGTGGAGGGTTTCCTATAGGATATCACAAAATATAACAAAATAATTGTGTATTTAAAACTAATGAGAACTATAAACATTTTAAGATGATATTCCTTAAGAATATATATGTATATATTCTAATATATAATATAAATATATATATATAATATATATATGTAATATATATATTTGAAAGACAGTATTATACAATAGAAGCCTAGGTTAACTCTGGCTCCTTTATGCTGATGAGCTGTAGTACATATTTCTCTGTATTTTTCCTTTTATTGATACTTGTATGTTCTTCCCACACTATTCTGTCCCTTTACATTTCTGTTTTGGGTTCATTTCCCTGTGTTAAGCCTTTACTATTACTATTTTAAGAATATTCTCTCTACATTGCTTTCTGCATTTTGCTGAGAAAATATTTATTGAGTACATATTTTTGCACATAGAAATAATGAGGTCACAGTTGATTAAAATTCATTCTACTTTATTGTTAGATTGAACTTCTACCCAGTGAAAAAAGCTGAAAGTATAATGACTGAGGAATGTCACTTTTTTTCCATTTTTGGGATAGTACAGCTTTCCACCTATTCTCTTGTTCATCTGTATTCTCTGCAAGCCCTGTAGCAGAAGAGTTTATACTACTCTCCTTTCAGTGAGAAAAATGACTTCCAGTTTGAGTTAGCTGAATAGATATATGAACCCTTGGGCACTTTCTCGGTAATACATTCAATATTCTTTCTGCCTGCAGCAAGTTGTGTGGTTGATGTTTACTCATTTCTGATACCACAGAGTACACTCTAAGCTCTAGGAGGAAGAAGATGAAACTTGAGAATAAGGCAGCTGTGGACCTCTGTACATGTTAGCAATGAAGTGCATCTCTTGTTTAAATATTTCATATGAATATTCTTAAACCTGTCTTTAAAAGTAACAATCTTTTTTTTATGTTTAAACATATGATCTGGAATGTGGTCCTCTGAGTATTATCTCTATAAGCTCCCCTTCCTTCTGTCTTCTGATAACAGACTCTACTCCCAAGTCCACAGGGGTGAGCTTGAATCTCAGTGAAGACAGTTATTGTTTTCTGTGGTAGATGGCATTACTGGCTCCAGTTTTTCACTCCTCCATGATTCTTACTGTTTGCCATGTGATCTGTGTATGTCCGTCTGCGAGAGGGATCTTGAAGAAGTGTGTGTTTCTTACCTCCCTGTACCTTGACTTTGGGCTTGACCATGTGAAGGGCTTATATCAATAAAGTGAGACTTGAGGGAGAGAGTGCTAAATCTAATCCCAAGCCCAGAGAAGCCTTGCATCTTTCCTCCTGCCATCTTGTGCTTCTTCCAGGACCATGGAAAGAGCCTGCCGAGGCTGGAAGGAAGGTGAGAGATGCATGCAGCAGGCTGACCAAACCAGACAAGATGGGCAGCCCTCAAACCTGAAGGCTAAATGAACAGTTCTGGTTTACTGAGATTTTATGTTTTTAATACATAGGTGTAGATCTAGCTACCCTGTACCAGATCTCAATGATAAATTAAGGTAAAACAATGGATCTGAACTAGGGAAATGTGCATTCTTTCCAGGCATTTTATATACTCAAGACATTGAAAAATAATATTTTATCATCTAGGATCACTACAATATATGAATAAAATCCAGAACTGCTTATTTGCTGGAATGAAAAGAAGGGCACCCACCTCAGGAGAAAATGATGCTGACACAAAGGGTTAAGCAGCATTAGAGACAGAGAAAAAGAGAGCTCTAACAGTGCTACAGTACCTGGAGTTTGTAATTCTTAATATCCTCTACACCTTTTTATCCAGGGGTGCAAAACCCTGAGCAATATTGCAAGAGACAGAGTCTGAAATGTGAAACCGGTTTGAGGTGCCGAGAGGGGCAAGGCCCTGAGTTAGAAAGATAGATTCCTTGCAATGTGTTGCCAAGTGTTTTGGTATTTTCTGAGGGGTTCAAACCAGTGACAACACAGGCTTAACATTTGCTCCCTTTATTTATACAATATTAAGTACGATATTTTATTTCTAGCTCTTTAGAGCAACTAGAATTATATATATTTACATATAAGGTACAATTCATATTTCTTTTTTTCCAAGTAGATAGACCATTGTCCTAACACTATCTACTAAAAAGTATGTCCTATGTCTTTGAAAGGTCAATTTGGTTATATTTTAAACATGAATGCTTAGGTCTGCTTTTCTTCACATCTTTATTGGAGTATAATTGCTTTACAATGGTGTGTTAGTTTCTGCTTTATAAAAAAGTGTATCAGCTATACATACACATATATCCCCATATCTCCTCCCTCTTGCATCTACCTCCCACCCGCCCTATCCCATGTCTCTAGGTGGTCACAAAGCATTGAGCTGATCTCCCTCTGCTATGTGGCTGCTTAACGCTAGCTATCTATTTTACATTGGGTAGTATATATAAGTCAATGCCACTCTCTCACTTCGTCCCAGCTTACCCTTACCCCTCCTTGTGTCCTCAAGTCCATTCTCTATGTCTACAACTTTATTCCTGTCCAGCCCCTAGGTTCTTCAGAACTTTTTTTTTTTTTTTTTAGATTCCATATATATGTGTTAGCATACGGTATTTGTTTTTCTCTTTCTGACTACTTCACTCTGTATGACAGACTCTGAGTTCATCCACCTCACTACAAGTAATTCAATTTTGTTTCTTTTTACAGCTGTATAATATTCCACTGTATATATGTGCCACATCTTCTTTATCCATTCATCTGTTGATGGACACTTAGGCTGCTTCCATGTCCTGGCTATTGTAAATAGAGCTGCAATGAACATTTTGGTACATGACTCTTTTTGAATTATGGTTTTTTCAGGGTATATGCCCAGTAGTGAGATTGCTGGGTCGTATGGTAGTTTTATTTTTAGTTTTTAAAGGAACCTCCACACTGTTCTCCATAGTGGCTGTATCAATTTACATTCCCACCAATAGTGAAAGAAAGTTCCCTTTTCTCCACACCCTGTCCAGCATTTATAGTTTGTAGATTGTTTAATAATGGCCAATCTGACTGGTGTGAGGTGATATCATATTTTAGTTCTGATTTGCATTTCTCTAATGATTAGTGATGTTAAGCATTCTTCATGTGTTTGTTGGCAATCTGCATATGTTCTTTGGAGAAATGTATATTTAGGTCTTCTGTCCATTTTTGGTTAGGTTCTTTATTTTTTTGATATTAAGTTGCATGAGCTGCTTGTAAATTTTGGAGGTTAATCCTTTGTCAGTTGCTTCACTTGCAAATATTTATTCCCATTATGAGGGTTGTCTTTTCATATTGTTTATGGTTTCCTTTGCTGAAAGCTTTTAAGTTTCATTAGGTCCCTTTGTATATTTTTGTTTTTATTTCCATTTCTCTAGGAGGTAGGACAAAAAGAATGTTGCTGTAATTTATGTCATAGAGTGCTCTGCCTATATTTTCCCATAAGAGTTTTATAGTGTCTGGCCTTGAATTTAGATCTTAATCCATTTTGAGTTTCTTTTTGTTGTATGGTGTTAGGGAGTGTTCTAATTTCATTCTTTTAATGTAACTGTCCAGTTTTCCCAGCACCACTTATTGAAGAGGCTGTCTTTTCTCCATTGTACATTCTTGCATCCTTAACAAAAATAGGGTGACCATGTGTGCATGGATTTATCTCTGGGCTCTCTATCCTGTTCCATTGATCTGTATTTCTGTTTTTGTGTCAGTACCATACTGTCTTGATTACTGTAGCTTTGTAGTAGAATCTGAAGTCCAGGAGCCTGATTCCTCCAGCTCCATTTTTCTTTCTCAAGGTTGCTTTGTCTATTCGGGGTCTTTTGTGTTGCCATAAAAATTGTAAAATTTTTTGTTCTTGTTCTGTGAAAAATGCCATTGATAGTTTTATAGGGATTGCACTGAATCTGTAGATTGTTTGGGCGTAGTATAGTCATTCTCACAATGTTGATTCTTCCAATCCAAGAACATGGTATATCTCTCCATCTGTCTGTATCATCTTTAATTTCTTTCTTCAGTGTTTTATAATTTTCTGCATACAGGTCTTTTGTCTCCTTAGGTAGGTTTATTCCTAGGTATTTTATTCTTTGTGTTGCAATGGTAAATGGGAGTGTTTCCTTAATATCTCTTTCAGATTTTTTATCATTAGTGTATAGGAATGCAAGAGAGTTCTGTGCCTTAATTTTATATCTTGCAACTTTACCAGATTCATTGATTAGCTCTAGTAGCTTTCTGGTAGCATATTTAGGATTCTCTAGGTATAGTATCATGTCATCTGCAAACAGTGACATCTTTACTTCTTCTTTTCAGATTTGGGTTCTTTTGTTTCTTTTTCTTCCCTAATTACTGTGGCTAAAACTTCCAAAACTATGTTGAATAATAGTGGTGAGAGTGAAAAACCTTGCTTTTTGCTGATCTTAGAGGAAATGGTTTCAGTTTTCCAGCATTGAGAACGATATTGGCTGTGGATTTGTCATATATGCCCTTAATTGTGCTAAGTTCCATCTATGTCTATTTTCTGGAGGTTTTTTTTATTTGTTTGTTTGTTTGTTTTTATCATAAATCAGTGTTGAATTTTGTCAAATGCTTTTTCTCCATCTATTGAGATGATCAAACAATTTTTCTCCTTCAATTTGTTAATATGATGTATCACATTGATTGATTTGTGTATATTGAAAAATCCTTGCATTCCTGGGATAAACCCCACTTGATCATGGTGTATGATCCTTTTAATGTGCTGTTGGATTCTGTTTTCCAGTACATTGTTGAGGATTTTTGCATCTATGTTCAGCAATGATATTGGCCTGTACTTTTCTTTCTTTGTGACATCTTTGTCTTATTTTGGTATCAGGGTGATGGTAGCCTCATAGAATGAGTTTAGCAGTGAACCTTCCTCACCTATATTTTGGAAGAGTTTGAGAAGGATAGGTGTTTGTTCTTCTCTAAATGTTTGATAGAATTCGTCTGTGAAGCCATCTGGTTCTGGACTTTTGTTTGTTGGAATATTTTTAATCACAATCTCAATTTCAGTGCTTGTGATTGGTCTGTTTCTATTTTCTCTTTCTTTCTGGTTCAGTCTCAGAAAGTTGTGCTTTTGTAAGAATTTGTCCATTTCTTCCATGTTGTCCATTTTATTGGCATATAATTTCTTGTAGTAATCTCTCATGATCCTTTGTATTTCTGCAGTGTCAGTTGTTACTTCTCCTTTTTCATTTCTAATTCTATTGATTTGAGTCTTCTCCCTTTTTTTCTTGATGAGTCTGGCTAATGGTTTATTAATTTTGGTTATCTTCTCAAAGAACCAGATTTTAGTTTTATTGATCTTTGCTATTGTTTCCTTCATTTCTTTTTCATTTATTTCTGATCTGATCTTTGTGATTTCTATACTTCTGCTAACTTTGGTTTTTTTGTTGTTGTTGTTTTGTTTTTTTGTCCTTCTTTCTCCAATTGCTTTAAGTGTAAGGTTAGGTTGCTTATTTGAGATGTTTCTTGTTTCTTGAGGTAGGATTGTATTGCTATAAATTTCCCTCTTAGAACTTCTTTTGCTGCATCCATAGGTTTTGGGTTGTCATGTTTTCATTGTTATTTGTTTCTAGGTATTTTTTGATTTCCTCTTTGACTTCTTCAGTGATTTCTTGCTTATGAGTAGTGTATTGTTTAGCCTCCAAGTGTTTGGATGTCTTCCAGATATTTTCCTCTAATTGATATCTAGTCACCAAGTTTGGTGTTCAGAAAAGATACTTGATATGATTTAAATTTTCTTAAATTTATCAAGACTTGATTTGTGATGCAAGATATGATCTATCCTGGAGAATGTTCCATGAGCACTTGAGAAGAGAGTGTATTCTCTTGTTTTTGTATGGAATGTCCTATAAATATCAATTAAGCCCATCTTGTTTAATGTGTCATTTAAAGCTTGTGTTTCCTTATTTATTTTCATTTCGGATGATCTGTCCATTGGTGAAATGGGGTTGTAAAGTCCCCTACTATGATTGTGTTACTCTTGATTTCCCCTTTTATGGCTGTTAGTATTTGCCTTATGTATTTAGGTGCTCCTATGTTGGGTGCATAAATATTTACAATTGTTATATCTTCTTCTTGGATCGATCCCTTGATCATTATGTAGTGTCCTTCTTTGTCTCTTCTAATAGGCTTTATTTTAAAATCTATTTTGTCTGATATGAGAAATGCTACACCAGCTTTCTTTTGATTTCCATTTGCATGTAATATCTTTTCCTATCCTCTCACTATCAGTCTGTATGTGTCCCTAGGTCTGAAGTGGATCTCTTGTAGACAGCATATATACAAGACAAAAACAAGTGGGTCTTGTGTTTGTATCCATTCAGCCAGTCTATGTCTTTTTGTTGAAGCATTTTATCCATTTACTTTTAAGGTAATTTTTGATATGTATGTTCATATTACCATTTTCATAATATTTTTGGGTTTGTAATTGTAAGTCTTTTCCTTTTCTTATGTTTCCTGCCTAGAAAAGTTCCTTTAGTATTTGTTGTAAAGCTGGTCTTGTTATTGCTAAATTCTCATAGCTTTTGCTTCTTTGTAAAAGTTTTAATTTCTCTGTAAAATCTGAATGTGATCCTTCTGCATAGAGTAATCTTGGTGGTAGATTTTTCCCTTTCATCACTTTAATTATGTCCTGCCACTCCCTTCTGCTTTGCAGGATTTCTGCTGAAAGATCAGCTGTTAAACTTATGGGGAATCCCTTGTATAATTTTGTTGTTTTTCCCTTGTTGTTTTAAATACTTTTTCTTTGTATTTAATTTTTGATAGTTTGATTAATATGTGTCTTGGCATGTTTCTCCTTGGACTTATCCTGTATGGGACTCTCTGCACTTCCTGGACTTGATTATTTCCTTTCCCATATAGGGAAGTTTTCAACTATAATCTCTTCAAATAATTTCTCAGTTCCTTTCTTTTTCTCTTCTACTGGGACTTCTATAATTCGAATGTTGGTGCATCTATTGTTGTCCCAGATGTCTCTAATACTGTTCTGAATTCTTTTCTTTCTTTTTTCTTTATTCTGCTCTGCAGTAGTTATTTCCACTATTTTATCTTCCAGGTCACTTATCCGTTCTTCTACCTTAGTTATTCTCCTATTGATTCCTTCTAGAGAATTTTTAATTTCATTTATTGTGCTGTTCATCATTGTTTGTTTGTTCTTTAGTTCTTCTAGGTTTTCGTTAAATGTTTCTTGTATTTTCTCCATTCTATTTCCAATATTTTGGAAAATCTTTACTATCATTATTCTGAATTCTTTTTCAGGTAGACTGCCTATTTACTCTTCATTTGTTTGCTGTGGTGGGATTTTACCTTGATCCTTCATCTGCTGTGTGTTTCTCTGTCTTCTCATTTTGCTTCACTTACTGTATTTGTGGTCTCCATTTTTCAGGCTGCACTTTCGTAGTTTCTATAGTTTTTGGTGTCTTCCCCCAGTGGATAGTGACCTGTGCTTGCACACGGGCTTCGTGGTGGCTGCAGCAGCAGCCTTAGTGTCTCATGCCCATCTCTGGTGTCCATGCTGATAGCTGCAGCTTGTGCCCATCTCTGGAGCTCCTTTAGACGGTGCTCTGAATCCCCTCTCCTCGCACACCCGAAAACAATGTTCTCTTGCCTCTTAGGCAGTTCCAGAGATTTTCCCACACTCCTTCCAGGCCAACTGTGGTGCACTAGCCCCCTTTAGGCTGTGTTCACTCAGCCAACCCCAGTCCTCTCCCTGGATCTGACCTCTGAGGCCCGAGTCTCAGCTCCAAACTCCCACCTGCCCCAGCAGGGCGAGCAGAGAAGCCTCTTGGGCTGGTGAGTGCTGGTAGGCACCGATCTTCTGTGCGGGAATCTCTCCACTTTGCCCTCTGCACCCCTGTTGCTGCACTCTCCTCCGTGGCTTCAAAGCTTCTCCCTGCTACACCCCGTCTCCACAAGTGAAGGGGTTTCCTAGTGTGTGGAAATTTTTCTTCCTCCACAGCTCCATCCCACTGGTGCAGGTCCTGTCCCTTTTCTTTTTTCTCTATTGTTTTCTTGTTTCTTTTGCCCTACCCGGGTACATGGGGGAGTTTCTTGCCTCTTGGGAAGTGTGAGGTCTTCTGCCAGCTTTCAGTATGTGTTCTGTAGGAGTTGTTTCACATGTAGATATATTTCTGATGTATTTGTGGGGAGGAAGGTGATCTCAATATCTTACTCCTCTGCCATCTTGAGGGTCTCCCTGTCTGTTTTGTTTTTCAAGCTTCTGTTTATCTCTTTGTCTTGCCTTCAAGTGATGACAATTGTTTTAATTACTGTATTATATTTTAATTTGATATATATGTTTATACATTTAATATAAATATTTATACCTAGTATGACTATTTATCCACCATTCTTCTTTTCATGTTTTTTTTGGATATTCTTAACATTTTATCTCCCAGCTGAATTTTAGAGTCAGCTTGACAATTTCTTTAAAATTTGTTCTGTGTTGAATTTATAAATTACATCAGGGAAAACAGATAACATTAAATCTTCTCATCCAGGAATATGGCTTTTCTATTTCTTCAGTTCCTCTTTTATTTCCTTTGGTAGAGTTTTGTAGATTTATTTACATCATTATTACACAGTTTTTTTTTTTTTTTCTTTTTACAGGATATATGTTTAGAGGACATAGTAGAAAAGTGTCTGGTTATTGTATTTTGTTTGTTACTTTTTGTGAAATGCAGTAATGTACTAGAGGTATACAGGAATACAACAGACTCCAACATAAAGTGTCTACCTGAAAGCAAAAATAAGAGAATTATATAGTTTCTATTATAATTATATATATAGTTTCTATTATAGTTTCTATTATATAATTATAATATAGAATTATAAAAATTCTTTATGCCTCTGCTCATTGCTTCCAGACGGCTGACAAGTAGAAGGCTAGAAATGGTGATATTTGAGAAAGCTGGAGGTTTGGAGAGAATTCTAGACTTATTTTTAGACCTTCTCCTTGTGAATTTCTCTCCCAATAAAGAAAATCCATGTAGAAGTGTCCTGGGTGTCAGAAAGCCAAGTATCACTGCTTCTCATTGGAGTGTGTTGTTTCATGTCAGTCTACGGTAGAGACTAAGGTGGAAGCCATTGACCTGAGGGCTGGTGGTTTGGTGTGCACACTCAAATATCACCTTCTTTACACATGAAGTCAAATACTGACTATGAAACAATGGAGTCTTTCAGACTGAAGATGATAGATGGCCATATAGGATGTAAGGGACTGGTATTGAGAAACCCAGTTCTGGCAAAAAGGAGCAAAATATTTCTCAATATTTAAAGCATCTTGTAATTGCTTATAAATAATCCAAAAGGAAATAGGCTTCTAAATAGTATCACTTTCAAAATGAGAATATGCCGCTCTACTTACTGTGATTTGGACAGTGCATAAAAGAACACCCTAACTAGTAAGAGCAGGGTAAACCAGAATCATTGGCATACGGGTTCTCTCTACCACCACGAACATGATTGCAAAAAAGAATGTACCATTGCTGCCGAGAATATGTTTCTTGCTGGTGACCACTGTGTATTGCTTCCTATTCCTCCATTTTGTATATAAAAATTTATTGTGATTGCATTTGGTGGTGAGGTACACAATTTTGCCCTTTATTGAATAGTTTGCTATTTCAAAAGAAAATAAAGACTGTGGGTCCAAAGATAGAATGCTGAGGACAAGTTTTACTGCCAGGCAGAAAATGCAGGTTATGCTATGTAAGGTAAGGAAGAGGGTTGGAAAAGGCAGTATATATATATATATACATATATATATATATATATATATATATATATATGTATATATATATATGTTTTTTCTTTTTTAAAGCAGAAAATGGTAATCTCTGTCCCATATGTAGAGAGCAAAGTCTCTAAGTGATGCTGATTGGCCAGCAATGTCTGGACCAAATGCTAAGAATTGCATATGTTTTTACTTAATTGTGATTTTTCCAGGAATTGGGCTTTACTGCTTATACAAAGTAAACAATCCAGGTTTACAGAACTCTACTTATTTTAGCAGGTCAGGTTTGCACTGTATTCAGCAGATTAGACAGCCTTGTCAAAATTCACTGGATATATATCACAAGGTGACACATCTAAATCTGACTGAATGGCAGGCTGTTCATCCAGAGGGGCTCTCCTAAGAGCTATCTATACACCATAGCTAGGCATGGGTATATCCTATGGGGAAGGTAGGAAAATATTTGCAGATTTATATGGGATGAAATATTGGTATATGTTTTGTAAACATATAAAATTATCTTTATGAAATTTAATTCCAAACAGACAATTAGAGAGCTACTGGTTTTTGTTTCTTTCTTATTTGCTTGCTTGTTTCTGTGGGCTTTATCTCTAGCCTCAGTTCCACCTTTTCTTTCAGTAATGGCACCTGCTTCTTCCTGATCACAAGGGAAGATAAATAACTTTACCTGGGATAACCACATTTTTACATTGTCTAATTCTCTGAGCACATTGATTAGGTTAAGAATAACATGTTTCCAATCACTCTCTGGGATTTTATATAGAGAATTTACTCATTTATTTAATAAATATTTTTGACTTTTAACTATATGATAGTGTTTAGGCTACACTATGGACACAACAGTTACTAAAAGCTATAAAAAATCCCATTCTCACAGAGCACATTTTTTTTTGTGGAAAGATGCAGATAAAAAAATTAAAATAAGTATTTCTACATATACTTATTAATTATACTTATTTAACTTTTCAATAATTTAAAATTTAAAAAAATAACTATATACATAACTGTTCAATGTAAGTCTTACTGCTTTTATCACATTTTAGGCGACCCAAATCGTATAGAAGAAGCAACTTCAGCTTGTAGTCAACTCACTTTAGACACCTGAATTTAATAAATAGTATCTTACATATATTTTGCAAATAGTAATGTTGATAAATATTTAATTTAAATTTTAACACACTTTAGTTAAGATACTAAGGGAACACTTAAAATGTCAAATGGAGGAGAATGAAAACATAGGTTCTTCAAGGTCAGTTGTATCCTGATTTTCATATAGAAGGTTCATGGACATCATTAGTAGGGGGTTTGCTAAAGACATATATTGTACTATTGTAGCCAAACTGCCTGGGTTAAAATCCCAACTGTGCAATTTACCAGCTTTATGGATTGAGACAGTTTGTTTAATGTTCCTCTGTTTCCTCACATATGATATTATCTTCTTCTGGTGGCTGGCTGCTCTAAGGAATACAAGAGTGTTTTTTGTTTGCTTGTTTTTCTGTAAGTCAATTAGAGCAGAAGTTGGTACATGGAAATAATGCAATAAGTTGTAATTATAATTCTCATATTTAATCTAATTTCCTTGTGACCACATGTGTATATCTATAAGATGGTCAGCTGCAGTTATAATACAGCTTATCGGTGTTGTAGGATTTCTCTGGGCACAGCTAAGTAGCCCATATGGAAATCAAGCAGACTACTCACTTTATTTGAACCAGCCTATAACCAAATGAGCAAATTGGCTTGGATACAGAGTTGGCTGCAGTGGATACGTCATAAAATAAGGGAATTCATTTGGAAATTGCAGTCTCATTTACTACTGAACTCAAAGTAAACCATGAATACAGCTCTGTGTCACTGTTCTACTCAGGTGTTTCTATGTGGAATTATTAGTATTCTAGGGAGGCCTTTTCTGTGTGGAAAAAGATTTATTTATGTTGCAAAGATAATAGGCCTATAATGAGAAGAACAATGTAGATCTGTGCTGAGGGCACAGGGCTGTTGTTCTGGTGGCTTGTTAAGATCAGTGGGTACACACAGAGACAACAGCATGAAAAAAGTGATGAGATAATTATTTTGTATTTTAAACCACAGTTAATTACACAAATTACACATATTAAGTGAATGAGAATTAACCACTCACTTTGTATGTGTCTATTTGTAACAATAGGTGGCCTGAAGAATATAAGAAAACACCCATTCTCTCAAAAACATCACAACAAAGAGAACAATATTGTTTGGTCCTATTATTGTTAGATATACCTCCTCTCCTAATTCGCTGTAAAAATGAGAAAAAAATTGATGTCTATAAAAGATAACAAGCTAGAAATTTATTAATATAATAAAGTGTCACACACACACATACACTCTTTTTCAAGTCTTTAAAGTCTCAGAACTTAATGCTGAGTGGATCATTCTCCCACATTCATAAATGCCAATAAAATGTCTCTAGAAGTAAGTTCTGAACTCTACAACCTATTGATAGCATGATTTAAAGAGAAGTATTGAAGAAATAATCAAAAGTTTCAAAGTCTGAGTAGGAATATATAGGGATATAAGTATGAAGAATTTTTGCTTCCCAGCCAGGAGAATAAAAGGAGGATTTATTAACAGATTTCAACTATGAAAACTATTATTCTCCATGCACCTTTCCTATACTTAATGGGCTACAACATTTTTAAGATATTCGACTAAGTACCGAATAGTTATCTTCTTTTTTTAAACTTAGAACCAGTATGTAGAAGTCTTCAGATATCACATATGTGCAAGGTAGACAATCTAATGATAGATATTGTGCAGCAATTCTTAAAGTTTCAGATGTTTCCTTTATCTTGTGACTCAGCAAATCTTGTGTCATGGAGTCCGTGAGAGTTAGACCCTGGTCTCAAGGAAGCTGGGAGTTGTCCGCAAGTGGGTGCCATAGAGCTCTAATCCCAGGATTTTAAAGAGGGTGATCCTGCATTAACTTAATTGGCCCATATTTTATGTCTAACTTTTTCTGTGTCCTGGGTGTTTTCCCTGAGTGGCTTGAGGTTCTTTCCCTTTGGGCTGAGCAGGGTTTTGTGCCTTTCCCACAGTTGTGCCAGTCCCTTCTCCCAAGATGACACCATTGAGGAAAAAGTAATCCTTTCAAAAGATAAGATAGGTGTCCTCATGACTCTACTCAAAATCATCCAGTCTTCTCATCTAAGTCAGTGAGAAGGTCAAAGTTTTTTGAGTTTTCTGAGTACCTGGGTAGTCAGGCCCCATTACATTTCTGAGCTCAGCCTTTGGTCACCGTGTTGTCAATGCTCTCGGGCTAGAGTCTTTCTCATTGTTCTGATGACAAGCCTGGCTCACTTTGCACATGCTTCTCAGTACCTAGAATGCTTTTCCTTGCCAAATCCACACAACTCATTTCTTTTCTTCTTTCAGCTCCTGCTCAACATCCTCCCACAGTGAGACCTTCGTAGTCCAGTTCACATAAAGTAGGAAACCTTCTCCTCTCCCTGTTCTATCACTTTACCCATTACACATTTCTCAATAGGACTTATCACCATTTGGGTGATTATGTGTTTATCTATTTTCTGTTTTCCTCGGCTACAACATAAGCCACAGGATCATAGGGATTTCGTATGTTCTGTTTGCCACCATCTCCCCAGGACTTAGAACAATGCTGGGCACAGGGCATGTCTTCAATATTTATTTGTTTCATGAATGAAAAACTGGAAGCATGGATAAACAGTATTGTCACTTTTTATGTACTTGCCAATTTCCCTTAATAAAATTTAACTCTGGGAGGGTAATTCCTTTTGTAGTTAGTCCAGCTAGATAATCACTGAATGAGTAGTGCCTAGTATATATTTTGTTGACATTTGAATAGTTAACAGAAAATGGTGACAATTTATTGAGGAATAGCATGAAAGGAGAAATGGTTTGATTGCATTTCAAGTTGTTTCAGATGAGAATAGTTCTGGTTCTAATAAACTGACTAAAGAACACAATGATTAAGATTGTTAAGGGTAGTGTTCGCATCACAATATAATCATCTGATAATTAACAAATACTTATTGTGGGCCCATATTACACAAGGCACTGTGTCAGGACCTGAGGATATAATGGGGAGAAGGACACTATTTCTGTTTTTCAAGGGCTTGCAGTCAACTGGGGATACAAAGGTGTAATCAGTTAATAGTCTGGTAACTTATCAGGTAGCAGGACACCTGACTCAGTCACGGGGAGGTGAGGATGTTCCTGAAGGACATTATACACATTACCACACAATTTCAGAGTGGATAGCATGGCTATAAAGATATATATGTGTGTGTGTATATATATATATATATACACACACATATATATCTTTACTAAAATGAAGTTTAGAATAAATCAATGTGCTGGGAGAACACAGCCAAAAGAATGTTGGAAAACTATGCACCTAGACAAGAGGAAATAGACTAAGCAGATAAGAGAAGCCTAAACATGAAGGTGGAAGTTGGGAGAAATTCTCAAACAGGCTAACTTGAATGTCAGAACCCCAGAAAGAGTCAGACATTAGAAGGAACAAGTATCTTTCAAAGTAGCAGTGCAGTTAAGGTGGAAAACAAGAGTAAAAGCTAATATACAACTTCACCTAGACTGCCTTATTCTCCTTCCATCCTGAAAAGATAGAAAACTTCCTCTCCCCAACTCAAAAGAACAAGATACATTTGGGACTCAGGAAAATTGGCTCAGCAGAAGAAGTAGAGGCACTGTACTAAGAAACAGATTCAGTGAAATTCTATTCAGTAAGTGGGACTCAGGAAAACTAGGCTCAGCAGAAGAAGTAGAGGCACTGTACTAAAAAAGGAATTCAGTGAAATTCTATTCAGTAAGTATGAGACTACTAACCTTTCCCTCAGTTTGACGGAGAACACTAGCAGCTTGGCCTCTACATTCTATGCAGGGATTTGGGAAAACTCTATGACAAAAGAAAAAAACTTATAGATATGAAATAACCAACAGTAAAACCAATGACTCAGAAAGGTTTTCTGAACAACAAGGTGACAATCATGAAAATGTCCTAAAAATCCAAATTAAGAACAATTTCCACATAAAAATATAAGCTATTACTTACTCACGTGTGAGATTAGAAGAATATCATCAGGCATGTGTGTTGTAAGATATTCACACGACTGAAAATTTGGGATGTGTTCCAACAAATTGAGGGAGACATCTAACAAAGAGACCCATCATGCATGAAATAGTGGCTACAACTCAGAAAACAGACAAAGAAATTCCTCAGGATGATAAGGATAAAGAAAATTCTGAGAATAAGATCTGTGGCAGCAGGCTGGTAGAAAACATAGCCAAAAGAAGAAGAAGGACAAAAACTTCAGAAGGGACATTTTGAAGAACAAGACAAAATTGAGAGATTAATCAATAGGTTTAAGCATATTTCAAGGTGATTCATGCTTCTGGGTGAGAATTGGTTCATAAGGACAATGGAAAATATGCAAAGGAACAAATAAAACAATTGTTCATTTCTGTGAAAAATCAAGATTTTATAAAAAAGAAAAATATAACCACAATATATGATATGGCTGTGTTATTTGCATAACCATAATAATTGTAAGTACTGAATAATTTTTCAACCCAAAAGTTTAATGGAGGGGAAAGGGAGAGGGGAGGGGAGGGGATGGAGTGTACCTCATAATTTTAATGAGAAGTTAATGAATAATATCTAAAACTTAACAAAGATGGTATAATTAAATTTTTTAAAAATGTAATGAAAATATTTTTTAAAAGAGCCAAACAATCTGAAAATTATTATGGTGAATAGAGATCTGAGTGGGGAGTGAAGCAGGAGACTACTGCTTTGTAACTTTAATGAACATAAAAAATAATAACACTGGATAGTAAAATGGAATTTGGAAAGAGTAGAATTTAAATGTTCTTATCAAAAAAAAGATAAATATGTGAGGTGATGGGGTGATGGATGTGTTAATTAACTAGATGGGAAGATTTCTTTTGCAATGTATCAGTCTATAAAATCATCATGATGTACAGTTAAATATCTTACAATTTTATTTGTCAATTTAACCTAAATAAAGCTGAAGAAGGGAACTTCCAAGATGGTGGAGGAATAAGACATGAGGATCACCTTCCTCTCCATAAATACATCAAAAATACATCTACATGTGGAACAACTCCTAGAGAAAACCTACTGAATGCTGGCAGAAGACTTAAGACTTCGCAAAAGGCAAGAAACTCCCCATGTACCTGGGTAAGGCAAAAGGAAAAAGAAAAACCAGAGACAAAAGAATAGGGATGGAACCTGCACCTCTGGCAGGGAGCTGTGAAGGAGGAAAAGTTTCCACACACTAGGAAGCCCCTTCACTGGCGGAGACGGGGAGATGAGTAGGGGTGAAGCTTCAGAGCCACAGAAGAGAGCACAGCAACAAGGGTGCCGAGGGCAAAGCAGAGAGATTCCCAGACAGAGGATTGGTGCCAACCAGCACTTACTAGCCTGAGACGCTTGTCTGCTCACCCGCTGGGGTGGGTGGGGGTTGGGAGCTGAGTCTCATGCTTTGGAGATCAGATCCCAGGGAGAGGACTGGTGTTGGCTGAATGAACACAGCCTGAAGGGGGTTAGTATGCCACAGCCAGCAGGGAGGGAGTCTGGGAAAAACTCTGAAACTGCCTAAGAGGCAAGAGACCACTGTTTTGGGGTGTGCAAGGAGAGGGGACTCAGAGCACTGCCTAAATAAGCCCCACAGATGGGTGAGAGACATGGCTATCAGCACGGACAAATGAGAAGGGCATGAAACTCTAAGACTGCTGCTGCAGCCACCAGGAAGCCTGTGTGCAAGCACAGAGCACTATCCACACCTCCCCTCCCAGAAGCCTGTGCAGGCCACCACTACCAGGGTCCCACTAACCAGGGACAACTTCCGTGGGAGAACACATGGCACACCTCAGGCTGTTGCAGTGTCATACTGGTCTCTGACATACATTCCGTACCCCTCCCTCCTCCCTGGCCTGAGTGAGCCAGAGACACATAATCAGCTATTCCTTTAACCCCCTCCTGGGGCTTCCCTGGTGGCACAGTGGTTGAGAGTCTGCCTGCTGATGCAGGGAACATGGGTTCGTGTCCCAGTCCAGGAAGATCCCACATGCCGCGGAGCGGCTGGGCCCATGAGCCATGGCCACTGAGCCTGCGCGTCTGGAGCCTGTGCTCCGCAGTGGGAGAGGCCACAGCAGTGAGAGGCCCATGTACCTCCAAAAAAAAAAAAAAAAAACTCCTGTCTGGGGGAAGAGCAGACTCCAGAGGGTGAACTACATGCAGAGGCAGGGCCAGATCCAAAGATGAACCCCAGGAAATGTGCGAACAAAGAAGAGAAAGAGAAATTTCTCTGTGCAGCCTCAGGAGCAGCAGATTAAACCTCCACAATCAACCGGATGTACCCTGCATCTGTAGAATACATGAAGAGACAACAAATCATTCCAAAACTGAGGTGGTAGAATTTGGGAGCAACTGTAGACTTGAGGTTTGCTTTCTGAAACTAATTTGTTTCTGGTTTTATGGTTATTTAGTTTAGTATATAGAGCTTATTATAGCTGGTAGATTTGTTTATTGATTTGGTTGCTCTCTTCCTTTATATATATATATTTTATTTTCCTTTTTCTCTTTTTCTGAGTGTGTATGTGTACACTTCTTTGTGTGATTTTTTTCTGTATAGATTTGTTTTACCATTTGTCCTAGGGTTCTGTCTGTCCATTTTTTCTTTTTTTTTTAAGTATAAATTTTAGTGCTTGTTATCATTGGTGAATTTGTTTATAGGTTTGATTGCTCTCTTCCATTTTTATTACTTTTTCATTTTCTATATTTTAATAATTTTTTTAAATTTTAATTTAATAACTCAATTTTATTTTATTTTTCTGTATTTTTTCTTCCTTTTCTGAGCTGTGTGGCTGACAGGGTCTTAGTGCTGGGTTTCAGGCCTTAGCCTATGATGGGGGAGAGCTGAGTTCAGGACATTGGTCCACCAGAGACCTCCTGGCCACTAGTAATATCAATTGGCGAGAAATCATCAAGAGGTCTCCATCTCTACCCTACACCCAGCTCCACTCAATGATGAACAAGCTACAGTGCTGGAAGCCCCATGCCAAACAACTCCCAAGACAGGAACACAAACCCATCCATTAGCAGAGAGGCTGCCTATAATCATAAGAAGTTCAAAGACACCCCAAACCACACCATTGGACGTGCACCTGCCCATCAGAAAGAAAACATCCAGCCTTATACATCAGAACACAGGAACTAGTCTCCTCCACCAGGAAGCCTACACAACCCACTGAACAAAGCTTACACAATGAGGGCAGAAACCAAGAACAATGGGAAATATGAACCTGCAGCCTGCAAAAAGGAGAACAAAAACACAGTAAGATAAGCAAAATGAGAAGACAGAGAAATACACAGCAAATGAAGGAGCAAGGTAAAAAACGAACAGACCAAACAAATGAAGAGGAAATAGGCAGTTTACCTGAAAAATAATTCAGAGTAATGATAGATAAGATGATCCAGAACCTTGAAAATAGAATGGAAAAAACACAAGACACATTTTAAAAGAACCTAGAAGAACTAAAGAGTAAATAAACAATGGTGAACAACATGATAAATGAAATTAAAAATTCTCTAGAGGAATCAATAGCAGAATAACTGAGGCAGAAGAACGAATAAGTGACCTGGAAGATAAAATAGTGGAAATAAATACGGTAGAGCAAAATAAAGAAAAAAGAATGAAAAGAATTGAGGACAGTCTCAGAGATCTCTGGGACAACATTAAATGCACCAACATTTGAATTATAGGGGTCTCAGAAGAAGAAGAGAAAAAAAAAGGGACTGAGAAACTGTGTGAAGAGATTATAGTTGAAAACTTCCCTAATATGGGAAAAGAAATAGTCAATCACTTGCAGGAAGTACAGAGAGTCCCATACAGGATAAATCCAAGGAGAAACAAGCCAAGACACATATTAGTCAAACTATCAAAAAATAAATACAAAGAAAAAATATTAAAAGCAGCAAGGGAAAAGCAAGAAATAACATACAGGAAATCCCCATAAGGTTAACAGCTGATCTTTCAGCAGAAAATTTGCAAGCCACTAGGGAGTGACAGGACATAGTTAAAGTGATGAATGGGAAAGAACTACAACCAAGATTACTGTACCTAGCAAGGATCTCATACAGATTCGACAGAGAAATTAAAAAACTTTACAGACAAGCAAAAGCTAAAAGAATTCAGCACCACCAAACCAGCTTTACAACAAATGCTAAAGGAACTTCTCTAGGCAGGGAACACAAGAGAAGGAAAAGACCTACAACAACAAACCCAAAACAATTAAGAAAATGGTAATAGGAATATACATATCAATGATTACCTTAAATGTAAATGGATTAAATGCTCCAACCAAAAGACATAGACTGGCTGAATGGATACAAACACAACACCCATATATATGCTGTCTACAAGAGACACACTAAATGCCTAGGGACACATACCTATTGAAAGTCAGGGGATGGAAAAAGATATTCCATGCAAATGGAAATCAAAAGAAAGCTGGAATAACAATTCTCATATCAGACAAAATAGGCTTTAAAATAAAGACTATTACAAGAGACAAAGAAGGACAGTACATAATCATCAAGGAATCAATCCAGGAAGAAGATATAACGATTGTAAATACTTATGAACCCAAAATAGGAGCACTTCAATACATAAGGCAAATGCCCACAGCCATAAAAGGGGAAATCGACAGTAACACAATAATAGAAGTGGACTTTAACACCCTGCTTTCTAAAACGGACAGACCATCCAAAATGAAAAGAAAAAAAGGAAACACTAGCTTTACATGACACAATAAACAAGATGGACTTAACTGATATTTATAGGACCTTCAAACCAAAATCAACAGATTACACTTTCTTCTCAAGTGCTCATGGAACATTATCTAGGATAGATCATATCTTGGGTCACAAACCAAGCCTTGGTAAATTTAAGAAAGTTGAAATTGTATCAAGTATCTTTTCTGACCACAACGCTATGACACTAGATATCAATTACAGGAAAAAATCTGTAAAATATACAAACACATTGAAGCTAAACAACACACTACTTAATAACCAAGAGATCACTGAAGAAATCAAAGAGGGAATTTAAAAAAAATACCTAGAAACAAATGACAATGAAAACAAGACAACCCAAAACCTATGGATGCAGCAAAAGCAGTTCTAAGAGAGAAGTTTATAGCAATACAATCCTACCTCAATAAACAGGAAACATCTCAAATAAAAAACCTAACCTCACACTTAAAGCAATTGGAGAAAGAACAACAACAACAAAAAACAAAGATAGTAAAAGGAAAGAAATCATAAAGAACAGATCAGAAATAAATAAAAAAGAAATGAAGGAAACAATAGCAAAGATCAATAAAATTAAAGCTGGTTCTTTGAGAAAATAAACAAAATTGATAAACCATTGGCCAGACTCATCAAGAAAACATGGGAGAAGACTCAAATCCATAGAATTAGAAATGAAAAAGGAGAAGTAACAGCTGACACTGCAGAAATACCAAAGATCATGAGAGATTACTACAAGCAACTATATGCCAATAAAATGTACAACCTGGAAGAAATAGACAAATTCTTAGAAAAGCACAACCTTCTGAAACTGAACCAGGAAGATATAGAAAATATAAACAGACCAAACACAAGCACTGAAATTGAAACTGTGATTAAAAATCTTCTAACAATAAAAAACCAAGGACCAGATGGTTTCAGAGGCAAATTCTATCAAACATTTAGAGAAGAGCTAACACCTATCCTTCTCAAACTCTTCCAAAATGTGGCAGAGGGTGGTACGCTGCCAAACTCATTCTAAGAGGGCACCATCACCCTGATACCAAAACCAGACAAAGCTATCACAAAGAAAGAAAATTATAGGCCAATATCACTGCTGAACATAGATCCAATAATCCTCAACAAAATACTAGCAAACAGAATACAACAGCACATTAAAAGGATTATATACCATGATCAAGTGAGATTTATCACAGGAATGCAAGGATTCATCAATATACACAAATCAATCACTGTGATACACCATATTAACAAATTGAAGGATAAAAATCATATGATCATCTCAATAGATGCAGAAAAAGCTTTTGACAAAATTCAACACCAATTTATTATAAAAACCCTCCAGAAAGTAGGCATAGTGGGAACCTACCTCCACATAAGAAAGGCAATATATGACAAACTGGCAGCCAACATCATTCTCAATGGTGAAAACTTGAAACCATTTCCACTAAGATCAGGAACAATACATGGTTGCCCATTCTCACCACTATTATTCAACTTAGTTTTGGAAGTTTTAGTCACAGCAATCAGAGACAAAAAATAAATAAAAGGAATCCTAATCAGAAAAGAGGAGTTAAAATGGTCACTGCTTGCAGATGACATGATACTATACATAGGGAATCCCAAAGCTGCTACCAGAAAACTACTAGAGTTAATCAATGAATTTGGTAATGTAGCAAGATACAAAATTAATGCACAGAAATCTCACACATTCTAGTACACTTATGATGAAAAGTATGAAAGAGAAATTAAGGAAACACACACATTTACCATTACAACATAAGGAATGAAATACCTAGAAATAAACCTACCTAAGGAGACAAAAGACCTGTATCCAGAAAACTATAAGACACTGATAAAAGAAATTAAAGATGATACAAACAGATGGAGAGATATACCATATTCTTGGATTGGAAGAATCAACGTTGTAAAAATGACTATACTACCCAAAGCAGCAATCTGCAGGTTCAATGCAATCCCTATCAAAATACTACTGGCATTTTTCACAGAGCTGGAACTGAAATTTTCACAATTTGTATGAAAACACAAATGACCCTGAATAGCCAAAGCAATCTTGAGAAAGAAAAACGGAGCTGGAGGAATCAGGCTCCCTGACTTCAGACTATACTACCATGTTACAGTAATCAAGACAGTATGGTACTGGCACAAAAACAGAAAGATAGATCAATGTAACAGGATAGAAAGCCCAGAGATAAACCCGTGAACATATGGTCACTTTATCTTTGATAAAGTAGGCAGGCATATACAATGGAGAAAAGACAGCCTCTTCAATAAGTGTTGCTGGGAAAACTGGACAGCTACATGTAAAAGAATGAAGTGAGAACACTCTCTAACACCATACACAGAAATAAACTCAAAATGGATTAAACACCTAAATGTAAGGCCAGGCAGTATAAAACTATTAGAGGAAAACATAGGCAGAACACTCTATGACATAAATCACAGCAAGATCCTTTCTGACCTACCTCCTAGAGAAATGGAAATAAAAACAAAAATAAACAAATGGGACCTAAGGAAATTTAAAATCTTTTGCACAGCAAAGGAAACCATAAACAAGATGAAAAGATAACCCTCAGAATGGGAGAAAATATTTACAAAGAAAGCAACTGACAAAGGATTAATCACCAAAATATACAAGCTGCTCACACAGCTCAATAAAAAAACAAACAAACAAACAAAAAACAACCTAATCCAAAAATGGGCAGAGCACCTAAATAGACATTTCTCCAAAGAAGATATATAGATTGACAACAAACACATGAAAAGATGCTCAACATCCCTAATCATTAGAGAAATGCAAGTCAAAACTACAATGAGGTATCACCTCACACCTGTCAGAATGGTCATCATCAAAATTTGTACAAACAATAAATGCTGGAGAGGGTGTGGGCAAAAGGGAACACTCTTGCACTGTTATTGGGAATGTATATTGATACAGCCACCTTAGAGAATAATATAGATGTTCCTTAAAAGCCTAAAATATAACTACCATATGACCCAGAAACCCTACTACTGGGCATATACCATGAGGAGATCATAATTCAATAAGAGTCATGTACCACAATGTTCATTGCAGCTCTATTTACAATAGCCAGGACATGGAAGCAACCTACATGTCCATCAACAGATAAATGGATAAAGAAGATGTGGCACATGTATATAGTGGAATATTACCCAGCCATAAAAAGAAACGAAACTGAGTTATTTTTAGTGAGATAGATGGACCTACAAACTGTCATACAAAGTGAAGTAAGTCAGAAAGAGAAAAAAAATACCATATGCTGACAGATATATATGGAATGTAAAAAAGAAAAAAAATGTTTCTGAAGAACCTAGGGGCAGGACAGGAATAAAGACGCAGACGTAGACAATGGACTTGATGACATGGAGGGGGAAGGGTAAGCTGGGACGACGTGAGGGAGTGGCACTGACATATATACACTACCAAATGTAGAATAGATAGCTAGTGGGAAGCAGCTGCATAACACAGGGAGATTGCTCAGTACTTTGTGTCCACCTAGAGGGGTGGGATAAGGTGGGTAGGAGGGAGACGCAAGAGAGAGGAGATATGGGGATATATGTATACATATAGCTGATTCACTTTGTTATACAGCAGAACTTAACACACCATTGTAAAGCAATTATACTCCAATAATGATGTTAAAGAAAAAAAAAAGAGCTGAAGGAAATAAGTTGGTTTTCAAAAAATAAAAAATAAAAATGATAATAAAGAGAAGCAGGCCATGTAAAAGAGAGCAGTCAATGGTTTAACATCTGCACATTGAGATACAAATGGAAAGGTGAACATATCTTGAATGGTTTTGTAAGACACGTTAAGATGTTTTTTTGTTTTTATTTAATTTATATATATATATATTTAATTTTGTTGTAGACACCATCATTTGCCTTCCCATATTCACTCAGCATTTTCCTCTACACACTGAAGGGCACATATTGTAGGAACTTGTGACTCTTTACCTGGGGACATTTATTTTTCTCAGAGTAAAGTTATTCCATTTTCCAGACTAATCACATCGCTTGAGCTTAGTGTTCTCAGAAGCAACCATCAAATAGTCATGGATAGAGAATTAATGACCCAGTATGCTGGTCTGTTATTGGTAACTCCCATTCCCCCAACCTTTCAACGAACCATATCCCTCAGTATAATAATACTTAGGCATCTGGTCTTCACATCTAGCCTGGATTTGTTGTCTTTAATCAGTTGGATGCACTGGAAATGACATGATGTAGAGGAATCACCCAATTGAACCTAGTCAGCTGGAAGATTGTGAGAGAAAATAAACGTGCTTTAGCCTTTAAATTTTTGGTAGTTTATTACACAGTAATAGACATCTGAAAAAAAAAAAAAAAAAACCTGCTCTTTTGGGGAAACTCCAAGACCTTTTCTACACTATCCCACAGCTTCCCAGGAGGATTGAGCTCCAGCTGCATGCAATCGGAGCAGATCTGTTAACATAATCTTTATCATGTTTACCTCCCTTCCTTGTCTTTATTCCTCAGCCCCTTGCATCTTTTTCTTGGGATAATCTCCCAAATAAGCTACTTGCATGTAAATTCTTGTTTTAGGTTCTGCTTTTGGGGGAATCCAAAATAAGGCATAGAGAATTATTGAAATATTAGGACAGAATCACAATTTAATATTTTATAAAAATCACTCTCCAATTTGGGAAAAAGGTTTTTTTTGTTTTTGTTTTTTTGCGGTACGCGGGCCTCTCATTGTTGTGGCCTCTCCCGTTGTGGAGCACAGGCTCCGGACGCACGGGCTCAGCGGCCATGGCTCACGAGTCCAGCCGCTCCGCGGCATGTGGGATCTTCCCAGACCGGGGCACGAACCTGTGTTCCCTGCATCGGCAGTAGGATGCTCAACCACTGCGCCACCAGGGAAGCCCTGCAAATAAAGTTTGAAAGAGATTCTTGGAGGTTGAGACCAAGTAGAAAGCGGTTTTAATAATCCACATGAGAAAGGAAAGTGTACTGAATTAAAATAATGAAGTCGTGCAAGGAGGCAAGTAGGTAAATAGGAAAGCTAAGTCAGAGGTAGAATCAAAAGGAATTGATGTTTGATTTGGATGTTGGTGGTAAGTGAAAGTGAAAAGTCAAGGGAATCCTTCTGCCTTAGGCAACTGGATGGATGGGTAGGGAATACAGTAGAAAGGTCAAATTTAGGGAGTAATTTCATAAACAGTTGTATTTGTTCAGAATTGAATATGTTCAGTTGAACTACCTGTGTGATGCCCAGTAGATAGATGAAAATATGTAATATTTGGAATCGGGGTTATAGAGTGTGATCTTAATGGGCTGGAAATAATAAATTAAAAATTTACCAGAATTTAAATAGTGATTGGGTACTGATTTTGTATGAGAAATCTCAGTGTAGTAATAACAATTCATGTTGTATAGTAACATACGCAATACTTTCACACATCAATTTTGGTTGTAAATCAGTGAATATAACACATATAAATGGAATTAGAACTCGTTTTAGATTGTGTGGTAAGATGTCAACAGGTAACCCTATTAGACTACAGGGACTTCCTATGCTAAGCCTGAATTATCTCTATAACCCTGCTACTTCTGGCTTGGTTTAAAGTGATGATCATTTTTAATATTGCTGAGAAAGCAAAGGCTATATTAGTTCATGGGGAAATGTATGAAATAAAAAATCATAGCAACAGATAACAAAATGGTAACTTCTGATATACCTGTGACTCCCCATGGTGATGACTTTGAAGACTGAAGCTTTAAGTGTTACACTTATAGCAGTTTGATGATCTGGTTTAGGAGTGCTGTTTCAGCTTAGAGTTAAGGTAGAACTACCTAAGGAAATTCACATTCTTTTTGAAGACGGCTTAGGGTTCATATTATGCTCCTTTCAACTATGAATTTCTCTAAAAGAAGTCTCTACTGAGGATGAAAGTCACCCATGGAAACAAAGATCCCTGAACTGCCATCTTCCATTCCTGTCTTTCAAATCAGCAAATCAGGACACTTCTCTGGAGCAGGTGTAGCCAGCTCAAATCAGTTCGGACATAGACCGATTCTGTAGATCATGACCCTAATTTTATGTAGTCACTTTGAAAACGATTCAGGACATTCTCTGAATTTGACTGAGCAACTTCTTTTCCTTGAACTGCTTTGAAAGCTACTTCTGTGTATCACACATTTTCCACAATAGAAATTCAAGGATCTTTTCTATCTCAGTACTGGCAGCTCAAATGACTTCAAGCAGTTTCAGTTCTGCCATCTGTAAGTGATGAATTTGTTCAATCAAATTAAATCACTGTGCCAGCTCAGTCACTGCACCAGAAAACACTCCAGTTTTATCTGACTGTTCTTATTCCAAGGTTAAATTAGTGTCTGAACTTCCACATTTTGCCCCAAACTGGTCACTTATATTTTTGTAATATTTGTACAAAATCATTTAACTAATTTAGGAAGTGACATGGAATAAAATGTTTGGGTTCTACTAAAAACATGCTTTAATATTCTCTTTTAATGAAAAGAAATAATACTTTCTGCATTGTATTAGCTGAATTTTAACCTACACACTTTATATCTTTAGATATAGTGTATTCTACTTTCTTAGCCTGTGTACACACACAAGCAAACATGTGGAAGACTCAAGTTCAGCTCACGTTTAAAACTTTTGATCTTCTTTGTCCTGTTCATCTTACATCAAATCTTTTTTCACATCCAACTTTCTTCATTTTCTTTTCTCACCTACTACTGCAATACCTTTGTCTGTCTGAACTCTTATCTAAAGACAGGAGCTCATTTCCCTTTCCTTGTTTGATCTTTGTAAACATTTTCCCAGGAAGCCTACTATAATTACTTCCCAAAGGACCGATAATACAATAGGAAGTCATGTTCTTAAGTTTCAGAACAGGGTATTTAATGTAGCTATTAGGAAATTATCTTTTGCAACTCCCAGTATGCAGTGTACAAAGGCTTTCCCCAGGCCTTCACTTCTGGTGCAGCTCATTCTCATGCTCTCATTTGACTTCAGTCCTCTGCACGTGCTATTCCCACCCAGCTGCAGTGAACCTTCTTTCTTCTCCCTCTGTTCCCTGACTTATTTCTAAATAGGTTTCTGTTCTCAGTTTAGAAACTTCTTCCTTCTGCTTAGAATATCCAAACTGGTGAAGTGGCAACACTGTGTGATTTCATAGCATCCTTGTCACAGAACTAGGGGTAAATGAAAGCTTTAGCTTTTCTCATTCTTCTTCTTGAATATTTTGCCATGTATTCTTATTATTTTCTCTCATTATTTTTCAAATATTATAATTTTTAAGTTCTTTTAATTTTAAGAATAATATACTCATAAACTTTGGAAAATTATAGAAAGGAACATAACTTATTTCTATAAAATTTGTTTTTTTAGACTCAAAAGTGAACTTGTGATCAGTATGCACAGGTATAGACATAACTGAAATAGTTTAAAAAGGTTAATTTGTTTACCATTTTGAAATTACAAAATACATTCCCATGTATTGCCTGATTTGGGCTTCAGAACACTCCAGCAGGGTGGCCAGAGTAGATAGTGTAATCTAAACTTCAATACAAGGACAACGCAATTTGCCTCAGCCATCATATTGCTTTATAGGAATTTTTTGCTAATCTCAGTGAGTTTCCCACCCAAAGCTGCCCACTTGACAAAGGATAACACAAGTTTGACCAGTCTGTGGAGAAGTGTTTTGTTCCCATTTTACACATAAGGGAATTATGATGTAGATAAATTCAATTTCACAGCTAATGAGAGTCAGTAATACAACTCCAGTTTTCATATTCAGATAGTTCAATTGCTGAGTAATATAATAAATGAAAAACATTTAGTACCTGTACCTGGAAAATAACAAGTGTTCATTTACTGTTAGCCACTATTATTAGTTGTCCTTATTTTAAAAAGTGAAAGAGACTTTGTACTGCTCTTGAAACTTCTCTGTAAGATGGATATTACATCAAAATAAAATTTACCCAAAGTGTCCTTATTTTCATAGACACAAAAAATTTATAAGCATAAAGATAAGGAAAATGTTATTATGCCTGGATTTGCTTTAAACTCCTCCAGAAAAATAACACCACCACAACAGCAACAAATGAGGGGATTAGATAAAACAGACAAAATGGCACAATCTGAATAAGTGTTGAGCTGGGAGATGATTATTTGGAGGTCCCTTATACTTTCTCTCTACTATGTGTATGTTTGCAATTTTCCAAAATAAAAGGTTAAGATTATATATAGGTACATATATATATATATAATAGAACCACCTATATATATTGTCAAGGTATACAATAAAGATATATGCTAACATTTGAAAAAGGAAGAAGACGAGGGAGGTATTATAAAATGTATTGCATGTAAATATGTAGAATATCTGTGATACAACTATCAGAAACCAGTTTAGATGAGTTGTCTCCTGAGAGGAGAGCTGAGTGCCTGGTACCTGGCATGAGCTATTCATTGTGCCAAATAAAATATTTGCAACAATGTAAGTGTATTACTTATTCAAAAAACATTAAAATAAATATTTTCTTATAAAACAAGTATAGGGAATTATTTTATTGAGTGAAGCAGTCATGAAAGTCTGTTCCTTAAGGTACTAGGAATATTGAATTAAAATAGAAAACTTAGGTATAAAGTCATAGATTGGACTGGGAGATTTATCTTGATTGTAGTTGTACAACACAAAACCAAAACAAAACACTTGAAAATTTTTGCTCCTTTATCCAATAAATATTTTTCTTATTTCTAGAATATATTGTAGATATAAAGTGTTCAATTAATTAAATATTGTTCTTGTCCACATATGCCTTATAACCTATTTGGGAGTAAAGATGTTTAATCATAAAAACAAAAAAACAAATTCATAATTATTAAATATTAGTACTTACATTAAAAATGGGATTCTAAGAGAAAGTTATAATAAAAGAGGAAGGGCTAGCAAAGATCTCATTGAGGAAATTATATCTGGTTTCATAAGGATTAGACAAAGAAAGGGGAAAAGAGTGTCCTATAACCAGTGAAAGAGGCAAGCTTGGAAATGCAGGTTGAAAGCTACTGATGCAGTGTCTTGTAAATCAGGCTATAGATTATCTATGTTTTCTTAAATGCAGAAGAAATCCCTACAGGTGTTTTGGAAGCCAACTGATACTGCCTGATACGCATTAAAACTAATCTCCCCCATCCCCCATATCCAGTGGTAAGAAGAGAAGCCAGCTCTGTTTTAAATGTATTAAGGCAGTCATCTGAGAGCCATATTAGAGTGCAGAGAGGGGAGAGAACTAGATTTGAAGTACACTGGGAGGTAAAATCCATAGGATCTAGTGATTAACTGACAGGGTATCAAAATAGTAGAGTTGGATGGTGAACGCAGTGACTCTGTTTGGTGGCTTGGACAGTGGGCTATTATTAGAAACAGGGAAGACTAGAAGAGGAGCAGCTTAGGGGAAAGGGAGAGTGTTGTCATCAATTTGGGTGCTTTGGTATCAGGAAAGCAGCCTATGTTTAACACTAGGAACAAATCCAATAGCAAAGAATATTCCTGTCCTCTTCCCCTCCTACAGGAACAGTAGGTCTTCGTTTCATTACTGTCTGGCACAGACCTCTCTCTTCATTTAGAGCTATCTGATATGAAAATGAGCTTAGTGCACAGAAGGAGAGATTCAGACTAGGAAAATTGCCTCTCATATGGCAGGGTAGTGAATACTGTCAAGGAAAAAATAAGGAATATTATCACCCTTATCAGAAAATGACATACAAAATGTCTCAGATTCCCAGCGCCAATTAACCTGTTTGTTCAGTGTCATTAGCAATGATCATTTACTAAGCCATTCTCATTGTTCATTTGGAACGTTTCTTTATTTAGTCAATTTTGAATTGGCATGTCACTTTGCCCCAGTAGACACCATGGAAACCAGGAGAGTCCAGCTGAAAGTTTATTTTAAAATTACCTCTAAACATAATTCTGTTTTATAAAATTGTATTGATATATATTTTTCTCCTTTAAACTGACACAAAGTTGCTGACTGCCTTCTAAATTATCCTATGAAAATAGCTTTTGCATTTCAAATGAATTTAACACTTAAGGTCACTTAAGGAATTTGTGGTAATGATTTCACATTAATATTTAAATTGGTTCTTGTTCAGGTCAATTTTTGACTCTTGTTTTGTTCTTTAAATGCTATTAACTTTAATTTATTCTCATACCTTCTGTTGTGGTTTATCCTTAGTTCCTATGTTTCAAAAACCACTCAAAGAAGAAAAAGAGAGAAGTTCCAGTGTCACCGAATCCCGAACTAAATGGCAAGACTTTAATGACAGTGTTTTCATGTCTCAGACCTCAAGAAATAAATTGTCCCAGGGCTAAGTTGGAAGTTCCATGCTCAGAGACAAAGCCCTGTACACATTAGCAGGTAGCGCCAGAGAGGACCCAACCACTATCTGTAGAGGTACTACCTGCTTTTATAAATGCTGCGTTTAGCGGCAGTTAAGCTTGTTATGAATAAATACTGACATGAATTCTGAAAGACAATTGTTCTTCAGACTTGGGGAATTAATATCTTAAGAATAATGACAAGTGAGCTGTTCTGGACCAAAACTATGTGCACCAAATTGAAATACTCAAATCGTTCTGTGATTTCCATGTGTCTCCACCTACACGGATTTTACAAATAAAAGCTGCTTTTAATGAGATGTGTACTGTGTGATATGTGTGTCTCTTTTTCCATGAGAGGGTAGAGATAGTGAATGTCAAGGCCAGGTATTCCAGACCAATTGCAAGAGATACTAGAACAATGAAATGTATTATTAATTTAGGTTAATCTCTCACACTTTTGCTTCTCTGAGCTAATAGCTGGTGATCCTATGTATCTCATCTTAGCTACCTCTTCTTTTAAGAAAATATCCCTAAGCAAACACTGAGTTGGATTACACAATTACAGTGAGTACAGCTGTTACACAACTTATTTTTCTGTATTATAATTGCTTTTTTTTTTAACTCTTTCATTCCCATTAAAACTATTATAATTTTGAAGGCAACAAACATGTCTTCTTCCCATTCAAAATATGGCACTAAGCTGAGGGTGCAACAAAGCATAGTCTATATTCACCTTCCTGGACACACAAAAATCTGGTTCTTATGTTGTAAAATTCAGCCATATGACTATTTCTGGGCAAAGATGTCTCAATATCTCAGTAATAGTCTTTACTTCTGTGTTGAATCAGAAAATACTCCTCACCTTTCCTGGAAGGACCACCATGGAGGGCATGTATTGAGATATTTGAGGGTCAACTTGTTTACCAGAGCTCATTTTTACCTATTCTGAGTAATTTAGTGTCCTGAGAGCTTGGCTTAAAATGTGTAAAAACTATGAAACGCAAGCTGAAACTCCAAATGTCACTAATTTTGAAAATAGATATTCATGTTGCAGTGTTCCTATTATCAAAGGAAGTAACTTTTTAATTCATATTCTTTATGATTTACTACACAAGGTGTTTATTGATGTGAAAAACCTTGAGGATCTGTGATATTACCTTGTCAACAAGCTAATGACTTAGGCAGCTACAGTTACATAGGTGTTGACAGAAGACATGAGACTTCTGGGTCAGAGACAAAGAACTTCACTAATGACATCAAACAGCACATGTGTCATGTTTGCTTTGGTCTACTTACCTGCCAAATCCCACAGAGTGATGCAGAGTGACTCAGTGGATGTGAATTTGCATCACAGTAGAGGAGCCCTGAGCTAGCAGTGAATAACAACCTAATCCTTTAAAGTGACTATGAGCAAATCTTCTTGAACGCTCTCCTGGTGAGCAAACAACTCTCTTCTGCTTTGGAGGGAGATGCTGTATCTATTTTCCAAGGATGCATGTTATGCAAGTATCCTTGAAAATATAGCCTGGAACAAGAGTTATTAAAATGTTACTGCATGGGGGGCTTCCCTGGTGGCGCAGTGGTTGAGAGTTCGCCTGCCGATGCAGGGGACACCGGTTCGTGCCCCGGTCCGGGAGGATCCCACATGCCGCGGAGCGGCTGCGCCCGTGAACCATGGCCGCTGAGCCTGCGCGTCCGGAGCCTGTGCTCCGCAGCGGGAGAGGCCACAGCAGTGGGAGGCCCGCGTACCGCAAAAAAAAAAAAAAAAAAAAAAAAAAAAAAAAATGCTACTGCATGGAAAACATATATAAACATAAGATAGCCATAGAAAATTATCTTCCAGCAATTAAGAAAAGAGATACTTAGGGAGTTGAACTTTTCTAAGGATTGGTGGACTGTGGGTTCCCACCAAAAAATATTTCACATTATCATTTTCTCATTAAACAATTATTTATTGAGATACCTTTATAGAATAAGGATGGGGTTTGGTGCTTAATACAAGTTTAACTGCTCAAAGTATGTATTACTTTCATAGTTGACATCCATAGAAGAAACTTTGAGAATTCCAAATAAACCAGATAGAGGGTAGGCAAGGATAGGCAAGATTGAGAAAGTGATAAAAAGAACAACAACAACAAAATAATAATACATAATATTTTTGACGCTTTGGGGTTCAGATGGCTTTAAATAGATGATGACATCTGAAAGGAACAATTTAATGAGGAATGCATTATGATAATTTATGTTTTATCTGTGAAGGGTTTAAATCTTTGAGTTAGGGCTGGACTTAGGCTGAGATGAGTGAGACAGGGTCAGCAAGAACAGGGATGAGTACTGTCTTTAATTAAAAATTTGATATCTTGTTCATATTGAGTTCTTGATGTTGGCACTATTCTGTCATAGATCAAAGAAACATATTTGGTTATGACTTATAATTACTTATTTGGATTCTGATAGAAGAGGTGTCTGATGAACACTCTACCAATATTTATTCATTTTATCCTAAGCTTACATTATGTATAGTAATCTTTATAATTGGGTTTTGTTGATGTTGAAGTAAAGTGTGTTTAAGAATGCTTACTGTATTTAAATTTCTATTTAATAGTAAATTTTCAATGACCCCTATGTTGGCATATATGATTTTTTTAATTTTTTCTACACAAGAAGAGCTGAGGATATTTTCTTTGCTAAGCAAGAAATTGCTGCAGAAAGAAAGCAGCTGGGTGATTTAGAAAGCTACCTGGAAGGCAATAAGATCATGCCAGTACTCAGGATTTATTGTATAGTTTATTATATTCCTTTATTAAGGAAATGTCCCAGAATATTTTCTTAATTGTTCAAAAGACTTAATATCCCAACTGCTTCTAAAGGGTACCAAAGTGGACCTCTCTGCTCAAAATGTAGGGGGACACTTTCTAATGGCAATTAGTATCTAGATTTGGGGAGTTAAGTGTCAGACTCATGCAGCCTCTGACTCTATGAGGAAAGAAAATGAAAGAATCTTGGAGAAAGTTTTATGCCATTTTATATATTCCCTAGTTTTCCAGGCTACTCACTCTCCTAACAACCTTTCTACTCTAATCCAATTCTACATCAGTTATTAAAGATCAGAGGCAGGGATAGTAAGATGGAGCAGGAAAAGGGCTGAGGCTAGGGAGATGCTGGAGAATAAGCAGAGGTCACTACAAGGGCAGATGTAAAACAAGACCATAAGAAAACAGAAACAATTGTAATGTCCTTGGTCGTTTATAATTTTATTTATTTGAGTACTCTTTTTCTTCAAAGTCTAGCTGAAAGTTTGTCAATTTTGTTTCTCTTTCTTACAAATTAACTCAGTTTCATTGATATATTCTATTGTTTTTCTATTTTCTCTTTTACATATTTCTGCTATCATTTTTTTACCTCCTTCCTTCTGCTAACTTTAGGATTAGTTGTTCATTTTTTTCTACTTCCTTGAGATTTAAATTGTTAAACAAATGGGACCTAATTAAACTTAAAAGTTTTACACAACAAAGGAAACCATAAACCAAATGAAAAGACAACCCACAGAATGGGAGAAAGTATTTGCATATGATGTGACAGACAAGGGATTAATCTCCAAAATATAAAAACTGCTCATGCAGTTCAATATCAAAAACAAACAAACAAACAGCCCAGTCAAAAAATGGGCAGAAGCTCTAAATAAACATTTCTCCAAAAAAGACATAGAGATGGATAAAAAGCACATGAAAATATGCTCAACATCACTAACTATTAGAGAAGTGTGAATCAAAACCACAATGAAGTATCACCTCACACTGGTCAGAGTGGCCATCATCCAAAATTCTACAAACAATAAATGCTGGAGAGGGTTTGGAGAAAAGGGAACCCTCCTACACTGTTGGAGGGAATGTAAATTGGTACAGCTACTATGGAGAACAATATGGAGATGGAAAAAGAATAGACATGTGTGTTGGAAGCAACCTAAGTGTCCATCGATAGATGAATGGATGAAGATGATGTGGCACATATATACAAAGGAATATTAGCCATAAAAAGAAACAAAATTGAGTTATTTGTAATGAGGTGGATGGACCTAGGGTCTGTCATACAGAGTGAAGTAAGTTAGAAAGTGAAAAACAAATACCATATGCTAACACATATATATGGAATCTAAAAAAAAAAAAAAAAAAAAATGGTCATGAAGAACCTAAGGGCAAGATGGGAATAAAGATGTAGACCTACTAGAGAATGGACTTGAGGACATGGGGAGGGGGAAGGGTAAGCTGGGACAAAGTGAGAGAATGGTAGTGTATATATGGACATATATACACTACCAAATGTAAAATAGATAGCTAGTGGGAAGCAATCACATAGCAGAGGGAGATCAGTTTGGTGCTTTATGACCAGCTAGAAGGGTGGGATAGGGAGGGTGGGAGGGAGGGAGATGCAAGAATGAAGAGATATGGGAGCATATGGATATGTATAACTGATTCACTTTGTTATAAAGCAGAAACTAACACACCATTGTAAAGCAATTATACTTCAATAAAAACAATTAATAAAAAAAAGAATAGACATGCATGTGTGTATATCTAAATCACTTTGCTATACTCCTGAAACTAACACAACAGTGTAAATCAACTATACTCCAATATAAAATAATTTTTTTAATGTTAAATTGTTTATTTTAGATCTTTCTTTTTTCTTAATGTAGGCATTTAGTGCTGTAAATTTTCCTCACAATACTGCTTTTGCTGCATCTCATAAGTTTTCATATATTGTTTTTCATTTTCATTTGTTTCAAGACAGTTTTAATGTCCCTTTTCATTTTTATTTGACACATTGGTTGTTTAGGAATATGTTGTTTAACTTCTACATATTTGTGGATTTTCCAGTTTTCCTCCTGTTATTGATTTCTACCTTCATATTATTGAGTTTGAAAAAGATATTTGGTATGATTTCAGTTTGTTCAATTTTTTAAAGAATCGTTTTGTGACCTAACATATGCTTTAACCTGAAGAATATTTTGTGTATTTTTGAGAAGAATGTATATTCTGCTCAATTGGATGGAGTGTTCTACATACATCTATTAGATCTGTTAAGTTCATTTGTACTAAAGCATAGGTTAAGTCCACTGTTTTATAATTGATACCACAAAAATATAAAGGGCCATAAGAGACTACTATGAATGACTATATGCCAACATATTGGACTACTTAGAATAGGATATATTCTGAGAAACATAAAATTTACCAAGCCTACTCATGAAGAAATAGAAAATATGAATAGGAAAATAACAACTAAGGAGATAAAGCAATAATCAAAAACCTCCCAACATAGAAAAACCCAGAAACAGATGGCTTCACAGGAGAATTCTACCAAATATTTAAAGAAAATATAATACCAATCCTCTCAAGCTCTTCCGAAAAATTGCAGCCCTCCCAAAATAATCTTATGAGGCCAGTATTACTCTGATACCAAAACCAGATAAGGAAACCAAAATAAAAGAAAATTATTGGTCAATATTGCCAATGAATATAGATGAAAAACTCTTAATAAATTACTAGCAGACCAAATTCAACAGCATTTCAGAATGATCACACACTTAATCAAGTGGAACTTAACCCTGGAATGCAAGGATGGTTCAACAAATGCAAATCAATAAGTGTGATACACCATATTAATAGAATAAAATATAAAAATTATTTGATCTTCTCAATACACACCGATAAAGCATTTGACATAATTCAACATCCTGTCATGATAAAAACACTCAACAAAGTAGTATAAAAGGAACATACCTCAACATAATAAGGGGCATATATGACAGGACCATAGCTAGATCATACTCAAAGTTGAAAAGTTGAAAGCTCTCCCTCTAAGATCAGCAAAAAGCAAAGGTGTCCACTACCCACCACTTCTATTCAATATAGTACTAGAAATCTTAGAGCAGTTAGTCATGAAAAAGAAATAATATACATTAAAATTGGAAAAAAAAATTAGTAAAATTGTCTCTGTGTGTTGATGACTTGATCTTGCAAAAGAAAGTCCTAAAGAGTGCACCAAAAATTGTTACAAGTAGTCAAAAAATTCAATAAAGTTGGATTATACAAAATCAACATACAAAAATAAGTTGTATTTCCATATACTAACAGTAAACTATCTGAAAAAGACATAAGGAAAACAATCTCATTTACAATAGCATCAAAACAATAAAATACTTAGTAATAAATTTAACCAAGGAAGCAAAAGATCTATACACTAAAATCTGTAAAACACTGATGAAAGAATTTGAAGAAGACACAGATAAATGGAAAAATATCCAGTGTCCACAGATTAAAAGAGTATATTGTTAAAACGTCCATACTACCAAAAGCCCCCTATAGGTTGAATGGAATCTGTATCAAAATTTCAATGTTATTTTTCACAGAAATGGAAACATCAATCCTAATATTTGTGTGGAACCACAAAAGACCCTGAACAGCTATCTTGAGAAAGAACAAAGAACTTTGTTCAGAGGACGTGTACTTTGGAGGAAGTACACTTTCTGATTTCAAAATGTACTGAAAGCTATACTAATCAAAGCAGTATGGTACTGGCATAAAAACAGACACATAGATCAATGAGACATAATAGAAAGCCCAGAAATAAACCCACATATATATGGTCAAATTATATTTGACAGGGGAGCCAAGAATACTCAATGAAGAAAGGATAATTTATTTAATAAATGGTACTGGGAAAACTGGATATTCATATGCAAAAGAATGAAATTGGACCCTTATCTTACACCATTAATAATTCTACACTCATTCCAATCACCAATGTGTGAGTTTTTTTTTTTTTTTTCCCTAAACCACCTGGCAATTCTCTGATCCCAACTGGGTGTCCTACAATTCAACTCAACTCTGATGCTATTTACCCAGATATAGCATCAGATTCCACAAGTTAAGCCACAAGACTGCCCCGACAAGACTGCTCCCACTTCTGGTGCCATTCACAAGTCCAAGTTGTTGCCTGTGTTTCTAAACTGACTGGCTAGAAGTCACAGTTTCCCACAGCCCCTCCTTGGGTTTGATTAATTTGCTCATAGAACTAAGGAACCAGTTTACTCACTAGATTACCAGTATGTTAGAAAGGATAACACATCCATTTCACCTTTATGGTTCTGAAGTGATTCAGGCACAGAGGACAAGAAACCAAATAGTATAACAAAAGCAGTTCCTATTACTCTTTTTGCTCAGGTAATTCCAAGAGTTTTGGGAGCTGTGAGCCAGGAACTATAGTCCAAGACCAAAATATATATTTATTATAAATCACAGTATCACAGCACTCACAAAAATTAACTTAAAGGAATTAAGGATTTAAATGTAAGATCTAAAACTATAAAATTCCTGGAAGAAAACATAGGGAAAAATCTCCTCAACATAGGTCTTGGCAAGAATTTTTTGGATGGAACTAAAAGCAACAGAAGCAAAAATCAACAAGTAGAGCTACATCAAGCTAAAAAGCTTCTGTACAGCAAAGGAAACAATTAACACACTGAGAGACAACCTATGGAATGGGAGAAAATTTTTGCAAATCATATACATGATAAGGGGTTAATTTCCAAAATATATTAAAAAACTCACACAAACCTATACAAAAAAATATAATAATTCAATTAAACAATGGGCAAAGGACTTAAATAGACATTTTTTCCAAAGAGAACATACACATGGCCAACAAGTACATGAAAAAGAGTTCAAAATCACTAACCATCAGGGAAATGCAAATCAAAACCATAATATGATATCAACCTCACATCTGTTAGGATGGCTATTATCAAAAAGATAAGAGATAACAAATGCTGGTGAGGATTTGGAGAAAAGAAAACCCTTGTGCATTGTTGGTAGGAATTTAAATTGCAGTCATTATGGAAAACAACACAGAATTTACTCAAAAAATTAAAAATACAACTACCATATGATCCAGCATATCCACTTCTGGATATATATCCAAAGAAAATAAAATCAGGATCTTTAAGAGCTATCTACATTCCCTTGGTCATTACAGCATTATTGACAACAGCAAAGACATGGAAACAACTTAAGTTTCCATCAGTGGAAGAATGAATAAAGAAGATGTGATATATATCAGCCATAAAAGAGAAGAACATCTTCCATTTTGACAACATGGATGGACCTTCAGGACATTATGCACAGTAAAATAAGTCAAATATAGGAAGACAAATACACTATGATCTCACTTATATGTAGAATCTAAAAAACAGTTGAACTCATAGAAAAACAGAGCAAACTGTGATAGTCAGCACCTAGGGGATGGGGGAAATGAGATATTGGTCAAAGCGTTAAAATCTTCCAGGTTCATGAGGAATAAGTGCCAGGGATCTAATATGCAGCATGGTAACTATGATTAACTCTGCCGTGTATTTTGAAGTTGCTTTGAAAGTAGATTTTAAATGTTCTCACCGCAATAACAACAAAATGACAATCCTGCAACATGAAGAATGTGTAAACTAACTCCACTGTGTAAATATATAGTGATATACACATGTACCAAATCATCACATTTTAACCTTAAACTTATACAATGTTGTATATCAGTAATATCACAATAAAGAGAGAAGAAAAAAGATTTTAAAAGATTGAGAAAAATTAATTTAAAAAAGAGAGAGAGGGCTTCCCTGGTGGCGCAGTGTTTGAGTCCGCCTGCCAATACAGGGGACACGGGTTCGTGCCCTGGTCCGGAAGGATCCCACATGCCACGGAGCGGCTGGGCCCATGAGCCATGGCCACTGAGCCTGCGCCTCCGGAGCCTGTGCTCCGCAACGGGAGAGGCCACCGCAGTGAGGGGCCCGCGTACCGCAAAATAAAATAAAATAAAATAAATAAATAAATAAGAGAGAGAAAGCAGCTCACATATTAACTAGAAATAGTTCAACAAGGAAACACACATATTTGAAAGTCAACCCAGCTGGGCCAGTGACTCGCACAAAGGCTATTGCAGAGAAGCTGCAGTTTTGATGAATCCAAAACTTTGGAAAAAGAATATTTCAATAATACAGTGAATGTTCATTTGGAGAATAATTCATTCAGGAAATTTTCTTTTGGCAAATTTTCTGTGTAAATTGGTCATTTAGTGAATTGTTTCAGTAGAACACAATTTGGTGATTTCCTGCTAATTGGCTAGGGGTAGAAAAAAAAATCAGGGTGCTGCTCAGTCAGAATTTAGCTTTGGTGGCACCTAGTGTCAAGCTGATTCTGTTGTGGAGAAAAATATAAAAAGTAAAGGTCACTACAAGGTATGGGGAGGGAATAAACCAGAAATAAATGTTAAAGAAGTTATTCAAAAGCTATTATTTTCCTCAAAAGTAAGTTTAAGTTTGAACAGAGCAGCTAGGAGTAGGCCTGGTAAGATCAATGTATTGTCTGGCTAAGCAATACACAAAAAATTTCTGGGTAAAATGTATGCTTTTAAACGTTCAGGAAGATTAAGAAAACAAAACAAAAAAATGCATAGCTTAGATTATAGAGCTGAAGGTTTTGTTTGTATACTTTTCTGAATGAGAAAATGAAATTATTTTTATATTTATCTCTACACATCATTATAATACTCAGAAGAATCAACTGAAATGCATATTGGAGGCACTTTAAGTTGAACTCTTATACATGGGTGATTCCTTTGTTTTAATGATTAAGATGGTGAATTTGTTACTTTTTTAATTGAGATATAATTGACATACATTATATTACTTTTCAGGTGTACATCATAATGATCCAGGAAATTTCTTAATGTGATATTGTTTTACTATTTTACTGCTGGTGATATTTCATGTTTCTATTTATTTATTTTTCTTATTTCTCTGGATATACTGTTATTTTTAGCCATACTTAATTTTGTTTCTATATTAATTAACATTCCTTTGTATTTTTGAGCAATATGATTTAGCATGGGATTGGTAAAATTCAAAAAATTCCACATAATAAATAATAAAATCTTACTGAGGTATTATTTTTTGTGTATTTTACTATGTTATATTTTGTTTTTTAATGTGAAAGTATCAAACATAACATATATGTTGATCACATAGCTTTATCGATACAAAAACTGAGATCATCAAAAGATACATATAAGATAATTAACACTGACAATAAATCAATTCAGAGAATAATTAGGTAGTATTTGTTTGTCCTGTGTCCTGCCTTTTGTGACTGTAACATTTAGCATTTTCTTTCAGTTTTTAGTGAGAGTTTTAAGTCAACTTTATCTTTTCCTTTTAATCAGTAATTCTCACGTGATGTTAATTTAAGATTTTAGTGTGATTTCACATTATTGTCTCAGTGACACTCTTCCTAAAGTAGTATGCTGTCCATTTCTTTCCACAGTTTTCTTTCCAGGGTATAATATTTAGTTTAAACTTTATTAAAGGAAGAATTTTATTGTTCTCAAAACCCTAGAAAACTCATATTTTCTGTGGATATGGTGTTCCAAATACCAGTGCCAAAACATTTATTTTTTTTTCTACTTTCATATCTTCTTTACTTTATATTTTGTTGTCCATATTCCATTACTACAAGATGGCATACCATAGAAGACAAGAAAAATCTATGGATCCATGTGTGTACTTCAAAGGGTTGAAATAATTTCTAAAATCTTACATGTATTTTTGTGCATGTACATATTGGTAGGAACATTTTCTTTTTCCTTGGGGAGGGAGCTCATGGCTTTTGCTAGTTTTCTATGAGTATACAATTGAAAGATGGTTTAAAAAACCTACAGATTTTAAGTTATTTCAGAAATATTTAAGTTATTTATCACTTGGGCTTATAAGCTACACCATCTAAACTTTGGTGCAAAGTGAACTTTTCATTTTCTTCTTTCCTTCTTTTTTTCTTTTTTTCTTTTCATAGTATTTGCAAATATTATTAAACCACATGAACTAATGCTGGCCATGTTTACTTTCAAGAAAATATAATACATGTTAAATTTCCAACTATATCTTCTCGAGTTTGGCTGACGTTTCATATAAAATTTTGTTTTATATTTAATTTTTTGAAGTTGCTGTACATTTGACAGAAGTGTTTAGTGGATTATTCATGTAAATGTAAAGCAAAAAATTACAAACATGTAATGGTTATTATTTTGGATCAATTATGGACAAGAAAGAACAGTTTATTTGTATATGTTTCTATGAGAACATATTACTCTAAAATCAGGCACAATTTACCAAAATAATTATATTTTCCCTTTTGACTTAGTTGACAATAAAACTAATAAACTTCAAGCAGAGGCAAGGCCAGTCTCTCCAACTCTGGAGAACACAGGGCCTCTCTCTAAGTACTTGATTCAGAATAGGTGTTTATCTTTCATAGAGAATGACAACTCTTGACCAAAAATATTTTAAGGCAGAAAGTGTAATATAAAAAACTCCAAGTACAAAGTATTGCAAGTTTTATAAATGCTTTTTAAGTGATAACCTGCCAGAAAAAGGGGATGACAGCCATGTTCATTTTCTGTAGTTTTTAAAGAAGTTCAAACACACTATTACAGGACTGAAAAATTAAAAAATGCACACATTCATTTCATATTCTCCTTGTGTTTGATAATATGAAATCAATAAAATTCTATTCCCTGTGAGCTTCTCTGCCCCAAATTAGTTTAATCTGTAATTACAAAGACATTATCATGTTTACAGGGGAAATAAATATTTGCTAGGTTATTTCAAAGTGCTATCAACTTCTACTCCTTATAATTTGTTCCAGATCTTACCTTTTGAGTTGTGAGATATGACATTATGTAGAATTATGGAAAAGGGGAAGTACAGTCATTGTCCACTGTTTGTTTGCCTGTCTCCACTGTGATAGTGGAGCTAGACACTGAGGCATTCTAAGAGCAACTGGAGGCAGAAAGCTCTGAGGGTGGATGCCACCCTGCATTTCAATGCATGCTCTCCTTATTTTTGGGTGATTAGCTAGTTCTTTTTCAAATTTGCATCCATTTAAAAATCCATATTGCCTCAGGATTGTGTTACTAGATATATTACACAAAACAGTATGTCAAAAATACAAATACAAAGGAAAGCAACAAATATCAAAATTTATTCTAGGGAGAAAAATTTCCCATTTTGTAGATTGATAAGTGATCAATATAAAGCTATTGTATTATGATATTATTTAACTTAAATGTCTATTACTGAAAGTTTTAAAGGAGAAAGAAACTGAATATTTTAAAGAAAATAACTTGACGGTCATTTGATTATTTGGCTAAGGATATTTGTAAACATTTTTATTATATGCATTAACTATAATGAATGTAATAAAAGGTGGTAATTATACATTTATGGTAGATTTGAAAAATTAATTACAATTTTATCTCAATATTTGTTACGAATTGGATAATGGAAATAAGTGAAAATAAAGCATACTTAAAATATCTTAAAAATATAATATTGAATTATAATCAATTCCTGTTGCCAGATGAATTATAAATGAAATAAAATAATATAAAATTATATAAAAAGATATTTAAAAATAATAGTCAGTATAACCCTCCAAATAAAATAAATACCCATGAGTATACACTGATACAAATTAATAATGATTACCTATATAAATAAGTACTGGTAAGTACAACCCTTACTTACAGAAAAATTCCAATAAATGAATATATAAGTAAGGAGAGAAGTAGAAAGATCAATACTGAAAAACTAATGTTGCCATAATTGCTATAGGCGAGATCCACTGATGAATGCTAAAATCAGTGGGTAAACTCTAGTGAGAAATGAGATATTTGCATAACCTAAAGCATCTCCCCCCAAACATTTATTATTTGCAGAGGCAACTTGGGAGGGACACTCTCTTAATCAAATGATCAAGATCAATATTGCCTGCAACATGATGCATTGATATCATGTTGCCACATATGATGTCATGAAAAAGGCATATCAGCTCACTGGTATTTTCCTGCAAATCTGTAACTTCATTGTAATCATGAAAAGTATCAAAAATATTGAGAGACATTCTAAAAAATACCTGACCAGTATTTTTTAATAGTGTCCTGGTCATGATGTGCAAGGAAAGACTGAATGACTCACAGACTGAAGGAAACTAAAGTGACATGACAACTCAATGCAGTGTGGGATCCTGGATTAGAGCCTTGAAATAAACCAGTTATGCAAGATAAAGAGGTCCTGGAGATCTATTGTTCAGCACAGTGTCCATAGCTAACAATGCTGTATTACCCTTAAAATGGACTAAGAGGGTAGATCTCATGTTAAGTGTTCTCACCACACATATGAATAAGAATAAGAATAAGAATAATATGGATGGGGTAAAACTTCATGAGATGATGGATATGTTTATATCCTAATGGTGGTGATGGTTTCATGAGCATATATTATGTAAGAACCCTTGAATTGTATACATTTAGTATTGTATGTACACCGTTTTACATGTCAATCTAGCTCAATAAAATGGTCTGTAAAAAAATTTGGGGAGGGCTTCCCTGGTGGCGCAGTGGTTGAGAGTCCGCCCGCCGATGCAGGGAACACCGGTTCGTGCCCCGGTCCTGGAGGATCCCGCATGCCGCGGAGTGGCTAGGCCCGTGAGCCATGGCTGCTGATCCTGTGCGTCCGGAGCCTGTGCTCCGCAACGGGAGAGGCCACAACAGTGAGAGGCCCACGTACCGGAAAAAAAAAAAAAAAAAATCTGGGGAGATCTGAATAAAGTATGTAGTTTAGTTGATAGTATTGTGCCAATATTAATTTCCTCATTTTGTTTATTAACCATGGTTATGCAAGAGTTTGACATTAGAGGAAATTGAGTGAAGGATATTTGAAACTGTCTGTGGTAACTTTGTGCTACCTTCTGTAAGGTTAACATTATTTCAAAATAAAGAATATTCAAAATTATTGTTTTTAAAATGTGAATTTTAAGTGGTTTCACTGACACCCTCTTCTTATATTACACCTGGGAAAGACAGCCCTACTCTATATTTCTCTGTCCTGTCTTGTTTACTCCATCATAGTACTTATAATGATTGTTATATGTCTTTTTCATGGTGGTATATAGTGTCTTGCACAGTTACTGATTCACAAAAGCAAACAATATTTATATAATTAATTTATATATATATGAGTATCTGAAATCCATTTTTAAGTATTTAGGAAAAGCACATATTAGGCTTATAACATTCTACGGTATACTTAATATCCAAATCCATCTATTTCGTTCAAATAAATGAAAGACTTATATCAAAATCAAAATGATTCAATTAGATTACTAAATTGGCTCAAATTAATCCCCCATACTGTATTTTATTAATACATAGAAAACAATTTGAGAAAGTTTTTCTTTGTAATTTGGTAAAGTAGGACCTTTAATTTTTCCCAAACTCCAGTAATTTTATTGAAGAATTATGTTACAAACTTTGCATCTTAAACTATTCAGTCTTGTTTCAACAGTATAATAAACTTCTATGCATATACTTTTCCCTCCCAATTCCAGGAAAACTAATCAGTCTTTTAATATAAATCCTGAATCTTCTAGGCACTTCTAACTCATTATATTGTAACATACCAATAATGCAATCATTTAAATTATTTCTAAACCTACTAAATACTATTGTGATTACTTTTAAATAAGCCACATGGCAGTGTACCAATCATCCTGAGAAACGGAGTTTCATTAGTTTGAGTGAATGAAATTGCTTAACAGAGGACTCATTCTTGCCTCAAAGGGAATCTCAGGAAGTAGATATAGAAATGCCCATAGGTTCCAGTAGTAGTCATAAAAACGTATGTGATTATACCAAAATATTGAAGTAGTTTTATAAATATTAAATAATAAACTTCACCACACTCTCTGGAGATTTGCTTTATACGTTTTTAAGTACAAACAATTTCCTCATCTTTTCTGCCAGACATTTCTATGTTTGTGAACTAGAGTTCACTCATATATTGTTATGTTAATCATATTCATTCTTTATGGTATATATCTTGTTTATTTATAGTAGAAATAGACTTCCATGTAATGTAAAGAGTCTAGTGTATGAAAAAAAATGCTTCATTTTAATTTGTGGGAAATATAGAGAAGATAATTTAAAGTGATAATAATTTTTCAGTATTTATTAAATACACTATAAGATGATAGTGATGATAATGATGACGGTCTTGAGAAAGATGATAATAGTGTGTATTTTGCACAACACCCCATTCTGGAAAATTTTCACCCTAGATAATGCTGTCGTAATTCTCTAGCACAGAATGTATATTCAATAAATATTTGCTGTTGAACCATTGATAAAGTGACTGTTGGGCAGAAAAGAACATTTTTGGCTTTTCAAATTAATACTGGCTTTATGGAATTACTGATTATGCTAATTGGATCAAATCCTAGAAGAGTTTGTTAAAAGATGATTCTTTTTGTTCTTTTTGGTGGTTCTTTTTTTACTGAAGTATAGTTGATTGAGTTACAATGTTGTGCTATTTTCACATGTACAGCAAAGTGATTCAGTTATATATTTTATATATATATATATATATATATATATATATATTCTTTCCCTTATAGCTTATTACAAAATATAGAGTATAGTTCCCTGTGCTATACAGTGTGTCCTAGTTGGCTATCTATCTTACGTATAGTAGTGTGTATATGTTAATCCCATCCCCCTAAAAGATGATTCTTGATGAAAGATACAAATCTCAATGCTAGAATCTGTTGTTAAGACTGCAGATATGAATCTAGTACTGGCTTTCATCATCTCATGACAGGGAAATGTATTCAATAATATCTTCATGCTGGAAATAATTATCTGTATGACAAAGACCATAAATATGATCAAAGCAGGAAAGTGTTCTGAACTGGAGTCTTTTATTACTGGAACTAATTACTGTCTTACTATGTTCAGGACTTTACTTTCTTCTTAATGAAAGAAACTATTAATTAAATACCTATTTTTTATGAGGAATTGTATAAGGACTTTTGAATATTCTATCAACAGGTTGAGAAAGAGATTTTATTTTATGTGAAACACTCATGGCCTAGAAAAGCCATGTCAACACTACACCCGTCTGAGGTTAGTTATCTCAATATTTTCTAAAGATATCAAGATATTTTGTACCTTTGGAAACAGGTCATATATACTTAAAAATATACCCAGTAAATTTTCCAGATACTGTGATCATTGAATTTAACTGTCTATTCCTTTATAAAAGCTTCCCCAATATATTTTCCACTTTGAAAAATGTACCAACTTAAAAAAAAAAAGCTGTGTAACTTTAAAGCATGAGAATACTAATAAAGCAAAGTTTAATAAACGTGATGAAGAAGAGAGGGTTAAAGGAGAGTGTATGGCTGTGGATATTGCTAGAAAGCAAAGATTAAAAACAAAGATTATGTAAAAGCAAACTTGTAAGAGTAAGGTTATAAATTCTTATCCATCATGTCTTTATCACAGATTGTGGTCAATTTCTGTGCCACAACAGTCTCCTGTAATTCTGCCTTCATCTCCTCTCCTCAGGAGCAGAGTCCAGGAGAAACACAGAGGAGAAAAAAGTAAGTTTAATTCCCTTTGTCTCATTACAATGTGATAAGGCAGCATGATTCAGTGCAAAGATCACAAGCTTTGGAATCAGATACATCTGTCCCTGAATTTTAAGTCACTTCCTTAAATGAAAAGTCTTAACCATAAGTTTCAGAATGATATTGCAAACTATTGTAATCATGAAAACATGCAAATAAACATTGAGGGTAAATTTATGGAAAGGACACTGGAGTATTTCAAAGAACTAGAAATTATTGATCAATAAAGAATCAAGAAGTGAAGGAAAAAAGAGCAGATAGAATTTGTAAACCTTCATTCATGCACCTGACATTAATCTAAACTAAGTCTTACTCCTCACAAATTGTTGAACAAGAGAACATAATTGGTTCTACTTGTTTTACACTTATCTATTCATCCGTAGTTCAGTGGGCATGTTCATAAATGGCTTCTAGTGTCGTAGCAAAGGAGATTCTTCTACAAAGAAGTACAGAGTCTTGCAAACAGTCTAACAGAAGCCCACTACATTTGACTTATTAGCCCCTCAGCAAAATGATCTCATTTTATGTGTATAAGGATCTAAAGAGGACCTCACTTAACATGATCCAGCTATTTTACCTGTTAGATTAATTTGGTAATGATTAACAGTTTGTTTCTGCCTCCCTGTATCCATGTCCCTGTGTGCTATGAGTTTGACATTCTTGCCTTTTAAAGGTGAAGTCTGATTTTCCAATACTTGAATATGGAATCAGACTTTGATTTGATTTTGCAATTTGCAAATAGTAGATATGATACACACTGGTACTCGAAGTGCTCTTTTGCAGTGGGATGTGACTTCTCTTGAAGATGGAAACCTTATTCTCCAGTGTGAACAAGTCTGGGCTAGGAGGATGCAAGAGATCTTCTCAGATATGTCAGCTCCCAAACCCTCAGACATGTGAGTGAGGTAACTTAGACCATCTGGCCTCAGTTGACTTGGGTCAGGCATGAAGAACTGCTAAAATCTATGAATCATGAGAAAATAATAAATGTTTGTGTTTTAATTTGCTTAGTGTTAGGGTACTTTGTTACGTAGTGTAAGTTGACTGATAGAAAAATTATAAGTGTGGAGCTGCATAACAAAAATTCTAAAACATTTGGAAAGGGTAGTTGGTGGAAGTTTGAAAAGCAGTGAGTAAACTCTTAGAAAAGTTTGGAAAATGATGTGAAATCTGTTAGTAGATGCTGGAAAATTAGTGAGGAAACTGCTATAGCAGGCTAAAAATACGATGTCTCACATTGCATAATGATGAAACAATTTCAAAATTCTCACTGTTGGTAACATGGAAGGTGGAAAAACATTTCTAATGGACTTAGGGATCTGGCTAAAGCTATTTCTAGGCATCATGTTGAAATTTTCAGTTGTCCTCTCTGTGATGCACATAAGGTATGGAAAGAGAGAGATGGACTAAAGAACATAGTTAAGCTGACTTTAGAGGAGCCAGTGTTTGCCTACTTGGAGAGTAAAACTCTTTCCTGTATTCATTGTTTTGAAAGCAAAATATTCTTAAAGTAAGGAATCATGAGATAAAGATCAAATAAAGGGATTAGTTCCAGGTCCTCTTAAAAATACCTTTAGAAGATTTAGAGGAGTGTGTTGTAGACCTTCTAAGCAGGAGCTTAGAAGAAAGAGCTTCTGAGAATTTAAGGGTTGTCCCATAGCAATGTGGTGCATAGATAAATATATAATTTATTATATATACATATTTTATATGTATATACATGTACTATGAATTATTTAGAGGAAAAAAGAGAAAAGATAAATGATAGACAAGATAGATGATAGAAAGTTAGATCATAGAGCTATAAAGATTTTCACTTTTTGAGGGAGGAAATTAAAATGGAAAAAGGATGGTGATTAAATCTTAGGATAATTCTAGAGGAAGTTATTAAATACAAAGTGTATTTCAGTTATCTTTTACTACATAGCAAATTACCCTAAAGCTTAGAAATTTAAAACAACCATTTAACTTAGTTCTGCATTTTGTGGGATAGGGATTTATGGAGAGTTGACTGGAATTTCTCACTTGCAATCCCATGCTGTACCATGGGAGGGATTGACCACATATGTGTGGGTCTATTTCAAGACTTTATTGTGCTCCAGTGACCATTAATCAAATCTTTACACAAATATCACATTGTCTTGTTTAAAGTCTTATTGAAACTGCTTTTTCTTAAAATCAGAAAGTGTAAATCATCTAATTTTGTTGTTTTCACAATTGTGTTGGCATTTCTGTATGGATATTTAAATCAACATGTCAATTTCTATAAAAAAGCCTTTGCAATTTTGATTGAGATTGTGTCAAATTCATAGACCACTTTTCAGAGAACAATATTGAGTCTAATCAATTAATGCACTATTTCTCGATTTATTTAGATCTTCTGAAAATTTGTCTCAGCAAGTCTGCAATAGTCTGCATGCTTCAATGAATAGATAATGCACATATTTGTTCAGCTTTATCTCTAAGTATTTCATATTTTAATACTTCCTAAATATTTTAATTTCTGATTATGTACTGCTAGCATGTAAAACTACAGTTGAATTTTTATATTGTCTTAATTTATTGCAACTTTGTTAAACGCACATTTATTAGCTTTAATAACTGCTTTGAAGATTCTGTAGGATTTTCAACATGAATTATCTCCACAGAGACAGTTTTAATTTTCCCTTTTTTTTTTTTTTCTTTTTGTGGTACGCGGGCTTTTCACGGTTGTGGCCTCTCCCATTGTGGAGCACAGGCTCCGGACCCGCAGGCTCAGTGGCCATGGCTCACGGGCCCAACCACTCCGTGGCATGTGGGATCTTCCCGGACCATGGCACGAACCCATGTCCCCTGCATCGGCAGGTGGACTCAACCACTGTGCCACCAGGGAAGCCCCTAATTTTCCCGTTTTAATCTAGATATTTTTGCTTCTTTTCCTTGATCTATTGCACTAGTTAGACCCTCTGGGACAATGTTAAATAGAAGCAGTGAAAGGGGATATTCTCGCCTTGCACCTAATATTAGACAGAAGCATTGAGTCTTTCACCATTAAATATCTCATTAGTTATTTATTTTACATAAATGCATATGAAAACAAAGGAATTATGTTCTATTACTAATTTGTTGTCATTTTTAGTATTTTGTCAACTATTTTTGCATTTTTCAGTAGTATGCTTCTTGTTTTCAGGCTGTTTATGTAATGAATTATATTGATTGGATTTCAAATGTTAAACTGATTTTGCATTGTAAGGATGAACTCCACTTGGTTAAAACTTATTATCCTTTTTTTTATATTGTTAGGTTCAATTGGCTAGAATTTTGTAAAAATATTTATATTTATGTTCATGATGGATTTCTTTTTTTCCTTTTCTTGTCATGTCATTGTCTTATTTTGGTATTAAGGTAATTTTAGTTTTGTAAGATGAGTATGGAAGCATTTTCTCCTCTTTAAATTTCTGGAAGTGTTTGTGCAGAATTAGCATTATTTTATCCTTATTGACTTGATTGTGTTTACTCATGAAGCCATCTGGCCCTGACATTTTTTTGTGTGTGAATAGTTTAACTAAAAATTCTATTTCTTTAATAGGTGTATTTCTGTTTAGGTCATCTGTTTCTTATTAAGTTGGCTTTGGTAGTTTTAGTCTTTCAGAGGATTTGCTTATTTTATCTAAGTTGTTGAATTTATTGACATAAAATTGAACATAGTATTTTCCATCTATTTAGTATCCACAGACTGTTTTAAAGCCATCTCTACTTTCTATGGCTGGTAATCTATGTATCATTCTTTCTTTTTTTAAACATTTTTTTAATTGCAGTATAGTTGATTTTCAATGTTGTATTAATTGTTTCAGGTGTAGAGCAAATTGATTTGGTTATATATATATATATATTTTTTTTCTGATTCTTTTCCCTTATAGGTTATTACAAAACATTGAGTATATTTTCCTGTGCTATACAGTAAGCCCTTGTTGGTTATCTATATAGTAGTGTGTATATGTTAATCATTCTTTCTTGATCACTCTAGCTAGAGGTTTGTCAGTATTATTGTTCTTCTCTAAGAACTATCTGTTGGTTTCTTTAATTTTCTACTTAAGCTCCATTCTCATCTTCATTATTTCTTGCCTTGTCCCTACTTGGACACTTTAAAATGTTTCATTATGTTCTGACTTAAATTAGTTCGAATGAGAAATCTACCACTATTCTTATTTTTGTTTTGCTGTATCTAATGTATTTTACTTATTCTGGCTGATATGAAAATTTCCTTTTATCACTGCTTTTTAAAAATTTGACAATTATGTGTCATGATGTAGTTTTCTTCAAGTTTGCTGTGTTTGCAATGCAATAAGAATCTTGGATTTGTGGGTTTATTTCTTTCATCAAATTTTCAAAACTGCAGTTGTTTCTTCAAATATTTCTTCTACCACTCTCTTTTGTTTTGCTGACTTCACTCACATATATGTATAACTTTCTGATGTTTCCTTAAATCACTGATACTTTGTTCCTTTCTTTTCCCAATCTTTTTTTTCCCCTATGTTTCATTTTGGATACTTTCCAAAACACTCTTTTCTGCTGCACTACTTAATCTGTTGTTAATCCAATCCAATGTATTTTTTTAATATCATATATTATAGTTTTAATCTCTAGAAGTTAATTTTGGTCTTTTTTCTAAATTTACAATATACTGTAATCTATTTAGGTTCAGTCTTCGGACTTTTAAAGTATATGGAGTATAACCTTTATATAAAAATATTCTCATGTACTGATTCCCATTTCTGGGTTGGTATTGATATTTTTTTTACTAATCATTAAAGTTTGTATTATTTTGCTTAATGCTAAGAAAAGCTTATATGATTATTTAATATAATTTTATTTTCCCCAAATCAAACATAGATAGAATTCTATCAAAAGATACTGTACGGGCTTCCCTGGTGGTGCAGTGGTTGAGAATCTGCCTGCCAATGCAGGGGACATGGGTTCGAGCCCTGGTCTGGGAAGATCCCACATTCCGCAGAGCAACTAGGCCCGTGAGCCATAACTACTGAGCCTGTGCTCTGCAACAAGAGAGGCTGCGATAGTGAGAGGCCTGAACACTGCGAAGAAGAGTGGCCTCCACTTGCTGCAACTAGAGAAAGCCCTCACACAGAAACAAAGACCCAACACAGCCAAAAGTAAAAATAAGTTAATAAAAAAAAAAAGATACTTTACCTTAGCAATGACTTCTGAGGACTTTTTCCCCTTCAGCAAAATTATATAGTCAATTTTCTTTAAGAATACATTAGTAATTATGTTATTTAATGTTATATATTGCTACTAACTTATAATTAATTCATAAACCTTTATTATTTTGTAAATTATTAGTAGGAAATATTATATATATTAAAGTTTTCAATATTTTCTGAAATCGGGACAGAGTGTCCTTACAATAAAATTTGGGGACAGATAATAAGATAATAAAGAAAATAGCAATCCCCAGAATGAAACTTTGATTTGTATCTCCAAAATTAATCAAAAATAGTGAAATTTTATGTTAACATCTTTTTTATTTGCCATGTACTCATAACTATCACTACAGTTATAACTGATCTAATTGACTAGATCAATATTTTAATCATTTCCACAACTATTTTTATGGATAGCATCCAAGAATCTCAGTCAAAATGTACTTAAATACCATAAAGACCTATTAACAACCAAGATACTGGTTCTGTGCTGAGATGCCTTATGTACACTGGTTTAACATTTTTAGAAGAAATAATCAGTTTTCCCAGGTTTCATCTCCATTTTTTTTTTTTTACTCTGCATTGTCAAGCAGATGAACTCTCTAGCTCCCTTGATTGTGGCTATTATTTCTTTTCTTGGAAAATGTTAGATTTACTCAAAATATGTTTTAATGACAGTTTTTGTCATCATCACTTTATTAAAGCTGCCTGCACTAAAAATGTTGTGACTTTCTGCTGCAAAGTGAGTGAAACTCCTACAAACCAGGGAGGCACAGAAAAGTGGGATGCTGTTTCTGCATTTGAATTTCTATATATATTTTAAATTCCTTCATTTCAGAAGCTTGTTTTGTTTTGGCTTCCCATGATCCCTGGCCCTTGCTCAGAAGACCACAGAATGCACAGTCAGTTTTATGACATTTTCACTACTTCTTTAATGTCATGTCCCATGGCTCCTTTTCTTTATTTTCCAGAGAAGAAAAATTACATTCATGATGTACTTTTATTTAGATGACTTCTTCATAGACTATTTCTAGGCTCCACCTATTTCTCTGTAGCAGTGTTCTTCAAAGTGTGATCCAAGATCCCAGTGAATCCTCAAAACCCTTTCTGTAGATATGCAAGATCAAATTATTTTCATAAAAGAAAGTAAGATGTCATTTTTATTTTTTTGCCTCAGTCGTTCACTGGCTATACAATGTGCGACATTACAGCAGATTGTATGCATTATCAGATATGAGAATTCAACTTTTTTTCTAAGTCACACATTAAATAAATCTGTGAAAATGTAAAACTGAGAAAATCTAACAATCTCACTATCTCTCTAATATTTTATTTGCTTAGAAGTAGAGTTAGTTTTTCATAAAGACTACATTATTTGTGTGCACAGATAAAGGACTTATTACTGTTCTTTTAAAATGATTTAATTTATAACAAAGTAAATATCTGTTTTAATTTCTATTGTGGTAAACTTCCATAGATATAACCAGTGATGTGTTTGAATGGGCTTCCACAGGATTTTGTGAGATAATTGTGCACACATCTTTCCAATTGTATGATCAGTGACATTTTATTGGTAGCTTTAAATTGAATATAGTGGAAGTATTAGCTCCACAGAGGTCAGAAAATGTTATAAATCAAGGTTTGTTCACACAGTCCCCGTCCCCAGTCTTCACACTTTTGAATAAATATTTACCACATCATTGGCTGTAACCCACAAAATCCTGAGACCAAAATTTTGGGTTTCTGAGGCCAAAAAGTTTGAGAACCATGGCTCCAGACCACGCTTCAAGGCATTGCTACCCTAAGTCAGTTTGGAAAGTAGTAAATGTTTTATTAACAAAATCTTCTGATTTCCAACTTCCAAACCTCTTTGGCAATGTTGTAGAAATATAAGTGTGCATTGGTCTAATTTTACCTCAAATCTACACATATCAAATTGATCATATGCTGGGGAAGTTTGGCTGCTAAAATTACAGCTCTTTCAATAATAGTTTTGGGTGTTTAATTCTTGATAGAAAAAGAAAGCATAAAACTATTACATATCACTTATTTTAAAAAGGAATACATATTTTGTTGAATCTTTTCAGAGAATATGAAGATTCTATTTTATTTGGGAAATTGTAGAGTTGGTCAATGTTTGTCAAAGTCAGGAATGGATCTAGTTATACTCATGTATTATCATTTTTTTTCTTTTTTTTTTTTTTTTTTTTTTGCGGTATGCGGGCCTCTCACTGTTGTGGCCTCTCCTGTTGCGGAGCACAGGCTCCAGACACACAGGCTCAGCGACCATGGCTCACGGACCCAGCTGCTCCGTGGCAGGTGGGATCCTCCCAGACCGGGGCACGAACCCATGTCCCCTACATCAGCAGGCGAATTCTCTACCACTGCGCCACCAGGGAAGCCTCATTTTTAAAATGAGTATTTTGAAGTATAGAAACTTTATATTTTGAGGATGCTGAGTTAACATGAATTTTAAAATGGCAAGTTAAGGTTTACAACACTCTCCCTAATAAATCTCATTTTTCATAGGATGACAGGGGAGGAAATTGAAATCTGCTGCTCATTTTATAGCTGAGCAAACTTCTAAGAGGTAAACTTATTCACTTATTTCACATGATTCCCCTTGTAAATAACTTGTTTAGAGCCTATGGGATTTAGCAATCTGTATCAATGAATATACATCCCTTGTGAAGTGATATAGGTTATTATGACCCACTTACATATTGCTTACTTTTAAACTCTGTTTTCACCACTTTTTCTCTTACAGCTCATTCAGTTTATTTTTTAGCTGCTGATAAATACCTGGACAAAATTGTTGTTCCAAATACTGATTATCAAGTATCAGACACATGAATTATCCTTAATTGCTTTATAAATATATCTCACTGTGACAAAAAATATTGATAAACTTTGTAATCTAGTCCTTTATCTTTACCTTTTATTCTCCTATGAGAACTAATTTAAATTGCAATATATTGGAATTAGAATAATATGGAATTCCCATTTTTGTAAGTCAAAATAATGCTTTAGAAAAAATTTAACCTTATTATATATATATACATATATATACAAAAATATATTCATACACATATGCATATACAAATATATGTATAATACAAATGTGTATTAAGATTATTAAAAAATCCATTGGCTTACTTGCTTTTCACTACAAATTTTCAAAAATAACACGTTTGCTAAATCAGACTGTAATGTAAGATTTTAGCAATACTATGTTTTGTTGATGGTATTTAAATTATTTTTTAAGAAATAGGAAAATCACTGAGAATAATACAAGTGTACCACAATTTTTTACAAGTGGTTTACATTTTAACTGAGTCAAATTTCAATCTCCATTTTATTAATTGATTCACACTTTCAGAAATAAATATTGTAATAATCAAAATTTTTTCTTGAATCAGCGTGCAGCTGTGCTTGCTTCTCAGCATACTTGTTATTTTTATCACAGTTTTACAGTCATTATTATTTATACTACATTGATTGAAGCCTCCATCCTGCAACATTATTGCCACCAGTTACACCGACACTTCAGTTTACTAATTAGTCTGCTCAATCCATCCATCTCCTTCTCACCCTTCTGTCCAATGCTATTTTGTGGAGTGCACATAAGTGATCTCTATACATTACAGACTATACATCATAGTGTTACTTTCTGTCATTGTTAATAATGCTGCTGAGTAAAAAGACACCAACAAATCTATTAAAATTATTGATCATAGAGTTATCTGATTTTTCTAACTTCAAATAATAAAAAATGCTAGTAATTCTACATTTGAGTTTGTGTTTCAGTATTTTCCAAGTGTATAATAAAATGTACAGTCCTTATAGATCATTTTTTTTTTAAAGTATAGGTTCAGATCCAGGCTCCTTCAAAGTGTATGATCTTGGACAAATTAAGCTCTATAAATTAGAGCAACTCTTCTTACAGTTGAACTCAATAATGTAACTGATTTCACCATATTTAATTTAAATAATGTATTAAAACCTTTACTGTTTAGATTGGCACATTTCAAGTTCAAAATATATTATTATTTATTTTTATTAAAAATGTGACAAAAACAACACAATTTTTTTAGTCCACATAGTAAAATGTAATACCTGTAGCTCTTATTATATGATTTGAAAAGTTATTTGATAAAACATCTAAGGAAAATTTCTTTACTAAATTAGAAATTTAGAAATTTCTTTATTAAATTAGAAAATAAAATAAATGAAGTTAACAGTATGCCTAATCTTTATGCATTCATTAATTTATTAATTTCAATAACATTTATTGGGTTCCTACAATGTGTCAGAAGTTACACAGATGAAGACTAAGGAATGGCTATGACCTTAAGTTCTACTGGGACATTTATAGTATAGCAAGGTAACACATTTCTTCTAATAAAACTTCTTCATGTTAATCAGAAATGGCAATTTGTACAATAGGCATGATTGTCATATGGAATAAGAATCACCTGTAGCGATTCTACATTAATTAATAAATTCTGAACCACTATCCTACAAATGAATTTGTACTTAAAATACCTTGTTTTCCTTTTAGTAACATCATGATTCAAGATAACCACCCAGAAAATGTATACAGCAAATTAAAGAACACTCAACATACTGTCCACTATACTCTAGTGTACCTCGCATCAGCTGTATCAGTCAGCTGCTAAGTCTCATTAATTCATTTTACAAATGGGGAAATTGAGGTAAATAGAGAAAGAAAGGAAGAAAATGTGGATTAGTGCTAAGGTGAAAAAAAGAAAGCAATACATATTTTAAAATAAAATGAAAAAAAGCAAATCAGAATGAGAATGATGGGATATGTTGAGGAGTATCTTTAACTCAACTTTGAGGATCCAAGGACTAGAAAGAGACATGAGGTGAACACAGTTTTGCCACTGCGAAAGAAACTTCTAGGACTTCCGTCATAAGAAGGAAACATTCCTTTTCAAAAAGATGGATGGAAAGACACACTGAAATGCTATTTAAACACAGGTAGATTTAAATGTGTTGTACAGAATATGCACACAAATATTTTGAAGGAAGATTACAAAGAAAGGAACAATTACATCTAAATGTTAGTTCAAAGGGAATTGTATATGATAGCTGTCCTGTTTTTCCTTTGTGTGGGCATCTACACATTTATTTTTCTTCTTTCTCAGGCTGTCAGTATTTGATGTTCTCAGAGACTTGAAATTATCCTGTTATCAAGACAAACTGATTTGTTTTTTAAAGGACATTTTAGAAGATGAAAACATTTTTATACTTTATTTCCTTAATTTAATCAAAAGGGAGACAATGTTTATTTCTCTCCTTTCTTACTTCTAATAATACACTTCACTGTCTTTTTTTTTTTTCACCTCTTAGGATCCTGGGGGAAAATTAACAACAGCCAACAGCAACATATTCCATCTTTGTAAGAGATATGCTTTGTCTCTAATGCCCTTTGAACTCTGGGAAAAAAGGCAATGTTATTCTGGCTTTACCTACCACGTGGCATTCTTCTGACTATATTTGAATATAGAAATCCATAAAGCACGTTTTTTTTTGCCAACAATATATTAATTAACTTAATTTTGTTTTTATACTATTTTAAAGGTTACTTTCCATTTACCCTTTTTACAAAATATTAGCTATATTCCCCGTGTTATACAGTACATCCTTGAGCCCACCTTACATCCAATAGTTTGTACCTCTCACTCCCCCACCCCTATATTGCCCCTCTCCCACACTGGTAACCACTACTTTGTTCTCTGTGTCTGTGAATTTTCTTCTTTTTGTTATATTTACTAGTTTGTTGTTTGTTTTAGACTCTACACATAAGTGATGTCATACAGTATTTGTCTTTCTCTGTCTAGCTTAATTCACTTAGAATAATGCCCTCCAAGTTAATCTATGTTGTTACAAATGACAAAAATTCATTCTTTTATATGGCTGAGTAGTTTTCCATTGCATATATATATATATATATATATATATATATATATATATATATGATATCTTCTTTATCCATTCATCTGTTGATGGACACTTAGATTGTTTCCACATCTTGGCAATTGTGAATAATGCTGCTATGAACATTGGGGTGTATGTGTCTCTTTGAATTAGTGTTTTTGTTTCTTTTGGATATATACAAAGGAGTGGAATTGCTGGGTCATATGATAGTTCTATTTTGAGTTTTTTTAGAAAACTCCCTACTGTTTTCCACAGTGGTTGCACAAATTTACATACCCACCAGCAGTGTATGAGGGTTTCCTTTTCTCCACATCTTTGCCAACATTCGTTATTTGTGTTCTTTTTGATAATAGCCATTGTGACAGGTGTGAGATGATATCTCATTGTGGTTTTGATTTGCATTTCCCTGATGATTAGCCATGTTGAACATCTTTTCATGTGTCCTTTGGCCATCTGCATTTCCTCTTTGGAAAAATGTCTATTCAGTTTTATACAGTATGACTGAAAGCACATGATAGAAAGAAAAACTTCCCTGAATTGACTAACATTGTACATGATCACATAAACAGCATTGTCATGCACCTAAAAAAAGAAGGCAGAAAACAGCATTGTTACTTAAAATGAAAGGAGATCAATGTTTGGTAAGCATATACACAATAAAAATCTAGCATTAACTATACAGAACTCCAAGAGATTTCTGACAAAGGAATGTCTCAGGCCCATTTCTAAGTGGGAATGAAGGGAAATATATGCTTATGTATTGCATTAGGGCCATGTTTAATGCACATAGTATTTACTATGTTTTATGTTTTTTTATTTTTATTAATTCTCTAACTTCAATAAATAAGTTATTTGAAGTCAAATTTAGAGAACATTCAACTTCCTTTGTAATCTTCAGTGTCATTTAGTATATAGATCTATGTGTCCTAAGTCTAGTCACTCTGAATTAAGAATGTGTAAAAAGCTCTGGTGTTATAGTCAGTGGGGCAAGAAATGACATTTGTTAACATAACACAGAAAGCAACTTAATTTCAGTGATCTGAACAGATGGAAGCTTCTCTCTCTAACAAAGTGTCAGAGGGGCATGTAAAACCTTTCTCCATAGCACACAGGTCAAGGAAGAAAGATGGAATACTGAGTAATCTGGGCAAAGCACAGAAGAAAAGTCATTCTGGATAGAATGGAACTTATGTCAGGCAAACATACAAAAATAACAAAGGAATGAAATTACTTATGTTCCAGAGTTGGATAGATCTCTATATATTAGTACAGTGGGAACAGAGTTGCACAGACTAAAAATTTTATTCCATAAGTATGAAATCAAATTCAAAAAGCTGTCCAAGGAATATATTCTGTTGCAGGCTGCATGAAACATGGAGGAATATGGAGTGTAAAAAGCAAAACATAGTGAAGGACGACTAATTTGAATCACTATACTTCCTCTGAAAAAGTCCTTAGGCAAAAGAATCTCTAATTATCTAGTAAAATCTGGAAGTAAGTAGCTGAATGAAACTTACAATATTTACAGTTTTATATACATACATGTTTATATGCCCCATATCTACAGGGATAATTTAATAGTTTCAAATTAACACTTAAATAACAAATTTTATATTTACTTTTCATTTTGGAAAAAAAAGCATACCTAAAATTAACTCAAATATGATTCTGGGAAATGTAAAAGATGATTCCTTAACAAGAGTTATTACTCTCTGAGTATTCTACATGTATACTTTGTATTAAAAGACATGACAAAATACATTTAATCAAATAAACAGTGGAAAATGTGTTTAATGAGTCAATAGATAAATGAATAAAAAATACATATTTTGACATAATAGAAAGATCATTGCATTGATTTCATTTATTTCACAAATACTTGTTGAGTTCTCATTTATACACTTAAAAAAAATCACCCTCAATGTTTCTCTTCAAGGTAAAGTGAACATTTTAATAATGAATGTAAAAGTAATAATTGCTCAAAGGAAACTCTGGCAAAAGGGAAAACTTTTAAAAAGAGGTGCTTGGGGCACCTCACTATTGTTACATGATTTTATAGAGAAGCTTACATTTCCTCATATTGGAGACAGAAATTTCTACCTCTTTTTTAAAAAAATATACTGATCGATGATTTTTAATGTATTTGAACCATTTGTTAAAAATATGAATATACTATACCTTTTTTTCAGAAATAACATTGATGTTTAAATGGATGGAAATTTGCCAGCTAAATTATAACATACATTTTCCATTTTGCTACATATGATTGAAAAATTTTATTATGACATTTACAGCTAACAGTGTTTCTTTTGTATGACCTATATAACTTTTTCAACTATAGCATCCATTAAAACTATGTATTTAAGTCAACTGAATAAAAATTATTGTGCTCAATATAATTATTATTCCAGCTACAAATATTTGCTTGTATGAGCAAAGACAGGAATCTTGAATTATAAATGTATTTTGCAAACACATTTATTATTTATTCTTTTCTCTATATTTAATTTTTAGTTATAAATTAAAATTAACTTTTTGAATAGAGTAAGGAAACAGACTTTGGAGACTACAGGACTAATATGTAACCCAAATCTTTTTAGGAGACAAATCCATGTAAATTGTATATTAACTTATATGATGAAAAAGTGGAATGCTTTTGACAAGAAAATATTCTACATTCCTATGATAAACTAATTGAGGAAATTGACTAAGGAGGCCAAATAAAATGCTTCAAGGACACTGTCAGCCAGCCTGAAGCCATGGGATGCTGGGGCAGACAGCTGGGAAACAATGGTACCTGACAGTACCAGCTGGCATCTAACAACCAGAGAAAGAACAGTTCATACACTCTAAGAAACAAACAAACTGAAAGTATTAACAGAAAGAGCAAAGGAAAGGCATGTAAAGCAAGGTCTGGCCTTTAATGGAGTCTCATTTAGCAAAATCAGTACACAAAACACAAGGAAAGATTACAAATTACATAGCTTCAGTTTTTGCCTTTTAAACTCAATTTAAAGAAGAAATCTGTTACTTATAATTACTGTTTTAATTTAACTTGCAGTAAGAGAAAAGTTATTAATAGTTTCTTAGAAATATTATTAAAGTAGCAGTAAAAATATAATTTAAATAAAACTTTCCTTTACTTACTTTTCATAAAAATATAGATCAATTTCCTATAGTGGTCAAATAAAATACTGTTTTATAGAAATTTATTTTGAAATACAGATCAATTTCCTATAGTGGTCAAATACAATACTGTTTTATAGAAATCCATTGTGATTAAAAATCAGTAACCACAAATGTAGTTATGTAGTTATTTAGTTCTCTATAGGAGTTAAAAGCAATATGTATAACTTGTTTAAAATTAACTTTCTTCTATAATTAATAAACTCCAAGCTAAAATAAGAGGCATCGGAGCATATAGGTTAAAAAATAAATAAATAAAGTAAAATACTAGAGGTAGTTAAACTAAAGGACAGCAAAACTACAAATAATTAGCTGAAATATACCATATAGGGGAATATGTTTAGATTTCCAGTATGACTTGAAAACCAAAATGAAGAAAGTTTAAAATAATTGCCTTGTGAAGTGATGCCTAGCTTGTTTAGAATCATTTAATCACTAAAACCATAGCTTTGATCAATAACCAGAATTTTGCCATGAATTATCTGGACAGTATCCTCAACTCTTCATTCCATTTGGTCATAAAAATTTAAAAAAGAATGAAAATTTTGTATTTTTATGTATTTTTCTTTTTCTTTTTTTTTTTTTTTTTTTTTTTTTTTTTTTTTTTTTTTTTTGCAGTATGCAGGCCTCTCACTGTTGTGGCCTCTCCGGTGCAGAGCACAGGCTCCGGACGCGCAGGCTCAGGGGCCATGTCTCATGGGCCCAGCCGCTCCGCAGCATGTGGGATCTTCCTGGACCGGGGCACGAATCCGTGTCTCCGGCATCGGCAGGTGGACTCTCAACCAGTGCGCCACCAGGGAAGCCCTGATGTATACTTCTTGATGCCAAATTAGTTGCATGCAGAGAAAATAGATAAGGTCAATTTGTTCTTAACTAGAATGGCTTTCTGTCTGTTTTAGGTGATTTTATATTCAGAATGAGAGCTTATTCATACGAGATTTTGAGGCAAACATGGTATCATGTGGAGCACTTGGGCAGGCTTTACTAACTGATCTTCAAAAGAATTAACTCTTGCTGGTAGCTGCCCTGATTGTTATGGATAGTGATATAAAGCCATATGGATTTTTAGAGGACTATTAGTAAAGCAGAATCCACAAAATAGTATCTGTGCCTGTTAATTTTGTCTTCAGGGATATCAAGGCATCCTCATTTGTTAGCTATGTGGATGAAGGCATACACCCCATACTTAGATGTCTACTTTGGTAGTTTCATCCAGGATATATGCTGCTATCTTATGACATTTAAAAAAAGAAGAAAGATAACAATACAAACTTAAAAGTAGATTATATCCTATAAATATATAAGGTATTTAATGATAAGTCTCTATCAACAGGCAAATGTAAAAAGTAGAATACTTGAATAAACAGGAATAATTATTTAATAATCTTGTGTGTAACTGTGGATTCTGATTCCAAAATCTAACTTTTCTTACATGATTTCACCATCTAATTGAAAAGGAAACTGTCATAACTCCATCTCTCTACCACATCCAAGGATTCAATTTTTCCCATAGCATAACCTAATTCACTGTATCACACACCAACCTACATATATATTACTCCTTTAGAGATAATATAAGTTGATTTTTAAGATACCTATCAGGATCAGGCTTATAAATCATTGCCCTTCATCCAACTACAGACTTTCTTTTCCAAACATAATAAGACTGAGCCAGAAGTGAAGGATCATTGTAATAACATAAAAATTGTAATAATGTGTAAATTATGTAATAGAGGTTAAATTTTAATTCTAAAAATCAATTAATCACCTGAGCTTAGAGGAATAGTTTATTCTCTTTAGAATCCTGTTATCTATTTTGTATTGATCTTTGTTATCACTGTTGTTTTAATCATCATTTTTATCATCAGCATCTTCATCATCACTCTCACCATCAAATGTTTTATTGTGGTCTTTCTGTGAAATCATTACTAAGCCAGGCACTTTGTGTACAGTGAGTCATGAAATCTTCCCAACCACATGCAACTGGTATTATTATTCCCAAGGTAGAGAAGAGGAAAATAGTACTCATAAAAAATGGGTAATTTGATAATTCATGGAAGACCGTGGATTTACACTGTTCTTCTTAATCCAATACCAAATTACTTTCTACTACATCATGCTGAAATTAAAGAATGATACTGATCTCTATTACTACTTAGAATTCTAAAAGCATGTAACATGTTGAAAATTAAATTCAGCAGGTTTGTTCACGTAATTTTTATCTCTGTCAATGCCATTGGCATTCTCTTCATCTTTTAATTTTCCCTATTTCATGCCACAATGTACTTTGTAATAATATTGCCCACACATTTAATTGACTTACTTGTTGATAAACAAGAAGACCTAAGGATAAACAACTTCTGCAGACTAATGGACAGTAGAAAATTTCCCAGATGTCACTAACAAAATCATCAAGGAGAAAGGACATCTACCTGAACAGATTTTTAATGAAGACAAAAGAGCCCTATTCTGGAAAAAAATGTCACAAAGGATATTTATTAGTAAGAAAGAGAAGTGAGGACTTAAGGCAGGAAGATATAGGTCAACTCTACTGTTTTGTGCAAATGAGGTCAGGTTTACGGTCAGAACTGACCTTATCTGTAAAGCTGCTGACCCCAGAGCCTTGAAGGGAAAAGATAAACAGCAGCTGCCAGTCTTCTGGTTGTACAGCAAGAAGGCCTGAACAATGAGAACACTTTTCCTGGATTGGTTCCATTGATGCTTTCTCCTTGAAGTCAGAAACGACCTTGCCAATAAGGTATTGCTTTTTAAAGTCCTTTGGATATTGGACAGTGCCCCTGGCCACCCAGAACCCCATGAGTTCAACACTAAAGGTGTCAAAGTGGTCTACGTGCCTCCAAACACGATGTCTCTAATTCAGCCTCTTGATCAGGAGGGCCATAAAGACCGTTAAGGCTCATTGCACAAGGTACTCTATAAAAAGGATTGCCAATGGTATGGAAGAGAACCCTGGTAGAGAGAACATCATGAAAGTCTTGGAGGGTTACACCATTGAAGATGTCATCAATGTTATAGAAAAAGCTGTGAAAGGCATCAAACCCTCAAAATAAATTCCTGCTGGAGAAAACTGTGTCCAGATGTTGTGCATGACTTCACAGGATATAGAACAGAGCCAATCAAGGAAATTATGAGAGAGACTGTGGCTATGGCAAAAAAAAAGGTAGAGGGTGAAGTGTTTCAAGATATGAATCTTGGAGAAATTCAAGAATTATTAGATATCACACCAGAGGAATTAATAGAAGATGACTTGACAGAGGAAAGTGCTTCCAAATCAATGCCAGATGATGATGAGGAAGACACAGAAGAAGCAGTGCCAGAAAACAAACTGACAACAGACAATCTGGCAGAAGGATTCCAGTTATTCAGCACTGCTTTTGACTTCTTTTATGATGTGGGCCTTTCAATGATATGGGCACTGAAACCAAAACAAACAGTGGAACAAGGATTGGTGGTACTGTAAAGAAACATTTTCACAGAAATGCAAAGGTAAAAAAGCCAGATTCTATGATTGTATTTCAGTACAGTTACACTGAGTGTGCCTGCCTCTCCTGCCTTCTCTTCCTCCACTTCTGCCACCACTGAGACAGCAGTACCAGCCTCTCCTCTCCTTACTCAGACCGATCAACATGAAGACAACAAGATTAAGACCTTTATCATCATCCACTTCCACCTAATGAGCAGTGAATCACCATCATTCTGCACACTTAATAAAGTTATCTGTTGTGTATGTGTGTCTGTCTCCATGTGAAAATCTAATAAATGTACAGCAAGAACTGAATGAGATGTTTTGGCATCATCATCATCATCATTGGATTGTGTAGCACATATTGTGCAAGAGTTGTATTGAAGTGGATAGCCTATATTTACATAGTCATAAAGTGAGTGATATTTAACGTAAAATTAATAATGTGTAAGTTTTCTTACTCTTTTATAACTCTGCTTTCAAAGAATCACATAACATTACAGTATGCCCACCTGCTCATAACTGGAGAAACTGCATACCAGCCCAACGTCACAGGTAGGTGTTTTGTTATTTTTAAGTTTCCAATACTCTATTATGAATATGACAGTAATACTGTATGCCATAAAATTTTGTAATGACTCATTCATTAGTGTATAGGATAAGCTATTGTGAAGGAATCATATCGATTACACTAGACTACTATAAAGCAGTCATATTGCTGCTTCTTCAATATCAGTGCATGAATTGCAGTACCTGTAAATAATTATGTTTCTTTTTCATATTATCTTTTCATTTATGATGTCTAGTTTTAGGAATACATGTAGCAGATACCGTGTTTTGTATATATAAGACAATATTGAGGTACATGCTGACAGATGACTCATTATGTAAGCAGGTGATATGAGTTATGGTATTGATATAGTACAGCACTAAAAAGGTATTTTCTCTTCCTTATTATTTTTTTAACATCTTTATTAGAGTATAATTGCTTTACAATGGTGTGTCCGTTTCTGCTTTATAACTAAGTGAATCAGTTATACATATACATATGTCCCCATATCTCTTCCATCTTGCATCTCCCTCCCTCCCACCCTCCCTATCCCACCCCTCTAGGTGGTCACAAAGCACCAAGCTGATCTCCCTGTGCTATGCGGCTGCTTCCCACTAGCTACCTATTTTACATTTGGTAGTGTATATATGTCCATGCCCCTCTCTCACTTTGTCCCAGTTTACCCTTCCTCCTCAACATATCCTCAAGTCCATTCTCTACTAGGTATGCATCTTTATTCCCATCTTGCCCCTAGGTTCTTCTGACCATTTTCTTGTTTCTTATTTTTTTTTAGTTTCCATATATATGTGTTAACATATGGTATTTGTTTTTCTCTTCCTGACTTACTTCACTCTGTATGACAGACTCTAGGTCCATCCACCTCACTACAAATAACTAAGTTTCATTCCTTTTTATGGCTGATGAAGAGTCCATTGTATATATGTGCCACATCTTCTTAATCCATTTATCTGTTGATGGACACTTAGGATGTTTCCATGTCCTGACTATTGTAAATAGAGCTGCAATGAACATTTTGGTACATTACTCTTTTTGAATTATGGTTTTCTCAGGGTATATGCCCAGTAGTGGGATTTCTGGGTCTTATGGTAGTTCTATTTTTGGATTTTTAAGGAACCTCCATACTATTCTCCATAGTGGCTGCACCAATTTACATTCCCACCAACAGTGCCAGAGGATTCCCTATTTTTCAAACCCTCTCCAGCATTTCTTATTTGTAGATTTTTTGATAATGGCCATTCTGACTGATGTGAGATGATATCTCATTGTAGATTTGATTTTCATTTCTCTAATGATTAATGATGTTGAGCATTCTTTCATGTGTTTGTTGGCAATCTGTATATCTTCCTTGGAGAAAGGTCTATTAAGGTCTTCTGCCCATTTTTGGCTCGGGTTGTTTGTTTTTTTAATATTGAGCTGCATGAGTTAATGTATGTTTTGGAGATTAATCCTTTGTCAGTTGCATAATTTGCAAATATTTTCTCCCATTCTGAGGGTTGTCTCTTCGTCTTGTTTATGGTTTCCTTTGCTGTGCAAAAGCTTTTAAGTTTCATTCGGTCCCATTTGTTTATTTTTGTTTTTATTTCCATTTCTCTAGGAGGTGAGTAAAAAAGGATCTTGCTGTGATTTATGTCATCGAGTGTTCTGCCCATGTTTTCCGCTAAGAGTTTGGTGGTGTCTGGTCTTAAATTTAGGTCGTGAGTCCATTTTGAGTTTATTTTTGTGTATGGTGTTAGGGAGTGTTCTAATTTCATTCTTTACATGTAGGTGTCCAGTTTTCCCAGCACCACTTATTGAAGATGCTGTCTTTTCTCCACTGTATATTCTTGCCTACTTTATCAAAGACAAGGTGACCATATGTGTGTGAGTTTATCTCTGGGTTTTCTATCCTGTTCCATTGATCTATATTTCTGTTTTTGTGCCAGTACCATACTGTCTTGATTACTGTAGCTTTGTAGTATAGTCTGAAGTCAGGGAGCATGATTTCTCCAGCTCCATTTTTCTGTCTCCAGATTGCTTTAACTGTTCGGGGTCTTTTGTGTTTCCAATACGAATTGTGAAAATTTTTGTTCTACTTCTGTGAAAAATGCCATTGGTAGTTTGATAGGGATTGCATTGAATCTGCAGATTGCTTTGAGTAGTAGAGTCATTTTCACAATCTTGATTTTTCCAATCCAAGAACATGGTATATCTCTCCATCTATTTGTATCATCTTTAATTTCTTTCATCAGTGTCTTATAATTTTCTGCACACAGACCTTTTGTCTCCTTAGGTAGGTTCATTCCTACATATTTTATTCTTTTTGTTGCAATGGTAAATGGGAGTGTTTTCTTAATTTCATTTTCAGATTTTTCATCATTAGTGTATAGGAATGCAAGAGATTTCTGTGCCTTAATTTTGTATCCTGCTAACTTACCAAATTCATTGATTAGCTCTAGTCGTTTTCTGGTAGCCTCTTTAGGATACTCTATGTAGAGTATCATGTCATCTGCAAACAGTGACAGCTTTACTTCTTCTTTTCCAATTTGTATTAATTTTATTTCTTTTTCTTCTCTGATTGCTGTGGCTAAAATTTCCAAATCTTTGTTGAATAATAGTGTGACAGTGGGCAAGTCTGTCTTGTTCCTTATCTTAGTGAGAATGGTTTCAAATTTTCACCATTGAGGATGATGTTGGCTGTGGGTTTGTCATATATGGCCTTTATTATGTTGAGGTAAGTTCCCTCTATGTCTACTATCTGGAGTGTTTTTATCATAAATTGGTGTTGAATTTTGTCAAAAGCTTACTCTGCAGCTATGGAGACGATCAAATATTTTTTCTCCTTCAATTTGTTAATATGGTGTATCATGTTGATTGATTTGTTTATACTGAAGAATCCTTGCTTTCCTGGGATAAACCCCACTTGATCATAGTGTATGATCCTTTTAATGTGCTGTTGGATTCTGTTTGCTAGTATTTTGTTGAAGATTTTTCTATCTATGTTCATTAGAGATATTGGCCTGTAGTTTTCTTTCTTTGTGACATCTTTGTCTGGTTTTGGTATCAGAGTGATGGTGGCCTTGTAGAATGAGTTTGGGAGTTTTCCTCCCTCTGCTATATTTTGGAAGAGTTTGAGAAGGATAGGTTTTAGCTCTTCTCTAAATGTTTGATAGAGTTCGCCTGTAAAGCCATCTGGTCCTGGGGTTTTTTTTGTTGGAAGATTTTTAATCACAGTTTTAATTTCAGTGCTTGTGATTGATGTGTTCATATCTTTATTTTTTCCTGGTTCATTCTCAGAAGGTTGTGCCTTTCTATGAATTTGTCCATTTCTTCCAGGTTGTCCATTTTATTGGCATAGACTTTCTTGTAGGAATCTCTCATGATCCTTTGTATTTCTGCAGTGTCAGTTGTTACTTCTGCTTTTTCATTTCTAATTCTATTGATTTGAGCCTTCTCCCTTTTTTTCTTCATAAGACTGGCTAATGGTTTATCAATTTTGTTTATCTTCTCAAAGAACTACCTTTTATTTTTATTGATCTTTGCTATCGTTTCCTTCATTTCTTTTCATGTGTTTCTGATCTGATCTTTATGATTTCTTTCCTTCTACCAACTCTGGCGTTTTTTTTTTTTTTTTGCTCTCTCTCCCTAATTGCTTTAGGTGTAAGGTTAGGTTGTTTATTTGAGATGTTTCTTTTTTCTTGAGGTAAGATTGTATTGCTATAAACTTCCCTCTTAGAACTGCTTTTGCTGCATCCCATAGGTTTTGAGCTGTCGTGTTTTCATTGTCATTTGTTTCTAGGTATATTTTGATTTCCTCTTTGATTTCTTAAGTAATCTCTTCCTTATTTAGTAGCATATTGTTTAGCGTACATGTGATTGTACTTTTTACAGTTTTTGTCCTGTAATTGATATCTAGTCTCATAGCATTGTGGTTGGAAAAGATACTTGATATGATTTCAATTTTCTTAAATTTACCAAGGCTTGATTTGTGACCCAAGATATGATCTATCCTCGAGAATGTTCCATGAGTACTTGAGAAGAAAGTGTATTCTGTTGTTTTGGGATGGAAGGTCCTATAAATATCAATTAAGTCCATCTTGTTTAATGTATCATGTAAAGCTTGTGTTTCCTTATTTATTTTCATTTTGGATGATCTGTCCACTGGTGAAAGTGGGGTGTTAAAGTCCCCTACAATGATTGTATTACTGTCAATTTCCCCTTTTATGGCTGTTAGTATTTGCCTTATGTATTGAGGTGCTCCTATGTTGCATGTATAAAAATTTACAGTTGTTATATCTTCTTCTTGGATTGAATCCTTGATCATTATGTAGTGTTCTTCTTTGTCTCTTGTAAGAGTCTTTGTTTTAAAGTCTAATTTGTCTGATATGAGAATTGCTACTCCAGCTTTCTTTTGATTTCCATTTGCATGGAATAACTTTTCCATCCCCTCCCTTTCATTCTGTATGTGTCCCTAGGTCTGAAGTGGATCTCTTGTAGACAGCATATATATGGGTCTTGTTTTTGTATCCATTCAGTCAGTCTTTGTCTTTTGGTTGGAGCATTTAATCCATTTACATTTAAGGTAATCATCAATATATATGTTTATATTACCATATTCTTAATTGTTTTGGGTTTATTATTTTAGGTATTTTCCTTCTCCTGTGTTTCTTGCCTAGAGAAGTTCCTTTAGCATTTGTTGTAAAGCTGGTTTGGTGATGCTGTATTCTCTTAGCTTTTGCTTCTCAGTAAAGTTTTTAATTTATCCGTCAAATATGAATGAGATCCTTTATGCGTAGAGTAATCTTGGTTGTAGGTTTTTCTCTTTCATCATTTTACATATGTCCTGCCACTCCCTCTGGCTTGCAGAGCTACTGCTAAAAGATCAGCTGTTACCCTTATGGGGATTTTGTTATGTGTTACTTGTTGCTTTTCCCTTGCTGCTTTTAATATATTTTCTTTGTATTTAATTTTTGATAATTTGATTAATATGTGTTGGCATGGTTCTCCTTGCATTTATCCTGTATGGGACTCTCTCTGCTTCCTGGACTTGTTTAACTATTTCCTTTCCCATATTAGGGAAGTTTTAAACTATAATCTCTTCAAATATTTTCTCAGTTCCTTTCTTTTTCTCTTCTTTTTCTGGAACCCTTATAATTCGAATGTTGGTGTGTTTAATGTTGTCCCAGAGGTCTCTGAGACTGTCCTCAATTCTTTTCATTCTTTTTTCTTTATTCTGCTCTGCAGTAATTATTTCCACTATTTTATCTTCTAGGTCACGTATCCATTCTTTTGCATCAGTTATTCTGCTATTGATCCCTTCTAGTGAATCTTAAATTTCATTTATTGTGTTGATCATCTCTGTTTGTTTGGTTTTTAGTTCTTCTAGGTCCTTGTTAAACGTTTCTTGTATTTTCTCCATTCTATTTCCAAGATATTTTATCATCTCTACTAAAATTACTCTGAATTCATTTTCAGATAGACTGCCTATTTCCTCCTCATTTGTTAGGTCTGGTGGATTTTTGCCTTCCTCCTTCAACAGCTGTGTGTTTCTCTGTCTTCTCATTTTGCTTAACTTACTGTGTTTGGTGTGTCCTTTTCGTAGGCTGCAGGCTCGTAGTTTCCGTTGTTTTTGGCATCTGTCCCCAGTGGCTAAGGTTAGTTCAGTCGGTTTTGTAGGCTTCCTGGTGGAGGGGACTAATGCCTGTGTTCTGGTGGATGAGGTTGGATCTTGTGTTTCTGGTGGGCTGGTCCACGTCTGATGGTGTGTTTTGTGGTATCTGTGGCCTAATTATGATTTTAGCCAGTCACTGTACTAATGGATGGGGTTGTCTTCCTGTCTTGCTTGTTGTTTGGCATATGATGTCCTGCCCTGTAGCTTGCTGGTCGTTGAGTGGAGCTTGGTCTTGGTGTTGAGATGGAAATCTCTGGTAGATTTTCACCACTTTGTGTTATGTGGAGCTGGGAGTTCTCTTGTGGACCAGTGTCCTGAACTTGGCTCTCCTACTACAGCACAGCCCTGATGCCTGGCTAAAGCACCAAGAGCCTTTCATCCACACGGCTCAGACTGAAAGGGAGAAAAAAAGAGAAAGAGAGAACGAAGAAGTTAAAATAAAGCAAAATAAAGTAAAATAAAATAAAGTTATTAAAATAAAAATATTTATTAAGAAAAAAATATTTTTAAGTAATAACAAAAAATAAAAATGGACAGACAGAACCCTAAGACAAAGGGTAAAAGCAAAGCTATACAGACAAAATTACACACAGAAGCATACACATACACACTCACAAAAAGAGAAAAAGGGAAAAAATATATATATATATAGTCACTCCCAAAGTCCACCTCCTCAATCTGGGGTGGTTCATTGTCTATTCAGGTGTTCCACAGATGCAGGGTACATCAAGTTGATTGTGGAGATTTAATCTGCTGCTCCTGAAGCTGCTGGGAGAAATTTCCCTTTCCCTTCTTTGTTTGCACAGCTCCTGTGGTTCAGCTTTATTTGGACCCACCTCTGCATGTAGGTCACCTGAAGGCATCTGTTCTTCACTTAGGTAGGATGGGGTTAAAGGAGACACTAATTTGGGGGCTCTGGCTCATTCACACCAGGGGTAGTGAGGGGCACGGAGTGCAGGGTGAGCCTGTGGCGGCAGAGGCCTGCGTGACGTTGTACCAGCCTGAGGCCCACTGTGCCTTCTCCTGGGGAAGTTGTCCCTGGATCACGGGACCCTGGCAGTGGTGGGCTGCACAGGCTCCCAGGAAGGGAGGTGTGGATAGTGACCTGTGCTTGCACACAGGCTTCTTGGTGGCGGCAGCAGTGGCCTTAGCATCCCATGCCCATCTCTGGGGTCTGCACTGTTAGCCGCGGCTCATGCCCATCTCTGGAGCTCCTTTAGGTGGAGGTCTTAATCCCCTCTCCTCGCGAACCAGGAAACAAAGAGGGAATAAAAAGTCTCTTGCCTCTTCGGCAACTCCAGAATTTTCCCCGGACTCCCTCCCGGCTAGCCGTGGTGCACTAATCCCTTCAGGCTGTGTTCACGCAGCCAACCCCAGTCCTCTCCCTTGGATCCGACCGAAGCCCGAGCCTCAACTCCCAACCCTGCCCGCCCCAGCGGATGAGCAGACAAGCCTCTCGGGCTGGTGAGTGCCGGTTGGCACCAATCTTCTGTGCGGGAATCTCTCCGCTTTGCCCTCCGCACCCCTGTGGCTGCGCTTTCCTCCATGGCACAAAGATCCTTCCTCCACCACCCGCAGTCTCCGCCCGCAAAGGGGCTTCTAGTGTGTGGAAACCTTTATTCCTTCACTGCTCCCTCCCACTGGTAAAGGTCCCATCCCTATTATTTTGGCTCTGTTTTTTCCTTTTGCCCTACCCAGGTACGTGTGGAGTTTCTTGCCTTTTGGGAGGTCTGAGGTATTCTTCCAGCATTCAGTAGGTGTTCTGTAGGGGTTGTTCCACATGTAGTTGTATTTCTGATGTATCTGTGGGGAGGAAGGTGATCTCTGCCTCTTACCCTTCCATCATCTTGAAGATCCTCCATTATTACTTTCTTAATAACATTTTCTTTTCTTTAGCTTACCTTATTGTTAGAATACAGTTTATAATACATGTAACGTAGAAAATATGTGTTAATAGACGGTTTATGTTACCAGTAAGACTTCCAGTCAACAGTAAGCTATTAGTAGTTAAGTTTTTGGAAAATCAAAAGTTATACACGGATTTTCTACTTTACAGGTGGTCAGCATTCCAACCCCAATGTTGTTCAAGGATCAACTGTACTATATTATATATATAATATATACTAGTAAATATTAAAATAATCAATATTATAAAATGTATTAATACATTAATACTATCTAATATAAACTGTATATTATGTTTTATATTGTTTTATTATATTTAATATATATAGTATTTAATCTATCATCACATATTCTTTACCACACACAGCTAATAGTGCTATTTCTTTACTGTATTAAACAAAAAAATAACATTTTTTTACTGCATCACAAAAAGAAAGATTAATGAAATAATTAATTTACTAGAGCTTTGATGATGTATATTTCTTAGCTGACTTTGGATATGATACTCTAAAGTTTTGGTCAGTCTGATTCCACTTGGGTAAATTAATTTTGCAAATTAACTGTAATTATAAACTGTTTTAAAATCAAAGGTAATACAAACATTTTTAAAAAATTACTTCAAGACCATAATGTATGTGATTCAAAAATCCAGACATTTAAAGAAGTCTGGAAAAAAATCAAGTTAAAATATGCTATAGGTTTAGAATTTATTGATAAGTGTCCCAGGCACAAATTCTAGCTAATGGCATTGTGTGTATGCCATGTCCATCTTGCAAATGGACTAGACTCTTCCATATTGTTTTTCCTTGTGGTCCCACCACTTTACATTCTCATCAATGATGTACAAGGGTCTAATTTCTCCACATCCTTGCTAACACTTGTCATATTTTTAATTTTATGTATGTACGTATGTATTTATAACAATAGCCATACTAACTGGTGTGAGGTGATATTTCACTGTGGTTTTCATTCACATTTCCCTGGTGATTAGTGATGTGGAGCATCTTTCCATACACCTCTTTGCCACTGATATATCTTTTTTGGAGAAATATCTACTTGAGCTCTTTGTCCATTTTTAATTAAATTATTTGCTTTTTTGCTCTTGAGTTTTAGGATTTCCTTGTGTATTTTTACTATTATCCTGTCTTAGTCCATTTGGGCTGCTATAACAGAATAGCATAGACTGATGGCTTATAAACCACAGAATCTTCTCACAGTTCTGAAGGCCAGAATTTTAAGATTAAGATGATATGTTGATCTAGTTCTGGTGAAAGCCCTCTTCAACTTTGGCAGAGAGAAGGAGCCAGCTCTCTCTGGACCTATATAAGGGCATTAACCCCATTCATCATGGATGTATCTTCATGAGCTCATCTAGTCCTCATTACCTATTAAAGACCCTGCTACCTAATGCCATCATATTGAGGGTAGAATTTCAACATATGACTTTTGTGGAGAGGCATTCAGTTGCTAAAAAATTTCTTACCAGATCTAGAGTTTGCAATATTTCTCCCCATTCTATAGGTTGTTTTTCACCTCTGTTGATTGTTTTCTTTGGTGTGTAGAAGCATTTTAGTTTAATGTAGTCCCGTTTTTCTAATTTTGCATTTGTTGTGTGTGCTCCTGCTGTCAAATCCAAGAAATCATTGCTAAGCGCAGTGTCATGAAAGCTTTCAACTATCTTTTCCTCTCGGGATTTTACAGTTCCAGTCTTATGTCTTAATATTTAATTCATCTTAAATTGATTTTGTATATGGTGTAATTTAGGGGCCTAATTTTATTATTTTGCATGTGGATACCCAGTTTTCCAACTGGTTGCTGTGTTTCCCCATTGTGTTTGTTTGGTGCCCTTGTGTTTATTTGGTGCCCTTGTCAACAATCAGTTGAATGTATATATGTGTGTTTATTTTTAGGCTCTCTATTCTGTTCTATTGGCCTATATATCTGTTTTTATAGCAGCTACCATACTGTTTTAATTACTATGGCTCTGGAATATATTGCAAAATCAGGAAATGTGATATGTTCAGCTTTGTTATTCCTTCTCAAGATTGTTTTGGCTATTTACAGTCTTTTGTGATTCCATAAGTATTTTAGGATTTTTTTCTACTTCTGTAAAAAAAAAAAAAAATGCCATAAGTGTTTTAGTAGTGATTACATTGACTCTGTAGATTGCTTTGGGCAATATGTACATTTTAACAATACTGTCTTCTAATCAATGAACATGAGATAGCTTTCCATTCATTTGTTTATTTTTAAATTTTTTCCTCAAACATTTGTAGTTTTCAGTGTGCAAGTCTTTCATCTCCTTGTTTAAATTTATTCTTAAGTATTTTATTTTTTCGATGCCATTGTAAATGAGATTGTTTTCTTAATTTTCTTTAAAAAAATTCATTGTTAGCATGTGAAAATGCAGCTGACTTTTGTGTCCTGCAAGTTTACAGTATTCCTTCATTAATTTTAACAGCTTTTATGTGTGTGTGTAAGCTAATCTTGCATTGAAAAAATACCCCGGATGGAATGGGTTTTTGTTTGTCCAATTATCTTTTTCTTAAATTGATTTTCTTGTGAAAGGACAGGAAGTTTCCATGTCTTCTAAACTGCATCATTTCCTAAAGCCAGTTGTGTTTGACTGATTAATACAACTGGGCTTTCACCACAGTAATCTAGTTGAATTTCAGATCTTAATCATAGCCAGTTATAATCAGAGTTCATTGTATTAGAGTGCTAATACATGAACTAGACCTTTACAATCTCCCCATTCACTGACTTCAGTCCTGTTCTACATGGCTAAACATTGCACAAATAATACCAGGTGATCTGTCTGAAGTAAATACCTGCCATTGTCTGGAAATTTCTTTTTGGAGATTCCATCTGTTGAACATTAATTCTGTGACTGAACACTGACACTGGGTCTTCTGGTTCCCCCTCCTCCATCACACACACCTAAGTTTCAGCATGTCTTCAATGTGAGTCCCATCATCATAGTTTCCTTCTCCACTCACGTGTTGCTGCATCACAATTTGCTCTGTGTTTGAGCCTGAACACTCTGGCTCAATGTGTATAAAATAATTCTCTTTTCATATTTAACTTTCATATTATATTAATTCTCATATGATGTAAATAGAATGTCATATAAAAGAGATCAATAAAAATTTAATATGACACTGAAAAACTGCTATTTTGATGTTTATTGAACATATCTAGAGATAATAGAGTACAAATACTCCTTATCCAATATTGAATATTTGAAAAAAACCTTTTAAATAGGCAAGAAGAACAATAGTTTCTTGTAAAGGAACCATAGCAATTTAAAGAAGTTATGCTATCCCTTATGGTGTGAATAATTTTTATCCTTGTTTTGAGAAGCCAACTATTAAGATTAAGAAATAATATTTACAATTTGCAAATGGAAATTTCACTTCAGTGCTGTCATTATATATTTCCACCATAGCCATCATAATATATTTAATGAACACTACAGTTGAGCCTAAGGCATCACACAGCAAATGAAATAGAAATCATTCTTTTATTATGCCCATTTTGTCAATAGTTATTTCTCCCCCAAATACTACTGTATGTAAAACACCAGGCTAGGCACTACTGGAAACAAAGACAAAAGAGGAGTAAACACATAAGACCAGATATTAACTAAGTTCATGCATGATATGACACAGAAGTGTAAGATCAACAGTGAAACACAGATAAAGTGCACTGAGACATCAGCATTGAGAGAGCTCAGTTCCATCCTTGGGATCAGGAAGGAGGGAGCATTGAAGACACCTTGAGAGGCAGATAGGGTCTGGATATGCAGAGATCAAATGATGACATGGGTATTTTCCTTATTAAGAACAAATTAGCAAACAGAACTGTAAAGTGTAAGGTAAGTGTATAGAAAATAATTCATTCCACCAGAAGGATGTTATGAAAAGTAATTCTATGTAGCATTGGTAAAATAATTTGAAGGCATAAAATAGAGAACTTGTTTTTTTTTTTTTTTGTGGTATGCGGGCCTCTCACTGTTGTGGCCTCTCACGTTGCAGAGCACAGGCTCTGGATCCGCAGGCTCAGCAGCCATGGCTCATGAGCCCAGCCACTCCACGGCATGTGGGATCTTCCTGAACCGGGGCACGAACCCGTGTCGCCTGCATCGGCAGGTGGACTCTCAACCACTGCGCCACCAGGGAAGCCCAAAATAGAGAACTTTGGATGTGAGGCTCCATTGATTATTTTTTGTATCACTAATCATAGATATAAAAGATTTGTGGATTTGAGGCTAATTCTATTTCTTTAGTCATAGTGTGCAAATGGCAGATTATTCAAATTCTTGGATATGTTCTTTTCTTTACACTTATTTAACTTTTCCCTACAGTGCTACCCCTCCCCCATTCTATGTTTTAATTTGTTCATTTCCTCATACCTGTGTCTGAGCCAGGGGGCTATCAAAGCTTTTGGGTGATTCTCTGGGTGGAAGTAAGTGTATCTCTGTCAGTTCTGAACATGGAAGGAAGAAATTTAAAGTAAATACAATAAGATGTAGTAAAAGTAACCATTTGTATTTAGTGTGTGTTCTTGGGGATAATCTTTCCAGGAGCATTTTGCCAGAAGCGAGGGGCATGCACTTGCATTAGCAAAGCTTCAGATGTACAGTTTCCTAATCCCTCCTCATGCAAAGAGGGAAAGTTCAGAGTTATGACCCTGAAGTTAGGGACCTATGTTGTTATAGCCTGGGTACAAACTTGGGTACATTTGCAGACTCCTAAAGGGCAATGACCATTGTACATACAATTTTAGGACACAGTGGGACCAAGTGTTAGGAAAGACAGTGAGGTCAGGGAAGATATGGGTGATGTGATATGAGCGAATTCAGTGAGAACAGCATTTAGAAGCCATGGAGTGCAATTTGCATAACAATATTGGTGAAGAGAAACATATAGGCATAAAAAAATGTATAAAACAAAGAGTGAGACTTATAAGAATTTACAAGAGAGGGCTTATAAGAATTTGTAATCAGGAAAAGATAATTCCAGCAATGTAACATAACAACTGCACACTGAATGCATGCAATAATCTTGTGGATCATTTAAACAAAATTTGTCTATCTATATCTATATCTATCTATCTATCTATCTATCTATGTAATGATGTGCGTAAGGACAGGAAATCAAAGAAGCAATACACTTTTCTCAATGTTCTTTCTTTCTTTTTCTTTCTCGGTAGAGAAATATTAAATTGGGATCAATGCTTAAATCAAATCTACATAAATAAAGCATACCGGTTCTTAGTCATTTACATTTAACTTAGCAAATACAGTTTAAAATAATAATTATGTTAAAGTATGAGACTAGGAGTGATCCTACCTTACATTTCTATAGTATACATCAGTTTTATGGTGTTTCCAGATTTCTAAGTTCTATAACAATTATTTACACCATATATTTGTTTTCACAAGTACATAATGTGAATGAAGAGTTATTCTCATTCACATTTTTCAGATGAAATTCAAGGGCAGAGTCCATATGTCAGCATTGACACTTGGGACTCCTATGCTGATTGTATACTTAAAATTTGATTAGATTTTTCTTTAAAATGCCATTCTTGCATACCCCATGTAACTGTTTTTGTATTTTTTAAGTTTAGGGACCTCAGTAGAATTTTGGTTGTGTTAAAACTCTAAGCAAGTTCTCTGAGCCATCTGACCAGGAGCTGAGTCAGAAGCAGATAATTCATGGTCATCTACCCGGATCTCCTTTGGAAGAGCTTACAGACAGAAAAGCGGTTTGGAATTAATCGGTAAAGCATGGGCTGTTTTATTTTATTGACAAGATGTTATTAGTGCATAAAAGTCACTGAAACTCAACCTGGATCTTTTTCCAGTTTTATAAAGCAAATGAGAGGAGGACGAATATGGAGCTATCAGTTAACAAAAGACTTTAAAGATGTGATCAAAATTTTAATTTTAAATGGTATACATTTTTAATTTTAATGTCAGCAATAGATACAGAAACAAATTATCAGAAGAATAGAAAACCAATATTAAAATATTTTTCAACATTTTTCAGTTTCTGAATTTTTTTATAGGTTGAATATTTTGATTTTAAAATTGGTGTTAAAATTAAAGTCTATATTAGGCAAAATTATCTGAAAATATTTTTCAATATAGTTATAAAAATATACTTCCATCTATTATTATTAAAATCAGCAAAAAAGAAGATTTCATATGTTCTTAATTGTAAAATGTCATCTACTGTTAGATGTACCACAAATTTAACTGTAGCTCTTCAATAAAGGAAAGGTTACATTAAATGTACACATTGATTTTAGTATATATTTCAATTTTAGAAATATTAAAATATGAACAAGTTAGAATCTAATAATGGAAGAAATAAAATAATTTCCTGTAACAATTATAATATCATTTTTAAAAATTCAAATTACTGGGAAAGCATAATTTTGTTGTTTGGCTTTGTTAAGAATTTGGACTCTGAACATATGCTTCTTTTTTTAAAATTTTTACTTCTACCACTTCTTGATTTGTAGCCGTTAAAGTCACTTAACCACTCTCTTCCTTAGATTCCTCATCTGTAAAATGAAACCAATAATAATATCTATTTTATTAGAATAATTGGGGGAATTAAGTTAATATGTATTAAGTTATGAGAAAATGCTTAGCATGTAATAAGAATTCAGTTAGTGTTTATCAGCTCCCATGATTATTATCTTTGTTATGATTTTGTGTAAACTGCTGTTCAATTACTATGTTTCAAAATAAACTAAAATACTAATAAAAATTAACTAATTGTAGGTAGTTTCTTAAGCTAATCTAATATTCAAATTTTAATGAAAAAAAATTGTTCTCTTTAAGAAAATATCTCCTTGTGTGTTGAAATTTTCAAATTTGGATTTTTACCAGACTTGCCATCTTTGAACTGGTTTAATTCTTAAGAAACATTTTTTGTTTTGTTTTTTTGTTTGTTTTTTGTTTTTTTAACATCTTTATTGGAGTATAATTGCTTTACAATGGTGTGTTAGTTTCTGCTTTAAAACAAAGTGAATCAGTTATACATATGTCCCCATATCTCTTCCCTCTTGTATGTCCCTCCCTCCCACCCTCTCTATCCCACCCCTCTAGGTGGTCACAAAGCACCGAGCTGATCTCCCTGTAAGAAACTTGTTTTTTCTCCTTATATTCATTTACTTTTCTTTAAATTATTTTCAGCCTAAGATTTTAGTTGTGTCTGGAAAAATAAGACTTTGCTCATCCTACTTTACTTATAAGTGACATTTAATCCATAACTAAATCTTAAAAATTCTAACTCAGATGTCCGAGAAGCCACTCTTTCCTCTCCATCTCCTCTGTACCACTGTTACACAGTCTGTACTGCCCCTTCATATTTCTTCCTGATTGCTTCAAAAACACTCCTTGGTTTCCTGTCCTTCACTCTTTCCTCATTTAATTTATTCTTCATGCTGCAACCAAATTATATGTTTTAAAATACAAATCAATCATGCCATTACACTTATTGTTATTCCAATGAATTCCTATTACAGTATAAGGACAAACTTTTTAAATTATGAAATCAAACGCACTTTTAGAAAATTGTACAAAATATAAACATATAGTAAAATTAATCATAATACCATAATACCAACTAATTATTAAAATATTAAATAATATTAAAATAAAAATATTCATTTTAGGCTTAACCAGGCTTAAGATAAAGGCTTAAGACAGGCACTTTGAATCAAGTAGCATGTTTGGAAGGAGATCTTAGGACACAGGAGCAAAGGGACAGAATGAATAATAAAGGAGAAAAAGCCAGAATGATTGCTCTTGTAAAAATCACAAGTTCCCTTCCAGAATGGTTCCTGTAGTTGTCTTTTGAAAGCATGGAGGGGGCTTTCATCCACATTATTGCATGATTACTCCAGGGAAATGAAGGTTCCTACAGGTAACAGACGGCTTTTGGCTCCAAGCTTAGTGAACTCTCACTGCTTCAGAGAAGTCTTGGGGCAGAACCTGAAATCTGTGAAGAACACTGAAGTGAGACGCCACCAATTTTTGTTCCTGCTCACATGGAACTGTCTAGTGCATAGAAGGACAACATTATTGGTGGTCAAAGTATGTGATACTGGGCAGCCAGAAACATCACTCAGATTTTCTTGTGCCCAATTAAATCTACTCTGTAGGAAGTTTGAAACATTGCTCAGGTACAATCCCATTACTCATTCAGGAGAGTTGTTGAAACAGTCTCCTCTGATGAAGCTGTTTTTATCATATCCTTTATTTACTACCTTCACCCGCTCCCTTCAGCTGATGGAGGATGCTCACCACGGGATGGCCCAGACCCTCATCACTGAGGGATCCGAGCCTTTGCCTACACTGTACTTGTTGTCCGTTCTTGTTGCTGCAGGTGCACATTCAAGGTTCTCACAGGACGTGATGCAACAGATGTAACAGTGAATCCTTTGAGTTCAAAACCTATACTGTTCTTTCCCTCCATTCTGTAGCAGAAACTCTATCTCCTAAAAATAATAAATACACTCTCCCCTATAGTACGTATTAGTCCACTGGACTGATGGCCTTATTAGTCCACTGGGCTGCTGGCCTTCAGATAGGAAATCTTTGATGCTGTTAGCAGGCATGTAGTTCTGAGGTCATTCAGTACACTATTTCCTATCCTCCAGCACTGGATAGCATTATATCAGCAATTAGGACCAATTGGAAAGTCTAAGGAATAATATCATCAAGATGCCTGGGATGACATTATGTCAGAGTTCAGAGAAGTCACCATGGTCCTGAATGTGCACTGCAGTTCTTCCCCCACAAAAGTGATTTTTTTTTAAATCTTCTTTAATGATGGAGATTGAAAAGAACATATTTTCTGCTTCAGTAGCTGCATACTAAATGCCAGAATCCTTGATCTGTTTCACTAAAGATAACTCACAGACACAAGCGTAAGGAGTATATCTCACCCACCACAATTCATTGGATTTGTGCAGAGACTACACATTTGAATTAACTGTGGACATGATAGAGTCATCTCTCCTGTGTCCTTTGTCTTTGAAGAAAGTGCTTATCTATGTAATTCAAATAGGGATGTTGTACTGTTTGTAATTTATAATCTTGTCTGGGGACAGAGAGAGGCTTCCGTTTGGGCTTTTCTACATAAGGCAAATTATTTACAGATCAAAGAGCCATTGTGTGGGCTCTGCCAGCTGCTATGGATCTCATTCTAACTGAGGTTCAGAGAAACAACAAGGGGTACAACCACAGCCCTATTGGGTGCACTGTGTCTGAGGCCAGGATTTAGCCTGGTTAAGCTTAGACTCTAACCAAGGGGCCATGTGGGAATATCAGGTAAGCAAAGATACTGGATGTAACAGTCCTCAGAATGCCTGGGTATAGCTCTTTTTCCAGTGTACAGTAATTTTGGTAAATTACTTTTGTTTAAATAATTGGGTGAATATCTCCTGTATGTATTTGAACTGGTTTTGCAGTATCCTTTCCCGATGAGACCCAGCCTCCATTAAAAGATGGATTCTGGGTCCCAGAATCCTCAAATATGGAAACTATGAAGAAATGCCATTTCAAATTACAGAAACTGACATAAGCCTTCTATTCCTGTTTGGCTGCTCTATCTATAATATAATTCTAATATATAGATATAGATATAGATATACATATAATTTATATATACAAGAGATAATGTTATTGAGACATAATTCACAAAATAAAATTTACCCTTTCAATGTGTACAATGTACTTCTTTTTAGTAAATATATTTATAAAGTTGTGTAACCATCACCACTATATAATTTCAGAAAATTTTCATCACCCCTCAGAGAAACCCCCCAGTGTACCCATTAGCACTTACTCTCTTTTGCTCCCACCTCTCCCTCATTCTATGGCAATCACTAATTTGCTTTCTGTTTCTATAGATCTGCCTATTCTGTACATCCCACATAAATAGAATCATACAATATATAGCCTGTTTTGACTGGCTTCTTTCATGTAACACAATGTTTTCAAGGTGCATCCAAGTTGTAGCTCACATCTGTACTTCACTCCTCTTACTGCCAAATAATTTTCCTTTGTGTGGGCAGCCACCGTAGGAATTAAAATACAGTAGATCTTAGACTCACGAACATATTAGTTCAATGGGGAAATAAGTATGGCTTTTAAAAACTGGTGCAAGAAAAACTGGATATCTGTCTGAAAAGAGTCCATTTTTGTCTAGATTAGAATACAGTTACTTTCACTTGAGACTGACCAAAAACAGAATAGTACATGAAAAAAATGACATGTGTACATGCATATACACACATACACACACGCATATGCACACACAGAAATGTAACTTTGTTGATGGAAATAAACACACTTCTAAGTATAATTCAGTAAAATAAAATATAATTATTATGTAAGAAAACCAAAGATGAAAATGATGTTTTATTTGGAACAAAAGGGGTGGCTAAGATGAAAGTCGTAAATGAAAGAGAGATTCCTGAGATAAGGAAAAAAGATGTAAAGCCATTAAAATTAGACATAGTCAGGAACTTCAAGATGGCGGAAGAGTAAGATGTAGAGATCACCTTCCTCCCCACAAATATATCAGAAATGCATATACATGTGGAACAACTCCTACAGAACAACTACTGAATGCTGGCAGAAGACCTCAGACTTCCCCAAAGACAAGAAACTCCCCATGTACCTGGGTAGTACAAAAAAAGAGGAATGGGACCTGTACCAGTGGGAGGGAGTGTGAAGGAGGAAAAGTTTCCACACACTAGGAAGGCCCTTTGTGGGTGGAGACTGCGGGTGGTGGAGTGGGTAATCTTCAGAGTCACAGAGGAGAGTGCAGCAACAGGGGTGCAGAGGGCAAAGTGGACAGATTCCTGCACAGAGGATCAATGCTGACCAGCGCTCACCAGCCTGAGAGTCTTGTCTGCTCACCAGCCAGGGAAGGTGGGGTTTGACAGCTGAGACTCGGGCTTTGAGGTCAGATCCCAGGGAGAGGACTGGGGCTGGATGCATAAACACAGCCTGAGGGGGTTAGTGCACCACAGCTAACACGGAGGGAGTCTGGGAAAAAGTCTGGACCTGCTTAAGAGGCAAGAGACAATTGTTTTGGGGTGCATGAGATGAGGGGATTCAGAGCACCGCCTGAATGAGCTCCAGAGATGGGTGCGAGCCGCAGCTATCAGTGTGGACACCAGAGTCAGGCATGAGAGCTAAAGCTGCTGCTGCAGCCACCAAGAAGCATGTATGCAAGCACTGGTCACTATCCACACCTCCCCTCCTGAAAGCCTGTGCAGCCTGCCACTGCCAGGGTCCTGTGATCTAGGGACAACTTCCCTGGAAGAACACACAGTGCACCTCAGGTTGTTGCAACATCACGCCAGCCTCTACCTGCGCAGGCTCGCCCCGCATTCCATACCCATCTCTCCCCTTGGACTGAGTAAGCCAGAGTCCACTAATCAGCTGCTCTGTTAACCCCGTCCTGTCTTAGGAAAGAACAGATGCCCTCAGGAGTCCTAAACACAGAGGCAGGGCCAAGTCCAAAGCTGAATCACAGGAGCTGTGCGAAAAAAGAAGAGAAAGGGAAATCTCTCCCAGCAGCCTCAGGGGCAGTGGATTAAATCCCCACAAACAACTTGATGTACTTAGCATCTCTGGAATACCTGAATAGACAACAGATCATCCCAAATTGAGGAGGTGGACTTGGGAGCAATGATATATATACATATTTTACATTTTTCTCTTTTTGGGAGTGTGTATGTGTATGCTTCTCTGTGTGATGTTGTCTGTATAGCTTTGCTTTTACCATTTGTCCTAGGGCCCTGTCTGAGTGCTTGTTATCATTGGTGGATTTGTTTTTTGGTTTTGTTGTTCTTTCTTTTTATTACTTTTAATTTTTAATAATATTTTTAATAACTTTATTTTATTTTTTCTTTCTTCTTTCTTTTTTTTTTCTCCCTTTTATTATGAGCTGTGTGGATGACAGTCTCTTGGTGTTCCAGCCAAGAGACAGGGCTGTACCTCTGAGGTTGGAGAGTTAAGTTCAGGACATTGGTCTACCAGAGACATCCCAGCTCCATGTAATATCAAACAGTGAAAATCTCCCAGAGATTTTCATCTCAATGCCAAGACTCAGGTTAACTCAACAACCAGAAAGCTACAGTTCTGGACACACTACACCAAACAACTAGCAAGACAGGAACACAACCACACATTAGCAGAGAGGCTGCCTAAAATCATAATAAGGTCACAGACACCCCAAAACACTCCACCAGATGTGGACCTGCCCACCAGGAAGACTAGATCCAGCCTCATCCACCAGAACACAGGCACTAGTCCCCTCTACCAGGAAGCCTACACAACCAACTGAACCAACATTGGTCATTGGGGACAGACACCAAAAACAACAGTAACTACAAACCTGCAGCCTGTGAAAAGGAGACCCCTAACACAGTAAGTTAAGCAAAATTAGAAAACAGAGAAAAACACAACAGATAAAGGAGGAAGGTAAAAACACAGCAGACTAAACAAATGAAGAGAGAAAGAGACAGTCTACCTGAAAAATAACTCAGGGTAATGATAGAAAAGATGATCCAACATCTTGTAAATAGAATGGAGAAAATACAAGAAACCATTAACAACAATGTAGAAGAACTAAAGAGTACACAATGATGAACAACACAATAATTGAAATTAAAAATTTTCTAGAAGGATTCAATAGCAGAATAATTGAGATAGAAGAATGGATAAGTGACCAAAAGATATACTAGGGGAAATAACTACTGCAGAGCAGAATAAAGAAAAAAAGAATGAAAAGAATTGAGGACAATGTCCGAGACTTCTGGGAAAATATTAAATGAACCAACATTCGAATTAAAGAGGTCTCAGAAGAAGAAGAGAAAAAAAAAAAGGAACTGAGAAAATATTTGAAGAGATTATAGTTGAAAATTTCCCTAATATAGGAAAGGAAACAATTAATCAAGTCCAGAAGGCACAGAGAGTCCCATACAGGATAAATCAAAGGAAAAACACACCAAAACACATATTAATCAAACTACCAAAAATTAAGTATAATGAAAAACTATTAAAAGCAGCAAGGGAAAAACAACAAATAACATACAAGGGAATCCCCATAAGGTTAACAGCTGATCTTTCAGCAGAAACTCTGCAAGCCAAAAGGGGGTGGCAGGACATATTTAAAGTGATGAAAGGGAAAAACCTACAACCAAGATTACACTACCCAGCAAGGACCTCATTCAGATTTGACTGAGAAATTAAAACCTTCACAGACAAGCAAAAGCTAAGAGAATTCAACACTACCAAACCAGCTTTACAACAAATGCTAAAGGAACTTCTCTAGGCAGGAAACACAGGAAAAGGAAAAGATCTACAATAACAAACCCCAAACAATTAAGAATATGGTAATAGGAACATACATATCAATAATTACCTTAAATGTAAATAGATTAAATGTTCCAACCAAAAGGCATAGACTGGCTGAATGGATACAAAAACAAGACCCATATATATGCTGTCTACAGGAGACCCACTTCAGACCTAGGGACACATACAGACTGAAAGTGAGGGGATGGAAAAAGATATTCCATGCAAATGGAAACCAAAACAAAGCTGGAGTACCAATATTCATATCACACAAAAGAGACTTTAAAACAAAGACTATTACAAGAGACAAAGGAGGACACTACATAATGATCAAGGATTCAATCTAAGAAGAAGATATAACAATTGTAAATATTTATGCACCCAACATAGGAGCATCTCAATACATAAGGCAAATACTAACAGCCATAAAAGGGGAAATTGACAGTAACACAGTCATAGTGGGGGATTTTAACACCACACTGGCACCAATGGACAGATCATCCAAAATGAAAATAAATAAGGAAACAGAAGCTTTAAATGATACATTAAACAAGATGGACTTAATTGATATTTATAGGACATTCCATTGAAAAACAACATAATACACTTTTTTCTGAAGTGCTCATGTAACATTCTCCAAGATAGATGATATCTTGGGTCACAAATCAAGCTTTGGTAAATTTAAGAAAACTGAAATTGAATCAAGTATCTTTTACGACGACAACGTTATCAGACGTTATCAGACTAGATATCTATTATGGATATCTATTATGGATATGGAAAATATCTGTAAAAAATACAAACACATGGAGGCTAAACAATACACTACATAATAAAAAAGAGATCACTGAATAAATCAAAGAGGAAATGAAAAAATACTTAGAAACAAATGACAATGAAAACACGACAAACTAATACCTGTGGGATGCTGCAAAAGCAGTTTTAAGAGGGAAGTTTATAGCAATACAATCCTACCTTAAGAAACAAGAAACATCTCAAAAAAAAACAACCTAACCTTACACCTAAAGCAACTAGAGAAAGAAGAAAAATTAAAAAAAAAAAAAAACTTAGGAGAAGGAAAGAAATCATAAATATCAAATCAGAAATAAATGAAAAACAAATTAATGAAATGATAGCAAAGATCAATAAAACTAGGAGCTGCTTCTTTGAGAAGATAAAATTGATAAACCATTAGCCAGACTCATCAAGAAAAGAAAGGAGAAGACTCAAAACAACAGAATTAAAAATGAAAAAGGAGAAGTAACAATGGACACTGCAGAAATACAAAGGATCATGAGAGATTACTACAAGCAACTGTATGCCAATAAAATGGACAACCGTGAAGAAATGGACAAATTCTTAGAAATGCACAAACTTCCGAGACGGAACCAAGAGGAAATAGAAAATATGAACAGACCAATCACAAGCACTGAAATTGAAACTGTGAACAAAAATCTTCCAACAAATAAAAGCCCAGGACCAGATGGCTTCACAGGTGAATTCTATCAAACATTTAGAGAAGAGCTAACATCTGTCCTTCTCAAACTCTTCCAAAATATAGCAGAGGGAGGAACACTCCCAAACTCATTCTACGAGGTCACCATCACCCTGATACCAAAACCAGACAAAGATGTGACAAAGAAAGAAAACTACCGGAGAAATCACTGATGAACATAGATGAAAAATACCTCAAAAAAATACAAGCAAACAGAATCCAAAAGCACATTAAAATGTTCATACACCATTATCAAGTAGGGTTTATCCAAGGAATGCAATGATGCTTCAATATACGCAGATCAATCAATGTGATACACCATATTAAGAAATTGAAGGAGAAAAACCATATGATCATCTCAATAGATGCAGAGAAAACTTTTGATGAAATTCAACACCAATTTATGATAAAAACCCTCCAGAAAGTAGGCATAGAGGGAACTTACCTCAACATAATAAAGGCCATGTATGACAAACCCACAGCCAACATCATTCTCAGTGGTGAAAAACTGAAACCATTTCCACTAAGATCAGGAACAAGATAAAGTTGCCACTTTCACCACTATTATTCAACATAGTTTTGGAAGTTTTAGCCACAGCAATCAGAGAAGAAAAATAATTAAAGAATCGAAATCAGCAGAGAAGAAGTAAAGCTGTCAGTGTTTGCAGATGACATGATACTATACATATAGAATCCTAAAGATGCTCCCAGAAAACTACTACAGCTAATCAATGAATTTGGTAAAGTAGCAGGATAAAAAATTAATGCACAGAAATCTCTTGCATTCCTATATACTTATGATGAAAAATCTGAAAATGAAATTAAGAAAACACTCCCATTTACCATTGCAACAAAAAGAATAAAATACCTAGGAATAAACCTACCTAAGGAGACAAAAGGTCTGTGTGCAGAAAATTATAAGACACTGATGAAAGAAATTAAAGATGATACAAATAGATGGAGAGGTATACCATGTTCTTGGATTGGAAGAATCAACATTGTGAAAATGACTCTACTACCCAAAGCAATCTATAGATTCAATGCAATCCCTATCAAACAACAAATTGCATTTTTCACAGAACTAGAACAAAAAATTTCACAATTTGTATGGAAACACAAAAGACCCAGAATACCCAAAGCAATGGTGAGAAAGAAAAAACAGAGCTGGAAGAAACAGGCTCCTGGCCTTCAGACTACACTACAAAGCTACTGTAATCAAGACAGTATGGTACTGGCATAAAAAACAGAAATATTGATCAATGTAACAGGATAGAAAGCCCAGAGATAAACCCACACACATATGGAAACCTTATCTTTAATAAAGGAGGCAAGAGTATACAATGGAGAAAAGACAGCCTCTTCAATAAGTGCTGCTGGGAAAACTGGACAGCTACAGGTAAAACAATGAATTTAGAACACTCTCTATCACCATACACAAAAATAAACTCAAAACGGTTTAAAGACTTAACTGTAATGCCAGATGCTATCAAACTCTTAGAAGAAAATATAGGCAGAACACTCTATGACATAAATCACAGCAAGATCCTTTTTGACCCACCTCCTAGAGAAGTGGAAATAAAAACAAAAATAAACAAATGTGAACTAATGAAACTTAAAAGCTTTTTCACAGGAAATGAAACCATAAACATGGCGAAAAGACAACCCTCAGAATGGGAGAAAATATTTGCCAATGAAGCGGCTGACAGAGGATTAATCTCCAAAATTTACAAGCAGGACATGAAGCTCAATATCAGGAAAGCAAACAACCCAATCCAAAAATGTGCAGAAGACCTAAATAGACATTTCTCCTAATAAGATATACAGATTGCCAACAAAAACATGAAAGAATGCTAAATATAATTAATCATTAGACAAATGGAAATTAAAACTACAATGTGATATCCTCTCACTCCAGTCAGAATGGCCATCATCAAAAAATCTACAAACAATAAATGCTGGAGAGGGTGTGGAAGAAAAGAAACCCTCTGACACTGTTGGTGGGAATGTAAATTGATATAGCCACTATGGAGAACAGTATGGAGGTTCCTTTCAAAAGTAAAAATAGAACTACCATACGAGCCAGCAATCCCACTACTTGGCATATACCCTGAGAAAACCATAATTCAAAAAGAGTCATGTACCACAATGATCATTGCAGTCAGGACATGGAAGCAACCTATGTGTCCATCAACAGATGAATGGATAAAGAAGATGTGACACATATATACAATGGACTCTTATTCAGCCATAAAAAGAAATAAAATTGATTTATTTTTAGTGAGTTGGATGGACCTAGAGTCTGTCAAACAGAGTGAAGTAAGTCAGAAAGAGAAAAACAAATGCCATATGCTAACACATATATATGGAATCTAAAAAAAAAAGTCACAAAGAACCTGGGGTCAAGAGAGAAAGACACAGACCTACTAGACAATGGACTTGAGGACACAGCATGGGAGAAGGGTAAGCTGACACAAAGTGAGAGAGTGGTATATACATATATACACTATGAAATATAAAATAGATAGCTAGTGGGAAGCAGCCATATAGCCCATGGAGATCAGCTCGGTGCTTAATGACCACCTAGTGGTGTGGGATAGGGAGGGTGGGAGGGAGGTCGACACAAGAGGGAAGAGATATGGGGATATATGTATATGTATAACTGATTCACTTTGTTATAAACAGAAACTAATACATCATTGTAAAGCAATTATACTCCAATAAAGATGTTTAAAAAAAAAAAGTAGACACAGTGGAGATTTGGATTGAAAATAATTGAATTGGTAACATTGAAGGAAAAGTATTCCCATTTCTGAAAATGTAAATTGTCATGACAGAAAAATGAATGTGATATTTGAAATAATAATAGCAAATGAAAAGTGAAAAGCTATACTTTGCAGAAAAGTTTTAGTTGGAAAATTCTAGCATATAATGTAAATATTAAAAGTAAAACTTTGTTAATTTAGTAAATGTATACTTGCATGTATGTGTTGCAGGCAAGATCAATATAAAGAGAAACATTCTCAAAAAGGTCCTCTTAAATATTTCAAAATATTTGAAATATTTCCTCATAATATTTAAATATTTCCTCATAATCAAATATTAAAATATGACTCACTCTTGTGTAAATATTAGTGATAAAGTTAGCTTCAGTTCAGAAAATAACAGAAGGACTTAAATAATTATTTTGTGTTAATTTTGAGGCACCAAATACTTTATGTCCACATCTTAATTGATATTACCAGTAGAGTTTTAAAGGTTAACCATTATTTTGTCTCATTATTCTGTCATATACTTAGAAAGTTGTCTTGTGTTTTCCTACTATGACTTTGGCTTTATTATTTCCTCTTTCATGCCTGTTAATAATTTGTATTTCCTTAATTTCTGCTATGCCTGATGTTAATACATCACGTTCTTTTGTTTATTTTGTACACACTATATCCTAGTCATCACTTTATTTTCTCCTTTGCTGTATCCTTGTGTTTGAGATGTTTCTCATGTAAATTACATTGTGTTTAATAATGGAAAACTTATTTATTGCAAGAATTTCCTTTCATTACAGCATCTCAAAATATTCTGTAATTTCAATTTTTATTTTCTTTTTTATAAAAAACTTGAAGAATGGAATGGTAAAGTTAAATCATAAATAAATGAGTTAGTAAACATAAAGATACTAGAATTGATACATTTAACACATTTACCCATCACTTCCTTAAAATGCCTATGCACTCTGACTAGTTACCTCTCTTCTCCATTCCCTTACTTCTGGCAATTACTGATCTTTTTATTTTCTCCATAGTTTTTCCTTTTCTGGATGTCCTATAGTTGGAACCATACAGTGTGTGACCTTTTCAAACTGGCTTCTTTCATTTAGTAATATGCACTTAAGTTTGCTTTATGTCTTTTCATGGCTAGATAGATCATTTCTTTTTAGTGCTGAATCAGACTCCATTGTTTGGATGTACCATAATTTATTTACCCATTTATCTACTCTACTGAAGCTATCTTGGGTGCTTCCAGCTCAAGGCAATCAGGAATAAAGCTGCTATAAATATCAGTGTGTAGGTTTTTGTGTGGACATAAATTTTCAGTCCTTTGAGTAAATACCAAGTAGTGTGATTGCTAGATCCAGGGTAAGAGTATATTTAGTTTTGTAAGAAACCCCCAAACTGTATTCTAAAGTGGCTTTACTATTTTGCATTCTTACCAGTAACGAATAAGAGCTCCTGTTACTCCACATCCTCCAGAGCATTTGGTGTTATTACTGTTCTAGATTTTGTCCTTTCTGAAAGGTGTGTAGTGGTAACTTTTTTTTAAATGAGCACTTTCCTAGTGACATAGGGTGTGCAATATGTTTTTATATCCTTTTTTGTCACCTGTATATCTTCTCTGATGAGGTGTCTGTTAAGGTGTTTGGTCCATTTTTTAATCAGGTTATTTGTTTTCTTATTGTTGAGTTTTAAGTGTTCTTTGTATATTTTGGATAACAGTCTTTTATCAGATATGTCTTTGGCAAATATTTTCTCCCAGTCTATGTTTTTGTATTTTCATTCTCTTGACAGTGTCTGTCACAGAGCAGAAATTTTCAATTTTAATTAATTCCAGCTTGTCAATTTTTTCTTTCATTGATCATGTCTTTGTTGTTGTATCTAAGAAGTCATCCCTATACCCAAGGTCATCTAGGTTTTCTTCTCTGTTATATTTTAGGATTTTTATAATTTAACTTTTTACATTTAGGTATATGATCCATTTTGAGTTAATTTTTGTGAAGGGTATAAGGTCTGTGTCTAAAGTTATTTTACTTTATTATTTGCACTTTGATGTATAGTTGTTCCAGCACTATTTATTGAAGGGACTACCTTTACTTCATTGTATTATCTTTGCTCCCTTGCTGAAAAAAAAAAATCAAGTGACTATACTGATGGCGGTAAATGTTTTAGTTTTGTGCTTAATGCTCTGGTATATGAACTTTATATTTTCTGACTATAGTATTGTGACCCCTTCTGAAACACAACTATGCATGAATCTCTTATGTTTCTGTAGTCTTGCAGTCAGTCTCTACTCAGCTATATATTTTCCTGACTATCTTTTCAAGGATGTTGAGCTTTAAGTCCTAAATTTAAGGGCCATTATTATGTGCTGCATTGACATCTGGGGAAAAGGAGGTCCTCGAATGGCTCCCTAGCCAAACAACCTCCTTTACCATCATGACCTGCCACAGGTTTGCTTGTCCCTGAGCAGCAGGCTTCATTTTCCTTCCAGCCACAGAAATATTCCAACAGGCCAATCACATCCTCTCACAGGAACCAGGGTCTACTCCATTCTCTTGATATTATAAAATCAGCCCTCCTTGACCCCTGCTTGCTCTCTCTGTTCCTTACTTCACCCCCTGTGTGCTCTGCGTTCCATGCTGTGTCCTCCCCTAGGCTGGGAGTAGATCTAACGAATTGCTGTAGAACTCACCTGCTCAGTGTTGGCCATTCCGGTACCCCTAGATCAGGTATCCTCCCTCACCAAAGGTACAATTAAAACAGTATATTCATATAGTCAGCAGTCCTGAGTGGTAGAGAATGTGTCTGTTTCTGGAGCAAAGGTCTGGTTAGATTATTGTCTAATATAATGAATATCTGTCTCTCCAAGGCAAAGGTCAGATAGCTCACCTGAAACTAACACAACATTGTAAATCAACTAAACTCCAATAAAAAATTTTAATAAGTCTCAGTTCCCTAAACTCAGGGTTCCTCAGCTGTGATACACACCTGCTGCCTGTGTTGCATCCACCGAAGTTTCTCTACCAAGCCCCTCAGTGCCTGAGAGACTAGGAGAGTTGGTGTGAAATTAAGTTAATTTTGACTTGACTCATGAATAATAGTGTCTTGTCACTGATCCCAAAGTCTCACGTCTTCAGGTAAGTATGAATCTGACAAGATAACTTGTTAACTTTCAAGTAGAGTAGAATTTCATTCTTCACAGTTCTTGAAACTTTTCACTTTGGATTTGCTGGCATACATTTGCCATGTATTAGTTTTAGCCTTTCTCAATAACTTTGTTTTTATTCATTGGTTTCCCTATGTGATTTGTTGACTTTTTTGGTATTATTTTATATTTCATTACTTTTCATTATACTTTTCTAGAGAGTTCCTTATAATTATACTTTCCAAATTTTAGAGTCATCTATTTCTCTTTATTTGCATTAAATGCTAACATGTTATTCTGTGTCACATTCATTTATTTTTATCAGTGAGAGTCTTTGTTCATTCTTCCTCTCCATTTTTAAAAATTGTGATATTTCTACTTTGTTAGAGTACACAATGTTGACATACTATTCATTCACTCATTTTTACTTTCGTTTCAGTCTTAGCTGTACAATTAAATATATTCAATGTTTACTATCAGACCTTCTGCAAAGGTCTCTCCAGTCATATTTTATTTGAGTGAAGCTCTTCTAGTAGGTTTTTCTGGAAGATCTGTGTGTATGATACTCCCTGAATTATCATATATTTAAAATCCTAGTACAATACCCTTGGCACTTGAAAGATAGCTTGACCTAATATAAAACTTTTGGCTCAAAATGTATTTCCTTGAGATTTTTGTAAAATCTCAAATTGTTCTATTGTTGCCTCATTTATATGCTTATTTTGATTATTCTGGAGCAATGCAGTTTAGAGTTTTTTTTGTTTGTTCTTTTTGTTTGTTTTTTTGCATTTCAATTTTTTCCTCTTGTTGCCTACATTCAACTAATTTTATTAGTATATATCTTATAATTGGTAATTGAAGTTAGGATTTATAGTTACACAATGAGCCTGTTTAATTGGTAGATTCAGCTGTCTTTTGTATTTCTGAAAATGTTTATCATATTATTCCTTAAATATCATTTCTGTCCTTTTTTTGTTTGTTTTTTTGTTTTGTTTTCCTTTTCCAGTGATGTTAACTTGATGTATATTGGAATTTCTTTGTTGGTCATCTAAAACTACCACTAATTCTTGAATCCTTTATACTTTTTTAATTCCTAGATTTCCAACATTTTTTTCTATCTTTTGGCTGTTTTCTTTCCTCAATACCCTGTTATATTTTAGGGGAGACTACTCTCTTTTATGCACTTCCAATCTAGTCTCATTGATGGGATGAATTTCTACTCTTCCTCTCCAATTTCTTTCGTGAATTTAGTCAACTCTAATTTTCATATATTCTTATGTTTTGTTCATTTCTATTCTTGATTTTTTATTATTCTTCAAGTGAAGTTCTGTGTTACACTATTGCTCTCTTTTCATGATTGCTTTTCTAATGAGTATTTTGTCAGCTGAACTGTTTTGATCTAATTTGTTTTTAATTTAGTATTATTTTATAGATATGGCCCAATAATTTTTTTCTATTGTAAAATACCATATACTTTCCTTGATTAACTGTGGTAGGTATGAGCATGTATGGTGATGAACATTTCAAATAATAAATTAATGATTTTTAGAAAGAGGGAAATTAGTCTTTTCTGATTTCATGACTCTCTTTGGTTACTCTAAGATCCTAGTTTTCCCATCTTTCTTCCTTTTCATCCTTTACAACATTTGCCAAAAGATGTAATCTCAGCCCCTGTCCCCTTTCTCCTAGCAGTGCCTTTCTTAGAATTTCTATTCATTTCTACAGCATTTGGATTTTAACCACCAGATCTCAAGCTACTTTTCAGCATTTTTCCACTTAGGGAAGTTTCAGAGTACTTTTTATGTGTGTTCTCTTGTTGTTGGTCTCACTGCCCTCTCTTCTTTTCCATGATCTCTACCTTAGGTGCTCTGATCAAATGTGTCTTTTGGAAGGCTCTGTTTTGAATGCTTCATTAAATATGAATTGAAGTTAATAGTGATTTCTATCTTCTTTTCATAGGCATGGGACATGGTAGTTTATTTACTCTCCTTTATAATATGTGTAATATTTGTAAGATTTGTGCAGTAACTGAGATTTAGACAAAATAATACATTTATCATTCTGTACTTTTTTCTCAAAAATATATGTTAACAGAATTGATTTAATGAATATAAAGAAATATAAAGAAATATAGTACAATATAATATAAAGAAAACACTAGTTATGGGAAAAAATAGGGAAAATGTTTAAAAAAGCTAAAACTGCTGTATCCATATCTATATGAACTTTTGATATTCTATAATTCTAAACTAATGATTAATTATTGAAAATTATTCATCATATATAGTGATGGAAAATTCTCCAAGTATTTTACAATTGGCCTAACATTGAACCTCAAAGATGAAAAAAAAATAATATAAAAGTTTTACAAACTAATTACATCTTCTTATGACTATAAACATCTCCTAAATTTAACACTAGGAAATGAATTCCAGAAATATTGTTTTATAATATATCATAGAAAAGTAAAGTTTAATTCAGGAATACAGGAACATGACAAAAATAAGAAAAGACATGAATATGTCAAGCAGAAATAAATAAAAACAATTCAGTATATGTTTAAAAGATGGTGGATAAAATACAACTATATCTGTATTTAAGTCTATTAATACTAAAAAACAAAAATAGAAATAAAAAATTCTGTTGTGGTCCATTCAGACTACTATAACAAAATAGCGTACTCTTGGTAGCTTAAAAATGACAGAAATTTACTTCTCCACACTTCTGGAGACTGGAAAAACCAAGATCATGTTGCTGGTTGATTTGATGTTTGGTGAGGCCCACTTGCTAGATGGCACCTTTTAATTGGGTCTTCACATGGTGGAAGGAGCTAAGGAGCTAAGGAGCTTTTTATGTTTGTTTGTTTGTTTAATAAAAGCACAAATTTCATGCATGAGGGCTCAAGCATTACATTCTAAGCACCTCTTAATTACTCTACCTCCTAATACCTTTACCTTGGGCATTAGGATTTCAACATATGAATTTTGGGAGGACACAAACATCCATACCATAGCAACCACTTAACAACTTGAGTATAAAATATTTTCTGAACATAAAAAAATTAATATCTATCAGGAAAAGAAATCAACTTCATATTAAAGAACAGATTCTTAGTTCTAAGAAAGGTTGTCCCACTCTCAAAAGCGTGTTCTGCTAGGATTGTCAAAACATTGTTCTAATTTCCTTATCAAAATTTACAGTTGCATGATTGAAATGCCAGAATATCAATTTCTAATTTTATAATAAATATTGAGGAAAATAAATACATCTTCCCTGGTGAAGATATGCCATTACTACTTTCAAGATAACTCTGATAATGTGAAATAATTCACAAGATTTGAGCAAAGATATTAGGTTAGAATTAGACAATATTTTCTTTAAACTTAAGATCATTGTTTCTCTTTCAGGAAAATTAAAAAACCTAGACATTATCCAATAGATTCTCTCAAAGGAAAAATAATATCTTGTTTCCAAAGTAGTCCAAAGTGTGGACAATAAATGCAGGCAGTATCTATACCAGAAATCTTCCCTGATTTCTAGTCTACTCCTCTATCCATGATAGATCAAAGGCCCCTTCTTGGTTCTGTCAAAGAAAAATTGCACTGGACAAGTTAAGCAGAGAAGGAAGACTTGATTCAAGACTATTGCAATCAGGGAGCAAGACTGAACTCAACTCCACTGGAGAAAAAGATAGGAGAGATTTTTAGTGCTGGGGTGAGCAGTAAAAAAGTACTGGAGGAAGTGAAGGGGAAGATTGGTAATGTCATCACATCATCTGTGTTTGCTAATTGGTGCTTATGGGGTCTCACACAGACCAGAAGACAGGGGCACTATCTTTTTTTGATGATTTCATTTCAAAGGGACAGCTCCCAGTTCCTTGAGAAAGACATTCCTGTGTTGTAAAACTGACAAGAAGCTGGAAGAAGATTTATGTCTGAAAGGATCTGAGAAAGGATTTACAATTACAAGTTTTCTAAAGTAAATGCTCTAAGGAAAAGTTCAGGAGCCTATAGGCAGGAAGAAATCTCTTTAGCTGTGCCCTCTCACACTGAGGTTGGGGTGGCCTTGTGACTTGTTTTTTCCAAGAGGACATTAGCAATTATGAGATAAGATGAGGCTTGAAAATTATTTGTACATTGGGACTTTCTCTTGCTGCTTTTTGGAAATTTGATGTTAGTGGAGAAGCGTGAATTAGCCTATTAGTGGAAGAGAAACTTACATGGGACCAAAACAACTGTGCTCACTTAGGATCCCCTAGAGAAAACAGTCTGCCAAACGCCAGGTATGTAAGTGAGTCCATTCTAGTACACTCGATCTCAGCTGAATCACCAGCAGGACACAAACATTTGATAGGTTGGCCCGCAACAAAAATAACCACTGCACTGCAGATTTGAAAGAAATAATACATATTTATTGTTATATACCACTAAGCTGTGGGGTGTTTGTTAAGCACCAAAAGTTAACTGATAAACGATTTCTGGCCTCTACCATAATGTTTATACTAAGAGTCTAATTACTTTGCTGAACAAGCAAGCAAACTAATGATATAAACGTGGTAGAACAGATTATAGCTGAAACTTGAATGAGATCTCTAAGTTAAGCTGTGTAGAAAAAAAAACTTATAATTCATAAAGAGCACTTAACATAGAGTCAAGGTTATGCTAAGCACCCATACAAATATACATTATCTTCATCTAATTTCTGGATTAGGATTAGATTTGATAAAATTAGGCATAATTTTAAAAATACATAAGATGTTTACCCAAACAGTATTATAAAGTTGTGTAGTACATGTCAGCCTAAACTTAAAGAAGATAAATAGGGTGAAGCATCAGCAATCTCCCTTAACAGACTAGGGAGAGAAACTGTTCAGTTTCCCTTCAATGTACTCATAGGCAATGATATAGTATGGATCTACTTTTGTCTAATCTGGGTGAACTCAAACAATTAAGGAACCAGAGAAACCAGGCATACCTGAGTTAAGACACTCCATCCACCTATGCACATGGACACACATGTGTAAACACACATACACTCACAAAAGTTCTATTATGAATTGCTCTATAATCCACTTACTTTCATGACTAATAAACTCACTCAACCTGGAAGGCATTTTCCCTTATTGTCTGTCAAATTATCAACTTAAATTGCATCTCTTCTCCCTTTACACATTATTTTCTGAAACCTCAGTCAGAGCACTCAATTTATTCCAGTTTTCTCTTATAGTTTATTCTTTGCAAATACTTTAGTTCCATTATACTTCATTTATCTGGTATTAACTTTATGTTCACAGCTCTTAGCACAGGGTTTTGTGCATAACAGATATCTGATGGTGACCCCCAAATTACTACCAAGTGAGGTATATAGTAAATAAAACAATTTTGTTTGATCTTGACTCACTAACATATAAAATTACATATTTATCTCATCTACATAAAATTTGATATTGAAGAATAAGTAAAATAATCTAGTCACATTTTAAAGAACTTTATCTTTCCTTTTCTTCAGAATTAATGAAAAATCCTATGCATCATTTTTACAATCATGCAAATTACAGACTAGAATTCCAAAAGATGCTTCCTTTTTTTAAAATTTTATTTATTTATTTTTGGCTGCATTGGGTCTTCATTGCTGCTTGCAGGCTTTCTCTAGTTGTGGTGAGCAGGGGCTACTCTTTGTTGCAGTGCACATGTTCTCATGGTGGTGGCTTCTCTTGTTGTGGAGCACAGGTTCTAGGTGCATGGGCTTCAGTAGTTGTGACACGTGGGCTCAGTAGTTGTGGCTTGTGGGCTCTAGAGCGCAGGCTCAGTAATTATGGCACACGGGCTTAGTTGCTCTGTAGCATGTGAGATCTTCCCAGACCAGGGCTCGAACCCATGTCCCCTGCATTGGCAGGTGGATTCTCAACTGTGCCACCAGGGAAGTCCTCAACAGATGCTTCTTGAGTATATGAATGTTAATACTGAAAAGGAAGAAAACTATCACAGACACTGTTATCTTATTTAATATTTACAACAGCCCTATAATAAGATGTAGGGAGAGACAGAGGCTTACTAATGGATAAAGAACTAGATTTTAGGCTGTCTCAAAACTTCACACTGATTCTGTGTTAGTTTGTCCTTCTACATAAACTGAAAAATGAAATCCTACTGAGAATATTTTACTATATATTTATAAAATTAGGATTCCAGTTATCTAAAGATGTATCCAGTTACAAATCTACATATGTAAATCTGGTGAAAAAATATATGAAAATCTGTAGACCCATAGCATCAAACCTTTTTGATTTTATGTGAGGCTGTATTTCTCTTTCATTACTTATAAGTTCAACAGTAATGCCTAAAAATGATTCATTCAAAGAAGTCACCCTTATATGTTTGATATTTTAATTATTTCTTTTTTATACTATAACTTGTAACTGCAACATTACTACTTTTTCATGGTTGTGATATTTAGAAGAAAAGTTATCATCCAGGTAACATTTTAGGTGGCTTTATAGCAAAGTAGAATTTATTTCAGTTATAAAATAAGAACAGGTGCTATCAAAACTTTTTATATCCTTCCATGATATGAAAGCTAGATTCCATGAATAAAACTTTAGTTTTTCTTTAAATATTCAAAGGTTGGAGAATTTTTAGAATGATAATTTCAAGATTTAAGGGGACATGACATTTTACCAGAAAAATAGAAGTAAGACACCATCAATTACTACATGGGAAATTACAACTTAGGGAATCACTTCAGTAAGTTGACTACATTGAAATGGCAGTTATACATTAAAATCTATTCCAAGGATGACAACAACATGATTACCACATTGAGTTTCATAACTACAGTTAAAATGCCACTCTGATGTTTAAAATTAGATTAGAAAAAAATTTCACATATATCATTTTTTTTTAAAGTAATTTTGCCTTTTTTTTTTTTTATGGCTATGTTGGCTCTTCGTTTCTCTGCGAGAGCTTTCTCTAGTTGTGGCAAGTGGAGGCCACTCCTCGTCGCGGTGTGCAGGTCTCTCACTATCGCGGCCTCTCTTTTTGCGGAGCACAGGCTCCAGACGCGCAGGCTCAGTAATTGTGGCTCACGGAGCTAGTTGCTCCGCGGAATGTGGGATCTTCCCAGACCAGGGCTCGAACCCGTGTCTCCTGCATTGGCAGGCAGATTCTCAACCACTGCACCACCAGGGAAGCCCACATATATAATTTATATTACAAAATTTGAGCTAAACTCTGGTATATTCTTTCCTTAAGCATGGGTATTATTTCCTGCTTTAATAGAGGATTTTTAAGAGTTATGTGTTTAAGCACCTAATATGAATTCAAATTACTAAACATGGTTCTTTTTAACTACTCCTTAGATTGCAAGCATCTTGTGTTTTATGTTTGACTACATAACCCACCACTACAAAAGGACACTATTGATTAATTAGTTTATAACCTAAAAATAGCCATATAACTTTGCAACTATTGTTCCTGAGAAATTTCCTTTGAGAATTTTCCTTTTGTTAAATTAGGGAATTTAAAAGAGAATGCTAAATAATTCCAGGAGAACTTTAGAAAAAAATAAGGAAACAACCAATCAAGCAAACTAAGTAAAATCCTACAACAGAATCATCTGGATTTACAGTTCATAGAAATACGCAGCCAAGTAGCAGTTTAGTTGGAGGGGGCAGCTTAGCCCCTATAACACCACCTTTGTATCTTTGCTAAGTTTCAATCTGATCTAGTTATGGGGATACTGAGGACCTCTCATTTTTCTTTACTGGTTCCCACTTTTAAGCAACTTATGCTCCCTTTTGCAGACCACTCACAGCCCTCCACTTCTCAAGGCATGTATTTAAGGAGTTAGGGTCTTGTGCCAATGAAAATTTGTTCAATTGCACTTGTTGATCCAAAGATTGGTGCTTTATTGTACAAGCAAGAGTAGCCATGTGCTGAAGCCCAAAGGTTTCCTTCAATGTACTATTTCACATCTAGGTCATTTTTAACTTTAAACATTTGAGGAACATAAATCTCTTTATACAGAGGTCTTTCTGTTGACAAGTCTATATTCTCAGCCATAGTGCATTAGTCCTTCAGGAGTTTCTCCTAATAGAGTTGAAATCACATCTTTCCAACACATTTTGAGTTTGCATTATATGGGGACTACTTACTTTTGTTTGTTTATCAGTCTGTGTTCTGTAACGAAAAATAGGTGAGGAATATACAACTTCATTCCTTTCTATTTCTTTCTCCTAGAAATTGATCGGGCTCTGTGCTTCAGGATATGCACACATAATCACAGCTCATTCTCAACGGTCACAAAGGGTGACATCCACCCTTAAAATGCTATTATTAAATGACTAAATATAATTCTGAGCTTACTCACTTGGAATTTTAATTCCAGAAGAGTCCACAGTAAATTTGCAAGCCTGAAATTTAAAAATAAATAAATAAATAAAAAATAAAAACTTAGTACCTCTTCCCTATTACAAAATGATTGCAGGTAGCTTAAACCATCAAAAAATAATTTATGATCAAATAAACTTAAAAATAAGCTAAAATAGTGAGAAAGAAAAATATGCAAGAAAGCAAGATATATCCACCAAAATTAGGCTAATATAAATACATGCCTTCAAGCATTTTATATTTGGGCACTTTTTTTTTCATTATGTTTTCTGTTAGTCATGTGAGGAGGGAAATAAATTTATAGATTTCAGAAGTTTCATAAGACAACAAAAGAGATGCTTAAGAGAATAATTATTCCTAAGGTCCACATGAGGGCAATGTTTCATTCAAAGGCCCTCAACATGAAGACACCATACAATGTAATGAATGGATTCCCTCAAAGTAACCCATCTAGGAAATACAACAAAGGTGTTTCCTGTGATAATACATATGGCTTGCCCTGCAATATCTGGAGTGAGTGAACAATCTAATAATTAGAACCATACTTGCTGATGAGAGTGAATTTATTCTTTTCTATACTGCTCAAGAGTTTAGTTTTTTTAAGTTGTTCAGGGTTAAGTATCTGTTAGAACAGTGTTTCTCACTTTTCTTTTTCATTATTACCCCTTTAAGGAGAGAATTGCACATTTTCCTAATTTTTTCCTAATCCACCCCTCCATGAATTTTTAACACAGGTATACTATGTACCTCTTTATGTACTATATGTGTATTTCAGATTTATGCATATAATAGCAAGTTGTTTCACCTCTCCTCCTCTAGAGCCAAACAGTGTTCAATACTTTTGGGGACAATGTCACCTTTACTGAGAAATCATGTATTAGAGAAACAGATTTTCTCTTGCCAATATTAATGACTCCTATTACTGTAATTTTCAGGCTTTACTAGCGCCATCTCCAGAACTATATACTCAAAGGGCAAGAGAGGAAGGTGGTAAAAGGTACTCCTTTTCCCATATCTAAGACGACTTTCCAAAACACAGTTTGGTAAAGACCATTCAACAGCAGACCACTAAAGCAGCTATTGTTCACATATACATTTCTCTGATTTAGTCCAGAGGAGATATTAGAATATGTAAAGAAACTTATTTTTCTTCTCGGCTGGCTGTTGGAATGTATCAGTAGTAGTAAGTTCACTATTGTGCTAACAAATTATTGTTGTGCAGCTAGATATTCTTCATTACAGTAAAATACAGAGATGTCATGCACTGTAATGAAAGGCTAGGCAGAGCCTTTTTTCTTTCTTTTTTTTTTTTTTTTTGCATGAAACTTGAGAGTGTAACAATGGACCCATAGAAGGAACTCAGGGCCCCTGGCCAAACTTTCTCACATCTTGCATTGTGAAACATCTAAAAGTGAAAGTCCTACTGAAGTCAATTATTTCTTGCACAATGAAAGTATCCTTTAAATGAAACGGCAACAGTGGGGCAGTCCATTTTATACTCTCCAATATCCCATACAGATGTTTCTTTGAAATAAAGGACAAGCACATATACATACCCCATGTACAGACTTTGTATTCCTGGGCATTTTCTCTTTTACTATTTAATTTTATATATTAAATTTAAAGAGACATAGCAAACCAATTTTTCTCAAAATTAATTTTGTGTCTTAGACTTCCACTTCTGAGGATTTTATATTTTACTATGGGCTAAAAATCTAACCCTGATAAAGTCAGCCTCGGGTTTTCTAACTGCTCTTGATGATGAGCATGAGGTAGATGGCCATTTTGTTCATATAAGTTCTCCCATAAGTTTTGAACATATTAAGTGGCCCAGGAACTGAATTCAAAGGAGAAATTGGAAGGAAGTAAACTGATAAGCACCAAGAAAATTAGTACTTCTCTGTGTTGTTGTGTTTTCTACAATGGTGTAGGGAAAAAGAAAGTTAGAGGGAGAAAAAATTTCACCAAGATTTAGAGATGGAGAAAGGTACTACACTATGTGATTTTGTCAACAAAAGTCTCGCAGCTCAGTGGCCAAAATAAATTTGGAGCTGTTATGAAATTTTAAGCTGTTTGGATTGCTTTAATGTAAGTTATCTCCATTTCTCCAATTTAGTAAGTCTTACCAGACTTTCAAAATTATTCAGTGGCCTGAGTTTCAAAACCCATGAGATGATTAATAAACTGAAATAATTTAATCAAAATGAAAAATAAAATTAAGAGATAAGCAATGTATATTTAGTTTTTCCAATACTTTCAAGCCTTGGACTAGAAGTTTGTTACCTGCAAGAGCATATCCTAAATAGCAAGGTGAGACATAGGTTAGCATATGTACTGAATATATGTAAAGTGCCATATATCTTACAAAATCCATCAAGAGTTTTAGTGGTGCTGCCTCAAAATTATGTCAGTTATATTCACATTTCTTTATCTAACCCTTTATTCCACCATCCACTCTCACTGAATGGTTACTCTAACAACCTTCCAACTTATAATTATTTTTCTAAAATTGAAAACAGATCATATCAACCACTTGGCAGAAAATCATCTGATAGCTTTCCACTGAATTTAGAATAAAATCTGAAGCACAATGGCCCTGCATATTAGGATGTTTGCCTACCTCTCCCACCATGTACATGCACTCTTGTTTTCAGGGCTCTAACTATGTTGTTCAATCCTACCAAGCTCGCTTCTGCTCCATCACCTTTGTTCTTTTCTCTTGAAAGAAGGGGCTTCCTCAGGAACATACTAGTCAGTTGTCTGTCTTCTCTTAGCTTCCTGCTCAGATCTACTCTAAAGTATTTGCTGCTCATCAGTTACTCTTTCTAAATAACACTTTTATTTTTTTCTCATACTGTATGTTTTACGTTTCTGTATGTGTGTTTAGCCTGTCTCTACCTTCAGAGGTGCACAAATTTTCACTGTCCTACTCATCAACCTATTCTATGACATAAGGAATTTCTTGGCAGCTATAGATTATTAATAAATAAAAGTAATTAAGCAATTAATAAGAAAAGCTAGTCTCTTGATAATATAGATTCTATGCAAGAATATTTTTGTTCTGGTCTTCTTGTATAAAACCAAGTTATAATTTTTGGAAAGAATACATCTAAATATAAGTATATAACACTGTTTCTTTATGGAGACCTGTTCCTGATTTTTTAAAAAGGCAAATGTACCTGATGATCTCTAGAATTTTTAAGAAAACTGGATGTAAAATCAAGAGTCAAAGAAATTTGATATTTCCCATAGCTCTAACCCTAACAAAGCAATATCGTTTTTCATCTTTGACTTTCATTTTTTTGCCTGGAAGTAAGGATATGATTTTATGAGTTATTTCTCAAACTTGTTTTTAAGCATTCAAGTTTGTTCTCCTCCCAAATCATATCTGTGAGCATCTTCAAAACACAGGATTGGATTCTCTTATGTTGAAGCAGTAGTGAGGAAAAAAGTCTGCTCTGCTTGTTTCATCCTTCAAATTTGACAAACCCAGAGACACACAGATTAAAATGACTGGATTTGAGCATCAGAAGGAGCCTTCCTCCATTACTATTTTTCCACTTAATTTCTGATTTAAATAAGTTTTGCTAAAAAGCAGAGAGGTGCTTAGATGAATTTTAGAAATCCAAAGAGCATGTATAGATCCTTTTTAACATATGCATAGAATTATTTGTGTTGTGTTAGTTAAATTGTGAAAGTTGGGAATACTGATATGGCTGTTACCTGACAAAAGTAGAAACTCAGTCAATTACTGTGTTTAGTGTATCAGGCAAAATATGAAAAGAAGTTTGAGACAAGTTACTAATCTCTCCATTTGTCACATGATGGTCAGAAAGCTCACCGATGTGCTTGGCTAATATAAATGTCTCCCAGTAAATGTGTCACATAGTTTTCAAGGAGCAGTAGGTCTGACTCCTTCAGCAAATCTAAGATAAAGCATAATTTGTTAACAAGCTATCAGTGTAATCTCATTCTATCAGCACATAATCCATGATTAAGTATATGATGAGCTTGAAGAAAACATTAAAAAAAAGCTCTATATAGGAAGCAACTTGTCTCAACTTATAGCTATATCTCAAAGTCTAAGAAATACTTTGTTCCTATGACTTGATAAATACGGAGGGAAAACAAGACAATAAGACGATCATTTTATAGGATTAAAATACAAACTAAGAAAATAATATTTAAATATTTTAGATTTATGGGAAGTTAGATGAAAGTGTAAAGTATATTTGCACTTTTAAGTTTGACATAGTTTGGTTTTCAAGAACTGAAAAAAAAAGGGGCTATTATCACTACTTAATGTTGTTTTTGTGTGTGCCTGCATTCACTAATAAATGTAAAACTCAATTAAATATATTTTCCTGCCACTGAATTGTCTCTGTTTCCTCTAGGCCCCCTATTTTCTTCTTTCTTTCTTTCTTTCTTCCTTTCTTTCTTTCTTTCTTTCTTTCTTTCTTTCTTTCTTTCTTTCTTATCTTGCATATCCCTGATACCATTATCAACAAAGGATTAATATTGATATACTATTAACTACATTATAGATTATATTTTGCCATTTCCAGTTTTTCTGTTAATATCTTTTTTCTTTTTTATTCCAGGATCCATTGCAAGTTACCACATTGAATTTAGTTATTATGTCTCTTTAGTCTCCTTCAATCTATGACAATTTCTCAGCCGTTCATTGTATTATACAACCCTCACACTTTGGAACAGTACCAGTCAAATGTTTGACAGAGTGTCTCCACAGTGTGAGATTAGCTGATATTTCCTCCTGATTAGATAATACATTTGGCCAGAAAAAAAAATGTGGGGACTTCCCTGGCAGTCCAGTGGTTAAGACTTTGCATTCCCTATATAGGGGGCACAGGTTCGATCCCTGGTCAAGGAACTAAAATCCCACATGCCACACAGCATGGTCAAAAAAAAAAAAGAAAAGAAAAGTGATAAGCCCTTCTTAGTGCATAATATCAAGGGTACATGAAATATGTCTTATTACCGAACTACTAACATATTTTACTGAGTATGATGCTAACATTGATCTCTTTGTTGAAATGGTCTCAGCCTGGTACAGACTTGTTTGATGTGAAATTATTAAATATATCTATTATTTTATATGAATTTCTAAATAATGAAAGTTTTAGTATGTTACCAGTAAAGTACTTTATTGTAGATTCTTAATACTCTAATTAAACTGAGTTGTCCACCTAGACAGTCAAGGCCTTTCATGATTTTGAAAACATGGAGTTTTGGTGGTTAAATTGAGTTTGTTGAACAAGTGTTCACACTCTAATTCACTTAACACATAAATAAAATTTAACTAAATTACAATTATCATAACACTTAGGCCATAATAATACACTGATTCTAAAATAATACTAGGTAAATAATGGACTCATATGGAATCGTTTTTTATCTCATATAATTTATCATCACTATGGACTGCATTCTCTGTTTTTTGACCCATTGTGAAAGTATTTAGAATCCCAATTTTAACATAGCTTACTTTATGTTCAGTGCCACATAACATATACAAAAAAATAAATAAATAACAATGGAAACTGTTTTAGATTTTAAATCAGGAAATTTTGGAAGAAATTACACATATTTTCAAATATCATTGTTTTTGTTGTTGTTGTTGGGGGGGGTTATTTATTTATTTATTTATTTTGATTACCTGAAATAAGTAAAATGCCTTCTACAGACAAAAATTTACTTATTTTTGACGATGAAATATATCACTGAAGAGACAAAAAACTTAAATGCACTAACAGCTGTAAAAGGTGAGCTTATCTGGAAACATAAAGTGGACAGTGGGACTATCAGGAAACAGGACTGAGTTGCATGTTTGCTCTTTTCATGGAAGAGGAAAACATGATACTTTTAATAAACTGGAAATAAAGACTATGTTATTTAACAACATGGATAATGTTATGAGAAATGTGAAGTTACAAAATATCCTCACTGACTACCACACAGGGAATAATCAGAACTGGAGTCCACAAACAGGTATAATGCACATCAGCCTAGGTTCTCTTTCACTACACCTGAGGATGACTTCACTCTTGCCTGTTCAGAGATGTGGAAATACTACAGTATTGATTTGAATACATTAAAATTATTCTAGGTGAATTATGAGCCCCCTATTCCGTATATTCATGGTCATAAATGTGAAGGTTGTGGAGTTTGTGATGAGTGAATTTATTCCATTGGTTCCAAATAATCATTTTTTTGCTTTTTGGAATAAATCTAAATCCTATACAACATCTACATCCTCTAACAAATTCCAACCATTCTACTAAGAATTGTACATATTTTGGTATATGGGTGGGAAGTGTAAAGTTAGAAAAAATAAGATAAGTGAAGAGAAAAAAAGAAGAGATATGATGAATGTTAGAAATTCTCCAAAGGAGATTGAAATGCTATTTTTTCCATCTTGATAACAAAAAACAGTATTAAAACTATTAATAAAATGCAGCATACTCTGAATTAATTTTCAAGTCAATTCATCCATTTTACTCCCTTTAATGATGTGTTTAGGTATTAATTAATTGTTTAATTATCTTTCTCATTCTTAGTTACTCAATAATGAGCTATGAAATTCCTGAATTTTAGTGGGCAAGAAGGAGCCCCACACCTCCTGGCCATGAAGGCTGCTGTGCAGGGACCTGGTCACACATATCAGTGGACCAGCAATAGCCCTGTGGTCCCTGTGGGGCACAGTTGACCATGCAGGAAGCTTACCTTGCAAACCAGCAGGCCAGCAGCCAGTGCACGAGACAGGGCCTCTTAGCCAATTGGCCTAGGGGCCAGCTCTGCTTACCAACAGCACATGTAGCAGCCAGCCCCACCACAACAAATGGGATCACACAGCCCACATAGGGGATAACCCTAGAGTATAGAGCTCTGGTGAGCACAGGGGAGCATGCTGCTGGGTCCCATAAAATAACACCTACATAAGACCACTTCTTCAAGATTGGGAAATGTAACCAACCTATTAATTACATAGAAATAAACACAGAGAATTAGACAAAATGAGTAAATAAAGGGATATGTTTCAAACAAAGCAAAAAGACCAAAACTTAGACAAAAAGAACTGTATGAAATGGGGGAAAGCATTCTATCCAATAAAGAGTTTGAAGTAATGATCATAAAGATGCTCACTGAGCTCAGGAGAAGAATAGATGAACAGACTAAGAATTTTAACAAATAGCAAGGAAATTTAAAGACGTAAACATAGCTGAAGTATACAATAACTAAAATAAAAAATACACTAGAAGGAATCAACAGTATATTAGACAATACAGAGGAACAGATCCATAATCTGGAAGACAGAGTAGTGGAAATCACCCAGTCTGAATAGAAAAAAGTACTTTAAAAAATTAGGATAGTTTAAGAGACGTCTTAGACAACAACAAGAATAGTAACATTCACATTATAGGGGTTCTAGAAAAACAAGAGAAATAGAAAAGGGTAGAGAACTTATTTGAAGAAGTTGCCACTTCATGCCTCAAATACAGAGGACTGTATTTCTTCTGCCTAAAGGGAATATTTGAACCACTTGAAAAAAGCTTGCAAAGTTCTCTTGATTTTTATCTAAATTTAAAAAAAAAAACTCAAAACTTCTGTGATTAAGAATTTGAGAGTTGAGAGGGTGGGGAGAAAAGAGTAAGAACTGAAAACTTTCCTAACTGGAAAAGAAACAGATATCCAAGTCCAAATGAACCTAAAAAGGTCCACAGGAAGGCACATGGTAATTAAAAAGGCAAAAATTAAAGGTAAAGAATCTTAAGAGCAACAGGAGAAAAGCAAGAGAAGTCCCATAGGGTTATCAGCTGACTTTTCAGCAGAAATTTTCCAGGCAAGAAGAGTGCGGAACAATATATTCAAAGTGTTACAAGGTAAAAAGCCCTACAACCAAGAATATTCTACCTGATAAAGTTATCAAACTGGTTTTACAAGAAATGTTAAAGTGACTTTTCTAAGCAGCAAAGGACAAAACTCGAAATATGAACATTATGAAAAGAAAATATTATTGGTAAAGGCAGATATATAGGAATGGTAGTGGATGAACCATTTATAAAGCTAGTAGGAAGATTAAAAGATAGAAATAGTAAAATCATCTATACCCACCATATGTAATTAAGAGATATACAAAACAAAATGATATTAAAATTTAATCAATATCATATTAGTAGGAATACTAGCATCAATATTGAGTATACTTTGTCATAGCAAGAGTAAAATACAAACTTGTGTTCATTGCAGAGTAAGTCAGGACCCGTGAATTAAAGGTATAGTAGTTTGATTGGAATAAAGTTTGGCAAAAAAAGAGTGGATATATTCTTGGGAATATTCCTTGGAGTTGACATATAAAAAGCCTCAGAGATATCAAAAGCTAAATTGTAAGTATTTTTCAGAATCTTAGAAAACTAGTGAATGGTTTTAATCAATGAAATAATATAATAAAAGGGATATTTTACAAAGTTTGAAATATATTAATCTTGTTTGTAAAATAGATGTTGGATTGTCCTGATGGAGATGAGACAATTGCATTCCAGAAAAAATAGTTGAAATGCTAATGAAAAGAAAACATTCCAATGGAACTAAAAATAAAAGAGAGAAAAGAAATTGAAAGATAAATAATAGAATACAGTAATAGGACTTTCAGTCCAAGTTAATATAAAAATATATGTGCTTATGAAAAAAAAGACTACACATTTTAATCTCAATGAACTGGAAGATAATGTATCAATATTTGATTTTCATAACAATTTTAATTTTTAAAAAAGTGAATATTTCTCTCAACTATTATATTTTATTTATGTAGATTTTTCTTATAGATATTTCTTTATTTTAAACATATATTTCTTTCATCTAATTAAATTAAAGGATTATTCAACATTAAAAAATCAATATGTTCTATCACATCAGTAGTTAAAAAAAGAACATTGCAGGCTTCCCTGGTGGCACAGTGGTTGGGGGTCCACCTGCCGATGCACGGGAAGTGGGTTCATGCCCCGGTCTGGGAAGATTCCACATGCCGCAGAGCAGCTAGGCCCGTGAGCCATGGCCACTGTGCCTGCACATCCGGAGCCTGTGCTCCGCAGCGGGAGAGGCCACAGTGGTGAGAGGCCTGTGTGCCACACACACACAAAAAAAAGAACATTGCATCATCATATCAATAGATGCAAAAACACATTTGAATAAAGTCCAAAACTCATTCATCATAAAAAAATCTCAGTAAAGTAGTATAGAGAGGAACATCCTCAAACTGATAAGTAATATCTACAAAAAGTCCTACAGATAACATCATAATTAATGGAACACAAGCATTAATCATTGGATGTAGAATCTATAAAGGAGTCTTCAGGAATGTCACTCATCCTGGGTACTGTGGATGCCAGGATAGGACATGGGCCCCAGAATGCTGGGGCTGACAAGTTCACCATATGGTGGGGTTGCTACATCCACATTGGCCAAGGTAGGCTGGGCTAGGTGGAGAGTAATGCCTGGTGCCAGTCCTAAAGTAGGGAACCCTTAAAGGGACACCTTAATGGTAGTGCTCCTCTCTTTTACAGGAGCCCTTTCTCCCTGAAGAATCGATAGGAAGTACCTCCTCCATCCCCAAGGACCCACTCTTAGTTGTACTCTGAGTCACTGGGACAAATTTTCTCTAGATTCTTTAAAATGGAAAAAGCTTATTTTTAATTTTTTTTTTTTTTTTTATAATACAGCTTGGTCCCAATATAGACTTAAGGACCATGGCACCTGGCCAGGAAAGGAAAGCCTCAACTATAATACCATCCTACAGTTAGATGTTTTTATGCAAAAGGCAGAGAAAATAAACAGAGATGCTTTATGTTCAGGCCTCTATGACTCTAAGAGAGAACCTGGAGCTACGCAAGTCCTGTGTTAAGGAACCTTGCTGGTTGGGACCCATGAAGACTGTACAGAAACCCCTCTGGTAGCATTTATGGAGGAAAACAAGTCTCAGACAGAAGACCCAAGTACCAAAACTCTTTCACCATCTTCAGCTCCTCCACCACCATATAAGCCTCTTTACCCTTCAGTACCAGAAGTGCAACCTGAGCTTCTTTGCCCCCTCCAAGAGATAGTAGGAAGACTTCAGGTAATTACCGGAGTACACACCTCCTTTACTTTGTCTGACCTCAACCAGTGCTTCTTTTGCTTAGGTCAATTCTCATGGGACCCTAGTTGGTTCACCCAAGAATTCCAGGGACTAACTTCTTCCTTTGACATTACTTGGAAGGACCTAAATATTGTCATTTCCCACTGCTACATTTCTGAGGAAAAGACCCATATTTGGGCACAGGCTCAAATATATGTTGATAGATTACTCCTTGCCCAGCCACATCAATGCCCCGTGGGCATGACAGAAGTACCTCTAACTGATCCTTATTGGGACTATCAACCAGGCCAGACTGGTTCCCCTAGAAGAGACCACATGATCCTTTGCCTCACTGAAGGGATGAACCAATGCATAATTAAACACATCAACTATAAGATTAAAGAGATCACCCAAGTCCA